>NC_064830.1:32940055-34190055 GCF_024166365.1 Elephas maximus indicus
ATTTTACTGAAGATGTTGGTTCAATTTTCTTCACAGTGCCTGATCTACTTTAGGTATGAGACAAGTATTCATTGGATGAATGAATAAAAAGAGTACTTGAAAAAACAACCAGTGTAGTGGAACAATAATGAAATAATTTTTAATATTTTCTGTATTGTCAAGGTATTTTACAATTTATGTACAATATCTACCTGATAAAACTAATTTAACAATCCCTAGCAAATCTGAGACAAATTCTGTTCATATTCTCATGTGTATAAATGCACTGATCTTCCCTCAATATGTACCCATTTGAACGCTTAAACTCAACTGCCTCTCCAACTCACCAAAAAGCAACTACCTTCAAGGTTTTTGTAAATACAGGACTTTTTATATTGTATTTTGAAAACAAAATAAAATGTGCAATCGGAGGCTCTTAGATAAACAAATGATCCTTAATACTCTGAACATATGGGCAAAAATAAGATTAATTAAAATACCTTCTGTAATGAGAGCATCACATCTGCTTTACTACTTTTAGTGTACGAGTCTTAAGTCTAAGGGTCAGAGCAGGTTCATTTGTCCTAAATGTGTATATATCTATATCTAGGTCTCTAGGTGACACAGATGTTTTTACAATCAACTGCTAACCTAAAGGTTGACAATTTGAACCCACCTATTGATACTGAGGAAGATAGGCCTGGTGATTTGTTTCCATCGAGATTACAACCAAGAAAATCCTATGGAGCAATTCTTATCTGTAACACATGGGGTAGTCATGAGTCGAAACTGACTTGATAGTAACTAACAGTAACAACAATATCTAGCTAGCTAGCTATAATAACACTTCAAAGGAAATCCTTAACCCAGGAAAGTATATAACAAATAAAATAGTATGTGTGGGTGGGTAGGTAGGGAACTGTATGTACTTTCTAGAATGAGACTGTATATAGTTTACTGTGTAACCCAATAAAAATGGACATTTAGTGGGTTTAGCCTCAAATTCTTCATCACTGAGAATCTATTAAAAGTTAAGCATGCTTAACTTGAAGATTTAAACTCAAAGGACATAGACTCTTTAAGGTTCATATAAAAACATTCGGACAACCCCATGGCGGTTTATAAACATGTATTCAATATCATAATTTTATCCTTTGAAAATTACAATGAGTTCCTACTCTTTTGTATATAAATAAAGCTAAACAATGTTTCTTGCACTGGTCAAGCTTCACTATTCAGGGCTGTACTTTCCTCCAATATGTCATTCATAAACCTGCCTGGCTACTTTTCAGTGTTAACTCAAGGGGTGGCTAGGTGGTAATGCATCTTCCCATTCCTCTTGCCTGAATGCAGTGCCTCATTGTTACCTATATTCTCTGTACTGTGATCGGATCAGTACTCCACATTCTTCAGAAAAAAAAGGCTTTAGTTCCCCTTTTTGCAAGAAGAGCCAATCCCTGTCAGGACCCAAAATGAAAGTAAATCCTGCCTTGTCTAGCACCATGACAATTCCTGAGAATATGGCTGTCCAGAGCATTACTGTTTAACCATGCCTGCCTAAGATTGCATGGGCTACATACTAACCAGGGAAAAATATCAGCCATTTTACAAACAAGGGAAATCTGAGGTTCAGCTTATTAGGTGTAGATGCTTCTTCCTGAGACGCTCCTCTGTAGCATCAGTAGCAATGAGAATAACAGCATTCTCTAACTTTATCCTGCTCAGCAGGTCTTATCTAACATGGGAACACTCTAGCATGAGAACACAGGTACTCACTTAAGTAGAAAAATTCAGTGATATTATTTGTGGAAGGGGTAGATAAGATAACGAATCTAGTTTGCGCTCATGTCCACATACCCAGCCCATTGCCATCGAGTCGATCCCGACTCATAGTGACCCTATAGGGCAGAGTGGAACTGCCCCATAGGGTTTCCGAGGAGTGGCTGGTGGATTCAAACCGCTGATCTTTTGGCTAGCAGCCGTAGCTCTTAACCACTGTGCCACCAGGGCTCGCCTATTTTCTCAGGCTCCAATAATCTCATAACATGGGTGCTAATCATGGATGTCTGAACTTTGCTTTTATGTGATCTTTGGCAGTGAAGCTGTGATGGTTAAGATTCTCAGTGGTTTGGCAGTTATGATGTAGTTCGGCAATCATAAAATAAATGATCACCCCCATGATGAGATCTGTTGTGATTAGCCAATCAGTTGAAAAGAATTTTCCTTGGGGCTGCGACCTGCATCCAGTATTGGTGGTCTTGCTGGCAAGGCTCGCAGGCTTTTTCTCGCTCTAGATCCTGCAGCAGGCTCCTGTTCATCTATATGAGCTCCGGCTCTTGGAAATTGAGCTACCAGCTTACCTGTCGATCTTGGGATTTGTCAGACTCCACAGTTTGTGAGCCAGCTGCCTGGCAGCTTACCTGCCGATCTTGGGCTCACCAGCCCCTTCAGCTACATGAGAAGCCTCCAGCCTGACCCACGAACTTGGGACTTTTCAGCCTTTACAACCACATGAGCCATTTCCTTGATATAAATCTCTCTTTCCCTCTCTGTATATACATATCTCTCTGTATATATATATGTGTGTGTGTGTATACACGTGTGCATATATAATAGACGCTTCACTGGTTTCGCTTTGATTCTCTAGAAAACCCAGCCAAAGACAGAAGTCTTTCTCAGAAGCAATAAGAAATTTTCTTGCCATTAAGCCCTGCAGACTATAAGAGATGAGTGCCAGGCATCATCTCCACCCATCAGGAGCCTACTGGCAGCCAACCCCACCCAGATCAATCCTTGCTGGACCAGTTTGAACTGAGCAGGGTCATTATGGATTCAAACTTCAATACAGCATGATCTGAGTGCACTTATCTCTAGCTCTCCGTAATACCACCTTTGGCTTGTGAGCAAAGGAAAGTACTAGGTGTGTTACTTTGATAAGTTACTATATAAATGATAAAATAATATAGAAAATATATTGATATAATACCAGAAGAATAAAAACTTTAAAATTGTAAATCCCTGCTAATCACATCTTATCTGTATGTGATCATCAGTGCTTAGTACTTAATAAGTACTCAGTGAATATTTGTTAGATAAATGACTGAATGGATCACAACCATGTCAAGTTAAATATGAAAACAACCAAAAACCTTAGAAGAGAATGTGAAAAGGTAAAACAATCATCGTGTTACAAAAGTAGAATTCTGATATTTTTTTCTGTTTAAAAATCTTTCAATATCATAGCAATGATGTTTTAATAATTACCAAAACTTAAGTAGCCGTTTAGTTCAATTCATCAAGAATTGTTTGCCAAGCATGTGCTGAGCCCTACGGGGCATACAAGAATGTCTGAACCACGGCCTGTGCCCCTGAAAAACACTTTGTGTCCCGGAAGATTGGATACAAGCATGAAGTAGAGAATTTTCCAAACAGGTCAGAACTTAATGGAATACTCAAATGAGCACTGGAAGCAAAAAAGAGCTCTAGTTCACGCTTCAGGAAAATCTATAGAGCCTTAAACACTGGAGAGCGAAACATTCATTCTGCCTGCTGCAGCAACTAGAAGCTGGAGCTGAAACCAATGCAGCGGCCACCAGAGCAATCTGCAGCACTGGGCCTGCAGTTTCTCACAGCCATTGATTTCGTGTGGCTTTGAGGATTGATTCACCTCACTCTTATCGTCTCAGATCTGCTGAGGCTCCAAGGTGTCAAGGACAGGGTCATTGCTTCCTTGAAAATCACCCAAGGGTCATTATTGCGCCCTAAATCTGCAAGGAACATGGCAAAGGAAAAGCCACTTAAAGACTTTCTGACAACTGCCACGCATTGCTAAAGCATTACTGCCATCTCTGGCACATAACTCAACTTCCTTGAAGAATCTAACTGGTTTTAATTCCTAATTCTGAAATTCAAAACTCTTCACTTTTAGCATGTACCCAAATTACCTTCTAGCTTCATCTCTTGTGGCACTATCCCCTTCTCTGATCCCCCCATCCCCAAATTCAGTCATAGCAGTCTACTTGGCATTCTCTGAACACACTCTCACATTTCAAGTTCATAGTCCCCTGCTCAGGTCTCCTTTTTCCGTTTCTACCTATCCCTTAAGACATGTTCAAATACTACCTGCCCATAACAACCATCCGAAATAGTAATCTCCCTTTCCCCCTCTTCTAACTTATTATGCCTTCACTGTGGTCATAGCAATTCCGTGTACAACAGAACAAAACTTTGCCCAGTCCCAGGCCATACTCATGATCTCTTCTGGCATGCTTGAGTCTATTGTTGTCTTCCAATCTAAGGGGCTCATTTTTCAGCAGTATATTGAACAATATTCTACTCTGATCCATAGGGTTTTTACTGGCAAATTTTTGGAAGTAGATTGCGAAATCCTTCTTCCTAAACTCTCTTAATCCGGAAGTTCCCCTGAAACTCTTTCACCATGGGTGACCCCGTTGGTATTTGAAATACTGATGGCATAGCTTCCAGCATCACAGCGCCACACAAGCTGCCACAGTAGAGCCAAGTGACAGACAGGTGGTGGATATCTTCATTACAGCATATTAGATATTTTCCTAGGTATGTCTCACCTACTTGATTATTAGTTTCTGGAGAGTCACTCATTTTTTACCCAGTACAGTGCCTGTATTGTATACTGCACACCCAGACAGACATAAGCCAGGCTAATACAGCATTGTACCAAAAAAAAAAAAAAAAAAAAGATGTTTACCTGAACAGCATAATTATGGTACTAATAGTCAGGTGTGATCCACAAGGTCAAAATAGATATTTATTTATTACCATATCTGGAAGGAGGTCTTTAACTTGATTTTTAGAAGATGATAAAATAATTAATTGAGAATGACAAAAGCTATGTTCTGGAATAAGACCTTGTAAAGAGCTTATGTTACATAATTACTGACAAAGGATCATAAAGGACAAACATGTGGTTCTGAACTCCATCTTCAAGGCTTCACTAAGAGGGAAGTTGAACTAGATTAGAATGTCTGCTTTTTGCTTCAGAATGCTTCTATTACTGACCTCATCCATAATACTTAGTTTTTGCATACCGACTTTGAAAAACTGGACGAAGTTACACAGCTTCAAATGCTGCTTTATATTGTGTTTCTCTTCCCTGATCTGAGCATTTTTAATAACATCTCACTAAAGGATACAGCCTGGTCTCTGCAGACCAATGAGGCATTAAAGAAACGAACTAGAACAGATAGAGTAGAGTTCCCGCTCCAAGTCCAGGGCTGCAGTAGCAGCAGCAGGCAGCAAAGCCAACTATATGGCAATTTCAAAAGGAGGCTGTGAAAAGAAAAGGATTCCTGAGCACATGGGACACAGTATATAGAACTCTCATTGGGGGCACTTTAACGGGTTTAATGTTTGGCAAATTTATTTTGGCCTCGTGATGTCATAATTTCTGTTACATTCAAATGACAAAGTCTCAGAGTAGGTAAGCAACTTGCCAAATGTTATAAGTCCTATTCACTTCAACAGAATAAGCATTAAAACAAACAAACAAACAAAAACAAAAACACTTACTATGCGCCAGGCACTCTACACATAAAGACTAGTGATTTCAAATCTTGAGCCCAGGATCTCTCTCACAAAGTCAGGATCCTATATACACTGTGTCAAAAAGACTGAAATCCAAATAATGAAAGTCATTAAACTTGATCCCTGATTTCCCTTCCCAGTCTGGCATTCAGAACCGGTAATGTACTTTTCCCTGGGTAGGCTTAGGCCAATGCTGAGGGGAAAACTAGAGAAGACAGAGAACAGCTCCAGGTATCTGAAAAAGGTAGAAGATTTTTTTTTTTGTCTGAACAAGGAAGGAAACTGCCACATGTATTCAGTTTAGTTCAGGTCAAAACCTTACTGAGCATCCGATCTGTTTCCATATTGCATTAAGCATTCCAGATTCAAAATAAGCCATGTCCCTTATGTTCAAGGAACTTCATTCTAATGCCGTGAAACTCAAGCAACAACTTCAACACAACGTGAAACTGTTATGTTGTTATGATAGTGGTAAACAGGATGCGCTTGGAGAGCAGAAAAAATATGCTTATTCCAATGAGGGAAATTTGGAGAAAGATTATATATCAGTTCACCCCAGTGTCGTCGAGTCAATTCCGACTCATAGCGACCCTATGAGACAGAGTGGAATATATCAGTTTACACTGATATTAATCAGAAGTTAGTCAGGGAAAAAGAAAAAAATGATAAGTACAATGCCGCCAGCTGTCACTGAGTGAGCAAAGGCAAGGAAGAAAGAGGGAATGTAGTGTATTTAGGAAAACAGAAGCACTTCCCTGGTTCTACAAAGTATACACGCAGGATTGGCTGGCAAGGAAGCTGGAGAAGCAGTTATGACTTTCCTCTAACCATATAGAAGAGGGAAGTCATTTAAAAGAAAACATAAATTACACCAGGGCCCTCTGACTGATTCAAGATTCAGCCATGATGATTTTATCCTGGTTCTTAGCAGAGGACTTGCCAGTACACACTTAGTAAATGTGTTTTACAAATAAATGAGCGACACCATAAAATGGTTTAGCTGTTTGAGTGAAAGGAAAAGAAAACTTACCAGTGCAGACGCTTTTGATACCCAGAATATTTTCACCACTGCAGTGAAACGAAAATACCAGTTCAGCTTTTTGGAAAAATCCATTTCCTGAACTACCATTATTACTCCAAATAGCCCAAGCATAACCATATCTCATAGTCAACCCATCATTCTGTTGATCAGAGGAAATGGACAGAAACATTTTGCTTTCCTGAGCAATGCATCCCCACCACCACCATCCCCCCCCCAAAAAAATTGCCATCTAGTTGATTCCAACTCATAGCAATCCTATAGGACAGAGTAGGACTGTCCCATAGGGTTTCCAAGAAACAGCAGGTTGATTCATGCTGCCAATCTTTTGATTAGTAGCCGTAGCCCTTAACCACTGTGGAACCAGGGCTCCCGAGGGGATCTCAAATCATCCCAGGCTACTAAGTAAAAACAAACAAATTAGTGATATCACTAGAAGATTACTTATTTTAGGTGGGGGGCAAAGATGGATACAGCAATAGGCAAAGACATCAAAAAGTCATGGCAGAACACAGGTGTTAATACCGGGCTAAACCTCGAGATATGCCAAGTATTTCTTTGACAGGGAGGCTTGGGACATCCCAAGCCGGGGCCCACACTGAGCAAGACGCATACCCTAAAGCAGAGATATTTGCCATTGACTTTGTAATGTGACAGTTTGATATGTTTTCCGCCATTATCATGAATTCTCCATTTCCCAATTTAATTTTATGACTACTGACATTCTCAATTAGAGGTGTTTTTCCCCATTTTAACAAGCAGTTCTGTTCTCCACTAACTGGGAAACCATAGGGGAAATTAATCCTCCTTCTTTTCTGCAGCCTCTGCAGAATTTTTTGAGATTTTGTGGAACCCATGGCCTGCATGGTGGCGGAGTGGTTAAGTGCTACGGCTGCTAACCAAAGGGTAGGCAGTTCGAATCTGCCAGGCGCTCCTTGGAAACTCTATGGGGCAGCTCTACTGCGTCCTATAGGGTTGCTAGGAGTCGGAATCGACTCAAGGGCACTGGTTTTTTTTATGGCCTGCACACTTCAGAGGATGCTTGGGAAAAGGACAGCTGGGACAGCAGGCAGCCACATGTTGTTTTGGACTAAAACAGAGAAGAAAAATGGGGGAAAAGGTTAGAAAACTGAGGACAGATCAAGTCAGTGGTGCATCTGAGTCCCAAACTAAGGAATTTGGACATTTCTAGAAAGTTCATACCATAGTTGTTATATAATAATAAATTTATGATTATCTTTATAAACATTCTATTATAATTTAGCTGAAAGGTGAGTCCTTTTTTAGATGGTTAAGTAACAAATGGTTGGTTCCCTTTATGAAAACTGGATGGCAACTTAGTTTTTCTTAATGGTACAGAATCCTTCTAGAACCTCAGGATTTGGAAACCGTTTTATTTCCTGCTGCTCTGCACTTTCTCATTTATAAAATAAAGCTGGATATACAATAGGAAGAAATTGCCAGTGATCACAATATTTCAGTGTGAGCCTATTGACCTTTTCTCAAAGGCAAAACAAAATTTCTCCTCTAAAAATAACCATGCTATATTTCTAAAGTTATTAAACAGACTGAAGGATTGTACAACTAGGTACTCGTTTAGTGGCTGTGTCTCTGTTTATGCAGATGTAATTAATTAAGGTTATTAATTGGTTGACCTTCAAATAGAAAGAATATCAGGTGGGCCAACTGTAATTACGTGGTTGTTGTTGTTGTTAGGTGTTGTCGAGTCAGTTCCAACTCACAGTGACCCTATGTACAGCACAACAAAGCACTGCCCAGTTCTTTGCCAGGCTCACAGTCGTTGTTATGCTTGAGCCCATTGTTGCAGCCACTGTCAATCCATTTTGTTGAGGGTCTTCCTCTTTTTCACTAACTCGCTACCAAACATGATATCCTTCTCCAGGTACTGGTCCCTCCTGGTAACTTGTCCAAAGTACGTGAGATGAAGTCTCACCATCCTTGCTTTACATCCTGGTTGTACTTCTTCCAAGACAGATTTATTCGGTCTTCTGGCACTCGGTGGTATAGTCAATATTCTTCATCAACACCATAATTCAAAGATGTTAATTCTTCCATGGTCTTCCTTGTTCATTGTCTGGCTATTGCACACATATGAGGGGATCAAAAATACCACAGCTTGGGTCAGGTGCATCTTAGTCCTCCATGTGACTTCTTAGCTTTTTAACACTTGGAAAAGGTCTTTTGCAGCAGATTTGTCCAATGCAATACATAATTAATAAACTCTTAAAAACAGAATAGGAAGGCAGAAGTGGGAGTCAGAGAGCTTTGAATGATTGCTGGCTTGAAACTGGAGGGAACAACTAAGAATGCATGAAAATAAATTAATTCTTTCAACAACCAAAGCTTGGAAGAGAACTCTGAACCCCAGAGGAGAACATCAGTCCCAGCTGACACATTGATTTTGGTGAGACTGAGCAGAAATTTCAACCATACTATGGTGGATTTCCTACCTAGAGAACAGTAATATAAATAAGGGGTGTTGTTAAAGGCACTAAGTTTGTGGTAATTTGTCATGGCACTGATGGCACAGTGGTTAAGTGCTTGACTGCTAACTGAAATGTAGGCAGTTCGAACCCACCAGCTGCTCCATGGGAGAAAGATGCAGCAGTCTGCTTCCATAAAGATTACAGCCTTGGAAACCCTGTGGGGCAATTCTCCTCTGTCCTATAGGGTTGCTATGAGTTGGTATTGACTCAAAGACAATGGGTAATTTGTTATGTGGGACTAGAAAACTAATATAGGGCCATTACAAGAATGAAATAGCACATGTAAAAAAACAGTGTAAATGATAAAAAGCTTTGCAAATATCCATTGTTGCTGCAGTTATCATCGTTCCCTTGCATCCCCATGGTTTCCAGTTGATTTTTCAACACAAGAAGCATATTTGAGAAAGTTACCTCTCACAGATCCTCTTTATCTGAGAAAAGTTTGTTAACTGTCCTCTCAGAGAGAGTTGACAACAAATTATCATGCCCCATGCTGGGCTCAGTGTTCCTAGATTCGAGTTCTTGCAGAAAGGCAAGTTTCTGAGACTTTCATTCTGAGGGCCTTTTATAGGCAGCAATTCCCTTTAGGATTCTCCATCTTCCAATTTCTAATCGCTCTGCAGAAAAGAACTGTTTTTCCAGCGGTAACTGCAAGTTGGTTCTGGGGCTGTCTATGCCCCTACAGCCTCATTGTCGGCCCTGTGGGAGTAGTAACAGCAGGTTGCTCCATCAGCCTTCCTTTCCTTTGACTCTCTGAGGGCTCTTCACTATCTATGACTACAGTACTCTAAAGGCCTCATTTCTGACACCTATTCAGTCAACTAGGACAAAAAAAAAAAAAAAGAATTCTCAGTCTACTTTGGACTAAAAAACAAAGACTCGCTCTTCCTTGGGTACCATTCCACATATACTTCTCTCCCTAGAAAAGCACACATCAAAAGTGATGATTTTTACTGAAGAGAAAAAAACACATTCTGTTGTTTCTCCTCACCATTCACACTTTTATTTATTAAGAAATCATATCCTCGTTCTTATTTCATCCATATTTCAAACTTTATTCAAAACTAAAAAAGCCTCTTTTTTTATCATTTTCCATTTTTTCTTTGTGTATTTTTTCTATTGAGATGAAATTCATGTAACATATATTAAATGCATCATTCAGTAATATTTAGTACTGAGTGAATCAATTTAATTTTGTTCTGACACCTATTGTTTTAGGTTTACACATCCATCAACTCTAAAGCTAACTCTAAATAACCTCTCCAACACCAGCTGCAAATGCAGTACTTCTTCTGACCCACACCCCCAGAACCAGGTGGGATCTTACAAGTTAAAGGGCACAGACCTCTAGATTGCCAAGTCTTCCCAAGACTTCAGATGCTAGCTAGAGTTTTGGATGTCCCCATGACACCCTCACTTTCCACCCATTAGCTACAAATTCAGGGGTTCTTTCCACTCCCTCAGGATACCAACTGTAAGTTCAGGAGTCTCCAGACCCCCCCTCACTTCTGAGTTTCTGGCTCTCACTACTTCCTTGGGCTTGATAATTTGCTGGAATGACTCACAGAACTCAGGAAAGTCCTATACTAATGATTACCCTTTTGTTAAAGCAAAAAGGATACAAATGAAAAGACTCACAGGGCAAGACCTAGGAGGATCCCCAAAGTGGAGCTTCATGTTCCAGAGGACACAGTACCCTCCCTGGTGCTTCAAAGTCTATCACCAAGCAGGAAATTCACTAGGCTTCTATGTCAAGTTTTTATATTGGTGTCTCATTGCAGAACCATAGTTGATTGGATCATTGCCTATGTGGTCGAACTTGACCTCCAGACTCTTCCCTGAGGCTGAACTGATATTCCAGGGCAAGTTTTTCTTGCCTGGCCAACCCCCACATAAGAGTCACCTTATTAGCATAAACAATCAGATGTGGTCTGGGAGCCCTCATGGATAACAAAGACTTCAATCACTGAAGAAATTCCAAGGTTTTAGAGGTTACCTCTTAGGAACCAGCAACTCTGGCGGCATAATGGTTAAGAACTATGTCTGCTAAAGAAAAGGGCGGCAGTTCAAATTCATCAGGTGCTCCCTGGAAACCATATGGGGCAGTTCTACTCTGTCCTATAGCGTCACTATGAGTCGGAATTGACTTGATGGCAGTGGGTTTGGTTTTTTGGTCTCTCAGGAATCAAGTAGTAATCAAAGGACAGATACAGTCTTAGAGCTCTGGAGTTATGGATGAGAAAGCCTACATCTTTAGACTGAGTTCCAAACAACTGCACCAATTATTCTGATTACTAGCAGTTCTTTTTAACATATCATCTCTGGTACTGAGAAAAGACCATCCTTGATGGTCCAGAGTGAAGGAAAAACACCAGAAAAGATGCCTGTGGCATAGAAACAAGTCAACCAGTGTAGAGATGGATTTGATCCAAGAATATGGAGCTCTAGTCAGTCAAAGCTTAGCTCTGGCAGTAAATAAAAACCACAAACCAAACCCTTTGCCACTGAGTCGATTTTGACTCACAGCGACCCTAAAGGACAGAGTAGAACTGCCCCATAGGGTTGCCAAGGAATGGCTGGTGGAATCAAACCGCTGACCTTTTGGTTAGCAGCTGTACACTTAACCACTGTGCTACCAGGGTCCCCTGCCTGTAAATAAAATTGAGCATTTAACACTTAGTTACACTATATTTATGCATAAATATTAGTTGTTCTTTTATAATGTAGATATAAGGTAGAGAGAGATGCTTAGCTGATGGTGAAATATAAATACTTAATTGTATTATATGGTATGGTGTGAATTTAGGAAGTTTTCAAGCAAACAAACTCCTTTCCATTTAATGTTCTCAACTGGAAGAAGTCCTTCTGGTTTGCATTTTTAGAGATGTACCCCTTGATCTTTATTTATCCTGTGAAGTATGATGCAAGATGATCTTCTAAAAGCACTCAAAAGACTGGCAAGACAGGCTGCGTGAAGACAGTGGTAAAAGTTTCAAATACCTACTGAAAAAATGGCAGGATAGTTTCTTAAATCTGCTGTAACAGAAATACCACAAGTCGGTGGCTTTAATGAAAAGAAATTTATTTTCTTACAATTTAGTAAGCTAGAAGTATGAATTCAGGGCACTGGCTCTAGGGGAAGGCTTCTCCCTCTGTTGTTTCTAGGGGGAGATTTTTGTCTCTTCATCTTCTGTCCCTTGCTTCCTTGGTGGTCTTCATGCAGCATGACATCTATCTTCCCTCATCTGTTCTTCATTTCTTCTGTGCCTAATCTGCTCCTTCTATATTTCAAAAATGATTGGCTTAAGACACACTCTAGACCAATATGGCCCCATTAACATAATAAAGAAAGCCCTATTTCCTAATGGGATTACATCAACATGCATAGGGGTTAATATTCCACCATATATTTGGGGGCGGGGGGGCACAACTCAACCCAGAACAAATAGGCAAGAACAAACATTAGGAACATAAGTCTTAGGTTCAAAACAGCACAAAGAGCTCTGTTGAATTGGAAACCACAAAATTCTAAAGGGGCCAAAGCAGATGTTGGTAAAATTTTTACCAATAGCACACACATTAGTGTAGACCACAAATATGGCAGAAGTCATCATGGGAAAAAGGGAGCAATGTTCCAGCCTCTCCCATTCTACATCAACCAGAATAACTTCAGTTCATGTATTCAACTTTTCTTTACAATTTCCTTCTTCAGGAGAAGGGTGTTTGAGAGAGGACAAGGGGGTAAAAGGCCTAGCAATTAGCAAGAAAAATCCAGATCTAGAATTAGAGTAGACTCTCTGATGGTCTCAGCTACAAACACAATAACAAGGTCAAGTCACAAACTCCCATAATGTTACAGCTGAATAGAATTTTATAAACTCTGTTCAAACCCACTAACTGTATAAAAGTTCCTAATAAAGCTCAGACTATCTGTGCAGATATCTGTTTCTGGCAATGAATGAACTTGTTTAAGGACAACCACTCTACCAAAAAAGGCTAGAGAAGTTGAACAAAATGTTTCGGATATTTTGTGTGTTTTTGTTTTAGTTTGGGGAAAAAACTCCTTTGTTTAAAAAAAAAATCATAGAACTAACTAGGACATAAAAAGCCAATATCACAAAAACAAAGTCAAAAGAGGAGAGCCTGAGGACTGGCCCTGCTTTCCTTCCCAAAGAATTTGAAAATTCTGAAGCATGGGCTGAAATATTGAGCAAAAAGCAGCTGCTAAGGGCTGAGGATCTGAAGAAAGCACGTCACAATAAAATGGGACTAGAAGGATAAAAATTAGATTTTAACTCTACCAAAGATGCCTCAATGAATAGAAAAAGATTGAAGTCAAAGTATGCTCCCAGATCCCAAATGAATAAAATTAAAATCAGTAACAGAAGAAAATTTAGGAAATTCACCAACAGGTAAGAATTAGAGAAAATATTCTTAAATGGGTCAAAGAAAAAACCACAAGGGGAATTAGAAAATACTTATAGGTAAGTGAGAACAAAGCATAATACCCCAAAACTAAGGTAAATTGCTCAGGAGGAGATATATAGCTGTAACTGCTTACAGTTAAAAAAAAGATGTCAAAACAGAAATCTAACTTTCCACCTCAAGGCACAAGAAAAAGAAGAGCAAACTAAACTGAAGGCAAACAGAAAGAAGAAATAATAAAAATTATATCTGAAACCGATGAAATAAACACAAAAACAATAAAGAACATCTACAAAGTCAAAAGCTGTTTTTTTAAAAAATAAATAATGGCAAATATTTAGCTAGACTAATTAAGACAAAAGATTCAAATTACTAAAATCAGGAATGAAAGAGGGTATATCACTACCAAACTTATAGAAACAAAAATTATTATAAGGGAAAACCATCAACAACTATATGTCAACAAATAAGATGCTTTAGGTGAAACAGTCAAATTCCTAGAAAGACACAAACTACCAAAACTACCTCGAGAAGAAATAGGTAATCTGAATAGAACCATAGCAAAAAAAAGAGATGTAATCACAAATTTTAAAACTTCCCACTAAAACCAAGGCCCAGGTGCCTTTATGGGCATATACTACTAAACAGTTAAAGAATAAGTAATATTAATATTTCACAAATTCTTCCAAAAGTCCTATATAATCTCATCGCAAGATACTTAATTTAGTTACATCTGCAAGACCCTTTTTACAAATAAGGTAAATTTCTTAGGGCATGGATGTATCTTTTGGGTGCCACATTCAACCCACTACAGAAGGGAAACATTTCACAACTGATTCTGATGCAAGTTATTACCTTACCACCCAAACCAAACAAAGACATCACAAGAAAAGCGAACTACAGACCAACCTCATTTATGAATATAGAAACAGAAATCCTCAACAAAATACTAGCAAACCAGAATCCAGCAACCAGATTATACTCAATGATCAAATGTGATTTATCTAAGGAATGCAAAATTCAAAGGTAGTTTAACAACTAAAATTTAGCTAATATCAATTACATACATAGATGTAGATCTAGGTAGATGTACACATTATATATAAATAGAAGAAAGGACTATTTTAGTTATCTGGTGCTGCTACAACAGAACTCACACAAGTGTATGAGTTTAACAAAAAGAAATTTATTCTCTCACAATTTAGGAAGCTAAAAGTGGGAATTCTGCATGCCAGCTTCAAGGGAAGGTTTTCTCTCTCTATCAGCTCTCGGGGAAGATCCTTATTATCAATCTTCTCCTCTTCTAGGAGTTTCTTGGCACAGGGAACCCAGGTCCAAAGGACGTGCTCCCCTCCTGGTTCTTCATGCTTGGTGACATGAGGTCCCACTCCTCTCTGCTTGATTCATTCATTTATATCTCATAAAAGACCAACTCAAGATACAACCTAACCTTGTAGATTGAGTCCTGCGTTATTAACATAACTACCTCTAATTCTGCCTCATTAACATCATACCTGTTGCCGTCGAGTAGATTCCAATTCATAGCTCAGAGTATAACTGCTCCATAGGGTTTCCAAGGAGCAGCTGGTAGATTCAAACTGCTGACCTTTTGGTTAGCAGCCAAATTCTTAACCATTGTGCCATGAGGGCTCCATTAACATCATAGAGGTTAGGATTTACAACACATAGAATAATCTCATCAGATCACAAAATGGTGGACAACCACATAATACTGGGAATCATGGTCTTGCCAAGTTGACATACATTTTGGGGGGCACACAATTCAATCCATGACAGGGACAAACATAAAGTGATCGTCATTACTGAGGTATTTGACAAAATCCCACACCTTCAGCTAGCATCATCATTAATGGTGAGAGACTAAATGCCTTCCCCCATAAGCAGCAATAAGGAAAGAGTTACACTCTTGGCACTTCTATTCAATATTGTATTAGAAGTCCTTTGTTGTTGTTAGGTGCCGTGGACTCGGTTCCAACTCATAGTGATCCTATGTACAACAGAAGGAAATATTGCCTGGTCCTACACCACACTCACAATCGTTTGAGCCCATTGTTGCAGCCACTGTATCAGTCCATCTCGTTGACGGTCTTCCTCTTTTTTGCTGACCCTCTACTTTAACAAGCATGATGTCTTTCTCCAGGGACTGGCCCCTCCTGATAACATGTCCAAAGTATGTGAAACAAAGTCTTACCACCCTCACTTCTAAGGAGTATTCTGGGTGTACTTTTTCCAAGGCAGATTTGTTCATTCTTCTGGCAGTCCATGGTATATCCAACATTCTCTGCCAACACCAGAATTCAAAGGCTTAACTCTTCTTCAGTCTTCCTTATTCATTGTCCAACTTTCATATGCATATAAGGCAATTGAAAATACCATGGCTTGGGTCAGGCACACCTTAGTCCTCAAAGTGACATCTTTGCTTTTGAACACTTTAAAGAGGTCTTTTGCAGTAGATTTGCCAAATGTAATGTGTCATTTGATTTCTTGACTACTGCTTCGATAGGTGTTGATTGTTGATCCAAGTACAATGAAACCCTTGACTTCAATACTTTTTTCATTTATAATGTTCCTTATTTGTCCAGTTGTGAGGAATTTTTTTTTTTTCTCTATGTTAAGGTGTAATCCATCAGTAAGCGCTTCAAGTCCTCTTCACTTTCAGCGAGCAAGATTTTGTCGTCTGTATGTCACAGGATGTTTATGAGTCTTCCTCCACTCTTGATGCCACATTCTTGTTCATATAAACCAGAGATTTTTACCTGCATTTTATCAACTATGCAAAAGCATTCATGTGTGTGAATCATAACAAATTATGGATAACATTATAAAGAATGGGAATTCCAGAACACTTAATCACGCTCTTGCAGAACCTGTACATAGACGGAGAGTCAGTTGTTCTAACAGAACAAGGGGACGCTACATGGTTTAAAATCAGGAAAGGTGTGCATCAGAGTTGTATCCCTTCACCATACTTAGAAGCCTTAAAGAGAGCAATTAGGAAGATAAAATTTTCTTAAAAAGTAGGAATAGAGATGACTGCATACAAGCAGAAGGGGGCTTCTAAAACTGGATTATGGGGATGATTACACAGCCTGTAAATTTACCATCGCTGCACTTAAATATGTGAGTTTTATGGTACATAAATTATACCTGAATAAAGGTGATAAATTTGCTGTAAAATTAACAATTTTAGTTCATTAGAAGACATATTAAAAGAGTGAAACCGAAAACCACAGAATCAGACATGATACATACACGCACGTCTAAAGATAAATAGATATCAAGCAATCAATTGCTGACTGAAGGGTCAGCAGCTCAAAACCACCAGCAGCTCCGTGGGAGAAAGACGTGGTAGTCTGCTTCCGTAGAGATTTACAACCTTGGAAACCCTATGGGGTCTCTATGAGTTGGAATCGACTTGACAGCATTAGGTTTGGTTTTTTTATATACAGACATATATATAGATTATAAATCATTATATATATAATAACTTATAATCCAAATGTATTATTTATAATCCTAAAAATAAATAAAAAATAACATGTGACAGAAAATATCTCAAATATTTGAACAGGACTTCTCGAAAGAGGACGTCCAAATGGCCAATATACATATGAAAATGTTTGCAACTTCATTGGTAATCAGGAAGTTCCATATAAAACCTCAATTACCATTATATATACATCATAATGGCTAAAATGAAAAGAACAGTCAATATCGAGTATTGGTGAATATGTGAAAAATGGGAACTCTCATATATGTGAATGTAGTTTAGTGCCATCAGTTTAGAATACTGTTTTGAACCCCCTGATAAGCTGAAAAGTTCAACAGTATTACCCCATAATCCCTCAGTTCCACTTCTACTTAGTATAGACCCAATACAAATGTATGCATATATTCATCCAAAAATATGTATGAGAATGTTCACAAAAGAACCATTAATAACAGCACCAAACTAGCAAAAAGCCAAATATATAAAGAATACATTTTGTTATATTCATACAATGGGATGCTATGCAGTAATAAAAAATAATTAATTATTTCTCTATACAACAACATGAATAAAACAGAGAATTATGAAGTTTAATAATGAAAGTCAGACAAATACCTTGATACAGTGGCTGTAACAATGGGCTCAAACATAGCAATGGATGTGAAAATGGCACAGGACTGGGCAGTGTTTCATTCTGTTGTACATAGGGTAACTATGAGTTGGAAACGACCTGACTGCACCTAACAACAACAACAATACACACACACATACACAGACATATATGCATATATATATAAAATTATTTCATTTAAAGTTTAGCGAAACTATACTATGTTACTAGAAGTTAAGATAGTGGTTACATTTGGGGAGGAAGGGTTGTGTAGTGACTTCTAGGGGGCATGAAGAGAGTTTTTGGAGTGTTATAATACATATTTAGGGATCTGGTGGTAATTTTATGGGTGTGTTTACTTTGTCTTAATTTATCAAGACGTACAAAGATGATTTATGCATGTTCATATATGTATGCTATGCTTTAATAAAGTTTATTTGGAACAAAAATGGATATTGGCTTGCCCCAGGCCACACAACACCAATGGAAAAGCTGACAGAGGCTTTCTTACCTCCTGAAACCTGACCCACTGTCTTACCATGCCATTGTATTCTCCAATCATTCTCTTTTCAATATATCTTGGTCACATATTCCAATGTTCTGGTTAGATTATTTTCCTAGATTTAGTTTTATAATGGTTGCCTACTGAAGATCTATAGAAAAACATCTTAATCTCTTTCACAAATAATTAAAATCATGCTGTGGAACTACAATCCCTAAGACTGTGTCTTCCAATCTTTTCTGTTGATTTTATAGTTAACATCTTGGTTTTGAAGTGCTTTTTTCCTTTATCCACTGACAGCAATATGAAAAATTCTACCTTGATATTTTCTTTTGTTCAGCTTGTATATTCTATGGTCTGGATAACACATATCTTAAAGAAAATAACACATTTAAACTTTCAAATGCCTTCTTTGGGGGCTTTCATTCTACATTTTATTCAGTTTTACTGAAGCACTAAGTATAAAAAGCTTCATAAAAGTTTGCTATAATTATGTGAGATATCAATCATATTTTTGTTTACTTGGAAAAAAAAGATTAAATTGTTACTCTCCAACCTGGATATTCATGTAACTTTTAGACTATATATCCTGCCTGCTGTAAAAATTAGAGCCACAATTATTTTAGTCCCTCTAGTTAAAGTGACTGAGATATGTATTGCTATTATGACTCTTTCACATAATAAGCCAGAGATATTACCTATTTGGACAATTAGAAATACTCTCTAGATTTTTTCTACATTGGTTTTAATTAGAAAATACCCATAGGCCTTTGATCGAAAAATAATAAAATTATGACCTGAAATTATAGGCCATACTATTTGACAGGTTTTCTTAGTACAAGGGAATGAATTTATACGAAAAAGAATTTGTAATGTAGTAAATCTACTGAATCATTCTTTGTACATAAACTTTTAACAACACGTGGAAAATACTTTCTACCACAACTCAAAACAGTTGAGTTAAATCGAAGCCAATATGGTGGAAGCAGTCTCTCTAACACCAGCAAACCTCTATTGCACTTAACCCTTTTCATGTCAGTAATTGTGAGCATGTGGAGGGCACTGTGTGTGAGATTTATCTTATATCATCAGCACCCAACCAAGCACATGGCTTCTAAAAGGTGTTTAATTAATGTTCGATGGATAAATTCCAGTTTGTTCTTTCAGAGCACATCTTCTCTCTGGAAATGAATCAAGAGATCCCTTGAATCCTTGATTCCTTGGTTCTAAGCTCTTTCTATCCCCCATAACTTAACAAATTTACTGATACTTAAAGGGAAGATCAATTAACTAAAAGATTTATAGCCTAACAACAGCAACTTGATAGTAGATGAAAAAAGATTGAAAGTTCAGTGCTCTTTCTTGTTAAAAAAGGGTCACCAAGGTGTGGAATTTGGAGATTTAAATGCTTATATTAGAGAAAATCTGAATCCTAATACCTAAAAAACAGTAAATCACAATCCAGATATTGTCCTTTCCTTCCCGATAGTGCAAACCTTTGAATATTTTAAATTTAACTTTCTTTAAATCTCTAGTTTTTAAAAACAAAGAAGCCAAGGATGACATGAAGAAACTCATCAAGGATACATTCAAAGAAATACTGCAGATACCATCATAGAGCAAACATTGACTCCTATGTCTAAGACTTGGTCCTTCTCCAGTCTACACAACAAAGGTAGACTTAGAAAATAATGCAAGCATGCAAATATGTAATGCTGAATTTAAATACCACTTAATATTATGTGAACAAGCTTAATTATAACCTCAATCCTCCATCCTAGTAGTCTGGTAAGAATGCTATACTAGCTTGCCACTAGACTCTGGGATGTTTATAGGATGCCCAGAAAACAGGGAAAGGGCTTCTTATCTCTGATTTATAATGACCAATTTGGCATGTTGGTTGTTCGAGGTACAGTTTTGTTTTCTGATTCCATGTCAGGAGGGACATACAAGAGTCTCTGCTCGAGTTAAGGTCCCCAGTACCTAAGTAAGACTTGGCACACCTCACAGAAACCTTTTCTCTCTGTCTTGTCTTCTCCTCAGTGCTCTGCCATAGGGAATTGTGAATGCCCCCACTGCTAATGGAACTTATAGAACTCTTTCCAGCCTAAGGGGTTCTATTTTACTTTCTTCTTACACTTGACAGACTTCTCCTTTACCCCTACTTACTACCCGCAGTAGAGTGCCTTCCACAAATTTAGGCTTTTCCAAAAGGGAGAATCATTGTTTTTGAAGTACTTCTGCTTCTGTGCTACAAAAATTCATGAGATCCAAAATTCCATTTACAGGACACAGAATGAGAAAAAAAAAATAATTTTTAAAAAAGTAGTATTTCAGTAAAATATTCTGCTATTCTAGTATTCCAGAGTTTTTGAATAACATAAGAAACATCCAGGGCTGTCATTCAAGTTTTTGTTCCTTAGAAGCAAGGATAGAGAGACTTCATCTCAGGTACTTTGGACATGTTATCAGGAGGGACCAGTCCCTGGAGAAGGACATCATGCTTGGTATACTAAATGGTCAGCAAAAAAGAAGGCCCTCAAAGAGATGGATTGACACAGTGGCTGCAACAATGGGCTCAAGCATAACAATGATTATGAGTATGGGGCAAGACCAGGCAGTGTTTTGTTCTGTTGTGCATAGGGTCCATATGATTCAGAACCAACTCCACAGCACCTAACGACAACAATAGTAGCAGAAAGGTAGGCAGCTTGAACCTACTCTTTGGAAGACAGGACTTGTGGTTTGTTTCCAAAAGGTCACACCCCTGAACACCCTGTGGAGAAGTCCTACTCTGCACACATGGAGTAGACATGAGTAGAAATCAACTTGACAGAAACTAAGAACACCAAGAACAATATAATATAACATAATTTTGTCAATGTCTTCAGGTACTAATGCGGAGCACTTTACAAAAGTAATCTCAAAATTTCACAATAATCTCATGAAGAAGCTATTATCATTCCTGTTTTACAAGTGAAGAAACTGAGACTCAGGGTAGTTAAGCAGCTCGCCCAGCATGACACAGGAAGTAGGTAGCAGAGGTAAGATTGGACTGTACATCAATCAAGTCCCAATTGTCCACCACGGAAAGTACTTTAGAAAATAAAAATTCCTACAAACATTTTCCACACACGAAGAGTTGTGATTTGGAAACTGAAATACCCATTCTTTTGTCAGAATTACATGACTCTCTTATCCAATTTAAAGTTTTTCCCCACTCCTGTAGTGGAAGGAGGGCAGGGGTCTGAGTATACTTGGTCTCTGGTTACTCCTGAAGTGCCCCCTCCTGGCAGGCAATACTTTCAAATGTTCCAGGTTAGAGAACAGGGGAAGCAGTATTAGGAAAAAAGAAAAGACTTTTCAGCCAACTGTGGTATGTTGGGTGTTTAAAGCTAGTTCTTTCTCGAAAGAGTATATGGAGAACTCTTGTGAAATTCTCATAGAGTCACCTACCTTTAGACAGCCCAATGGTAACTCTCTTGATACTTGCATTGTCTGCACTCTGGCTGGATACTCTGACTGCTTCCTCTTTCCCTGTATAGCTAGTGGCTCTCTCTCCCTTTTGGGATTATCTGCTCCATTGTGCAAATAGTCCAGCCTAGCTCCCTCCAGAGAAACACTCACATACACTTGCCTTTGCCCTGAGTAGAAATGAAGTCTACTTTCTGTGCCATCCTCTAAACTACATCCTCTGTTGCAGGATCCTTGTGCCATAGGCCACAAACTCTAAGGGGCACAGGCCAATTATTCTGAATATTTCTCTCAAAGTTCTATGTATACCTTCCCTCCTGTATGGAGTAAGGGAGGGGATGGCAGACACATACTGCTGCTATTCTCTGTCTCTCAGAAAACGGAAAACAAACAAAAAAAGGCTTCTCAGTAAAAAAATCTCCCTTTTCAATCTCTCTAGTCTTAAGAGATATATTTTAATATCTACGCCTACCTTTTAGGGACTTACGAAGCTAAAGATCTCAAATTTGGGACTTCCATGGCCAACTGGACTAGTACTTTGTATTACTTTCAGTCTTTGGATCCTTATTCCAAAATGAAATACAAAGAATCCCATTCTGCCATCCTGTTTTACACTGGTATAGCACCTATTGTCTCTTTTGCTGCCAGTCAGAGAAAACCATAAACCTCTCCCAGAATCAGACCAGTACTCATGAGTATTTTGGATAAAAATAGGCTTGTCAGACTTGCTTTTCCCTGCATTTCAATCAACTTTAATGTAAGGCCAATCTACCTCTCAATGATACTGGGCCCATTTAAGCCTCCATAATAGAGGACTTGGACAAAATATGGGGTGATAGAAACATAGAAAGAAAGGCAAACATCCTAACCAAGAGCAAATGTAAATGGAATCAGCTATGACTTTCCAATTTAGTCATGTTATAGATATTTAGTGCCTAGGATACGACTGGCATACAGTATATACTCAATAAGTTGTTTTCATCTATCCCCTACTGTACCTCATTTTTCAAATAAAGAAAGAAACATCTGCTCATTTTCCCCAGGCAGTCATCTGAGAAGAAAAATCAAATGGGATAACATATGTGCAAAAGCAGTGTGTAATCTCTTTGTGTTTATGAATGTATGCCAACCAGCAATATTCTATGGAACTAATTCTCCAATGGAATTCATTTATCTAGCTGATAATATAATTATATCTACATCTACATCAAGCATGTGAAGTCAACAGAGAAGATATTATTTTCATCTAACACAAGAAAAATAATACTACAGCAATTAAGTTCCTTACCTAAGGCCACACAGATAAAAGGCAGAGGAGCTATTAGGTTTATCTGGGTCGCATCACTTTCAGAACAAGTTAAAACAATGAAGGAAACATGATGAGAAATTCTATTTCCCAACTTACAGAGAAGCCTGGAATTAGGGCTGATGCCACTGGTGAACCACTCTCATTCTTTAAAGACTTTGCTATCCATTAAGACACTCATGAACATAGCTCATAACTGAGAGACAAGGGTCAAATATATTATCATCAAAGGAGCAAACAGAATATTGCCAGGGTTTTGTACATAAATTTAGGATATAACAAGACATTTGTCAGGCCTTTGTAGCAATGTCATTTTACTTACAAACAGTTCAGGGGAAGAATATTTATGCCCTCCAGCCTCTCCCATTTAGCCCTGAGAGAAATTGGATTTCCGACTAAATCCATTTACAAGGAGAGAGCTATTCATTATAATAAGGCCAAATGGTAAGTACATTAAATAGAAAAAAAAAAAATGTCTCTTGATGAACAGAGATATTATACCCATAGGAGTGACAGCAGCCTCAGTGAAAGTTAAGATTGGCTGCTTCAGATCTCACTTGAAATTGTCCCAGCTCTTAAAGCATGACAATACTGCAAATAGGCTGTTTTAAAAGGAATTTCAATTTCTAATCTATATATTAGCAGCCCCAGGACATGAATTAACATGAGGAGTTACCATAAGGTAGGTAATATGATCTTTACCTTTGAGAAATGTTTACATCTAGTTCATCTAGTTGGAGAGAAAAGACAAGCATACGCCATGTATAACATTACAAAACAGAACACAATAGCAAGTCAAAAACAGACTACTAACTCTTGGAATAATTTGAGTAACTTCAGACCACTGCTCTGTGGCACTGCACAGGGGATGGTAAGAATGTTAAGTTCAAAATTCTGGAGGAAGTATGGGATGAATCTGGAAATTGAAAAGGAGTGAGTAAGAAAAGGTGTTAATGATTACATCCTTGTTCCTGACTTAACTGAGTGGGTGAATGGTGATGCCATTCACCGAAATGTATAACATAAAAAAAATTTTTTTTTTTTAGACTGAGAAAATTAGGTTTGGGAGAAAATATGATGGGTTAATTTGGACATGCTCAGTTTGAAGATCCTGGGGCCATTTAAAGGAATAGTCCATTATCAGTCCTGTGACAAACCTAGAGTTCAGTAAAGATATAAGTGCTAGAGACAAAGAAGAGAAAGCCATTATTTTCTACTTTGAATTTTTTGTTGATAGCATGTGTTTTCATTAATAGAAGCGTGCTGAATTATTGAGTGTTGCTGAATTTTTGGCAGGTAGTACGGATTTTTTTTGGTCCCCTCCAACAATGCTACCCTCGGAAGACCAAGTGACATAAGCTGTCCCACTTATTCTGTCTCAGACATCCCCTAGAGTCCAGGGGGACATATGGCGTCCCAAAGAAAATTGTTCAAAATTTCTCTCCCTCCTACTAAAAATGCACGCACCTCATACGACAACCTGTACCAAGACCAATTTGTGGCATACGCCTGTTTTTTCAGCTTCAAACAGTT
Organism: Elephas maximus indicus; assembly: GCF_024166365.1. NCBI lineage: Eukaryota > Metazoa > Chordata > Mammalia > Proboscidea > Elephantidae > Elephas > Elephas maximus. The sequence goes on from NC_064830.1 coordinate 32,964,504, forward strand.
ATAAAGGTCACTGCTTTGTGGCAGCATATGCACTGTAAGTGGGAAAACAGCTTTCTAATGAAAGGCAGAAAAAGTGGGTAGGCAACAAATATCCCAACTGTCACGAAAGGGTTAAGGGCAAGGACTCCACGCCAGGCTTTCCTACAACTCACAGTTGCTAGGGTATTAGACTTAGCTCTGAAGTTTTACTTTTTGCCTTCCTTCCAGGTTATATGAGTTGACACTTGTGATTGCCCAAAATGCTAACCTTGTTTTTAAAGAAAAATGTGTTACAATTAACAATACGTAGAACAAATTTAGCAATAATTTAAATGGGCAATTTCTTTAGGAATGGCATTCCCAATGTATACTGTATTGTCAGGTCAGCTGTAACTGGCCTCCTCAGATTGCATTTTTAGTCACCTGTGGCAACACTTTTGGGGTACAGTTCCTGGAAGGAATCACAGCTGGCTTTCTATAGACCAGGAGCCATACAGATCTATGTTCTCCAACCCAGTATCCAAAGGAGAATTATTTATTCCATTTAGCTTATTGTACCTGTTGAATTGGGGGCTGCCACTGAAAAGACTACTTCCCTTCAATCTCTGGTGCTCATCCAAGTACTAATCAATGGAGAGTAAATGAAAAATAGATAAATAAATAAACCCATTGCCGTCAAGTCAATTCCAACTCATGGCGACTTTTATAGGACAGAGTAGAACTGCCCCATAGGGTTTCCAAGGAATGGCTTGTTAGCAGCTGAGGTCTTAACCACCATACCATCACATAGGGATATTTCTGCTGGGTAAACCTTGAGGAGCATCAAAAGCTGGTAAAATATGGGATTGATAAATATCATAATGTTGACTTAGAAACAAGGGGAAAAGAAAATAAATAAAACAAAGAAACAGACAATAGACACACACACAAGAGGACATGACAAATTGCCTCTTTTTCATGAGCAAAAAGTTTCTCAATTTCTCTAGGTGTTAGAATTTAAAACAAGTTTCTGCTTATCAGCTAAATGAAAGTACAAATATATAAGCATTATGGTGAGAATTATAGACAAAATGCCAGCTTTCCCTAATAAATACATGTGGTTGATGAAATAGACCAAGAAGAAAGATTTGGGAAAAAAAAAAACTGAGTATCCTAAGAAACACCAATATGTTAGAAAGGGGCAGATAACATGATGCTTGCAAAGGTATTTCAGAAGCAGATAGTGGGATTTAACTGAAATTAGAATAATAAACTGCCAGGTAAAAAGCTTTAGAGGATCTGACTTCAATTGATGGGTAAGAGTGCTATGTGATTAAAATATTATTTGTATATAATTAATGTAATAAGACTGTGATTCAGTGTGTAATAAAGGATGAGTTTAGAACACTGACTGCACAGAAAGGAACTTGAGCACTCAGAACGAGATGAATCTCCCTGACCTCAAAAGGAAAAAGTTACAGAAAAGAAGAGAAAACAGGGTGACTTCCAGTGAAACAAGTTCCTCTACCTCTGAAGACGTCAGAAAAAAACAAACTGACTCAGGTACTTGGGGATTTAAAAAAAGTTCCCAAAATCAATATTTGTGATAATGTATAAAACCTGTGAAAGAAGTGAGATCCTATAGCAATCAGTCTGGGAGACAGTGCCAAGGAAGATGAGAAATGGTAGTGTTACAGAGATGGAGCAGAGAGAGAATGGTTGCCCAAACCAAGGCTCACAAAGATTGATACAAGTCATGATGGGAGTAAGGACGGAACTTTATCCCTCACTCGACGGCACTGGGTACTGGGTAAGTGAGAAATGAGAAGGCATTTGATCAAGGGAGAGTATTCAAATATGGTTTGGTATGAGGTCCTTATAAGAGCATTAAGGCAAATTAACTCTATGTTTTGGGCTTCCATGTTGGAGCTCACTCAGTGAACTAGGAAAAAAAGAGGGACAAATAGTCACCAGGTGGGCAAAGATGATGTCTTAGTTATCTAGTGCTGCTGTAACGAGTGGATGGCTTTAACAAAGAAAAGATTTATTTTCTCACAGTCTAGTAGGCTTTTTTTTTTTTTTTTAAGTAGGCTAGAAGTTCAAATTCAGGACATCAGTTCCAGCGGAAAGCTGTCTCTGTCTGTTGGCTGTGGAGGAAGGTCCTTCTCACCAATCTTCCTCTGGACTAGGAACCTCTCCGTGCAAGAACCCTGGGTTTGAAGGAGGTGCTTTTCTCCTGGAGCTGCTTTCTTGGTAGCATGAAGTCTCTGTCTCTCTGATTGCTTCTCTCTTTTGCACCTCAAAAGAGATTGGCTCAAGACATCATCCAGTCTTGTAGATTGAGTCCTGCCTCATTAACATAACTGCCGCCTACCCTACTGCATTAACATCATAAAGGTAGGATTTACAACACATAGCAAAATCACATCAGATGACAAAATGGTGGACAATAACATAATACTGAGAATCATAGCCTAGCCAAATTGATACACATATTTTTGGGGGACACAATTCAACCTCTGACAGATGATATTTAAAATACCTCATAGCCAGTAAGTCATCGGCCTCAATAAATTAGAATGGGCCAATTAGAATGAATGCAGGCCATAAATAATTGCTACACCCATGCCATTGGGCACCAGACGAATTCCTACTGTGTCAAGTTGATTTGTTCTTCCAAGGCATCATTTTGGATAAAACTGGTGACACGCTTCCTTTATTGTTGTTGTTATGTGTGGTCAAGTGGATTCCAACTCATTATGACTCCATGTGAGTAGAACTGCCCATAGGGTTTTCTAGGCTGTAGGAGCCCTTGTGGCTGCTAACCAAAAGGTCAGCTGTTTGAATCCACCAACTGCTCCTTGGAAACCTATGGGTCAGTTCTACTCTGTCCTATAGGGCTGCTATGAGTTGGAATCAACTCAATGGCAACAGGATAATCTTTAAGGGAGCGGGTCACCAGGTCTTCCTCTCACGGAGCTGCTGGGTGGGTTCCAACTGCCAACCTTTGATTACCACCCAAGTCCTTAAGTATTCCACCACCAGACTACTGATATGCTTTTAGAGTGTTTTTAAAGGCTTTCTGCTTCTAAGGAAGTCCGCTTCCATATTATTTACTTTACTAATATCCTTTGTAAATCTTGTGATAATAAGGTTGTGGAAAGGCAAGATTCTTCCCAGGTCACTCATAACAAATCTGCAACCAAGTTCTGCCAAATATATCTCTGAAAATTTTAAAATTCTTTATGTTCCAGGTGTATTCACTTTGCCACTGGCATTACTGTCCTGGAATTTTCTGACCATACTCAACTGACTTTCTATCTTCATTTTTCTATCTCTTCCATCCATCCTTCACACTGTGACAGAAAATAGTTCTAAACTCATTAGTGATCTGCACAATAATAAACACTCACCTCCTACAAATAAGGTGTTCCTTTCTCTCCTATAAATAAGTTGTACAATTTTTCAAAGCTTATTAAAAATTGGGAAACCCTGGTGGTGTAGTGGTTAAGTGCTACAACTGCTAACCAAAGGGTTGGCAGTTCGAATCCACCAGGTGCTCCTTGGAAAATCTATGGGGCAGTTCTACTCTGTCCTATAGGGTCGCTATGAGTCAGAATTGACTCGACGGCACAGGGTTTGGTTTTGGATTAAATATTGGTTCCAATCTTCCTTTTTCATCTGAATCATTTATTGCTACTCCATTCTCCATCACCTCACCATTCTATCATCTTTCCCAAGTTGAGGGCTGGATAAGTACTAGCTCTTCAAAGACTGCTTTGTTGATATGTTCATGAGATCTTGATATTGGCATGGGTCCCCTTGTCCTTAGATATCTAGGAATCTTGATTTTAATTCCCAGTTATTCACTGCCCTTATTGTAAGAGAATTATACCTTCCTGCCACACTAATGGAGCCCTGGTGGCCCAGGGATTAACAGCTACAACTGCATCATTACGCTTGGCTGTGTGACTTGTTTGGCCAATGAAATGTAAACAAATAACATTTCTGAGCAGAAGCTTTAAGAGCCATCACATGGTTCTAATGCCATTCTTTGTTTTTTTTTTTTTCCCAGAGAATAACAAGTCCCACCTAGGAACTATTCCTTTAACTTGGATACCAGAATGAAGATGTGTGGTGCAGAGCTGTAGCTGACCCACACACAACATGAAACATGACCTAGATTAATTTTGCACGTTACTTAGCAAAAGGTGATTAAGGCACAGATATGGTTAAATAAAGCACAAATGCCAGTTCCAAGACTGTGGCAATTCAAAGTCCTCCCCAAGGTTTCCAAGCCTTACTTTCTCTTACCTTCTTTCTGTCTTCAATTCAATGAGTCCTGCCTGCGTTCTACCCCATATAAAACCTAGATTCAAAAGACATCTCTTATGGTCCTCTTTAAAATATCTAACCAAACTTAAAAAAAAAAAAAAAAAACTTAGTGCTCAGTAATTCATCAGTTTGGCAATATCTAGGAACATTTGAATAGCTGAGGGGATGGATAATGTTTCACAGTGTAGAGTTTCCTGTTAACACATTGTCTCAGCCCCTCATGTTGCTCTGCCTTCTAAAGCCTTGCTGCAACTCATGACCCTCTCCCTCTATCATATATGCTCTCCTAGGAAGAGTAGGTCAGTCCCATGTGCCTGTTGCTTCTCTGTCTTGGTATAACTTCACAAGGGCAGCCTGTCTTCCCTGTTCTATTCCCTCAATGTTATGGATTGAACTGTGTTCCCCAAAAGCGTGTGTCAGCTTGCCTAAGCCATGATTCCCAGTATTGTGTGATTGTCCACCATTTTGTCATTTGATGTGATTTTCATATGTGTTGTAAATCCTATCTCTGTGATGTTAATGAGGTGGGATTAGCACCAGTTATATTAATGAGGTAGGACCCAATACACAAGATTAGGTTGTGTCTTAAATCAATCTCTTTTGAAATATAAAAGAGAGAAGCAAGCAGAGAGACATGGGACCTTGTACCACCAAGAGACAAGAGCTAGGAGACAAGTGTGTCATTTGGACCTGAGGTCCCTGTACTGAGAAGCTCTTTGACCAGGAAAGGCTGATGATAAGGACCTTCTCCCAGAGCCAATAGAGAGAGAAAGTCTTCCCCTGAAGTTGGCACCCTAAATTTGGTCTTCTAGACTCCTAGAGCATGAGAGAATAAACTTCTGTTTGTTAAAGCCATCCACTTGTGGTATTTTTGTTATAGCAGCACTAGATAACTAAGAGTCCATTTTCCTAAACCAAAATTTCCTTTTGCTATGAAATAATTTTTTTTGGATGAAATAATATTTTAATGCTATCACAACCAATATCCTATGTTGGGGTTTAATATCTAAGATTTCATTGGGCTTTTCAATTGCAAAAGCACTTTCATGACCATTATATTATGATATCCCCCCTATTTTGCCCTCAATTTCCATGAAGGCAGGTGCCATAACTCATATAATAGCGTGAAGTTTGTTACCAAAAAGTGGTAACACTCAATAAATATTTGTGGGTAAATAATGAATGAAGAAATGAAAGAGGGAACATAAGTCTTAAGTGACATATCGGGAATCATACATCTTGTAAGTGCTAGACTGGAATTTCAGCTCGAATTTTCTGACTCCTTTTCATGCCTTTACTGAAGATTATAACCCCTTTTACTACGTATAAAATAAAAAAAGGCAGAGTGAACTGTGTCTGATGATTCCAAGGAGAGGGTTAAAGAATCATACGAGTATAGGGCTGGAAGGTTTTTAAGGGTTCTCCCAATCTGAAGTTTTAATGAGAAATCTAAGAATACTGAGAAGTGCTATAAATATCCTTGAAATGGAATCTTTCCTTTAGGACATACTTTGTTTACATATATGAAACTTGATGAATGCAGATCACATATAGTCAGGAAATCTAGATGTTCCCACGCAACAATCTGGATTGAGACAAGGTCATAAATTTTACCCCAAACACTACCTTGTTCAGTCTGCAATGATAGGTGATAAGTTGTTTCTGTCTGCTAAATAATCCATCCTCTTCAGTGTTTACAGATTTACAAACACAAGAGGATTTATGCCTGTGTAACCACTCTAAACTCTCCATGTTGAATGTCTAGAGTTGTTAACATTCATAGGTTTATTATTCCCTAATTGCTGTTTTCACAGAATAAAGAGAAAAACCGTTCACCTACAGAAACATGGGATTTAGAGTCAGATGACTTATTGGAAGCTTTGGCTCAACTACTTACCAATTACGTGACCTGGAGCAAAGCATACAATTTTCAGGTTTGTGATCTCTAAAGTAGGATTAATAATAAACCTAAGCGAGGGTCAAATGAGGTAAAGCAGTGGTTTTCAAATTATATTTTAAGGTGCCTCATGGGTAGGGAGAGGCCAAGCAAGAGAAGTCACAGCCCTCTTCCCATCCTCCACAGCTTTAACCAGAGCAAGTCAGTTCTCAACTTTCCAAATCTCAGACTCATGCCTTCAAATTCCCAGATCAATTATCTGTCCACCATATGAGGTCATTTCCAGTATAAACACTCTCACGCAATAACACAGTGCTGTAGCGTTCACAGAGCACATCTGTATTTATTATCTCATATCTAACCTTTACCATGAAACAAGAAAATTATCTCTGCCACTTGCGAGCTCAAGGACTGAGAATCCAAAAGATTAAAAGAGTTAGTAGCAGCTCCCCAACCAGACTCCTGCTCCTCCTGCTACTTTAGGCAACCCTCACAATCCCGCTTCCTCCAAAACACATAGATACAATCTTTAATTTGAAAAACAGTTTGCCTTTTCAGATGACCTATGTTCTCACAATAAACAACCCACGTACTGATTTTTCTTCACAGAATGAAACTTCTAGCTTATCTTAAGGAGAATGTGAAAGCATTGATTCCAAATCTGATAAGACTTACAGCACAGCCCATGCTTCCATTTCTAAGACCATAAAGAACACATTGTTCTCAGACCACAGGGATTGTCATCTTAGCCCCAGAACAGTGCTCTGGAGGGACAATTATATAAATGAAAACAACAAATATATCAGCAACAAGTGTCACCTGATTTTCCTGATAATGGCACTAAATTTCTTCCCATTTGAGAGAAGCAAATTCTTTTTTTTTTTTTAACTTAACATGTTCTCTCCACTTAATCTTCAATTCTAAACACCTACCCATGAAATATATGAAGACCTTTTTCTCTACTCCTTGAATTTATTAATAAATTCATTTATTAAACAAACAGTAAACATCTTGTTGTTGTCGTGTGCTGTCAAGTTGATTCTGACTCATAGCGGTCCTATATGATAGAGTACAACTGCCCTATAGGGTTTCCTAGGCTGTAGTCTTTACAAGAAAAGGCCACCTGTACGTTAAACATAAGAATAGACATTAGGAATAACAAATACATAAGAACCAGTTCCCGACTTCAAGATGCTCATGGTTTTGCAGGGAAGAAGTGATTTGTATAAATATAGAGGAGAATGAGTTAATTGCATGTGAGAAAAAAAAAAATTTTTTTCTGGGAATTCAATGAGGAAAGACTACTTTCGACCTAGTTATCAGCAGCAGTTTCTTGGGTGACACATAATTGGCGCTGCAAGTTAATGAATCTATGGGATCCTTTTGGTCAGCAGCCAAAAAAACCCCACTGTGCCACCAGGGCTTCCAAGTAAACATAGACAGAATCTATTCATGATAGTCGAAACTGACTCAACATCAACAGGTTATTCATGGTGAGGGAAATGAAAATCCCAAAAAGGACAGTCTGAAAAGCTTGGAAGAAGGAAATTGTGATACTAAAAAATTCAGATTGTAGAGTCACGCAGTCTGAATTTTATGAGTTGTAATAGGTTTTGAAGAGCAAAGATGTCACCCTGAAGACTAAGGTGCACCTGGCCCAAGCCATGGTATTTTCAATCACATCATATGCGTATGAAAGCTGGACAGTGAATAAGGAAGACCGAAGAAGAATTGATGCCTTTGAATTGTGGTGTTGGCGAAGAATATTGAGTATACCATGGACTGCCAAAAGAACGAACAAATCTGTTTTGGAAGAAGTGAGACCAGAATGCTCCTTAGAGGCAAGGATGGAGAGACTGCGCCTTACCTACTTTGGACATGATGTCAGGAGAGTTGTGTCACTGGAGAAGGACATCATGCTTGGCAGAATACAGAGTCAGTGGAAAAGAGGAAGACCCTCAACAAGGTGGATTGACACAGTGGCTACAACACTGAACTCAAGTATAACAACGATTGTAAGGATGGCACAGGACCAGGCAGTGTTTTGTTCTGTTGTGCATGGGGTCGCTATGAGTCGGAACCAACTCGACGGCACCTAACAACAACAACAACAATAGGTTTTGGAGTAATAATTATAATTTTCTTTCTATACTTCTCCATAGTCTTCGAAGTGTAAAAAACAGACAAAAACGTACTTTGCCTCATGTAGCTTACATTCTAGTTGAGAAGACACATTAAAAATAATTAGAGAAGTAAAATATATCTCTAAAAAAAAATTTTTTTTTAATATATATCAGATGGCAATAAATGTATAAGATATATTGTTATTCTGTTGTCGTTGTGTGCCATCCAGTGGATTCCGACTCTTAGTGACCGTATATAAGAGTAGAACGGCCTCATAGGGTTTCTTAGGCTGTAAGTCTTATGGGAGCAGATAATCAGGTCTTTTCTCCTCTTGAGCGGCTGGTGGGTTTGAACTGCCAACCTTTTGGTCAGCAGCCAAGCACTTAACCACTGTACCACCAAGGTTTCAATATTGTTATTATAGCCAAAGGAAATATACACTTACATATTTAAAGATGCCAATGACCAAAGAGTGGGAAACGAGGCCAGTATCCCCAGCAGATCTCACAGAACATTGTTCAAAGAGCTAATCTGGATGTTTCATACTCTCATACATCCCTCAGTGGGTGACTAATTCACCCAGGTTTGCCGGGGACTTTTCCATTTTTGAAGGATCCCTGGTGGCACAGTGGTTAAAGCGCTCAGCTGCTAACAGAAATGTCATTGGTTGGAACTCACCAGCAACTGCAGGAGAAAGGGTGGTAGTCTGTTTCCGTAAAGATTCACATACTTGGAAACCCTTTCGGGCACTTCTACTCTGTCCTAAAGGGTCACCATGAGTCGGAATCAACTCAAAAGCAGTGTACTTTTTTTGTTTGTTTTTGGTTTTTCCAGTTTTAGCACCTGAAAGTCTCACATCCCAGGAACGCATGCCCCTCAGTCCTGGGCATTGGTGCATTGTTGTGACAGCTAGTTTAAAAACAAGTTGTAATCAATGAAGTTGTTGCTGCTTCTAAAAATTGTACTTATTGGTCAGAACATCTGGCTCGAGGTTTGATATTCGAAGTTCGAATACCCCCTTCAAGTCACAGGGAATGGGAGTTGAGACATCTCCACGGCATAAATAAAAACTTAATGTGGTGGCATACACTGGATTTTCACCATTCAGAGTTACCAGAATAAGCCCACAAAGCTCTCACGTTAGTCTCAGACTCCTTAACCTGGGTAAACATATTCCCCACTTTTTGTCAGTATTACCATCTCTACTGAGACGCAGCTTGCATCATCCATTATAATGCATCTGTTGTACTGATTGTCAGTGTTCTTTTCTGAACACAGATGACCAGAGGATAACACAAATTATCTCTTAATTCTATAAGCAATGCTGTCAGGTCCATATTGTAAATACAGGTGTGTTAACTGATGTTCAGAGAGGTTAAGTAATTTGTACAGGGCCAAACAGTTAGCAAGGGCCAAGGCAAGGAGTGGAACCATGATCTGCCTGACTGCAAAGTTCAATTTTCTTAATAATGCATCCCAAATTTACTTTAAAAAGATTTGTGAGTCATTCAACATGAATTTGAAGTTTTAAAAGTGATTAATTCTTACATTTCCTGGTTTTTCTTTAAAACACCCCTTTCTGTTCTGAGCTGAAAAGATTTAAAATGTACGATGTAAAGAGATTTAAATTAGAGGAAATACGCACTCACTTCTTATAGGCACACAAATGTCTCTCTGCTATACATTGCTCTCTAAATAGAAAATGCTTTAGTTAAAAAAAATTTAATAGCTGAAATAATTATACAGTTTCTAGGTGAGTCATTCTACAAATTTTAGTCTTTGGGAAGATTCCATATTTCTTCTTATCTGCTATGAAATGGCTTCCAGCAACCCACTTATGTCCTTGGTAAAATTACAGCCCATTATTAAACATATTTCTCTTATTACTGTTGGTTTATTTATGCAGCAAGCCTGCAGTGAAAGTTCACACTAACACCAAAGATCTATACTAAAGTTTATATTGAGCCTTTCAATAACCTCATCAGGATTTTAACCACATTTAACTAGATAGTACCGTAGGAAAAGATTGAGTTTAGACTAAAAGATGAGTTGATTCAATTTCACTCAATTCCACAAATATTTTTTGCTCTCTTCCTTCTAATATATCAGGCACTCTTCCTGCTTCCAGAAATACAGAAATGTTTCATCTCAGTGAACTCTCTATTTACGTGAGAGGTGTATTAGCAAATAAATGATCACTCTTTAAGGCAAATGTATGAATAGATATGTATAAGGTGCAGGTGTACAGAGAGTAAGAGAAGGAAGTGATTGTCATGATTCAGTATGTGGGGAAGCATGATCATGAAGAGCTCATCTTCAGGTGATGATGCCTAAGCTCGATTTTGAAGAGCAAATACAAAAAAAGCTGCCATGTGGAAATCCCTAGAACCCGTCCTAATTGTCCTGATCCCTCTCTTCCACTTCATTTCCAACTTTGCTCAAACCAGAATAATCACAGATGCCTCTTCTATACTTCATATTTTCTCACTCCAGGATCTTTTCCATCATTCAAATTGGAATCAAATACCATCTGCTTGCTTTGCCCATGTTGTATCTATCCTCCTCCATCACTGTCATATGCTACTGCTTTCTAAAAACTTCTCCTGTCACAGCTGGGAATGAACTCCCCTGTTTTGAAAAAGCACTTAATTTCTGTTATGTCACTTATCAAATTCTACTTTGTGTTTGGGTTATTGAAATACTTTTTCTATCCTTCTTAATAGATAGCAGTCTTTCTGAAATCACAGAGCAGGCTTTATTAATATCCGTACCTCATTTTTCTCACCTTCCTCCATCCATCATTTGCCATAACACTGAACCCAGTCCCTGCAACAGAGTAGGGCTTCCATAAGCTGTCCTTCTCTGATGAAGGAACTTTTGCCTGAGAGATGATTCAATGAATCCCTTGGCAGGAAAACATAGGACAGGTCTTCAATTCCTGTAATGAACATATTCCTGATGTGGAGTATAAATGGAATTTTAAATAAAATCCAACACTGTGTTTAAATGTAGTAAAGATGCCCCCTCATTTAAATGGGTCATTTCATAAGAAACGAATCATTCAAAAATGTTTAGTTTGTGATTTTTCTTTAGAGAGGAGGAACTGGAAGATGTGCGCATTCTTGATTTGTCTCCAGGGCCCACATCCATAGCACTTAGATTATTTTGAGCTCCAGAATAGAGAAGCTCTTAAAAGACAACTCTGAGATATTTCAGAAAATGCAATGAAAGAAAAAGACTGAAAGAAGGGTTGAATGCTAATAATTGACCATGAAGAGAAAGATCTGAGGAAAGGTCATCAGGTTTCCTAAGGAGGAGCTCATTTGACCAAAAAAAAAAAAAAAAAAATTGACAACAGTTTGATTGGGTAGGGAAAGGGGGAAGTAAACGTTGTTTTGGCTATTTAGATGTCAAACTAAAAGGTTATAATATTTAAAGTAAGAATGGAGGTTAAGCCCAGGAAATAGCTTGGCAAATAACCCAGTATCTCCAAAGACCCCATAAATGATTCATGTCTCATCTCTAAAGGAATGTGGTGCCCATTTCTTTTCAGAGCTTTCACAATGACATAGGTGAGGTGTTCTCATTTCCTTCCTTTATTTAAAAAAAAAAAGAAAATGAACTTTGAAACGTAATAATACAGTCCATTCCTAAATTTCCCCTTAATAATATGCAGAGTCTATAATTCTTATTTTAAGTGTTGGCATACTGTCAAGAACTAAAACAAAAAATATGCTGTAAGAATTTCTTAGGGAGCTTAAATTATGCATTTCACTTTAGTGCATGAAATTGTTCCTTGTACAATTAAATATCTCACTACAGCCAAGGGAAAAGAAGTAAACTTTGGTATTCAAGGTCATGCCTTTCTTTGTCCTTTTGATTATGCTCTATTCAGTGCCATATCCTGATTGATATATATATATATATTGAAACTACTTTCAAAATATATAAAATCTTTTTATATATTTTGAAATATATAAAGATATTATAAGATGAAAACTGGTCCGGAAAATTGCTTGAGGAATGTCTGTGGAAGCATCTAGTAAATGTCAGAGATAACCAAGGATAACTAAGAAGATCTCAGTAACTCTCAGTCTGAGATTAGAATGTGTTAATTTTTTTTCTTTTATTACATGAAGGAAAACATATCATGCTTAGAGCTTCAAAACTATCAGAAACGCAAACTATCAAATTCCAGTGTATTAATTAGGGTAGACAGAATGCTATAAAAAAAAAATCCTTTAATAAGTATTAGCTCAAGCATAATAGACTCTTGCAACACTCTTGTGTAAAGGTCAGTGGAGTAGTTTCCTTCCACATAATCTTTCAAGGACACAGTCTGTCAGAGGCTTTGCTATCTTGAACATGTGGTTTCCAAAGTCACCTTCTCCATTATGGTCAGCAAGAAGAGAAAATGAGCATGAGTGAGCACAAATATTTACAGGCCACGTCTGAAGATGACACAGATCACTTCTGCTCAGATTTGCCAGTCATGTGGTCTCACAAAGAGGTGGGAAAGGATCTGTAGAGCAGTAGTCTTGGACTTGGCAGCCACTTCCTAATAGCAAGTGTACAACATGGAAGAGGGATAACAAATATTTGGTGAACAATTTGCCATCTTTGCCATACCCTGTAACACTTTCTTGACTCATGGGGCATATGGTATCCACCCACTTTTTCCATCTCTCATGTTCTTTATGAGTATACTTTTCCCACTGAAAGTATTTGCTGCCCTCCAGTGAACCTGTGTAATGGTGAAAGGTGAAAGAAATGTTAGTTGAAGCAAAATACCTGGGGTATGAGGCTTGCAAGTAAGGTAGTACAACCAGAAAGTGTGATTGAGTAAAAATGTTGTCTCTTTTGGCCTTTGTACTGCTACATAAGCCTTGTAAGCATATTTATGATTTCCTATACGATTTTTTTTTTTTTTTATACGATAGTTAGGAAGCCCCAGTGGGCTTGTTTTTTTTTTTTTTATATGTCATATTTGGAAAACCAAAGTTTCCCTATGTAGTTTAATGGAAGGCACCACACCATATATTCAGCAACCAAGGTTCCTTGGGAAAGATGGTCACTCACCAGTCAACACACCGAGAACACCAAATATTCAGTGGTAACCATGTAGTCCCAGATAATATTTCCCAAAATTCATACTTACCAACCCAAAATTTAAATATACCCCATGACTCAGCATACTTCCATTAATGAAAACACATGATATCAAAAAAAGAAAAAAAAATCAAAGTAGTAAATAACAGAATCTTGAAAAGGATAAGTTGCAGAAAGTAACACTCTGTATCAGGTGCTGTTCGTAGGGGATTTGGAGTCAGCTATCTTCAGGTTTCTCTATCTCTTGTTTGTGGATACAAAGTTGATGATTCTTCAAGAAAAAAAAAAATAGGTACCCATATACGTGAAGCTATAACCAGGTTTCAGAAAGATTTCCAACTTAGGATGAACAAAATGTAACCTAATCACAAAAACACAATTGATCAGTTTTGAATTCAAGATGGTGGTCTAAGAACAAGTCTTACCCTCTCTTGATTCAAATGCTTAGAAATGGAAGAAAATATATATATAACTTTAGGTATTAGGTAGATTAGGTAGAGCTCAAAGGAAGAAAAAAAATTGTGGATTAGAGTAAGACGCACTTGAAGGTAAGAGGGGTTAGCAGCCCAAGAAGTACTGGACATGAATGAATCAGTTTTGATGACATTTTAGGGACTATGACCTTGCCTTGACCTCTTATATTGTTACTCACCTCTATACGACCCTTCAATTGGTAAAATCATTTTTTTTTAACACATTTATATATTTTTACTTAAAATGAACATACTATTTTGTGATTTGCTTTTTCACTTGCATATTTTCCATGTCATTAAACATTCTTATACAGTACTATTTAAATGGTCACATGATATGTTACTACATAGATTTACCATCATTTATTTAATAAATACCACAGTTGTAGAAGCATATATATTCTGTAAGCCAGGCTCTGTCTTAAATATTTATATCATCTCTCATTTAGTCCTCACAGCAATGTTATGCAGTAGGTATTGTTATTATTCCCAACTTAAAAATGAACAAATGGAGACTCTATAAGTACCTTTAATAAAATCATACATTGATTCTGTTATTTGCCCGATTCTAGAATCTTTGGCAAGTTCAACCCTGTCTTCCAAGCAATGAGTATATTTCAAGCATTCGTTTGTGCCCTAATACTTAACCCCATCACAAAGTTTGGAAGACAAAAGCAACTCAGACCAGCACAGAAAAAAATCACATTTATCAGCCTGGACCATAAGACACAGTTTATCGCTGCCCCCAAGCTGGCTTTCAGAATAAATGTCCACACGATCTACAGCGCGATCCACTAATGAACTAAGAAACTGGATGGCTGCCATGCAATGAAACCAAGCAGAGGGCTATTTTAAAGTTCTCCTCCTAAGCAATGACAGTAAAAAGAGTGCAGGCTTCAAATGGAGGACTTTTTAAAAAATAATACAAAACGGAAAGAAGAGGTTAATTTTGTTTTATAAAGAAAGCAGTGAATTTACTTAACTGACTTTTGTGTTGTTGTTAGTTGCTGTCAAGTCAGCCCCCAACTCATGGAGACCCCATGCACAACAGAACGACATGCTGGCCAGTCCTGCACCATCCCTATGACTGGTTGCAAATCAGGCCATTGTGATTCATAGAGTTTTCATTGCCTGATTTTTAGACGTAGACCATCCTAGTCCATCTTAGCCTGGAACCTGTTCAACATCATGCAACATTCAAGTTGCCCTTGACAGATGGGTGGTGGTTGCACATGAGGTGCATTGGCCTGGAATTAAACCAGGGTCTCCCCACACGCAAGAGGAGAATTCTACCACTGAACCACCACTGCCCCCAGAAGACTTTAAGCTCATTGCTGTTGAGTCGATTTTGACTCATAGCAACACTACAGGACAGAATAGAACTGCCTCATAGGGCTTCCAAGGAGCACCTGGTGGATTCTAACTGCCAACCTTTTGGTTAGCGGCCGATCTTTAACCACTAAGCCACCAAGGCTCCTAATAGACTTTAGAAGTACATTATTACATTAACAATGTACAATTCTATTATTATTAATCAATCACAAACATTTTGGTATGTAATCCTTACACCATCTGCACATAAAGCAGGTATTCTTCTATCAGAAGAGAAGCTCAAAGTCACCGAATACTAAAGTTTTGACCCTATTCATTGAATACTAAATTCAAATTTCTCGTTTTTTTATTATTATTATTATTCTAAGTATCCTTGCAGTTTCTTTCCTGCCCTTCAAGTCCCAGGGAGCCTTATTAGTTTTCTATATGACCATTCTTTCTGTTGGATTAAGATAGTAAATAAGGAACCTTTGTTTCATGCACAAATTCTTGTTTGATACCAAAATACTGGCAAATTTCTTACACCTTAAAACTTTCCCACAAACAGAAGTCATCATTAAGTGTTCAGGAGAAAAAATAGAGACTCTCAATAAACACCATGGGAAAAGGTAAAGAGGTGTAAGACATTAGGAGCCCACTGTCTAGAAGAAGGAATGAGATAATTAGATATTTAACACCAGGAAAATTAAAAGTTGTCATAGCAGTGAAATGAAATGTGACATGAGTGTTCCATGCTTATTTGGAGGGATGATAGAAGACTTCTGGGGAAAGTTATATTTGAAATGGGCCTTGGTGGATTTAATATAATTTCAGGGACTGGAAATGGAATGGAGGAGTGATGTTTCAGCCAGAAGGAGCACATGGGAACTGTTTCAGCAGAGGAGCAAGTTCAAAACAGCTGAAGCAGAGTCTCTGTGTAGGAGACAGAAGATGCAGGGTAAGTGCCA
The DNA here is from genome assembly GCF_024166365.1 of Elephas maximus indicus. Lineage (NCBI taxonomy): Eukaryota > Metazoa > Chordata > Mammalia > Proboscidea > Elephantidae > Elephas > Elephas maximus. Next base: position 32,980,679 of record NC_064830.1, read on the forward strand.
TGGAATTGGTACTTAAATTCAAAAATAGTAGAGAATCTTGAAACTTTTAACTAAAGAATGATATATATGGGACTCAAGAACAATGAATCTGGTTCTTTCAGTTGGCTTGGAAGGAGTTTCTGTTGAGGACAGGAGAAAATAGCGCAGCCATCTCTTGCTCTTCGAATCTAATAATAATGTCACAAAGGGAAGAGAAATAGGGTCAGAATGGTAGATACATTTTGGAAGTAGAATTTGTAAGACATAGAAACTTCACAATTTGAGTCCAGAAATTTAATTGCCTTTGGAGATATTATTATAGCAGATTTAGAGAGGGCAAACTATTGCAAGTGTTGTTTTGGTAAGATGTATTATGTATCTTTAATTTTTACTATTGTTGTTGTTGTTAGGTGCCATCAAGTTGGTTCCAACTCATATCAACCCTAAGTACAACAGAACGAAACATTGCCAGGTCATGCGCCATCCTCACAATCATTGTTATGCTTGAGCCTATTGCTGCAGCCACTGTGTCAATCCATTTTGTAGAAGTCTTCTCTCTTTTTCACTGAACCTCTATTTTACCAAGTATGATGTCCTTCTCCAGGGACTGATCCCTCCTGATAACATGTCCAAAGTATGTGAGAGGAAGTCTCTCCATCCTTGCTTCCAAGGAGCATTCTGGTTGTACTTCTTCCAAGGCAGATTTGTTCGTTCTTTTGGCAGTCCATGGTATCATCAGGATTCTTCACTAACACCATAATTCAAAGGTGTCAATTCTTCTTTAGTCTTCTTTATTCATCGTCCAGCTTTCACATGCACATGAGGCGATTGAAAACACCATGGCTTGGGTCAGGTTCTCCTTAGTCTTCAAGGTGACATCTTTGCTTTTTTTAACACTTTAAAGAGGCATTTTACAGCAGATATGCCCAATGCAATGCTTCGCTTGATTTCTTGGCTGCTGCTTCCATGGCTGTTGATTGTGATTGTGATAAAATGAAATCCTTAGCAATTTCAGTCTTTTCTCCATTTATCATGATATGGCTTATTGGTCCAGTTGCAAGGATTTTTGTTTTCTTTATGTTGAGGTGTAATCCATACTGAAGGCTGTGGTCTTTGATCTTCAACAGTAAGTGCTTCAAGTCCTCTTCGCTTTCAGCAAGCAAGGTTGTGTCATCTGCATAACTCATGTTGTTACTGTGTCCTCCTCCAATCCCGATGTCCCACTCTTCTTCATATAGTCCAGTTTCCCAGATTATTTATTTGCTCAGCATACAGGTTGAGAATTTTAATAAATTTCTTCTTTTATCAGTTGAATTACTTTTTCTATTTTCTGGTATTGTTTCCATTTACAAAGAAAGAAATCAAGGAGCAGTAAGGTCACACACCCAGGCAGTTTAATATGCTCCAGATTCAGCAGAAGGACCTGGACTCCTCATTCTCCAAACTACAGACTATTGAATCACTTTGCATTTTCTCAGAAAGCCAGACAGTCTGTGTTAAGTGTGCTTGTGGGATTCTCAGTTGAATGGTTCCTATCTGGAAATTGATTAATTAAAAGAGATAATAGGGGTAGAATCCTTTGTATCATACCAACCTCTGCAGATGGGAAGGATTATTTTCTGAGTTCTCCACTTTCTGAACTCATCCAAATCGGATATTCAGCATCATTCATTAGATGGTAATTTTAATGTACTCAGTTTGGAATGCAGCTTGACTTTGCTTAAGGAGAGGCAGGAAAGCAATGCTAGGAGGTAAAAGTGTGACCTCTGAAATCAACCTAGTTTAAATTCTACTTCTACGATTTCACTGCCCACGTGCTCTTGGACAAGTTAGTTAATGTCTCCAAACTCACTGCTATCGAGTCGATTCCAACTCTTAGAAGCCCTATAGGACAGAGTAAAACTGACCCCATAGGGTTTCCAATGAGTGGCTGATGGATTTGAATTGTCAACCTTTTGGCTAGCAGCCTGAGCTCTTAATCACCATGCCACCAGGGCTCCAGTTAATGTCTCAGTACCTTAGAGTCCTCATCTGTAAAACTGAGATGGTATTTTACACCTCCATTATAAGATCTTTCTGAAGATCTGAGGCACTTTTATCTGTAGCAAATAGAAGATTGTGGCACAGAGTAAGTGTCCAATAAATGTTGGTTATATTATTCATGCATTCTGTCTCCCCAGCTAAACCCAAAACCAAACCAAACCCATTGCTGATTCTGATTCATCGGGACCCTCAATTAGACAGTAAGCTCTTAAAGAAGAGGGACTTAAGAAACAGGAATTAAATAATTCATTTCTTAGACAGCTATGTTTTAACATAATAAATCTAGGTTGAGAAAAGGAATTAATTTCTTATAACTTTAATCAATTTTTGCTGTTTTCTCCTTAAGAAAACTTCACGGAACAGTGAATGCATCTGCTAACATTAGGCCCAAGAGTTAGGAAACCTCACCAATTTCCATATGGCAACAATGAAAACAAAACCATTTAGAGAATATTTTAGGCTGCAGAGATTCTCTGACACCACAAACACTAAAGAGATGGCAAAGTCTAAAAGTACAGAACCTTCCTCATTTACTAGAGCAAAATCTGAAATTCAGGATTCAGGGAAATGGAGATTGGGCAAAAGAAGCTACTTTTGGTTATTATTACTGCTAAAGCCTCAGTTAATAGAGCAGTTAAGTCCAGTTTATTCCAAGGAAGTTGGTCCTAAAAAGAAATTCCCTGTCAAAAATCAGTCTTGTGTTTCCTGAGTAAATCTGTGAAGAGGAAGAGATAAGAGCAGAAACTTGGATGCACTAATGAGCATGGACCTCAAAGTTAGTCAGGCCTGAATTAAAATTCAAGTTCTACCACTTATTATCCATGTGATAACATAATATTCATCTTCATATATACTCATTCTCACAGGCAAATATATACACACACAGTCTATTAATTTTTTTCTTAAGGCAAGATTTTTTTTTTTTTGTGATCTCTCCAACCAAAAATGCAGGTAGCAAGCAACTGTTTATAACATCATATACATTTCTAAGTTTTTTACTTAATATTTATGAATTAAAACAGAATTTCCATAACACATAACATTAAATGCACACCACTTATTTTGAACTGAGTATGACAACTCATGCATGTTTACATGGATGGTGTGTTTCTAAGCATTTTCTTATTTCAGTAAATAATTGTATGTATTTGTTAGCTTTTATGTTCTTAAAAATAAATGTTGAAAGTTTTAAGAAGTATAAAAAATGGCTACATCGTGAATTGGAACTCGAAGAAGCCAAATACCTGCTAATGGTACATTAAAAGGGAGATCAAACAGACTAGAAGGTGGGGTTGAAACTCTTCAATGCTAAAGGGCAGGGAACACTGATGAATGAGAAGAGTGACAGGGAGTGAAAAGAGCCCATGCCTGCATACTAATCAAGTAGAAGAGCTACGTGAGAATCACGTACAGCTGCAGTGCACAGGAGCATCACATAAGAAATTCATGTTATCATGGCATTGCTGCTGGGCAGATAACCAGGGACAAGAGTTAACTAAATGCGGACAACCTAATTATACTGTCTTAATTACTATTAAGATGCAATGGGATGGCGTATGATACGCAAGGTGCATAGGATTGGCTATAAAATCTCCCTGACCTTCAGTCTACTCGTGTCTAATAATACAACCTTAAGTTATTGTGAGGCACTGTGCCTAGCTTATAGTCAACAGTTTTTTCTAGAAACATGGTTGTTCTCTACCAACTGATATGGTCAGTCATTGCTCCTTGGAAAGGGCAACTGGAACCTTGAAAAGGTTCCACCTTGCTTTGCAGAGGAAGTCAAGCCTAAGTAAAAAATAATGAATATGACTAGTATTTATTAAGTGCTTTTTATAATGTGCCAAGCAGGTGATAAACACCTTACATGGGTTATCTATTTAACCTTCATGACAGTCTTATGATATAGATATATTACTGTCCCTGGTATATAGAGAAGAAAACTGAAGCCAAAAGAGGTTAAGTAATTTGTCCCAAAACACCCAGCATGTTAAATGACATAGCCAGGAATTGACCTCCTTGAGTGGTTCAGTCCTTGAGCTTAACTATTGTACTTCACTGTCTCTGAAAGAGTTGGGTTTCTAGAAAGCTGAATTCTGAGTCTCTCTGAGAAAGAGGCAGTTCAGCTTTAACCAGAAGCCTTACTAAACAGGAACCGAATGAGGTCTAATGACACCAAGCTCTTAGCAGCCTCAGTGACTAGCTCAGCCTTAGATTCAGGAGGGCTAAAACATATGGCCCCCAGAAAGGAAATCTTGGTAAGGCTGAGAGCCTGATAGTCCAGTGGAAAAATAGTTTAAATAGAATATAGGGTATCTTAATTTTTAATGTGTGATTAGCATTTATTTCTTCTTTTATTCCTTTGTCAAATGTTAGTCCTTTTGTCTTAAAATTAATATACTGTTTATCACTTTCCCACCACTGGTCTGTCAGTTTGTCATACTGTGGTGGCTTTCATGTTGCTGTGATGCTAGAAGCTATGCCACTGGTATTTCAAATACTAGCAGGGCTGCCCATTGTGGACAGGTTTCAGTGAAGGTGCCAGACTGAAACAGACTAGGAAGAAAGTCCTGGCAATCCATTTCTGAAAATTAGCCAGTGAAGACTTTCTGGATCACATCAGAACACCGTCTGACTCACTTGCTTTGGGTGCATCATCAGAAGGGATCAATAGCTGGAGGACACTGTGTTTGGTGAAGTAGAGGGCCAGCAAGGCCAAGGGAGGCCCTCGATGTGACGGATTGGCACAGTAGCCACAACAAATGGACTCAAGAGGATGACAGAATCAGGCAATGCTTCATTCTGTTGTACATAATGTTGCTATGGGTTAATGTTGACTCAATGGCAACTCTATCTATCTGTCTGTCTGTCTCTCTCTCTATCTATCATCTATCTATCTATCTATCTATCATCACTGTTAATAAGAATGTATTTTTGAGAAAAAGAACTGATTACCTTTCACTCTATACTTGCCTATGAATAGATGCCTGTTTTGGCTAGTCAGTAAAAAATGAATCTAACAATAACCAAGGAACATCCCTAGAGGGCAGACTTCAAAATTCAATTACTATGTTGAGGACCTCAAAAAGAATAGCAAGCAGAACAAAATGGAAGCTACTTGTGAAGTCAGCTATTGCAAGAGAAAAAGTTCAAGGTCAGGTCAGCAGGACTTGGTTCAAGAGTCTCTCAAATGATGTCTAAACTCCACAACTTGGTATCAGAATTCTTCCCAGGCTGCCCTTCAATGTCCTCAGAGTGATGCCTTTCCTGAATGTTTTTATCATCACTACCACCAGCTGTTCAAAGCTTACTCATTCTTACAAGTCTAGCTCACATGCTGCCTCCTCATCAAACATTCCCTGATAGCTTAACCTGAGCCCATCCTTTCCTTCTCTGAAGCCTGATGTTTGCTTTTCACCTTTGGTCTGGGAATAGCTCCCTCTCCAAAAAAAAAAAAAAAAAAAAAACACTGCTATCACATTGATTCCAACACATAGCAACTTTGTAGGACAGGGTAGAACTTCCCCATAGGGTTTACACGACTGTCATAACTTTCTCCCACAGAGTAGCTGGTGGGATCGAACTGCCAACCTTTCAGTTAGCAAGCAAGCGCTTGACCACTGCACCACCAGAGCTGGAAAGACACACTCTAAAATCTTATGTTCTGAGCTCCTCAGTGGCAGGACATTGTTGGATTTATTTCTGAACCCCCAGGGACCTAGGACAATCCCTACCACAAAAACCAAAAAAAAAAAAAAAAAAAACCCATTGCCGTCGAGTCAATTCCGACTCATAGTGACCCTATAGGGCAGAATAGAACTGCCCCACAGAGTTTCCAAGGAGCAAAATGGTGGATTTGAACTGCTGACCTTTTGGTTAGCAGCCATAGCACTTAACCGTTAAGCCACCAGGGTTTCACCTAGCACATAAAAAAATAGTAGGTGCTAAATGAACTTCACTGAAGTGAAAACCTGAAATCACAGACAGAGCTCATAATATCCACTTAACCACTTGGAAGGAAAACGTTACAGTTAGGTACATCCTGTGTATATATTTGAAGTGAAATAAAGAATGCAGAGATATATTTTATGAAAACAGAATGAGTTCACAAATGGTCACAAGGCTTTTATTTTGTGGGGTACATTTTATGTGCCAGGCACCGAGTTCATGTGCATAAACTATACAGGCAGACATGAAAATTAAGTGCATGGAAGACAGCCAAGATGAATATCAGAGGGTCAGAGAGTGAATAGAATGAAACAAATATAAACGCTTAAGACCAACACCAAAGGAAGAGTGGGCATGCAGGTGGAATAAACTATGGATGAGACCTACTGACACATATGGGCTTTATTTCCCCATTTATTTAGCCAAGTACTCAAGGCTAATCACAGCAAGGTCACCACAGGACTACACAGAGCAGATGCAATATGGCTTTTTGTAACTTTATCTTTGACCCAGCTTTTCCAACAGGGTTTACTGCCTCTAGTGATGGTGAGCAGCTACCAGAACTGGGAAAGTAGCCATTTCTTGCTACAACAGCCCTTTCGCATGCAGGCTTTCACCACCATTCTTAAACAACATACATTAACAATCAATGCTCTTCCATTAAAAAAAAAAAAAAAAATCTGTATCTACAAACACCAGGAGCTCTTGATTCTTGAACCAAATAGCACCAGTAAGGCCACATCCTCATCCAGGTGATAGAAAGTAGGATCAGTGCCCAGAGTTCTCTTAATTCCTCTGTCTCCACCCTTTCAGAACCTAAAAGCCCCCTCTTCACCTAAGGAGGTATAACCAGTTGCCAGTCAGTTAACTTCAACTCATGGCAATCCCATGTGTGTATGAGTAAAACTGTGAGCCACAGAGTTCTCAGTGGTTGACTTTTTGGAAGTAGACTGGGAGGTCTTTCTTCTTAGTTATCTCTGGGTGGACTCAAATCTCCAACTTTTTGGTTAGAAGTCAAGCATTAGCTTTTTTGCACTACCTGGGAATTCCAAGAAGGAATAGAAATAGGTAAAAATCTTCTACATGTGCAACAGTCATGAGGGTGTGTCTCACAGACCTCAGATTAAAGGGAATACAATTAACCCAAGGCCCCACTGCTCTGAAATATGTCCTTGAGCTAATACTAAGGTCATGCTTCCCAAAGACGGCTCCTACCAAATTACAGAGAAACGGGGATACTATGTTTGGCCATTCCTGTGAGATTCAGGATTCCCTGCATGGTTGATACTGGCTCGAGTGCACTCCAACATCCTTACCCAACCTTTCTCAGACTGCTCAGCAGTCGAATACTTTCCCACCGACCCTATTTCTTCTTCACTCAAGGTCAGATTTGCAACAGTCTGATGGCTCTCCAGCCTTTTACAGGTTCCTCCCCATTCTCTCTTACAGGTGTTTTCTGTAATAAAATCTTTCCATATTTCTTTTCTGTCTTATACCTGTTTCTCAGAGAACCCAGGCTAACACAATTTGTCTACCATTCATTTGCTCATTTATCTATTTATTGAAATATTTATTAATTATGTACTATGAGTCAAGCACTATGCTAAGCCTCTGTTTGAGTGCAAAAGAGATTTGGTCCCTGACCTCAAAAAGTCACAAAACATTAAGAAAGAAGACAAATAAATAGACATTTATAGAGGGAAGCACATAAAGGTGTGGAAGCTCATGATCCAGAAATGTGGAAGAGAAAGTAGGAGGATCAATATAGGCTTATGAGCTGAATTCCAAAATAAAGAGAAAGTGTCTGCATAAGTTAGACTGTTTGTGGTTGGCCCCTTGAAATAGATCATAGTGATACGTTGTTAAGCGGATGCTTATGAGAGAAAGACCTCTAGGTACAGGACACTGATTTCTACTTACAGTCCTACTGTTTGTAAGTAAATTTCTTTTACCTTTAGAAAGTGGCCCAGATTTTATTATCCCCAGAAACTGTCCAGTCATTGTTTTTGTTGTTGTTGTGTGCCCTCCCTCAAGTCAATTCCGACTCATGGAAACCCTACAGGACAGTGTACAACCGCCCTGTAGGGTTTCCTAGGTTGTAATATTTACAGAAGCAGATCGCCAGGTCTTTTCTCCAGGGCAGTCACTGCTTGGGTTCGCATCACCAGCCTTCCAATTAGCAGTCGAGTGCTTAACCATTGAGCCACCAGGGCTTGTTGTCCAGTCATTAACCCTTCTGAAATAATGAGAAGGTACAAGAAATCGTCTGCTTCAACATTAAAACTCTCCTCCCCAAAGTCAAAGATGCCAGATCAATGAAAGTGTTTGTCTTAAGATTTAAAATATATATTTCAAAAATATGGATATTTAAACAAAACTTTTTATTTCATAAAAAAATAAAGACTTTTATACGAGGAAAAAAAAAGATGTTTGGACTCACTGGGAGTGCATGTAGAACTTGTAGACATACCCCAGACTGCCCCTCATCCCCATGCCTATGGCTATAATGAGAGACAGCCTGGTGAAAAAGTAAAACCTGGGTGTCCTAAACCTGGTACTGGTCCTGGAACTGCCCCTGTCTCAGTGTGGCCTTGAACAACTTGCTGTATCACTAGACGTATTTTTTCATGCGTCAAATTACCTTTAAGGTCACTTCCAGCTCTTGCCTTTTAAGATTTTAAGTTTAATTAACTCTTAAGAGCAAATGAGAAGTTACAGCCTCCTGAGAAGATAGTCGGGAAATGAAGACTCCAAGTAAAGGAAAGGGCATAGAGCATTTGACATAAGAGGCAAACTATGATACCACTTGGGTGTCTTTCTATTCCATGAAATGACAAAAATCCCACCCCTTATTTGTGAAAAATTTCCAATGATTAAAAAGATCGTTTTGATCATTTTTGCTAATATAGGACAGTAGTCAATAGAGAATACACATATGGCGGGTATATATGCTCCTTATATGACAGATGTGTAAACAAAGCCAAGGAGAACTTCCAATTCTAAGCAGCCATTACAGATGTAGTCTTAGTTGAGGGTGAGTTTTCTGGGCCTCACAGTCACAAGGTGGATCAGTGTATCCTGGGGCAGCCTCATATGCAATCATACCTTAAGATATTGATCTGAGAACAAAAAGTAACAAAGAGTTCCCCAACTCGACCCAAACAAAAGAAAAATGGACTTGACTGATAGTCTGAGGATGAGATCAAGATAACTATTTTTAAAGATATTCCTCAAGGAAGTCAAACACTTTGAAGTCTAACACTCAGAAAGATCTCTCTAAATATGTTTTAATGGAATGTGAGTCACCAGGTACAAGGTGGGTGTACAAGAGCAAAAGCAGAAAGTCACACCGGAGACAAGGTTTAGGGTGTTAAGGATTTGTTTTTGAAACATTCTTGTTATTTTGTTAACATGAACACTCTTAGTCTTCCCACCCACAATGTCGTTCCAGGGCCAACATCAAGTCAGAGAACTAGGCCAAATGTGTCTGCCTGGATCCCCTGGAAGCAGTGATAGCTTTTAAAAACTGGAGACAATTTATAAGTTACAGGATTGTAGGACACTGGTTCTACAATGAATCTCAGAAATCATCAAGTCCAAACCCTTCATCTGCCCGGTAAAGTCCTGTAATACCTGACTTGTCCCTGGGCACACACTGGTTTGGAGTCAGATCTGGGAAGAGAATCTATACCTTAGTTCAGTACTCTTCCTATAACACATACTGTTCGGATAAGTATTCCAGAAGGCAAAAACATACCATTCTGCCTATTAGTCCAGACATGGTGTAGTCACCCTACCCAGTACTGTGATTTGCTGAGTATTCAGTAATTGCTGACTGGATAAACAGAGACCACCTTGCCAGCAACATTACCAAACCATGATTTGTAGTTATTCTGAAAGCTCAAAGCAAGCAAAATGGTCTGTTATATGTCACTAAGTAACAAAAGATGAAAAGAAAATGGCTGTTTTTGTTACACATTTGAAACAAGTCATCTATTTCCTATGAAGGCCATTAGTCAAGGCAAAGTTCCTTCATATACTTTTTAAAATTTGCTTTAAGCTCTTCCAAGATAGTGATAAAAGCTGTGCAGAAGTGAGCTTTTAAAGAAAGCAACTGCTGCTGGCATCAAAGTCCATCAAAACCTTTACCCTGGGGCAGGACTCAATAATTTTCAGTGGAATTGTAATTTATGAAAATATATGTAAGTGGGCATTCAATGTGGCTCTGAGTAAGAATCACCCACCTTTAGATGTGGGAAAGTTCGAAGGCATCTTCTCTATCTTCATTCATTCCAGATAGTGATTCCATCCAGCTTCATGGCTTTAAATACCACTTATACTCAGATAACACCCAAATATACATCTCATCTCCAATCTCTCCCTTGAATAATCATTTTGCAATTGTTTACTTGACATCTCTATTTGGTTATCTAATAAATATTTCAAACTTAATATGTCCAAGCCCAGAGCTTTTGATTCCCCATCCCAATCCATTCTTCTCCAATATTCTCTATTTCAATAAATGGCAAGTCCAACATATGGGTTAACATATAGTGCTCTAAGGATAAAAATGATGAACTCACCTTTGAATCATATCTTTCTTTCATACCCCTTAAATAATTCATTAGCAATTCTGTTAACTGTGCATTTAAACTATATCCAAAAATGGAACACTTATTCCCCCATCGCTTCTGTCACTCTAATCGAACCTAATATCACCTTTCACCGGGATTTTGCAGTAGCTTCCTTATGTCTCTTTCTTTCAGAGAGTTTTTCATCTATATTTATTTGAACTCCTACCAAGGTGTACTAGGCTGTACTTGAGTTGTCATCTTGGGCAAATAAATCTAACATCCTTTCTGTTACTCGAACAGGCCACACATATTTCTGCCCCAGGGCTTTTAACTTCATAGTTCCTTCTGGCTAGAATTGTCTTCCCTCCCATAACTGCTAGCTTATCTTCATTCCTTCCTCATGTTTCTGCTTACATGGCACTTGATTCAAAGAAATCTTTATGACCATCTGCTATGGACTGAATCGCGTGCCCCCAAAAAATAAGTGTTGTAAATTCTAACCTCTATGCCTGTGGTTATAATCCCATTTGGGAATGGGTTGTCTTTGCTATGTTAATGAGACAGGATTAGTGCAGGCGTGTTTTAAGTCAATCTCTTTTGAGATATAAAGGAGATAAAAACAAGCAAGAGTGGGAAGTACAAATGGGGGAAGAGAGATGTCAAGCCATATGAAGATCACCTAGGAGCAGAAGCTGAAAGAAACAAGAATCTTACTCTAGAGCCAATAGAGAGAGAAAGCCTTCCTCTAAAGCTGGCACCTTAAATTTGGACTTTTATCCTCCTAAACTATGAGAAAATAAACTTCTGCATGTTAAAGCCACTTACTTGCAGTATATTTGTTAAAGCAGCAATAGACAACTAAGACCAAATTTAGTACCAAAAGAGTGAGGTGCTGCTCTAACAGATACCTAAAATGTGGAAGCAGTTTTGTAATTGGGTAATGGGTGGAGGCTGGAAAAGTTTCAAGATGTCAAATAATAGAAGCCTAGACTGCCGTGAAAAGACCGTCGGTAGAATTATTGATGTCAAAGACAATTCTGGTGAAGAATCAGAAGGAGGTGAGGAGAGCTATTAAAAAAGTATCGTCTTAGAGAATATATGTGGAGCAAGTAACAGAATGTTGCTAGAAATGTGGATGCTAAATGTGCTTCTGGTAGGGCTTTAAAAGGAAATAAACATGTGATTGGACAGTGGAGAAAGGGCAATGCTTTTTATGCAGTGACAAACAACTTGTCTGGGTTATGTCCAAATGTTTGGTGGAAGAAAGCACTTGTGATTGTCTTGGGCTAGGTCCTCTAGAGAAGCAAAACCAGTGAAATGTATAGAGAGAGAGAGAGAGAGAATGAGATTTATCTCAAGGAATGGCTCACACAGTTGTACATGCTGGCAAGTTCCAAGTCAAGCTTCAGGCTGGAGGCTTTTCCTGACTCATGTAGCTCCAGGAACTGATGAGCCCAAGATCAGCAGTTCATATGGCAGGCTGCCATCTCACAGGCCGTGGAGGCTGATGAACCCCAAGATCAGCAGGCAATACAGCAGGCGCAAGTCCCAAGAACTGGAGGTCAGATGATGACAAGCTAGATGCAGGATCCAGAGTAAGTGAGGTTTGCCAAAACAGCTGTATATATATTAAATGCAGGCCACACTCCCAAGGAAATTCCCTTTTCAACTGGTTGGCTGCTCATATCAGATAACAAAATGGGAGATGATTACATCAGCTCACAAAAATGGAGGATGACTACATCATTACATAACTGCCAAATTGCAACATTACATGACTGCCAAACTACATCATATCTGCCAGACCACTGAGAATCATGGCCCAGACTAGTTGACATATAACCTCGACCATCACAGTCCACCCCATCTCAACTTGGCACCTGTAAACACATCTCCTTGACTATACATAATCTCCAAATAAAACCCACTGCCATTGAGTTGATTCCTACTCATAGGGGCCGTATAGGACAGAGTAGAACTGCCCCATGGAGTTTCCAAGGAGCGCCTGGTGGATTTGAACTGCCATCCTTTTGGTTAGCAGCCGTAGCTCCTAACTGCTGTGCCACTAGTGTTTCCAATCTCCAAATGAAGACATTTGTAAAGTCATACTTGCACCTAACATGACACAGTTAAAATGCATACAACCAAAAACACACTAGCTCCATTTACATCTTATTTTTTATAAGTGAAGAATACCAAAATATTTGATGTACACATACAGGACTACGGTCCTCATTTCTGAAAATAGTCATGTGGTCATAGCTGGTATTTAGAGCCACCTTCTTCCACCATCTTTTCCCTATTCCCTTTATCCTCAAGAAGCAGCTAAGTAGGCCATGGTTCTTTGCCTGGCAGGGTGACCCAAACCTATATTCCTGAAGGGTCTGGGCAATTAGTAGTCATGTCAGAATTGGGTTTCTGTAGTTTTTCCACTGACTTTAATCACAGAGCATGGTAGTACTAAGTGACTCCCTAAGGGATCACCTGACATACTCTTTTTTACCTCCATTATGTAATATTAATCTGATTTTCCCTTGGTAATCATGATCAATCACGCCAGCCAATACAGTAACTCCCTTCTTTTCCTGTTTATCCAGAGGCATGAGAAGCATGAACTGGCCAGGTAGCATTCTTAACTTCCAGTTCAATGGAATTAACATTGTGTTGCCAGGTGAGAATATTCCTCCCTTTGGAAGTAAGACCTCTAGATCCAGAGAGCACGGGGTCGTGGGGACAAGAAGCAAAAACTTTTTGAATGGGTACTAGGGGTAATAGTCAGTGCTACCACTCCACTTTCCACCCCTTGGTTCCTGGACCCATGAATCCTGGTTTTGGGAGAAACAGCAGCATTTGATTAGAGCATATACAGCCTTCTGAAGAATATTGTCCCAACCCTACAAAGTATTGCCACCAAGCTGGCACCATAATTGTGTTTCTATAGAAGGCCATCCCATTGTTCTATCAAAGCCATCTGCTTAAGGTTGATGGGGAACATGGTAAGATCAGTGAATTTCACGCACATATACCTATTGTCGCACGTCATTTGCTGTGAAGTGAGTCCCTTCATCCGAAGCAATGCTGTATGAGATACCAACGTGGTGAATAAGGCATTCTGTGAGTCCACGGTTGGAAGTTTTGGCAGGAGCATTGCACACAGAGAAGGCAAATCTGTATTTAGAGTGTCTATCCCAGTAAGAATGAAACGCTGCTCTTTCCATGGTGGAACTAGTCCAATGTAATCAACTCCCACTAGGTTGCTGACTGTTTGCCTCAAGGAATGGTGCCATAACAGAGACTTAATGTCGGTTTCTGCTGCTGGCGGATTGAGCACTCAGCAGTGGAGGTAGCCAAGTCAGCCTTGGTGAGTGGAAGTCCATGTTGCTGAGCCCATGTATAACCTCCATCCCTGCCACCATGGCCACTTTATTCATGAGCTCATTGGGCAATGAGGAAGTGGCTGAGGAAAGAGGATGGCTGTTTTCCACATAACATGTCATTCTACCTGCTTGATTGTTAAAGTTCTCCTCTGCCAAGGTCACCCTTTGTTAAGAATTTACATGATACAAAAATATCTTCTCTTCTTTGGCCCATTCAGGGAGGTCTATCCAAATATCTCCTGATCACCATTTTTACAGTCTTGTTTCTACAAAATCCCTGACCATCCAACCAAACCATTGGCAATCACATATCTGGCCATTTCTCCTTCCAAGAAAAGTGAACAACAGGTGCATTGCTTGCTTGAAGTTCTGCCCATTGGAAGGATTTCTCTTCAACACTATCCTTCAGGGAGGTCCCAGAAAGGGGCTTTGGTGCTGCTTCTGTCCACTTTTGAGTGGTGCCTGCATATCACGCAGTACCATCTATAAACCGCACATGAGTTTTCTCTTCCTCAGTCAACTAATCATAAAGAACTCCACATGAGGCCATAAGAGCATACTGGGAGGGGGAAAGTAATGTGATCGGAGTGGAGACCATGGGCATTTGGGCCACTCTCTCATGCAACTTATTTGTCTTTTAGGTCCTGCTCATGCCTGATCTCGTATATAACAATTCCATTTAATGATGGAGTTCTGCTCTGCATGTCTGACTTCATGACTCTGTGGGTCAGACAACACCTAGTTCATGATGGGCAGTGAGGCTGTATGGTGCCTTGGTGGCCCATGGTTAGACATTTAGCCTCTACTAAGGCCCAGTAACAAGCCAAAAGCTGTTTCTCAAAAAGAAAGTAGTTATCTGCAGAGGATGGCAGGGCTTTGCTCCAAAATCCTAAGGGTCTATGCTGTGACTCACCAATATGGGCCTGCCAAAGACAACAAATAGCATCTCTATCTGCCACTGACACTTCAAGCACCATTGGATCAGCCGGATCGTATGGCCCAAGTAGCAGGGTGTCTTTACATGGCAGCGTGAACCTGTTGCAGAGCCTTCTCTTGGTCTGGGTCCCACTCAAAACTAACAGCTTTTTGAGTCACTTGATAAATAAGCTGGAGTAGCACACCCAAATGAGAGATTTGTTGCCTTTAAAATACAAATAGGCCCACCAGAAGTTGTGACATTGTGCCTCCTTTTTAATTGTAGAAGGGGCCAGATGCAATAATTTATCCTTCACTTGAGAAAGAATATCTTGACATAAACCACATCACTGAAACCCTAGAAATTTCACTGAGGTGGAAGGTGGCTGAATTTTTGTCAGATTAATTTCCCACCCTCTAGCATGCAATGTCTTACCAATAAGTCCAGAGTCATTGATACTTCTTCCTTACTAGGTCCAATCATCAAAATATCATCAATTAAATGGACCAGTGTGATGTCTTGTGGTGGGGGAAGGCTATAAAGATCCCTGCAGTCTAAATTATAACACAGGGCTGGACAGTTGATATGCCCCTCAGATAGGACAGTGAAGGTGTATTGCTGGCCTTGCCAGTTGAAGGTAAACTGTTTCTGGTGATCCTTCAAAAGCAGAATTTAGAAAAAGGCATTGACCAGATCAATAGCTGCATACTAGGTACCAGGAGATGTATTAATTTACTCAAGCAATGAAACTATATCTGAAACAACAGCTGCAATTAGAGTCACCACCTGGTTAAGTTTTTGATAATCCTCTGTCATTCTCCAAGATCCATCTGTGTTTTGCACAGACCAAACAGGTGAGTTTAATGGGGATGTGGTGGGAATCACCACTCCTGCATTCTTCCAGTCTTTGGTGGTGACAGTAATCTCTGCAATCCCTCCAGGAATTAGATATTGCTTTTGATTTAATATTTTGCTAGGTAGGGGCAGTTCTAATGGCTTCCACTTAGCCTTTCCTACTATAATAGCCCTTTCTCCACACAGCACGGCTTTGATGTGGGGGTTCTGCCAATTGCCACGTATGTCTGTTTCAGTTATGTATTCAGGAACTGGGAAATCATCACAGGATGGGTTCATGTACCCACTGGACCCACTGTGAGACAGACCTGAGCCAAGATTCCATTAATAACCTGACCTCCATACTCTCCTACTCTGACTGGTGGGCCACAGTCATGTTTTGGGTCTTTTGGATTCAGTGTCAGTTCAGAGCCCTTGTCCGGTAATTGCAGAAAATCTGATTATTTCCTTTTCCTTAATGAAGAGTCACTCTTGTAAAAAGCTGTAGATCCCTTTGAGGAAGGCTGAGAGAAAGATCAACAGTATAAATTTTTGGCAGTGCACTGGGGTCCTTCCTCAAGGGAACCCATCCTCCCCTTCATTTGAGAGGTTGTGGGTCTATAAACTGGCTGAAGTCTGGGAGTTGATTAATGGGCCGAGATTCTATTCTGGTGATTCAAGTTAGAGTGCTGTTTACTTGACCGAGAATTCTTCTGCTGATACAGATCAAACAAATAAGTAGTATATTTCCCATCTATTTCACTCCTAGGGACACCATGACTAAGTAACCAGTGCCGTAAATCCTCATGGACTATTCTGATTACTGCTTTGACTCTGCTGTCTGTATGGTAACCATGCCTACCTTGTCTTTGTCATTTGAGTGCCATCAGTCACTTGGCCCCTACCATTAGGTCCAACCAGAGCCATTGTAGTTAAGTGTCTTAATCCAGTTAGGGAAGTTCCCACTGTCACATCTGCCTTACATAAAGTAGTAATCACATGCTGGAGCTCCCTTCACAAACGTGTTAAAAGATGTGTCCTCTAGGCACTCCATGTGTGGGTCTGTGTGTGTAACCTGTTAAATCCACTCTAACATGCCAATTTCCCTAAGCTTTTGGATACATTCTTCTACAGTATACCAAGGCAGGTCTGGTACTTCAACTTCACTTAGTGTAGGCCACCACTTAAACCATGCTTCAGCAAACAAACCAAATAAACTATTAGACCCTTTCCTAACCTCTTGAGGTGAAACACTGAATGAAGATGCTACGCTTAAAAAAAAAATTAATAAACTCTGACTGATCTAACTTTATATTTCTTGCACCATTATCCCACACCCTAAATAGCCATTCGGACACATATTCCCCAGGTTTCCATTTGTATATATTAGAAAAATCAAGGAGTTCTTTTGGAGTGTAGTATACCTCCTCCTGGGTCACACTCTGTACTTCACCTTTTGGAGCTCACTGTGACTTCAGTCTAGTTAAAGGTCTAGAAGCAAAACTGGGTAGGGGGGTGATTCCTGAGAACATTCAGCAAAGTCTTATAAAGCATCTACTTCAGGTGAAGCCACAGGCAAAGCCCCAGTTGCCACCTAAGGCAATATCTCAGACAAAGAATCTTCAGACACAGCTTCGTTAATCTCATCAAATGGAGGTAGAAGGGATAATGATTTTACTGGGGAGGGTGGCTTAGCAGACAAAGATGAAGTAATCTCTTCAGATGGCAGTAAGATTGTTGGTTCTGCTGGCAGGAGTGAGTCCATGGAATTTAGGGGCTCAGTGTCCCCACCTTCCTGATTATCTGCCTATATGCCCCTGTCCCTAGTTTCAGGATCCCATTCCTTCTCAATAAATGCCCTCACTTTAACTTCAGACACCATTCCCATTAGAGGATGGGGATTCATTTGGCATTGTAATTCAGCTTCTCTTACTATAAGACTCTGGGTTTGGTTTTTGGCAATATGATTCTGTTACTATAAGAAATAAGACTTCGTTTAAGGGCACAATCCGCAACTTTGAGGTCTTTTATTCAGGGTTTTAGCTGTGCCTCTGAAGCCCTGAACTCATCTCTTTCTTTTATCACTTTGTCTAGCAAATAGGAACAACAAACCAGCTTCCTTATACTTCTCATTCTGACAAAAATGTAGAAAAGTATCAAACATGTGATCACCCAGACCCTCGCTTTTCACCAATACTTGATCCATTGGTGATGATATTTTACATATTTATCTTGCCACCTCACACCATGGATTAGCAGTGCCCTGTTTACTAATGGAAGACAGAGTCATCAGTGCCTTTAAGACTAATCAGGCTTAAGAACCAATTTAGAAAACTCATCCTTACAATTTTGTTTTTCTATGACCACTCCTGGTGCCAAATGTCTTAGGCTGGGCTCTCTAGAGAAACAAAACCAGTGAGCTTTCTATCTATCTACGCACATATAAATCCATTGCCATCAAGTAAATTCCGAATCATAGCAACCCCATAGGACAGAGTAGAACTGCCGCATAGGGTTTTAAGGAGTGGCTGGAGGATTTGAACCTTTGGTTCAACCTTTTGGTTACCAGCTAAGCTCTTAACCACTGAACCACCAGAGCTCCACATATACAGAGAGAGAAAGAGATTAATCTCAAGGCTCGTGTGGTTGTAGGAGTTGGCAAGTCCCAAGTCCATGGGTCAGATGTCAGTCTGGAGGCTTCTCCTGATTCACATAGCTGCAGGGGCTGACAAATCCAAGATTGGCAGGTCAGACAGCAGGCCACTGGCTCACAGGCTATGGAGACTGACAAATCCAAGATAGGTTGGTAAAACGGTAGGCTGTTGTTCCAGGCTGTGAAGGCTGATGAATTCCAAGATCAGTAGGCAATACGACAGGCTGCTGGCTCAAGTCCCAAGTACAGGGGGTCACATGATGATGGGCCAGATGTAGGATCCAGAGTAAGTGAGCTTTGCCAAAACATCTGTATATATATTGGATGCAGGCCACACTCCCAAGGAAAATCCTTTTTCAACTGGTTGGCTGCTCATATCAGATCAAAAAATGGAGTTTGACTGCATCATCACATAACTGCCAAATTTCACCATTACATCACTGCCAAACTACATCATAGCTGTCAAACCACTGAGAATCATGGTCCAGCCAAGTTGACACACAACTTAACCATCAAAGTGATGAACTTAGATATTTCGATGAGGAGATTCCCAAGTAAGATCTTAAACGGTCCACATAGTTTTTCCCTGCCTTATAGTAAAATATGAGAGGACTTCAAAATGAACTGTGCAAAAGCAAAATAAAACTTAAACATTTGGAAAATTCTATTGTACAAACTAAGGACAAGTGTCCTAAAATTTTCAGCAAGAACGTGGCTACACGGTCTTTTGTTGAAGAGATGAAGACCGTGACTGATGAATCTAACCAACTACAACAGCAGAAAACCCATCAGCGTAGACTGAAGGGGACAGAGAAAGAACGAAAGGAAAGAACATTGTTTGTCTATTGGGATTCTACAGGTAGGAAAAAATTAAAGGAGCTACTTTTGTTGTCCTCCAAGATAAGAAAAAGATCATCCCTGGAGCAACTCAGAGATCATTAGAACTGCTGGAAGGAGCACAGGAAGCAGGGCTGTCTTGGCTTCAAAGGATGGGGTCAAGATCTCTGAGATCTCAAAGTGGAGAACCACAGCCTCCTGGGTTTCAAAGTGAAATCTTCACCAACTTGGTTCCGAGTGTGCGGCTGCCATTGAGTTTGGCCAAGAGGATGAGGCCACTGACCAAAGCTGAGGGGGTGGAGCTGCCATGTCCAAGAGGTAGAAGAATAGGGTCTGCCTGGGCTCAGTGTGGGATGTGGTCACCATTCAGATGGACCAGGAGAATGGGGCCACCGAAAGGTGAGGGAGTAGACTTGCTCTCCCGGTTGGCCTGGAAGGCAGAGCTGAAGCCCAGAGCTGAGGGGCCTTCACCCAGAATCCAGGGAAATGCCCACAACTCAAGGTCTGGAGACGAGGCCATTGCCCAGATGTTCCTGAAGAACAGAGGATTATTTTCAAGCCTTGAGTGCTCATGTAAATTGTTCTCCTGGGTTTGGTGTTGGTTATCCCTTCTTTCCCTACAATTTCTCCCATTTGTAATGAAAATATCTACCTTGTGACTGTCCCACCATTGTGCTTTAGAAACAGTTTGTAGTCTAGATTTTACAGGTTCACAAATGAAAAGGAATTTTGCCCCCAATTGAATATGCCTAGAGTCTCACCCGTATTTGATTTAGAAGATCCAAAAGATGGGATTTTTGACTTGGAGTTGATTTAAGGCTTTTGGGATGATGTGATGGGATGAATGTGTTTTGCATGTGGCAAGGGCATGAATTTGGGAGCCCAGAGAGTAGAATTGTGTCCCCCAGAATATGTGTTATAAATCCGAACTTCTATGCTTCTGGCTATAATACCAGTTGGGAATGGGTTGTCTTTGTCATGTTAAAGACACAGAATTAGTGTAGGGTTTGTCTTAAATCAATCTCTTGTGAGATATAAAACAAATAAAACAAGCAAGAGAAGTAGAGATGGGGGAAGAGGGATGTCAGGCCACTTGAAGATCACTCAGGAGCAGAAACTCAAAAAGACAAGGACCTTCCTCCAGATCCAACAGAGAGAATGCCTTCCCTTAAAGCCAGCACCGTGAATTCGGACTTCCAGCCTCCTAAACTGTGAGAAAATTAATTTCTGTTTTTCAAAGCCACCCACTTGTATTTCTGTTACAGTGGCATTAAATAGCTAAGGAACCTTCTTATCTAATAGTGCCCTATAGGCCACTGTTCTCTGTTCCCAGACTGTTCTCCTTTGCTTTATTGCTGTAATCACCACCTGAAATGTGAGTTTATTTACTGGTTGTTAACATTTCTCACAAAGACTCCCTGAAGGACCAGATGTCATCCGTTTTGTATATTGCTATGCTCCTAGCATCCAGCCTAGTGTCTGGCACTTGTATGTTTTTATGAAATATATTTTCAGGAAAAGAAGAGAGGGAGGGAAGAAAAGAGGTATGGAAAAAGGAAGGAAGGAAGGAAGGAAGGAAGGAAGGAAGGAAGGAAGGAAGGAAGGAAGGAAGGAAGGAAGGAAGGAAGGAAGGAAGGAAGGAAGGAAGGAAGGAAGGAAGGAAGGAAGGAAGGAAGGAAGGAAGGAAGGAAGGAAGGAAGGAAGGAAGGAAGGAAGGAAGGAAGGAAGGAAGGAAGGAAGGAAGGAAGGAAGGAAGGAAGGAAGGAAGGAAGGAAGGAAGGAAGCAATTCACATTCATCATGCCTGCATGTCCGTAAACCTTTAGGAGAGTGTCATAGCATTTTCCATGAAGAACAGGTACCTTCTGAGATGAATCATAATGGACGAAAAAGCCTCTCTCAGACTGAGTCAGTAAGTAAATCCAGAGTCATCAAAGGGGAAATTTAGGTTTGAATATAGCATGATGACTGTCTCTATGATTTGTCTTAAGGCCCAGTCCTCACTGAACTCATAGAAATAAGAGGCTGCAAGTAAAATCTGAAAGAGCAGTTTCATTAAAATTCAGTGGATCTTTGAGACCTATGTGCATTGCTGTAACACCAGGGGGAGATGAGCATCTTTCGCAGCATCACAGAGCAGCTTCCGTACCTTGAAGGCTCAAGTGTACTGGTGGAGTACTTGATAGAAACTAAAATATCAGACTGTGCCCAGGGGAGCTTATAGATCCCAGAGGGAATTGGGGAGCTTGGGCAGAGACCACAGGGCACAGTGGAACAACTACAGCAGAAAAATTTCAAGCTATAGCAGAAAAATTGCTGTGACAGGCAGAGCAGACAGTGAACCCAATGAGAACAGATTGTTTTCTTGGAAACAAGTAACTTACTAATGAATTCTAGAAAAATTAGAGAAGGCAATATTATAGTGGATCAGAGGTGTAATTTTACGTCATTGTATCTACAAGCCTGTGAAATTTAAGTTTCTTTTCCTGTGACCTCATTTGCACACAAAACTTGTGAGTTCTGGTGAAATTCAGCATATTTTATATGTGTATGTGTGTATATATATATATGTATGTATATAAACAACATTTACCCTTGAGTCAATTCTGACTCATAGTGACCCCACATGTATCAGAGTAGAACTATGCTCCATAGAGATTTCAGTGGCTGATTTTTCAAAAGTACATTGCCAGACCTTTGTTTGTAGGCACCTCTCAGTGGACTTGAACCTCCAACACTTCAGTTAACAGCCAAGTGCATAAACCACTTGCATCACTCAGGGAGTCCTATAAGTGTATAATACATTTTAAACAAAGATACTTAGAACAAAAAATTCCAAAGATTAAACATGACTTAGCCTTTTCCTACCAAAAAACCCATTGTTGTCAAGTGGATTCCAACTCATAGTGACCCTCGAGGACAGAGTAGGACTGCCTCATAGGGTTTTCAAGCAGCAGCTGATGGATTCAAACTCTCAACCTTTTGGTGAGCAGTAGATCTCTTAACAACTGCACCACCAGGGTTCCTTTCCTACCAATAGATACTGAAAATTTAGAATTACCAGTTTTTACTTTACTTTGCTGTCAACATGCCTGCTTCTAGAAATTGCATATTCCTTTCTATTTTCTGTTTCCATTTTGCTAAAGAAAACCAAATTACAAGCTCTAAATCTTATTAAGTCAACATATGCATGAAGGTCAAACTGTATGCCAGGATATGCATTTGATGCTACATAGAATATAAAAATAAGTAAGACACCAACTCTGTCCTCTAATACAGGTGGATGAGGACAAGAAGGGCTCTGTTGTTGTTAGGCGCCATCAAGTCAATTCCGACACATAGTGGCCCCAGGTACAACCTAATGAAACAATGCCTGGTCCTGTACTATCCTTGCAATTTTTCCTATGTTTGAGCCAGTTTTTGCAGCCACTATGTCAATCCATCTCATTGAGGTTCTTCCTCTCTTTCGCTGACCCTCTACTTTGCCATACATGATGTCCTTCTCCAGGAACTGTTCCCTCCTGATAACATGTACAAAATACATGAGACAAGAAGTCTCACCATCATGGGTTCTAAGGAACATTCTTGCTGTACTTCTTCCAAGACAGATTTGTTCATTCTTTTGGCAGTCCATGGTATATTCAAAATTCTTCCCAAACACCATAATTCAAAAGTAACAGTTCTTGTTCAGTGTTCCTTATTCATTGTCCAGGTTTCACATGCATATGAGATGATTGAAAATACCATGGCTTGCGTAAGGCCCACCTTAGTCCTCAAAGTAACATCCTTGCTTTTTAACACTTTAAAGAGGTCTTTTGCAGCAGAATTGCCCAATGCAATACATAGTTTGATTTCTTGACTGCTGCTTCCATGGGTGTTGATTGTGGATCCAAGTAAAATGAAATCCCTGACAGCTTCAATCTTTTCTCGGTTTATCATGATGTTGCTTATTGGTCCAGTTGTGAGGATTTTTGTTTTCTTTATGTTGAGTTGTAATCCATAGTGAAGGCTGTGGTCTTTGATATTCACCAGTAAGTGCTTCAAGCCTCCTTTTCTTTGAGCAAGCAAAGTTTGATGATGAATGCGAAGCCATTCCTCTTCAATTTGTCATTCCCAGCACAATGGACCACATGATTGTCTGATTCAAAATGTCCAATACCAGTCCATTTCAGCTCACTAATGCCTAGGATATCAATCATCAACAGTTTCATTTCATTGTTGACAACTTCCAATTTTCCTGGATTCATACTTTGTACATTCCATGTTCTGATTATTAATGGATTTTCAGCTGTGTCTTCTCATTTGGAGTCATACCGCATCAGCAAATGAAGGTTCTGTAAGCTTTACTTCATCCATGTCATTAAGGTTGACGTAACTTTGAGGAGGCAGCTCTTCCCCAGTTGTACTTGAGTGCCTTCCAAACTGAGAGGCTCATCTTTCAGCACTGTATCAGACAATATTCCACTGCTATTCATAAGGTTTTCACTGGCCAATTTTTTTTAGAATTAGATTGTGAAGTCGTTCTTCCCAGTTTGTCTTAGTCTGGAAGCTCTGCTAAATCCTGTCAACCATTGTTGATCCTGCTGGTATTTGAAATACCAGTGACATAACTTCCAGTATCACAGCAACATGCAAGTACCCCAGAAAGACAAACTGACAGATGAGTGGCGGAGAGGGGCTCTTGCCCTACGAAAGTATATAAGCTTTAGTCCATGAGTTTTGCGACATCTGTGTCTGCTCAGAGGCTTTTGTACATGGCTCATTGTTTCTTGGCTGTAGTCCAGATGGGATATTGTTACTGGAAGGCCGGACTTCAGAAGAGTAATATTTTGCCGTGTATACACACACACACACAGGGTAAATTTCAGGTTCAATAGTCTAGTCAGGGAAGAGTTATCATAAAGTAGTTATCATAAAGCATTCTAGATAGCTGTAATTTAATCAAGAAACCCATATAGTTATGATAGCTTATAATGGAAGACAGCATTAAAAAGTCTCATTCAATTCTCACAATACCATTAGACCATTTCATAGATGAGGAATGTAAAGTCAGAAAGGTTGGCCAAGTAGCCCAATTTTCTACCTTGAATAATAGACCAAGCCAGGATTTGAATCTAGACCTTAGAATTCTAAATCCCACATTTTCCACCATATCACTCTCCTCTTTGGTTTCAGCCTTGCTGCAGAAAATCACTAGAATGTAGTACTGCAGTGCTGCCTTTGTAAGGTCAGGCTGACAAACATCATGGAATTATTCTTTTCTAAGTTAGGACCATCCCAGACCACGGTATCCTCACTCTACACATCATCAAATAGGAGATTAGACTAAATATAGATTAAGTCTTAGGTACGTGTCAAAAGGTTTTAGACACTTCTTAATCACTAAGTCCCAGATTTCCTTCATTCATTTCATTTTCTTTTTCATTACCTACTATCTCCTAAAAGAGGAACCTAAGGCAAAGATTCTAGTTTACCAGGTTCTCCTATTTACCTGAATTTTACAAATTAAATGCATATCCCCTCCCTGCTATTCCAAGTCACCAAATAGCTATGACATATTTGTTTAACTGGGCATATACTCATAAAAAGTACGGCTATAAAATAATTAGGGTAATCTGTATGGAATTTTTAAAAATTAAATTCAATAAATATTGGCTGATTACTACATCTATCAAGACCCTGTAGGAAACACAACTGATATAGAGATGAGGAAATAAGGTCCAGCCCCTGCCCTCACAATGCTTACAATCAGTTACTCTCATTGGTATGAAGAAATGCCTTCAAAGACATTGAAGGTGAAGAAGAAATTGAAGGGGGGCTACATTTGTAGTAAAAATTTAAGTAAGTGGGAAGAAAAATTGGCCAACAAGATAAACTATTCTGGAGTAAGATGTGTTTGCCACTCAGGTCACTTGGATCTCTTGTTGGAGTGTAAAGTGAAGAAAAACTTAGCAAATAGAAGCAAAGAAGGACCCTGGCTGCATAGTCCTCTCAGGCCAGACCCATGCTCAGGAGCAAAGGCAGCTCAGGGGGGAGGAGGATTCAAGAATTCTCCAGGGCCATGATTTCCTTCATAAAAGAAGGAAATATGGAAGCTTTTAAGTTCCTAGTCCCCAACATCTTGAGAAGAAGTAACTGAGCATGGTTCAAAGGTAAAAGAATCCCTGATTTAACTCTTTGCCAGCTCCTGCTAATAATGTAGGGAACATAGGGAGTGAACAGGAGACGGTAAACATGCAGGAACAGAGATATAAACCAAAGCAAGAAGGAAAGACCATTAAAATGATATGTTTGTCAAGGAACCCAAAGTACTCCTGGCACTAAGGCAGAGACTAAATAGAGATTTTCTAAAATTGAAAACCTAGCTATTATTCATCTCTGTGTCTACAGAAAGGGAAGTTTCCAAGAAGGGGATCACAAAGGCAAACCTTGGCAGCCAGTGAATTGGGCTTTACAGGGGAGTAGGTATGGCTCTGTGTCCAAGATTATAAATGTCCCACTTTAAAGAAGAATGGGTATGAAGGGAAACCTTAACCCTCTCTGTTGTCCTCATTACATACATGCAGTTTAGAAGGTGTTCCTGTGCTCTACAAAACCACTGAGCTCTAACATCTTGTGCTAGAGCTTGGGATAGAGATATAAATTGGGCATAGGTCTAACCATCAAAGAGGCCATTAACTGAGAAGACAAGAAAGCAATTGGACAATAAGAATCTGGTATGATACAAACTGTGAAAGCATAGACATTAGGCATCTAACCCAACCTGGAGCTTCAGGCTGCTTTCACAGAGCAGCACTGGCTTAGAGAACCAACTTTGCCACTAGTGTTATACCTGACCGTAGGCAAGTCACTTCATAAATCTATTCTTCAATTTTCCTATTTCCAAATTGAGAAGGATGGACCAGGAACTATCTAAAGTCCATTTTATTTAATATTCTTTGATTCTCAATGTGGTGCAGATGTTGTGAACTGCTCTTTGAATTTGCCGTACAAGGAGTTTGTTGTTGTTAGGTGCTGTCTAGTAGGTTCTGACTCATAGCAACACTATGTACAACAGAACAAAACACTGCCTGGTCCTGTGTCATCCTCACAATTGTTGTTATGCTTGAACCCATTGCTGTAGCCATGCTGTGTCAATCCATCTCATTGAGAGTCTTCCTTTTTTTTTTCTGACCCTTTACTTTGCCAAGCATGGTGTCCTTCTCCAGGGACCGATCCCTTTTGATAGCATGTCCAAATCACGTGAGATGAAGTCTCGCCATCCTTGCTTCTAAGGAGCATTCTGGCTGTCTTTCTTGCAGACAGATTTGTTTGTTCCTTTGGCAGTCCCTGGTATATTCATTATTCTTATTACCAGTACCACAATTCAAAGACATTAATTCTTCAGTCTCCCTTATTTATTGTCCAGCTTTCACATGCATATGAGGTGATTAAAAACGCTATGGCTTGAGTCAGGCACACATTAGTCTCCAAAGTGACATCTTTGCTTTTCAACACTTTAAATAGGTCTTTTGCAGCTGATTTGCCCAATACAATGCATCTTTTGATTTCTTGACTGCTGCTTTCGTGGGTGTTGATTGTGGATCCAAGTAAAATGAAATCCTTGACAACTTCAGTCTTTTCTCTGTTTATCATGATGTTACTTTTTGGTCCAGTTGTGAGGATTTTTGTTCTATGTTGAAGTGTAACATACTGAAGACTGTGGTTTTTCATCTTCATCGGTAAGTGCTTCAAGTTCTCTTCACTTTCAGCAAGCAAGGTTGTGTCACCTGCATAGTGTAGGTTGTTACTGAATCTTCCTCCGATCCTGATGCCCCATTCTTCTTCATATAGTTCAGCATCTCAGATTGTTTGCTCAGCAAATTGAATAAGTATGGTGAAAGGATACAACCTTGACACACACCTCTCCTGACTTTAAACCACACAGTATCTCCTTGTTCTGTTCAAACTACTGCGTCTTGGTCCATGTACAGATTCCTCATGAACACAATTAAGTGTTCTGGAATTTCCATTCTTTGCAATGTTGTCCATAATTTGTTATGATCCACACAGTCAAATGCCTTTGCATAGTTAAATAAAACACAGGTAAACATTCTTCCAGTATTCTCTGCTTTCAGTTGGTATTCTAAACAAGGAGTTTAGAACTACATAAAAAATGGGTAGCCACCAAGTCAACTCCAACTCATGGTGATGCCATGTGTGTCAGAGTAGAACTGTGCTCCATAGGGTTTTCAATGACTGATTTTTCAGAAATAGATCACCAGACCTTTCTCCCTAGGCAACTCTAGGTGGATTAGAACCTCTAACTCTTTGGTTATCAGCCCAGCATTTTAACTATTTGTACCAACCAGTGACTCCTTACAACTATATAACCAAAAACCAAACCAAACCCACTGCCATCGAGTCAATAATATATATATATAGTTCATTATACATGGGTTATTTCCCCAAAACTCCAACTTTCTCCCAAATGATGGGAAATTTTGATGCCCCAAATCTTCAAGTTATTTTCTTGTTTGAAATGTTCTGATAGTCTGGTATCATATCATGATAGTTCTCCTTCCAACATTGGGATCATATCATGACAGTTCTTATTAAACCATGCAGTCGTTTTAGTGGATTTATAAACATTTAAGCTAAAAACCTAGAGAGAAATGTAAAGGGCATGTGTTGTGGATTGAATTATGGCCCCCCAAAAATGTGTGTATCAATTTGATTAGGCCATGATTCCCAGTATTGTGTGGTTGCCCTTCATTTTTTTATTGTAATTTTATGTTCAGAGGATTAGGGTGGGATTTTAACACCACCCTTACTCAGGTCACCTCCTTGATCCAAGGTAAAGGAATTTTCCCTGGAGTGTGGCCTGCACCACATTTTCTCTCTCAAGAGATAAAAGGGAAGGGAAGCAAGCAGAGAGCTGGGGACATCATACCACCAAGAAAGCAGCACCAGGAGCAGAGCACATCCTTTGGACACAGGGCCCCTGAGCCTGAGAAGCTCCTCAGTCAGGGGAAGATTGAGGACAAAGACCTTCTTCCAGAGCTGACAGACAGAGAAAGCCTTCCCCTGGAGCTGATGCCCTGAATTTGGACTTGTAACCTACTAGACTGTGAGAAAATAAATTTCTCTTTTGTTAAAGCCATCCACTTGTGGTATTTCTGCTAAAGCAGCACTAGATGACTAAGACAGTGTGGCATCAGACATCTTCCATTTGGTGATTAAGTACCCTCTACATTCTCCTCAGACCCCTGGTGTTGTAGTGGCTAATCCACTAGCCACTCCTTGGACACCCTACGGGGCAGTTCTACTCTGTCCTATAGGGTAGCTATGAGTTGGAATCAAGTGGATGGCAACGGGTTTGATTTTTGTTTGTTTGTTTGTTTTATGTTCTCCTCACATCAAGGTCCATGGAAGTTTCCCACTGCTGATACCAAGGTCCATGGAAGTCTCCTATTGCCAATAACTGAGCGTTCAACTCCTATAAGTTAAAATTACAATAAAAATTTTGTATTTATCATTTTATCCAGCTGATATTTTTTCCTAAACTTGCATATATACCCCCTATATATACTCATTTCATTGTCAGATCAAGGTACTGAAATATGGTAAAATTCATGGTTCTAAGATTAGCATGGAGGAGTGGTGGTTCAGTGGTAGGATTCTCACCTTGAGTGTAGAAGACCTTGGTTTGATCCCCGGCCAATGCACCTTATGCACAGTCATCACCCATCAGTGAAAGACTGCATGTTACATGATGTTGAACAGGCTTCAGCAGAGCTTCCAGACTAAGATAAACCAGGAAGAAAGGCCTGGAAATCTACTTCTGAAATCAGCCAATGACAACCTTATGGATCTCATTGGTTCAATCCTATTGTGGATGGCATCACCATGAGTGAGGAGCGGATTCAACAGCAACTAACAACAACAAAAATAGCCCCTGGCAGATAGTCAGCATTCAATAAATATCTGTTTATTCAATAAGCACATACAAGGTACTGTATGAGGAACCGAAGACAAATGACGTGCAGGTATTTGACAAGGGAAGATGGGGTCCACAGAGTCAAAGGCTTCAGAGATGTCAGATGACATAAGGATTAGCAGGCACTCACTAGATTACCTAACACAGGAGTCAATAGTGACCTCAGGAAAACAGCTTGAGCTGGAATAAAAAAAATTGGGGTAACAATTCCAACATGCAGAGAGCTAAAGTGTGAAACATTGAGGACATAGATGTATCTCCTATCAAAAGCTTGGCTATAAAAAAAACAAAACCCATTGCCGTTCAGTGGATTCTGACTCATAGTGACCCTATAAGGCAGAGTAGAACTGTCCCATAGGGTTTCCAAGGAGTGGCTGATAGATCTGAACTGCTGACTTTTTGGTCAGTAGCCAAGCTCTTAACCACTGCACCACAGGGCTCCTGGCTATAATGGGGAGAAATTAGATATATTGGTAGCTGAAGGAGAAGATGAGATTTAGGTGAGGAAATATTTAAGGTGGGAGAGATTTATATTAGGTTTATATGAAGGTGATAATGGACCCATAGAGAGGATGGTATTGTATATAAAACCCTGTGTCGTCTAGTGGGTAAATATTGCTTGGAGTCCTGGCAGTGCAGCGCTTATCTCCTCTCTCCTTTCAATATTTAGAGGAATCAATATTAGGATATAATGAGGAACAGAGAGAGAATAGGCTGAGAAACACAGGAGTATGGACTGTCCTTAGTCAGAAGAAGCAAAAGAAGCTCCATGTTTGTACTGCAGTGATGAAGAAAGAGTTTGAAAGGGATGTACGGAAGTGGGAGGGTGGTAAGAAAAGTTTTATAAGACTTTTATAAGAGGAATAGTCCTCTTCAGGGTACCGTGTTCTTACTGGACCTGTTAAATCAATGCTTCCAGTGAGAGTGAGCATTCATTGCTTTTCCTTCTCCAACACAATTTTAATAAGCACTTGGAGCAGCATTAAGAAAATGGAAGTAAGAAATCATAAAATATAATTTCAAGTCATGACTCTACCACTTCTTGGACCTTCACTTCTGAGTATAGTGCTATCCGAAATAGTACATGAATGCCTCTACATGGCATAGTTTAGCACAGCAGCACTCCATGGGGGATGGATGCATCTCCTTGACCTGCCTTATAGTATTGTTGTAGGATAAATAAAATGATTGTGAGAGTGCATCATTCATCACCAAGTCATCAAAATGTACATCTAGTTATGGAATTACAGGGTTTTTTTGGGGGGGGGGGAGTTGTTTGCCCCTTACCAGTTACCAGTTGCTGTCAGGTCATTTCCAACTCATGGTGACCCCATGTATGTTGGAGTAGAACTGTGCTCTACAGGGTTTTCGATGACTCGTTTTTTGGAAGTAGATCATTAGGTCTTTCTTCTAAGGTACCTCTTGGTGCATGTGAACCTCCAACCTTTCTGTTAGCTGTGGAGCATGTTACCATTTGCATCACCCAGGGACTCCTTAGAAAAATCTTAAAACATGAGGGAAAAAAAAAAGGAGTGCATAAAAAGTATTAACTTAGTAGACACCAAAGTGCTAGAGAGTGGGATGGAAAGGAGCATGAATTCAACTCTTCTGTTGCACATTCAGAGAGTAAACAAGTGATGAAACTGAGAGCAGTAACCTTGAAGCCACTCTAGCAGGCAGGAAGCTTTCAGCCAATGAGAGCAGCATCCAAGTAAGAGCCAAGAAAATGGCCTTAAGCCAAGTATAGATCTCACTTTCTATTCTGAGCTATACTTAAAAACTAGCTTCCCCTCTTGGCATATGTCCTATCTTTAATACAACAGGAGACAAAGTGGTCTGTGTGAGGAGGCAAGCATCAGGAAACTTTACAAAGGACCCACCTCTGACTCTCAGAAACTCAGCTGCCAGAATTCTCTTATCAGTCTGCATGTGGTTTGTCCCAGGTGCTGAATTTCCAGTAATCAACCACTACTCCAGTCACTGTCACTGTGTGAGCAAGGGCATCTGTGAGACCCTGTCCCCTCCCACTTGGCCTTTACCCTCCTCAGTTAAGACTTCTCAAACTTTTCCACCACATGCTTGCTGCCTGGCATAGTCAAGTGCCCAATACAAATTAGCTGAATAAATGAGTGAGTGAACGAATGATCATTCTCTGAACATACCCCTGTACTGCATGTTGGGAATGACAGGGAGTATAGGCTTGGCCCTGGCCCCTGAGAAGCTCTTAGCACAAGTACAGCAATAGAAGAATGGTGGTATATCATGAGCCAGGTGAAGCAGTGTGCACACATTCCATTAGGATAGGGGCTTGCCCTACATCCTCAGGGGTGATAGCTAAACAGCACACTGTTCAAATATAGATGGACTTACTTCTGACATCAACTCACATTTCCATCTATTTTTCACCAATTTGTCAGTATGGTTTGGCTACCTTAAGACCCTGAGCTGTCCTAGTAATCAGTACGCTCTACAAATCTGCACGTGGGTGGCAATTTCAGATCAGTCTAGCAGCTTAAGCACATGCCGCATCCCCTCTCTAGCACTCCTCAGCTTTGCAGTCAGAGGAATTGTGTCTGTCCTTGAGTTGGCCCCTGACTCATGGCGAACCCGTGCACAATAGAACCAAACGCAGGCAGGTCCTGCGCTATTATACCACTGAACCGCCAGCATCTCCTGAGCATTTACTACTCTTCCAAGCGCTTCATATATATATGTATATATATATATTCATTTGGGCCTTTCAGAGGAGTTAGGATTGTTATAATCACCATTTTATTGATATGGAAATTGAGACAAAGAGAGGTTAAGAAATCTGTAGAAGTCATACAGGTTGTAAGTGGCAGAGCTAAGAATCAACTCCAGGCAGGCTAACATCAGAGCCTGAATTCTCAACTACTACACTGTACTGCCCTAAGAGGAGACAGGAGGAAATGACAGGACTGGACTTCAAGGATAAGTCAAAACAACAGATTCTGTACATACTCAAGGTCAAATGTGTCTTTCTCAAAGTTACAATGACCATTATTGTAAAACCACACTGAATTCTTATTGTGCGCAGGACATCCTGTTAGGTACAGTGGAATGATATCATTAAGTAATGACTGAGCACCTCCCATGAGCTTTACATAATTTTTTGATAATCTTGACAACAACCCTGTGAGTATCTTACTGTTGAGAAAACTAAGGCTAGATACTAGACTAGGTCACACAACTGAGCTGGCAGGGATAGGATTCAAACCAAAGTCTATATGACCATACAGGGCCTTTAGCTCTTCCCCAGTAACATATGACTTAGCCAGGAGAGATGTAAGTGTGCCCTATTTTCCAAACTGGCCTCTTGTGGATGCTGATAGTGAGATATTGTAGTATTCTAGGTACTTCTCCCTGTGTTGCTGTTTCTAATATTTCCTCAGGCCAATTACAAAAAACATGACAACCAAGTAGACAGTAACAGATATCAACTAAGGAACCCCATCTTTCAGTTTTAATGAAATTGCCTCAAACCTCATTCTCCGTGATATTGACACCCACTTATTGCCAATATCTCCTAGGAGTCTAGGTTTTTATTTTTTCTTTTTTGAGACTTCTATGGGCCAATAAGCTTTTTCAAACATTTCCCACATTTTATTTAACGTCTGGAAGTAAGAGGAATTTTTTCATCCATTCCAATATTGGTTGCCCCACTTTCTTCCTTTGATCATCTAGAAAACATCTTCTCTCTTTCTTAGTGGGTGCTGGAAACATTTACTCCCAGCTCTGTCTAGTTACTCATCCTCTATTCTAGGGTGCTAACTTCCATACTGGGTCTCTCTTACCCCAGGGAAAGTTTCTACATCTTTAATTTGTCTAAGAGAGTGTGTTGAATATCACATTTTTTTCTTCCAACACCCCTCTTCACCTTTGGAGTTAGGAACTTTGACCTTATGGAAATCCTGGAACTTTGACCTCCAAACAAATGTTACAATAAAAGGTTGTTGTTGGTGTTGTTAAGTATTGTTGAGTTGATTTTCAACTCATAGCAACCCCATGTAATAGAGCAGAACTGCTCCATAGAATTTTCTTGGCTGTAATCTTTACAAGAGCAGATCGCCAGGTCTTTCTCCAACAGAGCCACTCACTGGATTTGAACTGCCAACCTTTCAGTAGTCACCAACAGCTTAGGATGATTCTTCCTTATCGCGAAGGGTAGTCGTTCATTTCACCCCCTCTAGGGTCTTTGCCTTTAGAAAAGAAATGGGAAGCTCTAGCAGTTGAGTTTATTTACTGCTGGGGAAACGGATGGCTCAACTTTCCAGGCTGATGCCATATTCTCATCTTTCCTAAGCCTGGCCTTTCATAAGATTCAAGCTAGATTCTCAGTATGAGCAGAGTTTCCTAAGAAATAATCTACCATTATTCACCATAGTAAAGGAAAAATATAATTATTTCCTCTTATCAGAGACCCAGGATTCTGTTCCTCAAGCACTCCTCACCTGGACTTGAATGGTGTGTATTTCCTTCCAACCACCTGCAACATGATGTCCTGGGTAATGGAATCACTAGCAGTGTGAATGGATAGGCCCCTGAGCTATTACCTGATATACCCACAGGTCCGAGTTGTTGTTGTTGCTGTTAGTTCCTGTAGAGCCAGCACTGACTCGTGGAGACCTTATGTATAACAGAACAAAATGTTGCCCCAGTCCTGTACCATCTTCATGACCGTTGCTGTGTTTGAGTCCATTGTTGCAGCTACTGTGTCAACCCATCTTACTGAGGGTTTCCCTTGTTTTTGGTGCCCCTCTACTTTACCAAACATGGCACCCTTTTCTCGTGAATGGTCTTTCCTGATGACATATCTAAAGTAAACAAGCATAAGTCTTGCCATTCTCACTTCTTAGAGGCATTCTGGTTGTGCTTCTTAGAAGACTGATCTGTTCATTCTTTTGGCAGTCCTCAGTATAGTCAATATTATTTGACAACACCACAACTCAAAAGCGTCAATTCTTCTTATGTCTTCTTTTTCATTGTCCAGCTTCTACATGCATAGACGCCAAATTCATGTGTGTGATCACTGACCATATTCTGGGAACTACCTCCTCTCAAAACTGGAGCTGGAAATCGTATTCATCTAATCTCTGTGTCTTTTACTGTCAGGAACTCGACCTCAGGTGTTTAAATCATGCCTGTATCAACCTCTTCTTCCTCAATCTGAGCTGGAACATCCAGTGCAGATATTTTGTTCTATGTTTTTCTCTGATAGTTGATATCATTGCATCATTTTTCTCTTTGTTTAAAATTAATGTTACTAACCAGGGTATTGGAGAAATCCCCCAGCTTTGTTTTGAAGCTCAATTTCCTGTAGCAGAATTATACAATGGTAACTACTTATTGCCATCAATAAAATCTCTTTTCTTCATCCTTAGGATGATTCCTCTAATTTTAAAACATATTCAGAAGTCTTCAGTGAGTTGGTACTTGGTAGAAGCATTGACAGGGAGATAGCTAGCTCTATCCATACGACCAAGAAATGTCTTTCCATAGACTCCAAGTATATTCTATTCATATTACTTACTTCAAGCAATGTTGTTAGCCCAACAGCCAGTAAGGGAGATATTTGACATTTTGAGGTCATTGCAGATAGATTATATGGTAATACTTCATAGATTTTCTGTCACTCTTCTCCCTTTCCTTGGCTGATAAAATTTGAAGCATGCCACATTTCCATAATATGGTGCCTATTCAAAATTCATAATTCTTCTCTCCAATGTCTGGCACTCTCCTTCCTGAGAATATTCCCTCTTTCACATAGCATACAACCTCTCCCAAGTATGCCAGTGTTTGCCTAATCAAATGTCTCCCAGCGTGGACCCAGTCACTTAAATGTTCTTGCTCAGTGGTTTGATAAATACACCCACATTTTCCATGGACCTTCTGAACCTGCCCAGGAAAGACTAAATGCAAAGAAAGTGTGGACTCAGAAAGCCTGGTTTCCAAGATTCTTTCATGCCTACTTTGCTGGATAATTTCATGGGCCAAAATGTCTTCATAATACTGTATGTGACTTTCTGTCTGAAAGGTACAGAGAGAGAGAGACTATAAGAATGAACTCGGAGTTGTTTCATAAACTCTCTGTGACTTTGAAACAGTATTTCAAGGACAAGCACAACCCATCATGGTTAATTTTTCTTCCCCTATACCATGAAACTTCTTGGCAGCCATCATAAGAACATGTCCTGGCACAGTCCTAGGGTAAGAATTGTGTGTAAAATAGAGCTCAGTTTTATACCAAAGTGAAAGCTCACACTGTCCTTTTGGGACAAAAATTGCAATCCAAATGTTATTCGATGTACACTATTTTATGAAATTGACTCATACCCAATTATTCTTTCCAGTAATAAACTTGGGGAGATGGGGGAAGGCAGTTGGCTTATGAGTCATCACTAGCTCTGATCTGTTGTTTCCGTAATATTAGTTGTGTTTTCTTTTTTTAAAATCATAACATCATCCCTCCAGTGCTATTCTTGTTCCTCAATATGTTGACTCTGATGTGGAATCCACCACCTTTCCTTGATTTCACAATCTCCTCATCTTACTCCAATAATACAATGGTTCAAAAAGATTTTTTTTGTGTGGCAGATTTTACTGAAAATTGAAAAGCTGGTATAGGAGGAGGTTAGTTTACAAGGTCATGATAATAATAACTTTAAATTGTTGTTGCTGTTGTTAGGTGCTATCATGTTGAATTTTGGCTCATAGCAACCCCATATGACAGAGTAGAACTGCCCAATAGGATGTAATCTCTATGGGAGCAAACTGCTAAGTCTTTCTCTTGCAGAGGAACTGGGTGGGTTTGAACCATCAGTCTTTTGGTTAGCAGCCAAATGCTTAACCATTGCACTATCAGGGATCCTTAACTTAAAATTAAATCTTATAAATTTCTTCTTTTTAAGCCTCATCTGTTACTGAACCCTAGAAGGTGGGTCCTTGTCTGGCGTGGTCAGACTTGCCAATTATCTGGACACTGGTCTTTGAGAACAAAAAAGTAACTTTATTACAATGCATAGAGCAAGGAGCTGGGAGGAAGTTCCTCAGATTCGACTCCAGGAGCTATAGGGAAAAACGAAAAAAAAACAAACCCTTTGCCATTGCAAGTTGATTCTGACTTGTGGTAACCTTATAGGACAGAGTAGAACTACCCCACAGGGTTTCCAAGGAGTGCCTGGCAGATTCGAACTACCTTTTGATTAGCAGCTGTAGCTCTTAACTATGCCACCAGGGTTTTTGAGCTACGGGGAAGCAAGGCTTATGTGTGATTTGGGCAGCAAGATGGTGGCTGTGCAGGTGTACTGGGGAAGGAAAATTCTAGAAGGCAGCCAGGAAACAGGTGACTGCGGTTCTTGTTGAACTTCTTGCTTCAGAATAGGGTCTGGGTGATGATTTTCCTTCTGATTCATTCCTCCCGCTGCTGCATCCTCTGTTGAGGCCAATTAGCGATCACGGCTGGCTTTTCTGCACATGCAGGGTGGGCCAGACCTGGCTTGGGCTAGTTTAAGGACTAATGGAAATTTGCTAGCATTCTTAGGGTCAGGTTACACAACTATTTCTTTTATTTTAGGCACCAGATCCCTTTCCCTCTTCTCCACTCTCCTTTGCTAGTCTGCAGGCACGCATTTCCATTAATTTCTAAGCAGAATGAAGCAGCCGTTTCTCTTGGTTTCTGAACTTCAACAAATCTATTGTTTTGGGGTCTCATCCTCTACCTTCAAGCAGCTAATCAAGGTATTTTTCTTAACTTAGAGTATTATCTCCCTTCAGTTCTGCCCTCTGAAACCTTCCTCTTACCCTTTATTGAATAGGTACTTTAAAGAAGGACTCAAATCAGTCTTATACCCACTTGCTCATTTAGTTCTTTAACCTTGCCACCCATCTTAGGGGCAAAAAAAATGGACACGCTCAGGGCCTGGCTTTAGGGGACCAAGATTGCAACAAGTTTCCAGAAAAGACACCCAGATGAGAAGCCATTTTCAGCTCAGGGCTCTGCTCTGCTCATCTCCTCTTTCCCTGCCTTAGCTAGTTTATAAATCTCTCATAAATTACTTGTCTTTGTTTTTATCAGGTCCCCATTTCCCTCATGGGAGCAGTTCTCTGATTATAATTTAGAAATATAGAAGCCAGACAGCACAGAAGAAACCCAACGTTAATCTAACAAACTTCTTAGACATTAATTAAAGCAGATAAATCAAAACATGACTTGCAATTGCCTTGCACTAGTAGTTTAACATCCTGTGCAATTGTTTTCTTATCAACTTCCTCATCCTCTTTCATTTCCTTCCTCACAGCATAATAGTAGGTTTACAAATCTGTAATTCTTTACCCAATCAATATTCTCTTTTTTCCATAACCTTAGCTGTGAGTGGGTGCTTGTGACGACTCTTCACTCCTTCCCCAGGTCAGAGACCATCAGATCTGCATCATTACAATGATCAATGAGGCAGCACCCTTTCTACCAAGTCCTGTACCTAAAGGAAATTAATCAGCTCCTCTCTCTGACATTCACTTCAGGTCAAAAACAACAAAAACATATTTGGCATCATAAGGTGGTAGAAATAATCCTAGGTTAGGAATCAAAAGTCCCAGGTTTTTGTTTTGTGGTAGAAATAATCCTAGGTTAGGAATCAAAAGTCCCAGGTTTTTGTTTTGTTTTCTTCACTTTTTTAAAATTGTTCTTTAGATGAAAATTTACAGAGCAAATTAGTTCCTCATTAAACAATGAATACACATATTGTTTCATGACATTGGTTGCCAACTCCGTGACTTGTCAACATTCTGCCCTTCTTGACCTTGGGTTCCCCATTTCCATTCATCCAACGTTCCTGTCCCCTCCTGCCTTCTCATCCTTGCCCTTGGGCTGGTGTCCCATGTAGTCTGGTATACATGGTTGAACTATGTGTATTGTTCTTTGTTTTATAGGCTTGTCTGATCTTCGGGTGATGGGTGAACCTTAGGAGTGACTTCAGTACTGAGTTAAATGAGTGTCCAGGAGCCATACTCTTGAATTTCTTCTGTCTCTGTCAGACCAGTAAGTCTGATCTTTTTTGTGTGTGTGTGAATTTGAATTCTCTTCTACATTTTCCTCCAGCTCTATCCAGGACCCTTTATTGTGATCCCTGTCAGAGTGGTCTATGAGTAGTAGCCGGGCACCATCTAGTTGTGCTGGACTCAGACTGGTGGAGGTTGTGGTAGTTGTGGCCCATTAGTAAAAGTCCCAGGTTTGATTTCCAGCTCTGTAATATATTTTCTGTGTCATTACTGAACCTGTCAAGATTTCAGTTGCCCTACCTGAAAAATGGAGAGAAAAACACCAAATCCCTTGCTCTCCCTCCCACCTCAATAAAATCTGCTCCTGTCCCTCTTTCAGTTTTCTCTACCTTAGTTTGACCATATAATCCAGCAATTGTGCTCCTGAGCACTTACCAGTTTACCTGAAAACATATGTCCATATAAAAACTTATACACAAACATTTATAGCAACCTCCTTCATATTCAACAAAGCTCCTAGCTCACTGTAGAAACATGGGAGTGATTTTTGTCCATATTTCCCCTTTAGCCTAATCTACTCTTATCCAAACCATCACCAAATACAGCTAATCTACTGCTCAGCTTTACCACAGATTGTCCATTCTCTGCATCTGTACTGCCACCACCCTAATCCAAGGTAGCGTAATATCTTGTCTAATTGCTCTCCCTTGCATCTCTCAGGTGCATTTTCAAGAATGATTTTTTTTTTAGAACATTAATCAGATCATGAAATGGCCCAGATTAAAAACCTTTTTTAAATGCCTTCCTGAGGTAACTACTCAATATTTACAAATGTCTAAATTAGTGGTAGTTACCTAGAGCCTTAGGTATCTGTGTTTTGTGTGCCTTGCACAGTATTTTAAAAGGGTCTTAATTAGATGCTCACATTTAAAAATCAGAAGCTTTTACATAAAAATCAAGATTAACAGTGTCTCTTGAAAAATTAGAAGATTTGATCATATTAAGTCTGATTTCCTGTCACAAAAACGAGTTGAAATAGAATAGTGGCTCCAAATTTGGACAAGGCATGTTCCCCCCAGTTTGCCACAGTACCCATCACTATTGTCTTCCATGAGTCCTGCTTTATTAAAGAATATACTTGCCTGGCCCCTGTAGGGTATGAGTTTTTGGCCTCTGGTTGAGGTCCATTGAGGGACAAGAAGCTGAATTTTTCCAGTTTGTGCAGGAAACCTGCCCCAATTCTAGAAGTGGATTCTTCAGGTCTGGACAAGAGGACAAAAACTCATTACCACTGAGTTGATTCTGAGTCATAATGACCCTATAGGGCAGAGTAGAACTGCCC
Organism: Elephas maximus indicus; assembly: GCF_024166365.1. NCBI lineage: Eukaryota > Metazoa > Chordata > Mammalia > Proboscidea > Elephantidae > Elephas > Elephas maximus. Next base: position 33,020,178 of record NC_064830.1, read on the forward strand.
TATCAGGTTGCCGAGACTATAATCTTCACAGAAGCAGATTGCCACATCTTTCTCCCCCGCAGCAGCTGGTGGGTTTGAACCACTGACCCTTCAATTAGCAGCCAAGAACTTAACCACTGCACCAACAGGGCTCCAAACAAGAAGACGGTGTCCTAGTAATATTTAAGTTAGTAATAATGTATTGATATTATTAATTTTGACAAATGTACCATACTAATAGAAGATGTTAATAATATGGGAGACAGGCTGCAGGGTGTGCAGTTCTCTGTATTATTGTCACAATAATAAAGCATACCTAAAACCTTTCTAATAAAAAAAGTTTATTAAAAAATTGAATTACATTTTCAGTAAAATTCAAATTCCGTATTGTGAACTACAAGGTCCAGTATGATCTAGCCCCTGCCCACCTAACTCACCCCACATTGCACCACTATTCCCTTTTCTGATTCAGCTTTAGCTAAATCAGCCCATAACACCGTGTTCCTTTCTGTTTCAGGGTTACCACACATATTGTTACATCAAATTGGGATGTTCTTCTGACACCTAATTACTTCTGCTTGGTCACTCAAGTCTCAGGTCAAGCGTCCCTTCCTGAGAGAGAATTTAGAGCATGTGCCCTCAACTCCTATGTCCTCTCTTATAACTTCATGCCCTTTTCTTCCTTAGCATTTATTATAAATTGGAATTACTACTTATTGGAATTGTTATTTGTTTATCATCACTTCCTCTCACCATACAGTAAGTTCCATGTGGTTAGAACTCATTTCTGGCTGGTTCACCATTGAACAACTAGCTCCTAACTTAATGCCAGGCACATGATAGGTGTTCAAAAAATATCTGTAGAGTCAGTTAATTAAATGAGACAACAAAGGTGGGAGAGTTCATTCCAATGCTTAAATCATATTTTATTTGTTTTATTTTGTTTTATCATTGTATACTAGGTACTCAACATACCACAAATAAGTACTCTGTGGTTATTTGTTGAACTAGTAAATAAATGAGCAAGCAGGAGACTCTCCTTGGATAGACTACAGCCCTCACTCCTCTATGTCTGCTCAAGTAACACCCACCTATCAGCAAATCCCATCTCCTCTAGGAAGCATGTGTTGCCATCCATCTCTCAAGCTGCCAAATCTTTCCTTACCTGAATTTCCATAGCATGCACAGTGTTGGGACTCTTCACTCCAAAGCCCCTCACCTTAAATGATGCATATGGGATAAAGCACATGGATAACTATTTGGCCAGTTTCCCACTGCTCTTCCTCCTGCTGCTCCTGAATGACTTTCTCCCCTGGACTTTCTGTACACTCAGCTTGGCTTTTTCTAACAGACTGAGAAGAGGAATAACTCTCTTGTAGTGTGGTTATCCTATACTTTTAGCCCCTATTTCTCCAGATGTCACTGTTCACAAGAGAACTATGTTGGCAGAGTTTGCAGACATGGCCAATAGGCCAAAAAATATGAATAATTCACTTAGGTACATTTGCAAGTAAAACCTGTCAAATCTGAAACTGAGGTGGTACCTTACTTAAGGGACTATGGAGGGGGGCATTTGGCCTCACTAAAAAGAACAGAAAATGGCTTTTGCTTGCAAATATTACAAGGAAGCCAGTGTGTAATTACCAAACCTACCTCAGGGTAGAATGTGCAGAGAGATACAGATTGTCTATTTTAAGCCTGAATATATGTATCGGTTTCCATAGATACTTCGTCAGAATGACTATTTAAATAAAGGGTTTTTTTTAGAAGACCTTTTGAATGATATATCTGGTGACATAACCTTCTAATAAACAAATGAGTTCTAGTGCCCATAATAGAAAGTAGGTGAATAAAATTAATAATAGCCACCATTTATAGAACATCTACCATGGTTGCATGCTTTCCATATATCATTTCTAATTTGTACACATTTCTTAAAGGCAGAGACTCATTTTATAAATGAGAGACTGCTGTTTCTGGGTGCTGTCGAGTCAATTCTGACTCATAGTGACCCTATAGAACAGACTATAACTGCCTCATAAGGTTTCCTAGGCTGAAATCTTTATGGGAGGAGTTCGCCAGGTCTTTTCTCCCAAAGAGCCACTGGATGGGCTTGAACTGCCAACCTTTTGGTTAGCAGCCAAATGCTTAACCATTAAATGACTTGACAAAAGTCCTGCAGGTAGAAAGTGCTGGAAATTAGGAACTGGACTCAGGTCCACTGGCTTAATCCTTTTCTTCAATCTAACTACCATAATTTTTCATACGGCTCTTATTTTCTACATTATCTCAAGGTAATACTAGGAAAACATCACATCTATGCTATATTTTGGAGCAACGGAGGAGGCTTGTCTCAAGATTAAATAAGTAATGAAATATAACAACAACAACAAAAAAAAACTTTTCCAAGGATCAGTCTTTTGCTTATGGTTAGGGATGCCCCACCCAGCCCTCACTATTTCTCCTTAACTCAAGTCAACTCTATTAATGGCCTCCAACTCCAACACGTTAGCTTCATTTCTGGTATAGCTTGAACCTGTTTTGTCCAGAGGTTAGGACCTACCTGAGGGTAGAGTTGCTGTGAAGAGCAAGTTCCTAGCCCATTTGCTTACTCACTTGTAAGCAGAGGAGCTTACCACCTGGCAGAGAGATACCAAAAAGAGTCCACAGTCCTCTTAAAGATTCATGAGGCAGGCAGTCAAAGAGAGAAACAAGGATGAAAACAATTTCCAAATTTGGGGGCCAAGGTAACACTGCAATTTAAAATTTGACTTAATAAATATTAGCCTCTCACCAATCAGAATAACAACTACCCTTCCCTTAGGGAAAAACTACTGGAGAGAGAGGTAGAGGTTTCTTCCTCAGTACTTCCCTAATTTGGCAGGACATGGGAGAGAAGAAGGTCTCCCCATTCATTCCTGTTTGGCTTAGGCCAAATCAATCTTGCAACTTCAGATGTAAGCATTGATAACCAATGATGAGGGAGATTTTCAGGGAAGATGTATATTAATACTAGATGAAAGATTGGCAATGACCAGAGGACTCTGATTTAATGACAGTCGGATAGAGAAACTCACACATTCCTGTGTTATTCATATTGTTGTGAGAATTTTAACTTTCTCCTTGCTGCCTCTAACCTTCTCCCACTGCCACATACACCCCCCAATACACGTATACTCACCAGAGCACAGTTCTGTTACTTGAGTTGTACAGTGAAGAAATATATCTCTGAAGGCACACTACCAGGAGAGGCTATCGCGACATCTATATCTCTATACCATGTACAGTGACCAATCAGGCTGGTTATCTGAGCTGTGAGGTTTCCCGGGACATAGGATTTCCCAGTCAAAACTGGAAATGTCCCAGATAAATCAGGATGAGTTGGTCACTCAATCAATCTAGGCAAGCAGAAAAACACCACTTATCCCTGCTGTCTCAAACTTACTCCTGTGGCCTCAGGTTCAAGCTATAAGCTCAAAGGGCCAAATTCCTCCCTGACCAATGAGACTGGCATTCTTGATCTCCTCTTCTGTGTTTTCAGGAAAAAATCAATAAGATTATTTCAGTGACTTCCAGGATCTAGAACACTTTTTTACAACGCACCCTCCACCAACTTCCACATTCACAACTCAGCCCAGCTTAGGGCATATTGTAAGCCCTCAGTAAGTCCATCCTTAGAACATCTGACTCCTAAATACGAGTCTCACTCAACAGACATCAATCAATTCAATCAAATAAGAGAAAGGGACCTTCGCATCATCTGTTATGAAAATAGATAAAGAACCAGAGTAGTGTTCTAATAAAATAAGCTTAATATAATTTTATATTTTGAAATATTTAATTATTATATATCCCAAATTAATTTATATCTTTAATGCCAGTTGGTAGTCAGGGAAGGTACTGTTATCCTTATCTGACAAATAATTGAACAGCCTGAGGGACAAAGAGGTTAGATGACTCACTCCAGGTTAAAAAGCAAACAAACACATCTGTAGAACTACGATTTGGACACAGGACTTCTGTCTCCCAATCTATGCATTTTCTGGCTTTCTATATACCGAAAGACCACCTGACCCCTGGCTAACCAAAAGCCTCCTGGATGCAAAGAATGGCATATTGAAGATAAACCATCAAGGAAGCTCCACAGACACATCCAAACTCCCTGAGGGACCAAATTGCTCGGCTGAGGGCTGCAGGGACTATGATCTCAGGGAACATCTAGTTCAATTGGCATAACATAGTTTATAAAGAAAATGTTCCACATTCTACTTTGGTGGGTAGCATCTGAGGTCTTAAAAGCTTTTCAGCAGCCATCTAAGATACTCCAGTGGTCTCAAACCCATCTGAAACAAGGGAGAATGAAGAAAACCAAAGACACAAGAAAAAGACTAGTCCAAAGGACTAACAGAGCACAAGTACTACAGCCTCCACCAGACTGAATCCAGTACAGCTAGATGGTGCCTAGCTACCACCACTGACTGCTCTGATAGGGATCACAATAGAAGGTCCCAAGCAGAGCTGGGGAAAAATGTAGAACAAAATTCTAACTCACACACAAAAGAAAGAAAGTAATGATCAGACTTACTGGTCTGACAGAGACTGGAGAAACCCTGAGAATACGGCCCCCTGGACAAGCTTATAGCTCAGTAATGAAGTCATTCCTGAGGTTTACCCTTCAGACAAAGATTAGACAGGCCCATAAAACAAAACTAGACTAAATGGGCACACCAGCCCAGGGCCAAGGACGAGAAAGCAGGACAGGACAGAAAAGCTGGTAATGTGGAACCCAAAGTCAAGAAGGGGAGAGTGTTGGCATGTCATGGGGTTGGCAACTAACGTCACAAAACAATATGTGTCTTAGTTGTTTAATGAAAAACTTGTTTGCTCTGTAAACCTTCGTACAATAAAAAAAATCTTTTTAAATCCCTTACATGTACTAATGAGTGCAATGCCCTTAGTGTCTAGCACAGAGTGAGGACTCTAAAAAAAAAAAAAAAAAAGATTTGAAACTGCCAAAGAGTTTATGGAAATGGTATGCAGAAATCACACATCCCGAAGCTCACGGAGTCAAGTCAAGGTAGATTCAGATACAGTGGCAACTTCCAGGAAGGCAAAAGAAAATGTTTTTTGATGGATGAGGGAAGTCAGTGAAACAGAGATAATTTCTCTGTCAAATAAATAGATAATGTGAAGAAAGCTAGAATAAATTACATTAATGCACTTTGGGGGAAAAAAAAGCTCTATTGGGAGAAAATTTGATGAAAATGGAAGAAAAAAGTCAACAAAGAAGATGATAACTTTGTAAATTTTCACATAACAAAGGCAACAAATACCTTAGTCAAATTACACTTAAAGGAGGAAAGCTCTGCACATGTCAAGATAACAGTTTTTGGGGGCAATGAAGATCAAGACTATGCAAGTGACAAATTATGCCAGACAAATGATTATTTTAATGAGAGAATTGTGAAGCAGAAGAAAAAATAACTGCAATAGATCTTGATTTTTATTATGAGATTGACATTGTCTAACGAAATCACACTTGAAATATTAACTGAAATTGACTTAGATTAAGGCATAAATTGCAAAGAAAGCTTTGTAGGAAATAGCAATTAACTGGGTCTTGTGGGAGGTGAGTGGCTAGATGACATCAAAACTGGAGCTGGGTCCAGCTCAGTTCATGTCTCCATTAATGATGTGGTGAAGACAGCCACAATAACTGAATTAAAGCTCTCATCCTTGTTTACCTGCAGGTGGAGAGGCAGCGGAATGAGGGTGGAGGCACTGATGAAAGACATATCAATGTAGGCAGATTGATTCACTCATTAGCACCCATCTATCCATAACAGATGAAGACTGGCAACATGAAAACCAAAAGCCAAGCCCGTTGCCGTCGAGTTGATTCCGACTCATAGCAACCCTATAGGACAGAGTAGAACTGCCCCACAGAGTTTCCAAGGAGAGCCTGGTGGATTTGAACTGCCAACCTTTTGGTTAGCAGCTGTAGCACTTAACCACTACACCACCAGGATTTTAGCAACATGAAGTCAGGTCTAACTCTGGGTCAGTATTTCAGATGGGTTGAATGATCTGTATTTCCCATGGCAGCATAGTTTTTTATAATTATGAATTCTTGCAAACAGTTTTGCTATAAGAGAAATTGCTGCAGAGAAATATGAGATCCAAAAAGGCTCTCTTTAAAAAAAAGGAAGGGGAGGGACTACCACAGATTAGTGTTCTGATGGAAATGGTATAGTAGAGGAAGACAATAGAATTGAGAAGAAGAAAGAATTTCTAGAATAATTTCATTGAGTAAACAAAACAGTTTCATCCATTAGGAGTATTGACATGTATGTATAGTACCAGTCCAGTCACCGTTGAGCCAACTCCAATTCATGGCCACCGTATGTATGTCTGGGTAGAACTGTGCTCCATAGGGTTTTCAATGATTAGGTTTTCAGAAGTAGATTGTCAGGCCTTTCCTCCGAGTTGCCTCTGAGTGGACTGGAACCTTCAACCCTTAAGTTAGCAGCTGAACATATGAATCATTTACATCACACAAGAGCTTTTATATATATGTAAGGGTGGTATTCCAACACACTTATCAATTTGTCTTACTGTGGTGGCTTGTGTGTTGCTGTGATGCTGGAATCTATGCCACTACGCCACTGGTATTTCAAATACCACCAGGGTTACCCATGGTGGACAGGTTTCAGCAGAGCTTCCAGACTAAGACAGACTTGGAAGAAGGACCTGGTGGTATACTTCTGAAAAAAACTGGCCAGTGAAAACCTTATGAATAGCAGCGGGACATTGTCTGGTATAGTGCTAGAAGGTGAGCCCCTCAAGTTGGAAGGCACTGAAACTACGACTGGAGAAGAACTGCCACCTCAAAGTAGAGTCAACCTTACTGACATAGATGGAGTCAAGCTTTCAGAACCTTCATTTGCTGAGGTGGCATGACTCACAATGAGAAGAAACAACTGCAAACATACATTAATAATTGGGACATGGAATAAAGAAGAATGAATCAAGGAAAGCTGGAAATTGTAAAAAATGAAGTGGACCACATAACGATCAATATCCTAGCCATTAAAAAATTAGTGAGCTGAAATGGACTGGTATTGTCGGTTTTGAATCAGACAATCATATGGTCTACTATATCAGAAATGACAAATTGGAGAGGAATGGCATCATATTCATAGACAAAAAGAACATTTCAAGATTTATCCTGAAGTACAATATTGTTAGTGATAGGATAATATCCACAGGCCTACGAGGAAGACCAATTAATATGACTATTATTCAAATTTACACCACTGATGCTAAAGATAAGGAAATTGAAGATTTTTACCAACTTCTGCAGTCTTAAAAGGATTAAACTGCAGTGAAGGTGCATTGATAATTACTGATGACTAGAATGTGAAATTTGGAAATAAGGAAGGATCAGTAGTTGAAAAATACAGCCTTGGTGATAGAAGCAATGCCAGAGAGATCCATGATAGAATTTACCAAGACCAGTGACTTCTTCATTGCAAATACCTTTTTTCAACAACATAAATGGCAACTATTTATACACACGGACCTGGCTGGATCGAAAATGCAGGAATATAATTGACTCCACCTGTGGAAAGGGACAATAGGGAAGCTCAAAATCATCAGTCAGAACAAGGCCAGGGGCTGATAAGAACAGACCATCAATTGCTTGTAGGCAATTTCAAGTTGAAGCTGAAGAAAATTAGAGCAAGTCAATGAGAGCCAAACTATGACCTTGAGTATATCCTACCTGAATTTAGAATATCATCTCAAGAATAGATTTGACTCATTGAACACTAATGACTGAAGACGAAATGAGTTGTGATATGATATCAAGGATATCATACATGAAGAAAGCAAAAAGATATTAAAAAGTCAGGAATGAAAGAAAAGTCTAAAATGGATGTCAGAAGAGACTCTTAAACTTGCTCATGAACATAGAGAGCTAAACTGAATGGAAGAAATGATGAAATAAAAGACCTGAACTGAAGATTTCAAAGGGCAGCTCAAGAAGACAAAGTATTATAATGAAACTTGCAAAGACCTGGAGTTAAAACCAAAAGGGAAGAACACACTTGGCATTTCTCAAGCTAAAATAACTACAGAAAAAATTCAAGCCTCGAGTTGCAATATTAAAGGATTCTATGGGCAAAGAGTTGAATGACACAGAAAACATCAAAAGAAGATGGTAGGAATACACAGTCACTGTACCAAAAGAACTGGTTAACATTTAACAATTTCAGGAAATAGAATATGCTCAAGAACTGACGGTATTGAAGGAAGAAGTCCAAGCTGCACTGAAAGGAATGGGAAAAAACAAGGCTTCAGGAATTGGCGGATTACCAATTGAGATGTTTCAAAAAGGGATGCAGTGCTGGAGGTGCTCACTCATTTATGTAAAATCTGGATGAAATCTACCTGGCCAACCGGCTAGAAGAGGTCCATATTTATGCCTATTCCAATGAAAGGTGATCCAACAGAATGCAGAAATTATGGAACAATATCATTAATATCACATGCAAGTAAAATTTTGCTGAAGATCATTCAAAAGTGGCCGCAGCAGTACATCGACAGGGAACTGCCAGAAATTCAAGCCAGATTCAGCAGGGGTCGTAGAATAAGGGGATATCATTGAGGATGTCACATGGGTCTTGGCTGAAAGCAGAGAATACGGGAGAGATGTTTACTTGTGTTTTATTGACTACGAAAAGGCATTCGACTGTGTGGACCATAACAAATTATGGATAACACTGAGAAGAATGGGAATTTCAGAACATTTGATCTTGCTCATGCAGAACCTATACATAGACCAAGAGGCAGTCATTCGAACAAAACAAGTGTATATTGCCTGGTTTAAAATCAGGAAAGGTGTGTGTCAGGGTAGTATCCTTTCACTTTACTTATTAAATCTGTATGCTGAGCAAATAATCCGAGAAGCTGTACTATATGAAGAAGAATGGGGCATCGGGATTCAAGGAAGACTCATTAACAACCTGCAATATACAGATGACACAACCTTGCTTGCTCAAAGTGAAGAGAACATGAAGCACATACAATGAAGATCAAAGTCTACAGTCTTCAGTATGTGCTCAACGTAAAGAAAACAAAAATCCTTCAAACTGGACCAATAAGCAACATTGTGATAAATGGAGAAAAGATTGAAGTTGTCAAGGATTTCATTTTACTTGAATCCACAATTCATGCCCATGAAAGTGGCAGTCAAGAAATCAAACCATGTATTGCTTTGGACAAATCTGCTGCAAAAGACCTTTTTAAAATGTTCAAAAAGCAAAGATGTCACTTTGAGGACTAAAGCATGCCTGACCCAAGCCATGGTATTTTCAGTTGTCTCGTATTTATGGGAAAGCTGGATAATGAATAAGGAAGACAGAAGAAGAATTGATGCCTTTGAATTATGGCATTGGTGAAGAATATGCATATATCATGGACTGCCAGAAAAACAAATATGTCTTGGAAGAAGTACAATAAATGCTCCTTGGAAGCAGGGATGGCGAGACTTTGTCTCACATACTTTGGTCATGTTATCAGGAGGGACCAGTCCCTGAAGAAGGACATCATGCTTGGTAAAGTAGAGGTTCGGCATATAAGAAGAAGACCCTCAATGAGATGGATTGATACAGTGGCTGCAACAATGGGCTCGAGCATAACAACGATTGTGGGGATGATGCCGTACTGGGCAGTGTTTCGTTCTATTGTACATAGGGTTGCTATGAGTAAGAACAAACTTGATGGCACCTAACAACAACAACAACAGGTGGGTATATGGAAAGGTAGGTTGGTAAATGTATGATGATGGGGCAGGATGAGTGTCTCTTCTGACTGCTCTATTTTCAGTCACATGAGCAGAGCCTCTCAGTGTATGGCCCACTGACATTCCTTGGTTTATGAATCATTGGTTTCTCTACTCATAAAATAAGGATAGAGACTGATAACCTGTTTGGAAAGCATTATGGCAATTTGACACAGTGCTTTTATACCTGTTATATGTAATCTTAAAAAATTTAGATTTCCAATTTCCAGCTCAACAGGCAAACAGCTTGGAAGTCATCATTCCTGTTTCTTCAACAAGAAAAAAGCTGAACAAATTGAAAATCAAAAACTCTTCTTAGAGTCCTAAAATCTTAGCTCACAGGGCAAACCACTACCCTCCAAAACTAGAGAGACAGGTAGATAAAAGTATCAGAGCTTACCAGGAACTGTAAGTAACTAATTCCTGGAGACTGAGTTGTGGACTAGCTTGAAAGATAAGAACTCCTGGAGGCCCAGACTTAGAAGGGTCCCCATACTTTTTTGAGTATTACCCCAGGAGCCTTTCTAGATTCTCAGGGTGACTTCAGAGAAAAATCACCTCATATTTCCAAGAGGGGAAGAGGAAAGATACAACTTCAAAACACGCCCAGAACATTTTGTTCTCCTTAATTAAAGACTTCCCTCAATAGAAATATTTTACCAGAGTATAACCAACATGGCAGAAGGGAAATGTCAAACTTCAGGCCCCTCGACTTTGACATAGGTGAAAGGAAAATCTAACTCCAGCCCCTTCTAGCATTCCTGTCTCATCTAAAATGTGGGAGGCAGAGGAGGGAGGTGAGAAGCACCAGTGAGGGTCACAGCCCAGGGCCACAGGCTTACTCAAAGACTGAGACCTAATCATAAGACTATAGGATGCTTCCCCTGCCCCCACACCTTACCATCACATCAACAAGGATTCTGTATCACAACAGGGGAATATAGCCGAACAGAACCGCAAATCTCAGACTCTATTTAAGAATTAGTCTCTAGGGAAACACAGTGACAACAGGGTAGACAAAAACAAGAAGAGTAAAGGGAATTTTAACCTCTGACACCTGTAGCTATAGCACATAGTACATTCAGCCCAGCTGCTGGCCAAAAAAAAACCAAACCAAACCAAACCTGTTGCAGTAGAGTCGATTCCAACTCATAGCAACCCTATAGGACAGAGTAGAACTGCCCCATAGTGTTTCCAAGGAGCACCTAGTGGATTCGAACTGCCGACCCTTTGGTTAGCAGCTGTAGCACTTAACCACTACACCACCAGGGTTTCCAGCTTCTGGCCAGATTAACATAAAACCTCACATGAACGGCCTATTTAACTCCTTCCCTTTTACTCAATATATCATGGCCAGCTTCCAGCAAAACACTACAAATTATGCAGGCAAGCGTCAGAACCAGACTCAGATATGGCAGGAATTTTGGAATTATCAGGCTGGAATTTAAAATAATGTTTAATATGCTAATGACTCTAATATAAAAAGTGAATGATATGCAAGAAAGATGAGTAATTGTAAGAATAACTGGAAATTAAGCAACACACTTCTAGATAACAGATGGGACAAGAAATGTCAAGAGAAATTTTAAAATATTTTAAAGTAAATTAAAATGAAAATACAACTTACCAAATTTGTGGAACATAGCAAAAACAGTACTAAGGTGGAAATTCATAACATTGGCTGCATGAGTTAGAACACAAAAAAGAAATAAAGTCAATAACCTGAGCTTTCATTTTAGAAAACTAGAAAAAAAAAATAAATTGCATCCACCATCCAAAATAAGTAGTAGAAAAAAAAAATATTTAGAACATTAATCAATGAAATTGAAATAGGAAATTAAGAAAGAAAATCAACAGAACCAAAACCTACTTCTTTGAAAAGATGAAGAAAATTGATAAGCCTGTATACTGGCTAAAAAACAGAGGAAAAAAAAAAAAAAAAAACCAGAGAGAGGGATGCAAATTACTGACACCAGAATTAAAGAGCTGTCATCATGACTGATATCATGGACATTAAAAGGATGATAAATATTACATGCAACTCTATGTACACAAATTTGATAACTTGGACAAGACAGACCAAGTCTTTAAGAGACACAATCCACCAAATTCATACAAGGAAAAATAATCTCAATGGGCCTATGTCTTAATGAAATTTAATAAATAACTTTCCAAAACAGAAAGCCCCAGGCCCAGATGATTTTACTGATAAATTCTATCAAACACTTACGGAAGAAATAATACCAGTTCTCTACAATCTCTTCCAGAAAACAGAAGAGGGAACACTTCCTGACTCATTCTATGGGGCCAGCATTACCCTAATATCAAAACCAGGCAAACACATCACAAGGAAAGAAAATTACAGACCAATGTCTCTCATAAGCAGAGATGCAAAAATCCTCAACAAAATACTAGCAAATCAAATCCAATAATGTATAAAAATAAATATATACTATGACCAAGTAGGATGTATTCCAAGCACACAAAGTTGGCTCAACACTAGAAAATCAATTAATATAATCCATCACATCAACAGGCCAAAGAAGAAAAATCATAAGATTATAACAATACACAAATCCATTGATATTGAGTCAATTCCAACCCACAGAGGCCGTAGAGGACAGAGCAGAACTGCCCCACAGGGTTTCCAAGGCCGTAATCTTTAAGGAAATGACTGTCACATCTTTCATGCAGCCACTGGTGGATTCAAACTGTCAACTTTTTGGTTAGCAGCTGAGTGTTTTACCACTGTGCCACCAGGGCTGCTTGATTATATCATTAGATGCAGAAAAGTATTTGAATAAATCCAACATCTATTCATGATAGAAACAGTCAGCAAACTAGGAACGGAAAGGAACTTCTTCAACTTGATAAAGAACATCTACGAACATACTACTGACAAAGTCATAAGTACTAATGAGAAACTAGACATTTTCCCCCTGAGATCAGGAAACGGCAAAGATATCCCCTCTCAGCATTTCTATTCAACATCGTACTGGAAGCTTTAGCTAACGCAATAAGAAAAGAAAAAGCATGCAGTTTGGGAAGAAATAAATAAAATTGTCAGTTTCTTCCAACTTGATTTATAGATTCACCGCAATCCCAATCAAAATCTTAGAAGTTGTTTTGTGGATATCAGCAAATGGATTTTTAAGGTTTATATGTAAATGCAAAAGACCCAGGATAGCCAGCACAATGCTGAAAAAGAACAGAGTTGGAGGACTGATGCTACCTAACTTCAAGACTTAGTATAAAGCTACAGTGATCAACACAGTACTGTATTGGTGAAGGAACAGAAAAATAGGTCAGTGGAGGAGAACAGAGAACCTGAAAGTAGCCACACAAATACAGACAACTGATCTTTGATGAAGGAGCAAAGGCAATTCAATGGAAAATAATATTTTCAACAAATGGTACTAGAAAAACTGGACATCCACATGCAAAAATATGAATCTAGACACAGACCTTTCACAAGCGTACACTCAAAATGATTACGGAATGGTTACACTTATTTTTCTCAAAATGATTACACCTTTTAATGAAAAATGCAAAGGTATACAACCTCTGGAAACCCTGGTGGCGTAGTGGCTAAGTGCTATGGCTGCTAACCAAGAGGTCAGCAGTTCGAATCCACCAGGCACTCCTTGGAAACTTTATGGTGCAGTTCTACTCTGTCCTATAGGGTCTCTATGAGTCAGAATCAACTCTACAGCAGTGGGCTTTTTTTGGTATACAACCTCTAGAAGATAACATAGGAGAAAATCTAGGTGACCTTGTATTTGGTTATGACTTTTTAGATACAACACCAAAAGCATGATCCATTAAAGAGAAAAATTGATAAGCTAGACTTCATAAAATTTAAAACTTCTGCTCTATGGAAAACACACTGCTAAGAGAATGAAAAGGCAAGCTAAAGCCCGGAGGAAAATATGTGCAGAACACATACCTGATAAAGGATATATGACCCAAATATACAGAGAATTTCTAAAACCCAGTTACAAAGTGCCAAAAGATCTGAAAGGATGTTTCTCCAAAGAAGATGCAAAGATGGCAAATATGCATGTAAAAAAATGCTCAGGATCATATGTCATCAGAAAATGGCAAATACAAAGCAAAACATAGTCTTACCATTATGCCCAGCAATCAGACTCCTAGGTATTTATCCAAATGAGTTGAAAACTTATGTCCATAAGCAGCTTTTTTCATAATTGCTAAAAATTGGAATCAGCCAAGATGTTCATCAATAGATGAATGGATAAACTGTGGCATGTACATAGAGTGAAGTATTATTCAGTAATAAAAAGAAATGAGCTATCAAGCCATAAACGACCCAGTGGGACCTTCAATACATATTGCTTAGTGAAAGAAGCCTTTCTGAAAAGATATGTATGATTCCAAATATATGACATTCTGGAAATGGAAAACTATAGAGGCAGTAAGAAGATCAATGGTTGCTACAGGTTTTGGGGGTTAGGTGGGGTAAGGAAGAAAAGAATGAATAGATAAAACACAGTGAATTTTTCAGGTAGCCAACCTATTTTGTATGATATTGTAATGGTGAGTATATGAATATTAGGCATTTGTCAAAACCCACAGAACCATATAACATGAATAATGAACCCTTTTTTAATGGCGCTAGTGGTTAAGCATTCAGCTGCTAACGAAAGGGTTGGCAGTTCAAATCCACCAGCCACTCCTTGAAAACCCTGTGGGGGCAGCTCTATTCTGTCCTACAGGGTCTCTATGATTTGGAATTGACTCGACACAATGGGTTTGTTTGTTTTTTTGTTTTTGGTAATGGGTTTTTTTTTTTTTTTTAATGTAAACTATAGGTCTTAGTTAAAAATAATGTATCAATACTGGTTCATTAATTATAACAAATGCACCATACTAACACAAGATGTTAATAATTCAGGAAACGGTAATGGGGCACCTGAGAGGAGATAAATGGAAACTCTGTACCTTCTGAACATTTTTTCTATAAACTTAAAACTGCTCTAAAAATAAAGCCTATTAATTTAAAAAAAAAAAAAGGGTATATGTTGCACTTGTTTTTCTCTTTTCCCTTTTCTGTAGACCAGAATAAATATTTATTGTATTCAAAATAACAGAAACAAACAAATGAGGATTTTTTTTTTTTTAAGTGTCCTTTATTACTGACAGCTTGAAAAGCTCTGATACAAGACTCAAAGTCATTCTCACCTGAAAGGGAGATGACAGAAGAGATGCTGGAAGTGTGAGGCCAGAGGAGATGTCACACCTTTGCAAAACACAAGAATGGATGTACTACAGCAATGGTTTTCAGTGTGGTCCTTAGGTGAGCATAACCGCATCTCCTAGAAACCTGTTAAAACACAAATTCTCCAGCTTCAACTTCATCCATGTTAGCAAGCCCTCGAAGTGACTCTGATACATGCTGAAGACTGGGAATCACTAGACTAGGGAAATGTAGTAGGATTACTGGGCACAGCACTGCGAGCCCACTTGAGATCAGTGTTCATAAATTTAAAGTGAGTTTAGCCTGCATGGCTTGGAGATTTTCTCCTGCCAACACCTTGATTTTAGGAGTTGCAACCTCCAGGCAGGGACGGATGACCCAGTAAGCAAGGTAAGCATGGGCTTACTTGTGCTTACTTGCTGTTCAAACCCATGTGAAATTGTTCACTACAGATTAGTAAATTTGTGGTAATTTCTTACAGCCAAAAAACAAGTCTCCATCAAGACGTTTCCGACTCATGGCAATGTTATGAGGCATTAGGCATTTGTCAAAACCCGCAGAACCGTATCACATAAATAATGACCTGTAATGGCGCCAGTGGTTAAGTCTGTGCAGAATGCTGCACAGACTTTTCAATAGCTGATTTTTCAGAAACAGATCACCAGGCCTTTCTTCCAAGGTGCCTCAGGGTGGACTTGAACCTCCATCCACCCTTTTGGTCAGTGTCGAGTGTGTTAACCATTTGCCCCCCCCCCAAGGACTCCAATTCGTTACAGCAGCAATAGGAAATGAATACACACTCCTTTCCGTGACGCCCCCAAATTTTCATAATCCTCCACACTTCCCTTCTTCCCCCATCCGCAGGATGGGTACGGAGCATCCAGCAGAGGGCTCTAAGGTGTTGCTCGTGGATGAAGCCAGGGGACGGCAGCAGCGTGGGTGCAAGAATTGCTTCTTAGGAAACCACCTGCTTTAAACTGTGGTGGGAGAGATAAGTAATTGTGTACTCTGTTAAAACTCTGAGATTTGGGGATTGTTTGTTACAGCAATTAGCCTCTTCTGAGTAATGTTGATATTGATCCTGATGATAGTAAGAGTGTAAGTGCTGGAACAGGGTTGGGGTGGGATAAGAGGTCTTTCCAGAATTGCATAGAACGCAGTAGCTCTCTCTTCAAATCTGCCAACGTGCTGTAGAGACCACAAGAGGACCGCTGATATTTGCATATAATAACTACAGCCTAGTTTGAGACTTCAGCCACATCAAAGGAAGATAATTAGCACATATATTAATGAGGTTCTTTTGCAGTCTTTCCATGAATGTCAATTGTTTTTACCTTAAGACCTCAAACCTTGATTGGTGCAAATTATGTGAAAATATGAGTCATTCCCAACTCCCTAACAAGAAGCCCGTAATTTTACTTTACTTGGGACACTAATGGCTGTTAGGAAGACAGAAGATTGAAGTAGATGATTGTTGATCACTGAATGAGTTTGAAGTAGCAAAAACGCATTTTCTTTAGTATTTTAATATTAGATTATATTTTCTCATTTGTTCTAGTATAGCCGTATAAGCTGTGATTAATCTCTAGTCCTTGGAAAATGGTGCAGGCTCTGTTCAAAATATACCTGAGCAGTCTGTTCCACTCCTGAAACATAACAAACACCCTAATACCTTACAACATGTTTTCCCCCCTTTCAAAATAGACTATCAAGAGCTTGACATGACTAACACCATAATGATGCTCTAAGTAATCTCTCAACATTTTCTTATTGTACCAGCTGCACCAGTCTCTTCCAAAGGGGTGCGGAGCTATCTCAGCTTCTGTGGCCCTGCTCTTTCTTCTTCTTTTTTTGTTCTCTTGAGAAATGGCCTTCAGCCTGCAAACCGACAAGAAGGCTCTCTGGCATTTTTAACCTGCAACTTTCTCTCTTGCTCCCTATCTCAGCCACAGTGGACTTGGCAAAACAGTTCCACTAGCCAAGAGATTCTTATGTGAGTTTTTCAGCCTGTTACAAATATACTGATTAGAGTCTGGATGCCTGATACGCATATCTTTAGTTTAATAAAGAGCTTTTTTGTAGTTGTTTTGTGACGTATAAGACCATCTGTGGACTACGTGCTCAAAACATTAGGTAACTGTGATCTCCCCCATATAAAACCCTCCCATCAACCCTTCAGGGTAGACAGAATTTGGGAGAAATTTAACCCCCTCTGTTTCTTGAATACCAGTATTCAATAAAGCCTTCTTACTGCTTACCTCCTCCTGTCTCAGTATTGGCTTTGCAGCAGGTGACTCGAACCCGCAATTCGCAGTAACAAGTTAATTCTTCTTCCCTTCAAATCTGCCTTTAGACAGATGTGTTTAGAAAAGCACAAACCCACACCAAGTGGCATTCTGCCCTCATACTAAATTTCTGAAGTTCTGTTTAACCATCACACTTACTACCTCTCTGCCCTCACACACATTGGTCTTAACAATCGATACACCAAAAATCCAAGAAAACTGTGCAATAAAAATAGAAAACAAATTTCATAAACTGGAAAATTTTGAGTGGTTATCAGGAAAAACATCAAACACAATGGGGAAAAACTTTGAAATATAAGTGAACTCCTCAGTCATTTGAAACCAGCCTGTTAATAAATAACAGAGAAACTGTCAAAAATAATTATGCATTAGTAGCCTGTTGTCATTAGGGTCATCAAGTCAGTTCTGACTCATAATGACCCTATGAACAACAGCATGAAACACTGCCCTGTACTGCGCCATCCTCATAATCATTGTTATGCTCAAGCCCATCGTTGCAGCCACTGTGTTAATCTATCCCATTAAGGGTCTTCCTCTTTTTCACTGACCTTCTACTTTACTAAATATGATGTCCTTCTCCAGGGACTGATCCCTCCTGATAACCAAACCAAAAAACCAAACCCAGTGCCGTCGAGCCGATTCCGACTCATAGCGACCCTATAGGACAGAGTAGAACTGCCCCATAGAGTTTCCAAGGAGTGCCTGGCGGATTTGAACTGCCGACCTCTTGGTTAGCAGTCATAGCACTTAACCACTACGCCACCAGGGTTTCCATCCCTCCTGATAACATGTCCAAAATACATGAGACAAAGTCTCACCATCTTTGCTTCTAAGGAACATTCTGGCTGTACTTCTTCCAAGACAGATTTGTTCATTTTTCTGGCAGTCCATGGTATAGTCAATATTCTTTGCCAACACCATAATCTAAAGGCAGCAATTCTTTGGCTTTCCTTATTAGTACCCTGAATGGTGCAAAAGGTTCGTGTGCTTAGCTGTTAACTGAACGACTGGAGTTTAGAGTCCACCCAAAGGGGCCTCATAAGAAAGGTCTAGAAATCTACTTCTGAAAAATCAGCCATTGAAAACCCTATGGAGCACAGTTCTATTCTGACACACATGGAGTCTACATGAGTTGAAATCAACTCGATGACAATGGGAAATGAAAGGCTAAATTAGATCAACAAATAGTAATGATGGTGCGTACCTCTTTCCCCTCAGATTTTGTTCTGAAATTTTAAAAGATTAATGACTGGCATTTAAATGGAGATGACATCATTTTATACTTTGGTGCATAAAATATATTTTAAAATAGAAAGAATAAAAAATGCTATAGACTTAAATATGGTAGGGTAATCACCAAAGGTCTTTGGAAAGACTAAGACAAACCTGGGCACTGAGGGCAGAATGATTCCAGGGTTTTAGTGATAAGCCATGTTGGGACTTTCTTGAGAGGAGTGACATTTTTAAATCATTTCTTCAGCATCATCAGAGTGCCTAAAACACATTTCCAACAAATATATTTATTTTAATGAATTATGATCATCTTATTTGTATACTTGGCAATATAGGTTTTCAGTCAATTAAAAGGAAGAGTAAGTCGCCATGCCAAAATAACTAAATAAAGCAATAAATCCAATAAAGGTCAGTCATTTGAAGAATTGTCCAGTTAAGTCCACTTTTGAAAGTGGCTGACAGAGTGTGGCTAAGCAGTTATCATTAGATAAAGATAGACAACTGAATGAGAGTAACCCATGCCCTGCCTCCACCAAAATATCAGGTTATGCCATGTATATTCTCCAATTTGTATTTTCCTCTTGTCTACTCATGATGCTCCCCTGCTGAAATGTGAAATAACAACTACTATTAGCTGAAGCTCTGACCAGTGACTAGCAGAGGCTCTTCATTATTGGCTAGGATTGGCTAAAGGACAAAATCACTGATTTTTAAGAACACTTTGAGCTGTGACTAAATTGTATGGTCAGAGTTTGCAATAATTAGCAATAAGCCAAAGAAGGCAAATTTTCTTTCTTTAATCACTGGGTGGCTAGTGATGGCCCATGTCAACATTCAGCAGTTGAATCTGTAATAACCCTAAGGTCATAATTTAACATAATCACCCCACCACCAGCACCATGCATATATGTAATCACACTTACTCTACATTCATGATATCGCACCCCTGCTGAAGATTCTCTGATAGCTCTCTCTGGTCTACCACGACAAATCCCAACTCTTCTTTCTGACCCCCAGACAACTTTTTTTATAAATCTTGCCCCAGTCAAAATTTTTCTATTTGAATGCCCAACACTTCCCAACACACATCCTCAGATCTCAACCCAGTTCCCTAGAAACACCGCATGATTTTCTCTCTTTACCCTTCATGGATGCCCCTGCCAGGGACAGTCTCTCTCATCTGAATCCCACTCGTAAAGCTCAAATCAGGACTACCACAAATCTACTTTAGTCCATCTCTCATCTCTCCCTACTTCTAGCATCTACTGGGTGTTACTAGATCTCCAGAGCATCCTTTTTCCATGTGGGTTGATTAGTCCTAAGATCCTGAACAAGTTTAACTCTAATGAAAGCAATGAGGGCAGTATCATCAGTGCCGGGAACAGAGCCAAGTACAGAAAGGTGCTCCAACATTACCGGTTGAATGGATGAGCAAGCTGCACATGGAGAACTTTATTAATTTCTAATTTTTCATGTTATAATTTTTATAGCCCTTAATGTGCTCATCTAGTTAATGAGTAGTTATTGAGCCTGTAACATGTTTCCAGTTCTGTAATAGGTACTGAGGAAACAGAGATAAATGGTGCAGATTCTGTCCTCAGAAAGATTTTTGTCTAACGCAAACAACAGAAAAGTAGATGGATTAACGACAGCTAAATGGCTTGGTAAATACTGTCTTCTCTTATTTCTCTCATAATTTCTTGCACAGGGTAAAGTACATAAGCAATCTATAATTGCTTGCTAAATGATTGAGGCCAAGGAGAGCTGTGATGCTGGAAGCTATGCTATCAGTATTTCAAACACCAGCAGGGTTACTCATGGTGAACAGGTTTCAGCAGAGCTTGTAGACAAAGGCAGAATAGGAACAAGGACTTGATAGTCTACTCCCCAACCAAAAAAAAAAAAAAAAAAACCCAGTGAAAACCTTAAAAGTACAGCCAGAATGCTCCTTAGAAGTGAAGATGGCAAGACTTCGTCTCGCTTACATTGGACATGTCACCAGGAGGGCCAATCCCTGGAGAAGGACATCATGCTTGATAAAGTAGAAAATCAGTAAAAAAGAGGAAGATCTTCAATGAGATAGATTGACACAGTGGCTGCAACAATGGGGTCAAGCATGCCTACTATTGTGAGTATGGCACAGGACTGAGCAATGTTTTCATTCTGTTGTATACAGGGCTGCTATAAGTGGGAACCAGCTTGATGGTACCTAACAACAAAACAAATGATTGAAGCAGATGATGGCTAACATTAATTGGAGTCCTACATCCACCAGCCATAGGTTTCTCCAGGTTGCAGTCCTTCCCCAACCAAGTCCCTGGGCAGCTCACCACTGCTCTTCCCTGCTCCTGGTGTTCTCTGTCACAGTGCCTGAGGGAAGGTCCCAGGCATTAACCCTCTGGCCTGAGCAGCCTTTTGAATCACCAAGCCTCCTCCCTCTGCCAAAAGAAACTGGGCCAGAAATAGGGTGACCATACTTCCTAGGTTACCCATGAGAGTTCCAGCCAATGCCCGATACCACAACATAACTATTAATGCCTCTCTTTCACTCTCAGACATGTCCTGCTTAGATAATGGATGACATGCTTGCCTTACTCAGAGACGACTGATCCTGAGATTAGAGGCAACCCTTCGGCCGTTTGTGAGTAGCTAGCCCTTAGGTGGCATAAACAGTTAAGTGCTAGACTACAGGCTGAAAGGTTCAAACCCACCCAGAGGTGCCTTGGAAGACAGGCCTGGCAAGTTGCTTCCAAGAGGTCACAGCCTTGAAAACCCTATGCAAAACAGTTCTACTCTAAACACATGAGGCCACCACAAGTCACAGTTGAAAAAACCACCACCATCACCTCATTTATTTGTACTACTTGTACTAGTTGACAGACTATGTCAGATACTCTTGAACTCTTTTAGAAGCCACAGCTGCCATGGCCTCTCCTTGTTCCAGTTCCAGAGCTTTCTTCTGCATCGGTTTTCCTACCCAGGCTCTCGTATCTACCTAGTAGTTTCAGTGGATACGGTGCTACTTCATTTTCTGTCCTACTTCCTCGTGACCCATGTTTAGCCACCATACTCACGAACGTACTCTAGAATCTGTCTTTCTGAGCCTGTTGGACCCACATACTACCATGGGGCCTACCCATTTTCCTCAGAGAGGTCCAGGCAGCCCCCACAGGCATACATTTATTGACTTACTCAACACATAGGCATTAAGCTTATATAACATTGTTCTGTGGCAGACAAGAAAGAATGATAGCTGCAGGAGCAGCTAACATCACTTGAGTACTATCAACAGCTAAGGCACTGTACCAAGGGCTAGGATTATTACATTTAAGTCTCACAGCAATCGTATGAGAATTGTGTTCACTGTATTGTACAGATGAAATTAAAATTCAAAGAGGTTAATTCACTTGCCCAGGAGAGGAAGTGGCTGAGTTCAGGTGCAAACATGGGTCCGCTCAGTTGAGCACCATTGCCCTGAACGACTGCAATAATAATTCTGCTGTGAGAAAAGCTAAAGTGCTGTGGTGGCCCAGAGGAGAGGACACCTTGAGTCCTTTTGGTGGAGCCTCTTTTGGGCCAGGGGCTGGATGACTTGGAAGTAGCTCTGACTTTCTAAATCAGTTAGGGACAGAGAGAAGTCCAGAGATAAGAAAAGAGCTTTAAATTGCCTTGTCTTCTTTGAGGCTAACTCTAGGAAGCCAGGGAGTAAAAGCAAAGGGGGAGGAGGCTGAGGCAAGGTTGCCAGACAAAATACAGGATGTCCATGTAAGCAATGAATAATTTTAAGTGTAAGTATGTAATATATATTGACTAAATCTGGCAACCCTAGTTTCGAGTCTTCTTCTGGATGTTCATTCAGCTGCACTCCTCAGGTCTGTAATAGGAAGACTTCCTCCTGCCCTGAGTCCCACCCTGGAATGAATTATGCACTTCGTGGGAGTGTTGCCTCTGTGACAGCTCTAAGAGACCTGGGGTGTGGAGCAGGGGAGGAAGCTGACAGACTGTAAGAGGACCAGAGGACACTAACTCAGCTGCCTCTGCAGCCTGAAATGTGTTTCCCCCCCTCATTTAATTCTACATTTAAAAAGCAATTTTCCAAGGTAAAAAAAAATCTGCTTATTAATTAGCTTCTGCTTGGTTAGATTTAATGCACAAATCCCAGTGTGGCCCAAAAGCAGATTCTCCCACAAAGTACATTAAGCATGACCTTGTTTCCAATGAATGTAATAATTCCTTACAAAGGAAAAACCATACTCCTTAGCATGATATTCAAAGATGACCCCAAACTACCTTTCTAAACTTAAGTCCCTCTGCAGCTTCTCACACATCTCAGAGTATAATAAAGCTGGTGACAACCCTGAGGCTTTGCCTATGTTGTTCTTTTCCCCATCAGAAACCCTAAACTTCATTGTTGCCTATCAGAAGTACAATGGCAGTAGCAGTACCTCTTTACCCTTGCCTTCTAGCCCATCATGCCATTCAGTCACTTACCCTAGAAATAGCAACACCCTATTTTTTTTTTATAGCCAGTGCCACTGATTTCTCAAAAAAGTAGATACTGATATGAGTTTAAGAGGGCAAAAGTTTATTGACAAGTAATACGTGTGAAAGGAAAAGGGAAGAGACAGGATTGGTCAAGGAGAGATATCAGCTCACAATGCCAACATGATGATACTTTAGCAACCCAACAGGGAGCTCCAGGACAAAAATTGCTCATTAGAAAAGACCCAAAATGGGCAGAAATGACTCTTGTCTCACTGCCTTGCTCAGTCTTTGGGCAGAGTCTACCTCAAGAATAGCATGACCATAGCTAGAGCTGAGATGGACCCTGATGAAGCTAATAGCTGGAAGCTCTCAGGCAATCACACCACCCTAACTGACAAAAGAGTCTGCTTTTTAAGGGGGACCCTGAGCAGCATGTCTGCATGGCTGCCACAACCAGGAAGAGACTCCCAGGTAGGGCCGGCCCTTGGAATGACTTCAGGGACATTTTAGTCTGAAGAATCTCCTAAAATTTTGATATGGATTCCAAAGTCCACCATTCGAGAGTCATCCCTTTTAGAACACTAAATAATCTTTGGAATTTCTGAGATGCCCAATATATTACTTAAAATTAATATACACTCATAAGCTAAACCATTAGCACATGTAAACAGAAAAATCACAGGACAATTGTGGCAGTTTTGGATGAGAGTTAATGCCATGAATTCTGGGGTTTAATAGCTCTGGATTTGAGTCCTGGCTAAAGGAGTAAATAGTTAATTGAAAGAATACCAAACAGGAATAAGGCAAGGGACGGCATGTTTGTTTGGGGTCAGGAACACAAAAGGGAAAGAAGGGGCCTAAAAGGCAGATACGGACCCACCCTGAGCTGGTTTCTGACCTATCTCAGGAACATTAGGTTTCCCCTCTCAGCTACCCAATGACCCAGGCAAGTTAACCCTTCCAGAGAATCCTGCTGGAGAGGAAGCCCTTTCAATCTAGTGAGTCTACTGCAGTGGAGCAGGACTTAATGAAAAGGCCTGAAATGTTCGATCTGAATAGGCATCTATGGTTCTCTGGCCTCCACTGAGGCACTATTTCTCATGGATGCTCTCACAGCCCTCAGATAACTCTTTGGCTTTGACCCAAAGTCTCCCTCAAGGCAAGCTGTAGCCTTCCTGGAAACAAGAGAGCCCACAAGGATTTACCAAATGCTGACTATGCACTATGCTGATGACCTTGTTTCAGGATACAGCAATAGATGAGACAGAATCCCCAAGCTACAGAAATTTCTCATTCAGAGACCAATATTTAAATCCTCAATTTCAATCTAGTACAAACAGTATTTGTAAAAACGGCGGCAGCCGTAGAGTTGGAACCTGTCCAACTTTAGGGGGCATACTGACCAGGATCAGCCCAAAGCGGATTCCTATGAAGTGGAGGTCAAACGTATCTCCACCCTTCAATTTTGTTTACCATTTCTGACACCAGCCTTCCCTCCCAGGGCACTCTCCTCTTCTCTGCTGCGTTTGGTAATTCATTGCAGTAATCTCACAGAACTCAGCACAGAAATCTTGGACCCAAAAGACACACTCTGCTCCTGGCTCTTCTTATTGATGGTAATGAGGTCCCCCCCCAACCTCTGGGATTGGCTGCCTTTAAGTCTAGTGGGATGACAAAACTGACCAATCCCCTACAATGGTTCTATGCATCTTATTTGCATTAGCAAAACTGTCCAATCCGCTTGGTAGGGCACACACACCTTAATTTCAGAGTACCACTCAATCATTTTGTGGGAGTTACAAAACCATGACTAGAAGGGACGTATTAAAGCAATTCACTGTACCACAGTACTATTAAAGAATTTCATACTGCCACGAGGTTTCTTAAGATTTAGCTACTATAGACACAACCAAGTAAAATTTCAATTAGACACTTACATCCTGGAGATACACAGATGCAGATATAGATGATACAGAGATATAGATATACATATCTATATCTATATATTATGAATCATCTGTGTGCAGGTGTTAATTGATGCTGTAAGCATGAATGAGCTGAGCTACCTACAGAGAAAGCATAATGTGATCAGATTTGCCTTAAACAGGTCACACTGGCTGCAGTGTAAAGAATGAATTGGAAGGGACAAGACTCTAAGACAAGTTAAGTGGATGTTAAAGTAATCAAAAGTGTGATTATGATGATGATGATGATGATGATGATGGTGATACAATATGAAGTAATGAAAATGTGGATGAAGAAAAATAAAATGAATAGTTAAAGCTGGGCAATTGATTGAGTGAAGTTGCTTTTCATTGAGAAATGAGCTGTGGGACACAAATAATAAGATGAGTTTTTAATAAGTTTTTGATACCTGGGGGCCATGCAAGTAAGCAACTGAATTTTGAATCTGTAACCATCTCCTTTAGGAGCCTGGTGGTGCAGTGGTTAAGTGCTTGGCTGCTAATCGAAAGGCTGGTGGTTCAAATCCACCAGCTGTTCTGCAGGAGAAAGGTGTGGCAGTCTGCTCCCATAAAGATTTACAGGCTTGGAAGCCCTAAGCGGGCAGTTCTACTGCGTCCTATAGGGTCGCTAGGAGTCAAAATATTGACTTGATGGCAATGGGTCATCCATCTCTTTGGATCAGAAATTAGAACACCAAAATAAAGATATATATCTGGAAGTCAACCACGTCAAGGTGGTAAATCCATTTCTGCATTTATTCATTCTGTGATTGTTTCTTTTCTATTATGTTGTATCTATGGGGTTATATAAGATGATTCAGTGAGTGTGTAGTGAGAGGCAGAGGAAGCAAGGGAAAAGGCTGAGAAGTAACCCAATTCAATGTAGTAAATATTTCACACTTATAACAAAAAATTCCTATAAAATACTCCTTTTAAATTATATACTCAAACCCCTGTATTTTATTTTGCTCTGTTTTATTTATGTTCCTGTAACACAGAAAGTTACAGAAAATAACATAATGTACTTCTACACAAAAATACTTCTACATACCCACCACCAAACCCTATCAAGCCCTAATGAAAAGCAAGAGAGTATACAGGTTAAAGGGCTCAAATTCAACAGCCAGATTTCATGGGTTTGAATTCAAGTATTCAAGCTCTGCCACTTACTATCGTGTAGGCTAGGGCATGTTATTTAATCTCTCTGTGACTGGAACAGAATAAATACCAACTACATGTTAGCTTTTATATTTTTTCATTATTTTGTAATATAGGCTTCAGCTTGCTTTTAAAGAAATAAAATGAATCGGATAACATTAAAGTTCTGAGTGAGCCCCTCTCAATCCCATTGCTGTCCCTCTTCCCTCAGGGATTACCAGTACCCTGATTTTGTTATTTACTATCCCATGGTGTTTTATCTTAGTCTTACCTATGCATTGCTATGAATGAAATAGAGCTTGGTTCTGAATATTTTCACATGTGAACAAATGGTACTATTCTGTACATGTTATTCTGTTGCTTGCTCTGTTGGATCAACATTATGGTTAAGCATTTATGTATGTTGGCTGTTGTTGCTGTTTGGTGCTGTCGAGTCAGTGCCGACTCATAGCAACATTATGTACAACAGAAGAAAACACTGCCTGATCCTGCATCATTCTCACAATCATTTTTATGCTTGGGCCGATTTCTGTAGCCACTGCGTCAATTCATCTTGTTGAGGGCCTTTCACTTTTTCACTGACCCTCTACTTTACCAAGCATGATATCCTTCTCCAGGGACTCGTCCCACTGATAACACGTCCAAGGTACATGAAATGAAGTCTCGCCATCCTTGCCTCTAAGAAGCATTCTGGATGTACTTCTTCCAAGACACATTTGTTCGTTCTTCTGGTAGTTCATGGTATATTCTATATTCTTCATCGGCGCCGTAATTCCAAGGCGTTAATTCTTCTTTGGACTTCCTTATTCGTTGTCTAGCTTCTGCATACATATAAGGTGACTGGAATACCATGGCTTGGGGTCAGGCATACCTTAGTCCTCAAAGTGATATCTTTGCTTTTTAATACTTTAAAAAGGTCTTTTGCAGCCAACTTGCCTAACGCAATTCGTAGTTCGATATCTTGACTATTGCTTCCATGGTCATTGATTGTGGATCCAAGTAAAATGAAATCTTTGACAAGTTCAGTATTTTCTCCATTTATCATGATTATTTGTGTTTTCTTTATGTTGAGGTGTAATCCATACTGAAGGCTGTAGTCTTTGCTCTTTATCGGTAAGGGTTTCAAGTTCTATTCACTTTCAGCAAGGAAGGCTGTGTCATCTACATATCCCAGATTGTCATGGATTGAATTATGTCCCCCCAAAAATGTGTTTATCGACTTGGTTAGGCCATGATTCCCAGTATTGTGTGGTTGTCCTCCATTTTGTGATTGTAATTTTATGTTGAGAGGATTAGGGTGGGATTTTAACACCACCCTTACTCAGGTCACCTCCCTGATCCAAGATAAAGGGAGTTTCCCTGGGGCTTGGCCTGCACCAACTTTTATCTCAGGAGATAAAAGGAAAGGGAAGCAAGCAGAGAGTGGGGACCTCACACCACCAAGAAAGCAGCACCAGGAGCAGGGCATGTCCTTTGGACACAGGATCCCTGCACCTGAGAAGCTCCTCGAACACAGGAAGATTGAGAACAATGACTTTCCTCCGGAGCTGACAGAGAGAGAAAGCCTTCTCCTGGAGCCAACACCCTGAATTTGGACTTTCAATATTTTCCACTTAGAATCCTTCAGTGTTGCAACACAAAACTTGAATTTTTTTTCAGTTCTTTCAGCTTGAGAAATGCTGAGTGTGCTCTTCCATTTAGGTTTTCTAACTCCAGGTCATTGTACATTTCATTATAATACTTCGTCTTCTCAGGCTGCCTTTTGAATTCTTCCGTTCAGCTCTTTTACTTTATCATTTCTTCAGTTTACTTTAGCTATTCTACATTCAAGAGTAAGTTTCAGAGTCTCTTCTGACACCCATTTTGGCCTTTTTTTTCTTTCCTGTATTTTTAATGACTTCCTACTTTCTTCATGTATGATGTTCTGGATGTTATTCCACAACTCGTCTGGTCTTCTGTCATTAGCGGTCAATGCAACAAATCTATTCTTGAGATGGTCTCCAAATTCAGGTGGGATATATGTATTCTAGCTCTCATGAACTTGTTTTAGTTTTCTTCTGCTTCACCTTGAACTTGCGTAGGAGCAATTGATGATGGTCCCTGGCCTTGTTCTGACTGATGATATGAGCTTCTCCATCATCTCTTTCACAGATATAGTAGATTTGATTCCTGTGTATTCCATCTGATGAAGTCCATGTGTATGGTTGCCATTTATGTTATTGAAAAAGCTATTTGCCATGAAGAAAGAAGTCATTGGTCTTGCAATATTCTATAATGCAATCTCTGGCATCATTTCTATCACCAAGGCCGTATTTTCCAACTACTGATTCTTCTATTTTGTTTCCAACTGCCGCATTCCAATCACCAGAAATTATCAGTGCATGTTGATTGTGTATTTGGTATTCATTCCATTTCAGACTGGGGAAGTTGGTAAAGAATTTCAATTTCTTCATCTTTGGCCTTAGCTGTTAGTGGGTAAATTCGAATAATAGTTGTATTAACTGGTCTTCCTTGTAGGTGTATGAATATTATTCTAACACTGACAGCATCGTACTTCAGGGTAGATCTTGAAATTTGTTTTGACAATGAATGCGATGCCATCCCTCTTCAATTTTACATCCCCGACATTGTAGACCATATGATTGTCTGATTCAAAATGACCAACACCAATTCATTGCAGCTGTGTAATGCCAAGGATATCGATCTTTATGTGTTCCATTTCATTTTGGACTACTTTTAATTTTCCTAGATTCAGACTTTGTACATTCAATATTCCAATTATTAATGGATGTTTGCAGTTGTTTCTTCTTATTTTGAATCATGCCATACCAACAAATGAAGGTACCAAAAGCTCAACTCAAACCATGTTATTAAGGTTGACTCTACTTTGAGGTGGCAGTTCTTCCCCACTTGTATTTTCAGTGCCTTCCAACCTAAGGGGCTCATCTTCTGGCACTATATCAGACAATGTTCCACTGCTACTTATAAGGTATTCACTGGTCAATTTTTTCAGAAGTATACTGCCAGGTCCTTCCTCCTATTTCTTATTTAGAAGTTCTACTGAATCCTGTCCACCATAGGTGACCCTGCTGATATTTGAAATACCGGTGGCATAGCTTCCAACATTACAGCAACAAGCAAGTCTCCATAGTAGGATAAACTGATAGATGCGTGGTGGGTGTGTTGTCTACGGTAGCTCTATTTCACTATCATGTATTAGTCCATTTTACGAATATGCTATATTCTATTTATCCATTATCCTGTTAGTGATCATTTAGATTGTTTAGAATTTTTTCACAGTTACAAGCAATGCTGCCTTGCGCATTCTTGTATACACATTTCCTTGGGCATGGGTTTAACAGTTCCCAGATATGTATCTTCTAATGAAAGAGTGTATATATCTTCCACTCTCCTTGAACTTGGCAACTTTTTTCTGCAAAATGATTATAGCAATTTCAATTCCACAAATAGTGTTTAAGAGTTCCCTTTATTTACTGGACAGCACAGGATGTATTTATAGACTTTTTAAAAAACTTATGCTGGTAAGACATGTGAAATTGTATCTCACTGTTGTCTAAATTGCATTTTTCCTAATTATTAATAAGCTTGATCATGGTTTCTGATGTTTATTGTTCTCTGGTTTTACTCTTCCATGAATTCCCTGTTCAAATCCTTTGCATATTTTTCCTTTGGGCTAGTTATTGTTTTTCTTAATTGTAGGAGTTATTTAGAAATGCCAAATATTAATCTGTAGACTATATATTTTGGAAATATCCCCTCTGTCTAGCTCCTACAATTACCATTGTTTATGATTTATTATTTTAATTTTTTACATGTTTGTCTTACTTCTGTGTGGAGCTTTTTTTTTTTTTTTAAGTATATGGAATACAGTTGGGATAAAATTGTATGTATTTTTCCATATGGATATCTAATTTTGCCAGCACTACATTCTTTTGCAATATAATTTTAGATTTTCTTGAATTTTCTATAGAGACAATAATATCATTTTCAAATAAGGACTTTTTTTCTCCTACTTTTTAGTTTTCAACTGATTTTTCTCTTGCTTTTTTGGGTGCTTAAGACCTCAAGTGCCTTTTAGAAAATGGGAGTGGGGGTTGTTGTGTTATTTTTTATTTTAGTGGGATTGCTTCTAAAGTTTCAATGTTAATACAATGCTTGCTACATATTTTAGATAGATACATTTTACCCAATTAAAGAAAGCCCGAAACCTATTGCCATCGAGTTGATTCTGACTCAGGGAGACCCTATAGAACACAGTAGAGCTGCCCCATAAGGTTTCCAAGGAGCAACTGGTGGATTCGAACTGCCAACTTTTGGTTAGCAGCAGAGATCTTATCAATTGCACCACCAGTCTCTTCAAGTCCAAGTTTGCTAAAAACTTTTACCATTTTTTAATCCACTGTCATGATTAAATAGTGTATCAGTCAAGGATTGGTTAGAGAAAAGAAGCTTCCCTAGAGAATTCCAAGTAGTCAAAGGATTTTTAATTCAAGAAAGGAGTACAGAATTGTTGGATGGCTAGGGAGAGCAGACAGAGACTGACCTAGGAAGCTGCCTTTAGAAGCTAGTGTACGTAAGAGTCCATTCCTCCAGAAGCCACTGAGTCTCAGGAATGTGAGGGTAGGAGGTGGGAAGTGGAATTCCTAAAGCCAAAGATTCTCAAGTGCTCTCTGTAAGCTCTCCTTTCTGTCTGAAACTTCCCCTGGAGAATACAGATTTCTCTACAGCCTTCCACATCTGGCATTTTTGTTGTTGGTTGCTGTCAAGTCGATTCCAACTCATAGTGACCCTGTAAAACAGACTAGAACTTCCCCACGGGAGCAGATCACCAGGTCTTTGTTGGAGCCACTGTGGGTTTGAATCACCAGCCCTTCAGTTAGCAACCAAGTGCTTAACCATTGCACAGCCAGAGCTCCTTACAACTGGCACTACTGGCTCTCACAGGCTCTGAGAAGGAACCTGATAGGAAAGGGAATTCTAGGAAATGTAGTTCTAGGCTTCCTTGTAAGATGCCTTGGAAACTGTGGAAGAGGGTGGTTATGGTGCTGAGGTCACGACAGGCAATTTAACGTATATGCTTTTTTTTTTTTAATTCTGGTAAATATGTATGTGACAAAAAATTTGCCATTTTAACATTCTTCACATGCACAGTTCAGTGACATTAACTTATGTTCATCATGTTGTTCAAACATCATCTTTATCCATTCCTAAATTTTTCCATCACCCTTAACAGAAGCTTTGTGTCCTCTAGGCTTTGAGCCCTCCTTTTTCCTTCCCTCCTGCCTGCTCCAGTTAAGGACTAGTAACATTTAGTAAGGTAAGGTCTCTATACACTTGCTTATTCCAGATATTTTATATAACTGGGCACTTTTTCCTTTAATCTGCTAATATCATGTATAATAGGGTTATAATATGTCACCCTATAACTCCTGGCAAAGACTTTATTTGAGCACTATATTTTCCATATATATATTTCACTTAGCTGCCCTGGTGGCACGGTTGTTAAGTGCTGGGCAAACAGAAAGGCCGGTGGTTTGAACCCTCCAGCTATTCCACAGGATAAAGATGTGGCAGTCAGATTCCATTAAGATTTACAGTCTTGGAAAACCTATGGGCCAGTTCTCTTCTTTCCTATAGGGTCACTATGATTTGCAATCAACTTGACTGCACACAACAACAATTCCACTTAGCTACATTCAATGTTCTAGTACTTTAAGATTTTTGCTTCTGTGTTCATGAGTCAGATTGTTTAAGACTTTGTTTTTCTTTTTGCCAGGTTTTTATATGACTATTATAATATTCAATTTGTATAATAGCTTTGTAAATGAGTATTGTTGTTGCCCTCATTTTCTATTTTCTGCTTTCCTGCAACTGTTTTTCTGAGGCAGTAATTCCTTAATTATTTAGTAAAACTTACCTCTTAAAACCTGGCAATTACAACTTTGAAAGGATAGACATTTGAAGACCAATTCAATTTATTTAGTGCCTGAGAGTTTGCCCAGATTTTGTAGAAAATGGTCCATTTAAGCTAAGAATTCGAACTTATTGGTATAAAATTATGCGTAGTATTCTCTCAGGATTTTTTAAAATCTCTACTTTGTAGTTAAACCTCTTTTCCCGCTAATATTATGTATTTGTCTTTTTTTCTTTAAATATATTGACCCACCAACTGAATTGCCTACTGTATTTTTCATTTTCAAAGAAGTAGCCTTTGGATTTATTGATACCATTTACTGTTTGTTTTCCATTTCATTAATTTCTTAATTCTAACCTGCATTCATTTTTCAGCTTTATTTTGTTCTTTTTCTAGATTTCTTAGATAAACACTTGCCTCATGATTTTTAATATTTCTAATTTTTCAATAAATATAACCGAACCAAACCCAGTGTCATCGAGTTGATTCCTACTCATAGCGACCCTATAGGGCAGAGTAGAACTGTCCCATAGAGTTTCCAAGGAGCTCCTGGTGGATTTGAACTGCCGATCTCTTGGTTACCAGCCATAGCACTTAACCACTATGCCACCAGGGTTTCCTTAAGTATATAAAAATCCCTCTAAATTCTGATTTAGGGGCATCCCACAAATGTTGATATCTAGTGTTATCAATGTAATTCAATTTTATATACTTTATTATTTCCATTGTGGTCTCCCTATTAAACCATGAACTATTTAGATGAACATTTCCATTTCAAAATAATATATATTTTTTGTTTTTAATTTTTTCTTTTTTGTTTAGTTTTCTAATTCAATCATACTGTGATCAGAGAATATGTTTTATACAGTAATGATTCTCTGAGATTTGAGCTAGGCTGCTAACCAAAAAGTCAGCAGTTCGAATCCACCAGCCACACCTTGGAAAATCTATGGGGCAGTTCTACTCTGTCCTACAGGGTCGCTATGGGTTGGGATTGACTCAGAGGCAGAGGGTTTGGTTTAGTTTTGGTCTTCTGAGATTTTTCACCATCAATTTTTATAATTTATATTTGTTAGATCCAGAATGTTAATTTTGATGACAAATCTTCTATAACCCTATTAATTTTTAATCTACTTGATCTATCCACTTTTGAGGCAGGTATATTATAATCTATTGTCACTGTATATTTTTCCACATCTATTTGTAATTTTGTCAGTTACTGTCTGATGTATTTGGAGAGTAGAATGTTGTTGTCGGTCACCGTGGAGTCAGCTTCGACTCATGGCGACCTTACGTATAGCAGAATGAAACACTGGCCGGTACTACACCGTCTTCATGACCATTGGCATGTTTGAGTCCATTGTTGTGGCTACCGTATCAATGCATTTCATGGAGGGTTCCCCTTGTTTTCACTGACACTCTACTTTGCAAACTATGAAGTCCTTTTCTAGTGATTGGTCTTTCTTGACAATGTGTCCAAAGTAAGTGAGTTGAACTCTCACCACCCTCACTTCTAAGGAGCATTATGGTTGTACTTCTCCTAAGACTGATTTGTTAGTCAGTCAAAGGTAATCCAAGATAGAGTTCATTCATTAATATTTTTATAATTACTTACTGTAACTACATAATTTCCTCCACTTTTATTTAAATACCTTACTATTCTTTTTGGGTTTTTTTTTTTTTTTCTGTTTCCTTGCCTATGGTTGCATTGATAAAGTTTCCCTGTATCACCATTTTCTTCCCTCTGTGTTTTTAAATTAAATGATTATAATTATATATGATGATTATCTGTAATTTGTTAATGTTCATATTTTATAGGGACTTCTGATTCTGCTTGTTATAAAAGAATGTGAATGACTTTTTCTTCCAAGGTAACAAAACAAGAACAGATAAACAAAAAATTATACTGTTTAAAGAGACGATTGAAAAGCAGTGGGATCTGGGAAGCTTTGGTTAACAGAATTCCAGAGAAAGATAAGCCATTAATATGTAAATCAGGAGATACAGAAGCTTCAATACATGGCAGTAAGATTCTGGAAAGGATCATACAGACAGAAACAAGTTGAGTCTTTTGATTAGAGTGGGAACTGGTATGAGAGTTCAGAATCCACAAGAGACCTAAAAACAAAAAGAAAACACTCTGCCTGACAATTATTTCCCTGCCCCTAAATGTTGCAAGAAAGCAGCAGGAGAAAAGGAGCTAGATGGTAAAGAGAATTTGTGTAGTCTTGGGCCGTGTTGTTGTTTTTGGGTGCTGTCAAGTGAATTCCAACTCATAGCAAACCTATATGACAGAGTAGAACTGTCCCATAGGATTTCCTAGGCCAAATATTTACAGAAGCAGATTGCCAGGTTTTTTTCTCCCTTGGGGAGCCTAGTGGGTTAAACCGCTGACCTTTCAGTTAGCACCCAAACACTTAACCATTGTGCCACAGCGGTTCATTTGCAAAACTGGGCATTCTTGTGGTATTTGGATTCCAGAGCCTCTTCAGAGTTTAAATCAAAAACTGTCTTGAAATGCAGTTTAATTCTCTCTTAACTCAAGTACAGACAAGATCAAATAACTCAGCTGTAGTGGCACCAGACGTTGAGAGTTGTATTAGCTCAATCTATTTAAAGGTAGATGACATTGGTAGAATTCTTGCTTTCCATGAAGGAGACCTCATTTCAATTCCCAGCCAATGTACCTCATGCACACCCACCACCCATCTGCTAGTGGAGGCTTGAGGGTTATTATGCAGCTAAACAGAACAGGTCTTAGTAGAGCTTCTAAACTAATACAGACTGGGAAGAAAGTTTTGATGATATTTTCTGAAAAACAATCAATAGAAACCCTATGGATCACAATGATCCAATCCACATCCAATCATAGGGGTGGCACAGAGTTACATTCTATGGGTCACCATAGTTGGGGCTGTCACGGATTGAACTGTGTCCCCCAAAAAATATGTGTCAACTTGGTTAGGCCATGATTCCCAGTATTATGTGGATGTTCTCCAGTTTGTGATTATAATTTTATGTTCAGAGGATTAGGGTGGGGTTGTAATACCACCGTTGCTCAGGTCACCTCCCTTATCCAAGATAAGGGCAGTTTCCCTGGGGTGTGGCCTGTACCACATTTTATCTCTCAAGAGATAAAAGGAAAGGGAAGCAAGCAGAGAGTTGGAGACCTCATACTACACAGGGCCCCTGTGCCTGAGAAGCTCCTCGACCAGGGGAAGATTGAGGGCAAGGACCTTCCTCCAGAGCCAACAGAGAAAGAAATCCTTCCCCTGGAGCCGAAGCCCTGAATTTCGACTTGTAACTGTGAGAAAATAAATTTATCTTTGTTAAAGCCATCCACTTATGGTATCTCTGTTATAGCAGTACTAGATGACTAAGATAGGGGCCAAGTGTACAGCAGCTAACAATAATACCGATGTTTAAACATAAAGTCTGCCAAAATCTCAAGTTCAATGGTAAAGGAATCAGAATGATCAGTCCCTCACACTAATTAATAAACTGAAATTCTTGAACTCCTTAGGAAAAAATATTACACTCAGTCTCCAGTATTCTTTTATATACAATCTGTGGAATACAAGGCACAGTACCAGAGAAGACAGAGCTGAACAGAGAGTAAGCTTTGGAGTCTTTGGTTGAGTGAAGTTCTGTGCATGCATATGAGGAAACTACCAACCAGTGCTAGGAAAACCAAGCTGGAAAAAAAAAAAAAAACACTGGAAAAAAGGAGACAGAACCATTTCTGGAGACAATAAAGAGCCTAGATAGTTTGTGTTCCCACCAACTGGACTGGAAAGGGTTCAAATACACAGTACATTGGGTGCCTTCTACAAAAGGGTACATCTCAATCATGAGGCTGTTCTTGGTCTACCCTAGCCAGCCTCAGAAGGATCAGTATGATTCTAAGTAACTTAACTATGTCCCACACCAAAGACTAGAAATATATATATATATGAGAAACCCTGGTGGTGTAGTGGTTAAGAGCTACAGCTGCTAACCAAAAGGTCAGCAATTCAAATCTACAGGTATTCCTTGGAAACCCTACGGGGCAGGTCTACTCTGTCCTATAGGGTCGCTATACTTGATTGCAGTGAGCTATTCCAGGGGGAAATGGAAAAATCAGGCAGGAGAGTAACAGTTATTCGGAAACCCTGGTGGCATAGTGGTTAAATGCTACGGCTGCTAACCAAGAGGTTGGCAGTTTGAATTCACCAGGCGCTCCTTGGAAACTCTATGGGGCAGTTCTACCCTGTCCTATAGGGTCGCTATGAGTCGGAATCAACTAGACAGCAGTGGGTTACATATATATACACACATATATATGTATATGGAGCCCTGGTGGTGCAGTGGTTAAGAGCTCAGCTGCTAACTAAAATGTCAGCAGTTTTAATTCACTAACCACTCCTTGAAAACCTCATGGAGCAGTCCCGCTTTGTCTTTTAGGTTTGCTAAGAGTAGGATTCTACTAGATGACAATGTTTTTTGTTTGTATGTATGTATGTGTGTGTGTATATATACATATATATATATATAAAGGTTCTAAAAATTTAGTACCCGTATAAACATAATGTTTAGCATCCTACCAAAGATTAATATTCATGCAAAAAAAAGCAAAGAAGTTGAGAAATACAACTCATAAGCAGTATAAAAATGGACACAGATCTAGAAATTACAGTGATGACAGAATCAACTGATGAGGAATTTAAAACAACTATAAAACCTCAGTGTAATATACATGTATTTGGAGTTCTATATAAAGAGTTCACTTCCCTAGGAAAGACAGAAAAAGAAAATATTTGAAGAAGTAATAACTGATCATATACCAAGTTTGACAAAAACAATAAATTTAAGGATTCAAAAAGCTTATTGAAACTCAAGCACAAGAAACAAAAAGAAACCCATACCAAGGTACACCATACTCATGTTGCTTAAACTCTGTTATAAGGAGAAATTTTTCAAAACAGCCAGAAGAAACAAGTTACATTACTTAGAGAAACAAAGATATTGAAAAACTTACCTTCAGAAACAAAGCAAGTCAGAAGACACTTGAGAAATATGTTTAAATTACTGAAAGAAAAAAAAACAAAAAGAATTCTGTACACAGCAAAGGCATCTTTCAGAAATGAAATTGAAATGCAAATGTGTTTAGACATAAAAAAGCTGAGCGAATTCATTACCAGAGAACCAGTGCTATAGAAAATCCTTTAGAAAGAAAGAAAATGATACTTGGTAAAATGCAGACCTATTCTGAAGAATAAAGAACACTAGTAATGGTAAATATGTGGACAAATGTAAAATAATGTTTTTCTCATTTTTTTTCACTTAAAATTTCCTTAAAATGCATTGTGGGGTTTAAAACATATGCAGAAATACAATGCATGACAACAGTAGAACAAAGGAAGAGAAGACATGGAGGTGTACTGTTGCAAGGTTCTTACACTGTTTGTGAAGTGGTATAGAACTATTTGAAGGTGGGCTGTGATAAGAAAGATGTTTATTGTTAAAAGCAAAACAATACAAAATAAAACACAGAGGTATAATTAATAAGGCAATAATATAGGTAAAAATTGAATCATCAAATACATGCAATCAATCCAGAAAGAAAAAAAAAAGGCAGGAAGAGAAGAATAGAGAGGAAAATTACGGTAGATTATATCCATAGGAATGATATGGAAGATATAAAGCCAGCCATAGTGATAATCTCATTAAATGTACATGATCAAAATACTCCAATTAAAAGAAAGTGATTGTCAATTGGATGAAAAACAAGACCTAAAAACGCTGTCTACCTAAAATCTGCTTTAAATATAAATACATTATAGATTAAGGGCAAAAGGGATGGAAAAAAGATACACCATGATAACACCAATAAAAAGAAAATTAGAATGGCTATGTTTATATTAGACAAAGTAGGTTTCAGAACACAGAATATTAATAGGAATAAAACGGATTATTTCATAAAGTGACAGGGGTCAATTTATCAAAAAGATAAAAGGATCTTTAATTTGTATGCACATAAAAACAGCTTCAAAGTATATAAAGCAAAAACTGACATATAACAGTGAAATAGATTAAGCCACAATTATAACTGGCAATTTCATTATTTCTCTCTCAGTAATTGATAAAACAAGTAAACATAAAATTGTAGTGATAGAAATAACTTAAAAACACTGTCAACCAATTTGATTTAATTGGTATTTATAGAAAACACCACACAATAGCAGCAGAGTACGTATTTTTTTGCAAGTGCACAGAGAACATTTACAGAAATAGACTATTCTGGGACATCAACAAGTTTCAGTAAATTTGAAATTATACAAAATAAGTTCTCTGACTATCAAAAAATCAATAACAGAAGAACATTTTGAAAATACTCGACTATTTTGAAATTTAAAAATATTATTCTAAAAAAAAGCCTCACAAATAGATAAATATCAGGGGAAATTTTTTAAATATTTTGAACTGAATGAAAGCAAAAACATAGCATATTAAAATACGTGGGTTACCCTCCCACACAGACAAGGATGGCAACTATCAGAAAAATGGAAACTAACAAAACTTTAGCAAGAATGTGAATTTGGAACCCTCATGTAATGCTGGTGGAATGTAAAATGGTGCAGCTGCTGCGGAAAACAGTTTGGCTGCTCCTGAAAAGTTAAACATAGAATTACAAAAACCCATTGCCATGGAATGGATTCCAACTGGTAGAGACCCTGTAGGACAGAGAACTGCCCCATAGGGTTTCCTTTTATGGAAAGGCTATAAACTTTTATGGAAGCAGACTACCACATCTTTCTCTCACAGAACAGCTGGTGGGTTCAAACTACAGACCTTTGGATTAGCAGCTAAGAGCTTTAACCACGGTGCCACTAGGACCCCTTAGAATTAAAATATGACCAAGCAATTCCACTCCTAGGTATACATTCAAGAGGCTTGAAAGCTGGGACACAAATAGATATTTGTACACCAATGTTCACTGCAGCATTATTCACAATAGCCGAAAGGTGGAAACAACCCAAGTGTCCATCAACAGATAAATGGATAAACTAAAAGTGTGTATACACACAATAGGATATTCTTCAGCAATAAAGCAAAATGAAATTCGGATACATACTAAGACATAGATAAACCTTGAAGACTTTATATTGAGTGAAGTCAGTCAGTCAAAAAAGGACAAATATTGTATGATCCCACTTTTATGAAACATCTAGAATAGGCAAATACACAGAGACAAAATAATATTAGGGGTGACCAGGGGCTGGGAAAAAGAGAGACAGGAGTTATGGCTGAGGGGTACTGGGTTTTTGTTTGAGGCGATATAAATCTTTTGGAAGTGAGTAGTGGTGAAGGTGGCACAACGTGGTGAAAGAAATTGATGTCACTGAATTGTACACTTCAAATGGTTAAAAGGGCAAATACTTTACCACAATAAAATCAAATAAATATATATGTATAAAACAGCTAAAAGCAGTGCTTAAAGGGAAATTTATAACATTCAATGTGAATATTTTTGAAAAGAAGAAAGGTCTCCAATAAATGACCTGGACTTCCACTATATAAAAAATTATAAAAGAAAAGTAAATTGAAACCAAAGTATGTAGAACACAAAAAATAATAAATTAGAAAAATCAATGAAATAGGAAACAAAAGACAAAAAGTGATGTAATCCAGAGGTGGCACATTGGAAGGATTAATAAAATGAACGATTTGCCAGTTCTAGGAATGAGAGTGGTAGTATTATAAAAGGGACTACAAACATTCAAAGAAAAATAAGGTAATATTTTGAATAATTTTACGTCAGTAAAGTTCACTACTTAGATGGAACGGACAAATTTTTGAAAGACACAAACCACCAAAGCTCACTCACAATGAAGGAGATAACTTAAATAGCTATATATAAATTTTTAAATAAATTTGTAGTTATAAACCCTTCCCCAAGAAAAGATTAGTCCCAGATGGCTTCACTGGTGAGTTCTGCCAAACACTTAAAAAATATATATATAACCAATTCTATACAAAATCGTTTTAAAAATAGAAGAGAAGGAACACTTCCCAACTATGAACATTAAATGATTAAGAAAAAAAGAAAGAAAATAAATAAAAGTTCACATCAATATTTGTCATGAACACAGACACAAAAATCCTTAACAAAATATTAGCAAATTGAATCCAGTATCTAAAAAGGATAACACATAATGAACATGTGTGTTTTATTCCAGGGGTAAAATGCTGACTTACCATTCAAAAATCGATCAATATAACATACAATTAACAGGCTAAAGAGGAAAAGTCATATGATAATCCCAATGAATGCAAATAAAAATTATTTGACAAAGTTCAACATTCATTCATAAGAAAAGCTCTCAGCAAACTAGGAACAGAAGGAATTTTTTCCATTTAAAGAAGAACATCTACAGAAAACCTAAAGGTTATCATCATAATTAAGGAGGAAATAGTGAATGCTTTCACCCTAAGATTAAAAAGAAGGTCAGGATATCTACTCTTATCAAATTTATTCAACATTGTATTCAAGGACTAAGCTAGTAAAATAAGGAAAGAAAAAAAAATAAAAGGCATAGGTAATAAAAAGAGATGAAGTAAAAATTGTCATATTCGTTGATGGCCTGATCATGCATATCAATAACCTCAGGGATCTATTAAAAAATATATATATTGGTACTAATAAATGAGTTAAGCAGTGTCACTGAATACAAGACCAATATAAAAAATCAATATTATTTCTGTATACCAGCAACAAACAACTGAAAACTGAATTAAAATCAATACTGTGGCAGATCTAAAAAAAAAAGAAAAAACCCAAACCTGTTGCCATCGAGTCAATTCCGACTCATAGTGACCCTGTAGGACAGAGTAGAACTGCCCCATAGGGTTTCCAAGGAGTGCCAGGTGGATTTGAACTGCTGACCTTTTGGTTAGGAGCCGTAGCTCTTAACCACTACACCACCAGGGTTTCCATGGCCGATTAAAGATGACCACAGATCCTTTGAAGTTCTTCTTATTGAGGTGCATCCTATGTTCCCTCGCCTTGCATTCACTAATACTTCGACAATTTTGACATCAAGAGATGGCATCTATGTACCCAGTCTTAAATCTGGGCAGGCTCCCTGATGGCTTAGACTAAAATCCTATGGTGGGAGTGACTGTAATTTTCCAGGCCACGCCTTAAGGGACCAGCACCTTCTACTTGTCTCTAGGAACACCTGCTTTTGGAATCCAGGCACCATGTACTGAGAACCCCAGTCTCATGAAAACGCCACAGTAGGCATCAGAA
The DNA here is from genome assembly GCF_024166365.1 of Elephas maximus indicus. Classification (NCBI taxonomy): domain Eukaryota; kingdom Metazoa; phylum Chordata; class Mammalia; order Proboscidea; family Elephantidae; genus Elephas; species Elephas maximus. The sequence continues at coordinate 33,061,592 of NC_064830.1, forward strand.
GGCAGCCCCACTTTGCTGTTTGCCAGCATCAGCTCCTAGCCATGTGAGTGATTCATCTTGTATGTCTAGCACAGATGAACATTCAGATGACTCCAGTCTCAGTCATTAACTGGCTATAACTTCATGAGGGAATCCAAGTAAGGGCCAACTATAGCCACAGAAATACAAGAAAAGAAGTTTCGGGGTAGTTTTTAACCCAGCTATTCGAAAGAAACAGTTGTACCTGTGCAACTATCTATATAACAACTGTTATATCTGAAACAAACACAAAAATTTACAGTAGCATCAAGAAACAATAACAAATAAAATACTTAGGAATAAATTTGATGAAACTTCTGAAGTATCACTGAGAGAAATCAAAGCAGCATAAACATACTGAAGTTTTTTTTTTTCCCTGTGGGTGTCCAAAAACCATAAAACCAAACCCATTGCCGTCAAGTCAATTTTGACTCATAGTGACCCTATAGGACAGAGTAGAACTGCCCCATAGGGTTTCCAAGGAGCACCTGGTGTATTCGAACTGCTGACCTTCTGGATAGCAGCAGTAGCTGTTAACCACTGCTCCACCAGGATTTCATGTAGGTGTCCAGCAACTCTCAAAATGTACATTGCTAATAGGCGAGCCACTCCATGTGCTCACTGTCTCAGGATCTTTGAGACTAATAGACGGTTCTTTCTAGAGCCATCTCCTGGACAACTCTCTGATTCCATCCCCACTTGCCCAGGAAAGAGTTCACAAGAATAAAAATGGGAAGACATGCAATCTTTTTTTTTCCCTCCAAGGAGATCTAAAAAGAGTCTAGAATTTTATCTAAAGTGTAGAAAGACCACATTAAAAAAAAAAAAAAAAAAATCCATGCTTCTTCCATTTCTATTGGCCTAAATGGTATACCAGCCATGTTTTATGCCTCTGGACCTCAGAGGTAAGGCGTTATTCCAGTTGTAATGCGTTTAGTTTTAAGGTGGGTTCTTTTGAAATGTGTGAAGCTCAGCATACCAGAGTTGGAGCCTCATTGTTGTATAGGTTGAGCATTTTATTAGGTAATGCATCCTGGATGTGCTAGTTTTATAAGCTTCTGCCTTTTTTTGCTTTATCCTGTGAGATAAGTCTTGCAAGCATAATTATGGCTTCCCTGTGAGACAGTTAAAGAGCTCTGATGGGTTTGTTTTGGTTTTTCTGTGTCATATTTGAATAATAATAAATTACTTATCTAGCCCTCACTGGTATATTTTCATACCACAGATCAGTGGTGCCTGAGTGCCAATCGCCTCATTGGTGGTTTGTATTACCAGATCATATTTCTCAGAATCCATATACCAACCAAAAAATTTAAACACTTTCAATTAGTAAGCATTCATTCCAATACTGAAAACACATGTCATAAAAAAAAAAAAAATGGAGAAAAAAATGTAGTAACAAAAGGGTTAATGAGCTGCATTCTATTCCCTGATCTAAAGAGCACAATCTGATAGTAACAGGAACGCTGCACTGAGGCTGGCTCATGTCAGTGCTGTGTGACAGCTATCAAGAAATGCTATCACCACCAACAAACCAGAAACGCTATTCTGGGCCAGAATTTTTGATATATATTTAATTCCTCAGTCGAGCCCTTTTATTTATTCCAAAGTTGCCCGGGATTGCTAACCCTTGCTATGAAGATATTTTTTGCCCCATTTTTCATGTAGGAAAATAGATTCATAGAATCCTACATTTTATCTGAATCTGGTCTTTGCTTGCTTCTCCTTCCGGTTTGCCTCTGCTTGCCATTTTCCTGTTTGTTTATGCCTCTGTGCCCCTTATTAGACTGCACGATGGCCGAATGTGAAGACTATACCTTATTAATCTTTATATTGCAAAGAAACAGCACAGGGCTTAGGTCTTAATCATTATTCACAAAATGTAACTTAAAATAAATCTTCAGATTAGAACTATTATGCTAAGTATTATCCCACTCAACCAGACTCTAAGGTCCCTGAAGGCAGGGGCCACATCTTACTCACCTGTGTATTTGCAGTGTCTAGTGCAATGACTGGTACACATGAAATGTTTCGGAGTCAGATAAACGACACCTGAACTCACGCAATTGCCCTGGCCTTCACTAACTGGCAGTGGAATTCCCAAAAGAACAATAGAAAGCAGTAAGGGTATTAATGAAATAAGATTCTGTGACTAATTTAGTAATTAATGTTGCCTACATTTGCATTTATTTGCATAATGCTTCCTAGCTTATGAAATGCTTCTGCATTCATTTTCTAACATGATCTTCACAACAATTCTGTGAAGCAGATAAAGCAAATGTTCTCAGCATTTTACAGGTGGGATTTTGTGACTTGCCCAAAGATGACAGGGCTAAAAGTGGTGACACTGGAACTAATACCCAGATTTCCTGCCTTCCTGTGTAGAGTTTCTCCCACTTGACCACCATTTGACGAAGAAAATAACTGAGCAGCCATTTTGAAATCCAATTATTTATATCTATGGGTCTTTGGTCAGGTCTTTTAAAATTGTGAAACTCGGTGTCCTCATTTATAAAACTGGAATAGTTATTTTTAACCTGCCTCATCAACACAAGAGTCATATGAAATTTAAAGAAATAAAGGTTCAAGAAAGTATAAAATACAGAGAGAATACTATGTCTTAGTATTAAAATTCTGGCTAAACTCCAACAAAGAAATAAAAATATTTTCCACAAAAAACTAGAGAGATTTGAAGAGTGATATCTTTGCTAAATTCTCTCCTGGTTTCCTTCCTGAACCTAGGAGGCCAATGGGGTCAAGTAGTTGGCTTACCCAAAGCACCCCTTATCAATAATTCAGGGATCCTCCAGCACTGGGCCTGGCTAGCTAGCTCTGCAGTCCAGGATCTGAGCTACATTGCTGATGTCTTTACATATATGTACACTACCACATTAAGAATGCCTTTTGGGAATTATGCAGATTTATGTAAAAAAAAAAGTATCTCATAAATTCAAAGAGGGAGCTGCTTTAGACTTTTCTTCAGTGAGCTTTCTAACCTCCAGGTGAAAAGTCGTAGAGGCCAATTATACAATGAGAAGCAGCATCATTTCCTAGCTAGTGAGAAATACTACCTCTGCGTTAACAATTTACTGCCTTATGTTATAGACAAGTGCCAGATGGTTTTTCAAGCTCGTCTGACTCTAGACAAAATGCTATTAACCTCCCAGGGGTGGCCAAATCTAATTTTCAGGGACCACACGAAGTTAAAAGGCCTATGACAATGTCAGGAACTTCTTGCTGAGGACAAATGTGTACCGGTCAAGTGGTGATTTTGAGTCCATTCTAATTTCCTGCTGCCTCCAACTTGAATCCTCATCTCCACCAAACAGTACTAGTCACTGACTTCCAGTATCTGCTGCACTTCCTGCCCCCGTGATTATACTCACTTATACCACACACTTAGAATGTCTTTTCAGCTCTTCTCTGCCCATAAAAATAAAGGATACCCTTTCCTAGTCATTTAGCAGGGTACATCTAATCATTCATTTAAGTCATTTCAGAAATTGTTTTTGTCTCCATTTCACAGATGAGAAACCAGAAGCTCAGCAAAGTGAGGCAAGGTATTCAAAAGCGTACAACTATGTGATACAGCCAGGATTTAAACTCTGATGTGTTTATCTCAAATCTATGTTCTTTCTGTTATGCTTCCTTTCAAGACTAGCTCGAATTTCACCTCCTCCAGAAAGTCTTCTTTAATTATCCAACACTAAGTGGCCTCACACCTCTTCCTCCCCATTCACTGACCACTCAGAACTCCTTACCTCATGGTGACTATTGGACCCTACTGGTATCTCCCACTAACCCATGAGATTCTTGAGGATAGAATGATCTCTCATATTTCTGGTATACCTGGTCCAGCATCCATTGTTTTTATCCCATCAAAATAAAAGATTTTGGTGAGGACTAACATCCACTTGTATAACTTATTGATCTTTGTATAACTTTAAATGGTTGAGTAACGTACATAGTAGACTCCATTCAAACCTGTACTTCAAAATGACCTGAAATTAGTGTCAGACTAATATACCAATGGAAAAGATGAAGAAACTAGAATGCCAAGAAGTCCCCAAATTCTCAAAGAAATTTTCTGACACAGGTGTCTTGATTCACTGACTAGTGTTTTTGCATTTTTGTTTTTGTTTTTCCCATATTTTACCTAGGATGACCATTTAATTTATTGCCCAAACTGGGACTTTTTAACAGCTAAAGGTAACGGTATAAATAATTATGCCTGAGTGTAAACCAGGACATAGCATCACCTAATTAGTTCTCACTGCCTTTGCCAAGAAATAATGGCAATAATAGCAGTATGTACTTATATACAGTGCTTACGATGTACAAGATGCAGCTCTGAGACTATAGATTAATCTATGACATAGATTGAGATGGAGCTGGAGATGGAGATACAGATACAGGTTGTTGTTGCTGTTGTGTGCTGTCGTGTCAATTCCAATTCACACAGATATATAGATTTGAAATGACAACCCGTTTGTTCTCCAAAACAAGTACTATTATTATCCCCATTTTACAGATGAAGAAACTGAGAGAAGTGACTTTCCCAAAACCATACACTTAATAAATGTTGTAGCTGTTGTGAACTCCAACAGTCTGGCTCATAAATCTATGCTCTTAAACACGGCAAATTGAAGTAGGTACTCAATAAGTGTTTACTGACTATTTATTCTTAGCTAAGACCCTTTCCCTTGGTCAGACCACCATCACTGTGTCATAGTAGAAAGAGCCCAAGGTCAGGTAGCAAGAGAACTTGGGTCTTTCTCCTCTTCTGAACCTCAGTTTTCCATCTGTAAAAGTGTAAGTCTATCTTATCTAGATAAACTAGTTTGAGAGTCTCCATTGATGGGACTGATTGATATGGTTCTACTTTGGGATTTTAGCATGGTCTAGCACCTGACACCCTTCTCGATCTAAGCCCAGAGGGGCAGTTCTCTCTAACTTCTGAGGGCCATAATGACAATAAGGCAGCTTACTCACAACAGTCTGTGAAACTGGTACAGTATCTTCAATTTTCAGATGAGAAAGGAAAACTCAGTAAGACTGATTTATCCAAAGTCACATTATTAGTATACAACAATGACAAGGTCAGAACCCTGTTTGTGTAACCCCAAAGCTGTGATCATTGTACTAAAGCAGGCTAGCAAGGAAATATCACTTTAATTAGCAAACAAGAGCTTGTTTTTCCATCACTCTCAGGTAATAATTCAACAACTGTGTGGCTCAGCAACACTAGTATCTAGTGAGGGAAAGAAGCACTTTTTTCTGGGCAAGGTAAAAAGAGATTTTGATTCAATTTAGCTAACTTTACTATCCATTCCCTTCCTACTCCTGACACATACTTAGAAACTGGATATAATCAAAGGTGTTTATGAAGACACCACAGAAGTATACCATTGAATTTCTGAGGCTCTATGGTTGCCATGGAAACAATCTCTTACTTACAGGGAAGCTTATTGTAGAGTGGGACATGACTCAGAGATACCAGGAATTGGACCCTTTACAGGGCAGTTGTCTGTGTGAAGCATGCAGGGGCATTACCATATATATCTCTCACTTGTGATTTTCCAGAGTCAATCTCAATACTCCAAACATTGTTGTTGCAATAACACTGGGGTTTGGGCCCCTCCACTGAAATTCAGTTTGCTGAAGGCCAAGGGGGCCGGGTTCAGTCTGGTTCCTTCTGGGATCTGCCACCTCTCGGTGACGGGCACCACAACCAGCAAAGAAGCGCCACTTTGGGAAATAGGCAGGGCTTTCAGGCATAGATCGTGAACCACCTCTGTGCCCACCTTAGACCCTGCCCCATTCTTGACCTCCTATATTACTGTTTCTCAGTCTACTTTCTGTTTATGTCCCTATTTTCTTTCTGCTCACCTCCAACATTTATTCCACAACTGGATGTCATTGCCTTCTCTCACCCTGAAATAAAAGCTTTGTGATTCCACAAGCCAACCTTCCAAGAGACAATGACCCTCCCCTACAGTCCCTCCTTTCGTTCCAGCCATCAGAAATTTCTCTCCTGTGGTCTAGCCTTCCAGGTAGTCTCTTCCTTTTCCCCACACAAGGGCCAGATCTAAGTCATAGAAAAGACCTTAATAGTTACTATTCCAACTGTCACCTTGCTTGGTATCCCCCTGCGCTGAGGTACTCCTCATCACCAGGGTTGGACAGCTTCTGCTGTCAGAGTGTCTTTTCATTGACCCTGGTCCCCCCTTCAGGTTGCACAGAATTGGCCCCTGTATGGCCCATGAAGCTCTTTCAGAGTGATACAAGCCACTCTCAAGCTCCCTGCCCCAAGTCTTCTCTCCTTCAGTCTAATTACCCGCTTCCTTAAGCTACTTTCAACATGACCACACACCAGTCCCATCAAGCCTGTAGGAACAATACTCTCATCCCTCACCGTGACTTTTGCTACTTGATAGTAACAACTACAGAATATTTCACAGGACAACTCTGGAACTTCACATCTCATTCCTTCTGAGGTTTTGTTCAGATTTCCTCATTGACACTGTTTCCACAAGGCCTCAAGCCCTGGCTTGTGTATTCAAGTTTTGTTGTCCCTCCTTTTCATTAGCCTGAGTGCTGTCTACTTCAGAAATCTCAGCCCTTTCATACCCATATTTCTACTACAAGGATGCAGCATCTTGCCCTGTCCACCTCCCCTCTCTAACAATGTTCACTCAGATTCAAATTGCACTTATTGAGTATTTATAATATTCTCAATTCTTTCTGGCTTCACTAGGATTTCCTCGGTTAGGTATTCCCAACTCCTCCATTCCCAATACCACTGGTGAACATTGATTTAGGAAAAGAGTCTTCTTCCTTCCTAGCTAGAAGAGTATCTGCTCAACTCTGGGCTTTTAAACCAAGCCAAATAGCTCACTTCATGTACTGCTCCATAAGTAGCCATACATAAATATGCAAGCCTTGGACATTCCAGCCCCATTGGCAGCAAATGTCTCTGACCTCTCCCATCACTTTTCTCCTTTTCTCTCACCCCTGCATCTATTATACATTTCCCTGACTCTCAATATCCAGAATCTGTCCCACGCTAGTCAGTCCTTGGAATGAAGCCCGGATTTGCTTTTTAGCATTGTTCTTGATATTCTTTCTCTGACAAGGTGTGTGTTCACTTTCTATAATGGTGTTAGCTCACCTGCCCATCTACCCTGACTAGTTTTAACTGAGCAGTCCCACAAGCAATCCTTATGGATGTATGGGTGTTTTAAAAACTCTATCAGACAGACTACATCCATCCTAGCTGTGGCAACAAAAGAAAGAGCTTGTGGGTGGATTACAAGTGGTTGTCCAGCAAGGCTGGTTTTGGTCAGTAGAAGCTTCTCACTGAGTCTCCAGACATCATTCTATGTTGTTCCTCCTAACTGTTTTCCAGAGAGATAGCTGACTTCTGAATTCTAACATAGAGGCAAAGTACCCACTGTACAGCCAGAATCACTAACCTCCACCACCTCGTGGTCAGCCTCAAAGGAGCTGGTGAGGCTGATGCAACTGGCTCTCCAGCATGTAGGCCATAAGGACTGAAACCACTTAATGAAACCTCAATCTGGTCAAATGTAAAGTCATTTCATTAACTAGGTATAGATTAGTTATGCCTAATGAAATTTTGGCCTGAAATTTCCATTTTCAGAGGTAACGATCACCTGACTATAAAAAAAAAATTGTAGCATTTTAAGCAATACTTTAATCACACAGAAGACTGATTCAATATGGAACATGTTTGATGGAATTAGAATCTAATCATAAGCCCTTATTCCAAAAAATCCAGCGGAAAATGGAGAAGGGAGTGTAAGACCCTGTGAGCACAAAATGAAAACAGAGCCTGATGTCTCAAGCAGAGATTCAACCTTAGAGGGTATATGTTGGTACCATTTTCAGCCACCAATGGAATGTTGGCTTATTGGGGAAAAAAAAAAAAAAAGTTTGCGTATTGAATTAAATAAAAACTGAGCAATCTTCCAATTTATTTATTCTTTCTCCAGGAGGATGTAACTAAAAGCAAATACTCTAGTCAGTCACCAAAGTCTCTGCAAAGTAGCTTTGTATCCTTGTTTCCGTTCTTCCTCCTTAGGTCCCCTAGATTCCGATTGTGCTGGGCGCCCTGCCATTCTTCAAACACACACGTTCTACTGGCTGCCTGGACTCATTCATCCTACATATGAGGAGTCCCATCTTTGTCCTTTCCAGTCCTTCCATTTGTGAATGTCCAACTAGAATGTCTCCTCACTCAGGAAGACTTCCCAGATCCCCAACTTTGGCTTCTCTTCACCCATAGCATATGCAGCCAATACCAGTAAATTAAAAATCATACTGGTCCTTCCCTAGATTGGTGTCTCATTTAACACCTGCATCTCCTAATTTAGGATTGGTCTAACTCACTTTCAAAAGGACTCAGGCAAGAAGGAAAATAAATAACAGTCTTAGTGTCTCCTGAATTAAATGATTTGCATACATAGTCTTTTTAAATCTTTATAACAACCTTGTTTTTAATCCCATTTTACAGATTAGCAAATTAAGCTGATGCTCTGAGAAGGTCAGTGATTTGTCCTGGATTTTTCAACTAGTAGGTAATGCTGATTGGCCTACCTAACCCGTAAGCCACTGCTCATATATGGCTCGTCAACATTTCTCCTTTCTTGTACTTATGTTCATCTCTTCAGGTATAGTTTAGTTCCTTGAAGATCAGAGACTGTGCCTTAAATGTCGGTGCCTCCTCATTAGTATAGCCAAAACTAAAGGTTTCTTAAATGTTTATTGGATTGAGTCTCCTTGGTTACTTGGGTAGTGAAAGGATCAGAACTGGCGAGTGCTTTGGGTTCATTTTTACCTGAGATTACTGGACTTGACTCAAGACCAACTTGTTACCAACCAAACTGGCTGGTTGTGCCTTTCTCCATTGCAAACTATGGTCTGACAAAAAGGAAGAATCTATTTTAGGATTTCCCACATCTGCTGTGATTCTGAGTAATGCCTGAGACTTGTTATCTAGCAATTAAGCAAGAAAAGATGGAAAATTGTATTTACATTTTCCACACAGTTGAGCTTTCTGTACCTAACCTTGAACACTTAATACTGTGCTGAGTTATGATTCATCAAAGAGCAGTGGTTTTATTTATAAAAGAGGAAATAAAGCTTAACTCTCAGTAGGATGGCTGTCTTTAGAGAGAAAGGGAGTAGAACAGGCCTTTTAAAACCATCAATGATGACAATAAAAAATAAACTACTTTTTCTTACCAAAAACAGGACTTCAGATCTTCATCCTCTTGTTTCCTAATCCACCAAAATAATAATAAAAAATGGTGCTAATTTCTCATTTCCATCTGACCTGTTGTTGTGCATCTGGGAAACCCTTACCCTAATAGCCTCATGCCCAATGTCTAGTGCTCCTTCAAGTTTCAGCTCCCATACCACTTCCTCCATGAAGATCTCTGACCACGCTTCCTCCCTGCCCTCGCTTTCTGCCATTTAACCTTCCCAGTAGGCTGCATGGAGCTCTGGTGGCACACTGGTTAGAACTTGGCTACTAACCAAAAGGTTGGTGGTTTGAATCCAGCAGCCCAGCTCCTTGGAAACCCTATGGGACAGTTCTACTCTGTGAATCAAAATCAACTTGATGGCAGTGGGTTTGGTTTCGGTGGATAGTCTCTATACTCCTCCTAGCACTTTAGTTTCTAACTCTAGTGTTCATTTGTATCTCACATTTTCCCTCCAAACTGGGAACTACTTTAGAGCAAGAGATTTTTTTCTCTGAACCATAGCCCAAAACACTGTAGTCATTCAGTAAGTATGCATTGTTGACATGTATTTCACATATTGTGTTTATTATATTTTACTTATGTATATATAGTATGCATAGTTTAATGATATCCAATTTCCTTGTAAGACATAGGGAAGAAGAATGCCCACATTTATTGCCAGTAAATTGGTTTTCAAAGGGTTGTCTATTTTACGTGATAAAACTATTTATGATGAAATATCCTGGTTATTTATATCAATGGACAGGCATAGATAAGGATGGACAGGGTGTGGTGGTTCCTGGAAATGCTGGTTGATTCCATTTTCAGAGGCTCCATTAATGCTAAGGGCATGTGCTTTGAGGGCACGTGGATTCCTGGTTAAAAGTTAATTCTTTATCTAACGTTATTTCTAGGTTAACAGATGAGAATGATGTTTAGTCCTCAATGCTTTACTTACTTGCCATCTTCTAGACAACAGAAAATTAGATCCTAATTCTAGTGCAGAGTTTCTCAACCTACCTTAGTTTTAGAATCAATTAGATTGGTTCAATTAGAATAAATCTGCAATTTAGAAAAATGTAAATTCCCAGGCCCTACATCCAATGATTTGGATTCAGTTGGTCTGGTTGAGATCTAGGCATCAGTATATGTTTAAAGCTCCCAAGGTTCTTCTAGTGTGTAGCAGGAATTGAGAACTATTGGTATAGTGTTTGATTTATTGATTCCCTGCTCTGACCTATGCTTATTATCTGTCCTAAGTACCAAAATAAATAAATAACAATCCAGCTGCCATGCTGCCTCAGGAAAATGGAGGATTTAATATTTTAACAGAAAGGGTATAGTTGTAAAAATATGGTACTCAATAGGCAAATGTTCAATGACATTTCCAGAAGTATGGATACCTTCAGTCTTAGACGCTTACTCTGCAGAGCCACACTGTAGCTGCTAGGATCAGTGCCTGTGGTTCTGGAAATCAACCCAGGAAATAACTCTCTGCTTCAAGGATGCAGAACCTTACCCCTACAAAAATGACACCAAAGTGCTTCTTGGCTACTCAATCTTCATCATTCCTGAAAGGTGGGGTGTTGAAGCTTCATAAAACTCCAGCCCTTGTCAAAAGTTGAACAAAAGCCTTTTCTGGTGTCAAGTGTCCCCATGAATAGTACACAACTGGAAACAAGATGACGGAAGCAGAGCAAATACAGACTTCTGATTGATCAAACTACAGTCAGAAGCAGTAGACAGGATCTCTACCTACAACATGGAGAAGAACTTTAATCAGCCCAAAGGAAGAGTGAAAATTTCCAGAAAGAATAATAGATCTATTTTCTTGTTGCATGAGGTCCATTAACAGCTACCTTGGTTACAAGTGGTCTATTGGATATAGGGGAAAAAAATCAAATTAATTCAAAGTGGCCTATTCCGTAGATGAGAAGATTAAAAAGAAAATATTTTATCTCTGAACAGATACCAAAGTGAGGAGGGTCGAAAGAGGTACAAAAACAGCATTTCACATGAAAGCCAAAAGTCTACCATACCATATATTCTCTTGCCTATGGACATCTGCCCCTAGGTATCCCTCAAGCACCTAAAATTCAGCCAATGAAAAACTAAGCCCAAAATGTTCTCTTGCACTCTTAATCTTGGTTTGTAGGATTACCCAGTGGCCTATACCAGCAGCCTGAGACTTACTTTGATTCTTTATCCTTTCTCCTCATCTGTTCTTTGCCCACTTTACCAAGTTTTGCCAGTTCTCTCCTTTTTTGTTTCCACAAACTCTGTCCTAGTTCAGTTTAGCTCTTATCAATCCTAATTCATTCAGGCCCTTATCATTAATTGTCTAGATCAGGGGTTGTCAAACTATGACCCTTTTGTAAATAAAGTTTATTGGATGACAGTCATGCCTTCCTTTACGTATCATCTGTGACCACTGTCAAGCTATTATAATAGACTTCAGTTGCTCCAACAGAGATCATATGTGGCCCATAAAGGCAAAAACATTTATTATCTAGCACTTTACAGAAAAAAAAAAGTTGCTAACTCCTGGTCTAGATCATTGCTATATTCCACTAGCAAGTTATCATATCTCAGGCTCACCCCTACATCCAAACTATCCCTCACACTGCTGATGAAATGGTCTTTCAAAAATACGGCTCCAATTATGTCACTCCACTGCTTAAAAACATTTGATGGTTCATTATCAAAGGTAAGATCCCAAAGCATCAGCCTGGCATTCAAGGCCCGTCATTATATCTTCGCACTCAAATGCCAGGCTATCTCAGCCCCCTTGTACTTTTCTCTGCTAGGCAGAGTAGCTTTCCTTTTCCTCAGGAAATTGAAGTGCCAATTTCACATGAAAGCCATGGAGGCTTGCCTTGACCCACAGGGGGCTTATTAGGTCATCATTTCAACAAAAGCAAAACTCTCCCTTAAAGGAATTTACTTTCTACCTTACTTACTTTATCACATAGTGGCTGGGTAGAAAAGGTAATCAGAAAACTTTAGCAGAGGTAGATGTTTAAGTGGGAGGATTTCATCAAGTCTTAGAAATTAGGGGAGACTGTTAGAAGCAATTGCTTGAACAAAGTTATATAGTTATAAAAGAGCAAGGTATGTTTGAGGAACAGCGTGAAGCTTTCTGTGGCTGCTGTGTGGTGCTGAATAGCACTAATGAGGGTAAAATAAGGTAGTTTATGAAAGGCCTTCAAGGCCATAGTGAGGACCTGCTACGTATCTTTTACTAGCCAAATGTCTAATGATGGTAGAACCTTGGAATTCATCTTCTATGTGGAAGATTACTTAGGAAGAAAGTGCCAGGATAATATTCTCCTTCTAGAAAGAAAACCAGTGACAGTGAGAGATAAGTGAGGAAAAAATATAAAGGCAAAGAATCCAGTCTCGAAGCAATTATAATAGCCTAGTTGAAAAACTTAAAAGTCTGAACTTTGGTGGTGTGGAGCCCTGGTGATGCAGTGGTTAAGAGCTACCGCTGCTAACCAAAAGGTTGGCAGTTTGAATCCACCAGCTTCTCCTTGGAAACCCTGTGGGGCAGTTCTACTCTGTCCTATAGGGTCACTATGAGTCAGAATCGACTTGATAGCAATGGGTTTCTTTATTTATTTATCTATCTATTCATTTATTCATTCATTCATTTATTTTGGTACTTTGGTGATTATAGTTGAGATCAATGATGAACTCAGACTTCTGAATATGTAATTAGTAATCAGCTGGATTTGGGGATTTAACACAAAGGAATGGAGGCTGAATCTAAGGCTTCTAGTTAGTACAATTAACTAGCTGGATGGCAGGATCAGGGCCAAGTTTGGAAGGCAAGTGACAGGTGCAGATAATGAGTTCCATTTGGATGTGTTAAGTCCCAGGTGGTAGAGATTATCTAGTTGGCTCTACCAAAGATGCAGTTGAAAATATGTACCTGCCCTCCAATGAGAATCTGAGGCTAGAGATTAAAATACCATCATAATATACTAGAAAGAGTCGTCAATGATCGGGTGAGAAAAGTAAACATCAGGAGTAAATGCCACTCACAACTTAATTCTTACCTATAAGTTAAGTAAAAGTGAGATGAAGCATAGGCTTCTTTTCTTGAGAGAATGCACCCAAGCCATCTGGGGCTTCAGGGTTGTCCAGGAGGGAAACCAAGAGCTTCTTGACCGATGTCTACTCCCTGGACCTCAAAGCCAAAAAACCCACTGCCATCAAGTCAATTCCTACTCACAATGACCCTATAGGACAGAGTAGAACTGCCACATAGGGTTTCCAAGGAGCACCTGGTGGATTGGAACTGCAACCTTTTGGTTAGCAGATGTAGCTCTGAACCACTAAGCCACCAGGGTTTCCCCATGGACCTCAGGAAAAGAAATTATAAATCAATTAGAGAAAGTCTGAACCTCTCTGACCAGGAACTTTACAAGAAAATACAACTCAAGGGAATGAGACTGCTGAAAAGTTAAATTCAGGATATATTTTCTAAATTAATTCCATAAATAGATGAAAGGGGGAGGGTATTTTATAAGGAAATATCAAGAGAGGCTCATTCCCGAGTAGGTCAAAGGCCTAATTAACTGGGTGTCAGTAAATCTAAAAAGCCAAAGAGATACAAAATGTGCACTTGAAGCTAGGAGGTAGCTGCACCCCTGCCTCCTTGGATAGAGAGCCATCCTAATTTGGCTAAAACAGGATCAGAAGACAGGTTGCTCCACCTTCAGGAATAAAAGCTGAAGGCCGAAGACAGAGGTTCCAGTGAATATTTCAAGGGAATTAGGAGTTAGACGTTTTCTGGGTGATACAAATGGTTAACCACTTGACTACTAACCAAAAGGTTGGTAGTTCAAATTCACCCAGAGGCACCTCAGAAGAAAGGCTTGGTGTTCCGCTTCCACGAGGTCACAGCCATGAAAGCCCTATACAGTTCTGCTCTGCACACATGGGGTCGTCGTGAGTCAGATTTTACTTGACAACAACAGGTTTTTTGTCTTTTGGGTTTTTCCTTAAGGAGCTGTAAACCAGGGAGACCATGATAGTAAGAATTTGCTTTCTGGGGTTTCCTTTTCTCCCTTTTCCCACAGAAATCAAGAATAAAGTCCCAATAATAAAAAGAGCCTGTGAGTTTATTTAGGGTTACAATAAAGAACAAGATAGGTGTTAGCAGACAAGACCATGTTCTGTTCCACAGTCAGCCTAAAGAGAGGAACCCAAAGAGATAAAAAATATGGAGATGGCCATTAATTTCCAGGTTCTGCACCAAAGAAAGGAAATCTTGAAGCATCAGCCTGAGACAGGGACAAATAGGTAGTTCTCATTCTACCTCAGTTTTTAAAGAGAGTATTATGGAAGTCACCAAAATGGCATTGCTTTTGAAGGCAAACATGATGCATCACATCTCTATCAAGGAAGACTGGAATCTAGAAACCACTGAATAGGTAAAGAAATGCAAGAGGCAATTAAGGGGATATTAATTTTTTTTTTAAAGGGTCTTGTCATGAGATGACAATTCAGGAAGGACGAAATCTGATATTCAGCTGAATAATGCTGATAGGATAGAAATAAGACTCAACCCTAATTTGGCTTCCTACTTCTCCATGAAGAATAACCTCTGTTCCTTCATTCAATAAACATTAATTATATATTTGTCCCAGCTGCTGTATAACGTATTCAAAGAAATACACACCATCTATTCTTTAGCGGGTTCACAGTCCAAGGAAGAAGACTAAAAGCAAGTGAAGACAAGGTCTCAGATAAAAAAGTAATCATGTGAGAACTTGTCGGCACTGTCGGGGGGTCATGCACACAGACCCAGCCAAACTGCCCAGTCTTGTAGTCATGCCCACTGCTCATAATCTCTGAGGCACAGGGCAGAATGAAAGAAATGCCGAAGACTGGAAATGGGAAAATGCAGTAATGAAAGACAGAAAAAATAGGCCCCATCAACTGAAGAAGGAGTGGTTAAGTGCTTAGCTGCTAACCCGAAGGTCAGCCATTCAAACCCATCAGCTGCTCCACAGGAGAAAGATGCAGCAGTCTCCTCCCACAGAGATTCACAACCTAGGAAACCTTATAGGGCAGTTCTTCTCTGTCCTACAAGGTTGCTATGAGTCGTAATCCAATCAAGGGCAACAGATATCAACAGAAAAACCAGGATTTACTATTTTTAGACTTTGGCCAGTTGTCAGGCCCAGCCAAGCTAAAAGACAAAGAATGGCTGCATTCTGATACTCTATTGTTCCTTCCTCCCTCAGGTAGATTCTTGGAAAAAGAATTTGAGCTCCTTCTTGTGAGGCAGCAAACACAGTGGAAATAACACAGGCTAAAAAAAAAAACTTTTTTTTTTTTAGCTGACTTAGATAAGAGTTTCCCCAGCTTGAAAAACTCCATGGGCCACTCCTCTTATACACTGGCCTCTTACTGACCACAGACAGTTGCTGCAATGGGCTCTTCAGGTCCTAGGAGTGTCAGAATATGGGAACAATCTTTACCCCGATCAACTTCTAGAATTACTAAACATAACATTCACAACCGTATAGAAAGGTAGGGGACCAAGAACCAAAGGCTCTCACTAAGAAAATGTCTCCTGCTAAACTAACATTTCTTTTTATAATAGCATTAATGGACTGATTATTGTTGTTATTGTTAGGTGCCATGGAGTTGATTCTGACTCATAGTGACCCTATGTAACAACAGAATGAAAAACTGCCGGATTTTGTGCCATCCTAAAACATCATTGCTATGTTTGAACCCATTGTTGCAGCCACTGTGTCAATCCATCTCATTGAGGGTCTCCCTCTTTTTCACTGACCCTGTACTGATAATTAGGAAACACATTAAATAGAATTGCTATAAATTTCATAAGAAACTGTCAAATGTTTCCAAATAACCTTGCAGAAAAGAGATAGAGCTATTAACTGAAATAAAAGATAGGAGCCCCAACGGCATGGTTGAATAATCAAGCCACAGGATTTATGCTGATGAATCTTGAAGGTTACATCAAAGTTCCTTCAACAACCCAATCCCACTCAATATTTTTATAAATGACATAATGAAAACAGGATGTACTTTTACCACATTTTCCAATGATATTAGACTGAACACCTAAAGTGAGAAAGAGAATCCATCTTCCAAATGACCTCACAAAAGTCATTTTTAAAAAAGATTTATTGAGTTGTTTCTAGGTTCCAGGCACTATGTTAGGCACTAAAGACAGACTGACAAACAAGGACCTAGTCTCAGAGAATAAAAATCTTCTGAACCCTGGATATTCACACCCTTAGCTGTGGCCATCTAAATTAAAATATTGGAAAATAATTAATTTTTCAAAAAATACATGGCCTACACAAAACACACGTACCAACCAGATATAAACTACAAACCACTGATGTGCGCCACTCGGTTTAAATCAACATTATTGACTCAATGACAAAAAATGCTCTTCAATCGTGGGTGAAAGTCTTAGAAAAATTCAGATAAAGGGAGGCAAAAGCTTCATGAAAGTCCGTTTTGGTTAAACTACATCTGCATAAATTTGTGAAATGTACAGAGCCCTGTGTTGACAAACTAGGGAGCAGCCACAGGTATGCTACTAGGATGAGAAGGGGTCTGGACATCCTGCTATAGGAGGAACATCTGAAAAAAAGTATGTTTCTTGAACTAGAGACAAGAAACTAAGGAAGGAGGTGCTGTGTGTGTGTGTGTGTGCATGCGTGCACACATGCATATGCATGTACATGTGAATGTGTATATTTGTGGTAGGGATGAAGAGGCAAGGTAGTTTTTTTTCAAATAGTGGAGACATGTTGTATCCTGCATTGCTTTGCACCTGTGTCCTTCGCCATAATGAACTACGATATACAGTTTTCCTTAAAATGTGCTCCCTTTTCGTGGTGTTTTCTGGTAATACAGCCCTTCTGTCCTGTGAGAAATCTACTCCACATGGTTAAAAAAAAAAAAAAAAACAGTTGCCTTCGAGTCAATTCTGGCTCATGGAGCTCCCATATGTTTCAGAGATAGGACTAAATGTTAGCCTTCCATGCCCTCCTAGCAACATCCAGACCCTCTCTTGGGGTAGCTACAGAACCCATACCTGATTACAGTCCTCCACTGGACTTTTATTAGCACTGTCAGAGAAATGGCACTCTCATTTCTCTAAGACTCCTACTTGAAGGCTCACATAAACTAGGAGGTACCAAGGACCATCTCTCCCACCACTTGGACAGAGCCTGATAGAGAAAAAGAGCTGATGCAGATGAAAGAGCACCTCAGAGATTTGAAGAGATGGATTGCTGTTGACATGGTTTGACAACCTGGGTCTGCCTGTATGTAGTATCAGACAAATCACTGGGTCTTTTCCATAAATTATCTTTTGTTTAAGGGAGTTTGAGGGCCTTTTGTTATCTACCATCAAAAAATCCCATCCCTTTCACTAAACAATAAGTGATTTATGAAAAGTGTCTCCTCCTTACTCATTATTGTAACCCAATGCCAAGCAGAGTCCCTGGCATATATTAAATACTTAGTTGCTAGATTAAATTGAATTGGCCCAAAGCTCCAAGAAGGCTGATTTTCATTTTATTGAAGAAGGTCTTCCTGAAGGTTGGCAAGGTTCAACATTGGTACCAACTCTACAAAAATCAACCCTAGAGGTGTTGCAGCTGAGTCTACGAGAGGGCTGAGGGTGGGTACTTGGGAAGAACAGCCTGTGAGTGGCTTTTGGGTCCCTTCTAGCTAAGAATCTACAGTTCTATGTAATATGTATCTTCTGTTTGCCACTGAAAATACCTTCCATGGTATTTTTCTACCAGTTTTCATTGAAGTTATCTCATTTTTTCAGTTCTTCATTTGCTTTTAAGATTTAGGGCCTCCGAAACAGTAATTGCTGAAAAAGGCTGCCATAAAGCAAGCAAAAGGAAAATTAAAGCACTATGGAGAATAGAATGGTTACAGCCTCAGCTTTGACTCAGTTTCTGAATAATCACAGGGAAGGTAATTCAACCTTCATTTCTACTAAATGGAGCCGTGGTGGCGAAGCGGTTAAGAGCTTGGCTGCTAACCAAAAGGTCAGCAGTTTGAACCCACCAGCTGTTCCTTGGAAACCCTATGAAGCAGTTCTACTCTGTCCTATTGGGTCATTATG
The DNA here is from genome assembly GCF_024166365.1 of Elephas maximus indicus. NCBI lineage: Eukaryota > Metazoa > Chordata > Mammalia > Proboscidea > Elephantidae > Elephas > Elephas maximus. The sequence goes on from NC_064830.1 coordinate 33,080,024, forward strand.
AGTCGAATCGATTAGACGGCAATGGGTGTCTTCAGGTGATTTGGTCTATTAAACACATAGCATTTAAAACTAAGAGTAAAAATTAGATCATCTTTACTTATATTTTTGAGGGCTATCAGAAGTAATACATGAGGAAAAAACCTAATATGGGAATAATATAGATTGGAAGGAATATTCAAGGGCAGTGGCTGTCAAGGACCAAACATGCTTGATTTATTGATCTCTAGGTCAATACCAGGAAACCCTGGTGGCATTGTGGTTAAGTGCTGCGGCTGCTAACCAAAAGGTCGGCAGTTCAAATACACCAGGCACTCCTTGGGAACTCTGTGGGACAGTTCTACTCTGTCCTATGGGGTGCAATGAGTTGGAATCGACTTGACGGCAACGGGTTTGTTTTCATTTTAGGTAGATACCAGGAGTCCCCGGGTGGTGTAAAACGTTAAGCACTCAACTCCTAGCTGAAAGATTGTTGGTTCAAAAACACCCAGCGGTGCGTAGGAAGACAGGCCTGAGGATCTGCTTCTGAAAAGTCATAACCTTAAAAACCCTATGAAGCAGTTCTACTCTGAACACATGGGGTCAACTCAACAGCAACTAACAACAACAGGTAGATACTATGGAATCAATTGTATATTTCTATATTAAATGAGTTCCGTAATCAGATCACCTTTGAAAAAAAAGAAAATTTAAACAGAATCAATAATTGTCTTGACTATGCTCTCAATTTCACATTTTTGGTTGTTATTCCATTTTTACCTTGGACATAAATAAAGATATTCATAAAAATCTGAAAGCAAAGCAAAGGTTAGTGATTCATTATACAATGTAAGCCATGAAGCATATTTACTACCAAAACAGAGACTCTGAGTAGAGATCAGAAAGTGTGGTTCTGAATACTTAATCACTTCTACCCCAGCTTAATGGTTCTGCACAGAAAGTAATTATCAGAAATGATCCTCATAGACCATTGTTCAAGTTCTTAATCTGCTTAGCAGCTTCTTCATGTGTGATTTACACTTTCCTTTATTGCCAGGCAGCTGCAGCAAACACCTTTTTTTTTTTTCTGTCTGTTCAGAATTGTTTTGTTTAATGAGTAATACCAGCTCTGACAAGGCCATTACATCACTAGTATAATTCTTGATGTATGCCGGAGCTACATCCTGACACCTTTTCTTTAGAGCAAAATGGACTATACCTGCTAGATAAACTAACGTCCCCGTGTCCTCACTGAAATGAGTGAATCACTATGATTTTTCAATGAACGTTGAGAAGTATTCTTTCTTTTTTGTGCTTGACTTGGAATTCTTTGTGATGTGCATGGACCAGAGATTACAGGGTGGAAAGGAAGAGGGGCAGGGGGGAACCTGGGAAGACGGGTAGGATGGAGGAGGGAAGGAGACATTGTTCAAAGTGTAAGAACAGGAGCACGAGAAAGCAACCCCAATTTCTAGAATAAAACCTGTATTGTAATCACCTATTCTACTATGAAAAGGAAGACACATCTGCTTACAGGAAAGAAAAGAGAAAATGCAGCCACATGACTTAATTCTACATTTGGACCCTTTTTTCCGTCACAACCCATAATATAATCATGTGAGACTATCATTTTAAGATGTTCTTAAATAAAAAGGAAAGCACAAAATGAAAATTTATGTAGGACTGAGGGTGTTATTTCTATCTTTTGCAAGCAATCTTACTGTTATGTTGTTCTTACAATAACAAACAAAAAGGTCTTTAGATACAAGCAAAAAATGTTGCTTCTGACTACTATTTTCTTAGCAATATGGCAAATATTTGCAGGGGTAACATATACATACAAAAATAACCCAGGAGTCAAAAAATCATTCCTGTGGGAAGTACTTTTGGAAGCATGTAATTAACCTCAAACAAAGGCAAGTGAAGGACACCATTCAAAGGGAACCATTTCCACCCTGTAGAATTAGTTCACTTTTCTTTCTTTTCCAAATACAAAATGACTTTCTTTGATTCTTCTCCCACACACTATTTCAAATAAACCATGCACTATGAAGCTTTTTGAATACTGAGATAAGATTTTTAAAAGGTCATATTAACATCTGAAAAATGTTCCTTTAACATTTGACAAACATTTAGAGATTTTTTAGCACAAATATGCGTATTTTATAATTTTCCATTATCAGCATTCTCTAGTAATTGAAATGTAGAAAATTAGAAAATGCTGAGTAATTACGTGCTTCTGTCTTGTCCTCAGTATCATTAGCCGTGAATAGGAGTGATAGCCAAGAGGAGATGGCAATATTCCAGTCTGAGAGATACCAAAACAAGTTATAGTTTTGCCTCATCTCTACATAGGGGCTGAATTAAGCAAAGAATTTTGGCATGGGGAAATAAAAAATAAGTAAGTGACACAGTAAATGTGTTTACCTTTTAAAATGCTGGAGCACGATGTCTACAGGGTAGCTGTCTGAGATTTTCCACCACTGACATTCATCTCTTAGATATTCCCAGTGAACACAATTCCTACCATGCCGTTACCAGCTCAGTCTTAGGAATGAAGTGTTCTCTTTCTGGAATTGGCAAAGTATTAGCCTAACAAGGTATGTGTAAAAGACTGATCTGGGTCAACGGAGAAGCAGAAGATTATAACCCATATACATAGGCATGTGTCATAGATGCTTTGTGCTGTAATTTCCACACACCAGGGCTCTGCTCCAGAATCAGGCTTTCTTGAGGTACCAGAGCTGAGAAGACTGGAGGTGAGGCTTTCCCACGTTCACAAACCACATGCCAAGCAAGAAGCAGAACTGAAAGAACGCAAGTCTCCTGATATAAAGTATACTCGGCCATCATCTTCTCAGTGCCATATCACACTACTTTCTTTCCAATTAAATAATTGGATTACATGATTTCTAGTTCCTCTTCCTTCTGCTTCTATTCCAAACTCCTCCAATACCAGTTAGCAGAAAATCCAGCCTTCTCACAATGGCCTAGAGGATGGACCACCTTCATGGATGTCTGGCAGGGGCAGTCACACATTATCCTAACCTTAGAAGAGCCTGCACTTTGTTTAATGCTCCGCTGTCACCGTCTTGAAATTCTCAATAATATTTGAACAAGGCCACCGCATTTTCATTTTATACTGGCCTGAAAATTAGGTAGTTGGCCTTGCCTAGAGGGGCCTTGCAATGGTTAAGATTGTGGTCATCTTGGCTGGGCCATAATTCTCAGTGTTTATATGTGATCCCTCCCATGACGGAATCTGCTGTGAGTAGCCAATCAGTTGAAAGGGATTTTCCTTGGAAGTGTGGCCTGCATCCAAATATAAGCAGACATTCTGGTTTTTTTGCTTGCTCTGGATCCTGCGGCTACCTCCTGTTCATCTGACCTCCAGCTCTGGGGACTTGAGCTATCTTATCTGCGGATCTTGGGATTCTTTGATCTTCACATCCTAAGAGTGGGAGCCCTGCTTCTTGACCTGCTGATCTTGGGTCACCAGCACCTGTGGCTACATAAATCAAAAGAAGCCTCTATCCTGATCCACAGACTTTAGACCTTCTAGCCTCTGCAATCATGTGAACCATCTCCTTGATATAAATCTCTCTATATATATATTTGGAAACCCTGGTGGTATAGTGGTTAAGTGCTATGGTTGCTAACCCAAAGTTCAGCAATTTGAATCAACCAGGCTATATATTACATGCTTTACTGGTTTTGCTTCTCTAGAGAAACCAGCCTAAGACAGGCCTCCACGATCTGGCCCCAGCCTTCCTCCTCCACTTCATCTCCCTCCTCTTTCCTCTTTCTTTACTGCAGTCCAGCCATCCTGCCTTGCTTTCTGTCCCTCACACAGGCTGAATTAATTTCCATATCTTAGCCTTTGCACCCGCTGCTTTTTCTCTCTGGAGCATGTGGTCACTGACACAGACGCCTGGTCTCACCATCAGAGCTCACCCTCACCACCGTTTATTCCACCACCTTATTTTCTTCATAGCACTTATGAATAATGGAGATTACCTTATTTTATTTATACTTTTGTATACATGTTTCTTGTCTACTTCTCTCCCACAAGAATGTAAGCTCCTCACAGACAAGGATTTTATCTGTCTTGTTCACTCCTGTACCTCCAGCTCCCACATACCTGACATATGTCTGACACAGAGTGGGTGTTCAATAACCATGTGTTAACTAACTTATCAAATGACTAAGTGATTCGGATACTCTCAGCGCCAATGTATACTTTCCAAAACTTCTGCAACATTAACAATACTGTGAGAGTGATTCTGATGCTCTGTAGTAGACCTGGAGAGCCTAAAGCTTAGCTGAAAGTACAGACTTTTAAGTACCCCCAGTCATTTCCCAGGGATCCACAGGCTCCCAGGTGCAGGTTATGCCACATGACATTTCTCTCCTGACACACTGAGCAGGGCTTGGGATCCAGTTTGAGCAAGCTGTATCACTGCTGGTTTCCACCCAGATGTCACAGGATGACAGACCATGGAAATGAGTTCACAGACTCCCAACTGCCAGCAGTCATGGACACCTGCAATCCAAGTCCTCAGCGCAGGCAATTCGACTCAAGTGGCTGCTGCCACACCTCTCGGGACAACTTCTGGCTCCAGCTATAGCCCCCAGACACATTCACACTGATCTGAAGGTTCCTTTCCTTACCCCTCCACACCTGTTCAAAGTGGGGGCCACATGGAAAGCAGCTGAACTACAAAAGGGAAGGCCAGCTTTAACCGAGATCTCTTGCTGCCTAAGAAAAATGTGGCCATTCCCAAAACAGGAAACAGAAGAGAGAAAATTAAAAACTCAAAACTGGAAAGAAGGACAGTATCCTTTCTGCCACCTCTAAGGCATGCTGACCTGCCATAGGCTGCGTTAGTACTGAGACCTACTGCAGTCTGCAGAGAGGACCAGACCCTGAGGCCTTCCTTTAAGACAGATACCATCAGCTCTCCGAAGTAAGCCATCACGCAAAACATCTGCAAGAGAAAATGCATACTAAGAGCATTTCCGCATAGCCCCAGAACGTGATCTCCCACCTCCTCCTATTGGTTCTGACTCCAGGCTTCACCACAGCTCTACCTCCTACTCTGGTCCATACCTTGTTTTGTAGAATCTTGTTTGATGCCTTGGAATCATGCCCAGTCACTTCACCTTCTCATTTTCTTTCCTTGCTCCTCTCTGTGCTCCTAGAATTTGTACTCTCGGGCTTCCCAACCCACTGACCTTCCTCTGGGTTTGGACAATGGGTTTCTCTTCTAAACTAATGGTTCCACCTCCCAGTGAAGCCTGGAGGGTCTATTGGAAATACGTGAACAATGTGGAAAGGCTCTGGAAGCTAGTTGACATGTGGAACAATTAAAGACAGTGGGACAGTATGGTCAGAAGAAGATAATTCGGGGCCCATGAAATTACTTCCGTGAACATTGTATAGGCTGTCACTTGGAAGAGTGACTAGACTTTGTTTTATATGGCATCAGGGACTAGTACTCCAATGAAGTCATTTTGTAACTACTCCAGAAGAGGGCTTGGGCAATCCAACACTGTCCTGAAATTCTAAATCAAGAATGCAGTGACACGTAGAGGAGGAAAATGTTTGGAATTTGTTCCAATCTTTTGGTGGTGCCTAGGTTTAACCATGAATTCTTTTCCTGCTACCAAACCATGCTGAGCTTCCCAGCACCTGTCTGCTCCCAGTCGGGACTTCCAACTTCCCCAGCAATCTTGCGAGTGTCCCGTTTTACTTCTGATATCAAAGTTACCTCAATTTCTGTCACTTCCTAACTTAATTACAAATTATTATAAAGGGCCAATGAGAGAAAATTTGGGAAAGGAAAATGTCCACTTATAGAAGAAGGAGCTTTCTGTCACTCAAAGTTGCTCAGGAAAAGCACAAGTTGCCTTGTGGATGATGACCTCCCTGTCACTGGGAGAGTCCAAGCAGAGGCTCAACAGAAACTTCTGCAGGAAGGTTTAGCTTCAAAGGCTCTATGTATTTTTAAACTTCCCTTAATAATAAATGTAGAACTCAGGTATTATCATCTTGTTGCCAATGACAAAATAATGGCATTGTGCTCAATGGTGTTTGCAAAGATAGATGGATGATAGAGCTCAAAAGGGGAACTTGATTTAGCCTGCCACCCTGCCACATAGAACAGAAGGGAGAGAAAGTGCTACCCACTTTCATGCCTTTTAATCACATTGATCCTTTCCAGTAGTAAAGAGTTAATGTGTCTCAATCGATATCCTGGGAATTGAGTGATCAGATTATCCATCTCTTCCTGGGGGCTAGGGAGAGGAGAGCAGGGAGCTGAATAGGGATATAAGAAGACAAGATGAATCATATAGACTTTAAAACACATTAAATTCTATTTCTAAGCATCCATAATATAAGCTAATTAGGTAGAGAAGCTAAACATAAAAAGTCTGAATTATAACAAATTTATTTTTATTTTAATTATATAAAACTGCTTAGGAGCTCTGCTTCAATAAACTGCTACAAAGAATTTCCAAATTTGGAAAGTCAGTTTCTTTGTGTAAATAAAAAGACTGGAAATGTTTTAACACTATTAATTTGCTGGGCAAAGTTGTTCATTATAAATTGAACAAGAGTGACTGCAGATTTCTGTCAGTGGGAGCTGAACTAATAACATGCCTATATAGAATATTTTTCCTCTCCTTAACCAAAAATCAAACCAAACCCATTGCCGTAGAGTCGATTCGGACTCATAGCGACCCTATAAAATGGAGTAGAACTGCCCCACGGGGTTTCCAAGGCTGTAAATCTTTAAGTAAACAGACTGCCATGTTTTGCTCCCATGGAGCTGCTGGTAGGTTCAAACCGCCGACCTTGGATTAAATGCTATATTCAAAACCCACTGCAAACTAGAAATTTAAATTATAAAATCCCCAGTGGCACCTGGAGAAGCACTTGAAAAGAGTGTTTCAATTAACAATGTGCCTCTTTATGACAGCCTTCTCTAAGAGGCTTCACCACATTAGGGGCAAAATAGAGAGCCTATGGGAAGTACCATTAGAAAACTCCTAAGTGACCGAGAAATTCTAGAAATAATTGGATCCCAAATGTTAGTATGAGAATTGAATGCAAGAACAAGCCTTCAAGAAAGTCCAAAAAAAAAAAAAAATAGTGGAAAGACTGTGAACTTAAAAGCAAGCATCACTTGAATGCCAACTCTGCCTTCTGCTTGGGGGAAGGTGGCTCCCAGTCTAGATACTTTGACAGAGAATCCCGTCATCTGTTGAATGGGACAATTACACTGCCTTGAAGAAGGGTTGCACGCGCTGAATGAAATAAAAATGGAACACGAGGGACGCGGGGATCTCATTAAACTATTAAACTGTAGTTTCCAATTCATACTACGCTTTAAAAGATTTTTTTTTTTTTTTTTTTCAATTTTAGGGTAAGCTCTGGAAGGGATCTTAAGGACCATTGCATGTGATGCTTTCACATAGCAGGTGAAAATCCGAGGCTTGTGTCACACTGAAAGCTTTGGCATGGGAAGAGGAGATGAAGCAAAGATTGCCTTGCTCAGTCCTGTTCCCACCACTCCCTTTCTCCTCTGGGAGCCAAGTTTTCAGGACAAAGGCTGTTTTAACAGCAAAGCTAAATGGGACCTATCTTAGTCCAAATTTTCGTGTAATCCAGCCCATTCTACTGGGTGGCAATAAAAATAGCTTCACTTCTGGAGGGCTGGCCAAGTGCCTGGCGTTGTGCTTGACATTTTACCTTACCCGTCATCCTCCTCGCCCATTCACAACAGCCCTGCCCTTCACTGACAACGAAATGGAAATTGCCACTTGAGAGTATCATTATATCCTCAAAGTCAACAGCTGGTAGCAGGCAGAACCTGAAATCAAATCAAAAGCATGATTGGACCCTGCTCTCTTTCCAAGTAAGGTGAGGGTGAGGGGTGGAGGAAGTGGGGAACCTTCAAGGAAATAAATTCTGCAGGAAATACCAGCCACGCGGGCAGGCTTTCACCAGGCGCCCCCTACCCCAGCAGCAGCGCTGCAGACTGCCCAGGGCGCGCCCAGCCCAGCGCCAGCTGGTGGATGCCTGCTGCCTAAAAATTGTTATTTCCTGCCCCCCCCCACCAAAAAATAAATAAATAAAAGCACCACTTTGCTCATTGCAGAGAAAATGCAATATCAAGTTTTCAGAAAATCTCAATTGGAGATCAGCCAATCCAGCTTCAGAAACGCAGGGAAACTCAGTTTCCCCGCAAGAGACTTCAATAATGAAATGCTGTGTGCATGCGGGCCTGAGGTGTGGGGAAAAGAGAATTGAACAAGGGCAAAGTCTTTAACCCTAAGACTGCCTGCAGCGACAGGACAGTGGGCCTTACAGTGAATTCAAGTTCTACAAAATAGCCCCTTGACAGAAACTTTATAGAAGAGAAATTCTCCTGCAGGAAGAAGAAAAAATAAAATAAATTTAAAGGGGCCGCTGCTATTTTCACCTTTGGTCTAGTCCTTCATTTGGGATTGTTCTCCCAGCGACAGACCTAACATGGTATTGAGCACTGTTCTAGAGAATTATGTGCCTAATCAGGATTTTGTTATTGGTCCCATCTGTTTAACAGGATTGCTCGTCACCTCAAAGTTAACAGAAATCTGTTTGTTATCAACAAATTACATAAGAGCCTGGTAAATATTTTATGAATAGAATTGTAAATATTTCCTCTCTGTTCACAGGAATAAGTGATATTTACCCATGCCTACTGCTCCTATAGCCTGCTTGGCCACCACTTGTAGGGAAGTGAAAGGGCATTTTCATAGCTGCCTTGGCTCACCATGAAGGGCCGAGAAATTTCCAGGCCCCGGGCAGGACGACTACCCGCCATCATTCCCTGTGGGGTATCACTGTCTCCCCTTATGTCAAAAGCGTGAATGAAGACCAGTACTGGTTGCTATTGAGTTGACTCTTAGTCATCGTGACTCCATGTGTGTCAGACTAGAACTGTGCTCCACAGAGTTTTCAATGACCAATTTTTTGGAAGTACATTGCCAGACCTTTCTTTTGAGGCACCTCTGAGTGGACTTGAACCTCCAGCCTTTGGGTTAGCAGCCAAGCAGCTTTCCATTTGCACCACCCAGAGTTCAGTAAGTTGGGGAGAGACATTTTCCAGCATGATAGGAGTTTTAACAGGACAGAAGAAAATCCAAATCGAAAATGATTATTGTCTTCAAAGATAAATAGTACGGTTGGAAGAATATAGACTTGTGAGCCAGACAGACCTGGGTTCGAATCCTGGCTGTCACCTACTTGTTGTGTGGTCTTCGGAAAGTTACTTAATCACTTGCAGTCTCTTATTTCTACATAAGGAGATCCTGTTGGCAAGTAAGGTACCTGGAAGAGTATGGGGCACATAGCAATAATAGTAGTAATGATGAGACTAGCAATAGCTATTGTTGAGTGGTCATTCAACACATTTAAGCTGCCTTCTTTCAACCTTAAAATTTTTAATGGGTGTCTCATAAAATAAGAGTCAAACCCCTTCTATGAAACAAATGAGTGCTGACTGAGAGCTAATGGCGAATGGTATGGGGAAATCGATTTCAACACAAAATATGGAAGACAGTTTAGAAATGAAGCAGCCCAATGATAGAATAGACAGCCTCAAGACATAAAGGGTTCTGTAGTATTAGAGGGTGCCAACTGAATTTGGGTGGCCACTCATCAGGGATACGACTCTTGTTATGTCCAATACTATGCTTCTACAAAAGATTGAAAGATATAATGCATCTTCTCCCATTCAGCTAACATTTCCTGGGTACCTGTGCTTACCATCTGTGTTACCTTGGGTAGGTTCCTTACCCTCTTTAAGCCTTGGTGCCCTCATTTCTAAAGTGGGTAAATTGAGAGTGCTCCTGGTATGATGGCGATGACTATTAGTTAAGATAACATGCATAAAGCTCTTCCCACAGTGCCAGGCACATGTTGTCATTAGCTGCGGTTGAGTTGGCCACCGACTCAGGATGACCCTCCGTGCACAAAGGAATGAAATATGGCCGACTGGGCCATCTCCACGAGCAGTTGTGGATTGAACCATTGTGATTCATAGGGTTTTCATTAGCTGATTTTCTGAAGTAGATTGCTAGGTCTTAGGCTGGGAATTTCACTAAAATCAGTTAAGCATCACAACAACAGGAAAGCCCCCATTGAATAGATGGGTGGTAGCTGTGTTTTAGCTGTGCATAAGGTGCTTGGGCTGGGAATCAAACCAAGATCTCCTGCATGAATGTGGAGAATTCTACCACTGAATCAACACTGCGCCCTTTCAGGAACATAGAGCTCCACGAATGCTATTATTGTGTTTTATAATACATTATTGCTATTTTATAATGATTATTACAATTTCCTAAACCCTTTTACTTTGATTTGGAGATATAAAGTGGAATGAGCCACAGCCTTCTCCTCAAAAAGCTCACAGCCCAGTGATGTGGTAAAAAGTGTTCGTGATTTGGTGTGAAATGACATCAGTTCTAGGTCTGGCTCTTCCACACACTAGATGCGTGTTGTTGGACAAACCACTTAATTTCCATGGCTATTTTTTCTTTATCTACAAGATAGAAATGTTTATATCTATATCATAGTTATTATAAATGGATGCATGAGTGGAAAAACATCCAACTGGGGACCTGAATTGCAGTGAACAACTCTGTGGCTTGAATCTGGAGCCATAAGGGCTAGTTTGTGTACCAGCCCTGGAAAGTCGTAAGTGGGAGAAGGAGACCAAGTGAGGCACAGGACGTATATGCTTCACTGGAAGATACTGGTCCACATTTTCAGCTACCAGGGATTTTTCTCCCTGGGCCAGGAGCTAAGCCAGCACTACCTTGAAAACCAGCAGTGTCTGGCTTCTCACCACTCAGTCCCCCAGCATGCAGTTCTCCTTCCCTGCCTTTCTACTTGCTAAGCATACCTGGACACTTGCAGAAATTTTTAGCACATATAACACTCTTCTGGAAGGTTCTTTGGGATCCCTGCAGTTTGGAGTAAGGGCAAAGTCATTTACGAACAGATAAGAGACCGTTGTCAAAGGCCTGAGATTCCTGTCTGTTAATTGCTAGTTAGATTGCATAACACAATTCTTGGAGGCCTCAATCAAGGTCCAAACCTTCAGAAGATCTACTCTACAATCTCCAGTCCACATGGATTCCCCCAGCTTCATACAACCTAGCACCTGCTCACAGATTTGTCAGAGTTTCCAGTATCCCATAGCCACCTCGCATCCACGTGAAAGGGAAGTCTCCTTGGGAGCTGGGACGATAGAGGCATATCTGTCTCTCTGTTTCCCACACACAGAAGGCCTAGCTGATTACTGTTCCACTTTAGCACCTCTTTCTCCTTCCACATGCATTGGATTATTTCTCAATCACTCCAGGAACCATATCCCTGAGGTCTGAGATGAGAAGGAGAAGAGGTCCAAAGCTGAAAAGCCCTTATCTGTTCCTCTGTACGGGGGCAGGACTGTCTCTCAGTACCCACTAAGTAGCCTTGGAATCTGCAGGACTCATGGAGATAACTAGTTTGGAAGACTGCCTTTAAGTATTTCCTTTACACCATCCCTCTTACCAACTCCAAATCTTCTCCATAATTTTATTCCATAGAATTCTCTCTGATCTTGATGTTCCGACAAGATCTACAGGCTTTGGAAAGGTCTGGGTTGTATTCAGTAATTATCAGATGGTTCCTAGTTACATCTGTGACCTCACTTTCTACATTTAGCTTCAACCTTCCTTAAGAGCCTCTGACAAACGAACGTGTTAGAATTCACCCACCTACATTAAGTCCTCCCAAAGAATGTGGCCAGCTTGGCCTCATGAGGTAGGGGTTTGTTTTTCAAAACCCAGCTCTCCCTGACAGGGATTTCCACATGCCTTAGGGGTTTAATCTAGGCCTATCTGAGAGATCATGTTGAACTATCCCCCATGTCCTCATTTGCCATTGGGCTATGCTCCCACAAATCATACTTACTGGGAAGGTTTTCAAAGAAGCTGTCTCTGAAAATGAGTTGTTTCCTCCCTTGTTTTCTCAACCCATGGGAGCCAGAAGCCTTTATTTCAAGGTGAGAGGCAAGGCAGCAGAATACACTGTATTCTTCCGGGAGTTTTAGAGGCACCCGTTCAGGCTCTGCCAAAAGTATGGGCTCTGATTGCCAATCTGCTCCATTTCCAAGGCATGCATTGAACTCCTCAAAATCACTAATTATATCCCTTGGTAATCATAATCCTTCTTACCCATTTTTGGGCTAGCCTGTTTTCCATGACGCCAGCAGGGTCCAAATGCTGACTGTCTAGGAAAATGCTTTCATATGAGTGGAAGGAAAAAGGAAGGGGAGAAATATTCTTGCCTTCAGACATAGGGACCTGAAGTTCAGGAGTAGTTCCGGCATCACTGAGTTCAGCTGACTTACATGAGTTTCCTCTACTCAGCTGTACCTATTTCCTGAATTTTAAGATGAATGATCAGATACAGTATTTCCAGGGTCCCTTCCAAACCCAAACAATGCTAACTTAACCTAAAGAGTTATCTTCCTGTGCAGTCTCCAGGTTTTTTCTACTAAGAGGCAAGATGTTAAACCCTGGGGTCTAATGCAGAGTGAAGGTAGCTAGCACGGGGAGAACACATAATCAAGGAAAACAAAGCAAACACGCTGGAACATGTAGGGAATTATTTTTCAAAACGTATTGGAGGAAAGTCCACTTCCCTGGAAAATAAATAGGGGTTGCTATTTATTTAAAAAGTGCTCTGTGGTCAAATTAATTTGGGAAATAATCAGTTAAACAAATGCCTTCCTCTACTACAGTTCTCAGAGCATTCAATATGTTAGTATGAATTGTAAATCTCCCAATGGTGCATACAATCTAGAGATGTAGAATATCCTAAAATTATTTTGGAGAAACCACTTTTGGAAATGTTAATCTAAAAGAAGACATAAGCACCAGTAAAGTGGCAATAAATGGGTCAAAATATTCACGGTGATAGCATCTAAAATGAGATTAACATTGTAAATGAAATAGTAACTGCTATACATTGTTTCTGCAGTAAATATGGGAATATACAGTAACACAATTCTTTCACTCAGCATTTATTAAGTACTTCCTATGGACTTTTTTTTTTTTATGGACTTAGGCCTGTGCTGAGAAGTAGGAAGTATGCGTTTATAAGTTATGTGTGTGAGAGAGAGAAAGAGAAGTATTCGTGAGCGTGTGTGTGTGTGTGTGTGTGTTGAGCAGGGCTTGGGCTGGGAAAAATATAGTAAAAAATAAATACATGATCTGTTGCCATAATCTATTTAGTTAATCATGTAAAACCACATAGGACGCAAACCAAGCTACGTGGTTGAGCCAATGTAAGTACATGGATCAGTGAGAAATGGTATAATCAGGAGAAGCTTTGTAGAGAGTCAGGACTCAGACTGGTCTGCTAGAAATTCAATTAGTGTAGACCAGAGGATAATCTGACACAATAGAACATGTAAGATTTATCTCCATTTACAAGTTGAGAGCTGACAGATATTTCTTAGCACCAATAGTGAATGATTGGAAGTGCTACCTTAAAGTGCAGAATTACTTTTCTCTGCCTCAAGCCAATTGCAATGTGTGGCCATTTCTCACTTCTTCTTTAATAAATAATTCTTCCTGCTCTCCTGCTAGTCTACACTATCAATCCCACTACCTGTCCTCTGGTTTTCCTTGGTTCATGTAAATTAATTTCCATTTCAAGCCCCAATTTATTTCTAGTCTCTTAAGAGGTCTAAGAAAAATACCAATCGCCTTGTCTATCCATCATTCTTTTTCAGGGTTGATTTGCTAGTTTCTTGGGTGTTCACTATGCAAGGTGTGATTACAAGGAGTGTGCTCATGTATACTCATCCCACTTAAAACTGAGTTAAGACCTGCAATACCAGGAGGCATAAATTTGGGAAAAGAAGATAGTTGACTATCCATATTCTTCTACATGTCATGCCAAAGAGCCTGCATGTTCTCTCTGGATGGTGTTCACCAGTGTCAGTGAGTGCTGAAACCTTAATCTGGCAAATTTCAATAGGTCAGGAGATTTGGAAAAAAAAAAAAAAGGCACGCTCAATCAATTACTGTGGTAGCTGGTCTCCAAGATGACCACCCAAAGAACCACACCTCCCAGGGTTTACTTTCTTTTGTAGTCTGTTCCCAAAATGAATTAGAGCTGTCCCAGTATAATCAATAAGATGTACCATAAATGATACTGTGTGACTTTTGAAGCTAGTTAATATAAAGCCTTGAAGCTTCTGTCTTGGAACAATCTCTCTTGGAGCAGTCGCACTGGAGGAAGCCAGCCTTCACGTAAGCAATTTGACTGCTCTGAGACTAACATGCTATGAGAACTCAAGCCTCCTGAGGGGGAGAAAGGAGGAAGGAACCTGAAAAATGAGCTGCCACATGCAGAGCAAGAGAGGCCAAGAAACACTGAGGTGCCAGAAATGGGAGTGAAGAAGCCACCTTGGGAGTGGATTCTCCAACTTCAGCCAACCCAGCTGATGTCATATAGATCAGAAATGAGCTACCCAGATGAAGCCTTCCTGGATTCCTGACCCAGAGACATGAGCAAAAGAAGATGGTTATATAAAGCCATTACTTTTGGGGGTTGTTTGTTATGCAGCAATAGCTCATTAGAACACTTGCTCTCACCCAATCAAAGAATTAACTTCAGATGGCAGGACCACATGGAATGAGTTTTGATTATTTGCATAAGAAGAAACCGACATGAGAATTCAACTCACTAACAAGATGAACGACATTGTAAACTTTTTCTAGTTGAAAAACTGTCATTTCAAATGAGGAAGAAAATTACCACATTTAGACAATCAGCAGTGGTAGTAATTTAAAGGGCCCCAGATAGCGCAGTGGTTGAGAGCTCAGTTGCTAACTGTGATGGTTAGATTGTGTGTCAACTTTGCTGGGCCATGATTCCCAGTGTTTTGGCAGTTGTATAATGTTGTGACCACTTTCCTGTTGAAATTTGATATGTGATTACCCCCATAATGTAATCTGCTGAGTGGTACCAGAGGAGGTGGAGCCTGTGGCGGCTCACTGCCCCCTCAACCTTCATCTCTCCGCCTTCCACCACCTACGTCCTTCCTGCTTACCTTGCAAAGGTGGTTGACTTGTTCTTGATCCAGCGTCTGTCTCTTATCTGACCTCTGATTGATGGGACTTGAGCTAGCAGCTTACCTGTCCATCTTGGGATTCATCGATCTTCACGGCCTGTGAGCAAGACTCCTGCTCCCCGGCCTGCCTATCTTGGGTTTGCCAGCCCCTACAGTTAGGTGACTCAAGAGAAACCTTGCAATCTTGCCTGCCAACCTTGGGGATTCCTCGACCATCGCAACCTGTGAGCAGGATCCCTACTCCCCAACCTGCTCATCTTGGGTTCACCAGCTTCCACTGCTCTGCAAATTGGGAAAGGACTCTATCCTGATCCAAGGACTTGGGAGGTTCCAACCCCTACAATCAAGTGAGCTGTTTCCTTAATATAAATCTCTCTGTATATATTTATCTGTGTTACTGGTTTTGCTTCCCTAGAGAACCCAGCATAAGATGCTAATCCAGGTCAGCAGTTTGAATCCATTAGCTGCTCTTTGGAAACCCTATGGGGCAGTTCTACTCTATCCTATGGGGTTGCTAAGTTGGGATCAACTCGATGACAATGGGTTTAGTGATTTGAAGGAGCGGGATAGAAGGAAATGTGCATGGAGCACTTTCTGTTTCCAGGCATGGTTGCATACATTATCCTATTTAATCCCCATAATAAAACTTTATAACGTTTACTTTCTAGATCAGGAAACTGAGACAGATAATGGGGAATGGCATGCCCAGGTCACAGTGCTAGAATGATTATGCTGGTTCTCACAGGGGTTGGTAAGTAGCCCTCTTCAGTCAGGTATTATTCTGAGTTCTCCCTCAAAATTGATTCCAAAATCAGAGGCAGTAATAGAGCCGCCAACAACCCTGGTGATACAGTGGTGAAGTGCTTTGCTGCTAACAGAAAGGCCGGCAGTTCAAACTCAACAGCTGCTGCAGTAGAAGGATGTGGCAGTCTGCTTCCATCAAGATTTCCAATTCTGCCCAAAGCAATTCACAAATGCAGTGCAATCCAGATCCAAATACCAACAACTTTCTTTAAAGAGTTGGAAAAACTAATCATTAACTTTATATGGAAAGAGAAAAGGTCCCAGATAAGTACAGCACTATTGAAGAAGAAGAATAAAGTAGTAGGACTCGAAGCACCTGACCTCAGAACCTACTATACAGCTACAGTAGTCAGAACAACGTGGTACTGGTACAATGGCAGATACATTGACCAATGGAATAGAATTGAGAACCCAGATGTAAATCCATCCACCTAAAGTCACCTGGTCTCTGACAAGGCCCCCAGTGGGGAACAGACAGTCTTTTTAACGAGTGGTGCTGGCAAAACTGGATGTCCATCTGCAAAAAAATGAAACAGGACTCATACCTCACACCACACACAAAAACTAATTCAAAGTGGGTCAAAGACCTAAATATAAAACCAAAAACTATAAAGATCATAAAGGAAAAAATAGGATCAACTCTAGAGACCCTAATACACAGCATTAACAGGATATAGACCATAACTAACAACACAAAAACTCTAGAAGATAGTCTAGATAACTGGCATCTTCTAAAAATTAAGCACTTATGCTCATCAAAAGACTTCATCAAAAGAGTAAATAGAGAACCTACAGACTGGGAAAAAATTTGGGGCTATGACAAATTTGACAAAGGTCTAATCTCTGAAATCTACAGGAAAATCCAACACCTCTACAACAAAAAGACAAATAATCTAATTTAAAAAAAATGGGCAAAGTAAATGAACAGATACTTCACCAAAGAAGACATTCAAGCGACCAACAGACACATGAGGAAATGCTCGAGATCACTAGCCATTAAAAAAAAAAAAATTTTTTTTTTTTTTTTTTTAATGGCCATTAGAGAAATGCAAATCAAAAACACAATGGATACCATCTCACCCCTGCATTACTGGCACAAATCAAAAAAACAGAAAATAACAAATGCTGGAGAGGCTGTGGTGAGACTAGAACTGTTATGCACTACTGGTGGGAATGCAAAATGGTACCACCATTTTGGAAAACGATATGGCACTTTCTTAGAAAATTAGAAATAGAAATACCGTATGATCCAGCAATCCCACACTTAAGAATATAGCCTGGAGAAATAAGAGCTGTCGCATGAATAGACATATGCATACCCATGTTCATTGCAGCATTGTTCACAATAGCAAAAAAGTTGGAAACAACCTAGATGACTATCAACAGATGAATGGATAAACTATGGTACATACACACAATGGAGTACTATGCAACGATAAAGAAAAATGATGAATCTGTGAAGCAACTCACAGCATGGATGAATCTGGAGGGCATTATGTTGAGTGAAATAAGTCAATCACAAAAGAACAAATATTGTATAAGACCACTACTATAAAAACTCATGAAAAGGTTTACACACAAAAAGAAACAATCTCTGATGGTTACCAGAGAGGAGAGGGGTGAGCATGGAAAAACACTAAACAGACAATAGATAAGCAGCAACTTTGGTGAAGGGTAAGGCAGTACACAATACTGGGGAAGCCAGCACAACTTGTACAAGGCAAGGTCATGAAAGCTCCATAGACATATCCAAACTCCCTGATGAACCGAATTGCTGCCCTGAGGGCTGTGGGGACCATGATCTCAGAGAACGTCTAGCTCAACTGGCATAACATAGTTTATAAAGAAAATGTTCTACATTCTACTTTGGTGAGTAAAGTCTGGGGTCTTAAAAGCCTGTGAGTGGCCATGTAGGATACTCCACTGGTCTCACCCCTTTAGGAGCAAGGGAGGATGAAGAAAACTAAAGATACAAGGGAATGATTAGTCCAGAGGACTCATGGACCACAACTAATACAGCCTCCACCAGACTGAGTCCAGTACAACTAGATGGTGCCTGGCTACCACTACTGACTGCTCTGACAGGGATCAGAATAGAGGGTCCTGGAAAGAGCTGGAGAAAAACGTAGAACAAAATTCTAACTCACAAAAAAAGACCAGGCTTACTGGCCTGACAGAGACTAGAGAAACCCAGAGAGTATGACCCCTGGATATCCGTTTAGCTCAGTAATGGAGTCACTTCTGAGGTTCACCCTTCAGCCAAAGATTAGACAGGCCCATAAAACAAAATGATACTAAAAAGGCACACCAGCCCAGGGGCAAGGACTAGAAGGCAGGAGAGGGCAGGAAAGCTAGTAATAGTGAACCCGAGGTCAAGAAGGGGAGAGTGTTGATATGTCACGGGGTTGGTAACCAATGTCATAAAACAATACGCGTACTAACTGTTTAATGAGAAGCTAGTTTGTTCTGTAAACCTTCATCTAAAATACAATAAATAAATAAATAAAATACTAAGAAAAAAAATTATGATAAATGGCGCAGCAGCTTTGGAAAACAGTCTGGTATTTCCTCAAAAGATTAAACAGAAATATGACTTAGAAATTCCATTCCAAGGTACATACTTGAGAGGAATGAAAACATATAACCACACAAAATGTTATACACAAGTGTTCACTGCAACACTATTCATAATAGCTAAAACATGGAAACAACCCAAAGGCCCACCAAATGATGAATGGATGAACAAAATGCAGCACATATGTACAATGGAACATGCTACAACATGGGTGAACCCCGGGCGTAGGTGTAACCTCCAACCTGAAATCATACTTGAATTCCTGATCACCCACTATCCCCAGGTAGATCTGACCACACCCTCTTGGTGGTCCCCACTATGTCCTGTACAGGCTTATATTATAATGACTCATATTATTTCACTCATTTGTTTTTAAAAAAAAAAAAAAAACCTAAAGCCCCTTATCCAGTAAGAAGCTGGTGGGGCACACAGCTAATCAGTTTCAGTAGTAATAACTTATGGGTTTTATTAGAATGTTTGGCATGAAAAAATGTGTATAAATGAAAAAGTCAACTCTTTATAGAATAAGAACTTTTTCCATAGAATAGAAAGGAGCAAAAGTCTTCGGTGTGAGAAAACAAAAACAAAAATACTTTCTAGGGGAAGAAGATAGCAAAGGTTTAGTGTGTGACCTTTCTTCTAAGATGTATAGTGCCAATAATGCAGACCAGAACAACTGGTGTTATTCTAAGGAAATAATCGCAAGGAGAACAGACCTGTCTCCTGGGTGTCTCGTATAGCCTGGAAACTGACTCATGTCCTCTGCCTTCTTCTTCACTCTTCTCCCCTCCTGTTATTTCACCACTAAAAAAAAAAATTAGGTACTATAAAACCCAAAAAAGCCAAACTTGTTGCTGTTGAGTCAATTCCAACTCACAGCTACTGTATAGGACAGAGTAGAACTGCCCCTAGAATTTACAAGGAGAAGCCGATAAGTTCAAACTGCCAACCTTTTGTTTTTGGTAAGCAACCAAGCTCTTAACCACTGTGCCACCAGAGCTCCACTAGGTACTGCAGAGAGTGAATTTAGCATGAGGTACCCAGCACCCAGGAGACTTCCAGTGAGTTAAGTAGCTGAGTCATCTGCATAAGCCATGAAAGCAATAGAAGAGTTTTCAAAGGGCTATATAAAGTACCCGATGAGCTGTGGTTTCTGCAAGTAGAAAAGATCCCCAAGTGCTGAGGTTAGAATCTTTCAGAAGTGGAAGCTGGTCTCTGAGAATCTATCAAGGCTACTTTGAGAGCTTGTACATCCTGACATTCACAGAACACATGATTTGATTTTCATTAAATTCCCATTTCAGTGCCATGCTGGACATTGGGATAGTCTGTTAGTATTGTTGGCCTCAGGAGATGCGATTTTCACTAGGAGCCCCATCTTAACCTGTGCATCCCCATAATGGTGTAAAATTGAGTCATGTTCTGCCCAAAAGGGCTAACATTTCTTGGGTATCCACCAAGTCCAGGCACATGTTTGACACCATAGGTCCATGTTTATGGTGAATTCTCCCAAAAGCCTGTGAGATAGGTTGCATTATGCTCATTTCACAATTGCAGAACCTCTGGCAAAGCCTAATTTAAGCAATTTGCACAAGATCAGATAGCAGGTAAGAGACAACCTTGAATTTTAATCCCAAATGTTCTGATTGCAAAGCACATTTTTCTTCTACAACACCAGAAACTGCATTGATGTGGCATTATTTTGTGCTGTATTTTATTACAGTTCCAAGGTCACTGAACTTACAACCATACACTAACTACTGACCAAAATATATATTGGATTAGAGACCCACATACCAGAGGCTGTAGGAGACAAAAAAAAAAAAAAAAAAATCATCAGTTTAACTCTAGGCTGAAGCTCTCCATAGTTACATCATTACTGAACTCTAAAAATGGGAAATCATGACTTATCCTGCAGTATTTCTCATGACTCCTCTAAACTTTTTCCTACACAAAGCTATTCCTGGACTCCTGTCCAGCTTTCTGAAACACACACACACACACACACACACACACACAGTTACATATTGAAATGGGATCAATTTAAAGTTGCTGTTGTTAGTTGCCATTGAGTTGATTCCAATTTATGGCGACCCCATGTGTACAGAATAGAACTGCTCCATAGGGTTTTCAAGGCTGTGACTTTTCAGAAGCAGATCACCAGGCCTGTCTTCTGAGACACCTCTGGGTGGGTTCAAACCATTAACCTTTTGGTTAGTAGT
Organism: Elephas maximus indicus; assembly: GCF_024166365.1. Lineage (NCBI taxonomy): Eukaryota > Metazoa > Chordata > Mammalia > Proboscidea > Elephantidae > Elephas > Elephas maximus. Next base: position 33,100,786 of record NC_064830.1, read on the forward strand.
TGAGCACTTAACCACTGGTGCCACCCAGGGATCATTGCATGATAGTATGTCTTACAGTCCCCATATTGTTAATGATTTTCTTTTGGATTTTAAAGCCAGCTAATTAAAGAACTGAAGCAATACAATACTGCATAAGTCATTTTTTGTATAACAGTCCTTGGTTTGGCTTATATTGATGGCTATATGCATCATGGAGACAGTTTAGGTTAAATAAATATATGAACCATGTAGATATTTCCTGCCTTGAGTACAAAGTGTTCTTGCATATGTGCAGCTTTTCCCAATTAGTAACTGGTCACAGGTCTACACAAAAGCAAAGTCATTACTTGGACAGCTCATTATGTGGCTCCCCCTTGTAAGGCTGCTTAAGAGCCTTCTATTTGGACCTAATGGCCTGTTCATGGATAATGAGTCTAAGAAAAAATTCCCCACAGGATCCTCAACAGTGTAAGCTGGATTTCCAAGGGAAGATGGGATCAAACCAGGAATGCCCGGCTCTGGGACCCAGACCAGTCTGCAGGAGTGAATTGGGAAGTCTGATAGGCTAGAGGCAGAAGTGACTACTCTGAGATGTCATGGAGACTTACAAAAGGCAATGTGAAGAGGGCTAATTAAGGGAAAACTTTAAGAAGGACTGGCAGTGGATAGCTGCATTCTAATAATGGGGCCTGGGATACATTACTCCATGACCATGCAAGGAAATGTGAGTGAGCAACAAGCTAGGGAAGGATCAGAGGAATGAAAGTACCAACCAGAGAGTGAAGGCAGAAAGGGACAAGGCAAGATGGGGTTACAGTGGAGTGGGAATCCAGATAGCACGTTGAAGGCACTAATCAGAACAGCCCAGTCACTGAGAATCACTTGATGTTGACTACCAATTCAATACAGTGTGTCTGAAAATAAACATGCCTTTGAATTCATTTCCTAGGGCTGATGTAACAAAACACCTACCACAAATAGGGTGGCTTGTAGGAATAGAAATTTATTGTCTTACAGTTCTAAAGGCTATTAGTCTGAATTCAGGGTGTTAGAAGAGGCCATGCTCTCTCTGAAGTCTCTAGAGGTAGATTTTCTGGTAACCCCAAGTGTTCCTTGGCTGGGAGATACTGCTTCACTTGGCCAGGCTTCCTCTGTCTCTTTTCCTCTTTAGTAAGGGCACCACTCACATAGAATTAGACCTACCTTACTAGTACTGGGTTACTCCAGTATGACCTCGTACTGGGTTACTCCAGTATGACCTCAAGTTAACTGATAACATCTTCAAAGACCCTATTTCCAAACAAGGTCATATTCAAGATACTAGGAGTTAGGACTTCAACGAATCTTCTTGTGAAACACAGTTCAATCCATAACAGCCTTTAATGTATTTTCATTTAAAAACACTCTTATATTGCTTTTTATGCTTTAGGTTAGACACCATTCAAAATTACAATTACATTACAAACGTTTACTTATTTAAAATCTGTAACAACCCCTTCATCCCTATTTTATAGATTAGGAAATTGAATCATGGAAAAGTTAAGAAACTTGCTCAAGACCACAGGGTTAGAAATTAATCATTATTTTAAATTTTGCCTAGAACTTGGTGAACCTTTTCAGTTTGCAGACACAAGTATTTTTTCAGCCTCATAAAATTTTATACCTAATATACCTTTCATTACTGTCTCTACTCTATTGTTCTGCTTCTCTCCTCCCTCCCCCCCAACCACCCCATTGGAACTACTATTACCCTGGGGTTAGATAATTTGCTTTCTGACCCCCATATCTATTTACCTTTAATTCATTATTTGCATTTTGTCCTTTTCTTCTACATTTAAAAGGAATATTTTGAATTTATCTTTTGCTTTTTTTTTTTTTTTTTTTTTGCTTGTAATCCACTTTTCTCCTTTACAGATTTTTATTCAGATGCAACATTTTGGTTTTCTTAAAGTCTTTTATTTCATCCACTTCTCTTTTTACCTCTACCTTTATTTCAGTTTAGTCTTATGACTGTCTATTCCTGCTAGATTTTAGAGCAGGCCATTATACATTTTATTAAAGTCATCTAGCAGAGGATTTCTAAAATTATCTTCCACTGTCTGGAGTAAACCATTTTCTGAGGTATTCTTTTCTTTTGAGTATGCTAGATAATTCTTGTTTCTCTGGTGGGGGAGGGAGGAGCACGATATGCTGAATATCCTTTCAGCCACCATCCCCCATATACACTCAAGCACGCACAGCCTACTGGTAAATTCCAGCATTCAGATATAGATCTGGAGTAAAGCTTGATGTACAGACTTGAGACCAAATTCTGAGCCTTAACATCATTTCTTGTAGCTCTCATTGGCCCAGTATGAGATATTTTCTTCTGAGCGTCAAGTGCCTGGAGACACTACAGAACTAGATGCAGGCTGTATCTCTTCTTTGAAAAGTATAATGCATAAATGGCTGCTCATTGTCCAATGTAGGCAATTATACAAACAAATTCCTAGGGGAAAGAGAAACATGTTCTCTCAAAAAGCCTACTTTAAAAAAAAAAAAAAGGAGGTAGAAGATTCAAAAAATTTTTTTCTGATTTATTCCACAGTTGTAAACACAAACAAACCAAACCAAGACTCTACCAAATCAGTGTTTAGGCACTGGATGCAGTCTACCTTCCACAGTTTGTAAGAGTTGAAGAACAAATGATTAGATACTACACTTCCCCTTCCAAAAAAGGAGGTTGATCCTGTTATCGTGGCAGATGGTACCGTGCTCAATGTTACAACAGTCCTCAGAGTGACAGGATTCATGCTGGCTAGTTCATTACATAAATCTCTGTCCCATTTCTGCTTTTGGGCAATCAGGCATATGGGAAATTTAGATTTTGACAATGAATCTTGTTGAATCCTACATATAAAAAGATACCCAATATCACGCCAGCACTCTGGTCAGGTAATAATCTAGCAACACCTGAAAAGGCAGAAGGAAGGCCCTTTGGTCCTTTCTGACAGGTATGAGATGTCCAGGAAGAGGACTTCCTCAGTCGTATTTTGAACATTATTCTCTATTCTATGATTGTCCTGTTGGAAGCAGTAGCCTTAACGGCATGGAAATTCTTGAAGTGACATCTCAAAAACAAAAACCAATTTGGATGAAAGAATACAAAAAAGATCCAGATGGCTTTGTTGTGCTCACCATTTTAAATGAGGACGCATGTACAAACCAGCCAAAGTGCATCTGTTCGTTATTTTGTTCAATTACTTAATTAGAATAATGTTCTCTCTTTAATTGTCACTGTTTTAATAAAACAAAAAATTAAAGTAAAATTGCTATTGGTTTTTTTCCTAATAAGTAGAGTTTAAGTGTGCAGAAAAAGAGCCTTATCTATTATTTCACTGACTCCCATATATATGCCCATGCATGCCCCTCTTCCCAGGGACTTAGTTTTCCTATCAGATTCATAAAGCTTCTCTTTGAGCATAGGGAAATTTGGAGCCAGTCAAACCTCTAAAGTTATCTCCTCAAGCAGATCTATCATTGTGTTGTTGAGGAGAGGAGGTTGGCAGCACGGAACAACAAGATTAATCACATTGTTGTTCCTTTAACTCAGATAAATCTATCTCATTTGCATTGTAAGAGTTGGCCACTTGTAAAATAGGATACAATTGAGCAAGGCTTGGAGTGGAAATCCCCTGGTAATATGGCAGATATCTAGAAAAACATTGGCTACTTCTTTGGAGTTGTGACACTTTTCGAAAACCATTCTTCATCTTTGTATTTAGATGCATTTATAAGGTTCTGCTGAGAAAAGATCTGTCCCCTTTAAAAATTAGAAATAAATCTTTGGTAGAGAGGTAAGCCTGATAAAACAGTAGAAGATCTCCAAATGCCCCCCACCAAAAAAAAAGTGTTGCGTCAACCTAAGTGCGAGTTATGAACTCAAGATCCTGTAGACCCTAGACTCTCAGGGCTGGATGAGACTTTAAAAGTCATTTGATGTTAAGATTGTCTGTCAGCTTGGCCGGGCCATGATTCTCAGTGGTTTGGCTGTTACGTAATGAAGTAGTTCATCAGTTACATAATGATATAATTTGGGAGTTATGTATATATACATGGATATTTTGTCTAAGCTCACTTGCTTGTGATCCTGCATCTGGCTCATCATCTGACCTCCAGTTTTTGGAACTTGAGCAAGTGGCCTGCCATACTGCCTGCTGATCTTGCAATTCGTCGACCTCCACATCCATGAGCCAGTGGCCTGTCTGCTGACCTGCCTATAGGGGTTCGTCAGCCCATAGCTACTATCCTACAACCTGATGCCTAACCCATGGTCTTGGGACTTCCTAGCTTCTTCAACTGCATAAGCAATTTCTTTGAGATAAATCTCTCTCTCTATATATATATATATTTTTTTTTATGTATATATATATATATACACACGCAATTATAGAAGTTTCACTGGTTTTGCTTATCTAGAGGACCCAACTTGAAATATTTGATACTGGGAGTGATTCTTGAGAAACAAAATTGTAAGGATGAGTTTACTAAACTGGTTCTCAAGTCTGGCTAGTCTTAAAGACACTGATGATTCTGCCTCCAGTAATGAAGAGGGCACTGCTAATTCATAGCATGAGGTAGCAATAGGAATATGCAAAATATCCCCACCTATAGAGCAAATATTTGAAAAGCAAGGCTTTAAGTGATCACATATTTGGATATTGGATATTTCTTTATAATTTTGTCACAACAAGAAGTATAAGGAAACTGGTTGGTTGTTCTTATTCCCTAGACAAAGCGATGAAAGAAAGAGATGAGCAAAGGGCTTCAGAGTTGCAGCTCAAGTGCCACATAAAAGACCTGAAAGTAACCTTTATTTCTTGTAGTAGCAGCTGATAATGCTGAAAATCAAACCCAGAGTCTTATCATAAGAGTGGCTAATTAGAGCACCAGTTGAATTCCCAACCTTGAACAGTGTCTGAAGTTAAAGTGAGGGCATTCATTGCAAAGAAATGGGACCTTGAAATTTGGGGTGGGGACACATGGGCAGATAATCAGGAAGCTGGGGACCCTGGACTCCTAAATTTCACTGAATTTATTCTGCCAACAGCATCATACCACTCATCTGAAGAAATTACTCCATCTTTGTCTGCTAAGTCACCCTCACCAGGAAAACCATTTTCCCTTTCACTTCCAGTTGATGAGATTAACCCATCTGCGCCTGAAGCTGAGATGTCATCTGAGGTGTTGCCTGGGGCATGGGCATTGCCTGAGGTAGATGCCTTACAGGACATTCCTAAATGTTGCCAGGACTGAGACTCACTGTTTATTTTTGCTTCTAGACCTATAAGTAGACGTTAATTCCCAGCAAGCCTCAAAAGGTGAGGTAGAAAGTGTGACCCAGGAGGAGGTATGCTACACTGTAAAAGAACGGCTTAACTTTTCTAATACATACAAACAGAAACCTAGGGAATATATGTGGAAATGGCTATTAAGGATGAGTGATAATGGTGCAGGAACATAAGGTTGAATCAGTCTGAGTTTATTGATATGGGCCCACTAAGCACAGATCCTTCATTCAGTGTTTCACCTTGAGAGGTTAGAAAATAATCTAATAGTTTATTTAGTTGGTTCACTGAAGCATGGATTATGCAGTGGCCTACACTAAAACAAGGTGAAGTACCAGGCCTGCCTGTAAAAGGCTTAGGGAAATTGGCATGTTAGAGTGAATTCATCAGGCTAGACCCACAGACCCACACATGGAGTGTCCAGAGGACACACCTCTTACCTTAACAGTGAAGAACAAATTTGTGAAGGAAGTCCCAGCATCCTTGAAGACTGAGGTGATTGCTATTTTATGCAAATCAGGTTTGAAATGGGGAACTTCCCTAACTGAATTAAGATACCTAACTACAATGGGACTAATTGGACCCCATGGTTGTAGCAGCCAAGTGGTGGCACTTAATTACAAAGATAAGGGGGATGGTTACCATAATGGACAGCAGAGTCAAACCAGTAATTAGAACAGTCTGACTCCTATGGACTTAGAGCATTGGCTACTTAGTCATGGTGACCATAGGAGTGAAACAGATGGAAAACCTACTAAATATTTACTTGATGTGAATAAGCAGAAGAATTCTAGGTTAAGCGAACAGCAGTGTAACTCAAATCATCAGAATAGAAAGTCACAGCCCCTCAATCAGTTCCCAGACTTGAGCCCGTTTACAAACCCACAATCCTTTGAATGAAGGTGAAGCCATGTCCCCTTGAGGAAAGACCTCAATATACTGCCTAAAATTTACACTGTTAATCTTTCTCCTGGCCTTCTCCAAAGGAATATACACCCTTTTACAAAAGTGGCTGTTCACTGGGGAAAAGGAAATAATCACACTTTTCAGGGATTACTGGATACTGGCTCTCAACTGACACTAATTCCAGAACACCAAAAATGTCACTGTGGCTGTCTTAGTCATCTAGTGCTGCTATAACAGAAATACCACAAGTGGATGGCTTTAACAAAGAGAAATTTATTTCTTCACAGTAAAGTAAGCTAAAAGTCCAAATTCAGGGTATCAGCTCCAGGGGAACTCTTTCTCTGTTGGCTCTGGAAGGAGGTCCTTGTCCTCAATCTTCCCCTGGTCGAGGAGCTTCTCAGGCACAGGGACCCTAGGTCCAAAGGACATGCTGTGCTCCTGATGCTGCTTTCTTGGTGGTATGAAGTCCCCAACTCTCTGTTTACTTCCCTTTCCATTTTATCTCTTGAGAGAAAAGAGGTGGTGCAGGCCATACCCCAGGGAAACTCCCTTTACATTGGATAAGGAATGCGACCTGGGTAAGGTGTTACAATCCCTCCTTAATCCTCTTTAACATAAAATTACAATCATAAAATGGAGGACAGCCACACAATACTGGAAATGTTGGCCCAGCAAAATTGACACACATTTGTTGGGGGGACACAATTCAATCCATGACAATGGCCCACAGGTTAGAGTGGGTGTTTGTGGAGGTCAGGTTATTAACAGAGCCTTAGTTCAGCTCTATCTCACAGTGGGTCTAGTGGCTCTCCAAACCCATCCTGCAGTGATTTCCCCAGTTCCAGAATGAATAGAAATAGATATACCCAGCAACTGGCAGAACCTCTACATTGGATTCTTGACAAGTGGAATAAGGGCCATTATGGTAGGAAAAGCCAAGTGGAAGCCATTAGAATTACCCCTATCCTGGAGGAATTGCAAAGATTTCTGCCACCATCAAGGACCTGAGGGATGCAGGCATGGTGATTCCCACCACATCCCTGTTCAACTCACCTATTTGGCCTGTGCAGAAAACAGATAGATATTGGAGAATGACAGTGAATTATTGTAAACTTAACCCAGTAGTGACTCCTGCAGCTGCTATTCAAGATGTAGTTTCATTGGTTGAGCAAATTAATACATCTCCTGGTACCTGGTACCCAGCTATTGATCTGGCTGATGCCTTTTTCTCAATTCTGGTTTCAAAGGAATACCAGAAGAAGTTTGCCTTCAACTGGCAGGCCAGCAATACACCTTCACTGTCCTACTACAAAGGTATATCAACTCTCCAGCCCTATGTCATAATTTAGTCCACAGAGACTTTGATCACCTTTCCTTTCCATAAGATGTCACACTAGTCCATTACGTTGATGACATTATGCTGATTGGACCTAGTAAGGAAGAAGTATCAATGGTTTTGGATTTATTGGTAAAACATTTGCATGCTAAAACCATACCAAACCATTGCCATTGACTTGATTCCAACTCATAGAGACTTCATCGGACAGAGACTTTGGAATGGCACTGGGTAGAACCATGTGAGCCATTTCCTTCTGATAAATTTCTCTCTCTCTCTCTCTCTATATATATGCTTCATTGGTTTTGCTTCTCTAGAGAACCCAGCCTAAGACAGCCATTAAAAAAAAAAAAAAAAGTTGCCATAGAGTTGATTCTGACTCAGACTGACCCTATAGTACAGAGCAGAACTGCCCCATAGAGTTTCCAAGGAGCAGCTGGTGGATTCAAACTGCCAACCTTGTGGTTTCCACCTGTGCTCTTAACCACTGTGACACCAGGGCTCCATTTCTGTGCTACAGGGTGAGAAATTAATCCTACAGAATTCAGGCAGCTTTCACCTCAGCAAAATTTCTAGGAGTCCAGTGGTGTAGGGCTTGCCAAGCTATTCCTTCTAAAGTGAAGGATAACTTGTTACATCTGGCCCCTCCAACAACTAAAAAGGAGGCACAATGCCTGGTGAGCTTCTGTGGATTTGAGAGGCAATATGTCTCTCATTTGGGCGTGCTTCTCTGGTCTTATTTAACAAGTGACTTGAAAAGCTGCTAGTTTTGAGTAGGGCTCAGAACAAGAGAAGGCTCTGTGAAAGGTTCAGGCTGCCATACAAGCCACTCTGCCACTTGGGCCATTGGTTCCAGCTGATCCAATGGTGCTTGAAGTGTCAGTGGCATATAGAGATGCTGTTTGGAGATTTTAGCAGGTCCCTATTGGTGAATCATAGCACAGACCCTTTGGACTTTGTAGCAAATCCCTGCCACTGGCTACAGATAACTAGTCTTTTTCTTTTCTTTTTTTTTTTTTTAATTTTTATTAAGCTTCAAGTGAACATTTACCATTCCAATCAGTCTGTCACATGTAGGTTTACATACATCTTACTCCCTTCTCCCACTTGCTCTCCCCCTATTGAGTCAGCCCTTACAGTCTCTCGTTTCGTGCCAATTTTACCATCTTCCCTCTCTCTCTATCTTCCCATCCCCCCTCCAGTCAAGAGTTGCCAACACACTCTCCCGTGTCCACCTAATTTAATTAGCTCACTCTTCATCAGTATCTCTCTCCCCCCCACTGACCAGTCCTTTTCATGCCTGATGATTTGTCTTCGGGGATGGTTCCTGTCCTGTGCCATCAGAAGTTCTGGGGAGCATTGTCTCTGGGATTCCTCTAGTTGCAAACATACCATTAGGTGTGGTCTTTTAATGAGAATTTGGGGTCTGTATCCCATTGGTCTCCTGCTCCCTCAGGAGTTGTCTGTTGTGTTCCCTGACAGGGCAGACATCGATTGTGGCCGGGCACCAACTAGTTCTTCTGGTCTCAGGATAACGTAGGTCTCTGGTTCAAGTGGCCCTTTCTGTCTCTTGGGTTCTTAGTTGTCGTGTGACCTTGGTGTTCTTCCTTTGCCTTTGCTCCCGGTGGGTTGAGACCAATTAATGTATTTTAGATGGCCGCTTGTTGGCATTTAGGACCCCAGGCGCCACAATTCAAAGTGGGATGCAGAGTGTTTTCATAATAGAATTATTTTGCCCATTGACTTAGAAGTCCCCTCAAACCAAGTTCCCCAGACCCCAGCCCCTGCTTCGCTGACCTTTGAAGCTTTCATTTTATCTCGGAAACCTCTTTACTTTTAATCCAGTCCAATTAGGCTGACCTTCCTTGTTTTGAGTGTTGTCTTTCCCTTCACCCAAAGCAGTTCCCATCTACAGATTGATCAATAAAAAGCCCTCTCCCTCCCTCCCTCCCTCCCTCCCCCCTTTGTAACCACATATGTATGTGTTCTTCTCCGTTTTTTCTATTTCTCAAGATCTTATAATAGTGGTCTTATACAATATTTGTCCTTTTGCAACTGACTCATTTCGCTCAGCATAATGCCTTCCAGATTCCTCCATGTTATGAAATGTTTCAGAGATTCGTCACTGTTCTTTATCCATGCGTAGTATTCCATTGTGTGAATATACCACAATTTATTTACCCATTCGTCCGTTGACGGACATCTTGGTTGCTTCCAGCTTTTTGCTATTGTAAACAGAGCTGCAATAAACATGGGTGTGCATATATCTGTTTGTGTGAAGGCTCTTGTATCTTTAGGGTATATTCCGAGGAGTGGGATTTCTGGGTTGTATGGTAGTTCTATTTCTAACTGTTTAAGGTAACGCCAGATGGATTTCCAAAGTGGTTGTACCATTTTACAATCGCACCAGCAGTGTATGAGAGTTCCAGTCTCTCCGCAGCCTCTCCAACATTTATTATTTTGTGTTTTTTGGATTAATGCCAGTCTAGTTGGTGTCAGATGGAATCTCATCGTAGTTTTAATTTGCATTTCTCTAATGGCTAATGATCGAGAGCATTTTCTCATGTATCTGTTGGCTGCCTGAATATCTTCCTTAGTGAAATGTGTGTTCATATCCTTTGCCCACTTCTTGATTGGGTTGTTTGTCTTTTTGTGGTTGAGTTTTGACAGAATCATGTAGATTTTAGAGATCAGGTGCTGGTCTGAGATGTCATAGCTGAATATTCTTTCCCAGTCTGTAGGTGGTCTTTTTACTCTTTTGGTGAAGTCTTTAGATGAGCATAGGTGTTTGATTTTTAGGAGCTCCCAGTTATCGGGTTTCTCTTCATCATTTTTGGTAATGTTTTGTATTCTGTTTATGCCCTGTATTAGGGCTCCTAGGGTTGATCCTATTTTTTCTTCCATGATTTTTATCGTTTTAGTCTTTATGTTTAGGTCTTTGATCCACTTGGAGTTAGTTTTTGTGCATGGTGTGAGGTATGGGTCCTGTTTCATTCTTTTGCAAATGGATATCCAGGTATGCCAGCACCATTTGTTAAAAAGACTATTATTTCCCCAATTGACTGACACTGGTCCTTTGTCAAATATCAGCTGCTCATACATGGATGGATTTATATCTGGATTCTCAATTCTGTTCCATTGGTCTATGTGCCTGTTGTTGTACCAGTACCAGGCTGTTTTGACTACTGTAGCTATATAATAGGTTCTGAAATCAGGTAGGGTGAGGCCTCCCACTTTCTTCTTCTTTTTCAGTAATGTTTTGCTTATCCGGGGGTTCTTTCCTTTCCATATGAAATTAGTGATTTGTTTCTCTATTCCCTTAAAGTATGACATTGGTATTTGGATTGGAAGGGCGTTATATGTATAAATGGCTTTTGGTAGAATAGACATTTTTACTATGTTAAGTCTTCCTATCCATGAGCAGGGTATGTTTTTCCACTTAAGTATGTCCTTTTGAATTTCTTGTAGCAGAGTTTTATAGTTTTCTTTGTATAGGTCTTTTACATCCTTGGTAAGATTTATTCCTAAGTATTTTATCTTCTTGGGGGCTACTGTGAATGGTATTGATTTGGTGATTTCCTCTTCGGTGTTCTTTTTGTTGATGTAGAGGAATCCAAGTGATTTTTGTATGTTTATTTTATATCCTGAGACTCTTCCAAACTCTTCTATTAGTTTCAGTAGTTTTCTGGAGGATTTCTTAGGGTTTTCCATGTATACGATCATGTCATCTGCAAATAGTGATAGCTTTACTTCCTCCTTACCAATCTGGATACCCTTTATTTCTTTGTCTAGCCTAATTGCCCTGGCTAGGACTTCAAGTACGATGTTGAATAAGAGCGGTGATAAAGGGCATCCTTGTCTGGTTCCCGTTCTCAAGGGAAATGCTTTCAGGTTCTCTCCATTTAGAGTGATATTGGCCGTTGGCTTTGCATATATGCCCTTTATTATGTTGAGGAGTTTTCCTTCAGTTCCTATTTTGGTTAGAGTTTTTATCATAAATGGGTGTTGAACTTTGTTAAATGCCTTTTCTGCATCTATTGATAAGATCACGTGGTTTTTATCTTTTGTTTTATTTATGTGATGGATTACATTAATGGTTTTTCTGATATTAAACCAGCCTTGCATACCTGGTATAAATCCCACTTGATCAGGGTGTATTATTTTTTTGTTGTGTTGTTGGATTCTATTGGCTAGAATTTTGTTGAGGATTTTTGCATCTATGTTCATGAGGGATATAGGTCTAAAATTTTCTTTTTTTGTAATGTCTTTACCTGGTTTTGGTATCAGGGAGATGGTAGCTTCATAGAATGAGTTGGGTAGTATTCCGTCTTTTTCTATGCTTTGAAATACCTTCAATAGTAATGGTGTTAAGTCTTCTCTGAAGGTTTGGTAGAACTCTGCAGTGAAGCCATCTGGGCCAGGACTTTTTTTTGTTGGGAGTTCTTTGATTACCGTTTCAATCTCTTTTTTTGTTATGGGTCTATTTAGTTGTTCTACTTCTGAATGTGTTAGTTTAGGTAAGTAGTATTGTTCCAAGAATTTATCCATTTCTTCTAGGTTTTCAAATTTGTTAGAGTACAATTTTATGTAGTAATCTGATATGATTCTTTTGATTTCATTTGGTTCTGTTGTGATGTGGTCCTTCTCGTTTCTTATTCGGGTTATTTGTTTCCTTTCCTGTTTTTCTTTAGTCAGTCTAGTCAGTGGTTTATCAATTTTGTTAATTTTTTCAAAGAACCAGCTTTTGGCTTTGTTAATTCTTTCAATTGTTTTTCTGTTCTCTAATTCATTTAGTTCAGCTCTAATTTTTATTATTTGTTTTCTTCGGGTGCCTGATGGGTTCTTTTGTTGCTCACTTTCTATTTGTTCAAGTTGTAGGGACAGTTCTCTGTTTTTGGCTCTTTCTTCTTTTTGTATGTGTGCATTTATCGATATAAATTGGCCTCTGAGCACTGCTTTTGCTGTGTCCCAGAGGTTTTGATAGGAAGTATTTTCATTCTCGTTGCTTTCTAAGAATTTCCTTATTCCCTCCTTGATGTCTTCTATAACCCAGTCTTTTTTCAGGAGGGTATTGTTCATTTTCCAAGTATTTGATTTCTTTTCCCTAGTTTTTCTGTTATTGATTTCTAGCTTCATTGCCTTGTGGTCTGAGAAGATGCTTTGTAATATTTCGATGTTTTGGATTCTGGAAAGATTTGTTTTATGACCTAATATGTGGTCTATTCTAGAGAATGTTCCATGTGCGCTAGAAAAAAAAGTATATTTTGCAGCAGTTGGGTGGAAAGTTCTGTATAAGTCAATGAGGTCAAGTTGGTTGATTGTTGTAAGTAGGTCTTCCGTGTCTCTATTGAGCTTCTTACTGGATGTCCTGTCCTTCTCCGAAAGTGGTGTGTTGAAGTCTCCTACTATATATGTGGAGGTGTCTATCTCACTTTTCAATTCTGTTAAAATTTGATTTATGTATCTTGCAGCCCTGTCATTAGGTGCGTAAATATTTAATATGGTTATGTCTTCCTGATCAATTGTCCCTTTTATCATTATATAGTGTCCTTCTTTATTCTTTGTGGTGGATTTAAGTCTAAAGTCTATTTTGTCAGAAATTAATATTGCTACTCCTCTTCTTTTTTGCTTATTGTTTGCTTGATATATTTTTTTCCATCCTTTGAGTTTTAGTTTGTTTGTGTCTCTAAGTCTAAGGTGTGTCTCTTGTAGGCAGCATATAGATGGATCGTGTTTTTTTATCCAGTCCGTGACTCTCTGTCTCTTTATTGGTGCATTTAGTCCATTTACATTCAGCGTAATTATAGATAAGTAAGTTTTTAGTGCTGTCATTTTGATGCCTTTTCATGTGTGTTGTTGGCCTTTTCATTTTTCCACATACTTTTTTGTGCTGAGACGTTTTTCTTAGTAGCTTGTGAGATCGGCATTTTCATAATGTTTAACTTTGTGTTTATTGAGTCGTTAGTTTTTCTTGGCTTTTTTCTTGAGTTATGGGATTGATATTCCTTTTTGTGGTTACCTTTTTATTTACCCCTATTTTTCTAAGTAAAAACCTAACTTGTATCCTTCTATTTCGCCTTGTATCACTCTCCATCTGGCAGTTCAATGCCTCCTATATTTAGTCCCTCTTTTTTATTATTTTGATCATTTATCTATTGATTTCCATGATTTCCTGTTGTGTGTATTATTTTGTTTATTTATTTATTTTTTAGAATTAGTCTTAATTTGTTTGTTTTTGTGCTTTCCCTATTTGAGTTGCGTTGATATCAGGACGTTCTGTTTTGTGACCTTGTATTGTGCTGGTACCTGATATTATTGGTCATCCGGCCAAACAATCTCCTTTAGCATTTCTTGCAGTCTTGGTTTAGTTTTTGCAAATTCTCTAAACTTGTGTTTATCTGTAAATATCTTAATTTCTCCTTCATATTTCAGAGAGAGTTTTGCTGGATATATGATCCTTGGTTGGCAGTTTTTCTCCTTCAGTGCTCTGTATACGTCGTCCCATTCCCTTCTTGCCTGCATGGTTTCTGCTGAGTAGTCTGAACTTATTCTTATTGATTCTCCCTTGAAGGAAACCTTTCTTTTCTCCCTGGCTGCTTTTAAAATTTTCTGTTTGTCCTTGGTTTTGGCAAGTTTGATGATAATATGTCTTGGTGTTTTTCTTTTTGGATCAATCTTAAATGGGGTTCGATGAGCATCTTGGATAGATATCCTTTCGTCTTTCATGATGTCAGGGAAGTTTTGTGTCAGGAGTTCTTCAACTATTTTCTCTGTGTTTTCTGTCCCCCCTCCCTGTTCTGGGACTCCAATCACTCGCAAGTTATCCTTCTTGATAGAGTCCCACATGATTCTTAGGGTTTCTTCATTTTTTTTAATTCTTTTATCTGATTTTTTTTTCAGCTATGTTGGTGTTGTTTCCCTGGTCCTCCAGAAGTCCCAGTCTACATTCTAATTGCTCGAGTCTGCTCCTCTGACTTTCTATTGCATTGTCAAATTCTGTAATTTTATTGTTAATCTTTTGGATTTCTACATGCTGTCTCTCTATGGATTCTTGCAACTTGTTAATTTTTCCACTATGTTCTTGAATAATCTTTTTGAGTTCTTCAACAGTTTTATCAGTGTGTTCCTTGGCTTTTTCTGCATTTATCCTAATTTCATTTGTGATATCTTTAAGCATTCTGTAAATTAGTTTTTTATATTCTGTATCTGATAATTCCAGGATTGTATCTTCATTTGGGAAAGATTTTGATTCTTTTGTTTGGGGGGTTGGAGAAGCTGTCATGGTCTGTTTCTTTATGTGGTTTGATATGGACTGCTGTCTCCGAGCCATCACTGGGAAACTAGATTTTCCAAGTAGTCGGCTAAAAAAAAATGCAGTCAGGTCCCTATCTGAATTCTCCCTCTGGCTCCGGCTATTCAGATGTTAATGGGGTCGCCTAGGGAGGGTGGGGGAGGGATCTGAGAGCTAGGAGTGTAGCACCACAGAATATAGAGCTGAACACCACATTCACGCTCCGCCCCCGTTCGCCAAAATCCGGGCTGGACAGGTCCCTGGCTAGGACACTGCTTTCCTTGCTTGGAAACCAGTCACTTCCTCCTGGGGACTTCCTCCGGTGCACGGCACCGCTCGTGGGCGCTGGGTGGGCGTTTCCCGCACGAACGGGTGGGCCCGCCCCCAGGGTCTATTCAGGCGATTATAATTGGGTCCCGCGGTCACGCCCCGCCCGTGCACGCGCCCAAATCCCAGCGGGATGACTTCCGGGTTGAGACGCTGCTTTCCCCATTCCGGAACCAGTCACTTCCTCCCGGGGACTTCTCCTTCCGGTGCGCCACACCTCTGGCGCGAACTGGGTTGGCGTCACCTGCACGGCCAGGTGGGCCCGCCCCCTGGGTCAATTCAGGGTAATAAAAATGGACCCCGCACTCATGCCCCACCCACGCTCGCACCCAGATCCCAGCGGAATGGCTCCCCGTCTGGGATGCTGCTTTCCCTGCTTTGAGACCAGACACTTCCGGGGATTTCTCCCTCTGGTGTGCCGCGCCACACGCGAGGACTGGGTGTGCGTCCTCCCGCACGAACGTGTGGGCCCCGCCCTGGGGTCACTTTAGGGAAATATAGTTGACCCCCCCCCCCGCTCGCGCCCCGTCGGCTTCTCGCCTAACTCCTGGCAGCACGGCACCCCAGCTGGGACGCTGTTCTCCCCCCTCCCAGATCAGTCACTGCCTCCCGGGTGCTTCTCCCTCTGGCTGCGCCTCTACGCCGCCCGCGCCAACCTGCTAGACTTCCTCCCGGGATGGGTTCGGGGGGGAAGGGGTGGGCCCCCTTTCTGTGCTGTCTGCCCCCCTGGGCTCTGCCCCAGATCGGGCTCCGAAGGTCACCTGCCTGGTGCGCTGGCTCCTGGTTCTGAAAATAGTCGCTGTCTACCCATATTTGTTCGTTTTCCATCTCTAAGTCTGTGCTTGTTGTTCAGAGTTCCTAGATTGTTATGTATGTGATCGATTCCCTTGTTTTTCCGAGTCTTTGTTGCGAGAGGGATCCACGGTAGCATCCACCTAGTCTGCCATCTTGGCCCCGGATCAACTAGTCTCCTTTTGAAAAACAGCTTTTGGCTTGTTATTGGGCCTTAGTCAAGGCTGAAAACTTAACCATGGGCCACCAAGTCACCATGTGATCTGAGCTGTCCATTATGAGCTGGGTGTTGCCTGGACCACAGAGTTATAAAGTCAGATGTGCACAACAGCACTCCATTATTAAATGGAGGTGATATATACAAGATTGAGCTTGAGCAGGACATAAATACACAATAAAATTGCATGATGAAGTGGCCCAAATGCCCATCATCTCTACTCCTGTCATATTACCTTCCCTTTCCCAGTCTGCACCTATGGCCTCATGGGGAGTTCCTTATGATCAGTTGACTGAAGAAGAGAAAACTCATGCCAGGCTTATGGATGGCTCTGCATGATAAGCAGGCATCATTTGAAAATGAACAGCAACAGCACTACAGCCCCTTTCTGGGACCTCCTTGAAAGAAAGTGGTGAAGAAAAATCATCCCAATGGCTAGAATATCAAGCAGTGCACCTGGTTGTTCACTGTTTTGGAAGGAGAAATGGCAAGATGTGCGATTGTATACTGACTGGTTCATGGGCTGTGGCCAATTGTTTAGATGGATGACCAGGGAATTGGAAGGAACATGATTGGAAAATTGGTGACAAAGAGGTATGTGGAGCAGGTATGTGGATAGACCTCTCTGAATGGGCCAAAGAAATTAAGATATTTGTGTCTCATGTGCATGCTCACCAAAAGTGACCTCAGCAGAGGAGGATGTTAACAATCAAGTGGATAGGATGATGCCTTCTGTGGAAACTAGTCATCCTCTTTCTCCAGCCACTCTGGTCATTGCCCCATGGGCTCATAAGCAAAGTGGCCATGAGCTCAGAAACATGGACTTCAACTTACCAAGGCCAACTTGACTACAGTCATTGCTGAATGCCCAGTCTACCTACAGCAGAGACCAACACTGAGTCCCCTATATGGCACCATTTCTCAAGGTGATCAGCCAGCAGCCTGGTGGAAGGTTGATTACATTGGGCCTCTTCCATCATGGAAAAGATACCATTTATCTCTTTCTGGGATAAACAATTACTCTGGATATTTATTTGCATTCCCTGCACAAAATAACTCTGCCCAAACTACCATCCATGGACTTACAGAATGCCTTATACACCATCATAGTATACCACATGGCATTGCCTCTGATCAAGGAATTCACTTCACAGCAAATAAAGTGTGACAATGGTCCCATGCTCATGGAATTCACTGGTCTTACCATGTTCCCTATCATCCTGAAGCTGCTGGCTTGACAGAGAGATGGAATGGCCTTCCAAAGACATAATTACAGTGACAGTTTGGCCGCAATACTTTGCAGGGTTGGGGCGATGTTCTCCAGGATGCTGTATATGCTCTAAACTAGTGTCCAGTATATGGTGCTGTTTCTTCCATAGCCAGGATTCATGGGTCCAGGAATTAAGGGGTAGAAATGGCACTGGAATCACTCATTATTACCCCTAATGACCCACTCGCCAAATTTTTCTTCCTGTCCCCACAACTCTATGCTCTGCAGTTCCAGAGGTCTTAGTTTGCAAGGAAGGAATACTCCCACCTGGAGGCATGATACTGATACCATTGAACTGGAAGCTAAGAAAGCTACTCAGACTCTTTGTGCTCCTCATGCCTCTGGATCAACATCAAAGAAGGGAGTTACCATATTTTCTTATATGATTGATTCTGATTACCAAGGGGAAGTCTAATTGATATTACATAATGGAGGGGAAAAAAAGTATGTCTGAAATACAGGAGATCCCTTAGGGCATCTCTTAGTATGACTATGCCCTGTGATTAAAATCAATGAAAAACTATAACAACCAAATTTTGATATGACTACAAATAGCCCAGACTCCTCAGGAATTAAGGGTTGGGTCACCCCACAGGGAAAGAACCATGACCAGCTGAGGTACTTTCTGAGGGTAAAGTGAATACAGTAGTGCTGGTGGAAGAAGGTAGTTCTAAATACCAGTTACAACCACACAACCAGTTGCAGAAACTAGGATTTTAATTGTTATGCGTATTTTTTCCTTGTTTTATTATACTTGTGTGTGTAAAATACAAGACATAAAATGGGCTAGTATGTTTTCAGTTGTATTTATGTTAGTTGTATCATGTTAGGTTCAAGTATGACTTTGTAATTGTCTTTATTTAGAGATTGTGTACCATTTAAGATATGTAGGAGTGCCAAGCTGACAAGCTGTGGACTGTGATGGTTAAGGTTGTGTGTCAACTTGACTGAGCCATGATGTTCAGTGGTTTGGCAGTTAGGTAGTGATGTAGTTTGGCAGATATGTAATAATGTATTTTGGCATGTAATGATGTAATTTAGTAGTTAAGTAATAATGTAGTCATCTTCTATGATGCAATCTGATATGATCAGCCAATCAGTTGTAATGGGGTTTTCTCAGGGGTGTGATCTGCATCCAATATATATATTGATGTTCTGGCAATGCTCACTTGCTTGCTCTGAATCCTGCATCCAGCTTGTCATCCTCTGACTTCTGTTTCTTGGGTCTTGTGCCCACAGCCTGCCACTGAACCCATCAATCTTTGATTTGTCTGCCCCTGCAGCTTAAGTGAGTCAGGGAAAGCCTCCAGCCTGACTCTTGTGGCCCACAAACTTGGGACTTGCCAGCCTCTACAGTGTTGTGAGCCATTTCCTTGAGATAAATTTCTCTCTCTCTCTGTATATATATACATACACTTCATTGGTTTTGCTTCGCTAGAGAACCCGGTCTAAGACAGCCATTAAAAGTTAAAAAAAAAAAAGTTGCCATAGAGTCAATTCTGACTCATAGTGACCCTATAGGACAGAGCAGAACTACCCCACAGGGTTTCCAAGGCTGTAATCTTTATGCAAGCAGACTGCCACGTCTTTTTCCCATGGAGTGACTGGTGGATTCGAACAGCCAACTTTTGGTTAGCAGCCAAACACTTTACCACTGCATCAACAGAGCTCCTTCATTAAAACTTCCTGGGATGCATTTTGCGTTTTAAGAATATTGAGTCATTAACCACAGTCACAGTCAATTAAATCCAAATCTTTGGGGAAGGGACTGGATATTAGTATTCTTTAAGTGCTCCAGGTTCTTTCTAATGGGCAGCCAGGGTTTAGAACTGCTGATCTAACTCAAATTAGGCAAGAGAGGAATCATGGGGAATTCAAATCACACAACTGGAGAAAGATCATCATAGGGAATGCAGGTGGCTTATATGGGCATCTGAAATTTAATTCAAGCTGAATATGAGTGCATGCTTTAAAAAGAGATAATGATTGGATAGTTTTTTAAAAAAAAACTACTTTAATGTTACCTAGAAGTGCATTGAAGAAACAATTTAGACTTCTATGTTTTAGGTTGGGGCTGTTGATGAGAAAGTTGCTCTTAAGGCTCAAATAGCAGATCCAAAAAGGGCGGTAAACCTGAAGGGGCCTTGAAAGGATCAACGGTTGCACTTTAGGAAAAATCAAACAAAACAAAATTCTTAACCCCTTTCTCTAACTTGTATATTTGCTTTGTATTATAATAATTTGGAATTAATAAGTAGTTGATTCTATGATTACAAGAGGGCATTTCTTCTGGTGGAAATAACATACCTAAGTGGCTGCCAGAGCAGCTGGAGAAGCATGTCGGGGTGGGGAAGATAAACAAGGACTGGAGCTATGGGGGGGAGAGGTACAATATTAACAATTCTTTTCTTTTTTTTTTTTCTCTTGAGTCCAGGAGAAAAGATACATGGTATCAGAGCTAAGTTTTATTAATATTATTGTAGTAAATATCTATATAGATATGTAACAAATTTTGTTCTGTGTCCCTCAGCAAACACTTCAGAAATGGTGCCCTTGTCTTCTGCCAACTCCAAATCAATTAATTGCCCTGGCAGGAGTTTATTGCATAATTCTATTCCCTGGAGGCCTCAGGAACCTGAGTAAAAAGAGATCAAGGATGTCCATGAGTCAAAGTGGCCTGGAATTCAAGCTCCCAGTCTCAGGCTGTCTCCAGAGCCTCTAAGCCTCTGTTTGCTGTTGCTGCAAACCTTTGTCTACTGGGCTTAAAGCAGCCCCTACAATAGGGGACCCTGCCATTTGTCTGGGAGGCCTACCTGGGGCCAACTCCAATCCAGGTTTCAAGCTGATCACTTAGTCTTCTGCACTGGTTTGTCTGTTATTGGTACAAAATCCTATTGGGATTTGTTTGAGTTTTATGAATATGGATTTGGAAATTAGTCTTAAAACTAGTGATGCCAGATGGCATCCCCCAAAGAATCAGTCTCCTATAATTCACAGTAGTCTCCATGAGAATTTAGCTCAGATATAATCTTTATAAATACAACATGGATCTAAGGTAGGGATGTATCACTCATGTTTCTTGAATATTTTATTATTTTAAGAATAATTCAAACTGGAATGATACCCTTCCCCCTTGGTGACTCATGTAAGACAATGTAGCTCTCTTAACAAGACCAGGGTCTATTCTGACCAATGTCCCCTTTGGCTGAAATTGCCCAACCCATGACCGCTAGCTTTTGAAAGCAATGCTAGGCCAAGTCTTACTTGAGTCAGCACTGGTGCCTGACTCAGAGTTGCACTCCTATGGCTGACCAACACCATGAGAGACTTGTGACCTACTAGAGGTGACAGATATGGACTCACCACAGCAGCAACATCCTGCCTTTGGACTAGTGACTTCAGAGGAGATTGGTTGGCAGGAGCACACTGAGAATGAAGCGGAGACCTCCTCAAAAGAGAGATCATATGTCTCCACCCAGAGTTTCCCTGGATAGTGACTAGACTACCAGTCCTAGAACCATTCTACCAGCGTTCCATTACAAACTCACTTTTCCTCTGTGTGGCCTGAGTGAGTCTCCATTCCCTGCAGTTGTAAAAGAGTCTCATGCAATGGACAGAACGGACATCAAATTGTGAAGAACTGGATTTGAAATCTCACTCTGCCACATGCAAGATAAGTGTCCTCCAACAACTTTTTTTTTAATATTTTGAATTTTATTTTCTAATTTGTTAAAGACAGAAAATGCAAATTACTTTGTCCTAATGTGAAAAAATTTCATGTAAAAAAAAAAAAACTATATGAAACTTTAAACAACTGCATATATAGTAGGTAGTCAATAAATGTGGGCTATTTTTGTTTTTATTATTATAATTAAATAAGATAATAAAGGAACTCTTTAAGACATACAGTAGGCAATAAATGGTAATTTTTTTTTTTATTAGAGGTGTTTCTACAAACAGAAAAAAAAAAAATAGGCCCAAAATCAACACCTGATCTATTATTTATAAAGAGTTATTTGCTTGTTATGTTTTCTCTTTAACATGTGGAAACAAAGGGAGAACTTGCTTAGAAGGCCACACCTCAGTGCTCTGCTATCAAAGATGGTGAGAAGCCCCCTTCTGGGGTGGGAGGCCACATGTACTGTCTTATCCAGTCATAGAGGAAATTCCTATTGTTGCCATTACCACTCCTTGCTGTCCTGCTAGAACAGCAAGGGTTATTGATATACAGGGATTTAATATCTAATTTAAATAGGAATATCCATTTTTGACAAGTTATTGTTGTTAGGAGCCATCCAGTAGATTTCCAACTCATAGCTGCCTCATGCGACAGAGTAGAACTAACTGCCTCATAGAGTTTCCTAGAGTGGAATCTTTATGGGAGCAGATCACTGAGTCTTTCTCCTAGGAGCCACTGGGTGGGTTTGACCACCAAACATTCAGTTAGCAGCCAAGCACTTAACCCTAAAGTGAGCTAAAGAGTACTAGTAAATTTGGGTAATGATCCTTGAAGAAAGAGTGGAATGAAAATCTGACTTTCTGTTCCAAGTCTGTTACACAAGGAGGGTTAAGAGATGGGACTGGCTGTGGAAGCAGCATATCAGCCAGTCACCTTTATGTTCTGACAGAAGCTCCTGGCCTGTGAAGCCCTGGCCGACTGTGAGCATGGGGGAGAAGGGAGGCTGAGTGGGCCAAAACATGGGGGCAGGAGAGTCTAGGGCCTTGTCACAAAGTTTCTACTGCCATCCATAGGTGCTGCTGGAGTTCAGAGAAAGAGGGATCAGTGAGCACTGGGTAGATGTAGAATATTTCCCAAGGCACAAAGAACAGGATCTGAGCCTAGGAATATGGCATGGTGAGCACAGTGAGTGGGAAGAGAAAAAACAGACATTGATCATTTATTAAATCAGTTGGGTGTTCAACACTTGAGGCAGTTTGTTTCTGTAATCTCATCTGTCTAATGATCAGGCTGTTCTCTGATCATTCAGGTTAAATAAAAATGGAGAACAAGATCCAGGCACATGGTCACCACCTTATAAAGTGAAATACAATGTGCCCCCAGTAAGTTGCTGGTTTAAAGCCTGTGCTTCCTCCTCTCTCGCCTCCTGCGTGTGCACATACCCACAGAGTGGTCCAGTTCTGATAGCTACAGTTCAGACCATGTCTCAGCTTTTCTAAGAGAAGTTTCCTATGTACAAGTACTGCTAACAAAAAGCCCTGGGTAGCCACTTTTTATATTTTGTGACCCTCCATTTTCTAGTCCTAACTTATTAGACTTATTAGACCAAGCATATAATCTCTCCAAAGAAATCCAATCCACAGGGAGATGAGTGATTTTAGATGTGGCCTGCCGTGAAAAGATGGAACAGGGACCATTATGCTCTTTTTCAGAAAATTGAACAGATAAATCCAGAGAGAACGAGAAAGATGTGGAGGCTGAATTGAAGACAGAAATGCACAAGTAAGCAAAAACTCTGGGCAAGCAAGAACTATGAAGACAGAAAAATGTATGTAGGATCAAGATCATGAATAAGACAATCTGTAAGTAGTGGAGATTTGAATAGATTTTTGCAAAGTAGCTGAGTAGGTTAAGGATATATTAAGGGTTAGGGTTTGCTGCCCTACTCTACTGAGACCAGACGGTTATTTTCCCTGAGCTCCTGTGCACATATATTCCCATGAGAACCATCTAATTACATGTGATAACTTGAATGGGTCTCTATTACTTGTACACATAAGGGGCTAACTAAACCACTTTACCAAAAAACCAAACCCATTGCCCTTGATTCCGACTCATAGCAGCCCCTATAGGACAGAATAGAACTGCTCCATAGGGTTTCCAAGAAGCAGCTGTTGGGTTCGAACTGCCAAACTTTTGGTTAGCAGCTGAGCTCTTAACTGCTACATCACCAGGGTTCCTTTACTTTCCTGATAATTTTGCTTCTTGAAATTGACTCACTTGGGCTGCCCACTGACTTTTTCCGAAGTCCCCTTTGAAATTCACATGAAATCATTTTGACTCTCTGGTATCTGTACTGGTCCCAGGTGAAAAGCATCTTCTACTTAGAGAAAAGGAGTCTGGACTAATCATTCCTCCTCCCACCTCATCCTCTCTGCTATCATCCACCCCCTCAGTATCCCTCCTGTGTTGTACACGCAGATGTAGACTTCCCTAAACCTCTTCAGAAATTCCAGGAAGGGAGAAAAGAAAGATGCTGAATACACTCCACGTCATGTTCTCAGGGTGCAAGTTCAGGCTTGTTATTAAAATTCATGTTCTTTACCACTTGAGCAACACAAGGGGAATAAGCAGATCATTTAATTTTTTGCATTGTTAGTTTGGTTTCACACTTTTAGAGATCTTTCAGAGAAATAGTCATTATTACACCAATCTGGATTTTTTTTTCCTGTTTTTCATAAGTCTCTTAGAATTGAAAGAGAGGTTATAGCAGTATTTGAAAACTGTGTTCCAAGAAATATTATTGAATACTCCAAGAAAAGAGTTGATCTTGATAAAGCATTTCCTTCGTCAGAGACGTTTGGGAGCTCACAATACACATAAGGCTATTAAAGGCTTTAGAAGTCCTACGATAAAGAAATCTGTTAAATATAGTTTAATCTAGCATCTCCCTAGTTTTTCTGACAAAAAAAAAAAATCCTGTTTACAGAGAGCACATAAGGTCTTGCAGAACAGGATGCACATAATGTCAGATGAGGAATCACTGCCTCCAAGCTGTGTCCTTACCGAAGTATCTGGTCCCACTACTCACTCAATTCAGAAATGCTTCAACAACCTCTCTAACAAAAGGATATTCAGTTGAGACTCTACTTACCCATGGTCATCACTTTGTCCCATAATGACATTACCGTTAATACTCATTACCTCAAGGGACATCCAATTCTGTACCCAGTGAGTGGTAACAAGGTCCTGGAATTTGAAGTTAGAAGTTCTAGGCTCCGAATCTACTGGGAATAAACCTTTCTCTTCTGAACGTTGGAATTCTTCTGTGTTAAAATGGCCATAACAACACTAGTCTCATAAAATTCTGTAGATCAAAAAGAATTATACAAGTATCAGTTGTGTTTATTATCTCTATTGATATTCCATTAATAGCCAAAGGTTGCTTCCTGTAACTTTCTTTCTATTATCCTTATTTTGCCCTCTGGAGACAAAATGAGAATTGAATGAGAACTGGCCCACTTCCACATGGCATTTTCTCAGTTAGATCACTGTCCCATCGGACGTCTTAAAATTCTCTTTTCTGAGATAAACTCAATCCTTTAATCACAGGCTTATTGCATAAGAAAACATGATATTGAGTCCCTTAGAAATCATGACATTTTTCTCTACAGAGATGGATTGGTTCAGGTTCTTTCTAATATTTTTCTCAGAACCTGAACTCAATATTTCAGGTGTCCTCTAACCCAGGCAGAGAAGAGTAACACTCCCAGTAGGCAACAATTAGTGAAGCTAAGTTTGAATTCATCTATTGGCATTCATGGGCTACTTAGGGCTCAATTGATCTTGTAGTCAATTAAAAGCCAGGTCTTTTTACTAGAAGTGCTACCAAGCTGTGTCTCTGACCTTGTACACTTGGCTATTTAAATCTAAAAGCAGTACTTTACACTATTCCTTTTAAAATGTCAAACTTGCTGGTTTCAATCTGGTAGACTAGCTTCTTGTGTTCCTTGCTGATTCCAATTTGAAAGGCTTGTGTCATCTGCAAAGTTGGTGAACTTCTCTCTCTGACACAGCTTCATCTAAGCCTTAGCTAAAAATCTTGACCAGCGGCTGATCAGCGAAGTCAATTCTCCAGCAACTGCAGTATCCTCAAGTTTCAAGCCAGATTATAGGGAGGAAGTTATGTTGTTTGTCCCACAGAGAAAGGAAATTGCATGCCACTGTCAATATTGCACTCTTCCCAAAAATAAATAGAAATGGCCTTTCGAACACTCCTAAAATGAAGTCAAGATATTAAAAAAATTCTTCCTTCAGCAGTTGGATGGCAAAAGGAATGGCTGGGATATTGTCATTCATATTCCTATGAATTTTTGCTGTGAATGCCACACAGAATCAACAGTCATTACACAGTCTCATCTGCAGATTAGCAAAAAACCCTTATGCCTGCAAATATTTTGTGTCTTCATTTCTTCCTTCCTCATTCATTCGGTAAATCACCAAGCATGTACTAAGCACTTGAATATTCAGAAAATGTAGTGGATTCTGGACATTTAAAGATAAAGAAAACATAG
Organism: Elephas maximus indicus; assembly: GCF_024166365.1. NCBI lineage: Eukaryota > Metazoa > Chordata > Mammalia > Proboscidea > Elephantidae > Elephas > Elephas maximus. Next base: position 33,126,484 of record NC_064830.1, read on the forward strand.
TCTCTGTCTTTGGAAGCCTGATCACATAACAGGGGTGACAGAAACTCAAGCAAGTGAAAGTGTAAAAGGGCGTTACCAGCTATTTAGAATTTGGTAAGGCAACATGAACTTATGATGCAATAATTCCTTGCATGTGTGTGGGTGTGTGTGTCTGTGTGGTTTATTTGTGCGTGTGTATGCATAAAAAAAATTAGGAACAATCTATTTTAAAATATCAATAGAGTAGCCTAAATACCTCTGAATAAGCAATAATAATATGACGTGTTACATATTTTACACATTAATACAAAAAATAAAACTATAAACCATTTATTCATCCAAGTTACAAAGCTAGTAAGTGATACAAAAAAGACACCAATCTCAGCCATCCAATTCCTGAGACTGTGCGGTTAAGCACCCCTTTATCATTTCACCTACCACAATGGCAGAGGCCAAATCAGGGACTGATTCTCAGTGGTACTGAGGATATGGGAAAACTCTCATGAACTGACAGCGTGATTGTAAATTGCATGACTTTTTGTAAGGCAGCTCTCCACATGTATCTAAACGTAAAATGTGAAAAAAAATATAAAATGTACATTGTTGATGTTAGTCGCCTTAGAGTTGGCTCGGACTCATGGTGACCTTTTGCATAACAGAACAAAACGTTGCCCAGTAACCTATAAAATATGCACAAAAGTGTGCAAAGCTATTTGCACCATGATGTTCATTGCAGCATCTTACTTAGCAGAAGATTGGCTAAATAAATTTTGGTATATCCATGTAATGGGATGCCATGGAGTCATGAAAAAAGACAAGAAAAATGTAAAACTATAGAGACAGAAACAGATTAATAGGCACTGACTGCAAACAGGCATGAGGGAGGTTTTAAGGGTTATGGAAACGTCCCAAACTGGATTGTGGTGATGGCTGTGCGACTGCATAAATTTACTAAAACCCTCCAAACTGTACACAAAGTCTGGAATGAGAGATACCAAGCTATTAACAAGTTAAGTCTGGGAATGGTGATTATGAGGGACTTTTACCATAAATTTTCTGTATCACTTAAATATTACTAAACATTATAATTACAAATCCCTTTTGTAATCAAAAAATCAATTCACAAATTACATGTATCATAAATCAATAAACAATACCCTATTTAAGGGTGAAAACCCACTTTGTCATTAACAAGGTAAAGATGACTGCTAATACCACTATTTTTCACTGAGTGAGGCAGATATGTTAAAAACGAACAGGTATAATCACTATTATTGGTGATGATTTGATCATATATATGAAAAAATTAAGAATCATTTGATAAACTATAATAATATAATGAGCTTAATAACATGGTTGGTTATGAAATAAACCTTTAGAAATAAATACTGTCCTATACGTTTACAGTAACCAAAGAGAAAAACATCATAAATACACTAAAATATACTTTAACTCAGTAAGAAATATACAGGCCCTACATAGAGGAAGGAAACCCTGGTGGCGTAGTGGTTAGGTGCTACAGCTGCTAACCCAAGGGTCAGCAGTTCAAATCCGCCAGGTGCTCCTTGGAAACTCTACAGGGCAGCTCTACTCTGTCCTATAGGATCGCTGTGAGTCAGAATCGACTCAACAGCACTGGGTTTGGTTTTGTATATAAAGGAAACCACGATTTCCCTGAGGGAAATAAAAGAAATATACAATAGACAGCATGCTATTTCCCTAGATAAGATGACAATATTTTAAAGAGATCAAAAAAAAATTTTTTTTTATTCTTATTCAGTTACTCTTTAGAATTATTTCTAAATTTATAAAAATAAACATGTACATTTTACTGAAATTACATTTATAGATCAATTTGTATATCATTGATCTCTTTAAAATATTGTCATCTTATAAAAGACTTCTAAAATTATAACAATGAGAGAGGATTAATGTATTACGTATTAAAAAATTCATCAGATAACCACTATAATTTAATGAGTGGTATTGGCATTCAAATACTTAACAGATCAAAGAAACGTAATATCACCCCCCAAGTGTTTATGAATAAGTCATACAATAAAGATGGTATTTCAAACGAGAGGGAAAATGAAGCATTAGTCAATAAGTAGTGAGATTCAACTGATCCATTAGAAAAATAAAATTAGATTCCTGCTTCTCACATTACTCCAAAACAGATTCTATGGTGGATTTAAAAACAACATCCAAAACTTCAGAGGTTGTCTTTTGGTTTAAAGAATATAAATGCAGCGAGACCTGACCTGTGAAGACTGTGGTCTTTAATGTCATTGGTATCTGACTCATACATGAACATCAAAATCACAATAAAACAATCATTCAGACCTTGGCGAGTGGGGGGAGGGAATGATAATAATTTCAACTGTTCCCAGCAGTGCAGAGTATTACAAAGAACTGGATATTTAAATCAGATTTGAACAGAACTCCTGGCCCCACTGCTTATTAACCAATTACTCAGTCTCTCCCCTTGCCTCAGCTTCCTTTTCTATAAAGTAGTATACATGATACATACCACATTAGGTCGTGAGAATTAATGAGATAACCTATAAAAAGTATCCTGCTGATGCTTATTTGGAGATATTAGTGTTCCTCCCATCTATCTCACCCCCTTTCCTCCAAATGTTTATAAGATAAGAAATGCTAATTACTATCCTGCTAAACTATGAGGATTATTGTGTTTTCTTAAAACTTAGGGAAGATAAGATCATTCATCAAAAAGAAAACTGATTTATTTAACAGACATTTAGTAAGCACCTAGCGTTTGCCAGGAAACTCTGGTGGCATAGTGGTTAAGTGCTGCAGCTGCTAACCAAAAGGTCCACAGTTCAAATCCACCAGGCTCTTCTTGGAAACTCTATGAGGCAGTTCTACTCTGTTCTATAGGGTCACCATGGGTTTTTTTGGTTTAGTGTTTGCCAGGTACTATGCTAGGCACTGGGATTAGATAGTTAACTAATCAGACAAGGGTCCAGCCTTCAAGGTGTTCACAGTCTAATAACCATCTTCTGATAACATTTTCTTTCTTCCTTAAAACCCACTTCCTCTCCCTCTGTATGGCAGTCTTAAGGTTAAGAGCTTTCATATTTCTCTGGTTATCTCCTTCTTGGAAAAAGCACCATAGGTAGTCAGGAAGCCATTATTATCTCCACTGAATACATGAGGAAAATCCACTACCACCAGTTCTCTTTGATTCCAACTCATGCTAACCCAACGTGCCTCAGAGTAGAACTGTGCTCTACAGGGTTTTCCATGGCTGTGACCTCACAGAAGCAGGCCTTTCTTCCAAGGCATCTCTAGGTGTATTTGAACTGCCAATCTTCAGTTAGTAACCAAACCCTTAACTGTTTGCACCACTCAGGGACTCCTGTGAGGATAGTAGGCCCTTAGGATTAAAGGACATGCAATAATATTGATATATGCGTGGCACTATGGGAAGAAATGAAATGAATATGAGTTATTTTTAAAGACCATATTTTGCATGTCTTAGCTTCCTTACCAGGCTGTATTCTTTAAGAGAACAGGCCTCTTTGGACTCCTCACAGTTGCAAAGCAAAGTGCCTTGTCAAAAAATATTAACTAAAATGATTTCTCCATTTTATCTTCATAACAGCCTCATGAGCAAGACTATAATTATTATTGATTGTTTCAGAGAAGGAAACTGATGTTAAAACCAACAAGAAACTTGTAGAAGGGGCTACATAACTACGAGTTGAAATCGACTTGTCGGAACCTACAACAACAAACAGCACGCAGCTGGAGTGTTGTACATTTTTTAAAGGTTCCTCTTATTTGTCACAAAAATGATACTAGCTCACAAAAACATTCAAACAGAAGAAAGAGTATAAAGTGAAAAAAAACAGAAGTCTCTCTCCACCACTTTTTTCATCTTTGCCCCAAGATGGTGGCATAGTGGTTAAGAGCTAAGGCTGCTAACCAAAATGTTGGCAGTTCGAATTCACCAGGTGCTCTTTGGAAACCCCATGGGGCAGTTCAACTCTGTCCTATAGGGTCGTTATGAGTTGGAATTGACTCGATGGCAACAGGCTTGGTTTGGGTTTTGTGTGTGTGTGTGTGTGTGTGTGTGTGTGTGTGTGTGTGTGTGTGCGTGTGTGTGGAAATTTAGGCATATAACAATGTACATAAGTATCCTTTTTTAATCGTAAGTGTCTAACATTTGTATATAAGATGATAAATGAGGTCATGTTATAAATAATATTTTGCACCCTGCTTGTATTATTAATGGAAACCCTGGTGGCGTAGTGGTTAAGTGCTACAGCTGTTAACCAAAAGGCTGGCAATTTGAATCCACCAGGCACTCCTTGGAAACTTTATGGGGCAGTTCTACACTGTCCTATAGGTTCTCTATGAGTTGGAATCTACTCAATGGCAACAGTTTTTTTTTTTTTTTTTTTGTATCTTTAACAATAAACTTTGGAGAGCTTTCCAGGTCAGCATATGCAATGCTAGCTCATTCTTTTTAATGACATAGCTCATTTGCAGATAGAGGCAAAAATGGAACTCCATTTTTCTGATTCTTGGTAACTCTTCTTCTCTCTACCATGCCAAGTAACTCTCTTCTTTCATGGTTTCAAAACTGAAGTAAGAAAAAGACCAACATTTCCCACCCACTTCCCTTTTTTTTTATTGTGCTTTAAGTGAAAGTTTGCAATTCAAATCAGTCGCTCATAAAAAAAAAAAAAAACTTATACACACCTTGTTATGTGACTCTAGTTGCTCCCCCTATAACGTGACAGCACACTCCTTCTCTCCGCCCTGTATTTCCCGTGTCTATTCAACCTTCTCCTCCATTCAACCAGCTCCTGTCCGCCTCTGCCTTCTCATCTTGCCTCCAGACAGGAGCTTCCCATCATTTTATCAGTATCCCATATCACAGATCATTCCTGTCCAAGTAAAGGTATTTTTTTACTCAAATTTCTTACAATGCAGCACACAAGAAATAGAATAATTCCAGGCAACATGTTCTCTCTCCCTCTTACACACACACACAGAGCACATATCAAGATACCCAACTGTTCACAGGCTATAGCAACCCAACACAAACTTCATATAACTTTTCTTCAGACCTGGTAGCCCAAGAAAACTACCCTCAAGTTCACGATAATAAAAATTAAAAGAATAAGAGGAAAAAAATTAAAATTTCTTTACGTTGGAGACAAAAATATCAAACAATCTGCTAGCTATGATTCTGAGCTGTTGTTCTGAGAAATACAGACTTTAAAAGACAATTTCTCGGCATTCAAATGCTGTAGTAGAGATAACAAAACCATTTCCTAAACTCTGTAAGGGACTGACAATGCCTTGTTAGATTCAAAGAGAACAGGTCCGGTTACAATGAGGTCAACAAAGACAGAACCCCATAATGCTCAGAATCACACAACTCAGTAAGATTACAAGAAAAGAAACCTCAATTTAGGTGAAAGATTAAAACTCCTATTCAGCAACCATTGGCTTTTCTAAGAGTACAAAATCCTAAATAATCATTTCCCCTAATCCAATGGATGTCCTGTTGCTCTGTAATTAATGATAATGGATGGATTCTGCAAACTGGAGTACTAGTAAACCTTTTCAAAGCAAGAAAGCAGCACTGTCCTTTGCAGCCTCTCAAAGGAAAGCCCTCTCTGCCACGGGCTCTAAAGGTCAGGGAAGCTCATTAGCTATTTATCTACTTGTGAGGAACCACATTCATCTTGAGATGTCATTCTACAAACCTCACCCAAGGGAAGACATGTTGGGAAAGAAAAATCAGTGGAGAAAACCAGCATTCAAACTTGAGAAAGTAATAAAGCCAAAAGCAAAAAAAAAAAAAATTATGGGTTTAATTCATTTCAGTATCACATTTTTATTAACTGCCTTTGTTGTGTCAGGCACTGTCTGTGCTATGAATATGGAGATAGTAAGACTAAGCCTTTACAGCCAAAGATCTCCCAGCTTAGAGTGGAAGACAGAAAAGTAAACAACTACGCTTCGACATTATACATGCCATGATAAAGTTTGGCCATGGGGTTATGCGAGGAGAAAAGGGGGCCCATGATATTCGATGGCACATAAAATAAGTTGACTTACTTTCATTGTGTATATATCTTTTTGCAGCTTTTGAAATGTGTATTCTTTGCATGCATTATCTATTCACAAATTAATTAAAAATAAAATGGTGGCTAAAAGTGATTAAATAAATTAACTCTTGTCCAGGGTAAAAAGCCATAACTGTGTAATAGCTACTTATTCACAGCCAAGAAAAATAAGAACACATTAGTGCCAGTGAATAAACAATAATGCATTTGAATTTTTATAAGTATGCTTGAAATTCGAAACCTTGTATTTTATAATAGCGTCCCAGGTTTTCATGCAATCAAGTCATGGGCTTAACAAAACGCGATGCTGGTTGTAGTCTAAATTGGTATAACCACTTGATAAAACAGTTTGACTTTGGTAAAGTTGAAGATACGTATACCCAATTCCAGTCCTGGGTATATACCTTGGATGGATCTCAATAATTAATGTACACCAGAATCATCTGGAAAAAAAGGCTAGTTAAAATACTGGTTGTTGGACTCCATCTCAAGAGTTTCCAATTCACTGGGTCTAAGGCGGGACTGGAAGCTCTGGTGGCGTAGTGGGACACAAGAATTGAAGATGGGACACAAGAATTTGCATTTCTAACAGTTCCCAGATGACACTGATGCTGCAGTCCCAAGAACCACACCATGGGAACCAAGAGAAACTCACGCACATACGCACCAGATCACGCGAGCAAGACTTTTCTCTAGCAGCGTTTTTCATAATACCCCAAACTGGAGACAAGCCAAATCACTATCAACAGAAGAGTACTCAAGTTGTAATTAAATTATACGATGGTTTGCCATACAGCAATGAAAATGAACTACAGCTGCCTGCAACAACATAAATGACTCTCTCAAGTACAATATGGAGCAAAAAGATGCAAGAAATAAAGGATATGTCAGTATAATTCCATTCACATAAAGATGTCCTAGAATAAGCAAAAGGAAACTAAATTGCTTATAGATGCAAACACAGGTAATAAAAGTATAATGCAAAGTCAGTAAATCATTAAATGATAAAAGTCATAATACCGGTAACCTCAAGGGTGTTATATGGGGTTGTGATGGGGCAAGGTCACACAGAGGACTTCTGGGGTGCTGGCAATGTACTATTTCTTGACTTGTGTGGTAGTTATCGAGTGTTAGCTCAATAATTATTTGTTAAATTGCATATATGTATTTAATGCAGTTTTCTTTATGAATGTTATATTTAACAATACAAAAGGGGAAAAAAACTGTTCAAAGGAAAGAGGTCATTAAAAAATGGGTGAATCAGGAAAAGCTTCATCAAGATGTTGAGACATAGCTTCAGTAAAGGAAGCTCGGTTTTTTAGTGAAAAGAGCTAGACAGATGAACATAGAATCGTTAAAGAACTTTTAAAATGTTATATCCATTCATAAGGTAAATTTAAAAGTTACCAATTTGTAAAAGGCCAGTGAAAGTTTTCATAAACTTAACAATTTTATCTCATTGCCAACTTAATAGAAATGGATTTTTTGTAATTGTCTATTACTGCTATTAAGATAAACAAAAGGTTAATTTATTAATATTAAATACACATTATTAAATTAAACCAAAAATTAAGCTTTTCTCTGTATTGGGCAGGTTCTAGGTGCCAAACTGCAAATGGGAAAACTATTTCCAGGGTTAAGTGTTCAACCAATGTTGTAACTAAAAATTTTTCTCAGCATATCTTCCTCTCTTCTTTCCAAAAAGTTAACCAAGAATTATTTACTTCTCACCACAGAATTCTCACCTTATGAGAGGTGAAAGGTTTTTTTTTTTCTTTTCCAAAATAGCTACCTTTTCAGCAAAAGTTTTCAGATGAATCGAAGGACTTCTGCTATATTTCTTGGTTTCTTTTGGATAAACCATTCTCATTTTGCTTCCTAAGGCAGTATCCTGACGTAAGGATTGCTTTTCCTTTTGTCTCATGTATCTATAGAATGATGCCGTGATTATTCTAAAGTTAATAATTTCCTCAGGATCCTAAAGGCTTGAAAGGGGAACCGTTTAGCCCTCCTTTACACCCTTCTCCCGTCTGTGTCTTTTCCTTACTCAAGGAAGTCACAAGTTGACCAGGAAGCTGTTTGTGACAAAAATCCATGAGCCAATATATCTCCCACCCATAGTTTAGTCCTCATAAATCCACAATTAAACTCCTAAATTTAGACAGGAGAGGAGAGATAATGGCCATTCATCCATCTAATTAAATGCAGAAAGGCACTTAGAAATGTATTCAGGGATTTCAGAATATCATACCCTGTGAATGCACCCACTGGTACCTGCTTTCTCTAGGGTTTGGCCGCATAAAAATCAGTATCTCCCCTAGAGAAATAAGAGCCTTCACACAAACAGACATATGCACACCCATGTTTATTGCAGCTCTATTTACAATAGCAAAAAGCTGGAAGCAACCAAGGTGTCCATCAATGGATGAATGGGTAAATAAATTGTGGTATATTCACACAATGGAATACTACACATTGATGAAGAACAGTGACGAATCTGTGAAACATTTCATAACATGGAGGAACCTGGAAGGCATTATGCTGAGCGAAATTAGTCAGAGGCAAAAAGACAAATATTGTATAAGACCACTATTATAAGATCTTGAGAAATAGTATAAACTGAGAAGAACACATACTTTTGTGGTTATGAGGGGGGGAGGGAGGGAGGGTGGGAGAGGGTTTTTTTACTGATTAGTTAGTAGATAAGAACTGCTTTAGGTGAAGGGAAGGACAATATTCAATACATGGAAGGTCAGCTGAACTGGACTGGACAAAAAGCAAAGAAGTTTCCGGGATAAACTGAATGCTTCAAAGGTCAGTGGAGCAAGGGCGGGGGTTTGGGGACCATGGTTTAAGGGGACTTCTAAGTCAATTGGCAAAATAATTCTATTATGAAAACATTCTGCATCCCGCTTTGAAATGTGGCGTCTGGGGTCTTAAATGCTAACAAGCGGCCATCTAAGATGCATCAATTGGTCTCAACCCACTGGATCAAAGGAGAATGAAGAACACCAAGGTCACACAATAACTAAGAGCCCAAGAGACAGAAAGGGCCACATGAACCAGAGACTTACATCATCCTGAGACCAGAAGAACTAGTTGGTGCCTGGCCACAACCGATGACTGCCCTGACAGGGAGCACAACAGAGAACCCCTGATGGAGCAGGAGAACAGTGGGATGCAGACCCCAAATTCTCATAAAAAGACCAGACTTAATGGACTGACTGAGACTAGAAGAATCCCGGCGGACATGGTCCCCAAACCTTCTGTTGGCCCAGGACAGGAACCATTCCCAAAGACAACTCAACAGACATGAAAGGGACTGGACAGTGGGTAGGAGAGAGATGCTGATGAAGAGTGAGCTATTTGTATCAGGTGGACACTTGAGGCTGTGTTGGCATCTCCTGTCTGGAGGGGGGATGGGAGGATAGAGAGAGTTGGAAGCTGGCAAAATTATCATGAAAGGAGAGACTGGAAGGGCTGACTCATTAGGGGGAGAGCAAGTGGGAGTATGGAGTAAGGTGTATATAAACTTATATGTGACAGTTTGACTTGATTTGTAAACGTTCACTTGAAGCTCAATAAAAGTTAATAATAAAAAAAAATCAGTATCTCTCTTTCTCTCTCTCATCTCACCTCATCTCACTTTTGTAGTTTCTTCCTTTACCCTGGATTCTTCCCCTTCAGCCTAGAGACATGCCCCAGCCAAAAACAAAATAAATCAAGGAAAAACAAAAAATGTCACATATTCTTTAATCCTTTTTCACCATAAAATATCTTTTAAACTAGTCCATGTCTAGCGCTATTGGCTCCTCCAAGAAGCCTCCCTTAACTCTTCCCCTCTTCTTTCTCTCCAGAAAGAGTTGTCACCCTTATCTACATTCCCACAGCACCCACACTAGTCTCTTTTATAATACCTTCCCAATGTATAGCGACTGTGTACATATCTGTGGTTCCCACTGCTTGTTGAGGACATGGCCGTGTTTCATTTGTCTCTAAATCTGCACAATAACTGGTACTCAGTGAAGATGGCATTGAACTGAACTTTCTCCTTAACTTTTCCACCATGTTAATATAATCTTCTGACAAAGGTAAATGCTGATAGCAGACCTACTATACATCAGGTACTTTGTTAGAAGTCCAGGAGATGCCTTCATGGAGACTTACAGTCCAAATTACTACTAAATAACATATAATGCACAGGATGAAAAGTACTGCAATCACTATAATAGAATTCTAAACAAAATATGTGAGAATGCAGAAATGAGAAAAAAAATTCCCTAATTAATGAGCAGAGGAAGATGAGGAAGAAAGAATCCAGGCAGAAAGTGGTACTCCACCAATGACAGTTCAACCTTCAACCCGTAGTCAGCCAAGTTTGAATTGTTCGCAATTATTTTTTATTCCCTACTTGATCTTTTCCAGTCCATTGAAAACTCCCCAACATTTCACTTTTGGCAACGGCTGTTAAATCTATCCTCTCCTTTACAATTGCACTCCTACCGTCTAATTCATTACTCTTGACATGAAATGAACAACTATAATAGCCTTTTGCTAATCTCTTTCCTCCTCCTTTCTCTACCACATCAATATATCCTATATACTTTTTCAGGATTAATCTTCATGTGAAATTCTCATCCTATCACTTCTTTGCACAAAAGTCTTTAATGACTCCTCGCTAATTACCAAATTAATTTTCAGTGCTTCCGTCTAGCATTCAAGGCACAGCAGAATGTGGCCAAAACCAATGATTTTAGCCTTATCTCCAACCACCCCCTTACTTTCATTCCATGCTTTGGCCAAACTTGGCTATCCTGCCTTCCCAAGCATACCCCAGATCTTCCTGCCTCATCCTTCATTTCTCATCTCCATCTGTCAAAGACCTGGCCATTTCATAGGAATGGCTCAAACACCTTAAATGTAACTTGCTTGATGAAATTGCCCCTGTTGGCCATTCTTCCTGCAAAGCAATGTGATCTCTCCCACCCTGAAATATCTATAGCATTATTCCTTGCATATGACTGTGTTTTTACTGCCCTCTTTTTTTTTTTTTTTTTTTTTTTTTTTAGTACACACTCATAGGACTAAGTTGCTCTTCCCACACCCTACAAAATATATCACTTTCCTCAGCACTTAACTCCTCATTATACCTGGAATTGCTTTACCAGGGAAAGAAATTTTTATTAGAGTGCAAAGCAACACCTCATTTCCCTCAGGAACCCCCGAAGCACCTGGAACAAGGTCTGGTCCTAAGAATCATCCACGGGCTCTCTGAACTGGATATTATCTCAGAAACACGCCTCATGACCGGATGAAAACTTCAAAGCTAAGACAAATCTTTTACATTATCATTTTAGAGAAGTAATGAAGGTATTGTTGTTGTTATTAGGTGCCATTGAGTCAATTTTCAGCTCACAGTGACCCCATGTGACAGAGTAGAATAGCCCCATAGGGTTTTCCAGGCTGTAATCTTTATGGGAGCTCATTGCCAGGTCTTTCTCCTGCAGAGCCACCAGGTAGGTTCGAACTGCCAACCTTTCAGTTAGCAGCTGAGTGCTTAACTGTTGTGCCACCAGGGCTCCTTAAGGTACCCCTAGGATGAGGGGATTTGGTTATACGCATCTTTATTTCCTCAAAGTGCTCTCTGCCAAGTTGGCCACAGAAAGCCTCTCCTGAGGGAAAGGACACAGGCTTAACAGTAAGTATTTAAAGAAAATTAGTTTGGCAGGGAAGAATTCCCTTTGATTCTTGGAATGCCCTAAAAATCTTGAAGATAATCAGATTCCGGATAAGAGGAAATGTTCTCCTGAGAAATAACAGCTAAGACCAAGATGCTGTCTAGGGGATAGAGGGACCAAGGATCTGGGTCTCAACATTTCCACTGGGGGAGACTCTGAGCCATATTGGTTCTGCCAATTTTCAACCGCACCTTACCTGGCACAAGAAGTCAGAAGCAAACTGGTGACCTCATACCCCCTTCAAACCAACCGTTTCCTAAATGCGAGTTCCAAATTATTCTAGTGGGAGTAAGGTAACAACTAACTTTCTACCAATAAGTACTATATGTAGAAACAGATTTAATTACTAAATCCACTTCCAACATCTGAAGAAAAGTCAATTTCTGAAAAAAAAAAATATATATATATATATATATATATATATCAAAACAGTTGGAACTTTCCTGCACATCATGTGCTTGTCATTTTCCAAACCAGACACATTGTGAGCAGCATACTAAAAGTCTGGAATTTAGATAACACAATAAATCATTCATTCCCAATAAACAGAAGCATGGTCTGCATTATTTGGTTTCAAAATTCTAAATTCCAACTGATTCTGAATGCCAGCAATGAATGCATGTTCATACTGCAAAAACAATCAATGGAGATATTATCCCTTCTCCTAAGCAAAGAGTACAATGTCAGTTTCCACTGGGTAATATTTTCTGTGTCCGTGGGAGTGTGAAGAATTTACATTTAGCCTTTTTTTCTGGTGATGTTTAGCACCCTGTGTCTTACACAGTAGTCTCCAGACAGCTGCCCAGCTGGCCTTCCCTGAGCAGGTCTGAGCTGATGACCCTCACACTCGGTGTACAGGCATTGAAGTCAGTCTTCTCTCCTCAGTTACTTTCCAGCCTCTCTACAGAGCATGAATTTCATCCCTTGATAAAGCAACTTTAATCATCAATAAACAAGATGATATTGGTGCAGTGTGTGTATTTTTTAAAATATGGATGCCCTGCGTAGCCTGTGCTCACTACACTGGTGCCTGAGGCCAGGATAAGTCTGATGCAACTTATATACCATGTTTTTTATCTATACAGCTGTTTGCATATGTTCATCATTGATCACATAAGTTCATCGTTGATCACATAAGTTCATCATTGATCAAATAATATCATATATGTAAGATGAATAGTAGAAGTTACTTGAAACTGCCAGGGCTTCGTGTTCTAGATATTAGATGGGCTAGAAAGCTATCATTGAAAAACTCCCGAATGTCACAAAGGTTGCACTCAATCTATTATAACCTACCCACTGCCGTCGAGTCGATTCCAACACATAGTGACCCTATAGCACAGGGTAGAACTGCCCCATAGAGTTTCCAAGGAGTGCCTGGAGGATTTAAACTGCCGACCTCTTGGTTAGCAGCCATAGCAATTAACCACTACACCATCAGGGTTTCCCAATCTATCATAACCCTCATTTAACAGATAAGAAGATCAAGTTCCAGAAGGAGAAGGCTAGCAGTAGATCTGATTGTAGGGCCTTACAGACCCATGTTCTCCCCAGCAGTGTTGACCTGGTCAGGATATTCATAGGTAGACCAAGAGACTGTCTCATGGCATAAATTAAGGAGCCTATTCATCTCGCAGCCATGGGTTGATGCTTAAAAAGTTCCTGTCAAATTTCTAGGTTACAGCATTAAAAGAAAGGTGACGGTCCTTTATATATGCTAGTGCATACATTTTAGATCCTTACATGACATTAGGCCTTGTTGTGGATTTAATTTTTTTCCCAAAATATATGTATTGAAAATCCTGGCCCTGGTGGCATAGTGGTTAAAGCGATCAACTACTAACTGAAAGGTCAGCAGTTCAAAACCTCAGTGACTCCAGGGTAGACAGATGTGGCAATCTGCTTCCTTAGAGATTTACAGCCTTGGAAATCCTGTGGGGTAGCTATGAGTCAGAATCTACTTCATGGCAGTGGTTTTATACTAGTTAATATGATCCTGTTTGGAAATTGCTTTTCTTTGTTAATCAGGTCATACTGGAGTAGGGTGGGTTCTAAATCTGGTCACTTCTGAGTTATAAAAAAGAGCAGAACGGACACAAAGAAACACACAGGGAGCAGAAGAAGGCAGATGATGGAGACACATGCATCTGCAGATACTAGAGGCTGAAACAGGCAAGAAAAGACCTCCCCCTAGAGCCATGCCCTGAATTCAGACTTCTAGCTCCTTAAACTGAAAAAATAAATTCTACTCCTTAAGTTGCCCACTCTGTAAAAGTGCCCACTCTGTATGTACATGTAAATCCCAGTTGTAGAAATACAGCCTGAAGGGGCCTGTACCAGTTTGTGGTGAGGAATTGTTTCTATAAATGATATGTGTTTATACAATTTTATAAATTGGAGAATTCAGGAAAATTCTAGAATAGGAGCCTATCTGGCCATTTCAGTGGATACCATCCATCAGCTAGTCTCAAGCAAGAAGTGGATCAATAGGACATTAGAAGAAAAGCAGAGAGAAGAGGAAAAAAAAAGTAAAAGCAAACAGAATATCCACCCTTGAGGAAAAGGTGCTGACAGTGCTTCTCCTGGCCACTCCACTACATCTGCCTTAGTGCTGACCCTCCTGTCACCTAAACTAATTCAATCACCTCCTCCCGGGCAGTATCATGCTTGCAGCAACACCTGCTCCAGCCTAACACTGATGCCAGAGTGTTCCCAGCCTCTTGTATTCCCTTGGCTTACTCACTGGTCATCCTTCCCCTTGAATTCACCTAAACTAACTCCTATTTATCCTTCAATGATCAGGATGTTATTTTATCCAGGAAGCGTTCTACAATCCCCAGTGTATCTTAGATGCTCCTCCTCTGGACTCATACAGTGCCTGGGTTTACTTATATCTATAATCACACACAACACACTACAGTGATTCTCTTGGTTTCTCAATTACATGAAAACAACTATGTCTTCTTTTCCTTGATATCCCTACATCCACTACAGGACATGGCACATTGTAGGAACTCACTAAGTGTTTCTTGAATGGGAGAATATTCCTAAATCATAGACCTGATAGTATAACTTTTCTGTTTGCAAATTCTCAGGAGCTGTCTTAGTCTGGGTTCTCTAGAGAAGGAAAACCAGTGAAGTGTATATATATAAAGAGAGAGATTTAACTCAAGGAGATGGCTTACACAGTTGTAGAGGCTCGCGAATCCCAAGTCTGTGGGTCAGGAATCAGGCAGGAGGTTTCTCCTGACTCATGTAGCTGCAGGGGCTGATGAACCCAGGTTCGGCAGGTCAGATAGCAGGCCACTGGCATGGGCTGTGGAGACTGATGAATCCAAGATTGACAGGTAAAACAGCAGGCTGCTGGCTCACAGGCTATAGAGACCAACTAATCCCAAGATCTGCAGGCAATACAGTAGACAGCTGGTTCAAGTCCCAGGAACCAGAGGTCAGATGATGATCAGGATCCGGAGTGACCAAGTGAGCTTTGCCAGGATGTCTACCTATATATTGGATACAGGCCACACCCCCAAGGAAACTCCCCTTACAACTGATTGGCTGATCACATCAGATCACAGCAGATCACATGATGGAGGTTGACTACATCACTGCCTAACTGCCAAGTTACATCATTGCATAACTGTCAAACTAAATCATTGCATAACTGCCAAACCACTCAGAATCATGGCCCAGCCAAGATGACACACAACCATAATCATCACAGGACCCATAATATCATTAATGTTCAAACTCTTTTGCCTAATCTAGTATCCAAGGTTCTCCATGGTATGAGTCTAAGCTGTCTTTCCTGAACCAGGTGGTTTGGATAAGCAGACTTTTCCATGATCGGTGAACCCCTGTACTTCACATGCATTATCTGAATATTCAACTGAACCAATGGGAGAAAATCCCTTAAGGCATTTCCACCAAAGATTCACCAAAATCACTATTGCTATCTACAAGCGAAGTCCAAAGTAATCCATCCAACATAAAGTGTGGCCTTCAAACAGATCAATGACACAAACCATAATACTTCAGGTAGTCATAACCCCACTTCACAGCAAAACACCCAATTCATTTGCCAGTAACTCTTGGCTTATGCAAAGCCCAGCAGGCATCTGGAAAGCCCAAGTTGGACTGAGTGCCCTATCGGCTCTACATAGTTTCAGCAGAGGAATGTCTGAAAAAGTCTGATGTCATGACAGCCTCCTTTCTCAACCTGACTCAGCCTTCCCTACACGGATATTATCACTGTGTTATAAGATACGGCTCAATGGCTAGTTCTGGCTGATTAAATTTTAGTTTGGTAAACCCAAACCCAGTGCCGTTGAGTCGATTCCGACTCATAGCGATCCTGTAGGACAGAGTAGAACTGCCCCACAGAGTTTCCTTTAATTTGGTAACCTAGAGAAATTTCATCTGCCCAGTCTCAGGGGACAGGTATAAGGAGAGATCAGCATTTGAATGTAGTTTTTCATCAGTATAACTTAAAGACTCCCAAATGGAAAGTAAGGGCCAAGAGAAGTCCCAAGTGACCTGTCAAGGTGCTACTGACATAGGTGCATAAGCTGACCATACAAAGTAGGGAATTCACTTCCCAGGGGCTTCACTCGGGAAAGGCTGGAAGTATGGGCTGGAAAATAGACCTTGATCCTGTACCCTTTTCCATTCATGACCCTAATTCTTAACAGATTGGAATACAGATGTGCTTGCCTTTCCCCTGGCATGGCCCCTGCATTCCCATCCAGGGCTTTTACACAGGCTGTTGGTTCTTCTCACTTATCCGCCTAACCCAATCTTTCTCATCCATAAAGATCCACTTAAGATGACAACTCCCTTATGAGGCTTTCCCTATTCCTCAGTCAGGATTGATTGCTTTCACCCCTCAAAACCCTGATGAATGCCTCTTCAGCACTCAAGCCAATTTGCTTTGCCCCCCTCCTGGACTGTGAGCTCCTTGAGGACAGAGATCACTTTCAATCCATCTCTTTGACCTCCTGCTCCAAAACTGGCCAAAGGAAGGCACTCTCCCCCACTGGCATATGCCATCCTACCAGGGACCAATTTCCCAGCTGAACAAAGTCCATGAAGAAAATTAATGGAGAAGAAAATACTCTTCTGACTCAAGGCCAAGGAGGCCACACTCGCCCAAGAGTCCTGGAAGTGGCGTAAGGCAGACGAGACAGTAAATGGTCATTCTAACAGTACGATAATCACAATTTTCCATCTTCCACATGTGCCTCCCCTCAATAGCATCAGAGGGTCAGCTTGGACATTGTCCCTTTATAGGAAGATGGGAAACAGCTATACGTCTGCACTTAGTCCAGTTGGATCAGAGCATATAGGTGAAAATCCAACTCTTTCTAAAAAGAGGCAGAAGAATGTGTTGGCAGGAACACAGTGTCTGGAATCAAAGACTTATATTTTGGCTTTGCCACTTAACAGCTTCTTAATTTTGGCATCCAAGTGTTTATCACTTTACTTCAATTTTCTTATAATGAGTATTTTGCAATCTTTGATCAATAGAAAGTTGATGACTACTTTCTAGATGTTTTTGTTTGTTTTCTTTAGTAATAAATGTAATAAGCATAATTGATATTTCTCTGTGTACAACCCTGGCCTTATACCATAAGTTTTTTGTTGTTTGTTTTTTGTTCTTTTTTTTATGCAGCACTCTCCTTTTTATTAATTTCTTAACCAAAAAAAAAAAAAAAAAAAAAAAACCCATTGCCATTGAGTCGATTCTGACTCATAGTCACCTTTTGGACACAGCAGAACTGCCCATAGCGTTTCCAAGGAGCACCTGGCAGATTTGAACTGCTGACCCTTTGGTTAGCAGCTGTAGCACTTAATCACTATACCACCAGGGTTTCCATTAATTTCTTAAGAGTATGTAATTGCAAGTGTGTTGCTGGTGAAAAACCCCAGGTTTTGCTCAGCGTGACTTGGTACAGCCAATAAACAAGATGCTGAGGTGGGAGATCAGAAAGACACCCTTATTTCATTGTACAAGGAAAGGAGCAACTAGGGCTGCTGCCTCCAAGGCTGGAACAGGAACTGTAAATTCATTGTGATTATTCAGGATTGAACTTCAAGCAGGTGCTCAGGGCTTGGCGGTGATTATGCATTTTCTTTAGATAAGGGTTTGATCCCTCAGGATGGAGGAAGACGTTGAGGTGGGTTGAGGCCATCTATGGCCCATTCTGTGTTTATCTTGTCAAGGACAATTTCAGAAGGAAGTGCAGCTTACTCTGCTTGTTGTAGGAGGATAGAGCAGGTGTCTCTTAGAAGGGTTTGGTTCTGAGGCTACCTGCCTCGGGTGTGATTTATTCTCTGTTGTTCTTGTTAGGTGCCATCAAGTCACTTCCGATTCACTGTGACCCTATGTACAACAGAAAGCAACACTGCCTGGCCCTACACCATCCTCACAATCGTTGTTGTGCTTAAGCCCACTGTTGCAACCACTGTGTCAATCCATCTCATTTGGGGTCTTCATCTTTTTCACTGACTCCCTACTTTACCAAGCATAATGTCCCTCTCTAGGGACTGATCCCTCCTGACGACATGTCCAGAGTATGTGAGAAGTAGTCTTACCGTGCTTGATTCTAAGGAGCATTCTGGTTGTACTTCTTCCAAAACAGATTTGTTTGTTCTTTTGGCAGTGCATGGTATATCAATATTCTTCTCCAACACCATCTCTGGCCAAGTGTTATTTGAGAGAGTTGATTTTTTTTGGTATGGTTCATTATTCTTGGGGGCTGGAATTCTGGGCTAACTTTGTTGTTATGCCCAGTTTTGTTTCACTGTGGTCAGAGAGTCTGACCTGTATGAGTTGTGCTTTTTGCCACTTACAAGACCTTTGTTGTTAAAATTCTTGCTCATATAACAGGGGGAAAAAAGCTTTATTTTCTCTTCAGGATTGTTTGGAATCTGTCCCTGAATTAGTGAGTGAAAAGCAATGTTCATAACTCACCATGACAGATAAGAAGACACCATGAATACCTCTTAAGCCATCTACCTTTGCTTGATCCATTTTGCTTCAGTTTGTACATTAGGAATTTGGTATATATATTAAAGTGGAAGAGTAGTTTCTACAGAATAAAATGGCAGGACTCATACAAAAGACATGTCTGGCAGAAAATTCATTCAGCAATGAGAGATACTAGACACTTTATAAAATTCTATCATTCAAAACATTACAGCATCCTTATAGAAGAATGTCAACAATGTCACATGTTGATTTGACTGCAACATTTTCACATTCTTTTGTTTATGAAATGCCAAGATAATTTAAGATCTCTTTTTTTTTTTTCAGTATTATTGCTTCCTTTACCCCTTCTCTTCCTTTTCAATTAGATTTTCTTTCCTTCTTTCATAACCTTTTTTGATGCTGGATGCCTTGTCCACTATCCTGCTGTTTCCAAATGACGTTTCTGAAGCAATCTCTCTCCAAAACTAACAACTTCCTAACAGACTCATTTAGCCATGTATTTACGTGGGCCACCTTTCATCTGAGCAGTGCAGACTGTCTCAGAGACGTTAACTCCTGGCTCTCCTGGGACAGACTCAGTAAGTCATAATTACACCCACTCTGATTGGAGGACTGTTCAGAATGCTGATGGCTAACGGCGGAAACTTACTCCCCAAACTGGTTGCACTTGGATTGAAATTCAGAGGACTCCAATGGCCTGGGCATTCCACATTATAATTTTCTCTATTACAGCTTTAAATTATCTTCTCCTTTAGGTTTAGAATCATGAATTTTCAAGTTAGCAAATATCTTAATCTCTATCATTTGTTTTCTTGGATAAATCACTGAATCCCAGAAAAGATAAGAGACATGGCCAAGTAGCAAGTACCTGAGGCAGAGTGAGACTAGAACCCTGGCCTCTGGATCCCTGGTGCAGGATTTCTCTGTTATTACTTACAGGTTTATAGTTTGCATCATACGTCATGCTCTTCTTGCCATTCTTCTTCTTATCTCCTGCTTCCTTTCCACTCTCTTCCCTCTCTAGTACCCTCTCAAATTGGTCTACGCAATATCTTTTTCTTGGTCTTGCATCTACAGCATATAAAACAACATAAATTCAGGCTAATTATGTGCAAAAACAAAAACAAACAAAAAACAAACCTATTGTCGTGAAGTCAGTTTAGACTCATAGCAACCCTATGAGTCTAAATCGTCTTTCTTACTCATAGGACAGAGTAGGACTGCCCCCATAGGTTTCTAAGGCTGTAAATCTTTATGGGAGCAGACTGCCACACCCTTCTCCCATGGAGCAGATGGTAGGTTTGAACCACCAACCTTCTGGTTAGCAGCTGAGTGCTTAACTACTGCACCGCTGGGGCTCCTTTTAAATTACTTAAAAAAAGTAAAACTCCTCTGAATAAATTAAGTTTTGCTCTGTTTAGACCCATAGGTAATTCAAAATAGGAGACAAAAATGCTCCCTAATAGACACATGCTTTGAGAGTTGGGTACAAGAATGAGGCATGGGGAGGACTAAAATGCTTGGTCTACATTTCTAATATGACTACGCACATGAGTAGTAAAGATGCACATACATGCATCAGTTTGCAGTAGATAAAATGCTGTCAAACCCTTTGTCCCATTTGATCCCGAAACTCCTGGGCAAGAGAGAAAACAGTATATTAACCCCATTTTACGCACAAAGACACCAAGTCTGTTTAGAAAACTAAGTGATTTGCTAAAGACCAGACAACAAGGAAGAAGAAACAGAACCAGGAGCTGAGCCCGATCTGCTGCCTCCAAACCCTTATCTTTTCAGATCACCCTTCTCATCATCTACTGAGCATGTTTTGTTCCAATATTTTGCTCCTTGAGGACAGGGACTGAGACTTATTCACCCCTGCATTCTCTACAACTCCAAACAGAGATTGTGCTCAATAAATGTTCTTTGTACTGATTGCATCAAATAATTACATTAAATGGTGCTGTTGTAGTTTTCTAGTGCTTTTATAATAGAAATACTACAAGTGGATGGCTTTAACAAACAGAAATTTATTCTTTCATAGTTTAGGAGGCTAGAAGTCCCAATTCAGGGCACCGGCTCTGGGGAAAGCTTTCTGTCTTGGTCGGCTCTGGAGGAAGGTCCTTGTCTCCTTTCAACATCTGTGAGCCTGGCATTCCTTGGAGATCTTCATGTATTTTGGCATCAATCCTCTCCTGGTCTAGGAGATTCTCAATGCAGGGACCCTGGGTCCAAATGATGTGTCCTGCTACCAGCTCTTCTTTCTTGGTGGTAGTAGTTCCCTATCTCTGCTTACTTTTCTCTCCTTTTATCTCTTGTGAGATAAAAGGTGTAACTCAAGTAAGGGAGTGACTTGAATAAGGGTAGTAAGGCTGGTGATTGGTGTAAGGGTGATGACTTGAGTCACACCCTCTAGTAAGGTGGTGACTTGGGTACATTCTACTCTAATTTTGCCTTGTTAACACAATGGACAGCTCACTCCCAAATGGGACCACAACCACAGGCATACAGGCTAAGATTTATAGCACATCACAAAATGGAGGATAATTACATCAGATCACAAAATGGAGGACAACCGCACAATACTGGGAATCATGGCATAGCCAAGTTGACATACATTTTGGGGGAACACAGTTCAATCCATAACAGGTATTGATATCCTGATGGCCATCCTTTTGGTTAGTACTACCTCATTTTCATCAAATTCCTGAATTAATAGGACTGAGGAATGACGTTCTTTCTGCAGGCCAACTTCCTTAAAGAAAGAGCCTCTGATGCTCTGTGCTGCAAGGCTTAGCTGGTACCTGGCATGCCTGAATCTTCCATACCACCTGAGTCCTCTCATTCTCTGAGGTTTAACCCAAGACCCACCTCCTCCAGGAATCCTTCCACTGCATTCTGCCTCCCCTCTAATTCCTTTCTGATGCATGCGCCCCAGGGCTGGGTACTGAACACTCACATCTTTAATTAGAACTGACTCTACTTTTCTCTTCATACAAACAGACATAGGAACCAAGTTTTAATTCTCTGCGTCTTCCCAGTAGTGTGACCAATAAACATTGACTCATTCACATTAGCTTGCCCAGTGTTAGGTTCTGAGTTCAATCCCAGCCAGATGCCTCCATGATTCTGCTTGTACACTTAGCCCAGTATCTCACACCTGCTTGGCACAACCCAGGCCCAAGTATCCCTCTACTTGGCTAGATACACATCTAGGACCAACACTCCACCTCTGAGCTGCTGCTGTTCTCTGTCCCTGGGCTGTAAACAATAACAGGCTCTATTTCCTGCCACTCTGTACAGTCCCCCAAACCCCAGCCAGCCACAGGTCAGCTCTGCACCCAGCATAGGGAGAGCCCCTAGTTACACGGCTCCTGCACTTCATGTGCACAGAGTCCCATGTGAATGGCTAGGGCAATGGTGTGAACTCACAGCACTCCCAGGTTCTCAAAATATTTCTACTGCAATGCAGCATGCAGTCTGTTCACTCTTTAGGCAATGATGGCTTAGCACTCAGTGGTGTGGAAGGAACAGCTGAGAGGCTGCAGAGAGAGCAAATGACTGCGGGAGAGTCTTGATGCTCACAGCCAAGGGCTCTCAATGATGTGATGCAACACTACCAATGGTAATCATACACACAGGTACAGAGAGAGAGCAGAGAGGGAGAGACAGAGCAGAGGGGGAGGGAGAGAACAGAGGGAGAAAGAAACCAGAAAGAAATAGAGCAAAGGGGAAGAGAGAGGAGAGAGGAAGAAAATGAGAGTAGAAAGGGAGAGGGAAAACAGAGAGAGAGAGGCTACGATAGAGAGCAGAGCAGAGACAGAGAAAAAAAAAAAAAAAAACAGAGAAGCTGAACCAGAACAAAATGGTGCAGCTTGCTGAAAACTTTCCAATCTGCGTTCTGCAACAGCTGTTGCCTGATGGAACCTTGTTCATTTGGTTACTCTGTCACAGGGGGAATTGAAACCACACATCCCATGCAGCTGATCTTATCTGAAGGCCCAAGAAAAATTAGCTCCAGCAAAGTAGATCTGGAGCTCAGCTGCAGAAGGCCAGTTATACTACATCTAAAATCCCTTTTCCCTCCTCCTCCATTCCCCTTCCCAAGTCATTTCCTACTTCTGAATGCTTTGGTCTTCACCTCCGCCCCCCAGATAAAAGTCTTTTCAAGTAAGGATGTCCATATTTGTCAGTTAAGATTCCAAGTAACCTATATTTCCTTATCCCAAACCCATACCTCAAGAAGGATGATCATGTCAAGAGTTATCTTTTAGCACAGAACAAAATCCTCTAGCCGATGGAAAGGAACTCCAGGTCTGAGTCCGCAAGCTATAGAGTCTGTCCAGGTTCTGGGTGCTCCCTCCCAACCTTCTGGGGACTGGGCTTGTGGTCCCACTTCAGCTGTGACGGGGCATTGTTGGTCCTTCCTCTGATGGTGACATAATTCCTGGTTATTTGCTAGGTTTTTCTGAAACATAACATTCTTCCCCTCCTATGGTCATTTCATGGCCACATTTTTCCCTTTTATCTTTCCTTTCTCTTTCCTTTCATTCTGTGGGCATTTACCAGGCACATATTATTACAGACCAGTTTCAGTACAGGGCAGGTCAGAATGAGAGTTCATCATAAACAGGAGCAGATTAACCAGTAAGCACAGTCGGTACGCACCAGCGTACGGTAAGCCAGGTACGCACAGGCTTCATTGTGCTTACTAACATATTGTGCACAACTTCACCTGGATTGATATGGTGAAGCCCAGGTGAAATTGTGCACTATGATTTAGTAAGCAAGCATAGTGAAACCTGTGCATACCTTGCTTATTGAGTAATCTGTCCTTGATCATAAACCATAACTAAAATGGCGATTCGGGGGTATGCCCAAGCTCATGAGCACCGGGGGCAGCTGGGAGCCCTTGGAGAATTCTCACAGTAGAGCCAGAGTGCAGAGGAATAAGACTCTGAAACATCTCATTCCAGGCTTGAGTGGCTTAAGACAACCACAGCCCTCATTTTTAATTTATAATTCAACAACCTGATACAGCATTTAGATGAACTGGATACGTGCAAAGAAAATTCCTGCTTGACGAGTTACAAAGTGAGGTCAGCACAGAGCCAGGTCACAGGCCTGAACTAAGACCATGCAGTCATTATGGGAACAGGCTCAGTGTGGCCATGTCACACTGTCTAACAAGACATTAACCTTTGAGCTGGCCCTGCAGCCAAAATAGGAGTTCACTAAGTGAAAGAGAGGTAAGGTGGAATGTTCTAGAAAAAGGATGGAGAATTAAGAGTGCAATTGGAACACAGAGTGCACAGCCATCTGCATTCCCAGGTCTTGGGAATACATAGCTGGCTGCATTGGAAATAACTGCAACACCCTGCACTTTTCCTTTATAGCGTGTACGGGGCTTGTAATTACATATTTGTAAGAATTACTCACATTTGTCTTCCCCTACACAGACCCTATGCCAAAACCTATTCCAGAAAAGCAGGAATTCTAATGTTTTGTTCACCATTGTCTCCAGCACTTGACACAGGGCTTAGCGCTTAATAGGGGCTCTCTATATATATGAAAATGAACGAATGAATGAACTGTTAACTGAGTGAGACCAGCTCTCTCAGAGCTCTCAGTGCTTCATATTATTAATAAACCTGCTGCCATTGAGTTGATTCTGACTCACAGCGACCCTACAGAAAAGAGTAGAACTGCCCTATAGCACTTCCAAGGAGCAGCTGGAGAATTCGAACTGCCAACCTTTTGGTTAGCAGCTGAGCTCTGAACCACTGTGCCACCAGGGCTCCATATTATGAATAAGGCACTGCTGTTTGTGATTGAGCTGAATCCGGCATCAATTCATATTAAAAGTGCCATTGACTATGCACACAGTATTGTCACATTTCAAAATAACTATTTTATGGGTTGATTTTTCCCCCAATCTAGCCCCATTTTTCTCTTCTTTATGATGAGACACACTTGAATATATATGCATTTTTTTAATCTTACACAAAAGAGAACTTATTTAAGGTGTGTAATAAATCTCACCAATGGGCAAAAACTGTCTAAAAAAAAAAAAAAAAAGCTGGTTGTTTGGGAGAATACAGAAAGAATATTAAAGGTCAGTCCCTACCTTGAATATGTCTTGTACCAAAATTTTAGTAGCTTTATGAATTTAGAAAGATCATAACAGCCAAAGACATTCTTAGTGTATAACCTAAGGATGCAAGAGAAAATTTTCTCCCTCACCAGAGAGAAATCTGTATTATCATGGACTTCTTCGGGGAAAAGTAAGCAAATAAAGCCAGCGTACTGCCCCTGGTCTTCTCCCTAGCTCTTTGCTGTGTCCTTTCACGTATGGGCCATCCTCTACAGCAAGTGCCCACTGGCTGGATTTGGGCATTGAAAGTTCAGGGGGGTTGAGATGACCTTCTGCTCTCACAGCCTGCATGATGTGCTTTGGAGGCTGATCTCCACCATACATGTCATCAGCTATAACATAGCCCGATTCAGGGACCTCCACTGACTCCTGAAAGTAAAGCCCTCTGTATCTCAAGGTATTATAGGGAATAAGGTCACACAACTGTTGCCAGTCTTTATCTTTCTGATTCTACTGGGCAATCTTACTAGCCCCTGCCAGCAGGGTGGAGCATGCTAATCAAAGCCTAGAGAAGTCTAGCTAGCCAAACTCTCCCGTTTTGCAGATGAGAAAACTGGGGCAAGCCTAGAGAGGTTAACTGACACACTAAGGTCACAGAAGCAGAATGAGAACTCAAATCCCTACCCTCAAACTCATGCTCCTCTTTTCTCCTCCCCCAAATTTCCTCCCATTACTTCTTCCCTCAATAGCAACCCCTGTTCAACATTTCCTACCTCTACTTTTTTTTTCAGTTCTACTGCCATCATCCTGGTTTGGGCCTCATTCTTTCTTGTGTCTTCAATGCCAGGCCTTTGCCCATATCAGCCCCCACCACTCCCACTAGCAGGCCCTTCCCCAGCTCTATATAAAAGTTATCAACACTGGAAGCCCAGCTCAAATCCTTTCCTTCCCTAGAGCCCTCCCAGCACACTCTAGCCCAGAGGGCCCTTTCCTATCTCTAGCACAAAGTCTAGACCCTTCTTTGGCACTTTGCATGCACTTCTTTATATCTTTTGCACTACTTTCCTTTGTTAAAGGAAATGCTACTTCTCTATTCCTGTTGAATCCTTTTCTGAAAAGGAGTTAATTATTGACATTTTTCTACCTCTTTATTCACTTCACCTCAGGCTAAAGTAGGGAGGAATAAACTCATAATTATAGACTCAGCTCCTCTCTTTTCCTCTTGCAAACAAGCTCTTCCACACAGACTGGTTCCTGTCTGTTTCACAGGCACAGTGAGTCACTGCATGGATATAGAATTAAGTCTGTCTAATTCTGGAGTCCAGGGTCAGGCAGTCCACTGAGATCTTATGGCAAGCTGTATGACCCTCAATCTAGCCTTTATCTACTAGAAGCCAAGGTAATGTATTGCCCCTATAAGGCTTGTATTTGTCATATTTCTCAATTGGTACAGAACTCAGAATGCAAGAGAGCTCCTGTTGATACTGCAGCATTCTATATGTATATTTAAGCCTTGCTTTATCATTTAATATGCTGCTTGGTTGCTTTGAGGAAACCCTGGTGGCATAGTGGTTAAGTGCTACAGCTGCTAACCAAAGGGTCGGCAGTTCGAATCCGCCAGGCACTCCTTGGAAACTCTACGGGGCAGTTCTACTCTGTTCTACAGGGTAGCTATGAATTGGAATCGACTGGACGGCACTGGGTTTGGTTGTATGGTTTTGGATGCATTGCCTTTTTTGTGAACTCCTCAGGGATAGAAACAATGGAGTATAATTTGTATATCCCCCCGAGCGCCTTGGTCAAAGCTTTGCACATAGCAGGTGCTCAATCCATTTCAATTCAATGAAATATTTGTTGAAAAACTCTTGATACCTCCCAGCAATCAAGTAATTTTCCTTAAAGTGTTTTCACCATAATTCTACCACATATAAAGATCTGTAACCAAGGAAACATCTTTCCTATTCTAGCTAAAATATCCTTTCTTTTTTTTTTTTTTTTTTAAATCATCTTCCTTTAGTACTTCTCCTCCTCCTCCATCATTTCTCTGATTCTAGCTTTGCCTAGTGGAAACAAAAAAAGCACTAGCAAGGTCTTGGGAAAGGAGTAGCGGCCACTGAGGCAAGGTGGTTCTGATCATTCTTCCACCTCTTTCCATTCATAATCCCAGAGACACGCTCGCTTTTAGACACTGTGACATCTAAGGTTGGCAGCATTTAGAATTAATATTTTCTGCCAGCAGACCCAATTTCTGTATCACAGCGGTGAATTTCAGACAATCCTATTGACTTCCAGTTGCAGCATTTATAATCCTTCTATCTCCTGCTGCCCTGACCCATCCCCCTGTGACCATACCCTGCTTCTCTTTCCACTTTCTGTGCCCAGTCATCCAGATTCATGTTCCTATATCACCTGGCACTGCTGATGGTGGCTTTTCTCTGCCCTGCTTTTTCTGAGAATTTGTCCCCACTTCCCCACCACTATTATCCCACTAGTGACGTATTACCAAACTTCACCCAATTTTGCCAAGCCTTTTGGATCCATGTAAGACTTTGGAGCGCTATCTACTAGGACCTTCTTGTATACACAGTTTAGTTTCTCCACTTCCCATCTGACCTGAGGCATTTCCTCCAGTTCACCCTCTTTACTAACCTCAAGGCATCCATCGTTATCATAACAGTATGAATCTGTCTCATCTAGTCCAGAATATACAATGGATAAAATCAGGGAACTAAAGAGAACAGGAATCTTTGAGATGCTCTAGTCTGACCCAATTCCTCCCTGTTTGTTTTATAAATGAAGACACCACCAAGGCATTACAAGGATAAGTGAGCTGCCAAAGTGAGATAAAGACAAACTCAGGACTAAACCTCAAGTCCCCTGACGACTAATTTTATAGTTCAGTATTTTTGAAGAAATAGAAAAATACAAAAGCAACCACTGATATTGATTCACCATTATTACGTAAAAGAGAACTGCCCAAAATGATACAGATCCCTCACAAATCAATGCCTTGAATCCAAGGTATTTGCAAATCGAAGATTGATTTTCAGCCATTTTTATGAGATGGATATTAAACTATAACACACAACAAGGTTGAATGTTCTTCTAAGAGACCAACAATTCAGTCTTTTAATAGTAGCAGATGATTGCAGTAAAAGAAACTAGAAGCCTCCAAGGTCTTATGTTCCATTAGGAATATACATAACAGTTACAGAGTTAAAGCAAAACTATTTCACCATAATATTAAAGGGAGAATACTCAACAAAATAACATCTGGTAAATTTCTTAAAAGGCCTGGCTCTTAAAAAAAAAAAAAACTAAACCCTAAACTCCAATAACAAATGCAATGGATTCATAAAAACAAGATCAACCCTGCCTCTAATATAATGAAATCATTTGAACCGACACCAAATAAAAAGTCTATAGCCCTCCAAATGCAACTTTTATGAAACATTCTCTACTTTGTGATGAAAAATTATAAAATTTGTACACTTACCAACATGATGAAAACCAAAAACAACCCATAAGATCAAAAATATATTTACACTAAGAACACTGCATATTTCTGCCATTAATTTTCCACCATCAAACCACAAACTGTGCAAATTTGTTTCAATCAGTCCAGCTCTGTCTTTTCATCACTAAATGACACTTGAAATGCCCACATATTTATTGAAATTCCCTTCATAAATTGCACACTGGCAGGTAATGTTCCAATTCACAGCCATAATCACCACTCTGTGTTTAAGAGAGGGAGAGGATATCCATGACTTTAGTCTTTCAGAATCAATTTTTTTGTCATTGTTAATTGCCGTCTGGTCAATTCTGACTCCTGGCGACTCCATGCAAATACAGCTACCTAATTCCTACCTAATCTCAATATTGGAAAATAATCGTAAACTGCTCCCTTTAAGATCCCTATCTGTCTGGAATGGTAGATCTTGGCAGCACTGTTGGGTAGTAATGGGCAATCAATGCTTTGTCAGTACTGGAGGGAGCAAGTTGGCTGAATCACTTGAAAAGAGTGCAGCAGTGCTTAAAATGCAAAGGGCATTCTGCAGGCTAACAGAGGAGCTTAATATACTAGCCACTCAACTTAAACCAATGAAATATGGTTTCTCATTTGATCCACTGACCGCAGTGTGTGAAGCTGGCCCAGGATTCTATTGAAAGTATATTTTTAAGGTGGTGTTTCAAAGCCCCTGCAGTTACATCTGGGCTGTGGGATTTTAACCTTACTGCCTTCCTCAATATCTGCGGATGGAACGATGACAGTACCCAGTCCTGTTTTATGTGTTTTAAAATGCACCAATTAATTTAATCCTCAGTTTACAGATGAGAAAACTGAATCACTTTGTTAATCAATTTGTCCTGACAAATGGCAGAATCTGAATTCCAGCTCAGGCAGACAGGCTCCAGAGTCCTTACTCTTAGCACTCAGAGCAATAGAGGCTAATCCATATGAAACCAAAAGGCTGCTCAGGAACGATGACACCAGAACAACCTCCTCAGATTCTCAAGACCATTATAAATGGTTTCTCAACAAAATGTGCTGTCAGCTACTCGGTCTTCATATCTGTAAAATGGGGAAAATAAATATTTTGCTTTCACTTTTGAGGGTATCTAAGATTTAAAGAATATAAGGTACTTTTCTTAGAAAAATATAATAGCATAAGACAAGTGCCAGGTTATATATTATCGTTAGCAAATCAGAGTGGAGTAAAAATAATTTGAATTAATATTGATAATAGACCAAAAAGAAGTAGCCCAGCAAAATCACCAATGTTCTGGTAAACACAATCCAAATATAAGAAAAATTGGGGCTGTGGATCTAAGTTCTCCCTAAGGATTAACACTAAAGTGGCTAACCATTGACACAGGGCACTGGGCAGAACAAAGTGCCAGGAGCTAGGGACAGAGGCCATGCCTCAGGTTTCCACTCCCACTCCAATATGCATGACCACACAAGCAGCTTCCCCTCTCTTATTTCAGTTCCTTCATATGAAAAACATAGGCTCCCTGTTCTGTATCACTCCGCCTCCCAGAGTGCTAGGGTTCAATGTCATTGCAAATACTCTATAGCTCTATAACTTTGAGCTGCTTTTCTCTCCTAGGACAGGGGCTCAGTTCTATAGAGTAAAAAAACCTCAATGATCCTAGGATAAAGAGTAAAGAAGAGTTTGAGTTCTCCTAAGAACAGACCCTACAGCAAGGATTTGGGTATAAGAAGTATTTTTAGGAGTAATTCCAACAACCCCTCTGAGGGAGTGGAAAAGTGACTCATAATGGGAGGAAAATCAATAAATGTGCATTAATGAATAGATAATGGTTGTGGCAACAGAGGCACAATCCCACTGGAGATCTTCTGAGAGGATATGGAACACAGCTCAAGATTGTCCCACTAGGAGGCAAGGAAGCTTGGGTATTTATGCAACTCCTGACATCGTTGACTGGAGAGTCATTCCTGAGACTTTAATTCCCCAGAACTCTCGTTCTAGAGAAGACTAAGCATGCTCCCAAGACCAGAGAATATCCTCATACTGAGAAACGCAGGAAGTCAGTTACATGTAGATGGAAACTGTGTATAGAAAATCTCAGGAGTAGACCAAGGGAATATGAGCAGGGCACTGAAAATTGAATAAAAGGGAAACTTATAATCTTTCAATGGGATTATCAGATCAGAAGTAAGTATATCAAGAGAAGACATGAGATCTGCCTGGAGGCTAGTAAAAACGAGGACAGAGGGCACGTATGTGAGAATCTAGCCAAAATTCAGTGATGCAGAAAATTCTTAAATCATGATATTTCCAGTGAATGTGAAGGAAGACTCTACTGTGCAAGTTTACTGATATTAATATTAGCTATAATTTCTCATCTACTGTGTGAGGCACTGTATTAGACACTGTATTAGGTGTGTTCGTCACTTCCTTAAGAAACTAAGGTTTGGAGGAATTAACTGATGTTTCAAAATCACAGAGCTAGTAAATGTCAGCCCCTTACTAGCTCTGTGATGTTGGGCAACATATGTACATGTCTGTCTGCCTGTCTGCACTGGACATGCAGAAAGACTGTGCCTCAAACTTCCAGGCAGCCATCAGACTGCTAGGAATGAGACTCGTACGCCCACTGGCATCAACCATTTTATGGGTGCTATGTTCATCTGTAATTAAGCAGGACACATGAGACACACAGTGTGCAAAGTATAAGCCATTATTATTACTTACAGCAAGGAAACAGTAAACAATAACAACAGATTCCCAAAGGGGAAATGCTTATCCTTTCCCAAATTACCTATATCTATTCTTATGTTGCTGGGCAGACACGCCATAGTTCAGGTAAGATGCTGTGTTCATGTCACCACTGCTTCCAGCTACCACGACGCTGCCCAAGGCTTCTGTCCTGCTGCTGGGCCTCATCGGGCCTTACCTCATAGGTGGGAAGACTCCTGCACAGAATCTCCCAAGCCTCTGCCACTAAGCTCTCCTAGGCCTCCACCACTGGCTCCCATTGAGCTACCTGGGCCTGTAGGTCTCTCTTGCTGCCATGCAACCTGGGCACTGCCGCCCAGGTAGTGAGGTGTGCAACCCCTCCACGGGGCACACTCGGGCCTCTCTTGCCCTGCAAAATCAAGTGTTACAACTCTTTTAGCTCTGCTGGCAAACCTCCTGCCCAGAGGCATCCAGCTCTGCCCTGCTGTAGGAAGACCCTTGTGCAGGATCCTCAGAGGCAACACCTGGACAGGGTTACAGTCATGCCTCTGCTCTGCATGGACAAGGGTTATAGTTCTTTTAGTTTCACCAGTAAACCCTCTGCCCCAAAGCACTCAGTTCTGCTTCACAGCCCAGTAAGCCCTCCTCCAGCATCTCTAGCTGTCTTCAGAGTTTGCTCTTTTCCCTGGGTCTAGGAGGTTCTCAGTGCAGGGACCCCAGTTCCTTGGTTCAAAGGACGTTCTCCGCTCCAGACTTGTAGAAATCACTTGCACTCAGCAATTTCTAAAATCTCTTACACCTCGGACAGCCTTTCTGAGCCATGGAATATCCTCACTGAAATTCATACATATATTAAGTGTGCATAAATGTACCTTCCTGATGTCAATTAAAAACACCAATTACTATGACGGCAATTAAAATCTGAGCTCTCTCCAATTCCAACACATATGGTCTCTCAACTAGCTTGTCCTATTTCCATGTCCTAGAGAACATACCAAGTTTTGTCATGAAATCTTCCTCAAGATTACCTAGCTCCCTTTGTTCTAATACCATGTTCACCACTCTGAAATACTAGGAGGAATCTGAAAATGCAATGGAAAATTTATTCCATTCAATTCAACATACATTTACCAATTTCCTATTGTATGCACCAAACCATATCCCAGACACTTTTGGCAACACAGAGACCGTAAGACATGAACCCTGCTCTCAGATGATTTAAAATATTGGGTTAGAAGAGGAAACAGGTATTTAAAAAGCTCTCTCTCATTCGTTATCCCCTTTAATCTTTACAACAATCCAATAAGATAGTGTACTAAATACCTGTGTCATGTAATAGGGACAACTATAGATTATATCCCATTTGTCCTTTACCCAAGCAGAATTTTACTGATGTTCTCATTGTAAGACACTAGACATATTCCATGATTAATACTTTGGTTCACAAATGTACAGTTGACATAAATATTCTTAAAAACTTGCAGTATCTCCCTACTGATTTCTGCTTGTAGAATCCTCGTATGGACCCTAACCCATGGAGTAAGAATTATTATGATTTGAAAGACCAAATGAAAGTATTGATGTTTTTCTCCATCCTACCAAAATATAAAATCAAAGGACTACTGTATCTCTATGGGAATTATAAAGAGGCCACCACAAAATATGTGAAAGATGCATATGTGGTGATTCCTATCAGATGCCCCCTCAACTCTCCAGGTTGGCCAGTGTAAAACATTGATGAGAACAGGAAAATGAAATTGATGATAATGCCTACTGCATCTGCTCACCAGGCTGGTTTCCTCACTGGAGTTATCGGCACCTAGTTTTCAGTTATTGATAAAGCAAATGCAGTTTTATCCACTCCAACTAACAGAGAAAGCTTAGAGTAATCTGCTGTCACCTGGTGGGGACAGAAGTATAACTTTACTGTGCTAGGAATGTCAACTCTCCAATTTTGTGTCACCATTGAGTTCCATAAAGCCTCTTACAAAATTGTAGGATATACTGCTGATTCAAACCATTAAAGACATTGTATTTATAGGACCTGGGGAGCAGGAAGCAGCAGGTTGCTCGAGGAAAAGTATAATGTTTGGTGGATAGAGTTAGATGTTCACACACCACATATAGATATTCTTCTTTGATCAATTTACCAAGTGATTTGAAAGTTGAAAGGCTCTAGATAGGGTCCAGGATATCAGAAGATACTCAGGCTGGTCTTGACTTCAATGCAAGTGGCCCTGACGTACACCACTATGACCAAGTACATCCATTGGAGCAGATGTTTTGGAGCATAAGCATATGCCCTTCAAAAAGTAGTCAATCTTTTGACATCTAGTTCCCAATTTGCTACTAAGCTTGGAGGGAGACTGAACTCATGACCATGAGAACATTCAGCCTTCCTCACATAGGAATTTGCAGACATTTCAGGAGGGCATTGAATTGTCACATGGTATGAAATAGAATCTTTTCAGGCACAAAGATTTGAGGAAATGCATTTGTTCACATCCAAATTACACAGAAAACAAGGACATCCATTCAGTGACTTCATCACTAGAATCTTGATCATTTTCTAAGCTTGTGTTTCATATTATTGTGTCGATTTGTTGCGTAGATAAAATTTACCGTCCAGCATCCTGTTGAAACTACATAGTAATGTCAGCTATGTGACATTTTATAGCTCTCTTTTTCTCCAACCCGAGCTTATGCTCCTGTAATTGTGTTTTCTTTGCAGCAGCATTCCCAATGGTAAATAAGCACCTCTCTTCACTAGAGAAGAGAACGTTGCTATTAAACAACCTTTGGTAGGTTTTGAAAAAGCACACACTTTCTTCTTGGGATTAAACTAAAAACCAAAGCTGCATTTCATATCACAATGACAAAGCTGTGAAACCCTACTAAAAATGATGTTGCAGAAGCAGGAGCTACTGGTAATTACTGTTCAATGGTATCAAGCTCAGTTCCATTACAAAGAAAACCCTCCAGAAATTCTATCCCCAGCAAGAGGAAATAC
Source organism: Elephas maximus indicus (assembly GCF_024166365.1). Lineage (NCBI taxonomy): Eukaryota > Metazoa > Chordata > Mammalia > Proboscidea > Elephantidae > Elephas > Elephas maximus. Next base: position 33,160,615 of record NC_064830.1, read on the forward strand.
GTGAACCCACTACCATTTATAGCTAAATGATACAAAAAACTCATTGCCATCAAGTTGATTCTGACTCATAGTGACCCTATAGGACAGAGGAGAACTGCCCCCATACAGTTTCCAAGGCTGTAATCTTTACAGAAGCAGACCTCCACATCATTCTCCTACAGAGTAACTGTTGGGTTTGAATCACCGACCTTTCGGTTAACAGCCCAGTGCTTATCCACTGAGCCACCAAAGCTAAATAACATTGTTAAGTGATAAAAGCAACATTCATGGGTATCTTAATAATATGACCTCTTGTCCATTTGTCACTTTATTTGTTTTTTAATAATGGGGGAAATGTGACCAACTTCATGGCCTGAGAATTCCTGGTGATGTTATTATTGACACTATTAATAGCATAATTATAAAACATACAGGTTGAACAAATCTAGGTATGAATCCAGGTACCTTCCAACCTGTGTGATGCCGGTAAGTTACTTCACCTCTCCAAGTTTCAGGGTTGATTTATGTTTTAAATGAAATAATGTATCTCAAAAGTTCACCACAGCACCAGACAACCAACTAAGCTTCCAACAAATGACACCTGTTGTTATTATTCCTGGTGGCTCAGTGGTTAAGAGCTAGGGCTACTAACCAAAAAGTCAGCAGTTTGAATCCACCAGCTGCTCCTTGGAAACCCCATGAGACAGTTCTACTCTGTCCTATAGGGTCGCCATAAGTCAGAATCAACTTGACAGGAACAGGTTTGGTTTTGGGGGGAGAGTGTTATTATCCTCTGTGGACACTCTGCTGGCAAAATGAACTTCAGAAGGGCCCTCAAATGGTTCAGGTTAAACTGGGAATGAGGAAAAGTGCCTAGCATAGTGGGAAGAGCTAAGACATCATGACAGTGATTAACATGCACTCCCGCTGCTTATTTCCCTAAGAATACCTATGGAGTAATTTTGTAGCTGATGGATGCTACCTTTGGTCAACCTCCCAGAACAAAAACGTGGAGCTATGTTGAGGAGTCTTGGAATTCTCCAGGAAGAAGAAGGGGGTCTGAGATTCTGGAGCTCAACTGCCCTAATACCCGAAAGCAATCAAACCAGTTGGTGGGAGTGTAAGGGAAGCCAAGGAACAATACACACTGTGAGACTCTGATGTGTGCGTGTCCACCATCTGGAGAATAGGTTGCCAGCCATAATGTGCTCATTCTCATCACCTGGTCTGACAGAGCTAACCCTTGCCCCAGGGTATTACATAAGAAGGCCCCAGGAACGAATGTGCTACCAGTGCTGTGGGGTGACATTTTGTCTGGAGACAATGTCAAAAAACAAAATCTACACTAAAATCAAGTCTATACCCACGGATGAAAGTAGGTGAGCTCTAAAGCCTCAAGAACTTTCTGGGGGGAAAAAATAGAAGAATCAGAGGTATTCATTATCAGCCCAGGTGGAGACAGAAATGCAAACTATTTTCCATTTAGTTACCCATTTGTGGAAGCAATGTTGTATGCTTCATCCTTAAACCCACAGTGACCAATAATAGGTAACATTTACTGAGCATTTAAGATACACCAGGCATGAAATTCTTTAGAAGAACTGGATGTAGAAATCGTACCTTAGCGTGATCACAGTCAAAACACGAGGAGCTCTCCCAGAGACTGCAGTCACTCTTACTTCTGCCTTCAGATGTCAGTGCACATGAACACTGTTCAGGCTCTCATATGGCCAAATGCAGACAGGAAGGAGCTCCAGCATTACAACGACCTCCAGTGTGTAGAGCAAGTCCCCTTTCAGGTTATTCCTTGCTTAACTAAGAGTTTTTTTCACTGGTATCGGACATCTTTTTATTCCACTGCAACCATTACTTTCGTTTTCCACTCTTTGGCTAGCTTCAGTACTGGTGTCAGCAACTTCTGTGCATTTTAAAGCTCATGAAGGAAGTGTCATTTTACCCTGTGGATTTGTTTCCCTTTGCAATACTGGCAGCTGACTTAAGTCCTAGTTATGGTTAAGGACAATTAGGTAGTGCTTTGACATAGCACATTTCATTTCTAGATTATAAAATGCTCTACACGAATTCCTTCACAGTCTGCCCCAGCAGTAATGGAAAGATTTAAGACACCAGAAAATTTAAGATAAATACCCAATGAACAGTAATGAAAGAAAAGGAAATCAGGTTCTTCTGGGCTTAAGCCACTGTTTCTCCACTTGGAGCCACAATGCCTCCCCAAGAAGGAAGAGGCATGAGAGTTATGTGTGGAGAAGCCCATAGCGCAGAACGGGTGGGAAGAATTGCAGTACTCTTCTTTGGTCACAAAATCTCTTTGTGGCTTCAAAATAGATGCATTAGGTAGTACTACTATTACTCTAGTTATTGATCAAGGATATTAAAAAAGGTTAGAGAGTTGCTACGACTTTTGGATTTTATGGTTTATATATAAACAAGCAGCTTTGTAATGATCAACAATAATCAGGGAAAGAGGTCTACTTTTTTGTGTTTGAACAGGGCAGAGAATTCAAGACCTGTGTTACCATAGACTCGCTGAAACTGAAATGACTTCAAACTCTTCTTCTTTCTCAAATCCCATCATCTTGCTTTCCAAAAAGAGGCTCTTGAGGGTTACTTAGGAAAACTTCTCAATCAACTCCTTTAGCAGAGAGAGGCCACAAGAGGTAGATGAAAAAAAGGCCTGAACTTTTAGAAGAGCTGATTTCAAGTCCTGCCTCAGAACTTACTTTCTGTGGGACAGGTTATTTAATCTTCCAACAGGCTGTCTCCTGGTGATAGAACAAAAGTTCTCTTCCTACTTAGCTCCTGAGGGCTGTTATGAATATTAGATTTCTGGGATAAGAATGTGCCAAGCTTTTCAAGGAAAAGTGAGATCAAGTGAAACAATTTAAAATGTTTGGTAAAGATCAATGGACAAAGTTTATTGTGCACACCATAAAAAGTACTGGGTACCAAGAAGAAAATGAAAATGTGAAGTACTGTCATTCTTTATCTCATAGACTTGCCTTAGACAATAGATAATCACACCTAAAAAAGGTAACTGAAATACAATCTATGCTGGGTAGAATGTGACTGAATAAAGATGAAAATGCTATAGAACATCTAGGTCAATTGGCATAACATAGTTCATAAAGAAAATGCTGTACATCCTACTTAGGTGAATAGATTCTGGGGTCTTAAAAGATTGTGAGTAGATATCGAAGACACATCTGTTGTCCCAACTGATCTAGAGCAAAGGAGAAAAAAAACACACACACAAGGAAAATGTCTGTCTAAAGGACTGTTGAACCCCATGAACCACAGCCTCCACCAGCCTGAGCCCAGAAGACCTAGATGGTGCCTGGCTACCACCACTGACTGCTCTGACAGGGCCACAATAGAGGGTCTTGGACAGCGGGAGAAAAATTTAGAACAACATTCAAATTCAAAACAAAAAAAGCCCAGACACACCTGTCTGACAGAGACTGGAGGAACACCTGAGACTATGGCCACAGTACACCCTGATAACTTAGAACTGAACCCACTCTTGAAGCCCACTTTTCAGCCAAAGATTACACAGGCCTACAAAACAAATAATAACACACGCCAGGAACATGCTTCTTAGTTCAATCAAGTTTACAAAACCATATGGGCAACATCTGCCCAAAAGCAAAGCCGAGAAGGTAGGAAGGGACAGGAAAACTGGACGAATGGACACGCGGAGCCTGGGGTGGAAAGGGAAAAGGGGAAAGTGCTGCCACAATGTGGGGATTGCAACCAATGTCACCAAAACTTCTGTGTAAAAATTCTTGGATGAGAAACCAATTTGCGCTGTAAACTTTCACCTAAAACACAATAAAATTTTAAAAGAAGAAGAAGAAAACTTATTGAGTTTTAAAAAAAAAAATTGAAAATTTAACATGATGTCCTGTTGGTAAGGCTTTGAGGAAACAGTCTCACATAGCTGGTGGAAATGCTAAGTGGTATAGTCTCTAGAGAACGGAATTCAGCAATATCTAGTAAAATTACGCTTTTATCATTTGAATCCACAATCTCATCCTGAGAATCGTAAGACAATTATACACTGACAGAATAAAAAAGAAAGAAAAGACAGAGAGAGATGTACAAGGCTATTCACTGTAGCATTATTTAACAGGAGACTCGTTGAGAAAACTGTGGTACACACACATTGGAGTACTACCAGATGTAAGAAGGAAAAAGAATTATCTCTAATACTGTTGTGGGGTGACTTTATCTTTCTCTCTCTCTCCCACACACACACACACATACAGCTTATGTCAAACAAAATGGAAGGATAAACTAAATCCTAAAAAAATGGTTTTTATCTACAGAAGGAAGAGAGAACAGGATGGAGGTGACAGGGATATATGTTATACTTCTCTGAATGTACCATGTTTTGTAATTATGATTTTGAAAAAATGTGCCTTATAAAACTGAAAAACAAAATTATTCAAAAGGATAAAAGTAATCCTTCAAGGTTGAAAACAAATGAACCTAACTGTGTATTGAGTGGTTTAAGCACACAAAGAGAAATTATTTCAAGTAACGCGAAAACACAGTAATTTGACTACACTTCCCACCAGAGGGATATGTTCTATCAGCAAAGAGACCTGCAAAAAATCTTAAACTGTTTTTGGTATGCGTGTTTTTGGTGGTAATATTGGTGGTGTTATTCTGAATGGTTGTATGTATGGGGGCGGATAGAATAAGTGGGTGATTATGTTGGTAATGTTGGGAGTAAAATTTTTGTCATAGGAGAAGAGAAACACAGGCATAGAATTAGAGAAGTTGAGCAAAAACCCTATTAAGATAAATTTCAGTTGGAGATGTCAGTATGAATTTAAGATACATTTTCTGTAAAAAACATGCACTTTCTACTTCTGTCCACTAAAAGATCTATTAGAAATGACGACCAATCCAACAGCAAATGGGCACTACTTCCCAGACAGTCTCTGTATGTCATTTTACTGCTGTATCTTTTTTTTTTTTTTAGGTCTAGAAACCCTAGAAACCCTGGTGGCATAGTAGTTAAGTGCTACGGCTGCTAACAAAAAGGTTGGCAGTTCGACTTCCTTGGAAACTCTATGGGTAATTTGACTCTGTCCTATAGGGTCACTATGAGTCAGAATTGACTCGACAGCAGTGGGTTTGTTTTGTTTTGTTTTTTAGGTCTAGACAATAAATATACAATATTTTCATTTCAGAAAATCAAGGAAGTCATCAAAACCTGCTGAAGTTGTATCAAAGAACTGAGAAATCAACTTAATTGGGCTCTTAACTAATCGAAGGTAGGATAATTTGAGCATCAAAATCAATAATACCTTCAAGAGATTTAACACTTTTTTTTTTTTAATGATTCTAAAGATAAACGTATAGCTCATTGGTCACCATTGGAAATGCCAGGAAAACCAACACACAATTCTGAAAACTGAAAATTGAATTCAAAGAACTAAACATTTGTCCTTTTTTTTTTTCTATATGAACTATACATCAGGGCAGCCATAGCTGAGGATGGCAAGTTACTCTTTTTAAAAGAATTACAGTTAATTAATAATAATAGCAACACTTTGCAATCTCTAACAAAATCATGTATCAAAGCAATGATCACCAATGTCTTCTGAAGCCATTAGGTGAAAAGCTGATGGGGGACTTTATAAGGGATGGACCAGGTTGATGACCCCCTGAATGCACTAAGACAACCAGCCATTGAGTTCCTCTGAGGTAATGAAATAGGAAGTTCTCACCACTATGAGGTATTCTTCGCTAAAAATTTGAAACTAAATATGTTCACACCTCTAAATCGAATTATTAAGTTGAACCATATAAAATTGCCAATACTTGACCATTTTGACCTACAAAAATACAATTTCATTTGATTCAATCTAATACCTAAATAGAGGGGCAGAGAAGCAAGTTAAGTCAAACACTACGGGGATGCAATTGGCAAAATCAGACGGAAAAAATGACTCAATTTCTGGAATAACAACACCAACAGCAACAAAATTACAAGAAAATTTAAATTATACACTGAAAAACACTTAAGTGACATATTGGTAGAACACAAGGTGCAGACCTTATTAGAATCCTGATTCAAATAACCTCTCAAAAAAATAATAATAATAAGACAAGAAAATTTAAAAATAGGATATTTGATGATAATAAGGAATTGCTGTTAATTTTCAGGTATGTTATGGCATTGTGGTTATTTTTAAAAGAAGTATTTATATTTTAGAGATATATGCTAGAATATTACAGATAAAATCATTAAGTCTGGGATTTACTTCAATATAACTAAGAAGCGTATGTAAGAGTGAAAGGAGATATGAGTAGAGATGAAAAATGTTGACAATGTGTTAATAATTATGCAAGATACATGGGAGTTCATTCAACTCTATACTTCTGTATATATTTCACATTTTCCATAATGTAAAAAATTGAGAGAAAAAATTTAGACTAATGATTGGCAAGACATTGAAAGTCTCTCATTGGGGAAGAAGAGAACACTCATCAAATTATAAAGTCTGGTTTTATTCTTGTCTTGCATTTTTCTACGAGACTCATAGAAGCCCAGTATATCTGCAATTTCTTTTAACCTGACTAAGGTCCAAAGCAAAGGTATCTCCAGAATGAGTGGGTGGCAGACAAAGTTGACTTACAGAATTTTTTTTTTAAGAGAGAAATGAAAGAAAAAATCAACAGGCAGGTCAGATCTTTAAGATTCTCTAATGTTCCAACAGATTAACTAGAAAAATTATCCCCAAATAAACATGTTGTATAATTCAAGGACAGGAAAAATTGTGCAAAGTTTGTGCATCTTTTTTAGAACACGACTTCAGAAGAGAACAAATTTAAATTACCCAAGCAGTAAGTTAAACTAATATTTTTTTTTCTCTAAAGGAAATAATTCTCTATTTTCAAATACTCTCAGTAATCCAAAATACCAAGACACGTTATCGTATTCTCTCAGCAAATCTGTTTGTGCTGTTAATTTTCTTAAGAAAGCTTTTTTCCAACCAGGGTATTAGGATAATTTTAAAGCTTAGTGTGTCATTAAATCTATTTATTTTAGATTTCACCCAAGTGACCACGTATTTTCAGAATCCAATTCCTGCCACTCTCACAAAAAGCAGTTTCACTTTCTGTTATTCCCCTACCACGTCCTCCCTCACAGTGGTGGATACACCCTAAGGTGTCCCTCAATGATCTCCATCCCCTGGTGTTCACGTCCTGTATTATCCCCTTCCCCTGAGTGTAGGGGGGACCTGTGACTTACTTCTAACCAATATAATGTGGCAAAGGATAACGGATGTCTTTACTATGATTAGGTTACATTGTATGACCAAGGTTGTTGAATGTCACTCTCATGATTAGGTTATGAAATACATCTGACTCCATCTTGCTAGCATGTACTGGAGAGACACTCCTGCTATGAAGTGCAAGAAGCAAGTTGCTATGATGTAAATGGAGAAGGCCATGTGGCAGGAAGCCTCTAGGAGTTGAGGGCCTTGATCCTGCAACCACAAAGGGTTAAATTTTGCTAACAACCACATGAACCTGGAATAGGAGCCCAAGCACCAAAAAAGAATACAGCTTGATTCTAGCCTTGTGAGACCTTGAATAGAGAACCTAGTTAAGCCATGCCCGGGTTACTGTTCTACAGAAATTATGAAATAATAAAGATATGTTATTTTAAGACACTAAGCCTGTGGGGTTCTTGTTGTTCTTTGTTTTTAAGACAATCATAGAAAACAATTATCGTTCACATTTTCATGGTCCCTATGCCATGTTCGACAGGAGCCCTGATGGCGCAGTGGTTAAGCTTTTGACTACTAACAAAAAGGTTAGCAGTTTGAACCCACAAGTGGGAGAAAGGATGTGGCAGTGTGCTTCCATAAAGATTTCAGCCTTGGAAACCCTATGGCGCAGTTCAATAGGGTCGCTGTGAGTCGGAATTGACTTCATGGCAACGAATTTATGCCATGTTTGTTATTCTTTCTGCCTGCAGTAACTTCTGCTCTTTACCTGCTACATATTTTTGCATCATTTAAGGTCTAGTTTAAACTTCTTCTCTGGGAGGTTTCTCCAGTCCTTTCTCATACCCCACATTCATGCTCCCATCATTAGCCTTTACGATGGATTAATCCTTCCTTTGTATCCACATTGTATCTTAAACATATCTCTATTGTTCAAATATCAATTACATTATAGTTATTTACAGCCTTCGTCCCTCTCCATATATTGAGTTTCTCATTTATTTATTTAACAAACATTTAATTCCAACTTAGAACATAGAGAGTATGTTAAATGCTGGTAACAGACTTGATAGTCTCTTCTCAAAAGACAGAGGCCATATTTTAGTCATCTTTATGCTCCCTGTTGAGTGCTGCATCTGGAAAATAAAAATATTAAATTTGGGGACTCCAGGTTAATTTGACAAAAAAAAAATTTTTTCTAAAAGCTAGTTTGCCAAGTTAACCACTTAACCAAAAACTGCCAAGTACCTGAAACTGGTTTTTCACAACCATTTCACTTTGAGAGGTAGGAACAGGTTCAAGGGTTTAAGCCTGAAAAAATGGAAAACTGCATCTAAGGAAAAGCCAGTCCCCTGAATATTTCAATATTGGGCTCTACAATGTGAATCCCATGAAAAATTGATGTCCAGCCAAGTGAATCTTTGTGGTAAAATGACTCTAGTAAAACTGAGCTACTGACTCAATGGTGAATTAATTTCAGTAAATTGGTTTGACTTCAAGTTATTATCCTTATCTGTTTGGTAGAAACAATAAGAGCAACTGTGGTTTTATGGAAGACAATATCCACAAGAACTAGACTAGTTGGAGAGGCCACCCTGGAGAAGACAGGACATGAACTGAGCTTTGAAGGAGGAAAAGAATCTAAGTGAATGGAGGGAAAGGATTTTGGGAAAAAAAATAATTATTTATAAAGGACAATGAGGTTACTTTTTCTACCACAGCAGTTAAATTAAAAACTAATGAATAATGTATTAGTAAGATACCTAATAATGAAAAACTTTCAAAAAGAGACTTAAGATTCAAAATGTTGTTCAAAGGGGGAAATGCTAACCTTTAGAACTGCAATCCTCTGACTGTCAACTTGAGAGAATTTAGAGACATTGGGAGACTTTATTCTTCATCAGCACCATGATTGCTTTAAAAACAAAACCAAATTCAGACAATTTCTTCTTATGTTTATTGGTTTAACCAGGTCCTACTTACTTTTTGCTGGCAATATCTCTAGTTTTTATTATTATCATTATTTCTTGAACCCACCAGCGGTTTTGCAGAAGAGGGATGTGGCAGTCTGCTTCTGTAAAGATTTATTACCTTGGAAACCCTACGGGGTTGTTTTACTCTGTCCTATAAGGTGGCTATGAGTCGCAATTCCGCTAGACGGCAATGGGCTATTACTTCTTGATCTCTTGTCTATCATCAGATCTGTGTCGCTTCATAAAATGAGTTCAAAATGTATCTTATTTTGCTTGTTTGGTATTTCCTATTCTTTGGAATTGTTTGTGAAATATTGGATCATTTCTTCCTTGAATGCTTAGTAGAAATCATTAATATAACTATTTCGGCCTGGTGCTTCTCTGTAGTTATAAGAATATTCAGGATTTCTATTTCTTCCTGGGTCAATTCTGGCAAATTACATTTTTCAGGGAATTTTTTTAATTCACCTAGGTTTTAAATATATTGTCATAAATTTGTTCATAATATCCTTATATTATTTGCTGAATTTCTTTCTATAGCATGTACACCTAGGTCCCCCTTTTCACTCCTAATATTTATTTGTACCTATACTCTCTTTTGATTGAGCAAACCTATCTTTTTTATTTGCCTTTTTTTTTTTTAAGAGCCATTTTTGTCTCTGGTGGTTGTACTGTACTTTCATGTTCTATTCTTATTAATTATCAGCTCCTTTATTCTACTTTGGAAGTATTCTTTTTTTTTTTTTTTTAACTTTTGAAGTTAAATGTTTTGCTCCATAATATTTTCTTCTTTGATGTGTCAGTTATTTTAAAGTCTTTTTTTTTTTTAATTTCTGGATATGTTTTTTAGAATCCTTTTGTTAGTGATTTCTAATATGATATGATTCATATGGAATTCATTGAATCATGCTTTATAGCAAACATGTAGTTAATTTTTCTGAATATTTCAAATGTACTTGAATTGATGGTTGCAATATTCCATATGTATCCATTAGGTCAAAAAAAAAAACCCACTGCCATCGAGTCGATTCCAACTCATATCGATCAAGATTATTATTTATAATGTTAAAATCTCTCTCTTCACTGGTATTTTCTTGTCTGAACTCATATCCTCAGATAAGTGTATTATAACCTCCTTCTATCATAATAGATTAATTAATTTCTTCTTTGAATTTATCGTGTTTTGTGGTATATACTTCGAATACATATTCTTGTATGCAAATTTAGAATTGTTATATCTCCCTAAGGACTTGAACCATTTCATGCTTGTGATATTTTTTCTTTGAAATATTCTGATTTTAATATGACTAACCCAGTATTTTTTGGTTTGTTTTTGTCAGCATTATCTTTTTCCGTTCTTTGACTTTCAATTTTTCTGTATCTTTATGTTATAGGTGTAACTTTTATACAGCTTCATTTTGTGTTTTGTGTTTGTGCTTGAAAAATTTTGCCATTCAAATGGAAAATCTAGTCCATTTCATTGATTTGAATTATTGATTTATTTGGGTATATTTGTACTATCTTACTTTCCTTTCTATTTATCCCTTTTTTTTCCTGTTTCTTTTGTTTATTTCCTTCTGTCTTATATTCTTTTGAGTTTAAAAATGTTTTCCTTTTTTATAGTTATTGTAAAATATTTCAATATACACACTTAACAAAGACAAGTGTTAGTAAATATCTTTACCTTGCTTCTAAACATGGCAAGAACATGGGGACACCAAGTTTAATACCCACTGTGACAGGAACAGAAACGCACCTTTTAAATATTTCATTAAGTGGAACAAAATTGACCAAAGGCCCCAGATTTCGCCCTTTGAAATTCATCATTTCATGTGTACAGAGGCCATGATAGAGTATGGTAAGGATATCAAGGAAGCTGTATCCCTAGAAGACACAAGACTGTTCTGAGGAGTAACTTTGGCTCTTTAACTTAAGGACTCAGCATCAGTCTTGTCATAAATTTTTAGAGCTGCACTGCTAATATTCTTCCATCCAATCTTCCCGCCTTCCTTCCTTCTCTCTTTTACAAGAGTCAGAATGGCATCATTGTCTGATGGTTCTCCCAGCATCCCCTTGCTTTCCTTTTTTCCTCATAGACATCTCCCCTAATAAATCTCTTTTTTTATCCTAGTAAATCTTGCTTTATCCCATCCTGGAATTAGATTCTCAGGGATACCAGACTATTAGAAGTGGCATTAGAAGTGGTACTAGAAAATAAGCAGTATAATGAAGATTTAACACTGACTCATGTACCACCCCGTGAGCAAAGAGCATCCTGCTTGGTAGATGAGACATATAGAGTCCCTTGCACAAGATGATAAATGACCCCAGATCAGCATCTAGATGATTCATCATTAAATTAGTCAAACACTTGTCTTATACGTGCAACCAAATTCTAGCAGTTTCACTTTTGCTTTGTCATTATATTCTACCCTTTGTAACCCAATATTTTTTTTCCCTCTGTGTCTCAGTCCTTGCCTTGATAGTCTGCCCCAAATCCTATTTTCTCTAACACTGAATCCCCTAATTAAAAAATCTGCACTCAGCCCCCGATGATATCATTCTCATTTACTGAGGGCCTACCTACCATATGTCTGATGTTATATTATCTCACTAATCCTCACAACTCTGTCAGTAATTGTTATTATCTCATTTAAGTCTGAGACTCAGAAATGTTCAGTAAACAGAGTGAGGCTGTAGCTTTACCCATTGTCCCATTTGGCTATACTTATTTAGTTAGAAGATAAAGAGACTTTGGGGGAAGAGTCTTGAATCTTGACCATTATAGGCATATATAAGATGTATCCAACAGATTTAGAGGACAGTGTTGACAGAAGCCATTTTGCAGAGGCGACCATAAAGCCCTTGAAGAAAATTTCACCAGAAGGACAGAATGAATGTGTCATAGTGAACCAGACTTATAAACAATGCATAAAGATCAGAAGGAAGAGGTAGACCAAGGCAGAACTTGGCAGCCGTTACTCAGACTGCTCCTTTCAGTGACGCTCTGGAGGTGTACCCTCCTTGGAAAGTAATAGAGCTATTGCTGTTAACTGAAAGAGCTGTCACAATAATTGCTGAAGAATTTGGGAACTAGGCAATCTTCCTGTAGGAATTCTACCCACTACATCACCCCCAGCAAAGCAGAGAATAAATAATGTCAAAGGAAGGAGCAGTCTTCTCATTTTGTAAAAGAGCACAGGGAAGGGCGAAGGTTGATAGGAATCTGCACAGAAGTAGCAGCAGCAGAGGAGTTTCCAAAGCCAGCACTAAGGGATTGGCAGAGAAATACACCAAGTGGTAGCGGGAGTAGAAATCTCACTGGGCAAAAGAGAGACACCAGAAGCAGAATTCCAACTAGATTGGTGCCAAGCAGAAAGATCAAGGAAAAGTTCACCCATGTGTTCACTTGTTTACTCAAAAAATATTTATTAAGGAGGTACTGTGTGTTAGGTTCTTCTATCGACTGGCAGTGAGGCCGCAGAAGTGTTTCAGGCTGCAGCAAATTGTCTCACTAAACTCAATAATACTTTGACCCCAACAACCCTGTTGTAAAATCCTACTTTACCAGGCTTCTTCTTTGCAAAAATTCTAATCATGGTCTTGATTCATCTAACAAGTTGTCTTTTTCTCATTGTTTTTTGGAGACCTGGTGGTGCAGTAATGAAGAGCTGTGGTTTCTAACCAAAAGGTCAGCAGTTCAAATCCATCAGCTGCTCCTCAGAAACCCTATGGGGCAATTCTACACTAGCCTATATATTCTCTATGAGTCGGAACCAATTCGATGGCACCTAACAATAACAACAATCTCTATTGATTGTATGGGTTGAAAATTCCTCTTCCCATTCAGTTATTTGCCTTTTACATTTATTTATGTTGCACTCTGGATTCCTACAGGTCTCCAGATACTGCAAAAAGTTTGAGCTCCACTACTAACCTAAAGATTGGTGGTTCAAACCCCTCAGCAGTACCACAGAAGAAAAGCTTGACAACCTGCTTCCCTTAAGATTACAGCCAGGAAAACTCTATGGAGCACAGTTATTTCTGTAGCATATGGGGTCGTCATGAGTCAGAATCAACTCAACAACAAATGGATTGGGTATCTTGGTTCTGATGTCCTACAGACCTAAGTTCAAATCAGATTGTCTGACCTAGGACAAGTGATTCATTAAAACAAAAATTTTAAACTTTAATATATTTTATAACTTCCTTTTCTTTAGGGATTGTGGTTTTTTTTAACCTTTCCATACCCCAAAATTATATATATATACTATATTTTCCTCTAAGTGAAATTTTCCATCTACAGGTATTTAATCTCCTGAAGTTTACTTTTGTGTGTGTTTGTTATATATAGAGGTCTAATTTTCTAATTTTGGATGTTATATGTAGGGATCTAATTAGTGAGCTGAAATGGACTGGTATTGGTCATTTTGAATCAGATAATCATATGGTCTCCTGTGCCAGGAATGACAACTTGAAGAGGAATGGCCTTGCATTCATCATCAAAAGGATCACTTCAAGTTCTATCCTGAAGTACAATGCTGTCAGTGATAGGATAATATCCATGCACCTACAAGGAAGACCAGTTAATATGACCATTATTCAAATTTACATGTCAATCACTAAGGCCAAGGATAAAGAAATTGAAGATTTTTACCAACTCCCTCAGTCTGAAATTGATCAAACATGCAATCGGGATGCACTAATAATTACTGCTGATTGAAATGCAAAAGTTGGAAACAAAGAAGAAGGATTGGTAGTTGGAAAACATAACCTTGGAAAATATGATAAAATGATGCCAGAGATAGTACAACTGAATTTTGCAAGACCAACGACTTCTTCATTGCGAATACCTTTCTTCACCAATATAAACAATGACTATACACATGGACCACATCAGATGGAATATACAGGAATCAAATCGACTACATCTGTGGAAAGAGACAATGGAGAAGCTCAATAATATCAGTCAGAAAAAGGCCAGGGGCAGACTTGGAATCAGACCATCAATTACTCCTGTGATAGTTAAGACTGTGTGTCAACTCAGCTGGGCCATGATTCTCAGGGTTTTGGCAGTTGTATAATGTTGTGATCACTTTCCTGTTGAAATTTGATATGCGATCACTCCCATGATGGAGTCTGCTGAGTGGTACCTGCAGGAGTGGGTTCTATGGCAGCTCACCTGCTCTCTTAGCCTTCATCTCTCCTCCTTCCACTGCCTACTTCCTTCCTGCTCACCTTGCAAAGATTGTTGGCTTAGTCCAAATCCAGCAGCTATCTCTTTCCTGACCTCTAGTTCTTGGGACTTGAGCTAGTAGCTTACCTGTCCATCTTGGGATTCACCAATCTTCACAGCCTATGACTGAAAGTCCTGCCCCCCAAACTGCCTAGCTTGGGTTCACCACCCCCTGCAGCTAAGTGACTCACGAGAAACCTTGTGGTCTTGCCTGCCAACCTTGGGGATTCCTTGACCATCACAACCTGTGAATGGGGATCCCTGCTCCCCAACCTGCTCATCTTGGGTTCACCAGATTCTGCTGCTCCGTGAATTAGGAGAGGACTCTATCCTGACCCAAGGACTTGGGGTGTTCCAACTCCTACAGTCACGTAAGCTGTTTTCTTAATATAAATCTCTCCCTATATGAGAGAATCCAGCCTAAGACAACTCCTATGGAAGCTCAAATTGAAACTGAAGAAAATTTAATCAAGTCCACGAGAGCCAAAGTACTACCTTGAGTATATCCCAACTGAATTTAGAGGCCATCTCAAGGATAGATTTGATGTGTTGAACACTAATGACTGAAGGGCAGGTGAGTTGTGGAATGACATCAAGGACATCACACATGAAGAAAGCAAGAGGTCATTAAAAAGAAGAGAAAGAAAAGACCTAAATGCATGTCAGAAGAGACTCTGAAACTTACTCTTGAATGGCGAGTAGATAAACCAAAAGGAAAAAATGATGAGGTAAAAGAGCTGAACAGAAAATTTCAAAGAGTGGCTTGAGAAGACAAAGTAAAGTATTATGATGACATGGGCAAAGACCTGGAAATAGAAAACGGAAAAGGAAGAACATGCTCAGCTTTTCTCAAGCTGAAAGAACTGAAGAAAAACTCAAGCCTCCAGTTGCAATACTGAAGGATTCTACATGGAAAATATTAAACGATGCAGGAAGCATCAAAAGATGGAAGGAATACACAGACTCACTATACCAAAAAGAATTGGTCAACGTTCAACTATTTCAGGAGGTAGCATATGATCAGGAACCGATGGTACTGAAGGAAGAAGTCCAAGCTGCACAGAAGGCACTGGCAAAAAACAAGGCTCCAGGAATTGAAAGAATACCGATTGAGATGTTTCAACAGAGAGATGCAGTGCTGGAAGTGCTCACTTGCCTCTGCCAAGAAATTTGAAAGACAGGTACCTGGCCAACTGCCTGGAAGAGGTCCATATTCATGCCTATTCCCAAGAAAGGTGATCCAACTGAATGTGAAAATTATTGTACAATATCATTAATATCACATGTAAGCAAAATTTTGCTAAATATCATTCAAAAGCAGCTGCAGCAGTATACTGACAGGGAACTGCTGGAAATTCAAGACAGATTTAGAAGAGGACATGGAACCAGGAATATCATTGCTGATGTCAGATGAATCCTGGCTGAAAGCAGAAAATACCAGAAAGATGTTTACCCGTGTTTTATTGACTATGTTAAAGCATTCAACTGTGTGGACCATAGCAAATTATGGATAACACTGCTGAGAGTGGGAATTCCAGAACACTTAATTGTTCTCATGAGGAATCTATACCTAGATCAAGAAGCAGTCATTCGAACAGAACAAGAGGATACTGCATGGTTTAATATCAAGAAAGGTGTGTGTCACGGTTATATCCTTTCATCATACCTATTCAGTCTGCATGCTGAGCAAATGATCCAAGAAACTGGACTATATGAAGAAGAACGGGGCATCAGGATTGGAGGAAGACTCATTAACAACCTGGGTTATGTAATGACACAACCTTGCTTGCTGAAAGTGCAGAGAATTTGAAGCACGTACTGATGGATTACATCTCAGCATAAAGAAAACAAAATTTTCACAACTGGCCAGTAAGCAACATCATGGTAAACAGAGAAGAGACTGCAGTTATCAAGGATTTCATTTTACTTGGATCCACAATCAATACCCATGGAAGCAACTGTCAAGAAATCAAAAGATGTATTGCATTGGGCAAATAAGCTGCAAAAGACCTCTTTAAAGTGTTGAAAAGCAAGAATGTCGCCTTAAGGACTAAGGTACTCCTGATTCAAGCCATGGTATTTTCAATTGCCTCATATGCATGCAAAAGCTGGACAATGAGTAAGGAAGACTGAAGAAAAATTGACTCCTTTGAATTGTGGTGTTGGAGAATATCAAATATACCAGGGGCTGACAAAAGAACGAATAAATCCGTCTTGAAAGAAGTACAACCAGAATGTTCCTTAGAAGCAAGGATGGCAAGACTACGTTGCATATTCTTTGGACTTGTTATCAGGAGGGTTCAGTCCCTAGAGAAGGACATCATTCTTGGTAAAGTAGACGGTCAGTGAAAAAGAGGAAGACCCTCAATGAGATGAACTGACACAGTGGCTGCAACAATGGGTTCAAGCATAGCAACAACTGTGAGGATAGCTCACGCAGGACCAGGCAGTGTTTAGTTCTTTTGTGCATAGGGTCAGTATGAGTCAGAACCAACTCAATGGCACCTAACAACAACAACAATTTCCCCCATACTTCTAATCAGTTATCTAAATTCAATTTGACCTATCTTCCCCTATGACTTAGGCTGTGTTCTCTAGAGGAGCAAAACCAAAGAAGTGTGCACATAGAGAGATTTATTTCAAGGGAATGGCACACACAGTCATGGAGGCTTTCAAGTCCCAAATCTGTGAGTCAGAAGTCAGGCTGGAGGTTTCTCCAGACTCACAGGGTTGTAGAGGCTGACAAGCCCAAAAAGAGCAGGTCAGGCAGAAGGTTGCTGCCTCAAGGGGTTGTGGGAGCTGCTGAATCCCAAAATCTGTAGGTCAGGTAGTGGGTTGCCAGCTCAGGGGTCAGAGAATGAGCAATCAGATGCATGACTGAGAGAGAGCGAACACTGCCAGAACATCCATATGTATTGGATTGTGATCATTAAGGTTGTGTGTCAACTTGGCTGGGCCCTGATTCTCAGTGGCTTGGCAGTTGTGATGCAGTTTGTCAGTTATATAATGAAGTAATCACTTCCATCATGAAATCTGATATAATGCAATCACCTCTATGATGGGATCTACTGTGAGCAGCCAATCACTTGAAAGGGAGTTTCCTTGAGGGTCTGGCCTGCATCCAATATATATGAGCTTTCTGGCAAGGTTCGATGGCTTTTGCTCTGCTGTGGATGCTTTGTTCGCTGCTTAGCATCTGACCTCTGGTTCTTAGGACTTGGGCCAACAGCCTGCCATCTTGTCTGCCAGTCTTCCACTCCTCAGCCAGCAGCCTGCCTTCTGATCTGTGGATCTTTGGTTAGTCAGCTTCTGCAGCTACGTGAGTCAGAAGCCTCCAGCCTGCTGCCTGACACCTCACCCATCGGCTTGGGACTTGTCAGCCTCTACAGGAGTGTGAGCCATTTCCTTCAGACAAATCTCTCTCTGTGCATCATTATCATACCATCTTAATTACTGTTGCTTTAAATTAAGCCTTGATATCTGTAGTGTACATATTCCTTCCTTATTTTTCTTCATGAAAATTGCCTGTTCTTGGTCTTTTACCAGTCAACATGAATTCTCAGATCAGTTTGTCAAGTTCTGTGAAAAACTCTGAGAAATTTTGTTCCAGGAATTTTACCATGAATCGATAGATTGATCTGGGTAGAACTCATACGTGCAAGGTATTGATTTTTTTCCATTCATGAATAAGTTCATGCCTGTATTTATTAGATCTTCTTTTATGTCTTTCAATAAAGCTAGATTTTGTTTATATATGTCTTGAACCTTACTTGTTAGATTTATTTCCAGGTACATATAGTTCTGTTTCTCTTTTACATGAAATTTTTATTTTATTTTCTAACTTTTGCTACTATGTAACAGAGCTATCAATTTTTTTTCAAATTTATCTTATATTTGACAACCTCACTCTACTCCTGTATTAATTACAATCACTTTTCAATTATTTTCACTTTTCATGTAGATAATTATATTGTCTGTAATAACTGCCAAGTTATGAGTTCCATTGATTAGTTTCTCATTCACTTCCTATCAGAGAAGAAGCAAGTCACAGGGGTAGGAATTGGGAGGAGTCTGCGCTTGCAGGTGACAGCAGGGAAACCCTGGGGTGAGAGGACCATTAGAGCAGTGACTGACGAGGTTTGTGGTACGAAGAATGAAGCTCTGAAGAGTTTTCTCCTTGGCTCAATCTGACCTCTGGACTTGAGTCAGCATGGACAGAAATTTTATACACGGCAACAGACAGCAGGCTGGATCTGGGTCACAGGCTGCGGTTTCTGTCAACCTCTGAGTCAGAGTTGACTCTATGGCGACAGGTGTTTTTTTTAATTCTATACCTTTGGAGCCCCAGTGGCACAGTGGTTATACGTTTGGCTGCTGATCAAAAGATTGGCAGTTCAAATATACCAACTGCTTCTTGAAAACCCCATGGGGCAGTTCTACTCTGTCCTACAGTGTCGCTATGAGTCGAAATTGACTTGACAGCAACAGATTTGATTTTTTGGTTTTGGTTCTTCAAAAGGCACCATAAAAAAAATGAAAAGATAAGCCACAAACTGAAGAAGATATTTGAAAAATATTTAGCTGACAAAATGTTGCCATCCAGAACTTAAAACAATTTCTACATAATAATATGTTAACAACAAACAGTCCAATTAAAAATGGTGAACCCCAAAAAACAAAATTTTGTAAAAATGGCGCTGCAGCAGTATCAGACCTCCTTGTCTTCACAAGGGGAAGGAGAGAGAATCAAGATCATTATCCCAAGGCTGATTCCTATGAGGTACAGGCCAAACATACCTCCACCCTTAAACCTCTTTACGAATTCTGACACCAAGCCACTTCTCCCACTGCACTCTCAACTTCTCTGCCGGATTCATTAATTTGTTGCAGTGGCCACATAGAACTCATAGGCCATACTCACAGTTATGAGGTTTATTAGCGAAGTAACAGGTTACAATTCAGGGTCAGGAACAACTCAGGATAGAGTTCTTCGATCAGGACAGCTTCTTCTCAACCTTGCCCGCAGGCAGCCCTCTCTCTCAGCCCCTAGACCCCTCGGCCTGGCCCCTGCCCTGCTCAGGCAAGTGTTAGAAATCTCTTTAGCACCGAGAATAAGTGCCTGGAGGCACCCCACTCTGTCAGTAAGCCCCAGCCCAAAGGCACTCAGCTCTCTAGCTCTGTGGGTAGGTACACCTACTGTAGCAGCCTTGCTTTGTGGGCCAGGAAGCCCACTGGCTGTCTCCTGCCTGTCTGCTGGCTCTTGCAGTCTCTTGTGCCGTTATTGCTCTTGTTGCTGTTGCACCACTGTCTCTCGCTGTATTGAGTGTTACGGCTCCTTCTCTCTCTGTGTCTCCCTCTAAAATCTCTTTCAAGGAAACTGGTTATGTAGCAAGCTCCTCATCAATCTCAAGGCTGCCCCCCACCCAGTAAGACCATAAACTAGCCAATCCCCTAGAAGGGTTCTGTGCACCTTATTTGCATGAACAGATTATTAGATCCATACATATACCTTATTTGCATAGTCCCACCCAGAAATTTCAGTCGTTCTGTGGGAGTTACAAGACGATGCATAGCTGGAAGGTCCATATTAAATAATTCACTGCACCACAGATTTGGACACACACTTCACAAATGATGACATTAAAATGCTCAGTAAAAACAGAACCTCATTAGTAATTAGAGAAATCCAAAATAAAACTACAGTAAGATACAATTTCACACTCATCAGATTGGCAAAAATTCTTTGTTTCAAGACCTGTTCTGGTGTCCAGCAATAGTAGTGACAGTTAACATTTATGAATATTTAAAAAAAAAGTTGTTATCAAGTCAACTCTGACTCATAGCTATCCCACGTATGACAGAGTACGATTGTGTTCCAAAGGGTTTTCAATGACTGATGTTTTAAAGTAGATCACCAGGCCTTTCTTCCAAGGCACCACTGGGTGAACTCAAACCTCCAGCCTTTCACTTAGCAGCTGAGCACATTAATGATTTTTTACCACTCTGGGACTCCATTATGTATGCTTGCCCTATTCTAAGTGCTTCACATATATTAGCTAGTCTTTACAACAATTCTGTAAGGTAGGCACTGATGTCATCCCACTATACAGTTAAGAAATTGAATAACTACTAAGTGAAAAAGCCAAGATTTGTAACCAGGAAGTTAGACTCCAAAGGCTGCACTTGAAAATTATGCATTAGCTATGTCTGTCAACATTCTGTATTTGCATTAAATTTCTCATCCATGGATATGTTTTGTGATTTTTAAAAAATGTTTATATCCTTTTTTTTTTTTCATTTGTCATAGATATGTGTTTTAAACACTGAAAACCCATTGCCATCAAGTCGATTCTGACTCATAGTGACCCTATAGGACAGAACAGAACTGCCCCATGGGGTTTCCAAGGAGCAACTGGTAGATTCGAATTGCTAACCTTTTGCTTAGCTGCTAAATACTTAACCACTGTGCCACCAGGACTCCTGAAACAGAGAAGGGAGTTTTAAATGTCCACTCACAACAAAATTTGACCAGAAGCAATTTGATTCATTGTCAGTTACAACACTCATTGCAAAAAAAAGCAGTAGAAAGGTATATTCCATTCCTACTCTCCTTTCCCTTTCCTAAAAGTAATTTATCTAAATTGTCGTTATTAATATTACACTTCCTTTATTATTATTACTGCCTTTATTATTATGTTATAGAATACACACACAAATGTATATTTATACAAGTTAGGTAGGTGGAATCATAACTTACGTATTATTTTTGTGATCAATACTTCTCTTCTACATCCACTCCTCCTCCTTTTCTATCCACTCCATTGGCAACCTCTATTAACAACCAGTGGAGAGGACTCCATATATCCCTATGGAGATGATAGATGATAGACAGATGGTAGATAAACAGATAGGCAGACAGATAAGTAGATATACGAGGGGTTACTTTTGTTTTATAGAAATGCACACAAGACTCCATACCTTGCTTTTCTCACTCATCGTTACCTTGTGTAAATCCTTTCAAGACGTGTATATATCTTACTCACTTTTTAAATGCATGCATAATATTCCACAGATTTAACATACCATAATTTATTCAGCTATTCCTCTATGAAAGGATATTCACTTTCCAGCTTTCAGTCACTACAAATAATGCTGCAATAAACATACTTATGTATGTATTATTGCATATTGTTAATTCTCTTTCTCTGGCATAGGTTTTTCAGGAATGGATTTGCTAGGTCAAGGAAAATAATACACACACATACACATATATAAATATATATCTGTGTGCATATATATATAAATATATATCTGTGTACACATATAAATATATATAGAATTTCAAGATTACCACAAGAAAAACTGCATTTTCTCCATTAAAATCATTTCAAGATACTAAGCAATGCACTTTTTAAAATATAAATCATTAAATATATGTAATTTATTAGCAGAAGAGTAAATAAAATTAAGAACCCTAAAAATAAGCTAAACAATATAAAATGAAAAATTATTCTTTAAAATTAAAAATGAAATAACATACAATCTTTTAAAATTGTAATTTTTAAAAAAGGAGTTTTAGTATCATCTTTGACTCATGAGGGTATTTGAGAACTAAATTCAGTCTTCCAGCTCTTTACTAATCAGAGGAAAGAGGAGAAGAAAGTTATAAGCTTTCCTCTGACTCCAAATACTCTCTTGTGTGACTGCTTTGTGATGATCTATGTCAACAATCTTTGATTTTTGTTTAGACTATAATCTTTTTATTGGCCAAAAGGGCCAAAGAAGCATGAACTGTAATTTTTGTTTCTTTAAAAACCATTTCTGTCATTTTCTTTCTCCTCTTGAGGATTATTAAAGAAAAACACCTTTTTAACAAGTAGACCTTTGCTCCATTCAAAATATTAATGTGTTGAAAAGTTTATTCTGTAAGAATTATCATCATGAATTTAGCATTTACATCCTTGATTTTGTCCTCAGAACATAAGTGATTCATGGTTCGGGTTTTTTTACAATATTGAAATAATTATCTCTTAGAGATACACCCAAAGCCTTTCTGGCTCCTATGACTTCAGACTTCTATAATTCACAGCATCTCAGAGCCTTGGATGGAGCTGGACCAGTCAGGCTTCAGAAGGAGATGATGTTACAGAGAAAAATAAAGTATGCAAGGGGTGTAGGAATGCTAGGGGAGGAGGGTATTATTTTTTAAACGTGATGATCAAGGAATGCTTCACTGACAAGATGACATTTGAGCAGAGACTTGAATTGTCTGGAAGATTACTCCAGACAGAGGCAACATCAAGTGCAAAGTGCTAAGGTAAGAGCACCCTTCAAGAAATGGCAGGGTGTCGGGGGTGGCCAGCACAGCTGATATGGAATAAGGGGCTGGAGAGCAGTACATAGCAAGAAGCAGATTATTTGGGGCCTTGTTAAGTCGTGGAAAGGATTATATTTTCTTCTCTGAGTGAGGTGGGTAGTCATTAGAGGGTTTTGAGTAAAGGATTGACATTATAAACCTATGTTTAAAAGATTAGAATGCTGTGTTTAGAGTAGAAGATGAGGGGAGTGGAAAGAATGGCTGAAATAAGACTAGTTAGCAGGCTGCATTGCAAGAATCTGAGCAAAAGGTGTCAGGGACTTGAATCAGGTAAGAAATTTCTGGAAATATTTTGAAGGTAGAGTTGAAAGGATTTGCAAATTAGAAGTAAGGCATGAGAGAAATTAAAGAATCCGGGGCTCTTGCAAGTGGAAAAATGGAAATTTCACTTATTATGATGGAAAAGACTGTGACTGGAGTACAATTGACAGGGGAGAAGTGGGAGGGGATCAGAAGATTGGTTTTTGAAGTGTTAAGTTTGAGGTGCCTACTAGGAATCCAAAAAGAAGTATCAATTAGGCAGTTAGGCACACAAATCTAGACCTCAAAGGAGACAACTGGGCTGGAGATATAAACCAGGAAGTTGTCAGCATAAAGATTTTATTTGAAGACGTTAACACATTGGACCTTTTTCCATCACAGAAAAGCTTATTATACAGCCTCTGTTGAGAGATTTGATATTGTGTTAGATGTATAAAACCACCAGCTATGCATTCATATAAAATTCATTTTAATAAATCACAACAACCTTTATCAAACTGGTATCAATGGGAATAAAACCTCAGGCTGGTCAGGATGGTTTTTAATCATATAAATTATTTTAAAACACCGTTATCAAAATTCAGAAGACACAAGCCACCTGTTTCCTTCCTCAGATTCTCCAACACACCTTCACCTGTTCAACTCAGAGGACTATAGTGCTGCTGAATAATAATATCCTTCTGGAAAATTTTCTTTTTAGTCTTGATGGTAGAACCACCATTTTCTCTCTTACCTGTATGCCTTTATACTAGCTGTTTTGTTTAAAATATATGTCTTTCCCTTCCTGCTCCCTCTACTGTCACAAGTACTTTTCTCTACCTAAAGATACACTCAATTATCCACGACCTACATTAAATCTCAACTCCTTTGTATGCAAACCTTCCCCCAAACTTGACTTTACAGGCAGAGGCAGGCACTCATCATTCTGGATCTGGTAACACTTTTTACATGCCTTTGCATAGAGCTGAACTGTTCCCAACAAGGTGCTACTTATCCCCCCCCCCCCCGCCTTGTTTTCACTAGCATGAAAATAATGCTAGTCTGAAATCAGGACATCTGGATTATGTCACACACCTCTGACATTACCAGCCCTATAAACTTGAGAAAATTTCTTGGGGCTAACATTCCCTGTACCCGTTGCCGTGGAGTCGATTCCGACTCATAGCAACCCTATAGGACAGAGTAGAACTGCCCCACAGAGTTTCCAAGGAGCACCTGGTGGATTTGAACTGCCAACCTTTTGGTTAGCAGCTGTAGCACTTACCCACTATACCACCAGGGTTTCCCAGGACTAGCATTAAGCCCTACAATATCAGACACAACAGTAGTTTTCTTATACATAATATCTGTTTTAATCTTTACAACCACATCCCCATTTTTCAGATGAGGAAATAGCCTCAGGAAAATAAAGTGATTCGTCCCTTGATACACACCTAGTTAATGACAGACTCTAGAATCAAACTCAGGTATGACTCCAAAATCTACATTGCTTTTGTCACTTAATGTGTGCTTCAGGATTCTCATGGGAAAAGTTTTTTAAAAAAGGGGGGGGAGTTAAATGGAAGTAAGATCTCTAAATCCCTTGTCATTCCAAGAATCCATAATTTAAAAAATAATAAATAATAATAATTTTAAAGCATCTATTAAAAACCAGCAACCATGCGGTAGCCTGGGGAGGAACTACTGACTTTCAGTACACTGGTTGCTCAGAGGAAAACAATCAACAGTGAACAATAATGGCATGAGTAAAACCTTGATTTCAAAAATTATTCAGCACTATCTTTGAGTGCGATTATCTCATTAAGTTTATTAGCTCTATGAGGTAATAAATTCCCATGAATTCTCTTATTGAGAAATATCACAATTACACTGTGAAAAGTACCTAATGTATGGTAGCCATCTTTTACTGAAAGTCTGTGCTAAGAACTTTACCTATATCATCTCTTTAAATCCTCAAGAGAATCTCATGAAGTAGGTAACTTTACTTCCTATATTGCATATGAGTAAACAAAAGCATAAAAAGTTTACACAGTCCCACATCTACTAATACCATGCCTATCTCCAGTGCTCCACCCGACGCCATGTAGTTGCGGACTTCCACACTGTTGGACAGCTGGTGTAAAACAATTGCCAAGGGAAATTCTCTTCTTGCAGCAACTTAGTCTTTTATGATACTGTCTTCTTGAAGAATCTCATTGGTTTTTCAATATTTGGAGTTAGCAAATTAATACATATATATATATGTAAGAATCAGTTATGTGTCTTTCTCACCTTGGGAAATTTATAAAGAGACTGGCTAAACATGTAAGGAAAACTTAAAAAGTATATTTTGCTGCCGACTTCAAAAAAGAACCTATGTTGGAATTGAAGGCTGAAACTTACTGTTATGGGCAACACATATCCTTTTTCTTTAAAAGAAGGGTTGGAAAAATCCTTATCTTTCCCACTTTTCTTTTAAATTTCCTGAACTTCACTCAATATTAATTCCTGTAAAAAACAGAGTTGCAAGTTTTATAATATGATGTCATTTAAAACTCCTTCATAAAGGACTTCTCTCTCCTTGGACTTGTGAGCTACTGAAATGGTCAGTGGTTACAGAAAGCCCATGGAAGGCATTTCTTCCAGGAAATATAAGGTGAAGGGGACGACAATGCATCAAGCTGGTGTGTAGTGCAAATTCCAGAGGAGATTCTAATTCAGACATTTAAAATCACGCATTCAACGTGCTTTCATATCCAGGACAGCTGTCGGGATGAGAACTGCTACCATGTTTTCATTGCTATTATTGTTTACATCAACTCTAATTTATTCCTGCACTGGAAGACTTCCTTACAACAAGGTTATCAGGCGATAGACTAGGTAAGTAAGACTGGATTTGAATATCATTCAAAACGTTTTAGCACAGAAGTGCAGCAACTTTTGGCCTGTGTTTTGCTGCTTACTGCTCATGTGTATTTGGAGCTGTATCTCTTCTTCATCAGACTATTTTAGGAACTGTCGGAAAATTATCCTGATTTTACCCAATGAATCTTAGTCACAGAGACTCCAAAAAGCTTTTGATCCCCTGTGACATTTGGTTTTGTGACTTTTTCTAATTCTGGGGTTTTTTGTTTTTTTTAAATAAAAGCTCTGTTTTGGTTCTCCCTGATGCCAAGAGGAAAACACTTATAATGATGTTGCATAACATTTACCTTCCAAATATCAAGCTTAGAATATACACAAGGGTGATAGGGCATAAAGTATCTTCCTATTTATAGACACTCGTATGTATGTGTGTGTGTTTCATATTCCCTTAGAAAATGTCATGAGTAGTTTTCATTGCATATTCAAATACTATGTCCTAAAAAAAAAAAATCAATAGAAGAAACATAAAACTCTTAATATAGAAAAGTTGAGCTCCAAGCTACTAGAATCCCTCTTCCTGAAATCAAACACCTTTCCAAATACAAAAGGACTAACCTGAGAGTCATCATTGGCTCCTCCCTCTCCTTCACACCCAAAATCTGTTCAGTCACCTAATCTGGTTGATTTTTCCACAGAAATATCTGGCTGCTATGTTCTGTCATCTTTCGTTAGGATTGTTTCAATAGCTTCCTAACTAGTCAAGCATCTATTTCTCTCACTTCAGCCAATTCTCTCCCTATTATTGCCAGAGTAATCTTAAAGCTGATGAGTTTATAGCCTAATTAACAATTTTTACTAGTTCCCTATTGCCTGTATCATAAAAAATATAAACTTGTTAGCACAGTGTCTCTCAAAGTGTGGTTCCCAGAAGAAATGTGATTTTTCAAATCTCCTGGAGTCTTTAATGAGAAATATATATATAAACAGTGAAACCTCTGAGAGCCGGAACTCATCGAGACTGCCTTGTTTTTCCAGGTCTCACAAGTTTTCTGCCTTTGCCAGGGTACAGTCACCACTTTTCCACTGTTCTCTAATTAGTTGAAAATATTTAAGGTTTCTTTCTTACAGGTTTTCATCTCACACAGGCTCCAGCTTTCACAGGTTTTACTGTATATCCCTGGGCCCTGCCCCAGGACTACCATTTCATAATTCTTGGATCTGAGTCCAGTAATCTACATTTTAACATTTTACTTAGAAAGAATAAATCTTCTGGGGAGAAGTTATGAATAAAAAATTTGAGCATCACCACTAGAAAATTCTTAAAATCACTAGATAAATGAATGGACTAAAGTGTATAAAAAAAAAAAAAAGACTTTAAATCCTTCAAGTCTGAGACATAAGGACAACATGGGCTTGAAAAAGTGACACAGAGTGGGATGTTTGACCTCAAAGTTTCCCTAAAGTCGAACCAGAAGACAAGTCTCAGGGAGAAGGTGAACGAAAAAAAAAAAGCAAACCTCAGAAATGGCAAAAAATACTTTTCTGTCCTGTCCTTGTC
The DNA here is from genome assembly GCF_024166365.1 of Elephas maximus indicus. NCBI lineage: Eukaryota > Metazoa > Chordata > Mammalia > Proboscidea > Elephantidae > Elephas > Elephas maximus. The sequence goes on from NC_064830.1 coordinate 33,188,111, forward strand.
GCTAAGAGAGAAATGAAATCATTCTCCCCGAGTATCAACAACCACAAATTGGTTCCTTGTGCGAGTTCATGGTTTAAATTAACACTACTTACATGGAGCTAAAAATCAAGGCAAACTATTTTATTTTATGGTAGACCCAGATCTGTAGTTTCCCCAAAGGCAAATCTCTTGTAGAGAAAGACACTGGCAGCTCAGGCAACAAATAATTCCCAGAGATAAATTTCCAAGTGTAAGCTACCAGTGAAAAGTCATAAAACACACAAGAAGGTAAGGCAGGATAGTGAAAATCACCGTTAAAAATGAAAACAAAAATGGAACCCAGTTCAGAAAGGCTTTAAAGACGGTATTAAGAGATACAGAATGTAAAATAAATGTTTACATTTAGCAAACAGATTGTGGTCTCTAAATATCATTTCTCCTTGGACAACTGGCTGATCCTAGGTCTGGGAAAGAAAGCGTACATGGTGGACCTGGAACATCTTGTTACCAGAAAGAAACAAAGCTATTAAAGCCTACAGCAGCCATGTCAAAAGGATTCAGGGAACAACTGCATAGTTCCCATTTGCCAAAGATGGGATGGTTTGAGCATGAAAAGAATAACTGCAATGGACTGAAATACTGAATAGTTAAAATTCATCAGTTTATAATAATACTAAAAAAAAAAAAAAAAACCTCATAGACCACCTTTAGAGAATGATAGGGAACCAACACATTATACTGAAAATGAGTAAACAAAAGGAAAGAGTCAAGTATTTATTCTGAAATATAAATTGGACCTCAAGATAACCGGTTAATGAAAGTTATTGACAGATGACCTCGTTTCTTCAAATAAATTATTGTTGCTGTTAGGTGCTTTGGAGTCAGTTCTGACTCATAACGACCCCATGTACAACACAAAAAAACATGGCTCTGTCCCATGTCATCCTCACAATTATTGCTACGTTTGAGCCATGTTGCAGCCACGGTGTCAATCCATTTTACAAGAAAAATAAAAAGGAGAAGGAACCTATAGAATTAAAGAGACATATCAATCAAATGTAAGTAATACGTGGACATGTTTGGATCATGATTCAAACAAATTGTTAAAAAATGTATAAAATAAACTCTGGATATTAGATGATACTAAGAATGTTTTTATAATATTTTTATGATGTTAAAGTTCTTATTTTATAATAATGAAATATTTATGTTTGAAATTATATAACATCTGAAGTTTACTACAAATAACAAACAGGAATGGGATTAGATAAGCCAAAATTGTATGTGATTTGGTAATTGCTGAAGCATAGGGTATAAGGGCACTCCTTGTGCTATTCTCTCTACTTCATTATATGTTTAAAATGTTCTGTAATTCAGTATTCAGACATAAATGTTATGGATTGAATTGTGTCCTCAAAAATGTGTGTCAACTTGGCTAGGCAATGATTCCCAATATTGTGTGATTGTCCACCATTCTGTCATCTGATGTGATTTTTTTGTGTTGTAAATCCTATCTCTATGATGTTAGCGAGGCAGGTTTAGAGGCAGTTATGTTAATAAGGCAGGACTCAATCTATATGACTGGGTTGTGTCTTGAGTCAATCTCTTTTGAGATATGAAAGAGAGAAGTGAGAAGAGAGACAGGGGGACCTCATTCCACCAAGAATCAAGAGCCAGAAGGGGAGCACATTTTTTGGACCCAAGGTCTCTGCCCTTAGAAGCTCCTAGATCAGGGGAAGATTGATGACAAGGACCTTCCCCCCCAGAGCCAAGAGAGAAAGCATTCTCCTTGAGCTGGCACCCTGAATTCAGACTTCTAGCCTCCTAGACTGTGAGAGAATAAATTTCTCTTTATTAAAACCATCCACTTGTGGTATTTCTGTTATAGCAGCACTGGATAACTAAGACAGTAAATAAATAAATGTTTTTAAAGATATAAAGGAGGAAATAAATAACATGAGCGAGGAAAAAGAGACATAGCAAAAATATTTGAAAAAATAATCTAAACGTACTTTCAAATGCAGAGAATTTTTTTTGGCATTTGAAGTATGCAGTGATAGCTCATTTATGTAAAAATGTCAATTCTTCTAAAGTGATCCATCGATTTAATGAATTATAATCAAACTCTCCCCACCGCCCTCACCCTCCCACTGTCCCGCTGCATGTCTATCAGCTTGTCATACTGTGAGAGCTTTTGTGTTGCTGTGATGCTGGAAGCAGGGTCACCCATGGCAGACAGGTTTCAGCTGAGCTTCCAGGCTAACACAGAAACAAGGCTCTGGGAATTGACAGAATATCAATTGAGATGTTTCAACAAATGGATGCAGCACTGGAATGCTCATTCATATATGCCAAGAAATTTGGAAGACAGCTACCTGGCCAACTGACTGGAAGAGATCCATATTTATGCCTATTCCCAAGAAAGGCGAGCCAACTTAATGCAGAAATGATTGAACACTATCAATAATATCATACAAAAGTAAAATTTTGCTGAAGGTCATTCAAAAGTGGCTGTAGCAGTATATCAACAGGGAACTGCCAGAAATTCAAGCTGGATTTAGAAGAAGATGTGAAACCAGGGATATCATTGCTGATGTCAGATGGATCCTGACTGAAAGCAGAAACTACCAGAAAGATGTTTACCTGTGTTTTATTGACTAGGCAAAGGCATTCGACTGTATGGATCATAATAAATTATGGAAAACATTGTGAAGAATGGGAATTCCAGAACACTTAAATGTGCTCATGAGGAACCTGTACATAGATCAAGAAACAGTCTTTGTACAGAACCAGGGGATACTGCATGGTTTAAAGTTAGGAAAGGTATGCATCAGGGTTGCATTCTTTCACCATGCCTATTCAATCTGTGTGCTGAGCAAATAATCCGAGAAGCTGGACTATATGAAGAACTGGGAATCAGAACTGGAGGAATATTAAGTAACAACCTGCAATATGCAGATGACACAATTTTGGTTGCTGAAAGTGACGAGAATTTGAAGCATTTACTGATGGAGATCAAAGACCACAGCCTTCAGTATGAATTACACCTCAACATAAAGAAAACTCTATGGGGCAGTTCTACTCTGTCCTATAGGGTTGCTATGAGTTGGAATCAACTCGACGGCGATGGGTTATAAAGAAAACAAAAATCCTGGAAGACAGAGCCAACATGATGTAATAGACAGAAGCTACACACCTCCCTCCATAGCAAAGACCTAAAAAAATAAGTCAAACAGGTACAAACATCAAACTTGGAAACCTAAGTGACAAATGAAGAGATAAAGAACTCAACCCAGCACTGAATGGAATAAGAAACTGACAGAGAACAGAGAGTGAGGAGAAATAGGGAGTGGAGGTCACTTATCGGCTAACTCAGCAGGGATTTGCCATCTTGGACTCCTGTCTGAGATCAGGGGACAGGGAGTACGGGAAAGGAGCTTCACAGAGCTCCCAGCAGGAGACAGAGCACCCAGTAACCAGTGATACATGTTTTCCCACCCCCCACCCTTCCTCCTGCTTGGTCTCTGCCACTTCCTGGTGGGCCGTGGTTGCTCAGCCAGGAGGCGTCAGCCCCATGCCACTTGGATTCACCCAACCCACACCAGCTGGCTCTTTCAGTGTCGTTTCTTTTTTGCTGCTTTTTTTTTTTTTTTTTTTTTTGCTTCTTTTGGTTTCTTTGTCTCTCTCACCTCTTCCTCTACCTTTCTCTCGAACACCTCACTCTGTGTACCATTTTCACTTCTTGACAGGCTGTAAAGTGCTGCTCAGCTTGGGAACCACTTCTCCAGTCTACACTGCCACACTAGTGGGATCCCTGGGGCCTTTTTTTGTTTGTTTTTCTTTTATCCATTTTCCTTTCCTTCATTTCTCGGTTTCTTGCCTCTCTTTATTAACCTTCTTTTCCTGTCTCCTGAATACCTGGGACTGTGTGCCATCTCTGCCTCTTACAGGCTGTACTGTGAGGCTTGGAAGCCACTTTCTCACTGCAGCCATGCTGGTGAGATCCCTGGGGGCTTTTTTTTTTTCTTTTCTTTTTGTATTTCTTCATTTCTCAGTTTCTCATCTCTCTCCACTTTCCTTCTTCTTCTGTCTCCTGAATACCTGGTGCTGTGTGCTATATCTGCCCCTTCTAAACAGGCTGTGTTCCAAGGCTTGGGAGTCACTTCCCCAGTCACTGGTGGGATCTCTGGGGGTATTTCTCTTGTTTTCTTTTTAACTATTTATTACTTATTCTTTTTTTTATCTTTTTTCCTTTGTGTTTTTCTTCATTTCTTGGTTTCTCATCTCTCCACTACAATGGCAGGCTCCCTCACAACTTTTTTTTTTTCTTTGTTCCTGTTTCTCTCTCCTCTTTCTCTTCTTTTCCATACCCACTTAACTCCACACATCACTACCTCCCCGCTCCCTCCTGGCTATCTGCACCACAGGCTGAACATCATACCCCTGAGCAGCATGGGCATGGTGTGCAAGAACCTGCCCTGCACTGACTCTGGACACACTATGTCAGCCCCAATTCATGCCACAAACAACCCAGCCCAGCCCCTCCCTTTCAGCTGTACCTACTCTGCTGCACCATAGCTGAGCAACTCACCCTGCCCATTGGACAAAAAAGTGAAAAATATCATGCCCATAGATGAGCAAACAATAAAGAATGCACAGCCAGCCTACTCAGACATAACCAAAGAAAACAAAAAAGCAGGACAAAACAAAAAATATATATACTCAATAAACAAAATAATTACTGAATGTCCTGAAGACAGCAGACAATATCAAAACATATAATTTAAAAAAAAAAAGGACAGGATGGTTCCAGTAAGCATCCAAAATAAAACACCAGATAAGTTCCAACAGAAAAAAAGTCACTGGAATTACTTGATAGGGAATTTAAATCTCTAATATTCAGAGCTATCCAAGAGTCAAAAGAAAAAGCAGACAAAAATGAAGAAAAAATAGACAAATTCAAGAAAAAGTCAGACAAAATCATGGGAAAGACAGGCAAAACAATGGAAGAATTCAGGAAAACAATACAGGGACAAAATGTCAATAAATTTCACAACTAGAAATCATACCAAAAAAAAACTAGAAATCCAAAAGTTAAATGACAAGATTTCAGAAATGGACAGCGTCATAGACGAGTTGAGGAGCAGGTTTGAAACAATGGAAGACAGGATCAGTAAAATTGAAGACAAACAATTGCGTACAACTTTGTTTGAGGAAAAATCAGAAAAAAGAATGAAGAAACCCTGACAATGATGTGGGATACATTCAAAAGCAAAAATTTGTGAGTGATTGGAGTTCCAGAACAGGGGGAGAAAACAGAAAACACAGAGAGGATCATTGAAGAATTGCTGACAGAAAACTTCCCTAATATCATGAAAGATGAAAAGCTGACCATCCAAGAATCTCAATAAATATCATATAGGACAGACCCCAAAAGAAAATCACCAAGGCATATCATGATCACACTCGATAAAACCAAAGACAAAGAAAGAATCCTGAGAGCAGCTCCAGAAAAATGAAGCTACATACAGAGGGAAAACAATAATACTAAGTTCTGATTACTCGGTAGAAACCATGCAGGCAAGAAGGCAATGGGATGACATATAGAAAACCTTGAAAGAAAAAAATTGCCAACCAAGAATAATATATCCTGCAAAACTCTCGTTCAAATGTGGTGGTGAAATTCAGGCATTTCCAGATAAACAGAAATTAACGGAATTTGTAAAAACTAAACCAAGCTTACAAGAATTATTAAAGGGAGCCCTTCAGTTTGAGAAAAACACAACATCAGATGACAGGCCTGAATCTAGGACCCAAGATCACACCAGACAGATACCAACCTAGGAAATAAACTCTCAAGGATTATTCAAAACAAAAAGATTTACAACAGGGAAACAGAGAGGTTATCTGTAAACTACAACAATGTCAAAACAATAAAAGAGGGAATAAACGGTGTAGGTATAGAACTTTCTAATGCAGAGGAAGGCAAGGTGATAAAAAGTAATAAAAGAGTGGTTCAAACCTAGGGGAAAAAAAGATATGGGTAAATTTCAAGGTAGCCACAAAGAAAGTTAACAAACCTACTTATTCAAAATAAAGAAGAAAAACATAAAGTCCCAGTAAAAACAAAATCTACAAAAACAAAAGGAATGAAAACAAAATCCACAAACAAAAGGAAATCAGCACAGGAGAGTAAGTGAAACAAAGAAAACATCAGCACCACAGAAAAAAAAAAAGCACTACAAAATGATAGCAATAAATTCACACCTATCGATAATTACACTGAACATAAGTGGCATAAATGCACCTATAAAGAGACAGAGAGAGACAAAATGGATTAAAAAAAAAAAAAAACAGTACCCATCAATATGTTGTCTACAAGGGATGCACCTTAGAAACAAAAATGTAAATTTATTAAAAATAAAAGGATGGGAAAAAAATATATCAAGCAAACAGCTACCAAAAAACAGCAAGAGTGGCAATACTAATCCCAGGTAAAATAGACTTTAAAACAAAATCCACTGTAAGAAACAAAGAATGATATTATGTAATCATTAAAGGGATGACCCATCATGAAGATATAACCATAACAAATATCTATGTACCCAATGACAGGGCTCCAAAATACATAAAACAAACTCTAACAGCACTGAAAAGAGAAATTGGCAGTTTCACAATAATAGTAGGAGACTTCAAAACGCCACAGAGCACCTAGAAAGAAACTCAACCAAGTACAGAAGATCTAAAGCCACGACAGCCAACTTGAACTCATAGACATATATAGAACACTTCACCCAACAGCTACAAAGTACACATTCTTTTCTAATGCATGTGAACATTCTCCAGAATGGACCACATCTTAGACCACAAAGCAATCCTTAACAAAATACAAAACATTGAAATAATTTTTATCTTCTCTGATCACAACACCATCAAAGCAGAAATTAACAACAGGAAGAGTGAGGAAAACAAAAATCAATTACATCGAAACTGAATAACACCCTGCTTAAAAACCACTGGGTAACAGAAGATATCGAAGATGAAAAAAATTTAAAAACTCCTGGAATCAAATGAGAATGAAAATACATCATACCAAAACCTTTGGGATATAATAAAGGCAGTGCTCAGAGATCAATTTATGGCAATAGACGCACACATCAAAAAAAAGCAGGGACAAAATCAAGCATTTAGCTACACAACTTAAACAAACAGAAAGAACAGTAAAAGAAGCCCACAGCCACCAGAAGAAAGGAAATATCAGAGCAGAAATAGATGAAGTAGAGAATAGAAAAACAATAGAAAAAATCAACAAAACCAAAAGTTGGTTCTTTGACAGGATCAACAAAATCAACAAACCACTGGCCAAATTGACAAAAGAAAACCATGAAAGGACACAAATAACCCAAATAAGAAATGAAATGGGGGACATTACAACAGGCTCAACTGAGGTAAAAAGGATTATAACAGAGTATTATGAAAAAGTATACTCCAGCAAATTTGAACACCTAGAGGAAATGAACAAATTTCTAGAGACACACTACCTATCCAAACTAATACAAAATGGTATTGAAAATCTGAACAGACCCATAACAAGAGAAGAAATTGGAAAGGTAATTAAAAAAAAAAAAATCCAACCAAAAAAAAAAAAGCCCTGGCCCAGATGGCTTCCCAGAGAATTCTACCAAACATTCAGAGAAGAGCTTACACCAGTACTACTCAAACTATTTCAGAACATAGAAAAGGAAGAGATACTTCCAAATTCATTCTATGAAGCCAGCATAACCCTGATACCAAAACCAGCAAGGACAGCACAAAAAAAAAAAAGAAAGAAAGAAAACTGTAGACCAATATCTCTCATGAATATAGATGCAAAAATTCTCAACAAAATTCTAACCAATAGAATTCAGCATTATATTAAAAAAATAATACACCACGATCAAGAACAATTCATACCAGCTCTGCGAAGATGGTTCAACATTAGAAAATCAATCAACATAATCCATCATATAAATAAAAGAACCTCATGATCATCTCAATTGATCCAGAAAATGCATTCGACAAATTCCAACACCCAGTCCTGATAAAAACTCTCAATAAAATAGGTATAGAAGGAAAATTCCTCAATATAATCAAGGTCATCTATACAAAACCAACAGCCAACATCATTCTTACAGAGAGAAACTGAAAACATTCCTCCTGAGAACAGGAATAAGACAAAGATGTCCTTTATCACCACTCCTATTTAACATTGTGCTGGAAGTACTAGCTAGAGCAATAAGGTAAGAAAAATAAATAAAAGGCATCCAAATTGGTAATGTAGAAGTAAAACTGTCCCTATTTGCAGATGATATACTATACACAGAAAACCCAAAAGACTCCACAGGAAACCTACTGGGATAGAAAGATCTAGCAGAGTAGCAGGATACACAGTAAGCATACAAAAATCAGTTGGATTCCTATACACCAATAAGGAGAAGAACAAAAAGGAAATCAGGAAAACAATACCATTTATAATAGCCCCTAAAAAAAATAAAATACTTAGGAATAAATCTAACCAGGGATGTAAAAGACCTATACAAAGAAAAGTACAAAACATTTCTGCAAGAAACCAAAAGAGATCTACATAAATGGAAAAACATACCATGCTCATGGATAGGTAGACTCAACATTGTGACAATGACAATTCTACCCAAAGGAATGTACAAATGCAATGCAATCCCCATCCAAATACCAATAAAATTCATTAAAGAGATCAGTAACTTTATATGGAAAGGGAAGAGGCACTAAGTAAAGCACTACTGATGAAGAAGAATAAAGTAGGAGGACTCTCACTACTTGACCTCAGAAAGTACTATGCATCTATGGTAGTCAAAACAGCCTGGTACTGGTACAATGTCAGATACATTGACCAATGGAACAAAATTGAGAACCCAGATGAAAACCCATCCACTTACAGTCACCTGATCTTCAACAAAGTGCCCAAAGTTCATCAAATGGGGAAAAGAGTTTTTTTAAACAAATTTTGCTGGCAAAACTGGATGTCATCTGAAAAAAAAAGAAACAGGACCCATACTTCACACCATATACAAAAACTAACTCAAAATGGATCAAAGACCTAAATATAAAACTAAAAACTATAAAAATCATAGAAGAAAAAATAGGATCAATCCTAGAGGCCTCAATACATAGCATTAACAGGATACAAACCATAACTAACAGCACACAAACTCCAGAAGATGAGCTAGATAACTGGGATTTTCTAAGAATTAAACACTTACGCCCATCAAAAGACTTCACCAAAAGAGTAAAAAGAGAACCTACAACCTGGGAAAAAAATTTTGGCTGTGACAAATCCAACAAAGATCTGATCTCTAAAATCTGCAGGAAAGTGCAACACCTGTACAACAAAAAGACAAATAATCCAATTAAAAGATGGGCAAAGGAAATGAACAGACACTTCACCCAAGAAGACATTCAAGTGGCTAACAGACATATGAGGAAATTCTCGACATGACTAGCCATTAGAGAAATGCAAATCAAAACCACAATGAGACACCAGCTCACCCTGACATTACCGGCAAGAATAAAAAAAACAAACAAACAGGAAATAATATATATTGGAGAGGCTGCTGGGGAATTGGAATTCTTAAATGCACTGCTGGTGGGAATGCAAAAGTTTGGAAGACTATATGGCAGTTCCTTAGAAAGCTAGAAGTAGAAATACCATATGATTCAGCAATCCCACTCCTAGGAATGTATCCTAGAGAAATAAGAGCTGTCACACAAATAAACATAGGCATACCGGCCCATTGCAGCACTGTTCACAATAGCAAAAAGATGGAAACAATCTAGATGCCCATCAACAGAGGACTGGATAAACAAACTGTGGTACATATACACAATGGGGTACCACACGAGGATAAAGAACAACGAAGAATTTGTGAAGCATCTTACAACATGGATGCTTCTGGAGGGCATTATGCTAAGTGAAATAAGTATATCACAAAAGGACATATTTATAAATTTTTGGTGGTAGTACAAGCCTCAGGGTTAAAAAGTTACACACCAGATGAGTAAAGACAAGGTCTGTAGAAAAACAATTTGGTATCAAGAGAATCATATTTTTTATTTTGACCATCAGTAAAACACAAGAGAAAAGATCTCTAATTTATGATAAACATGTTGTAATTTAAATTCAAAACTTTGCCTCAGCTAACAAGTCTTTTGTTGCTGTTTCAGTTCAAGAAAATATAAACCAAGCTAGTAGCTGCCGATTGATTCCAACTTGTGACCATCCCATGTATTATAGAGCAGAACTGTGCTCCACAGAGTTTTCAAGGCTGTGACCTTTTGGAGGCAGACCACCAGGCTTTACTTCCAAGGGGTCTCTGGGTGGGTTCAAACTGCAAATCTTTTGGTTAGTAGTCAAGTGCTTAGCTATTTGTACCACCCAGGGATTCCTGTTGTTTAGATCACTGAGTCATAAATCTTCTGTATCTGACAGCTTTTTTATCAACAGAGAATAAAGCAATTTTCAGCCCAGTACCTGAATTAACAAGTATTTTTAGATCCAAAGGGAAAATTTCTTCTCTGGGCAAAACTTCTGGACTATTATTCACTTTTAAAATAAATACATACAATGTATATCATAAATCATAACAATATCTCAAACTCCTGTGAAGCCATCTTCCTAATTTACGAAGGAGAATATTACCAATACAGTTTGCGGCTCCTTGTTTCTCTTTCTCCAATCACATCACCCTGTTTCTTGTTTAAATAACCACTGTTGATATATGAATTATGCCTGCTATGTATGTGTCAATTATCTCACTATTCTTTTCTCTCCTTTTCAGGACAGAAAAAGAAAAAAAAACAAATAGGGGACCAACAGTCGAACAAAGTTGCCTTCAGCTGTTTCTAATTTAACTACAGTGCAAAGTTTTGTTTTATCCACATCCAAGGTGACTTCTATGTACACTTAGTTTTGAAAGACAGTCATTTAGTGTGAGAAACATGCTCTTTCTTGTCCTGGACCCTACCACTGCTCCAGCCTCTCCACACCATATGTCCTCATGCATCCTTAACTCAAGTTTCCCATTTCTAACATGGACTCTCCTGCCTCTGTGTACAATGTCATCCATCCTCCATCCCTCACTCATGTAACTGGGCATATCAAGTTCTTCTCCACCCATACTTCTGTCTTCATCCACCACTCCCTGACTCAATCCACATTCCTGTCACATTTAATTTTCATTGTTTCTCAAATGCAACCAGCTCATTCATATAACCAGAATTTTACATATGCTGGCCTTTCTGCCTGGAAAGCCTAGAAAAGTCCTATCATCTCTGAAGATCCTGCTCAGATCGCATAGCTTTTATGAAGCTTTCTCACATCTCTACCAGACAAAGCAAAACGTTCCCACCTTTGAGCCCCCATTGCATTTTGGGCAAGTTTCGATTACATACTTCCTAGCGACATGGGAACAATACTGTCCCTAGATCCAGGCAAGCAAGATCCCTACCTTGGCCCTACGCCTCTGTACAACAACCCCTTTCCCCTCTCTTTCAGCCTCCACTCCTTTGGAGTACCATCTTTGTGATGTCCTGAGTCCCTCTTCGGTGTGTGGGATGGGCCATGGAAGGCAGTGCTATAAGAGAGAGGCATCCTGAGCCCTGATCTGGACCCACACGGGCCAGTCTCATTTCTCCCATTCTATAAGGCCTTCGGACCTTCTACTCACACAGCACGGGGTCGATCAAACGCTGCAGGGAACTCAATTTTCAATCTTGGCTCTGTGTCTTAGCTGCCTAAAACCAAAACCCAAGCCAGTTGCTGTGGAACCAATTCTGACTCATGGTGGCCTCATGTGTTTCAGAGTAGCACTGCGCTCCGTAGGGTTTTCGATGGCTGATTTTTGGGAAGTAGATCACCAAGCCTTTCTTCTGAGGTACCTCTGAGTGGATTCAAACCATCAATCTTTTGGTTAGTAGCTGAGCACTTAACTATTTATGCCACCCAGGGACTCCTTCTTAGTTGCCTTGGGCTGCCATCACAAAGTATCACAAAGTGGGTAGCTTTAAAGAACAGTTCTGGGGGCTAGAAATCTGAATCCAGGGCATAGGCAGGGCCATGTTCTCATTCTCTCTCTCTCTGTGTTACCTGGAAGGGAAGCTCCTTCCTTGTCTCTTCCAGGCATTTCTTTGCATTCTTTGACTTTAGAGAGGGATCTTCACATGGTGTGTTCTTCCTGGTATGACTGTTTCTGTGTCTGTTCTTCTCCTTTATAAGACGCCACTCAGAACACCCTACTCTGTGTGACTTCATTAATTTAGCTGATAACATTTGCAAAGAAAAACCTAATTTCCCCAAACAAGGTCACACCCACCCATGTAGCAGTTAGGACTTCAACATATTTTGGGGGGAGACATAATTCAATCCATAATACTCTGCTATTTATTTACTTCATGATAACTCTAGATAAATTCATGTGGACTTCAATTTCCTAATCCTGCAATAAGGGGGTTGAACCATAGATAATATTTGAGATATTTTTCAGGTAAAAGAGTTCATGATCCTTCCATTCATCTACTATTCTTACCACTCTTGTAGATAAAAATTTAATTATTAATAACCATATCCTTAGTTTCATCAATAAATACTATTGGAAAATGAAATCTTTGTCATAATGTTTAAATTAATAAAACAAAGATACATGGTATATTGTATCTTTTGTATACATTTAATAATACATATCATAGGATTCTTCCTCTTGATTTTCTAAAGTGCATTTTCAATGATCTATTATTAACCATCTAGAGAATTTAATTTCACTTTAAGATTAATAAATTATGGCATGCATTTTTAATAATCACTGCACATATTTTTCTTTTGCAAAAACTCCAATATTGAGTATTTAAAATTGATGTAGAAAGTTATTAGATATAATAAGTAAGAAAAATAGGGCTTAATTCTAAAACTCATTGTGACCAAAAAAAAGCTATATTTACAACACTTAGTTAAACACGCTAACTATAAAACAATTCAGATTTCCAACACTAAGCATCCTATGATTTATTTAATTAACTTCTATAATTCTGCAATGTGTGCTTATCAAGTAATCTCTGTATCTGTGTGTACTAATTTAAAATAAAAATAGACTCCAGAAAGAAAACAAAAAAGGAAGTGAATAAACTAAAGATAACAGGGGCAAAAGAAAAGGAACTGGGATGAAATGAGCTCCTTTATGTGGCCTTTTGCCTGGATTCTTCAGAAAAACAGCTTTAGAGATTTTTCCCCTAAACCTTGAGGAGTTACTTTTGCCCTAGTTTTCTACCCTAGAAGTTTTGTTACTTTTGCCCAAGTTGATTGACACTTCCTCGGTAAACCATAAATAACTTGTGGTTTGATACTTTTTGTCTGATCCTGGACTGCAGCTCACCCTATGATTGGTAGGCACCTTGCAGTGATTGATCAAAAAACTATGTAAATGAAGAGTCTGTAGCCTACTAGGCAAATGAAGTGTCTGTGGCCCACTGAGAGAGGAATAGTCATGGCCCTGAGGGGAGAGTCATGCCTTGAAATTGATGAGGAGTTCTTTTTGTATACATAAGCAGCCAACCCCACTTAGGTTTTTCAGACAGAAAGAAGCAGGAAGAGAAGCAGAAGGCGGAAAGAAGAGAGAAGAACCAGAGAGAGAAAGGAGGCAAGGAAACTCCTAAAAGAGCTGTAACATGGGTCAAAGGTTGTTTAACACTGAAGACAGCAAGAGGCCCAGAAGGGGCCCAGCACTAGGGCCCATGGCAACAAGCCCAGGAGGGGCCAGCAGCAAAGACAGCAGAGCCTGTCCTGAGAGAGCTGAGAGAAGTCTTTCTGAAGGGGCCAAGAGGAGGCCTGTCCTTAGTGGGCTGAGAGTAGGTCTGTCCTGAGAGAGAGAGAGAGAGAGAGAACTGTGTGGCTGAGAGAGCCATTCTGCACTGAAGATGAAAGATTTTACCTGCATGCTTCCTGATCCCAAGTTGTACCCTGTTATTTCCTTAACAAGCCATTTAACTGTATGTGAGTTGTGTGTGGTCATTGTCACAGATTATTGAACCCAGAAGATAAGTAGAGAATGCCTTGGGAGAGATAGCTGGTATCAGAATTGATTAAAAAAAAAGGGGGGGGGCTGGAGAGTGGAGGTGTCTGACCTTCACCTCCTAGGAATCAGCCTCGGGCTGATCTTGATTCCCATTATCCCCCTCTGAAGTTAGGTTCTGAAGCTACCGCTGATACTCCTACTACCACTCGAATTTCATGGGAACTAAAGAATAAACGGAAACCCTGGTGTCATAGTGGTTAAATGCTACAGCTGCTAACCAAAAGGTGGCAGTTCAAACCCACCGGGCACTCCTTGGATGGCGCAGTTCTACTCTGTCCTGTAGGGTCGCTATGAGTCAGAATCGACTCAACAGCAATGATTTTTTTTTTTTTTTGGTAAAGAGTAAACATGAGAAAAAAAGGAAGTACAAGTGCTGCTGTTGTTGTCAGCTACTGTTAAATGAGCTCCTATTTATGGTGACCCCATGTGCAACAGAAAGAAATATTGCCCAGTCCTGTGACATCCCCCTAATCAGTTAAGAGTTAAACCGCTGTGATCCATAGGATTTTCATTGGCTGATTTCTCAAAGTAGATTGCCAGGCCTTTCTTCCTAGTCTGTCTTAGTGTGTATAGTACAAAGTACAAGTAGCTACCACACAACTCCTATGTGTATTTTTGTCAATGTATATACATGTTCGTTGTTCCTAACACTCAAATTCAGTTGGTAAAATTAGGACATGATAAATGTTTTCTTATAAAATGCTTTATAAAGTGATCATGCTAAATATTAAACAATATTAGTTAAATATAATATTAAATTTGACTATATTACATGTTTATATATAATTCAAGTTATGTTATAAAACCCCAAAAAAACCAAACCCCTTGCCATTGAGTCGATTCTGACTCATAGCGACCCTACAGGATAGAGTAGAACTGCCCAATAGAGTTTCCAGGGAGCGACTGGTGGATTTGAACTGCTGACCTTTTGGCTAGCAGCCAAACTCTTAACCACTGTGCCACCAGGACTATTTAAAATATTTTGTATAATAGGGAGAGATAATCAGTAGTGCTGAGAAAATAAAACTAGACTATGGCTATATAGTCTAATCCCAGAATGAGTTAGTAAAAATTCCTCTTTGATTTCTGTGTATGCTGCCAAAACCTGTTACCCTCTCCAGAGCATGTCTGTTACTTTGTTAACATTTACACTGACCCTTATTGTGTTTGGAGGTATTTCATAACAATGAACGATTGTAAAAAAAATTAAGACTGCTCACTTCCAGAGGAACTGAAATACTTGTGGTTTCTATGAGATGAGAGACCCTAATACTTAAGCTTCATTAGCTTCAGAGAGGACTCTTTGCTTCTGCTTGGCTGTTAGAAAAGGTGGTTTCTCTGACTAGTTACACAATCAGGGCTGGAGTCATTTTTTTATTCTCAGGAACTATTATCTTTAACACCTAACAATTCTACTTTGTCAACTCACTTGAATGTTGTCCTTCAAAATTTTGGAGGGGAAATGTATATATAATCTTTAGAGATTGGCGATGCTCTTTTACACATAGATTAGCTTTGGCGCACCTCAGATAGCCACTTGGTAGCACCAAAGAATTTACTCCGTCATCTTGCTTTTGTAATTCATGACACAGGCATAAACACAGAAGGGATGCTAAGAATATTTAGCATGATTAGTATACTCCAGATTTTTCCAACATGGCTCAACAGTATTATAAATGTTGCCCTATTTTTTCTGGTCTTCAATATAATAAAGCTCTAAAAACGAAGAGAGCAGCCTTCCTCTTCCCCTTGGGCCCACTGATTTTTACTCACTTTTTCTTTTAATGTTCATATGAATGCAGTTTAGTAATTATAGGAGACCTGGTGGTGCTTTTTTTTTTGGTGGTGCAGTGGTTAAGAGTTTGACTGCTAACCAAAAGGTCAGCAGTTTGAATCCACCAATGACTCCTTGGAAACCCTCCGGGGCAGTTCTACTAGGTCCTATAAGGTCACTTTGGGTCAGAATCAACTCAACAACAACAGGTTTTAGTAATTATATGTATTTTTTCAGGATTTGCAAGGGCTGACATAAGACTATCAGCAAAACACTTTTAAATGATATTATCCCAGTGGTTGGAATACTTGTTATGAAGAGTTATTGGGGTACACAGCTTAGAAGACAGATGGTAAAGGAAGTGCGTGAAGTTTGACAGATTCATCAATGTTTGACAGATTCATCAATAACTTCAATGTCCACCTCATCTTAAATCAGCAGGGGTACCTTGATATAAAAAATTAATTCTGAAAAACATACTAACCAAATTTGTACAGAAACAGCTAAAGGGGTCAGATGCGCTCCTCATAGCCTTTAAGGGTATGCAATCCGTAACAATCAGAAGACTGGGAAATTCCTACATGAAATATGAATGGGTGATCTATGATACTTCTGATTATGCCTCCAGTGACCACTCGCTGGCAAAACATTTAAGTGGTAAATAATGTTGTGTTTTATTGTTGTAAAACACTAATTAAGTTTGTGAGCAAATTCAATCACAGATGCAATAAGCTCTAATCAGTAGCCCTGAACAAAGCGTGCTGTGACATAATAAAAAGTTCACGTTGAGGTTGTGGGAGGAAGACATCACTCAAACCTCACTAGAAAAGCCTTATCACATCCTGCTGACTTTTAATACCTAGTTAAACATCGAGACCTGCTGTCTTAGATTCAAGCCTTCTACAAGAAAGAATGTTTTTTGGTGTTAATTTGCCTTTTTCTCCCTACACTCAGGGACTGCTTTATTCACTTGAGTTCCACATCCATGGTGATAACCAGTAGGAAGTTCCTTGTAGAGGTCTGAGACTCTTTAGACATCTGGCAATTCTAATTTAATCCTAAAGTAGAAATTCAGTCCTCCTGTCAAAGCTATCTTGACTTTGCAGACCTGGTCCATATAAGAGATGGAAGCCAGTGTTCAAGGAGACAGCATTCACTTATGTGACTGTCAATAGGAAGGCCATGCTTCTGACTTTGCTTGTTTGTTCCTAACTAGATTCTAATTTACCTCCCATAAATACAGGCCTCACCTTGCCCTCATTTATTTTCCTGACATACTCTGTTGTCCAGAGGCTAAAAAATACGTTCATGTCCCAAGTACTGCTCTGATAACCTCTTCCAAGAACTAACCTGGCTACTTTTTTATTGAAAAATGCATCCTCACTTGAAAACTGTCACACAATAGACTGAACAGGATTGCTAATCCACGCTCTTCCACCAGTGTAAATAATCATATTGCAAACCAGTAACTACTGCACTTCTAACTCTTATACTGCTCCATCTGAACATATTGGTTTGGTTATTGAGTGTCAATTGTAAGAAAGAAAGGATTTACTTTCTAATACTGTGTAGAGTTAAACCATACAAAAATAACAGACCTATACTTAGTTACCGCTGCTATACTCTTTTCTAGGTCAAACATACAATAACAACACATTCCTTAAATGTTTCTAGATGTTGGGCCTGTTGACACACAACACTGGAAAAGGAGTCCCTCTGATATCAGTGTCTTTCACCCGAGGGCCTCTGAGTGACAGTCTAGCACTTGGAGGGGAAAACTTCCCTAAGTGTACTGGGCGTGATACCGACCAGAATTAGTACTTGTAGAATTACTACTTCCTTACTTCAATTTACTTCAACCCAGGGAGAAATGGGAGTATCTAACCTATATTTAGGAACTGGCGTTTCTGGATTAGTCCCTGGTTGGCACATATGGTTAAGTGTTCAGCTGCTGACTGAAATGTTGGCAGTTCCAATCCAGAGGCTCTTGGAAGGAAAGGCCTGGCAATCTACTTCAAAACAATCAGCCATTGAAAACCCCATGGAGCACAGTTTTACCCTGAAGCACACAGGGTTACCATGAGTCAGAATAGCCTCTGAGGCAACTGGGGCCTCTGCAGTATTTTCCACAGGAATGATGAAATTGTTTTTGGAAACCAGCATTAGGAAATATATCCAAATTTGTACACACACACACAAAAAGAAAATGTGAGTTTTACAGAGTATATTACACCTTTGCTTTTCTATATAACGTTAAGTTTTAAAAACTGCAGTACTTTACCTCCCAAGGCTACACAGGGAAAGTATCACCCTCCCTGTGAAAGGGCTGAGGCACAATGATTTCAGAGTACTTCTCCATCCTGTTGGAGAGATAGAGAATCTAGCCAACCTTTTAAAACAAAGGAGTAATGGCAGGACTGCCTCCCTAAACCAGGTCTCCAGGGAGAGTAGCTTGGAGTTTTACCTTAGCCATCAAAGGAGGAATGGGTTCACTCAATATAAGGAACCTTTCCACTCTATTCCTGACAACTCAAAGTGTATCCACGGTTTATCAGGCACCAAGCAAAAGAAAGTTGCCAAACCACACCAGATTGAGAATAAGATCTTATTTACCTCAGTGGGTAGCCTTTTAGGGAATTCAGATATACAAAATAAAATAAACAGGAGAGTTGTCATTTACATGTAGAAGTAATGTTTGTAAAGTGCTGCAAGCAACATAGCTTCAGATGTTCTCACTGGGATGCTGAGTATTACACTGCAAAAAAGCT
This sequence comes from Elephas maximus indicus, assembly GCF_024166365.1. NCBI lineage: Eukaryota > Metazoa > Chordata > Mammalia > Proboscidea > Elephantidae > Elephas > Elephas maximus. Next base: position 33,206,770 of record NC_064830.1, read on the forward strand.
GCTTAAAGGAGCTTATATAGATCCAAATTTAAGACAGAATGTTGATAACAATCAGCAGAGAAGAACTGGAAATGCAAAACATTAGATGCCTCATGGTCCATTTGTAAAAATTCTCTGTACCATTTCCTTTTCCATATTGCAAGCTGTAATCTTCTCAGGTACTCCTTTGTTGCCCCTCTTGGTGATAAGTCCTGATATTACAGTGCTTACATTTAATTGCATGTGCACTTAAATCCTGGTGAAAGAAACCTCACAAATATGCTGCTGTTGTTAGATGCCCTCAAGTCACTTCTGACTTTCGGAGACCCAGAACAAAACACGGCCATGTCCCTCACCATCCTTGCAATCATTGTTATGTTTGAGTTGATTGTTGCAGCCACCGTGTCAATCCACCTCATTGAGGGTCTTCCTCTTTTTCGGTGACCCTCTACTTTACCAAGCATGATGTCCTCCAGGGACAGATCCCTCCTGATAACATGTTCAAAATATATGAGACAAACTCTCGCCATATTTGCTTCTAAGGAGCATTCTGGCTATACTTCTCCCAAGAAAGATTTGTTCCTTTTTCTGACAGCCAGTGGTACATTCAATATTCTTTGCCAACACCATAATTCAAAGGCATCAATACTTCTTCAGTCTTCCTTATTCATTGTCCAGCTTTCATATGCATTTGAGGTGATTGAAAATACCATGGCTTGGGTCAGGCACACCTTAGTCCTCTAAGTGATATCTTTGCTTTAAAAAGTTTTGCAGCAGATTTGCCCAATGCAATACGTCCTTTGATTTCTTCACTGCTGCTTCCATGGGCACTGATTGTGGATCCAAGTAAAATGAAATCCTTGACAACTTCAATCTTTTCTCCCTTTATCATGATGTTGCTTATTAGCCCAGTTGTGAGGATTTTTGTTTTCTTTATGTTGGGATGCACTCCATACTGAAGGTTGTGGTCTTTGATCTTGATCAGTAGGTGCTTCAAGTCTCCTTCACTTTGAGCAAGAAGCAAGGTTGTGTCATCTGCCTATGACAAGTTGTTAATTAGTCTTCCTCCACTCCTGATGCTGCATTCTTCTTCATATAGTACAACTTCTTTTCCACAGATGCAGTCAGTTTGATTCCTGTGTATTCCACCTGGTGAGGTCCACGTGTATAGTCACTGTTTATGTTGTTCAACACAGGTATTTGCAACGAAGAAGTCACTGGTCTTGCAAAATGCGATCATGCCGTCTCTGACGTCGTTTCTATCTCCAAGGCCATATTTTCCAACTACTGATCCTTCTTCTCTATTTCCAACTTTTGCATTCCAATCACCAGTCAATGCATCTTGACTATATGTTTGATCAGTTTCAGACTGCAGAAGTTGGTAAAAATCTTCAGTTTCTTTATCTTTGGCCTCAATGCTTGGTGTGTAAATTTAAATAATAGTCGTATTAACTGGTCTTCTTTGTAGGCGTATGGAAATTTTCCTATCACTGGCAGCATTGTACTTCGGGATAGTTCTTGAAATGGCCTTTTTGACAATGAATGCAACACTGTTCCTCTTCAATTTGTCATTTCCAGCATAGTAGAACATGTGATTGTCCCATTCAAAATGGCTAATACCAGCCCATTTCAGCTCATTAATGCCTGCTTTATTGATCTTTGTGGTTCCATTTCATTTTTGACAACTTCTAATTTTCCTAGATTCATACTTCGTACATTCCACATTCCGATTATTAATGGATGTTTCTCACTACTCCTTCTCCTTTTGAGTCATGCTATGCCTGCAAATAAATGAAGATCCCAAAAGCTTGACTCCATCCACTTCATTAAGGTCGACTCTACTTTGAGAAGGCAGCTGTTCCCCAGTCATATTCTGAGTGTTTTCCAACCTAAGGGGCTCATCTTCTAACACTATATCAATGTTCCAGTGCTGTTCATAAGGTTTTCACTGGCCAATTTTTTCAGAAGTAGGCCACCAGCTCTTTCTTCTTAGCCTGTCTTAGTGTGAAAGCTCCGCTGAAACCTGTCCACCAAGGGTGGCCCTGCTGGTATTTGAAATACTGGTAGCATAGCTTCCAACATCACAACAACACACAAACCATCACAGTACGACAAACTGACAGATGAGCGGTGGCTCACAAATATAAAAAAAATAGGGAGGATAAAATGTTTCTCACCCCCTACAGCTGCAGGAAAGAAAAAGACAATATTATTCTGCCTCAGAGAACTAGTTCTGCTGTAATGGTGACTGAAGAATATCTGCAGAATATTGATCTAGGCTCCTATGAAACATATGTGAAAAAGAGTTACCTGTTCTGTGTAGGTTATTGACACTGTCCTTGGAAATATTATTTGTACAAAGGAGTTTTCTGGGACACCTGAACTTCAGAGATTATTGTTCTACCCACTAAAGAAAAATAACCTGTTAACCTTCCAAGTTTGTGATTCTGATTGGTTGTTAATATTTCAGTTATCATTCGCACTGGTAATAATATTCAAATCAACATCCTTTTTTCCTGAAAGATATAAACACTGGTGAAGTTTCCTATTTAAGCCAAAATACCTTTGGAATTCACTTTTCAGCTGCTAACCACATGGTTGGGAGTTTGAATCCACCAGCCACTCCTTGGAAACCCTATGGGGCAGTTCTCCTCTGTCCTAAAGGGTTGCTATGTGCCAGGATCAACTCGGAGGCAACAGGTTTGGTCTCTGTGTGTGTGTATACATATAAATATAACACACAGGCCATGAAAGGGTTGAATTCTTTATTCAAAGAGTTCAAAATTATTTGTATCATTTGAATTAAATCTAATATAGCCTAGGACATTCTAAATTACAGTAAGGAAAGCCAGAATCCTAGACCATACACTTTTTTAAGATCCAAAGGGAAGATAATCATTTTTTGTTATTAATATATGTAGGGAAGACATACTTAGCATCTTTCTCGAAGCCTGGAGCTTGACTGAAAAAGAGAATATGCCTTGAACTTCCTTCTCACTTTCAACTTGAATTCCCAAAACCTATTAGCAAAACCATTTTCAAATATAGCATGCCAGCCCCTCATGGGATTCTCCTTGTTCACAGATAAGCATATTGGAGAGCAATGGGGTTGAGAATCTCAGAGTCACACATCAAGGGAGGAAAGAGTAAGATTCTGAGGTGCTAAGTACTAATTTTTGAGTGTGTGATACAACAGCCAGCTGCTTCTGGAAGAGCAAAATTAATTCTATATGAGATTGGTCTGTTTATTAATGCCCCAGTTCTAACATTAGGAAAACGAATTCTAACATGTTTTTTTTTTTTTTTTACAGTAGACACAGTTAAATGTGAGAGGAACACTTTGCTGTATTACTCATAATGAGTCTTTTCCTAGAACACTCATAATGGCTGTCATTTTACTTTCAAATAGTATAAATGACAAATGTTTGAGTAGATGTGTATGGATTTCTGCTCAAGAGGAAAAAAATGAATATATTTTCTTTCATTATGTCTTTTCTTTCTCTCAGCCAGTTTTGCATTGTATTGTATTCAAAATCATTATAAGCTCCTCTCCGCTAACAGACTATCTCAAAGTTAACTAAGCATAACATTTCTACACGCTTAGTGAATTAGAGTCTATCATCTGTGTACTATTCTTAACCCCTTGTTAAAATGACATACTGAAGGAGAAAATATAGGTATGTAATAAGACAGAATATCATTTCAACTCTCAGCCAAAAGTAAAAAAAGGTAAAGAAATGGTCGTTATGGTAATTTCTTCTTTCTAGTTGACTAAAATGCGGAAGAGTAAGATATGATCAGCTAAACCAAATCCATGTATCAAGTAATCACAGAGAGGAATGAAAAGAATCAATTGTCTGAGCGACTGATAAGAAATGCAGTGTGCCCTTAGATCTTAATTTGATCTTATTGAGCCAAATCATCTATTAACAGCACGTGGACACAAAATGAGAAAGGCCCTGTGGAGTAAGCCTTGGAGCTGAAGCAACAGACACATAAAAAATAAGTATGATACAATGTGCTGTGATTCAATATGGTGCTGTAACTGGAGAAAGTACTCCAGGAACATAGAGGAGAGAGGCGTTAATTGTGGATGGGGCGTAATGAGGCAAGGGTAAGAGAATATTTCAGGATGGTCATTTTTTCCACCACCCTGTCTAAATTGTCCCTTGCTGTGATGAATGCCTTAATGGGTTACTTATAAAACAATGTATTGCTGCACAAAGCTCTTTTCTCAATAAGATATAACAAAGCTGGATGGTTAAACTGTACATTGTTTTTTAGTTGCTGCCTGCTGATTTAAGTCGAAACCCTTAGCAGCATATTCAATACCTTTATCATCTGATTTGAACCTGTATTTCTAGTTTTATTTTTCACCAACTTGCTTTCTGCTTACTATACTCCAGGGAACTGGAATGTTCTGAACTTTCCCCTCTCGTATATAGTAACAATTTCCTCTGCCTGCAACGTCCTTTCCTTATCTGCATTTTATCTGTCACAATTATCGATCTCTCATGCCAGACTTAACTCGAAGGCTATGTCATCCACCTTTCTATCAATCTGTGGTGAATTAAAGATGCCAAATACTTTGCCACTGCCATACCCAGAGGTGGGATCTGTTTATCCACCTTTTTTGGTCTGGGCTGAGCCTGTGCCTTCTTGGACCACTTGAATACAACAGACATAATATTGTGCTGGTTTCAGGCCTAACCTGTAAGAAACAGAAGTTTCTGCACCCTCCCTCTCAGAATGCTCGTTCAGGCCGAATCCAGTTGTCACATAAGTCCAACTACCCTGATAGCTACCACGCTGTGAGGAAGCCTGAGCTAGCTATTTGGAGAGACACATTGAAAGAGAAATGCCTCACCAGCCTGCAGCTGGCCAGCCATCCTGGCTGAGGCCCAGACATGTGAGTGAAGGTGCTGTCTTGGACATTCAGCGGAGTCAAACCTGTAGATGATTGTGATCCCAGCCATCACTTGACTACAACTACTGGGTGATGCCAAGCAAGAATGACCCAGCTAAACCCAGTCATCCCACAGTAGGTATCTTAGTTTTCTAGTGCTGCTATGAGAAATACCACAAGTGGATAGCTTTAACAAATAGAAGTTTATTCTCTCACAGTTTAGGAGGCTGGAAATCTGAATTCAGGGGTCCAGCTCCAGAGGAAGGTTTTCTTGCTCTCTATTGGCACCGAGGGAAGGTCTTTGTCATCAATCTTCCCCTGGGCCTAGGAGCTTCTCAGCTGAGGGATCCCGAGTCCAAAGGACCATGAGCTGTGCTCCCAGCACTTCTTTCTTGGTGATAATGAGGTCCCATTCCTCTCTGCTTAATTCTCTCTCTTTTATATCTCAAAAGAGTTTGACTGAAGGTACAACCTAATCCTGTAGATTGAGTCCTGCCTCAATAACATGACTTCCCTAATCCTGCCTGATTAACATCATAGAGGTTAGGATTTATAACACATAGGATAATCACATCAGATCACAAAATGATGGACAATCACATAATACTGAGAATCACAGCCTATCCAAGTTGACACACATTTTTGGGGGACACAATTCAATCCATAATAGTAGGGCTAGAGATATAATAAATTGTTGGTATCTATCCACTAAATTATTATAGAATGGTTTGTCATGCAGAAATTGATAATAGAAACTCTATCCAAAAAATATATATTACATGGTTTTTAAGGTCCAGGGACTGTGTTTACTTTCTTGACATAAAGGTAAAAGACATGTTGCATGCTTTCAAAGAATTTAGAGTTTAGGAGAAGCCACCAATTGGGGAATAAACAAATTCAGTGAAGTGCTGGAAATGTGCTAAAAGTCTATGCTACAAAAAAACCAATCCATTGCTATCGAGTCAATTCTGACTCATAGCAACCCTATAGGACAGAGTAGAACTGCCCCATAGAGTTTCCAAGGAGTGCCCAGTGGATTCGAACTACAAAACTTTTGGTTAGAAGCTGTAGCATTTAAACCACTACGCCACCAGGGTTTTGGTCTATGCTACACTGGGGGCAAAAAAGGACAGCATAGATAATTCCCCGTGGAGTACAGGTGGGTAGAAACCAGCATGTCACATGCCCTGCAATGAAGACAATCTTATATAATGATGAATTGCCCTGTTCCCTGTATAGCTTCTAAATATCTCTCTTGACACTCATTAAGTTAAAACCCTGTTTATCATTATCTGAGTCTAGAACCTAGTTGCTTTTTATGTATAAATCCCAGGGGTTTTTTACTATGTTTTAATATACACTGGATTTTTCGGGAATGTAAGTCCAAGGAAGATTGTAATTAATTTTGTTTAAAATGGTATAAATGATTCACATTTTGAAAACTAAATCACCAATGACAGTGTAGCTTAAATTATTTGAATTACCAATACAACGTTTGTATTAATTTGTATTTATAGTAGTCACATTTCAGTAATTGTCACATTACAGTAATTCTACATTTGGATTTGGTCAAGCATGACCACTTTATGGTTTTTATACATGACTGAAATTATTTATTAAAATATGTATTATTTTAAGTTTGTTTCTTATTTTTCCCTTAAAACAGTGTACCAATTTTTAAAATTTAGATATTATATATAGACTTCATCCTTTATGAGTTTCAATTAAGAATATTTAAGGATTTGGGTAGCGTTGGGATTCAATAGCTGACAGCAAAGAGGAAGAAAAGAGAATATCATAGCTATACACAAGTACCAAAATAACATTAAGTAGTTTTGACCCTGAAGTATGAGGAGTACAGAAAAATAAGCAGTTCTATCTGTGAGGAATATAAACGAAGCAGTGTCTTCAGGAGATAGGCAGATTTTGATGGAGGATGTGGGGTGGAGTGTCTGATAAACCACAGAACATACCGAAAAGGCCAATGGTAGGTTTAGGAGGGAGCAAACAGTAGAAGAATAAGTCTGGGGTAGAGAAAAAAGGAGAAGTCTGAAATCGGGAGTACTTCCAAGATAAACAACCAGAACGGCTTACACACTGAGGAGGAACCAAGGTAACAAGGACTGCAGATTGATCGGTTTACCTGGGTGTAGATTTTCCAAAACATCTAATCTCTGTATATTCCTAGTGGATTAAAATAATTCAGGCCTCTCTGCAAAGAGTCCGCCATAACATGGTTTGATAGTTCTTCCGAAGGAGTTCAGGTTAAAGGGTTGACAATGTGTCTTAGTCGTCTAGTGTTGCCATAACAGAAATACCACAAGTGGATGGCTTTAACAAGGAGAAATTTATTTTCTCACAGTCTAGTAGGTTATAAGTCCAAAAACAGGGCATTGGCTCCAGGGGAATTCTTTTTCTCTCTGTTGGCTCTGGAGGAAGGTCTTTGTCCTCAATCTTCCCCTGGTTGAGGAGCTTCTCAGGTGCAGGGACCCCATGTCCAAAGGACATGCTCTATTCATGGTGCTGCTTTCTTGGTGGTATGAGGTCCCCAACTCTCTGCTTCCCTTTCCTTTTTATCTCTTAAGAGGTGTGTGCAGGCCACATCCCAGGGAAATTCCCTTTACATTGGATCAGGGATATAATCTGGGTAAAGGTGGTGTTACAATCCCACCCTAATCCTCTTAACATAAAACTATAATCACAAAAGGGAGGACAACCACACAATACTGGGAATCTTGGCCTAACGAAGTTGATATACACATTTGGCGGGGGGGAACATAATTCAATCTATGACATTCCACCCTTTAGACCCCCAAAATTATATCCTTGCAAAGTGCAAAACATATTCATACCATCGTATCACAGCAAAAGTCTTAACTCCAAGTCCAAAATCCAAAAATTCCTCTTCATCTGTGAAATCTAGAACACAAGCTATCTGCTTACAAGGGTACAATGGCAGAACAGGCACAAGCTAGACATTTCCATTACAAATGGGAGAAACTGGGAGGAAAAGAAAGCACAACAGGCACCAAGCAAGTTAGCAGAACACATTGCATTAGCCGTCAAAGCTTTGAATTTACACAATGGCCCTATCCTCCAAACTCTAGGTATGGGCCACACTCTCCGTATTCTGAGTGGAGGCTCCTCAGCCCTGGGCTTCAGCTCTGCCTTCCAGGCCCACTGGGATGGCAACTTTGCTCCCTCAGCTTTAGGCACACCATTCTCCTCTCCATCTGAGTGGCAACCCCACCCTTAGAAATACCAGAAGCCATGGCTCCACTCTTTGAAACCCCTGAGGTCGTGGCCATACCTTTTGAGACTGAGGCAGCTCAGCTTCTTTTGTTCCTTGTCTCTTCAGCTTCTGTTTCCCAGTTTCTTGGCCTCTTGGCTCCTCGGGCCTCACACCTGCATCTGCCCTGCTGGGGCAAGAGTTCCAAAGCTCGGTAGCTCCACCAATAAGTGCCCAGAGGCACCCCACTCTACCAGGAAGCCTCCTGCGCATGCGCACTCAGCTCTCTTGCTCCATGGGTTGGCTTCTGTGCTGTTTTGTGCTGGTCTCCTGGTTCTGCTGCTGCTGGTTTTCTGCTGTTGCCTTTTCTTTGCCACTGCAGGTTCTCTGCTATGCTGGTCCTCTGCCGCAGTCACAACTCTATCTGTTCACAGTTTCAAAACCGCTTCCAAATTTTAGGTATCTGTTAGAGCAGCACCCCGCTCTCTTGGTACCAAACTCTGTCGTAGTCATCTAGTGCTGCCATAACAGAAATACCACAAGTGGATGGCTTTAACAAAGAGAAATTTATTTTCTCACAGTCTAGTAGATTACAAGTCCAAATTCAGGGCATCAGCTCCAGGGGAAGTCTTTCTCTCCCTGTCAGCTCTGGAGGAAGGTCCTTGAGGAATGAATTCAATACACTGCCAAAAATTTATACAGTTAACCTCTCTCCCAGCCTTCCCCAAAGGGATCTATGGCATTTTACGAGAGTGAATGTTCACTGGGGAAAAGGAAATAATTAGAATTTTCAGGGATTACTGGATACTGGCTCTGAACTGACACTAATTGCTGGAGACCCAAAGTGTCACTGTGGCCCACCAGTAAGAGTAGGGGCATATAGAGGTCAGATTGTCAATGGAATCTTGGCTTATGTAGGTCCAGTGGGTCCCGGAACCCATCCTGTAGTGATTTCCCTGGTTCCAAAATGCATACTTGGAACAGATATACTCAGCAACTGGCAGAACCCCCACACTGGATTCCGGACAAATAGAGTAAGGGCTATTATGGTAGGAAAAAAAGCCATTAGAACTGCCCCTACCTAGGAATATTGCGTTCCTGGAGGGATTGCAAAGACCATTGCCACCACCAGTGACTTGATGGATGCAGGGATGGTGATTCCCACCACATCCCCATTAAACTCGCCTATTTGGCCTGTGCAGAACACAGATGGATCTTGGAGAATGATAGTGGATTACTGAAAACTTAACAAGGTGGTGACTGCAATTGCAGCTGCTGTTCCAGATGTAGTTTCTTTGCTTGAGAAAAGGAATATATCTCCTGGTACCCAGTATGAAGCCACTGATTTGGCTAATGCCTTTTTCTCCATACCTGTTTTAAAGGACCATCAGAAGCACTTTGCCTTGCCAGCAATATGCCTTCACTCGCCTAACTCAGAATTACATCAACTCTCCAGCCCTAGGGCATAATTTAATCAGCAGGGAACTTGATCACCTTTCCCTTCCACAAGACATCACGCTGGTCCATTACGTTGATGACATTATGTAAGGAAGAAGTGTCAGTGACCCTGGACTTATTGGTAAAACATTTGCTGCTGGTAGGTGATAAATTAATCCCTCAAAAATTCAGGCACCTTCCACCTCAGTGAAATTTCTAGGGGTTCAGTTGCGTGGGGCATGTAAAAATATTACTTCAGGTGAAGGATAAGTTATTACATCTCGCTGTCCCCACAACTAAAAAGGAGGCACATTGCCTAGTGGGCCTCTTTGGATTTTGGAGGCAACATATTCCTCATTTGGGTGTGCTATTCAGTCCTATTTATCAAGTGACTCAAAAAGCTGCTAGTTTTGAGTGAGGCCCAGAACAAGAGAAAGCTCTGCAACAACTTCAGGCCGCTGCACAAGCCACTGTACCACCTGGACCATATGATCTGGCTGATCCAGTGGTGCTCAAAGTGTCAGTGGCAGATAGAGATGCTGTTTGGAGTCTTTGGCAGGCCTCTATTACTGAAGCACAGTGCAGACCCATAGGATTTTGGAGCAAATCCCTGCTATTCTCTGCAGATAAATACTCTCCTCTTGCGAAACACCTTTAGGCTTGTTACTGGGCTTTAGTAGAGACTGAACGCTTAACCGTGGTTCACCAAGTCACCATGCGACCTGAGCTGCCCATCATGAACTGAGTGTTGTCTCACCCAGAGTCATAAAGTTGGACTTGGACAGCAATACTCCATCATTAAATGAAAGCGGTATATACGACATCAGGCCTGAGGAGGACCTGAAGGCAAAAGTAAGTTGCATAAGAAAGTGGCCCAAATGCCCACGGTCTCCACTCCTGTCACATAACCACCCATCTCCCAGTCTGCACCTATGGCCCCATGGGGAGATCATTATGATCGGTTGACTGAAGAAGAGAAAACTCAGGCCTGGTTGACAGATGTTTCCATGTGATATGCAGGCATCACTCAAAAGTGGACAGCAGCAGCACTACATCCCCTTTCTGGGACCTCCCTGAAGGACAGTGGTGAAGGGAAATCCTCCCAATGGGCAGCACTTTGAGCTATGCACCTGGTTGTTCACATTCCTTATAAGGAGAAATTGCCAAATGTGCGATTGTATACTGATTCATGGGCTGTGGCCAATGGTTTGCCTGAATGGTCAGGGAATTCAAAGGAACATGATTGGAAAATTGGAGACAAGGGTTTATGGGGAAGAGGTATGTGGATGTACCTCTCTGAATGGGCCAAAGAAATGAAGACATTTGTGTCTCATGTGAATGCTCATGAAAGGGTGATTTCAGCAGAGGATGATTTTAACAATGAAGTGACTAGGATGATACGTTCTGTGGAAACCAGTCATCCCCTTACCCCAGCTACTCCTGTCATTGCTCAGTGGGCTCATGAACAAAGTGACCATGGTGGCAGGGATGGGGGTTATGTATGGGCCCAGCAACATGGACTTCCACTCACCAAGGCTAACTTGGCTACAGCCACTGTTGAATGCCCAATCTGCCAACAGCAAAGACCAACACTGAGTTCCTGACATGGCACCACCCCTGGAGGTCATTAGCAAGTAACCTAGTGGCAAGTTGATTACATTGGACCACTTCTATCATGGAAAGGGCAGTGTTTTGTCCTTACTGGAACATACACTTACTGTGGACGTGGATTTGCCTTCCCTGAATGCAATGCTTCTGCCAAAATTACCATCCATGGACTTATTGAATGCCTTATCCAACATCACGGTATCCCACACAGCATTGTCTTGAATTAAGGGACTCACTTTACAGCAAATAAAGTACAGCAGTGAGCCCATGCTCATGGAATTCACTGGTCTTACAATGTTCCCAATCATCCTGAAATAGCCAGATTGATAGAACAATGAAATGACCTCCTAAAGACACAATTACAGTACCAGGTAGATGGCAATACCTTACAGGGTTGGGGCAGTATTCTCCAGGAGGCTGTATGTGCTCTAAACCAGAGTCCAGTATATGGTGCTGTTTCTCCCATAGCCAGCGTTCATGGGTCCAGGTATCAAGGGTCTCTGACCAAAGAATAAATGTTTGCTAAAAGCAACTAAACAATAATAATAACAAAAATAATAGTTGTTGTTAAAAAAAAAAGTTGTTGTTAGCCTCTGCCAATTCGACTCCTACTCATGGCAACCTATGTACAACAGAATGAAATGTAGCCGAGTCCTGCATCATCCTCACAATTGCCAGCATGTTTGAATCTATAGCTGCAGCTATCGTCCCAGTTCATCTCACTGAGGGTCTTCCATAACCTTGCTGGCCCTCTACTTCACCAAACTTGGTATCTTCTTCCAGCAATTGATCCCTCCTGATGATGTGTTCAAATCAAACGAGTCAGACCATGTTTCGCTGCGATCTATAGGCTTTTTATTGTCTAAATTCTAGAAGTAGGTTTCCAGGTCTTTCTTCCTTGTACATCTTAGTCTAGAAGATCTGCTGAAACCTGTCCACCATGGATGACCCTGCTGGTATTTGAAATACCAGCGGCATAGCCTCAAATATCATAGCAACATGCAAGCCACCACAGTACGACAAACTGACAGATGTTGTCATTCTTTGAGAACCTAAAAGCTATACAGCTTGCTGAATGTTCTAAATATATCATGCTTTTCAGACATCCTAACAATTGTTTCAGGCAAGTATCACTATTCTCATTTTACAGCTGAGGGGAACAACATTCAAGGGAATCAAATCTTTGTTCAAGGTGAGAGAGGTAGGAAATGACAGGACCCAAGTCTATAGAACTTTAAAACTCATTAGCTTTCTTCTGTTTTATGCCTTCATATGCTTCAGCATTTCCTATATTTAAAAAAAAAAAGCCTTAAAATAAGAGAATTCTAGATATTAAAGGTGAAAATTTCATTTTATTCTCCTAATTTATCCAATCTTGACTATATTGTTGTTGTTAGGTGCCGTAGAGTTGATTTTTAACTCATAGAGGCCTCACTGACAGAACAGAACTGCCCCTTAGGGTTTCCTAGGCTGTAATCTTTATGGGAGCAGATCGCCAGGTCTTTTCTCCTGTGGAACCACTGGGTGGATTTGAGCTGCCAACCTTCTGGTTCACAGTTGAGTACTTAGCCATTGCACTACCAGGGCTCCTAACCTTGGCTGTATAAGATGAAAATTAAGTGATTAGCACATAGACTAGAAAAAGGAAAAGAAAAATTTAAATAAATTTAAAAACATAAACATCTAACTCTGTTTCATATTTATAATAAAAAATATACTTCCTGGTACTTAAGAAAATAGAATGTTCCAAAGAAGTTACATTTTCCATTTTCCCAAACAAATCCCATAACCTACACAGGATTATAACATTCAACTAGAAGAGTATTTCTATTACTGAGGGCTTGATACCATTTTAGAAAGTGTGAAGATACTACCTGGGTTCTGGTCCCAGGTATTCTACTTTCTTGGGTAATATGACCTTGGTCAATTATCTGTTCTTCAGGTCTCAGGTACCTCATCTCTAAAATTTACTTCACAAGCCTGATAGTAGGAGCTTATGAAATCATAAATATGAAAGTCTTTTAAGTATCTGGAGCTTTATACCATTGGGACCCTGGTGGCACAGCAGCTAAGAGCTCAGGCTGCTAACCAAAATGTCGACAGCTCAAATCAACCAGCCACTCCTTGGAATCCCTATAGGGCAGTTGTCAGAATCAACTTGACAGCAAAGGGTTTTTTATTTAAAAAAATTTTTTAATACCAATGTCCAGGATAATGTTTACTGTCCTAAGGTCATTAGGTAGGACTCTGCCCCAAGAACTTTTGAAAATTACATTCATTCACATTAAACATGAACCACAAAAAAAGCCATGGTCAGTTTTGGTGATCTGAATTCAGCTATCCTGACCCTAATGAAGGTAAACAGGGTATCTGGACTCATCACACACTCCCACCTCCTCCTCCCCAACACTGTTAAAGAAGATTTTACAATACTTTACTTCGATATATTAACTGCAAGGGTCTATGCAATGGCTTTGTAAAGAGCTTTTGGACTGATCATTAGAAGTTGGGGTGAACATAAAAGAAAATGCATTTTGATTCATGACTTGTTTAATACCCAATGGACAGATTTCTCCACTGGGCCTACATTATCCAGAAGAAAGTGCCTGATAATTGCTTTATTGAAAAAATATCTTCCGTGCCAAAGCTGAGGCAATGTTCTCTATGTTAATGTGCGTCTTCACAACAGCATGTCTGAGAGTTTTTATATCGCCGATTTCCAAAGAAAGTTAAAGTTCTTCACTTTAGATATAGTCATGGAAGAATTTTTTTGAGGGGGAAGGGAGCATTGTGCTTTTTAAAGCCTCTTTAAGAGTTCAAAGCTCATCTTTCACTTTTGTTAATTTGTGCTTATTTGATATTAAATGTTGCCTATGAGTTTTGGTATATTGACTTGAAATTCCGTTTTTCCTAATTAGTAAGTTTTTAATTTCTTCTGCCTCATGTATTTGTGGGTTTTTTTTTTTTTTGCAATAAATTGTATATATTTTAGTAAAAGAGAGTTCTGACTTTTTATATTATTGGGAGTGAGATTAATAAAGTTTTAAGTAGCACCTTCAATCAGAAATATGGCAGAAGCAAAGATGGCAAGACTCCATCTTACATTCTTTGGACATGTCATCAGGAGGGACCAGTCCCTAGAGAAGGACATCATGCTTGGTAAAGCAGAGGGTCAGCGAAAAAAGAAAGACCCTTGATGAGATGGATTGACACGGTGGCTGCAACAATGGGCTCAAGCATAACAATAATTGTGAGGATGCTACAGGACTGGGCAGTGTTTTATTCCATTGTACATAAGGTTGCTATGAATTGGAACCAACTCCACAGCAATGGATTATACCCTCAAGAATGGCTAAAGTGTAAACAATTGTTAGAGAGAATGTGGAGTAACTGCAACTTGCAAACGTTACTGGTAGGAAGTAAGATAGTACAACCACTTTGGAAAATATATTTTGAAATTTCTCAAAGAATTAAGCATAAATCTACCCTTTGACTCTACAGTTCCCTTCCTAGGTACTTATTCAATAAAAATGAAAACATATGTCCACCAAAGGCCCTGTACAAAAATATTGTTAGCCACTTTGTTAATTAAAGCCATCATCTGGTGCGTGTATAAATAAACGGTCTTATATTCATTCAATGAGATACTTGTTGTTAAGTGCTATTGAGTTAGTTCCGACTCATAGTGGCCCTATAGGACAGACTAGAATTGCCCCAAAGTGTTTCCAAGGAGGGGCTTAATTTGAACTGCTGGCCTTTTGGTTTGCAGCGGGCCCTAAACCACTACGCAACCAGGGCTCCAAATGGAATACTACACAGCAACAAAAAGTAACAAATGATTGATGCATACAATATGGACTGATCTCCAAAATATTATTTGCAGAAAAATAACCCAGACACACAAAAAAGTCTGTAGAGTGTTTTCCATTCATATAAAATTACAGAATATGCAAAACTAACCTATATTAATAGAAATCAGATCCAGAGTTTCTTCTCTGGTGTGTGCATTCAGGTAGGGATAAGGTGAGTAAAGGGAGAGTGATGGGTTCTCTGTCTTCCTTTTATGGATTTTCTAGAAGTTTGTAGTATTTTTTACTCTTTCGGAGATAAGAGAGGATGGATGTTTTCATAGTAGTTGTGTTTTAATTCGTTTTCAGTGAAAGCTCTTCTAATCTGTATTTTTTTTCTATTATTGGTTTATTGCCTGAGTCATTTTTGTTAATTTCATTGCTCATTATTTTCAATATATTATTCTAACAATACGTTTTCTTGAGCACCATCTTTGACTGCATTTTCTTTTTTTATGCTTCATTGTGACTCATTCCTAGTTTTTAATATGAGTTTGCTTTCTTCTTTTACCCAGAAGTAACTAAAAATAATTGAGCTTATTTTTCAACTTAACTTCCTAATTCTTCTCTGGTTGCCCTTTTCAGTTTTATTGTATTGTGATCAAACAATTTGGCCTGAATGGTTTCTAGTTTTTTTAATATATTCAGTGTTTCTTTGAGGCTTAGCACATGTCCAACTTCCATACACGTTCCATAAGAGTTTGAAAGAATGTACATCCACGACATATATTTATTTTTAAAACTTTATTGTTATTCAGTTCCTCTATAACCTTACATATATTTAACCTATTTGACTTTTTTTATCATCTTACATTGTGTTTACAATTTTAATTTTATGTTGTTTGATGGAAAACAGTTTCTGTCTGTTATATCTTCGTGGTAGATTGTATGCTGTACCCACGAAAAAACACACCCAGTGCCATTGTATCCCTATTTGCTTCCTTTAATGCAGTATAAGAACAACAACAACAAAGGCACAGGGTTTAATTGAATTAGAACTGTGTGTATATTCTGTAACAAGGCTGAAAAACAAGAAAGGATTCCATGAACCTACCAGATAAGGCTGTCTCTATAACACAACTTTATTATTTGACTATCTGTGATAACATGAGTTTACTACTAGGTTGTGCAAAAGAAGTTATAGAAACAATTTGCTTATTCAAGCACAATTGTGCCTTTGCAAAACACATAACAAGGAATAATCATGCACGATTTCCTACACAGATATCAATGTTAAGAAAGGGCACTAGTGGGCCGCACTTTATTCCTAAAGATACGGAGTTGAAAACTGAATTTCATATAAGATTAATTTCAAATTTTATGAAATAAAAAGCGCAGTTTTGGAGGACTAGACTTATTATTAGATTCCTTTCTGTTTTATTCTCTGGCCTAATATCATGCTAAGAGCCTTCTGTCTTGCTCATTATCAAAAGAGAACTTCTCAAATGTTAAACTTGGAGCAAATCTCCGGTTCCTAACTCTTTTGAGTAAAGATGACTCGCCTCTGAAAAATTTCGATCAAGTACTCTAGTAATTGCCCCAAGGATCTTCTTGATTTATACTTAACTCTATACCTAGAAATCATGAAGATCATCCTTGAAAGAAGTACAATCAGAATGCTCCTTAGAAGCAAGGATGGCGAGACTGCATCTTACACACTTCGGACATGTTGTCAGGAGGGATCAGTCCCTGGAGAAGGACATCATGCTTGGCAAAGTACAGGGTCAGCGGAAAAGATGAAGACCCTCAATGAGGTGGATTGACACAGTGGCCTTAACAACGGGCTCAAGCATAACAACGATTGTAAGGATGGCGCAGGACCGGGCAGTGTTTCGTTCTGTTGTGCATAGGGTCTCTATGAGTCAGAACTTACTCTACGGCACCTAACAACAACAACAATCCTTAGAAGAGAGCCCTAGTGGTGCAGTGGTTAAGCACTCAGCTACTACCAAAAGGTCGATGGTTCCAACGCACCAGCCACTTCATGGAAGAAAATATTGATTATAACCTTAGAAACCCTATGGTGAAGGTCTACTCTGTCCTGTAGGGTCACTGTGGTCTGAATCGACCAAACAGCTAAACTTAGAGTTTCTTTGGAGTTCCACTGGTTGAAAAGTTTCCACTTTTGTAGCTGACTTCTATTCTTGTCTGTGTCTGTTTCAGGTTATAATTACCTTTGTCAATCTGATCCTACCTGCTTTCCAGAATTCAAAAATGATGCAAGATACCTAGTAGATTTATGTAATCCTTTCTTGCCGTCCAGCATTGTTATAGAATACACTCACACATACAAATAAAATTTGTATGGGAACTTTGGAATGAGTGAGATCTTAGGAGGGAGAAGAGTAGGGCAAACATATTGGCTAAGGGGATACTATTGATGATATGGAGCCTGGTGGTGCAGTGGTTAAGAACTACAGCAAGCTATGAGTGCTAACCAACAGGTCGGCAGTTAGAATCCACCAGCCACTTCTTGGAAACCCTGTGGAGCAGTTCTACTTGGAATTGACTCGATGGCAAAGAGTTTGGTTTTGGTTTATTCATATTATGTTACTATTCATTTGACCTGTTTTTCATGGGACTGTGCTACGCAGGGCATTAGAGGAAGAAAACATATGCTCAGGCTGCCATTCTGAACCTGAATTCTGTATCACCCATTGGTATTTAAATGTGCCTTTCTTCCTTCTGTTGTTGCCAGGTGCCGCCCAATTGTAAGCCTATATACAAGAGAATGAAACACTGCCCGGTCCTGCTCCATCCTCAAAATTGTTGCTATGTTTGAGCCCATTGTTGCAGCCAATATGTCAATCCATCTTATCGAGGGTCTTCCTGTTTTCACTGACCCTCTGCTTTACCAAGCCTGATGTCCTTCTCCAGGGACTGGTGGCTCCAGATAACATGTCCAAATTGCGTGAGATAAAATCTCACCATCCTCTCTTCTAAGGAGCATTCTGGCTGTACTTCCAAGATAGATTTGTTCATTCTTCTGAAAGTCCATGATATATTCAATATTCTTCACCAACACCATTTAAAGGCATCAATTTTTTTTCAGTCTTCCTTATTCATTGTCAAGCTTTCACATACATATGAGGTGACTAAAAATACCATGGCTTGGGTCAGGACCTCCTTAGTCCTCAAAGTGACATCTTTGCTTTTTAACACTTTAAAACGGTGCTTTGCAGCAGATTTGCCAAATTCAATGCATCCTTTGGTTTTTTAACTGCTGCTTCCTTGGGCTTTGAATGTAGATCCAAGTAAAACAGAAACCTTTGACATTGATCTTTTCTCAATTCATCATGATGTTGCTTAGTGGTCCAGTTGTAAGGAGTTTTGTTTTCTTTATGTTGAGGTGTAATTCATACATAATTCATCAATAAGTGCTTCAAGTCCTCTTCACTCTCAGCAAGCAAGGTTGTGTCATCTGCATATCACAGTTGTTAATGAGTCCTCAAACCCTGATGCTGTGTTCTTCATATAGTCCAGCTTCTCTGATTATTTGCTCAGCATTGTTGTTGTTGTTTTTAGGTGCCATCGAGTCGGTTCCAACTCATAGCGACCCTAGGCACAACAGAACAAAACACTGCCTGGTCCTGCGCCATCCTTACAATCGTTGTTATGCTTGAGCTCATTGTTGCAACCACTGTGTCAATCCACCTCTTTGAGGTCTTCCTCTTTTCTGCTGACCCTGTACTCTGCCAAGCATGATGTCCTTCTCCAGGGACTGATCCCTCCTGACACCATGTCCAAAGTATGTAAGACACAGTCTCGCCATCCTTGCCTCTAAGGAGCATTCTGGTCACACTTCTTCCAAGACAGATTTGTTCGTTCTTTTCGCAGTCCAAGGTATATTCAATATTCTTCGCCAACACGACAGTTCAAAAGTATCAACTCTTCTCCAGTCTTTGCTCAGCATACAGATTAAGAATAGTGAAAGGATACAACCCTGGTCTCTACCTTTCCTGATTTTAAACCATGTAGTATCTCCTTGTTCTGTTCAAAGGACTGCCTCTTGGTCTATGTACAGGTTCCACATAAGCACAATTAATTGTTCTGGAACTCCCAGTCTTTACAATGTTACCCACAATTCTTTATGATTCACACGGTTGAATGCCTTTGCACAGTCAATAAAACACAGGTAAACATGTTTCTGGTATTCTCCGCTTTCAGCCAAGATCCACCTGACGTCAACAATGGTATCCCTCATTTCACATCCTCTTCTGGATCAGTCTTAGATTTCTGGCAGTTCCCAGCGGCAACAATTTTTTAATTATCTTCAACAAAATGTTACTTGTGTGTGATATTAATGATATTGTTCAATAATTTCTGCATTCCTTTGGATTACCTGTCTTTGGAATTGGCGTGTTTATGGATCTCTTTGTCATTTCGCAACGTGTCTTCCAAATTTCTTGACATAGATGAGTGAGCACTTTCAGCTTTGCATCCATTTTGTGAAACATGTCAGTTGGTATTTTGTCAATTCCTGGATCCTTGTTTTTCGCCAGTGCTGTCAATGCAGCTTGGACCTCTTCCTGCAGTATCATTGGTTCTTGATTGTATGCTACCTCCTGAAATGGTTGAACATTGACAAATTCTTTTTGATGCAATTGTTAGTGCATTCCTTCCATCTTCTTTCGATGCTTCCTGTGTTGTTCAATATTTTCCCAGTAGAATCCTTCAACATTACAACTCAAGGTTTGAATTTTTCTTCAGTTCTTACAGATTAAGAAATGCCTAGCATGTTCTTCCCTTTTGGTTTTCTAACTCCAATCCTTTGCATATTTTATTATAATACTTTACGTTGTCTTCTCGAGTCACCCTTTGAAATCTGTTCAGTTCTATTACTTCATCATTACTTTCATTTGTTTTAGCTACTTTATGTTCGAGAACAAATTTCAGAGTCTCATCTGACATCCATTTTGGTCTTTTCTTTCTTTGTTATCTAATAACCTCTTGCTTTCTTCATATATGATGTCCTTGATGTCATCCCACAACTCTTCTTTTCTTTAGTCATTAGTGTTCAATGTGTCAAATCTATTCTTGAGATGGTCTCTAAATTCAGGTGGGCTATACACAAGGTCATATTTAAGCTTTAATGGATGTTTTAATTTTCTTCAGCTTCAACTTGAACTTGCACATTAGTAATTGATGATCTGTTCTGCAGTCAGCCCCTGGCTTTGTTCTAACTGATGATAT
This sequence comes from Elephas maximus indicus, assembly GCF_024166365.1. Lineage (NCBI taxonomy): Eukaryota > Metazoa > Chordata > Mammalia > Proboscidea > Elephantidae > Elephas > Elephas maximus. The sequence continues at coordinate 33,226,970 of NC_064830.1, forward strand.
TATTTTCTGTTTCCACAGATATAGTCAGTTTGATTCCTGTGTATTCCATCTGGTGAGGTCCATGTGTATAGTTGCCATTTATGTTGTTGACAAAGAAGTATTTGCAATGAATAGGTCATTGGTCTTGCAAAATTCTATCATGCACTCTCCAGTGTCATTTCTATCACCAGGGCCATATTTTCCAACTACCAATCCTTTGTCTTTGTTTTCAGCTTTCACATACCAGTCACCACTAATCATTAATACATCTTGACTGCATGTCTCATCAAGTTCAGACTCAGAAGCTTGTAAAAATCTTCAATGTCTTCATCTTTAGCATTAGTGGTTGAGTAATAGTCGTACTAACTGTTCTTCCCTATGTGTGGATGGTTATGCTTTTACTGGTTATAATTTCTTTGGAATTCTTAGAAATAAAATCATAATTGTTTATTTAATAATGTGTATTACTATGGAACCTGTGTTGTATGTGGATCAGCCAAAAATCTTTTGTAATGTATTAATATGGTTAAATTAAAAGAGAGAAATAGAGTTATATTAAGTCTCCCCAAATAGGGAAAAGTAGATTGTGGGGTGAGAGCCAAATAATTATCATTTTCCAAATGTTCCCAGTGTGTTTGCATTTTCTTGTTGACTGCTTTTATCACACAATAAAATATAAAACCTTCTGTATCCAAATGCAATAGAAAACAATCTTTACTGAAAGCCATAAAAATATGAATTGTTGCATGGGGCAAAGCCTTGAAACATTTTGGCAATTTCTAACTTGAATTGACTGAGGCCAACTAGGGCATAAAAACAATATTTTCTGGGAGCAGAGTATATTATAAGTAACAATAGAACTTACGATGTATTTTAGATTAAATATTTGTTGATCCAAAATGAACAATAAAAAATACTCACTTATAAATGAGTGCATATATACCTACAAAATCAAAACAAATCTACTCCAGAAAACCTCCACTACTCCAAAACTCCAGTATGGTAAAATAATATATCCAGTCTATCTTAGAATCAGAACAAATATCCACATCACCTGGAACCTCAGAGGAAAATACACATTGTAATAAAATAAACAGATATAATTTGAAAACTGTGAACCCATGTGTGTCTGAGGACCAATGGTAAAATTTTGTCTTCATGCTCATAGTACAATTTTGTCACTGCTCATATATATATATATTCTTTCCATTTTCAAAGTCTTTAGAATTTCAGCCGCTACCTCCTCTGTCTTTTTTGTCTCTCATTACTTACCAACATAAATGAATCCTTAAATCTAGGAAAGTATTTTGTTCATTTATTTATTCAGTCATTTCATTTCATTACTTTCAGTAAATATTTATTAAGCCCCTACCGTATATCAGGCACTCTTTTAGGGACTAGGGACATTTCAGTGATAAAATAGGCAAAAATTCCTGTTCTTATAGACTTATATTCTTGGGAAGGCGAGGTGAGACAGACATTATATCATAAATTTAATAAACATGTAAACTATAAGTCAGAAGCTAAATAATATGGGAAAAGTTGACCAGGATAAGTGGCTATCAGGAGTGTGTGTTTATGTTGGGAGTGGGAGGTTGCAATTGATCCAGCTCAAGCCCATGGCTTCTAGTAAAGCCAGTGGCATCACTGCAGGGATATGGGGGGTACAGACGATACCAGGTGACACTGTCAGAGGGGGTGACAATGAAATAACTGTCTATAAAATTTTCGTGCAGTGTTTCAGCAGAAATATATATTTTTTTAAATATCCCGGTAGTTATAGATAGCAAAAAAAATTTTTTCATAAGCCCAGCTTACATGTATCAATATACCTACAAGTCTAAAACTCTATGCTAATTTACTTTTTAAACCTTCTAATGGTCAGAGCTGTCATTATTCCCCAGTTACAATGACGTTTCGAATCATGTGGTTTCATTTGCCTGCGCTAAAAGCATGCTCTGTTGTTTTTGCTGCTGCCAGTGTTTTTATAGTCTCTGATTTTATCAAGTTTTCTGGTGTTTTAGCTACAATATTGTGGTAATTATCGTGAGGGAGTGACACCTTTAGTTACCGCACTGGGTGACACCAACTCTAGTGATGCCACTGAATAAAAAAGCCCTTCCCAACTTCTCCAATCTATAGAGAGTAATACATTCTTTGAACAACTATAACATTACCTGATTTTTTGTATCATCCAATTGACATTTCTCACATATTATATTACCATAGGCAGTACAGTAAACTGGAAACACCAGGATTGGGAAGAGGAACCCTAGAGTCTAGTTCTTGCTCTTTGACTTGGTAAATCTCTAACCTCTCTGGGTGGTTTCCTCATTTTTATGATGAGCTATTTTTATTTAGACTACATATTATCTGAATATCTTTTGAACTTGCAAGATCCATTTTCTTATGTGTATGTGCTTCTCCTCCTTCCAATTTCACCATAAGATTATGTCTTTCACAAGTGTTGTCATGGATTGAATTGTGTCCCCCCAAAAATATGTGTCAACTTTGTTAGGCCATGATTCCCAGTATTGTGTGGTTGTCCTCCATTTTGTGATTGTAATTTTATGGTAAAGAGGATTAGGGTGGGATTGTAATACCACCCTTACCCTGGTCATCTCCCTGTTCCAATGTAAAGGGGGTTTCCCTGGGGTATGGCCTGCACCACCTTTTATCTCATAAGAGATAAAAAGAAAGGGAAGCAAGCAGAGAGTCAGGGACTTGATACTAGCAAGAAAGCAGCACCAGGAGCAGAGCATGTCCTTTGGACCTGGGGCCCCTGTGTCTGAGAAGCTCCTCGACCAGGGGAAGATTGAGGACAAGGACCTTCCTCCAGAGCTGACAAAGAGAAAAAGCCTTCCTCTGGAGCTGACACCCTGAATTTGGACTTGTAACCTACTAGACAGTGAGAAAATAAATTTCTCTTTGTTAAAGCCATCCACTTGTGGTATTTCTGTTATAGCAGTACTAGACGACTGAGACAGTATCTTTCCACCTAGAATCAACCATATATGTTGTTGTTTTTGTTAGGTGCCATCAAGTCGGTTCCCACTCATAGCACCCCTATGCAAAACAGAATGAAACATTGCCCAGTCTTGTGCCATCCTCACAATTGTTGCTACGATTGAACCCATTGTTGCAGCTACTGTGTCAATTCACCTTGTTGAGAGTCTTCCTCTTTTTTGCTGACCCTCTACTTTACCAAACACGATGTCCTTCTCCAGGGATTGATCCCTCCTGATAACATGTCCAAAATATAGAAGATGTAGTTTTACCATCCTTGCTTCTAAGGAGCATTCTGGTTGTACTTCTTCCAAGACAGATTTGTTTGTTCTTTTGGCAGCCCACGGTATATTCAGTGTTCTCCACCAAAACCACAGTTCAAGGGTATCAATTCTTCAGTATTCCTTATTCATTGTCCAGCTTTTACATGTATATGAGGTGACTGAAAACACCATGGCTTGGGTCAGGCCATATATGTAGTAAGCTCTAATTTATGTAAGTTGATTTACTGTAACAGCATTTCAGTCTTATATCAAAATAACATTCAAAGACAAACTTTTTCAGGTATACACCAATCTTTCCACTGACTTCAAATATTTCAGGTAGTGAATATTATCTCTTTATTCTCTGAGTAAGTTGTTGATTTTAAAGGAACTTACCCTCAAATACTCATGGTTCTCAATAACTGTCACTAATGTGTAAGAAATACAAATGTTTTATTTAAAAAGGATATGATTCTATCTGCGAAAGTCTGCTCCTTTGAGGTTTCCATGTCATTTGAGTTTGTATTGCACATAATCACTCCCAGTACTGGTAAATCAAAAAATTTGGAAAATAAATTACTGAAACTAGACTGTCTAGAGCAGTGCTTCTCAGACTTTAGTGCATAGGAACCCCCAGGGCATCTGGTTAAAATGCAGACTCTGACTCAGTCAGTAGGACTAGAAATGGGCCTTGAATTCCTGCATTTCTGACAAGCTCCCAGATGATGCTAATTCTTCTTGTTTAGAGACCACACTTTGAATAGCAAGGGCTAGAAGAAAATGGCAGCATTATTCAACACATTAGGGATGGAAATAGGATTTTGGTCATCTTTATCACTGTTGAATTGTTGAAGCCATTTCTCTACAGTTTAAAAATATGTTTGCTTTGTTACAGTCTGCTTTATTTGTGGGCAGTTCTTAGAGCCATATGTCTATTATTAATCTGTCAAGGAGTAGACTGAGGTAGAAGATTTATTTACTTTATGTAGTAAACCTCAAAAATTAATCCTAACTGGAAAATTGTCCCTCTGACTCAGTATACAGTGTCTAAAACTTTAAAAAAATATAAAGTTTTATTGATTTAAAAGATGTTATCAAAGCTGTAAGGGATGGGAAGGAAAGAAGTATTATTCCTGAAAACTTTCCAAGGACTTTGCCAAATATTTTTGAATTATTTGTAATTAACTTATTTATCATTTCCATATGAGTTGCTGGGAAAATGGTACTTGCACACAATGCTCTGGCCTCCATGCTGTGTGCACATGAGAATGAATAAGAAGATAGTTGAGCAAGGCTGGAGTGGAGTATGGGCCAATCTATTACCTGAAAATGAACGCTTGTCGATAAAAAATAAATTCCCGAATGCTGCCCAAGAGAGAGTGCCAAGGCTGAGCCAAAAAGTTTTGTTAAAATGGATTATCAAAGCCAGGGAATCCTGAAATTTGGAATTAAAAATACAGAACTACATAGTCATCAAAAAATAATAAGTAAATTGAGAATAGGAAAAAGTGATTCAGAAAGAGTAAAACCAGACATCTGTATCTCCATCGTTTTGGAGAAAACCAATACCCCCACAAGGCTTTCACTATCTGTATAAATTTTTGTGTGAGGTTCCCTAGATGGCCCAGTTTGCACTCATCTACTAACCTAAAGTTTGACAGTTAGTCAACATGGTGCTCTAGACAGACACATCATGCCATCCTTCTGCAGCAAAGATCCCCAAACCCAATAATACCATGTTTAACAGGAAGAAAACAACCCTCACAACTAGACCAATAAGCAACATCATGATAAAGGGAGAAAAGATTGAAGTTATCAAAGATTTTATTTTATTTGGATCCACAATCAACATTCATGGAAGCAGCAGGCAAGAAATCAAAAGACACATTGCATTGGGCAAATCTGCTGCAAAAGACCCCTTCAAAGTGTTCAAAAGCAAAGATGTCACCTTGAAGACTAAGGTGAACCTGACCCAAGCCATGGCATTTTCAATCCCCTCATATGCATATGAAAGCTGGATGAGAAATAAGGAAGACAGAAAAAGAATCGACACCCTGGATTGTGGTGTTAGCAAAGAGTATTGAATATACCATAGACTGCAAAAAGAACGATCAAATCTGTCTTGGAAGAAGTACAGCCAGAATGCTTCTTGAAGCAAGGATGGTGAGACTACATCTCACATTTTTTGGACGTGTTACCAGAAGGGATCTGTCCCTGGAGAAGGACATCATGCTTGGTAAAGTTGAGGGTCAGCGAAAACGAGGAAGATCCTCAATGAAATGGACTGACACAGTGGCTGCAACAATGGGCTGAAGCATCGCAATGACTGTGAGGATGGCACAGGACTGGGCTGTGTTCCATTCTGTTGTACATAGGGTCTCTATGAGTCGGAACCAATTTAACGGCACCTAACAACAACAAATTTAATGGGAATACATAGCAATTATATGCAATCAGTAATATTGTCTCAAGATAATATAAAGCAAAACTTGGCTAAACTGAAAATGCAAATAAAAACTCCCACTTATAATGCAGGATTTTTAAAAGCCACCAAGACAGACCAAGCAGACAAGATATAAAAGCTTCTAGGAACACAATGAACACATTTGACATAAGGGACATAAACAGAAACTGAATCCAACAATTGGAAATCCAAATCATTCGCAAGTGCAAACGGAATACTTATGTAAATTGACCACAGCCTGGACATAACTCTGTCAGAATTTCTATTCTTCAATAAACACCACGAAGACCCTTAGAAAGCAAGCCACAAAGTGAAAGATTTTTGCAATACTTATAACCAAAGGATCTATATCCAGAATATAAAAAGAAGTCCTTCAAAACATTAAAAATAAAATAAAAAACCATCCCTTGGAAAAATGAACAAGAGACTCGAACAGACTCTTCACAAAAGAATATATCCGAATAGCCAATAAACATATGAAAAGCCACTCAATGTTTTAGTAATGAGAAAAATACAAAATAAAACCACAAGTAAGTTTCAAAAACAAAACAAAAAAACTCACAAATCCAGTGTTGGTAAGAATGTAAAGCAATGAGAACTCTCATACACTGTTCTTGAGAGTATAAATTGTTACAACCACTTTGGAAAACTACTTGGGGTTAGCCAATAAAGCTGAACATATGTATACCCTTTATATCACTCTGAGATTATAGCTAACCATATTATACTAAAAGATGAAAATAAGAATGATCGTAGCAATCCTTTCTATAAGAGCTAAAATAAGCAAGCCCAATGTCAGAAACAGTAAATGGATGGACGACAGTGCATTCATAGAATGGAATATGCTATGTGGCAATGAAAATGAACTCACCTCAGCTACCTGCTACACTTAGATGAATCTCACGAACACAGTATTGTGCAAAAGACTCCAGACCAGGGCTGACTACATAATTTGCAGGGCCCAGTGCAAAATGAAAACGTGAAAAAAACAGGAAAAAATTGCCATAAATGATACATCTCCCTTTCTTCCACTGCCTCTCTCTCAACTTGTCATGTTTTTTATTTGTTATTTAATGTCATTTGAAGTAAACAAAAAAAAATCAAAATTTTAAATTATTAGCACAATTTTACTGTTCATCTTTATATCAGGCAATGCCAGTTTTAATTACAACTCTCAGAGCCTTTAACTCAGATCCAGAATCAACTGTATCACACAGTTTGTATTTTGTGTCTCCTCCCTTTGCTGGCCAGGAAAAAAGAACACAAGCCAGACTCAGGAAGGCTGGAAGGAGGAAGAAAGGACCCCCAAAGGCCCAGAGCCTACCAAGAGAACATTCCCAGCCAAAGGGACACTCATGGGGTGAGTGTGGATCTTCACATGTTCCCAGGGGCCTCGCCCCACAATGTAGAGCTTGCTTATGTTCTCTTGGGGATGACAGTTTAGGGTTCCTCCTTCTACCAGCCACTGAACTGACACACTGAACCCCAGTTGAAATCAGGGTCTGAGTAAGTCTAGTCAGGCATCTCCCTTCCCCCTGGGCCCACTGCCCCGACCCCTGACAGATGACTTCCAAGGATCTTCATGCTGGATATGCTTGGTACCTGGATCACAGGTGAATGAGAAGCTCGCCCACACATAGACGCAGACTCAGACCTGCAGCCTAACAGATGCACCAGTGGTACTTCCAGCCTTGGACAGGGAGGGCCACCACCATGCTCTGCCCCAAGATGCTGCAGGACATGCACACCTGACCCTGACCCTCCATGTGTCCACGCCTTAGGCCTCTGGCAAAGGCAGAGGGCAGCAGCGCCTAAGCGCATAGACTCTGAGAGGGAGGCTGTGTGGCACAGATAACAGGGAGCAAAAGCATAGGGAGCAGGAGGAGAGACATGCATGAGCCAAGACTCCAAGCCTGACATGCTCCATTGTCCCACTGGATTTCACTTATAGAACACACAGATAAAATTATTAAGAATTTCAAGATATCAACCACAGAGCATTAAACCACAATCATGAGGCCTTTGGAGCTTGACTACCCTGGCCACATACCCATGAAGTCAGCTCTCCTTCAGACACAAAATAACACGTACTCTATAAGACCATCTATATGTAGTTTTTTAAAATTAGAAAGGGCAACCAGTTTTCCTTGGAGAAATGGTTAATTCCAGGTATGAGCCAGGAAGAGTAGAAAGTGAACATGGGACATCTGGTGTAAGGAAGAAATGAAGTGCTCCAAATCTAATATGAATGTATCAAATAGATATAAGCACCAATTTAAAGGTTCACTCATTGGTCACATTTAGAATAATCTGGCTATCAAAATTAATAACTGTAATTAATTGTTTTTTGTTTGTTAGCTGCCTTTGAGTCCATTACAGCTCATAGTGACACTGTGTACAACAGAATGAAACATTGTTCAGTCCTGTGTCATCCTCACAGTCATTGCTGTATTTGAGCACATTGTTGCAGCAAGTGTGTCAATCCAGCTCCCTGAAGGTCTTCCTCTTTTTCTCTGACCCTCTATATTACCAAGCATGATGTTCTTCAAGGACTGGTGCCTTCTGATAACATCTCCAAAGTATGTGAGAAGTAGTCTCGCCATCCTGGCTTCCAAGGAGCACTCTGGCTGTACTTCTTCCAAGATGGATTTGTTCGTTCTTCTGGCAGTCCGTGGTATATTCAATGTTCTTTTCCAACACCATAATTCCAAGGTGTCAATTTTTGTTTGTTCTTCCTTATTCATTGTCCAGCTTTCACATGCATATAAGGTGGTTGAAAATATTATGCCTTGGGTCAGGCACACCTTAGTCATCAAAGTAACATCTTTGCTTTTCAACATTTTCAAGAGGTCTTTCAAAGCAGATTTACCCAATGCAATACGTTCTTTGATTTCTTAACTGCTGCTTCCATGGCTGTTGGTTTTGTGGCTCAAATGAAATGAAATCCTTGACAGCTTCGATATTTTCTCCGTTTCTCATGATGTTGCTTATTGGTCCAGTTGTGAGGATTTTTGTTTTATGTTGAGGGGTAATACACGCTGAAGGCTGTTATCTTTGATCTTCATCAGTAAGTGCTTCAAGTCCTCTTTGCTTTCAGCAAGCAAGGTTGTGTCATCTACATATCGCAGGTTGTTAATGAGTCTTCCTCCATTTCTGAAGCACTGTTTTTCTTCATATAATCCAGCTCCTCAAATTGTTTGCTCAACATACAGATTGAATAAGTATAGTGCAAAGATATGTCATGGGTTGAATTGTGTCCCCCCAAAATATGTACATCAATTTGGCTAGGCCATGATTGTGTGATTTCCACCATGTTGTCATCTGGTGTGATTTTTCTGTGTTGTAAATCCTATCACCATGATGTTAATGAGATGGATTAGTGGCAGTTATGTTGATGAGATCTACAAGATTAGATTGTGTCTTAAATCAATCTCTTTTGAGATATAAAAGAGAGAAGTGAGCAGAGAGACATGGGGACCTCATACCACCAAGAAAGCCGCACTGGGAGCAGAGCATATCCTTTGGACCGGGGATCTCTGTGGCTGAGAAGCTCCTCGGCCAGGGGAAGGTTGATGATAAGGACCTTGCTTTAGAGCCAAAAGGAAGAGAAAGCCTTCCCCTGGAGATGATGCCCTGGATTTGGACTTGTAGCCTACTAGACTGTGAGAGAATAAACATCTGTTTGTTAAAGCCATCCACTTGTGGTATTTCTGTTATCACAGCACTAGATGACCAAGATAGGATACAACCCTGACACACACCTTCCCTCACTTCAAATCACTCAGTAGGCCCTCGTTCTGTTCAAATGACTGCCTCTTGGTCTATGTACAGGTTCTGCATGAGTACCATTAAGTGTTCTGGAATTTCCATTCTTCACAATGTTATCCACATACTTGAATGCCTTTGCATAGTCAATAAAAGACAGGTAAACATTTTTCTGGTATTCTCTGCTTTCAGCCAAGATCCATATGACATCAGCAATGATGTACCTTGATCCACGTCCTCTTCTGAATCTAGCTTGAATTTGTGGCAGTTCCCTATTGGTAAACTGCTGCAACCATCTTTGAATTATCTTCAGCAAAATTTTACTTGGATGTAATATTAATGATATTGTTCAATAATTTCCACATTCTGTTGGATCACCTTTCTTTGGAAGGGGCACAAATATGGATCTTTTCCAGTAGGTTGGCTATTAATTATAACACATTAAAAAAGATAAATAAAAATCCATGAATACTTTATGATACTCATAAAGAAAATGCGAGAGCAACAAGTAAGAAAGGAAGGAAGAGAGGGAGGGAGGAAACTCTCTTGCTATCATGGGAGACAACTACTGTATTTTTATGCAAAGAATGTGCAAGTTAATACTTTTTTTTGCAAACCATGCAACCACCCCCTCGCTATTTTCCTAAGTGAGGCATGCCACATGTTACAGTGTGGGCACATTATTTTGCGTGAGCATGTTATTTGTAAATAAATACGGTACTATTCTAACTCTGTACTCAGAAAATTGGATATTAAGGGAAAAGAATCAAGCATTTACCCTGCTTTGTTTAGTGATTAAGAGCTTGGCTGCTAACCAAAAGGTTGGCAGTTTGAATCCACCACCCGCTCCTAGGAAGCCCTATGGGGCAGTTCCACTTTGTCCTGTCGGGTGGGTGTGAATCGGAATCAATGCCAAGGCAATGGGTTTTTTTTTTTTTTTTTTTTTGGTTTTGGAGTTCCTTGCCAGTTGGTGATTGAAAATTCCACAGAAGAAAGATGTGTAATAAATGCAGAAGGAATGATAGTTTTAAAATATATATTAAAGGAAGTAATTAAATCAGTATACGATCATTAGTAGATGCTAAAACCATGCGGTGAAAGGTTGATGGGGAGCAGGCTATTCACATAGCACTGAAATCTCACACTTCAGAATATCTTCTAATCTCAAAAGGGAAAACTTACCTATACGAGAACTGGTAGTTACCGCCATAACCAAGTGATCAAACTTAGCATCACTAACAGTGACGTTTTATGTCTCCTGATGTGATAGTGTATTTGTGATGAACTCTTTGCCAAAAATGTTTAACTGAATCCAGTTGAGCCTTTAAACCTAATCTTTAGTTTATACATGCTGGTCTGGTCTCTTCAAAAATTCAATGCCATTAAAAAAATATATATATATATATATATGGGAGAGGTACTTTAAAGAGACATAACCTAAAATACAGTGTGAAATTTGATAGATTTCAGACTTGAAAAAGCAGATGTAATAGTCATTTAGCAGACAGCTAGGGAGTTTTTAAAAGCATTAAATAATATATTGAAATTGTTAATTTTCTTAGGTGCAATATTAGTATATTGCCTATGTGAGAAAAAGTCCTTATTTTTAGAAGGCATATATTGAAGCATTCCAGAGTACAAGATTCTCTGAAATGACTATGCAAATAGGATAAAATGTTAACAACTACTGAATCTAGATGGAGAGTATAAGAATGTTTACTATATTATTCTTTCAACTTTTCTGAGTGCCTGAAAAATTTTAAAATTCAAGTCAAAATCTTATTATTGTAGCCAGCAAGCTGTTTATCAGTTAAAACTTTTCTTTAAACAAAATCCAGAAATAAGACAATAGCTGAGCTATTCTGATTGAAGCAGGTTGATGAACCAAGGGTCTATTCCTATCAGCAACCTCCCTTACCCCTCCAAGGGATATATGTGTGTATGTATGTGTGTGTGTATATATATATATATATATATAAATACATAGATGTAGCTATTACATTTTTATTATGGCCAGTCCTCTTCTAGGGCATTTTGGAGAACTTAGGTAAATTCTCACTGGCATATACAGTCCTAGGCCCAAAGAGAAAAAACCTCCAGTTACTAGGTAGCACTAAATTAAATCAGTGGAGTGCTCATAGTAAACTACAGAGCCAGACTAAGTATCAATCTGGTCTAAAGTTCTCAAAAATTAGTACAAAGAGAGATCTTAGCTTCAAGTGTCTTTTTTAATAAAAGATACATAAATTTTAAATCTAATTGAATTGCACTTAAATTCCTAAAATGTTTTCGACTTGGTAATCTCTTGTACAAAACAGCCCAAATTAAACATGTTTTTATTTACTTGCTATTTGAAACACGTTTCACTTTTAGAAAATAGACTACTAAATGTACGAATGTTTTAATTGTGTACTTTTTAAAGCATAATTAGATAGTATGAGTTTTAATTAGGTACTGAGCTTTTATTTTCATTTTGTTTTTGTGTACTGCTGGGTATGTGAGGGTGTTTATGCTTTTAGAGACCTGACTCTTTCTTTATTAGTTTCCACCCATTCCAGTCTTTCTCTGAAATAATAAGCCACTTCATCTATTGTATACATCTAAATGTGCACAATTTTCTAAGCAACAAAGATTTTCTAAAGACGTGAATTAGTGAACATAATAAAATACATTTTTTCTAGGATTTTACCTGTAGATAAATGCTTGAGCTAAAGTTTCATACGTTTTCATCATTATGAGAGCCTAAGAATTATTCTTAAAATAATAATAGTAACCAGTAAGATCCTTGAAAGCTTATTGTGAAAAGAATTTTTAACAACCTTTTTGACACTTAATACTAATCATTTATTAAAGAATGAATCACATTTTCTTAGTATTGGCATACTCTGTAATAATCAGGGTCTCCTTATGTAGGGAACAAAAAGTATTGTCTGTATTGGTAATCCAAGTATAGACAATGTTCTCAATCAGTCTTTGGGAGAGGTGAATAAAGGGAGAGAAGGTAAGTAGCATGCATTGAGTGCCTACTGTACTCCAGGTCCCTTTATATATATAATCTCTCTTAATTTTCATGACAGCCCTACAAGGTAGATACAATTTTCCCCTCTTTAGAAAGTGCGTGACTGGGATTAAAACTTACATAAGGCCTGTTCTTATGTTCTTTCCAAAATATCAATTAGCATCATTAGAATTTAAAATTAGAAATGAAAATGATAACGTATCATATCTACAAAGTAGTTGCATATTTGATTGCATAAAATGTGAAGTAAACATTTTATTATTACTGATAAGAAATCATAATGGGACAATTTAAAGCAACAACACAGATCCTTGTCAACCTGCCTTAATGACTAAGGTACCAGGCACTGTGAAACTACAGAATGTTCTCTCATCTTCTCAAGCTATAAAAATACTAAGCAATGATCTTTCTTTCCTTTTGCTTTTCAGATTTCAAAAGTCATGTGTTGAAAAAAAGTATATTTCTACATATTCCATCAAAAGTGGAATACTTATTCAACATCGGAAAATCAATCAAGGTAATCTACCACATAAATAAAACAAAAGAATCATGTGATCATCTCAACTGATGCAGAAAAGGCATTTAATAAAGTCCAACACCCATTCCTGATACTACATTTTAATAGTAATTTAATTGGATTTATCCACCACCAACCTTGCCCCCAGAACCCCACACATTTATATCTTGAGGACCTATTACAGTGGCTGATACATTGTTAATGTTACAATGTCATTGACTTGATAAATAAGTGATTGCAGATTTCTAGTCTAGAAAACAAATGCAGCAGTCACTGGAATGATTTATCCTAGTCTTGAAGATGGAGGCAGGTAGGTGAATAAGAAACCAACAAATAAGAATATGCTTTCAATAGTTAATTGCAAAAATGTAAATTGGAAACAAAATGCTATCTAAATGTAATTTGGAAATAGTTACAATCAAATCATAGACTATAAAGTATATCTGAAAAATACAGTAAAGTTTGGACCATATCAAGTGATGATGTCAGAAGCTATTATATTACTCTCTGTATTTCAAGGCAGGTGAGGTTTTTTGAAAGTGAGTGATACTTAAGAAACCAGCCAAAAATATTTTCCTTTGAATAATAGGACTCCGGGTTTAGCCAGTCCTAAGAACACCAAAAATAGAAGAAGATCATTAAAAGTTAAAAAGATCTTAAAAGAGAGGAAAAACAGGTCACATACGAAGAGTAAGACACAGAATGGCATCATACTTCTCAGAAGCAAACTGAGTGTTAGAAATCATTGAAGCAATACCTTTAAAATTATGAATAATGAAACCTCAGTGTGAATAAACTAAAGATATTTCCACACATATGGTTATATAATTCATGTAATCACTGAATTGAAAAACAAAAACAATAGAGAAAATCAAGGAAGGTAAAATCTGGCTAGTTGAAAAGATTACTAAAAATTGATAAATCCCTAGCAAGACAGATGGAGAAAAAAGGGAGAAGACACGTATTATCAATACCGGATATGAAAAGAAATCACTGTAAATGCTACAGGCATTAAAAGAATAGAATGAACAACCTAGGAAAAATGCACATTCAGATTAAATGAACAAATTTTTTGCAAGCAAAAAATACCAAACCTCACTAAAAAACCAATAGGTATTCTAATAACCCCATGTCTACTAAAGACATTAAGTTCTTAGTTTAAAAAAAAAACCCTCAAAGAAAACTTCAAGCACACAAAACTTCACTGGTGAGTTCTATACCATACATGAAAGAAGGAAATAGGATCAGTTCAACACAAACTCTTTCAGACAATGGAAGAGAAGGGAACACTTTCCAAATAATTTTATGAGGCTAATAATTCCCTCTACCATACTTGAGTCAGTTTTTCGTAATGTGGTGGCTTGTGTATTGCTGTGATGCTGGAAGCTATGCCACTAGTATTTCAAATACCAGCAGAGTCGCCCATGGTGGACAGGTCTCAGCAGAGCATCCAGACTAAGACAGACTAGAAAGAAAGACCTGGCGGTCTACTTCTGAAAAATTGGCCAATGGCGACCTTATGAATAAAAATATTGTTTGATATTGTGCTGGAAGATGAGCCCCCAGGTTGGAAGGTGATCAAAATAAAACTGGGGAAGATCTGCCTCCTCAAAGTAGAGTTGACCTGAATGACATGGATGGAGTAAAGCTTTCAGGACCTTCATTTGCTGATGTGGCACCATTCAAAATGAGAAGAAACAGCTTAAAACAGCCACTAATAATCATAACACAGAATGTACGAAGTATGAATCTAGGAAAATTGGAAGTCTTCAAAATGAAATGGACTGCCTTAAGATTGATATGCTAGCCATTAATGAGCTGAAGTAGACTGGTATCGGCCATTTTCAATCAGACAATCACATGGTCCACTGTGCCAGGAATGACAAATTGAAGAGGAATAGGTCACACTCATTGTCAAAAGGAACATTTCAAAATCTATCCTGAAGTACAACGCTGTAAGAGATAGGATAGTATCCACACGCCAACAAGGAAGAATAGTTAATACGGCTAATATTCAAATTCGCACACCAACCACTAATGCAAAAGATGAGGAAATAGAAGATTTTTACAAACTTCTGTGTCAGAAATTGATCGTGCAATCAAGATGCATTGATTATTAATGGTGACTGTAATGTGAAAGTTGGAAACAAAGACGAAGGATCAGTAGAAGGAAAATATGGCTTTGGTGAGAAAAACAACGCCAGAGATTGCATGATAGAATTTTGCAAGACCAACAACTTATTCATTGCAAATACCTTTCTTCAACAACATCAATGTCAACTGTACACATAGACCTAACTGGATGGAAAACACAGAAATCAAATCAACTACATCCGTGAAAAGAGACTATGGAGAAGCTTAATATCATCAGTCAGAACAAGGCCAGAGACCGATAAGAACAGACCATCAACTGCTCACATGCAAGTTCAAGTTGAAGCTGAAGAAAATTAAAACAAATCTACGAGAGCCAAAATACGACCTTGAGTATAGCCTATCTGAATCTACGGAGCATTTCTGGAATAGATTTGACACATTCCACACCAATGACCGAAAACCAGACAAGTTGTTAGATGGCATCAAGGACATCATATATGAAGAAAGCAAGAGGTCATTAAAAAGGCAGGAAAGAAAGAAAAGACCAAAATGGATGTCAGAGGAGACTCTGAAACTTGCTCTTGAGCGTCGAGTAGATAAAGTGAAAGGAAGAAATGATGATGTAATAGAATTGAACAGAACTGGTTCGAGAAGACAAAGTATAATGAAATGTGCAAAGACCTGGAGTTAGAAACCAAAAGGGAAGAATATGCTTGGCATTTCTAAGCTGAAAGAACTGTAGAGAAAATTCAAGCCTCAAGTTACAATATTGAAGGATTCTATGGACAAAATATTGAATGATGCATGAATCATCAAAACCAGGTGGCAGGAATACACAGAGTCGCTGTATCGAAAAGGATTTTTTGATGTTGAACCATTTCAGGAGGTAGCATATGGTCAAGAACTGATGGTATTGAAGGAAGAAGTCAAAGCTGCACTGAAGGCATTGGCGAAAAACAAGGCTCCAAGAACTGATAGAATACCAACTGAGATGTTCCAGCAAATGGATGCAGTGCTGGAAGTGCTCACTTGCCTATGCCAAGAAATTTGGAAGACAGCTACCTGGTCAACTGACTGCGCAAGATCCATATTTGTGCCCATTCCAAAGAAATGTGATCTGGTAGAATGTGGAATTATTGAACAATATCATTAACATCACAAGCAAGTGAAATTATCCTGAAGATTATTCCAAAGTGTTTGCAGTTCTTCGTTGACGAGGAACTGCCAGAAATTCAAGCCAGATTCAGAAGAGGGCATGGAACAAGGGGTGTCATTGCTGATGTCAGATGGGTCTTGGCTGAAAGCAGAGAATACCAGAAAGATGTTTAACTGTGTTTTATTGACTGTGCAAAGGAATTTGACTGTGTGGATCATAACAAATTATGTATAACATTGCAAAGAATGGGAATTCCAGGACATTTAATTGTGCTCATGAAGAGCCTGTGCATAGAACAAGAGTCAGTCATTCAAACAGAACAAAGGGAATACTTCATGGTTTAAAATCAGGAAAGGTGTGAGTATCCTTTCACCATACTTAGTCAACCTGTATCCTGAGCAAATGATCTGAGAAGCTGGACTATATGAAGAAGAACACAGCATCAAGTTTGGAGAAATACTCATTAACAACCTTCGATACACAGATGACACAACCTTGCTCGCTGAAAACAAAGAGGACTGGAAGCACTTACTGATGAAGATCAATAACTATAGCTTTCAGCATGGATTGATTACACCTCAACACTGAAAAAAAAAAAAAAAAAACTCGTTACCGTCCAGTCAATTCTGATTTGTAGCAACCCTATAGGACAAAGTAGAACTGCCCCATAGGGCTTCCAAGGAGCAGCTGGTGGATTCGAACTGCCAACCTTTTGGTTAGCAGCTGAGCTCTTAACCACTGCACCACCAGGGCTCCATACCTCAACATAAAGAAAACAAAAATCCTCACAACATGACTGATAAGGATCATCATAAATGGAGAAAATATTGGAGTTGTTAAGGATATCATTTTACTTTGCTCCACCACCAACACCCATGGAAGCAGCTGTCAAGAAATAAAACAATGTATTGCATTGGGCAAAATGCTGCAAAAGTGCAAAGATGTCACTTTAAGGACCAAGGTGCACCTCACCCAAGCCTAATATGCATGTGAAAGTTGGGCAATGGATAAAAACTGAAAAAGAATTGAAGACTTGAATTATGGTGTTGAAGACTATTGAATATACCATGGACTGCCAAAAGAATGAACAAATCTGTCTTGGAAGAAGCACAGCCAGAATGCTCCTTAGAAGTGAGGATGGTAAGACCTTGTCTCATGTACTTTGAACATGTTATCAGGGGAATCAGTCCCTAGAAAAGGACATGAGCTTGGTAAAGTACAATGTCAGGGAAAGAGACGAAGGATCTCAATGAGATCGATTAACATAGTGACTGCACAATAGGCTCAAGCATAGCAACAATTTTGAGGATGGAGCAGGACTGGGCAGTGTTTCTTTCTCTTGCGTGTGGGGGGTTGCCATAAGTCAGAAGTGACTCAACAGCACCTAACAACAACGTTTCCCTGATACCAAAACCAAAGATGTTACAAGAAAAGAAACTACAGAACAATATCCCTCATGAACATTGGTACAAATTACCTAGTGGTATTTATCCTAGGAGTCAAAGATTGGTTTAATATTTGAAAATCATACATCACTACATCAATGGAATAATTAAAAAAAAAAACTATGTAAGTATCTCAATAGATACAAAATAAACATTTGACAAAATTTAACATCTATTCATGTTTTTGAAAACTAATAATACAGGGGAAGCTTCTCAATATGATAAAGGACATCTATAAAATCTTATAATAAAATTCAAACTTTTGAGGACATAGATACTGTTTTAAAAGAAGTTACAAGAGAAGGATAAAGAAGTTAATATGCAAGAAAATACTTTCAACACATGTAATAACAACAACAAAAAGTCTCCAGGATATAGAGAAATCTTACAAATAAATAAAGGATAAATAACTTGATAGAAAAACCAAAGAGATGAATGGGAAATTCAAAGAAGAGAAAAATATAAATGTTAATAACAAAACAAATATTGACTTCTACAGTAATTAGAAAAATGTATATTAAAACAATGAAAAGCTATTTTTCTCACAAGATATAAGATATAGACAATATTTATTTTTTGTTTTTATTGTGCTTTAGATGAAAGTTTACAAAACAAACTAGTTTCTCATTAGTACACATGCTGTTTTATGACATCAGTTAACCACACCACGACATGTCAACACTCTTCCTTCTCAACCTTAGGTTCCCTATTGCCAGCTTTCCTGTTCCTTCCTGCCTTCTTTCTAGTCCTTGCCCCAGGATTGGTGTGCCCTTTAGTCTCGTTTTGTTTTATGGGCCTGTCCAATATTTGGCTGAGGGGAGAACTTCAGGAGTGACTTCATTACTGAGCTGATAGGGCTTCTGGGGGCCATAATCTTAGGGTTTCTCCAGTCTCTGTTAAGCCAGGAAGTCTGGTCTTTCTTTTTGAGTTAGAATTTTGTTCTACATTTTTCTCCAACTCTGACCAGGACCCTCTATTCTGATCCCTGTCAGAGCAATCGGTGGTGGTAGCTGGGCACCATCTAGTTGTACTGGATTGGGTCTGGTGGAGGCCGAGGCAGATGTAGCCCAATAGTCCTTTGGACTAATCTTTCCCTTGTATCTTTAGTATTCTTCATTCTTCTTTGCTCCCAAAGCAGTGAGGCCAGTGGAGTGTCCTAGATGGCCACTCACAGCCTTTTAAGACCCCAGACGATACTCCACAGTAGAATATAGAACATTTTCTTTATAAACTATGTTATACCAATTGAGTTAGATGCTCCCTCAGACCAGGGTCCCCACAGCCCCCAGCCTAGCAATTCGATCCCTCAGGGAGTTTGGATGTGTCTATGGAGCTTCCATGACCTTGGCAATATTTTTAACACTTGATACTGTCAGTGTTCACAAATTGTGAGAAAACAGGTACTCACAATGTTGATGGCAATGTAAAAGGATATGTCCACCTTGGGATCAGGATTATTATGAGCTGAAAATATGCTCTGCCTTACTTTTGAATACTTGTTCCAGACAATACAGATGTTTATTGTGGCATTGTTTCTATAGTGAAAAACTGAAAAGAAAAAGGAAAAAAAACCTAAATGCTCATCAATAAACCCAGTGCCATCGAGTTGAGCTCATCAGTAGGGGAATAGAATAATAAAATGTGCTGATTGACTATAGATAGAGTGCATAAGCTTGTGTACGTTAGAACACAATATGATCTGCCAGTTATGAACTACTCTGCTGCTGGTAGGTGTATGTCTATTCTATGAAAAAAAAATTTTTTTGTTTGAAGAACTATGTTATTGAGTTTGGTTTGTGTAAGTGTGTGGCCTTGTTTCTTAAGAGCTTTTGTCTAAATCTATTTTTCCCATCCATGTGTCATTATTCGTATGCTTTATATCTCTCAATAGTTAACATTCAAATGAGAGAGACTCAGAATGAGTTGTTTTGTTAAAGGTGGAGACAGAATTTTCCCATTCTTAGTGTTGGAGTGAGGGCCTGATACATCCACCATGATAGCCTGGATTGATGCAGCTCATCCAGTACTCCGATGCTCTGTTGCCTGAACTAGTGCTGTTGTCACATATTAAAGGAGTCTTAGGGGAAAGAAAAAAAAAAAAATTTTTTTTTTTTTAAGGACAAGGTAAGTTGTCTGGAGATAATGCGTGAGCCAAGAAAATCTCCACTCTGAGTCAAATTTTCAACCTAGCCAATAAAAAAAAAAGCCAATAGCAATAACTTAAACTTTCAACTGATATAATCCTAAGACTTGCAAAGTCTTTCTCAGACTGTGAAAGAAAATGTAAAATTAATTGCTCCTTGTCTGGGCTATTTGGGTAGAAAATGTGAACACCCCCCAGAATTGGTTATCCTATTGCCTGTTCCCCAAACCATTCCTACTTTTCTTCTTTCCTTAGAACATAACCTGCAAGTTGATAGAAGATAAACCCCGATCCGGAAATGCTGGAATAAGCATAGAGCTTTGTGAGATAGGTAAGCTGAGGCTTAATGCTTCTTTGAGCTCCTAGATGCAGAAACCCGGCTTATTCTTGTGTTCTTGAGGAAGGTACTGCAGACTCTCGGATGACTCACTCGCTATGTTCACGTGCATTTTCACAAATATTAACACAGATTACTGCACCAACTCCCACTTGGCTTGAGCTTACAATTCCTTAAGAGCAGTTGCAAACTGGATTGTTATAGAAGATCTGTCTATGTAGAAGAACACCACGCTCTTTCCAATGTCTGGAAAATGTAATGCTCCAGACAGGCCCAGGTAAACACCACATAATGCAGCAATATATTTCTGTCTACTCTTAATTTGTCAGATTTATTACCGATGCTTTCAAGAACTACCTCTAAATCTTTTTTTTTACAATACATTTGGTCAATACTTTTGAACACCATTAGATGTAAATTTCATTTTTGCCAGAGTCAATTGCATTTTCATGTCTTCAAGCAACCTACAAGTTTTGTGAAATATTGAATAATGTAGAAATTTGGCGAGAGTTTTTAATGATACTTCTTATGCAAAACTTATAGGAGCACAATTATATGTGTAAGTGTTTTTGAGATATAGTTTCATATTTTTGTAGACATTCCAAATGGCAAAACACCTAGAAATCTTTAAATAATTTTTTAAACCATGGCATAAACAGTTTTTTGCTGGCATTCCAGAAACCCACGCATTTTATTAGCATATGCCTCCTTGTCATATTTTAACAGTCCCTAATAATAGCCAAATAACTTTGCACATAAATAGCATTGATAAGCTGAGCCAAATTATAATGTGAAGAGAAACTACAGTGCAGTGATAAAAGCACTGAAAAAGTATTGGGGCACATCGTTTCTAGCTTTTGCTTTAGCACTAACCATGTGACCTTTGACAAATTTCCTCACCTCCCTCGGCCTCTATTTCCTTATCTCTTGAATGAGAGGTATCAACGCCAGAATTTCCTGGAAGCAGAGCCTAGGAAAAAGGCTTAGATGCAAGCAGTCTATTTGGGAAACGACCTCAGTGAACAGAAATGAAGGACAAAATGAGGGAAACAGAGAAGGAAGAGAAGCCAATAGAAGGATATATATGTTGTCAAGGTAGACACTGCTTCGGTCTACTGGTGTGCATGACCTTCTGGAGAGCCTCATGAAGTATGTCTTAGACTTTTATTTGTGTGATTAATTTATTAGGGTCTACCAGCAAATCTAGCAGTCTAAATTCCATGAGGACAGAGATTATATCTGTGTTTGCTCAGCACTGAATTCCAGCTTCTGACAGCTTCTGCCTAGCTCAAAGCAAGTGCTTTATTCCTTTGTTGGAGTAATTCCACTTTCTGAATCAATATTAAATAATATACAAGGAAATGATGATTTATAAAAAGAGCATGGCTATAGTAACATTCAGAAAGGAGGCTTCTCACTTGGCTTTGCCCCCTACAGGTTCCAGAACCTTGTGTGTTATGGTTAGTCTCCTCTAGATGGCATATTTAACAATAAATAGGCTTTTAAGCCCAAGGCTTTATAAAAATGATCACATAATTCATTTAGAATGACAACCTGGATTTGGGATTATAGTTTACAGATATGTAATAAGTATGAATATTTGTCCAGTAATTCTAAGATACAAAAATAGTCACATTGATTTCTTTTTTCTTTCAAATCAAGTTAAATCTACTCTAAATCTACCTTCTATTCCACCTCTGCCCACCTCAGCTGGCAAGAAATTTGATCTCAGTCAAGATTTTGTTGTAACTTCTTACAGAGATCTTACTCTTCCTCTCCAGGCTGCTGTGCATCTCACTGCAATCTTCCCATCCATGTGTCTCTTCTAAGCAAGCAAAACTGTCTTAACATTTGGGAAAACCAGATGCCTAGTCCTACTTTTCTCCTTCATTCACAGCCTAGCTCCTTCCTCCTTTCAATATCCAGCAGTAGTCTCTATCTCCTCTTGGAGAGGCCGAAACACTGCAAGGCGTAAGGAGGTAAGCACGGCTTTGTTGTTACTAGTTTCCACTGAGTCAGCTCTAACTCTTGGCAACCTTAAGTAGAGCAAAATGAAACATTGCCTGGTTCTGTGCTAACCTTATAATCTTTGATACGTTCGAGCCCATTGTTGCAGCCACCATGTCAATTAACTACATGGAGGGTTTCTCTCATTTTCGCTGACCTCTACTTTACCAAACATGATGTACTTTTCTAATGATTGGTCTTTCCTAATGACTTTTCCAAAGTAAGCAAGATGAAGTCTCACCACCCTTGCTTGTACGGAGCATTCTGGCTATATTTCTTCCAAGATGGACTTGTTTATTCTTCTGACAGTCTATGGTATATTCAATATTCTTAGCCAGCACAACTCGAATGTTCTCCTTCCATGTTCCCTTTTCATTGTCCAGTTTTAACATGAATAGCAGGTGATTGAAAAGATTATGGCTTGAGTCAGACATATCTTAGTCATCAAAAGTGCCATCTTAGCTTTTTACTACTTTCAAGAGGTCTTTTGCACCAGCATTTTTCCAAAGCAATACATCATTTGATTTTTTTTTTAATTTTTATTGTGCTTTAAGTGAAAGTTTACAAATCAAGTCAGTCTCTCATACAAAAATTTACATACACCTGGCTGTATACTCCTAGTTGCTCTCCCCCTAATGAGGCAGCACACTTCTTCCCTCTACTCTACATCTTTGTGTCCATTCAGCCAGCACCTGACCCCCTCTGCCCTCTCATCTCCCATCCAGGCAGGAGCTGCCCACATAGTCTCTTGTGTCTACTTGATTCAAGAAGCTCACTCTTCACCACTATCATTTTCTAAACCAGGGTCCAGTCCAATCCCTGTCTGAAAAGTTGGCATTGGCATCATTTGATTTTTTGACTACCACTTCTATAGGCATTGATTCTTGATCCAAGTAGAATGAAATCCCTCAATTTATTTGTCATTTATCAAGATGTTGTTTACTGATCCAGCGTGAGGATTTTCATTTTCTTTACTTTCAATTATAATCTATACTGAAAGCTATAGTCTTTGACCTTCACTAGTAAGTGCTACAAGTCCTCTTCATTGTTGGCAAGCAAGGTTGTGTTACCTGCATATCGCAGATTGTTAATGAGTCTTCCTCCAATTAGGATGCTGTGTTATTCTTCATATGGCCCAGCTTCTCAGATTATTTGTTCAGCACACAGACTGAATAAGTAAGGTGAAAGGATACAATCCTGCTGCACACTTCTAATTTTGAACCATACAGTATCCCCTTGTTCTGTTCAAATGACTGCCTCTTGAAAGAATTGCTTATGTTCTTAGAAACACAATATTGGCTTTCATTTCCTTGAATAAGATTGGAGAAAATAGATATTAATAGATTATTTCCTTTTTTTAATAATTCAAGTGTGCGTATGTGTATATACAAAGACTAATAAAGGTCTGACCTCAATCTCCATTTTCTTTTCATTACCGAGGCGAGAAGTCAATTACTAGGGTGCCCTAGGGAGTAATACTGATCTACGGACACTATCCTGTGTGTTGGTCTCTACTCATTTCCTATATTGGTAGGACTGTGCTGGGATATCTATGTCTTAGTTAAGGATCCTTATCACCGTCTACTTTTACATTTGCTCAAAAACAATCTTTAAGATTTTTTTCTTTTTTTACCTTTTGATTTCTATGGATGTTTGAGCCCATTAAAACAGATGGCCAGATTAATCTGAGACAGGAGGAGGGGCACTTCTTCCTCTGTGCATCAAATGAATATTAAAGCCAGTCATTTCTGAATTCAAATCACAGTTATGACACTTACTGCAATTACAGCTTTAGGCCAATGATTCTTAACTGGGAGTGATTTTGCCTGCCAGGGAACATTTGGCAATGTCTGAAGATGTTTTTAATTTTCACGACTGCGGGAGTGCTACTGGCACCTAGTAGGGAGAGTCCAGGGATACTGATAAATATCCTACAATGCACAGGACAACCTCTCCCCAACCCCCAATAAAGAATTCTGTCTCCCAAAATGTCAAAAGAGCAGAGGTTGAGGAACTCTGTCTCAGCCAATTCATTTAACCTTTCTAGGTTTAGTTTCCTCCTTTGAGAAATAGAGGTAACAATATCTACTTCAAGGCTGTAGTGTAGTATAAATTAGATAACATATGTAAATATCTAACAATGTAAACAGAGTGATCCATTTAGTAGAAACTAAATAGATGGTAGTCATAGGCATTAGTGTTAAATAATAGTGAGCTGGAAGGCTTACAGATTTATAAAAGAGGAATATAGGGTTTAGGGTAACATAAAAACTAAAATGGGAGGGTTTACTTGGTCAAGGAAGTCAGGGAATATTTCTCCCAATAAATTATGAAAACTGAAGAAAAGAGTAAGAATTAAATAGGCAAAGGAAGCGGGTTGGCGGGGGGAGGTCAGGGTTCCAAGCAAAGGAAAGAGCATATGCAATGGCCCTCTGTTGAGCAAGAATAAAGTTGTGATAGCGCAAAATGAAAGCCAGAAAAGTAAATAAAGATGAGAATATGCAATGTTGTTAGGATCATATTAAAGACAATAGTCTCTATTCTAAGAAAAACGAGAAGCTATTGAAGTGGTTTAAAACTGATGATGGGAAAAGAGGGTGGGAGCGGGAAATGACATGATCAAATTGACACTTCAGAAACTGGCTGTAGCATAAGATATAGAGGTCAATTTTATAGCCCTAGGACCCAAGAAAAGAGCTTATAAGAGGAATAAGGACTCACTTTCAAGGTCAAAAGAAATTGAGCAAGAGGCCTTAGATAAACTATTATAAGGAGTCCATTATGTGCCCTAAGAAATCTAGTGTGACACTGAAGGACAAGAAATGCTCAGAATAGAGAAATTAGAAAATATGGCCTAACCAATTGTACCACGACGATTAAAGGTCTCCTTTCCACAATGCCTTCTTATGGCCAGAATTGCCTATGATATTTTTAGGATGCAAATATGGTTTTATTTTCCTTTTTCGTTGTTGTTTTAGAAACCCCATCAAAGCAATATATGTTCATTTGAAAAATACAAGTGTAAAAACGTTAGATAATAATCACCCATAATCTCACCAAACTTTATAAAAACATCATTGCTGTCAGAATCATTGCTCCGTAAAAGGAGATTGAGCCCAGTCCAGTGGCCCAGGGCAGGTATTTGGTTCTGGGATGCACAAAGCACCTTCTTGAGGTTACAGAAGATGCTGAGATGAATGGATAAGCCATAGTCAATAGAGAAAGACAAAAATTCAAATCTTGGAAAAAGCATACATGAAGAACAAGTCTAGAGGAGATAAGAATTCATGCAAGGGTCATAATGTCAAGAAATGAAAGCCAAAGGAGTCAGAATTGTCTTGAACAGCAGCTGGTCTTTGAACTTTATTACTTTAGGTAGGTAAGTTTCCTTATACCTAGGAAAATCCATTTGGTGTTAATACCTAAACCAGTTTTCAACCTCTAGTCTCTTTAAAACAAATATCAGAAAGAACTACCAAGGAGCCTCTGGGTGGCACAAAGGGTTAAGTGCTCTCTTACTAGCTAAAAGTTTGTAAATTTGAACCTACCCAGAGATGTCTTGTAAGATAGGCCTGGTGATGTGTTCCTAAAGGTCACAGCCTTGAAAACTCTATGAAGCAACTCTATTCTTCACACATGGGGTCACCATGTGTCAGAATCGATTTGAAGGAAACGAACAACAACTACAAGAAGAATATCAAAACTACCTAAGATGTTCAAAAACACAGACACACACACAAATGTACATATACACACATCCATACAAATTCCTAGATCTTCCCCAATGGTTAAAAATCTCTGGATTTAGGATTGAGGATCTTTACATTTGAAACAAGCTCAAATGATTCTTAAAAAGCAGTGGTGCACCAAAATTTGAGAATCACGGATGGGCTATAACTACCAAGAGGCCTAGTCCTGAAATAGCTAGTGACTAGTCAAGGAACGTTATTACCCTGCGTATTCAAAGATGTTCTCTTTCTCAGTTATTAGAAAGAGGCAGTAAAGTCAATATGGCCTGGTCTCTTCCTTTCACTATAGCCTTCTCAAACCCCAAGATCTAATAGTGTATTTTAGCAATAGCATGAAATACTTAGGATCAGTAATATTTTACAAAGGAATTCAATTATTAGCTACCGAGAATTGAGTGGAATGAAATTTGCCTTCGTTTAAAATATCACCTTTCCTTATTACATTATAACATTCCTTAAACCAAAACAAAACCAAAAGAGGATTCACTATGCTTCCTTTTCTTAAATTTTCACTATATCAAAGATTTACAGCTCTGGGGGCTTCTAAAGTGCTTAGTCAATGTTGGAGGAGCAAAAACCATCTAATGTTGCTTTTTGTTATGGGATAAAGTGACAGACTTTATGTGAGAATGACTGAAAAATGCCAAGAAGTCATGAAAGATAAAAAGTTGAACAACAGTTAAGAAAATATATCCATTCTTTTTTAAAAACATGCACAACTGAGATTCATAAATAAGGTATTTATGGGGCAGAGTACAATTGCCCCATAGGGTTTCCAAAGTGTGGCTAGTGGATTCCAACTGCCAACTTTTTGGTTAGCAGCCAAGTTCTTAAACACTGAGCCACCAGAGCTCCAAAATAAGGTATAGGATATAAGAATTATAAAATAATCTTCCCATTATATTGAGCACCAGTCAGATAATCTCATTCTGGAGTCCTAATATCCAAAGCGAAACCCTGGTGGCATAGTGGTTAAGAGTTCAGCTGCTAACCAAAACGTTGGCAGTTCAAATCCGCCAGGCTTTCAAGAAATATGTTAAGAACTTATAAAAAATTCAGAAGACAAAATCTGACTAATGGCTTAGAAAATAGTTATTTAAATCACCTTAGCTAGTAAAAACAAAAAACAAGTGAACCTATTTCATGAGTACCTGGCAGAAATGTCTTATTAAAGAAAAATTATTTGATCGATCCTCTCTAGGTATCAGAATATTGACTTTATTATTTAGCTAAAATTTATAGCCATGTTCCTTTACAAATGCACAAAGGATTAACTGAGAATAAATTCACATAACGGAATAAAAATTACATGTAATTTTAGTTCATGTTAACTTAGGCATATTTATATGTACAGTGAAATCTGGAACTCAACAGTACTGCCTTATTTTTCTGAGGCTCGAATGTTTTCCTCCTTGACAGGTTTACACACTTTTCCGCCATTTTTCTATTTTCATTTTAGTTGGAAGTATTTTAGTTTTCCTTCTCTGACTGGTTTCCCCCTTACATGGGTTCTGGTTTTCTCAGGTTTTACTTATCAAACTCTTTAAGATATATAACTAGATTCTGAAGTGAATTTACAATACATTTATTAATTCGACAAGTTTGTACTGAGCAGTTATGTACCTGGTATTATTTTAGGTACTAAGGACATACAAAACCCAAAACCAAACCCAGTGCCATCGAGTTGATTCTGGCTTATAGTGACCCTATAGGGCAGAGGAGAACTGCCCCATAGAGTTTCCAAGGATAGCCTGGTGAATTCGAACTTCTGACCCTTTGGTTAGCAGCCGTAGCACTTAACCACTATGCCACCAGGGTTTCCACTAAGGACACATAGCAGGTAACAAAACAGACAAAAACCCCTGCCCTCATGGAATTCACATTCTAGTGAGGTGAGTCAAACAGCAAATATGAGAAATAAGTTACATAACATTTTAGACGATAACGAGTCCTTGGAGAAGAATAAAACAACGAAGTTAGTACAATGTACAATCAGTGAGGTGGGCAGAGTCCATTCTAAATAGAGCTAAGAAGACAGCTTTCAGCGAGAGCGTGATAAATGAGCAAAGACCTGAAGGAAGAGAGGGAGTAAGCCAGGAGGGTATCTGGGGAAACCTTCCAGTCAGAAAGATCAGTAAGTAAAAATGCCTACGACAAGAAAACACCTGATGGTTGGGCAAAAGCAAGGAGGCCAGTGTGGCTAGACCAGAATCAGCAAAAGGATAAAACAGTAGACAAGGACAGAAAGTCAGCCAGGATGGTATAGGCCATTAAGAGAATTGGGAAGCCTTCGGAGGGTTTGAGCAGATGCGTGGCATAGAATCACATGCTTTAACATTCTTGCTGCTGTGTTGATAATAGATTGTAGAAGAAGCAGGGCTGAAAAGGTGGAACCAATAAGAAGATATTGCATTAATCCAGGGACAGATGATGGTGGCAATGGAGGTAGTGAGACATAGTAAAAGTTTATTTTGAATATAATCTTCTGATGGATTTGGAATTGGAGAGTGAGAGCAAAAGAAGAGAGAGATTTTAGCATGAGCAACTGAAAGTATGGAGTTAAGATGGGGGAAACTTGTTAGGTAAATTTTGCTTCCTGTTTTCAGGGCTTGCTTTCAGGTAAGGCATTGAAGTGTTGAGTTGCCAACCTTGTTAAAGCGCCATGGGCAGAACATTCAAATTTAATTTTGATTTAAGATACTCCCCTTTGGGATAGTGCTGTAAGTTGGAATTGATTTTTTGATACACTGCTTTAGCGTGTGTTACCCAGAGAGTGGCTAACTTACTATGTCTCCATTAAAAGGTTAAGCTAGGCCAAACCAGGAAGAGCTGATCTGGGTTCAAACATACTAACATATGATCACTTTCTCCACAAAGAAATTATTTCAAATTCTAGAGGTAGGCTGTCACTTGTCCTGGTTTTCTCATGGAAGAAAGTGTCAACCTTGTTGCAAACAAATTATACTACATTTTCTCTTAAGAAACTCCATTATTTTTCATGTTATTTTTTTCTACATGATTGGTGGGTATCCCAAATACATTTCTTGAAACTGCAAAGAAAGAAAAAATTGAATACTCTCTCAGCTAAATATATTTAAAGGAAGTAAAGAAAAAAAAAAAAAAGGAATTCTTTTCTGTTAATTTGTTACCTGGGATCATGGAAATTTTATGTTAAATGCTATTTTAACTGGATATAACTTAAGTACCACAGAGTTAGTACGTATTTACTCAGTATTCCACTGCTATTCATGAGGTTTTCACTGACCAATTTTTTTTCAGAAGTAGACCACCAGGTCCTTCTTCCTAGTCTGTCTTTGGAAGCTCTACTGAAACCTATCCACCATGGGTGACCCTCCTGGCATTTGAAATACTGGTGGAAGTTTCCAGCATCACAGCAACATACAAGCCACCACAGTACGACAAACTGACAGACACATGATGGAGAACAAATCTGTCTTGGACGAAGTACAGCCAGAATGCTCCTTAGAAGCAAGGATGGCAACACTTTATCTCACGTACTTTGGACATTTTATCAGGAGGGACCAGTCCCTGGAGAAGGACATCATGCCTGGTAAAGTAGAATGTCAATGAAAGAGACGAAGACCCTCAATAAGATTGAGTGACAACAACAGGTGCAACAATGGGCTTAAGCATAACAGCAATTGTGAGGATGGCACAGGACTAGGCAGTGTTTCCTCCTGTTGTACATGGGGTCACTATGAGCAGGAACAGACTCCACGGTACCTAACAACAATACCAACAAGTGAAAGGAGCCAGCCTGAAAAAGCTACATACTGTATGACTCCAACTATATGGCGTTTTGAAAAAGGTCCAAACTATACAAACGGTGAACAATGGTTGCCAGGAATTCAAAAATGAATAGGTAGGGCATAGGGATTTTCATGGCAATGAGACCATTCTGTATAAAACTAAAATGGCAGGTACATGATATTATGCATTTGTCACAACCCTCAGGACTGTGTAAAGCAAATTATGAACTTTGTACTTCAGTTAATGATAATTTATCAATCTTGGTTCATCAATTCTAACACATGCACCAAAGATGTTAATAATAGGAGAACAGCATGCAGGGAGAAGGAGGGTATATGGGAACTCTATACTTTCTGCACAGTGTTTATATAAACCTAAAACTGCTCTAAAAAAATAAAATCTAATTTAAAAAAGAAATGAACAAATAAAAAGTCAGCAGGGTTGGCACAGCATAGCCGTGAGATCCCCCACAGCACTTTACCTTCAAGTTATCGCATTTCCTCTATCCTCAATCTAGAGGATTCTTCAGATTGCCAACTTGTTCCTTTTGGCGCCACCTTAATGGGAACCTGAATGTTGGTATGACCTTACTTTTAGCCATGGAACTCTGCAGTCATCAGACACAATCAGTGGGAGAAGTGCTAAGGAAATTCAAAACAACATTCATAATGGCTAAGGAAACCCTCAGTGGCCACCAATGCTCACCAATCTAAACTTCCACTTACAAATATGATCATACCACCAAGAATTATCAGACATTTGGGGGGCAACAATAGCCTGAAAAGGAAGAATCACGTTAACTAATTGTTAACGGAATTAGAGAAGTTAATTACCAAAGCAATAGATAAATGAAGAAAACTGAAAAAACAGTGTTCTCTGAAGGATTTTAGTGAATATTGCAACTATAGAATAAAAACAGAACCTATGCAAATGACAACAAAACATTTTTGAGAGGATAGAACATGATGGCCAAAAAAAAAAAAGTCTATAGAAGGGTTGAATGGTAGAATGGACGTAATTAAAAACCTAATCAGTGGTTTGGAAGGCCAAGAAATACTTCCATAGCATACTGGAAAACACCAAATTAAAAATAAGTTACTTGAAGAAACGTTAAGAGACAAGGTGCTGTTAGGAAATTCAAAATCTAATTAATAGAAATTCCAGAAGAAAGTTCATGATGAAATGAAAAAAAGAAAAAGAGAAGAATAAAATTTATCTGAACTGAAGATAAACTAAAATTTTATTTATTCCTCAAAATTTTATTGAATTCCTATTAAGTGCTCGAGGAAGTGCTGGCACTGAAAACAATTTTCATTTTGAAAAACCAACTAAATACCAGAAGTTAATATTGAAAAAAAAAAAAGTTAACATTGAAAATACTAGTTAAACTTGAGGTAATGTTAAAAATATTGAAACAAGATATTTAGCATCCTGGTGGAACTGTTGAATTCTTAAAGAAAGAGAAAAGATGCATGCTTAATTAAGGAATATGTAAAGAAAATATATATATATGCTAAAATTTAGAGTTTGTGCATCAAGAACACGTAAACGTTAACGTCACTAAATGTCACGCAGTCCCTTTAATGTTTAATTTTAAAAATAAATATTTTTTACTGGGCAAACTAAATCTAACTCTCCCATTAAAATTTTTCTCCCTTAGCTTAATGTTCTAACTTACGAAAATTCACAATGCAGTCACAAGGACATAATTGTAAACATGAAGAAATGCTTTAATATTTAAAAGGTTAATTAAGATACTATACACTGTGGATTGATAAATGTTTCAATTTTTTTTTTTATTTCTTCCTATTTCTTGTCTGTAAGATTTAAGAAAAAAAGATTACTTTTGTCTTTATTCAAAATTTTTATGTATGACTCATGTGTCTCCCCAACTAAGTTTTCAGGCCCATGAAAGCAGAGACCATGTTTTATGTTTGTTGTATATCCAGGAGTTTGCCTGGTGTCTTGCATACAGGGAAACCATAGTGGCGTACTGGTTAAGAGCTATGGCTTCTAACCAAAAGGTTGGCGGTTTGAATCCATCAGGCGCTCCTTGGAAACTATGGGGCAGCTCTACTCTGTCCTATAGGGTTGCTATGAGTCGGAATCGACTTGACGGCAACAGGTTTGGTTTTGGGTTTTCTTGCATACAGTAGCATTTAGTACGAAAGGAAGGGAAAGGAGAAAAGCAATGTGAAAGCAAGTAGCAGCTATGAAATTGACTTGGTTCAACAATCACTTACTACATTAGATCTAAAGTCTTACAGTCTGTTTACTTGAGAAAGTCACTTAAACTAATAGTAATTTTATTATCAGAAAATCAGGATGGTAATGGATTGGAAGAACAAGCAAATCTGTCTTAGAAGAAGTACATCCAGAATGGTCCTTGGAAGTGAGGATGGTGAGACTTGTTTTATATACTTTGGACATGTTATCAGGAGGGACCAGTCTCTGGCCAAGGACATCATGCTTGGTAAAGTAGAAGGTCAGAGAAAAACAGGAAGACCCTCAGTGAGATGGATTGACACAGCGGCTATAACAATGGGTTCAAACTTAGGAAAGATTGTGAGGATGGTGTAGGACCAGGCAGTTTTTTGTTCTGTTGCATATAGGGTCGCTATGAGTCAGAACGACTGGACTGCACCTAACAACAACGGATTGGTGAAGGGATTTAATGAGGCAAAATACAGAAATCACTGCAAACTTTAAAGAACTATACAAATATGCATAAAGATGATAATGATTTTGGTACAATAGTGTAATGGAGTGAATTGTGTCCCCCAAAAATATGTGTCAACTTGGTTAGGGCAAGTGTGGTTGTTCTCCATTTTGTGATTTTCCTATGTATTATAAATAATAATCCCTGCCTGTGGTTAAAGAGGATTAGGATGGGATGTAAGACCCTTGCTCAGACACATCCCTGATCCAATGTAAAAGGATTTTTCCTGAGGTGAGGCCTGCACCACCTTTTATCTCTTAAAAGATAAAAGGAAAGGGAAGCAAGCAGAGAGTTGGGGACCTCATACCACCAAGAAAGCTGCACTGGGAGCAGAGTGCGTCCTTTGGACCTGGGGTCCCTGTGCTTAAGATGCTCCCAGACCAACAGAAGACTGATGATAAGGACCTTCCTCCAGAGCCAACAGAGAGAGAAAACCTTCCCCTGGAGCCAGCACCCTGAATTTGGACTTGTAGCTTACTTGACTGTGAGAGAATAAACTTCTCTTTGTTAAAGCCATCCAATTGTGGTATTTCTGTTATAGCAGTACTAGATGACCAAGACATTAAATAAGTTCCATTATGTGGCCTTATGGCCAGGGGTTTGTAATCCTCCTAAGAGGATTGGTCACTTTGCAGTCTGTGTAGTGATTGGGAGGGCTGTGATGGACTAATTAACTAGAAATTCATCTAAGAGAATTGGTTGATTTAAGATCACCCAGTGATTGGTCTGTTTGCCATCCTACTAGTTAAGTCACACTTTGAAATTGACAAGGATCTTTCTTATATAAATGGTCAATGCCACAGAGGTTTTGGGGGGCCACCTGACTCAACAATAGCCTGGAGAAGAGCACCTCCTTTGGAGCTGGAGTACCTGTTCTGAGAACCTCCTAGACGCCAGTGCAAGGGCCATAACACTGAGCTGGCAACACTGAGTTGTTAACACCAAAGACCAAAAGAATCAACAGAGCAGATGAGAGCAGTGGTCAAGGTGGGCCCACAGAATGGACAAGATCGGTGGGCAAGGTTGACCCATAGAGCAGACGGCAGCAGAGGCCCAAACAGAGCAAGTGGCAGCATGGACATCTCTATCTCTCTATTATATACATGTATATAGATATATAGAGAGAGGTTTATTTTTATTTTATTAGTTTTACTTATTACATTTCATTAGTACCAGATATCCTGGTCCCTTTGTAACCACTAATTTCCTCCCCGTATCCCATCATGGATGCCCCAGCTGTGCCAAGATCTGTAATTCTTGGCAAAAAAGGAACTTGGCCCTGAGGTGAAAAAGAGGCCTATCCTAAAGTGAAAAGGAGGCCTGTCCTGAGGCAAAAGGGGCCTGCTCTGAGATGAAAAGGGGGCCTATTCAAAGCATAAGGGAAGCCCACTGAGCCTGACATAACCTGAGGAGAGGTTGCCCACAGAAATTTGGGCATACTCCATACAAAAGTTGTCCATAA
This sequence comes from Elephas maximus indicus, assembly GCF_024166365.1. NCBI lineage: Eukaryota > Metazoa > Chordata > Mammalia > Proboscidea > Elephantidae > Elephas > Elephas maximus. The sequence continues at coordinate 33,260,866 of NC_064830.1, forward strand.
AACAGTTTTACCTCAACAGTTGTCATAATGCTGGTCTAACCTTGGCACTGGCTCAGGATTGCCACAAAGCTGCTGGTTGAGAGCAAGCTGGACCAGTAAGCACAGGGGGGTGGGGCAGAGCCAGGCAAGAAAAGTCATGGAGAGAGAACAAACACAGCCACACCATACCTGACCTGAGTTAACAGTACATCTGCTGAGAGAGAGAGAGACTTGATGACACCTTATCCACAGTGTCCCACCCAGAGACACAAAATACACATCGGTTCTTTGGGAAGAATGCATGGGGATAGAGGGGACCAGTACAACTCAAATCTGTTACAGTTGTTTACTGTTTTTTTTTTCCTATGAGTAATCTGTTTCTATCGTTTACTGTCTGCTTTCTATAAACAATAATTTCCAACACATTGTAAAGTGTCTGTGTGTGCAACTCAATTAGATTGGATAGTAAAATCCTCATCCTAGCTGTCTCAGTGTTGCCTGGGATTTAGTGTACAACCTGTATGCATGCACACACAATGATAAACAAGCTACAATTCTGCAAACATGGTAATAGAAAGGAAACTTGGAGTAGCTTAAGAAATAAGATTAAATTTTATGAACTCTTATAATAGGACAACAAAGTAAAAAAAGATATCCTAAAGAGATATGGGTAAAATAAACATTCGTTTTACATTCCTCAAATAATAAATGAGTACTGAGGAGCAAGGTAATTGAGAGAGAAAAGTTAAATCCCAACGTCAATAACCTCAGAGTTTAGTAAAAAAAAGACCAGAACCAACCTATTGCTGTCAAGTCAATTCCAACTCATAGTGACCCTATAGGACAAAGTAGAACTGCCCCATAGGGTTTCCAAGGAGCCCCTGGTGGTTTTGAACCACTGACCTTCTGGTTAGCAGCTGTAGCTCTTACCCATTATGCCACCAGGGTTTCCAGTAAAAGAGACAGTCATATAAAATGTATAATAGTTGAAGGTAATAAATCTTATACAGAGCTATTGCTCATGAGACTCCTTTCAGCTCTAAAAGTTTATGATTCCATGGATGAACAATTTTCATCAGGAATACTATAAAAAGTAAATGGGTAAGCAGATGGTGGCTACATGGGGTATTTTAGAAAAGGAGTATTATTTGAGAAAAGGAAAACATGGGAAAAAAACCAAAAATGAAATCTTTGAAGCAACTAAATCAAGATGGAAAGAAGAGGGCTACATAAAAAAAAAATTTTTTTAAATAGGTCTAGAGTATCATGCCTTACTTTTTTCTTACCCACTGCCATCGAGTCGATTCCGACTCATAGAGACCCTATAGGACAGAGTAGAACTGCCCCATAGAGTTTCCAAGGAGCACCTGGCAGATTCGAACTGCCGACTGTTTGGTTAGCAGCCACAGCACTTAACCACTACGCCACCAGGGTTTCCAACTTTTTCCTTACTATTTTTAAATACTCACATCTATATTGGTTTTGAAAAGTGGTTTAAATTAGATTTAACCCTTCTTTTGAAATTAAACATTCTCTCCCCTCCTAACAATGTGTTAATTCTCAAGCGACTGCATGGTTTATTCCGTGAGCCATTACATTTTATTAGTACTTGATATCCTGGTTCCTTTGTAACCACTAATTTCCTCCTTGTATCCCACCACATTTCTAATTGTGCAGAATTTGGGGAAATTATTTAATTCCTTAAACCCTTCGTTTCCTTAAAAGATTACAGTTTTATTATAGGAAAAAGGATACAAATGAAGAGACACCTAGAATGAGGTCTAGAAGGGTTCCTGTCTTAGGCTGGGTATGCCAGAGAAGCAAAACCAGGAAGCATCTCTCTCTCTCTATCATATATATAAATATATAGAAAGACAAAGAGAGAGAGATTTATATCAAGGAAATGATTCACATGGTTGTAGCGTCTGGAAAGTCCCAACTCCATGGGTCAAGCTGGAGGCATCTCCCAACATATGCAGTTGCAGGGGCTGGCGAACCCAAGATCCATAGGTCAACTGCTAGTTCAAGTCCTAATAACCAAAGGTGAGATGAACAGGAACCTGCTCCAGGATCCAGAGCAACAAAAGCCCACAAGCCTTGCCAGTAAGTCCACCAATATTGGATGCAGGCCACACCCCCAAGGAAACTCTCTTTCAACTGATTGGCTGCTCACAACACATCTCATCACAGAGGTGACAACATTATATCAGATTTCATTATGAAGGTGATTACATCATTAAAAAGCTGCCAAACTTATCATAACTGGCAAACCACTGAGTATCGTGGCCCAGCCAAGTTGACACACAACCTTAACCTTTACCATCACAGTTCCCCACACACAGTTTTCATTTCCCAAAAGGGAATGTGCTACCCTCCTACATGCGTTGATGCCTTTCACCAACCAGGAAACTGTTCATGTTTACTGTTGAATTCGTCCTCTATACCTCAGCATAGAAGGCCTAAAGAAAAAGAATTTCTCCAAAGGTATATAAATCACTAGAAAATTAAGCATTTGTTATTTTTTATTGGGACTAGGATGTGTGAAGTACCAAGAATTAGTTTTAGATTCTGGAATTTCAGTATATACGCACTCCTCATTTACCAACATGGTAAGATTCCAAAGACCAGGTCTTTATGCAAAAACCGGCATTATGCAAAAAGGGAGAATGACCATATCATTTCATGAAATGCAGAATGACTACATCATTCCATAACTGCCAAATTCCGTCATTAAATCACTGCTAAACCACTAAGAATCATGGCCCAGCCAAACTGACAACCTTAACCATCACAGACAGCTTTACTTTCTCCTTGTACCTCGGCATTTATTACTGCCAGACGTTAGCCACTAATGTGCAAAATAATCAGAGAGTAGAATATTTACTACTGTCATAAATGTGAAATGTCGGATAAAAAGAGTGTCAATAGGTTAGGAGTAGACACTTGCTTTCTATCTCAGGAAGCCTCTTCAAATCTTCTGATTTATTGCTATCATTAACACAAATCAAATTCTCAAAAAGGTTTTCAAAATATGAACTAAGGAACAATTTTTTTCACTCTAAGAAGAGATTTAAGTACTTCAATGTATTTTCTTTTGAATCTATAAATTCATCATGATTTTGTGTAAAAAGTAATAATACCATTAACCAATTTGTATATCTCCAGGTAAGCTAAATTATTCATCTTCATGCTGTTCTGAATAGAATGTTTCCCTACCTTATACTGATCTATAATTTTCAAAAATCTTTTAAAGTTTAGCTTAGGCATGACTTGTTTCATATAAAATCTCCTCCCCCTTCCCAGCCAGAATTAATCTATTCAGTTTCTGCATCCCCATAGCACTATTTGTTCACACTGTCTTGTATTATCTGTGAACATATTTTTCTTTCTAATTAGAATAAAACTCCATATCTTGCCTATCTTTGTAACTCCCACAGTGCTTAGCACAGTACCTTGCATATATCAAATCCTCAAGGAATGTTTATTTAACTGAATGTGTTTTTTTTTTTAAATATAACAACCTTTCATGCTTTCTTTCAAATGTACCTACATACAGTATATTTTTATGCCTAATGACTACTAAATATTATGGAAATGTGCTTGCATTTCAAGTATAATCTCAGTTATTTTTACAATTCTACCCCAATGTTAAACTTTTCTTCTAAGTGTACTGCATTTGTAAGAAAAAAAAAAAAATGTTGAGCAAAGAAACTTTACATCCAAATTCTAACAAATTCCCTAGCAATTTTCTAAAACACATAGGGATGTGTTAGCCATAGCTATGAAGAATCCTACCATAAAATCAGTTTGGGCTGAAAACTAGAAAGAGTTGCAAAGTGAGAGTTTTCTCTCTTCCGTTGTGACAGAGTTATGACATCACTCTGTTCTTAAATAATGAAAACTTAGCAAAACATATGTGTTAAATACAGTGAAGCTCACAAGTGTTATATCTTTCTTAATAATTAGTGTATTAGTAAAAGAACTTCCATGAAACCTAGTAAAGTACATTATACATGTTAAAATAAAGTGGCCCAAACATGCATGGCCTTTGGATTGTATCTTAATAGAGTAAATGTTCTGAAAAGTAAATATCTAAAAAATATAACACAAACATCTAAGCATATTCTTCAGCCCATGCATTGTAGGTGGTATCCCTTAAGATAGGAGACCCTATTGATAATCTTCATTTTAACCTATAATGGAGGAGAAAGCTCTTTTCTAAAATAATAATAATAGATAATAGGAATCAGATGTTTGCTATGAGCTAGGAACTGTGCTGAACATTTCCTGTATATTACCTCTAATCTTCACATTTAAAATATTGATCCCATGAAAATTAAGCAAGTCATCTCTACTCTACTCCCCAATTCCCCATAACCACAAATATGAGAGCTATTGAAACTTCATTTTTTTTTTTTTCAAAGTGGGCAAAATAGGTCACATCCACAGGATTGTCTTCAGAACAGACTTCAGAAAATCCAAGCAACCATTTTCATGGTGCATTGTATATTACTGATATAGGATACAATAAGAATGAATTTAAGAGTGAGTGCCTTATTAGCTAGACAGGACCAAACCATTCTATGAAGAGATTCTCTTAAAAGAAAAGTTTCTGTATATTAAGAATGGTAAGTAATATGATCTAAGCTTTATAAATGATAAAAGTTATAGAATTGATTTCATTTGTTCAGTTTCAGACTCATGATAGGCCCTCAGTGAATTTTTGCTGAAGGCATAAACTAATAAAAAAATGATGTAAGAAACAGAGCAAATAGTTCCTATTTGAGATACTTGGAAGATAGAGAATGATAACTACCCTAGTCTTTATTCTTTTTTTATTTCATCAACATTTAATAGTAAATAACCCATTGCTGTCAAGTCAATTCTGACTCATAGCAACCATATCGGACGGAGTACAACTGCCCCACATGGTTTCCAAGGAGTGGCTGGTGGATTTGAACTGCCAACATTTTGGTTAGCAGCCATAGCTCTTAACCATTGTGCCACTAGGGCTCCTTAATAGTAAATACAAGTTACTAAATTACTCCAAAATATAAAAATTCCTTGTTATTTGCATTTAATGTCTTCCCCTCTTGGGATTTCTCCTTATATTTTCAATTAGCAACCCACGGGGTATTTTATTTTAATAACAACAGACTATCAGAAGTTATGTTAGAAATTATGATATGCTATCACATATCAAGGTCATGCAGAGAGAATCAGAATGAAAGTTTAAATCTTGTAACTATTCTTGTAGTTGTTTGATGGCCTCTCTTAGATTTTGTCAACTAAAGTTGCATACTGTTTAAAAGCAGGGGCCATGATCCAAAAAAAAACCCAGTGCCGTCGAGTCCATTCCGACTCATAGCGACCCTATAGGACAGAGTAGAACTGCCCCATAGAGTTTCCAAGGAGCGTCTGGTGGATTTGAACTGCCGACCCTTCGGTTAGGAGCCATAACGCTTAACCACTACACGACCACGGTTTCCAGGGGCTATGATATATGTATGTATATTCCTCACAGTGCTTCGCAAACTGCTAAATATTTACTGGAGTTCAAATTAATACTTGATAGCTAACATCCATGTAGACACAGAACTGCAATCATAATAGTGTTCTGATATCCGAGCAGCACATCATATTGCATTCATTATGACAAGACATCATCCCAACGTTGGTTAGCAATTTTGATTTCCATTGACTAGAATTTTTCAAGCCTCGCATACACTTTTATAGTATCATGTTGATGTTGACCTATGGTGCATTTTGGCTCCTAAGTGCAGCTCTATTGCTAAAAAAAAAAAAAAAGAAGAAGAAGAAGATAAAATCTCTTTTGGAGTCATTATACCAAAGCTTAAAAGGCTTTGAAGTGTCTCTATTCACAGGTAAGTTTTTTGTCAATGTTGACAATGTAATCCTTGAAGCTTAGAATCTCTATAAAGAAAATTCATGAGAAAAACTTTCAGAAGTTGAGAAGTAAACACAACCACTATTTAAAATGAACTATAATTATTGTCTTTTTCCCAAAAAGAAAATGTAATGATAGAAAGCTAAGGTCTAAAATTTTGGGACATAAGTCATCTACTGAGTAGATCCATCCCTAGAGAAGTTAGTATTATGAGAATGTTAATTGAGTATAAAAACCATGCCGTCTCATCCCTTAACAAGATTTTTAGTCTAGCATGAAAGTGTTACATTTTTCAGATAAGCACATTTTCAGGTCTATATAACTTTATAGCATTGTAGATTTATGAATTATTAATACTGTTACATTTTATTTCTTTGTAACAAAATCCAAACTTTTTTTCTTTGTATTACAGTTGCCTTCAGAAAATATTCCTAGATACAACTCCACTTTGTGGCATTCTAAGCAAAATACCTTTACATCAACTAATTTATTTCCTGGTTTAAAAAAAAAAAAAAAAATTTAACTAACAGGCTAAAAAAATATATAAATTAAGTCACTTTTTAGAAAAATAAACCAGCACATGCATTTCAAAATTACACATTGGGCTAATTTCTATGCTACTCTGCCAAGTGGAAATGAAAATTCTCTGTCAAAAAGTTTGTAATTTGTCATTTCCCAAAAAAGAAGGAATCTGTGATGCTCAGAGAAATTTTGTGAAATTATACTAAAATGTCTGAGCAATGCACTACCAAAGTGAATAGAAGACGAAATACCAGCTGGAAGATTCTGACCTACCCAGCAGGCTACAAAAGATGCCCTTGCTTCTTCCCCACTGCAAATAAGTAGCCCCCAAATTTTGATTATTGACACTAGTCCATATATCCTCTAGTGAGTTGCCGCACTCATAAAACACTTTTTGAATGATAATGATGATTATAGCAATGATGAGGATAATCAATCCAAGTGTAGCACGTGAAACAGCAGTAGATATGTGAGGTATTATTTTGTGGACCAAACTTTAAAACACAAAAAGAGGAATAATTTTCCAAAACATGCATTTTTTTGCCTATCAATGAAATTTTACATAAATATTTTCAAAATTTTGTTGAAAACCAACATTACCAAGTGTCATGGACTAAACTGTGTCCTCCAGAAATGTGTGTCCAGTTGGTTAGGCCATGATTCCCAGTATTGTGTGGTTGTCCTCCATTTTGTAATTTTCCAATGTGTTATAAATTGTAATCTCTGCCCGCACTTAAAAAGGATTAGGGTGGGATGTAACACACTCGCGCAGGTCACATCTTTGATCCAGGGAGCTTCCATGAGTCGTGGCCTGCACCACCTTTTATCTTATAAAAGATAAAAGGAAAGGGAAGCAAGCAGAGAGTGGGGGACCTCATACCACCAAGAAAGCAGTGCCAGGAGCAGAGCATGTCCTTTGGACCCGGGATTCCTGCACAGAGAAGCTCATAGTCCAGGTGAAGATATGACAAGGAGCTTTCTCCAGAGCCGACAGAGAGAGAAAGCCTTCTCCTAGAGCTGATGCCCTAAATTTGGACTTCTAGCCTACTAGACTGTAAGAGAATAAATTTCTCTCTGTTAAAGCCATCCACTTGTGGTATTTCTGTTAAAGCAGCACTAGATGACTAAGACACCAAGGGATAAAATAATAAGTGTGTAAATCAATTTAAGTACTTGTTAGTTGTATTAATAAGCATTTATACAACTCATGCAAGAACAAAGTTGGATTCCACTTCGAAGCTGGCCTATGCAGAAGAGGAAAGCAGGGTCAGCAGGAAAGGGCCAAAGACAAAAATATGCTTAAAATCCCCATTGAATTCAGTCATATTTTTCTGCAAATGAAAAAGGGTTATAAGTCTACTAGATTTATCAATGAAAATATAAAGCCAAACATAATAAAGCATAAGATAAATGGTATGTTAACACTCAGCATGTAATCAAGAAAAATTTTTGAGTACAAGGCACTGATCAAGCACTTTAGAGACAATAAAGAAGTTTCTAAAATGGTCCCCAGGCACAAGCTTAGATAGGTAAAGAGATAAATACAAGGCAGGCATAATAAATGCTTGATGAGTGGCCTTAAAAAGGAAAACTGTTGTCATTCAGAAAACACAGCAATGATAAAATGTTTGACTAGTTGGACAAAGCATTACAGAGGAGGTAGGAGTTTACTCTGACACACATGGGGTGACCCTGAGTCGGAATCAACTTCATGCCAACTGGTTTTAGTAGTAGGGAAGCTATGGGTTACTCTGGAAGGTCACCTTAAGCGTCTCTAAAGAATGGGAAACAATGAAAAGGTTAGAGAGCTCTTTAGGAAGAAGAAGCAACACAATTTGAATAAATGTCAGGAGAATTGCAGAGAGTGATAACTGAGGAGATTTTTAGACATACTGACTTACAGTCATTGATCTGTACCATTACGGAAATTAGAGCTATATAACATAGTGGTTTGTATCTTTAGCCTGGGGCAGACTGCCTGGGTTTAGATCCTGATTCTGACACTTAATACTTTGTGACCTTACCCTACTACCTACTAGTTGCCTTTGAGCCAATTCTGACTCATGACGACCCCACGTGGGTCAGAATAGAACTGTTCCATAGGGTTTTCAATGGCTGTGACCTTTAAAGTAGATCAAAAGGGCTTTCTTGGAGGTGAAGCCAAGATGGTGGAATAGACAGACGCTTCTGTCGAGCCCTCTTTACTACAAAAACCTGAAAAAAACAAGTGAAACGAGTATATTTGTGACAAGCTGGGAGCCCTGAGCATCAAAGGCAAGCTTAGACAACGAACAGAGGGGCAGGGGGAGGAAGAGGCTGCTCAGAAGTGGAGAGGAGTTACCGGACCTGAATCGCAGGGAGCCCTCAGGAACCATTCCTGGAGCAGCGATGGCGGTGGTGGGCTGGTCCTAGCATTTGGCCGCAGTTTCCTCAGGGAGAAGCAGCAGCCACACAGCCCACTCACACCTCCGGAACCTGAGGAGAAGGGCTCTCTCGGCAAAAGCTAAGTACTTGCGTATATTTTACCGTGCCCCACCCCCCACCCCCAAGCCGGCTTCAGCAGCTGAATCCCTGGGCGTGAGATAGACCCTGGTGAGCACCTATAGCCATCCTGCCAGCTTTGGGGAAGGTAAAAATTTGCAACTGGGGGGAAAAGATAATTTGCTATCTCCATTAACCGGGGGAGCTCAGGACAGAAGCGGCTCCTGTCCAGGCGTAAACCGTCCAGGGACCTTGAACATCTTTCCCTTCTGCATGGACCCGTGTGGGCCTATTTCAGGAGAATAGGCCCTTGTTGGCAAACTCCAACCATTTCAGCTGTGCAGTGGAGAGGTGGGTGTTTGACATTTGACATTGCTTTGCCTATTAAATAAGTGACCTAAGGACAGGTAGCTCCACTCAGGTCACCCAGCCACCCACGACAGGGGTCCAAAGATAACTGGTACCTCCCAGTCCTTACAACCAAAAACTTTGGGTGCCCATGGTCCCTCTGCAGAACGCACCCACCAGCATGCTTTAGGGAACACAGATGCGTTTTCCTCAGAAACACTTGGGGGTCAGTTCTCAGCCCCCTGCCTTGTTCAGACTGTGACCCCCTGCTGCAATCAGATACCAGTATATACGCCAATCACCCCTGCCCCTCTAAGACTGTAGGACAGAGCCTGTACCACACACTTCATATCAGCTACCTGGAAACCTGAGCTGAATTCATACAAGAAAACTGAATGGACTCCTAGACTGATATACCTGTTAACAGCTCTAGCCAGCTGGGGACAGGACACCAGAGCTCCAAAGGCGAAAATAATCAAGCTAGCTCACTCAAGCAACCCATAGGGGTATACCAAAACAAAACAAAGCAAGCAGCTATGACACAGTAAGCAAGCATAAACTAATACAATAACTTCTAGATGGCTCGGAGACAACAGTCAATATCAAGTCACATAAAGAAACAGAGCATGATCACCTCAACAGGCTCTCAAAACAAAGAATCCAGGGATCTTCTAGATGAAAGCGCATTCCTGGAATTACCAGATGCAGAATACAAAAGGTTAATATACAGAACCCTTTAAGACATCAGGAAGGAAATGAGGCAATATGCAGAACAAGCCAAGGAACACACAGACAAAGCAACTGAAGAAATTAGAAAGATTATTCAGGAACATAATGAAAAGCTTAATAAGCTGGAAAAATCCATAGACAGGCAGCAATCAGAAATTCAGAAGATTAGCAGTAAAATTACAGAAGTAGACAACTCAATAGAAGGTCAGAGGAGCAGAATTGAGCAAGTAGAAGCTAGAATTTCTGAACTTGAAGAAAAATCACTTGGCACTAATATATTTGAAGAAAAATCAGAAAAAAGAATTAGAAAGAATGAAGAAACCTTAAGAATCATGTGGGACTCTATCAAGAGAAATAACCTACGAGTGATTGGAGTGCCAGAACAGGGAGGGATAACTGAAAACACAGAGAAAATTGTTGAGGATTTGTTGGCAGAAAACTTCCCTGATATTGTGAAAGATGAGAAGATATCTATCCAAGATGCTCATTGAACTCCACACAAGGTGCATCTTAAAAGAAAGTCACCAAGACATATTATAATCAAGCTTGCCAAAACCAAAGATAAAGAAACAATTATAAGAGCAGCAAGGCATAAAAGAAAAGTCACCTCCAAAGGAGAGCCAATAAGAATAAGCTCGGACTACTCGGCAGAAACCATACAGGCAAGAAGGCAATGGGATGACATATTTAAAAAATTGAAGGAAAAAAATTGCCTGCCAAGAATCATATATCCATCAAAACTGCCTCTTAAATACGAAGGTGAAGTTCAGACATTTCCAGATAAACACAAGTTGAGGGAATTTGTAAAAACCAAACCAAAACTACAAGAAATACTAAAGGGAGTTCTTTGGTTAGAAAATCAATAATATCAGGTATCAACCCAAGACTAGAACACTGGGCAGAGCAAGCAGAAGTCAACCCAGACAGGGAAATCCAAAAAACCAAAGCAAGATTAAAAAAAAAAAAAAAGCCCAACACAGGATAACGGCGATGTTACTACATAAAAGAAGACAACATTAAAATAATAAAGAGGAACTAAGAAATGTAATCATACACCTTCCATATGGAGAGGAAGATAAGGCGATACAAAGAAACAAAAGTTAGTTTTAAATTTAGAAAGATAGGGGTAAATAATAAGGTAACCACAAAGGAGAAAAACTATCCTACTCATCAAAATAAAATACAAGGGAAAAATAGACACTCAGCAGAAACAAAATCAACAACAACAAATATGAGGAAAGGACAATGTATAAAGAAAATCTACTCAGCACATAAAATCAAGTGGGAAAAAGAAACTGTCAACACACCAAAAAAGACATCAAAATGATAGCACTAAATTCATACCTCTCCATAATTACCCTGAATGTAAATGGACTAGATGCACCAATAAAGAGACAGAGAGTGGCAGAATGGATTAAAAAACAAAATCTATGTATATGCTGCCTACAAGAGGCACACCTTAGACTTAGAGACACAAACAAACTAAAACTCAAAGGATGGAAAAAATGTATCAAGCAAACAACAATCAAAAAAGAGCAGAAGAGGCGATATTAATTTCTGACAAAATAGACTTTAAAGTTAAATCCATCAGAAAGGATAAGGAAGGACACTATATAATGATTAAAGGGACAATACACCAAGAAGATATAGCCATATTAAATATTTATACATCCAATAACATGGCTGCAAGATACATAAAACAAACTCTATCAGCATTGAAAACTGAGATAGCTCCACAATAATAGTAGGAGACTTCAACACACCACTTTCGGTGAAGGACAGGACATCCAGAAAGAAGCTCCATAAAGACACAGAAGACCTAAATGCCACAATCAACCAACTTGACCTTGTAGACATATAGAGAACACTCCACCCAACATCAACCAACTATACTTTCTTTTCTAGTGCACATGGAACATTCTCTAGAATAGACCACATATTAGGTCATAAAGCAAGCCTTAGCAGAATCCAAAACCCTGAAATATTACAAAGCATCTTCTCTGACCATAAGGCCATAAATGTGGAAATCAATAACAGGAAAAGCAGGGAAAAGAAATCAAACACTTGGAAACTGAATACTCTACTCAAAAAAAGACTGGATTATAGAAGACATTAAGGATGGACTAAAGAAATTCATAGAATCCAATGAGAATGAAAACACTTGCTATCAGAACCTTCAGGACACAGCAAAAGCGGTACTCAGAGGCCAATTTATATCAAATGCACACATCCAAGAAGAAGAAAGGGCCAAAATCAAAGAATTATCCCTACAACTTGAACAAATAGAGGGCAACAAAAGAAACCCACAGGCACCAGAAGAAAACAAATAATAAAAATTAGAGTTGAATTAAATGAAATAGAAAACAGAAAAACAATTGAAAGAATTAACAAGACCAAAAGCTGGTTTTTTGAAAAACTCAACAGAATTGATAAACCACTGACCAAACTGACAAAAGAAAAACAGGAGAGGAAGCAAATAACCCAAATAAGATATGAGATGGGCGATATTACAACAGACCCAACTGAAATTAAAAGAATCATATCAGATTGCTCTGAAAAACTATACTCAAACAAATTTGAAAACCTAGAAGAAATGGATGAATTCCTAGAAACACACTACCTACCTAAACTAACACAAACAGAGGTAGAACAACTAAATAGACCCATAACAAAAGACGAGGTTGAAAAAGTAATCAAAAAACTCCCAACAAAAAAAAAGTCCTGGTCCAGGGGGTTTCACGGCAGATTTCTACCAAACTTTCAGAGAAGAGTTAACACCACTACTACTAAAGGTATTTCAGAGCATAGAAAAGGACGGAATATTACCAAACTCATTCTATGAAGCCACCATATCCCTGATACCAAAACCAGGTAAAGACACCACAAGAAAAGAAAATTATAGACCTATATCCCTCATGAATGTAGATGCAAAAATCCTCAACAAAATTCTAGCCAATAGAATTCAACAACATATCAAAAAAATAATTCACCATGACCAAGTGGGATTCATACCAGGTATGCAGGGATGGTTCAACATTAGAAAAACAATTAATGTAATCCACCACATAAAACAAAAGACAAGAATCACATGATTGTATCAACTGATGCAGAAAAGGCATTTGACAAAGTTCAACACTCATGCATGATAAAAACTCTCAGCAAAATAGGAATAGAAGAAAAATTCCTCAGCATAATAAAGGGCATTTATACAAAGCCAACAGCCAACATCACCCTAAATGGAGAGAGCCTGAAAACATTCCCATTGAGATCAGGAACCAGACAAGGATGCCCTTTATCACCACTCTTATTCAACATTGTGCTGGAAGTCCTGGGCAGAGAAATTAGGGTAGATAAAGAAATAAAGGGCATCCAGATTGGCAAGGAAGAAGTCAAAGTATCTCTATTTGCAGATGACATGATCTTATATACAGAAAACCCTAAGAAATCCTCTAGAAAACTACTGAAACTAATAGAAGAGCTCAGCAGAGTATCACAATACAAGACAAACATACAAAAATCAGTTGGATTCCTCTACACCAACAAAAAGAACATCGAAGAGGAAGTCACCAAATCAATGCCATTTACAGTAGCCCCCAAGAAGATGAAATACTTAGAAATAAATCTTACCAGAGATGTAAAAGGCTTATACAAAGAAAACTACAGTACACTTCTGCAAGAAAACAAAAGAGACTTACATTAAGTGGAAAAACGTACCTTGCTCGTAGAAAGGAAGACTTAACATTATAAAAATGTCTATTCTACCAAAAGCGATCTATACATTTAATGCAATTCCAATCCAAATCCCAAGGACATTCTTTAATGAGATGGAGAAACAAATCACCAATTTCATATGGATGGGAAAGAGGCCCCAGATAAATAAGGCATTACTGAAAAAGAAGAACAAAGTGGGAGGCCTTACTTTACCTGATTTTAGAACCTATTATACTGCCACAGTAGTCAAAACAGCCTGGTACTGGTACAACAATAGATACATGGACCAATGGAGCAGAATTGAGAATCGAGACATAAATCCATCCACATATGAGCAGTTGATACTTGACAAAGGCCCCAAAACAGTTAAATGGGGAAAAGACAGTCTTTTTAACAAATGGTGCTGGCATAACTGGATATCCATCTGCAAAAAAATGAAACAAGACCCATACCTCACTCCATGCACAAAAACTAACTCAAAATGGGTCAAAGACCTAAATATAAAATCTAAAACAATAAAGATCATGGAAGAAAAAATAGGGACAATGTTTGGAGCCCTAATACATGGCATAAACAGTATACAAAACATTATAAAGAAGGTAGAAGAAAAACTAGATAACTGGGAGCTCCTAAAAATCAAACACCTATGCTCACCCAAAGACTTCACCAAAAGAGTAAAAAGACTGCCTACAGACTGGGGAAAAAGTTTTTAGCTATGACATTTCTGGTCAGGGCCTGATCTCTAAAATCTACATGATACTGCAAAAACTCAACTGCAAAAAGACAAATAACCCAATTAAAAAATGCGCAAAAGATATGAATAGACAACTTCACTAAAGAAGACATTCAGGTAGCTAACAAATATATGAGGAAATGTTCATGATCATTATCCATTGGAGAAATGCAGATCAAAACTACAGCGAGATTTCATCTCACTCCAACAAGGCTGGCATTAATCCAAAACACACAAAATAATAAATTTTGGAGAGGCTGTGGAGAGATTGGAACACTTCTACACTGCTGGTGGGAATATAAAATGGTATAACCACTTTGGAAATTGATTTGGTGCTTCCTTAAAAAGCTAGAAATAGAACTACCATATGATCCAGGAATCCCACTCCTTGGAATATATCCTGGAGAAATAAAAGCCTTTACATGAACAGATATATGCACGCCCATGTTTATTGCAGCGCTGTGTACAATAGCAAAAAGCTGGAAGCAACCAAGGTGCCCAGCAACGGATGAATGGATAAATAAATTATGGTATATTCACACACTGGAATACTACGTATCGATAAAGAACAGTGAGGAATCTATGAAACATTTCATAACAGGGAGGAACCTAGAGGCATTATGCTAAGTGAAGTTAGTCAGTTGCAAAAGGACAAATATTGTATAAGACCACTATTATAAGAACTTGAGAAATAGTTTAAACTGAGAAGAAAACATTCTTTTGTGGTTACGAAAGGGGAGAGGGAGGGAGGGTGGGAGAGAGCCATTCACTAATTACATAGTAGATAAGCACTACTTTAGATGAAGGGAAAGACAGCACACAATACAGGGGAGGTCAGCACAATTGGACTAAACCAAAAGCAAAGGAGTTTCCTGAATAAACTGAATGCTTTGAAGGCCAGCATAGCAGGGGCAGAGGTCTGGGGACCATAGTTTCAGGGGACATCTAAGTCAGTTGGCTAATAAAATCTATCAAGAAAACATTCTGCGTCCCACTTTGAAGAGTGGCGTCTAGGGTCTTAAACGCTAGCAAGCAGCCATCTGAGATGCATCAGTTGGTCTCAACCCACCTGGATGAAAGGAGAATGAAGAACACCAAGGACACAGGTGATTACGAGCCCAAGAGACAGAAAGGGCCACATGAACCATCAACTACACCACCCTGAGACCAGAAGAACTAGATGGTGCCCAGCTACAACTGATGACTGCCCTGACAGGGAACACAACAGAGAAACCCTGAGAGAGCAGTGGGATGCAGACCCCCAATTCTCTTAAGACCAGACTTAATGGTTTGACTGAGACTAGAAGGACCCTGGTGGTCAAGGCTCCCAGACCTTCTGTTGGCCCAGGATAGAGACCATTCCCGAAGACATGGATTGGACTGGACAGTGTATTGTAGAGGGATGCTGGTGAGGTGGACACTTGAAACTATGTTGGCATATCCTGCCTGGAGGGGAGATGAGAGGGTGGAGGGGGTTAGAAGCTGGCGAAATAGACAGGAAAAGAGAGAGTGGAGGGAGAGAGCGGGCTGTCTCATTAGGGGGGGAGTAATTGGGAGTGTGTAGCGGGGTATATATGGGTTTTTGTGTGAGAGACTGACTTATTTGTAAACTTTCACTTAAAATACAATAAAAATTATTAAAAAAAAGAAAGGGGGCTTTCTTCCTTTGTGACCTTAGTCTAGTTATTTAAATTTTCAATGTAAAATGGAGGTAGTAGTAATATTTGGCTATGAGATTATTTGAGGATTAAGTGATTTGATACATGTAAAGAGTTTACAATGGCGTTTAATGAATAATAGTTTTTTTTTTAATTATTGCTATGCAATTGAAATTAGAATTTTAAAAAAGTCACAGACTGATATAATTTGGTATTGAAACAATAGAGTTAATATACTAGATGAACTCATGGAAACTGATGAGATTTCTACAGAATAAATATAAAAACAAAGAACAAAAATCCACAAGCTAACTTTGGTGTTTGCTTATACCTAAGGATCAGAAAGATAAAAGAAAAAACAAAGTGTGTTGTCACAAATCTAAGCAATACGAAGGTTTCAATCGAAGACAGCTAATAATGCAAAGAAATACAATAGTCGTCCATTATCCACAGGAGATACGTTTCAAGACCCTCATGGATGCCTGAAACCGCAGACAGTACCAAGCCCTATATATACTATGTTTTGACATATACGTACATACCTATGACAATGTTTAATTTATAAATTAGGCACAGTAAGAGGTTAACAACAATAATGAATTAGAACAATTATAGCAATATACTGTAATAAACGTTATGTGAATGTGCTCTCTGGGTGTGATGGAACAGGAAGACATGAGATTTCATTGCTCTACTCATTTCACATTTTCGGACCTCAGTTGACCGTGGGTAACTAAAACTGTGGAAAGTGAAACCGCGGATAAAGGGGAGGCTACTGTTATAGTTTTTTTTTTTTTTACTGTAAAAGAAAATGCGAACTGAAAAATGGTCAACATCCCCAGAGGCTCTTATCTCTTTTTTTGGTGAGTTGAGGCAAGGCAGAGCAAAAGAGGTAAAGGGTCTGAAGAGAAAAGAAAAAAAAAGGATGTGTGTGTAAATAGGTGGAAGCCTAAGAAAGAAGTGAGTAGAAACCAAATCTCATGGGTGTAAAGCAGTGAAATAAAGGAGAGAAATGGAAATGGCAGTTAGCCAGGCACCAAAATCAATCAAAAACATTTTTTTTTACAAAAAGGGAGACATATGAACTATGTAATTAAGCATGTGAATAAAATTATATTTATTGAAATATGAAGCTTATGTTTAAGAAGTATTAATATTTGAAATGAAAAAGTTAAGCATCAGAATTTCTAAATTTACTTTGAAAAGTAATGTAATTTTAATTGAAATGTCAGAATCACTAAATCCATTAGACTTTTCAAATTTCAGTTTCTTTATCATTAAAAAAGATTTTTCTCTTTTTATTCCTAAACTTTTTAACATGTTGAAATGCATCAATTACTGGATTTATTAAGTATGCTATAGTGGCCAAATGTGTTTGCAGAAACATACCATCAAAGGAACAAGTAAGAGTAAGATATAGTGACAAACGTGCATATTTAACAACAAAGTATAGGCATAAAAGCAGACAACTGAAAATACCTGATGCTTATTAATAATAAAATTTTATTGTTTCACAGAAATATGCCGGGACAAGGAACTGTTTACAGTTGTTTCTTCCAGGAAGGGAAATTGGATAGCTAACTATCAAAAAAAGAGTAAGGATTTTGGCTTAAAGGCTAACTCTGAGTGAGACGGGAAGGCACTGGAGTTTTAAGTAGAGCTGTGATGTGTATGACTTATATTTTAAAGGATTATGCTGGCTACTGTGTTCAGAAGAGAATGAAAGGGAGTAAGGACTGAAGTAGGAAGACCAGTATTGAAAAAAGCCAGGTAAGAGAAGTTAAAGCAAACAGGTTCTGCTGAGGAGCCAGCTGTGAGTTGTGAGAAAAAGAAAAGTATATAGGATGACTCCAAGATTTCTGACCTGAGTAACTGAAAGAATAGAGTTACCATTCACAGAAATGGGAGAGGCTGCAAGAGGAACATTTTGAGGGAACTAACAGGAGCTCAGTTGTGGGCATGCAAAGTTTGCAGTGCCTATTAGACATCTCTGGAAACCCTGGTGGCGTAGTGGTTAAGTGTACGGCTGCTAACCAAAAGGTTGGCAGTTCGAACCCACCAGGTCCTCCTTGGAAACCCTGTGGGCCAGTTCTACTCTGTCCTGTGGGGTCACTATGAGTCAGAATTGACCCGACAGCAATGGATATTAGACATCTCAATAGACATACTGAGTAGACAGTTACATGTATGAGTCTCAAGTTCAAGTAAGAGTTCTGCAAGACTTGCTGGGTTTTTTTGTTTGTTTTTTAATTTGTTTCCAAATAAGTAGATTTCACAAATTATAGGAATATTAAAATTAAAGAGACCTTAAAATCAGGAATTTATTTTTTTTGTCCATAGCCTGGATAACTGGAATAGTTTAATGACTATTTCTTCTGAATGTACTGTTGCCATACATGCCTGTGCCTAAAGACATATGAAAGAGATATACCTAGAAAGCATACTTTCAATTAATGATATATGTTTTACAAGAAGCTGGGGGAAATGTAATTTTTAACCCTTCTGATACCTTTATATCTTATACACCTTAGCCAAAAAAATATTTTTAGTAACATAAAGTCAGTTACAACTATTATATGTAAATATGTGATGTCTGTGTCATTAGTTAAACTTCCCAAAATGATGGCTGACTCTATATACATTCTTTTATGTGGCAATTTAGATGGAACTAAAGAACAGTTTCACTGCATAGTTTGTGTTCCATTTTTTGCTGAACTAAATCAGGTTAAATGGATAATATTAACTTGGAGGCTTGCATACTTAAAGTGGTAACTATCAACATGACTTTTCAAGTTGATTTAATATAAGGCTCTGCTTCTTTTCTCAGGCTCACTGTTAACTCATCCAAAAGCTTGTTACTTTAAACTGCAGTAACACAGAGCTTTAATCTAAGGTCGAATAAAAGCAAGTATTTTTTAAACAGGCTTTTCATCCTTCGAATATTTTTCTTCTAATCTGAAAACATTCAACTTTTACATTTTAAAAACAGAGATTAAAAAAAACAAGGTGGAAAGGAGACGGCTTTCAATTTGAATTGTCTCTATCCAGCCCTCATTACAGCCTCTCCAAGCCTGCCTATGAAAACACAAAATCCTAAGAGCTGAAACCTCACCTGCCTTCTCTGCCCTCCAACTTTCTAACTCCAAATTCAGGATCTCACAGCAGAAGGGGAAACATTGTATCTGGTTGTCTGTGTACACGTGTGTTTGGGTAGGAGGTAATGGGGGAAGGAGTGCTTGAGTGAAGACACTGGTAGGAATGTGTTTTGCATTTTGGGAGATGTAGTCTAAGAAAAGATCTGTAGATAAAAGCTATAATGGGTCAGTGGCATGGAAAAACACGTAAGCTAAAGTTTAAGCTTTTCACATAGCCAATCAGTTCAGACTATGAGAGAGCCAGCAGTGGTTGTAGGTGAGTATACTATTTATTAGAGAAAGGATAAAAGCCTCCATAAAAGCTTCCTAAGGACTAGGAGTAAGAATGGAAGTACATAAACCTGTCCTTGAGAAATAGATCTCAGAAGGAAATTCAGTATTCACAAACAGCGAGAGAAAAGGACCACCCAAACACAATATAAAGACAAACCTTGATTGTGATGAGGTTTACTTTGTACAAAGATCTTTTTTTAATCCAACATGGAGTTTATAATAAAAATAAAAATAAGGCGAAGAAGGACCAGAAGGAGGAAGAGGAAGAGGGAAACCCTTGTAGAAAAAAAAAAAAAAGTAAAAGGAACGGCTTTCATAGGACTCAAATAGCACACTTTCAAAAATAATGCAGGATCCAGAAAAAAATTTTCAACAAATGGTTGAACATTCTAATGTTACTATTGAGTAGTTGCTATGTATCAGAACAGTTCTAAACTCATAACATGCATTAGCTCATTTAATCCTCACAATAATACCATGAGATATCATTATCCTCTTTTTAGAAATGAAGACTTGCCCAAGATCATAAAGCTACTAAGAATTCAAAAGACATAACTATTTTGAGACAGGAAAAGAAATGTAGTCACTCATTCATTGAAAGAATATTTTGTAAGTACTTACTAGGGGACAGACAGTATTCCAGGCACTTGGGATATATTACCCAAAAAAAACCCCAAACCCATTGCCATCGAGTGGATTCCGACTCATAGCGACCCTACAGGACAGATAGAACCGCCCCATAGAGTTTCCAAGGATCATGTGGTGGATTTGAACTGCCAACCTTTTGGATAGCAGCTGTTGCACTTAACTACTATGCCACCAGGGTTTCCTGAAATATATTTGTGGGGGAAAATCTTGCCTTCAAAAGGGAACTTACATTCTAGCAAGAAGTTAATTATGTAGTATGAGAGAAGATGATGAGTTCTGTGGGAGAAAAAAAAAATTGGAGTAGGATGTTGAAATTGGAACGTGCTTAGTGGGGGAAAGGAAACCAATAGAGTTGGATTTGACGGGTTTTTTTTTTTTTTTTTTTTTCCAATGATTCTGAGAAACTCTGCTTGTAATAGGGTAATTTAACCCAGTCACATTTATTTTGTGAATTGCTATGTTTAGTTTTCCTCTGCCGTTAGATACTTTCTGTTTTTGATGCTTTCTTTTTTACCTTTTGCTAAGCAGCTAATTTATTGCTATTTACCTGTCTGGTGTTTTGAAAAATATATTTTATTCTACTGGTGATTACTTTTAAATGTTACATATTTCTCTACTGGAAACTCTGGTGGCATAGTGGGTTAAGTGCTACAGCTGCTAACCAAGAGGCCAGCAGTTCGAATCCACTAGGCACTCCTTGGAAACTCTATTGGACAGGTCTGTCCTATAGGGTCGATAATAAGTCACAATCAACTGGACAGCAAAGGTTTAGTTCTCTATCAACCTCAAGCATAGAAAATAAGCTCCATGAAGGCAAGGTCTTATCCATGTCTCTCTATCATTGGGCTTAACGCAATTCCTAGCATATACTAAATATTAAAATATGTTTGTTCCATAAATGAAAAATAATAGATATTAACTACATGATCACAATTCTGCCCTGAGGCCAAAGATAAATAGATTCTGGAAGAGGAAATAAAAGATTAGAAAAAGAATGCAGAGAAAAGTCAGAAAGAAGGCTGTAGGAGAAAGCCTCAATCCCAGTCCTAACCATGTGATCTTAAAAAATTTACACACCCTATGTGCACCTCTATCGTTTCATCTGAAAAATGAAAAATGAGGGGAATATATTAGAACAGTGGTTCATTATCTTTTTTTTTTAGATCATAGATATTTTTGGGAAACCCATAATGGCTATCAATCTTCTCCACAGAAAGATCATATATGTACATTAAGAAAAATAATCAGTTGACATACTTAATGAGATAATAAAAGTCCTTTAATATTTATATTGTCAATATGATACAAAAACATCAATGAAACATTTTATAGTATTTAAGGGTAAGAGATTGGATTCACAAAAAATAAACTTTTTGTACTTTATAATAAAGACCAAAACCCCCAAACTGGAAAAAAAACATTTGTTCAAAGAAAGCAACAAAACATTTCTAGATGTTTTAAAATGTTTTGAAACATAAACTTCCAATATCTTCTTTCAGGTTCTTGTAACATATTTATTTCAGATAAGGATGAAGTTGTTTAAGTTTAGCTTTTCTTGACAAACCAATTCTGATTGGTCGACTACACGTCTTAAGTGGATGTATTCTTAAAATTCCATGGGAAAAATGGCTACCTACAAATATAAGATGATAAAAGTATGTGAGAGAGTAAAAATGACCAATAGTTTCTATGCTTAAAAATGTTAACAAATTTCTAATCATAATATTAGCAACATTTACTGAATATTTACTATGTGCCATGCACTGTGCTAAGTGCTTTAAATGAACTATTTTACTTAATCCTGTCCCAATTTTGAAATGTGAAAATCTAAGCACAGGAAAGGTAACTAACTTGCCCAGCATTCCAGACAGTCAGACTTAACAAAAAAAAAATCTTTAAAAACCATGTCATTTGTCTATTAGAAGCCGAACAACAATGCTATATTGTTAATGGTTATGTTTGGCTTCTAACAGAAATTTTTATCAATAATAGAGCTCAGATGTATTTCCTCTGTTTTGCGTCAATAAATGGCTCTGATTCTGAGGTTTTTATGTAACATTACACTACATTATTTTTAAAGAGATACAAAATATTTCATGGAGATGCATCTGTTCTTAAATCAGTTAACCAGAAGGATAAGATCAACTGCCCTTGATAATAAAATACAACAATACCTCTAACTTCCAGAGATTTTTTTTAAACTATGGGGCCATATGTAAAGTTAGAATTTCAGTCAGGTTTTAGTGAAGTAATATGACCTTAATATAATAGCACATCATACTAAAAACACTGTAATCAACCCAAAGTTATATCTGACAAAAGGTAAACAGCATGATTTCTACTCAGTTGAACCAAACAGAATCTATCTGTGTATCTATGTAAATAATAATGAATAAAATACAAAATTAAAATTACATGTAAACTGGGGGGAAACAACAGCAACATAGCTATAAATCCGTCTTTGACTCTTTATTCAGCCTTAAACTTTAACATTAATTATAAAAAGTAAGAAAATGGTGGTAGCATTTTATTGCTAGAAATGACAAAAAAAATTAAACGAAAGGAATTTTTGAAATAAAGTGGAATTGTTAGATCATATCTAATATATACTAGTTCCAGGTATTTTTTTTTTTATACTTCTTTATTTTAAGACTATTACTTCAGGACAAAGCCATGATTAATAATCTATTTGATTACTTTCACAAAGTATAGCTTTCCTCTTTCATATTCCAACATAATAAATACTTCAGGTAATTTTGCAATGGGTGGGAAATGACTGAACCCTTTTGTGCCAACAGCAGACAATTTGTAAACCGTATGTCCTTAAATTGCGATTGCAAGGATATGCTTCTTTATCTCCTTGAATTTCCTACTTTGTATTAAATTATGATCCCTTTTATTATTGTTATACCAAAAAAAAAAAAATCCTGGATTAATTTATTGCTTTTTAATTCTAAATTTTCAAGAGTAATACCAGAAATTATTTATTTTAAAAGCCAGTGTTTATTAAAAAAAAAAGAAGAAAAAGAGTCTGGAAATTAGTGGTCTTTTAGAAATAATACTTTGTTTTCTAAATCTTACCTTCCTTCAGTAAATGATTGCAGTTTTCTTCTTTAAATTCCTCAGAAAACAAAGCAGGCCTTTGAGGTAAGGGTTTTTCACATTCTGAAAATAAAGACCAATATATTTCTAAATGCTTGCAACTTAAAAGTGTGGCCAACAGACTAGAAGCATCTACAACTACTGGGAGCTCCTGCGAAATGTAGAATTTCAGAGCCCATCCCACAATTGAATCAGAATCTTTTAACAAGATCCCCAGGTGATTCGTACAGACATTGAAGTTACAGAAGCACTGTCTAAATGGCACATAAAGGGCCTGGCTCAAATACTCGCTTTTTCCCCACCACAGGAAGAAGACAGGAATCAGGAAAAGGGAAAAGAAGATGAGGGAGAGAGAGAGAGAGTATGAAAATGCATTGGAGATTTTAGTGGTAGAAACTCTAAATTAATTAAGAGGGGAACCATCATGATAACAATTGGATAGGCACAAGAACGTTTCGGGACACTTGGGATCTTTCTGATGCCTTTAAAATCACACCGTAAAAGCAGGCACACACTCTGGCTAGGCAGAGATTCAGTCTATTCTTATTAACCTCACTTCCCAATATCTCTCAACTTTTCAGTTACAGTACAGATTTTAACAACCTTAGGAAGATCATTTCATTTATATATACTTTGAAAGTGAATCCAAATCTACTATGCTACAAATAAAAACTATTAAATAATTCTGGCTGAACTCACACATTATGATGACAATATGAGTATGTGCTCTGTAATCCCCCTAATCTTCCTGTATTCCATATCAAATTATGTTCCAAAATGCCAATTCCTTCCTTCTTTTCTGTCCTAGAAGAAGCAACCCCTGTCTTTTCTAGGTTAATTCCTGCCACCCCTGTGTTTGTCTCATGAATTATTCACTTTATTCAAGAGGAAAGACACTACCTGAGGGCCTTTAATCTTTTGAGGACATAGGTTAATTTTTAAGATCATTTCATTGTAGTCTAAGAAAGAAGGAGAAGATGAAGTTCTGAAGCAACTGAATAAAGAGACCAGGAACAGCATTTTACTCATGATGAGAAGCTCTGGAAAAATGTTTTGAGAAATGATGCATCCCTGAAAATGTTTTGGTAGATACATTTCACCTATGTCATTATTTGTCCTTGATCTAGTTTTGTGTAATACCAGACATATTTTATCAAACTATAACTTTTCCTAGGTACCCTACTCCTACCTCACCCCAATTAGTATTACAAATTAGAATGGTATTTAGTCTATATTTTTTTTATTCTGATATTGTAGACCTCTTAGGCAAAAAAGAGGGTTAGTTGTTTAGTTATTTCTTTAAAATAGTAATCAAAGGTTAAAATGCCATACTCATAAATTGTGTTAATACTCCTAATGATACTATTTTTTTTTAATTTACAAAATAAAATGTCTATATAAGAAGTCCTTTAACAACAAAAGGTATAGAGAACACTGATAATCTATAATGGAAGTGACATCTCATTAGTGGAAATTCAACTTAGACAAATGCTACTTTTGTTTTGCCAATTAATGTTGATTACATTAGACACCTATCTAATCATGTATGAACCTAGTTTAACACATAGTTTTAATTAAAATACATCACTGCAATTATTTGAACACAGTTTCACAGAGTGCATTTCCTAGTAATATTCTAAACGCATCAGTAAATTTATAAATGTTCACAAAGTATTAAACTTTTGTGTTTGTTTTCTAACATCCTAAGTATCTATATTTCCCTCATGCTAAAAATAATGCAATACTCATCTTAGAAAATACCTTAAACATCTTACCTTCCTTCAGTAAATGATTGCAGTTTTCTTCTTTAAATTCCTCAGAAAACAAAGTAGGCCTGTGAGGTAAGGGTTTTTCACGTTCTGAAAATAAAGACCAATATATTATAGCAATACAAAAACAAACCAAACCCACTGTCATGGAGTCGTCGATTCCGACTCAGCAACCCTATGGGACAGAATAGAACTGGCCTATAGAGTTTCCAAGGCCATAATCTTTATAGCAGCAGACTGCCACATCTTTCTCCTACGCAGCTGCTGGTGGGTTCGAACCACCAATCTTTTGGTTAGCAACTGAGTCCTTAACCACAGTGCCACCTATTACAGCAATAACTAACTTTTATATAAAAATGTACAACAAATTATTTTCTCAGAAATATGTTCATTTGGCTCCTAATACTTAGAGAAATAAAACAGGATTCTTCAAATCTCCTTTTAAAAATTTAATAATGCACTGCCTTTGACTTCAATATATTATTTAGTGTTTGGACAGCTCTTTATGGGAAAATAAGGTGCATCAATAAACATTGTCTGATACTTTATCTTCTTTTTTGCCAAAATTATATATTTGGCCTACAGAGGAAAAGAGCAGCAATTTTTTTTCTATCATGAGAAAGAACATTCTAAAACTAATTTCATACCTTCCTCAGAAGTAGAATAGAGTACTTCTTTTTCTGATGTTCTTGGACAATATTGATTAGGAACTTCCTGCTCTCCACTATTGGGTTCTGTTTTCCACTTAAATGAACTTTGGTGTCTTTTATGCATATTAGGACCTGCTCTCTCTCTAGTATCACACAGCGAAGAAGGTGCACACATTTTGTTGACTGTAACCACTTTGAAATCTTTTTTTATCTCCTTTTCTACTTCCTCAGCATCATTACTTTCTCCAGAGTAATTTTCTTGCCTGTTGTTTGTTTCCACAGTGCTTAAAATTTCTTTTTCCTTACTAATTTCATGAAACAGATGAAGTTCTTCAAGTACTAAATCAAATTTACTCCTCATTTCAAAATCTTTTCCTATTGTCAACGCTTCTGTTGATAAACACTTAGCAGTTAAGTCCTGAAAACATTCATTGTTCCCTGCACTCAAATCAATTTCAAAGTGGTGATTAACACATTCTGTAGAGTCATTCTTTGGATGAAAATGCTTTGAATTAGCTAACTCATTTCCTTGAAAAATGCTCTCATATTCATTTCTGTCAGCAACATTGTTTTGATTAACATATTTTTGGTTTGTCTGTATAGAATCTTCCACATTGATTTTTATATTCGTTATTGAAACTGACTGTACAGAAAACATTCTATCCATTAAAGAAAAACTGTCTTTCTCTTCATTTTCCATCTTAATATGTTTAAGAACTTGGTTAATCTTTGTTAAACTTTGTGATGTGGTTTTCATTTCTTCCTTCAAAATGACATCACATGTTTTTTCTTTAATTTCACTTAGCAAGGTCCCAAAATTTGGCACCTGAGTTATAGTCATGGTACTGGTTTGTTGACCACATGTTGTTATGTGGCTTGCCGGAATGGCCAGTAGCTTGACCTTAAAGAAATCCTCAGATATGCACTCAGAATTAAAGCTAAAGAAATCCTCAGATATGCACTCAGAATTAAAGCCAGTGATCTTATTATGCTCCTGATTTCTTTCACTGTCTGAATCTTGGCTGTGCATACTTATTTCATAAAATTTTTCATTAGTGTGTCTTTGGTAGTTCTGAATAAACTGAGGGTCACTCTTAACATTTTTTTTAAGAGTAATAGGACTAAAATTGGCCCAGTTTTCCACATTCATGACACCTTCAGGACAATTATCCTTGTAATTAATTACTTTTGTCAAAAAAATGTCATCCATATCATCAAAGTCCATTAAAAGAGGAATTTTTTCATAAGTCTCAAAAATTGGAAAATGTATGTTTTTAGCAGTAATATTGAAGGAACTGATGGTTTTTTTCTTAGATTCTTCAAAAACTTCTTCAGTTTGAAATAGTTTTCTTTTCTTTAACATGGGTCTTATATTATCTTCTAATATCCATGAAAAATTTAAAATCTTTATTAGATATGCAGAATGATTTTCTACTATGATAATTTTCAGATAATTCAAATAAATTATCCATTTGAAAATGCATTCCTCTTCTAATTCAACCTCATTTTCAATTTTTGTTAAAGAGTCAAGGTTACTGTTGGTTTTCAATATAATATTTAGAGATTCTGGAACACTGGTCTGTGTATATGTGCTTAAATCATCATTCTTTCTATCAATATTCATATTCCTGGTTATTAGATTTTGAATCTCAATTTTCTTTTTGCACTTCAAAGCTTCGTGCCAGGCTAAAATACTACTATCTTTTTGACTTCCTGAAATATTTTTATGAAAACAAAAAATTTCTGTACTGAAATTTTCAAAAGTGTTGCTTAAATGTAAGCGTCTTTGTGTAGTATAATATCTCAACTGAAGCATATTATCATTTTCTTCTTTGCCACGTAAGCAAACAATTTTTATTAAAGCTTTTTGACTACGCAGTATTCCTATCATAAAGGATTTTGATGGTTCTTCATATGTGTTCATGGCTCTTATATTGTGATAATCTTCCTTGTTTAAAAGGTCTATTTCTAATAATTGTTGCAAATGTAATTTTGCCCCATCTATTTTCATATTTTCACATTTAGTCTTGCAATTATTCATAGCCCAACAACTTTCCCTGTTTCTCTTCAAAATATATCTAGTGTTACAGCCCCAGCTTTGAGATTTTTCCAACTTGGTAGGTATGCAACTGTCCAGGCTTATTTCTGCTTCTTTTACATTTTCTAGTATCATAGGGATATTCTTCTCATAGACTCTTACATCACACTTGATACTATTGTGGTTATAGTAGTTGAAAGTGATGGAGTCTTTTTTTCTCTTGCAAGTGATTTGGTTGCTGAATGATTGGTGGTTACTTTCGTAATACTCAGAAAAGGTATTTTCTACATCCACAATATTATCATTATTTTGTAACTTTTGCTTCTTAACATCAGGTCTATTTTGAGAACAGTAGATGTTTGTGAAATCTCTAACATATGCCTCATTTTTGTCATTTTTTTTCTTTGCTATTTCCTTTAAATAGACAGAGGACATTTTGCTATTTAAATCGATTGGAAGCTCAGGGATACTTATTGTGCTATTATCTCTAAAATAGCAGGGTTTGGCAATTTCCAAGCTGGGCTGGTTTGAAGATTCTGGTATTTTTAGTATAGTTGCTAAAATGTTATTTTCCTTTTTATCTGATGGCATAACACTGTCAGCTTTACATCTGTTCTTAATTTCATGAGGTGTTGCTTTAGCTTCCTTGCAAAAGGTAACATTTAAAAATGAATTTTCTGCCTGTTTTATATATCTATTGTCTTTCTGACTATTGTTGGTCTCTTGGACTAAATATTGTTTTCCATTCACGTTCTTAATTCTATGTGTATCATGTACGGAGGTGTTGGACAGAGGTTGACTAACCTCTGCTTTAGATCTATCGCTGTTGTGCAGGCTGAAAACGTCTCTTTCATTAGGTACTGGTTCAGAAGACCTTCCTGAAGCCCTCAAACCAGAATGAAAACTTTGTGAGGGAAGTGACTGCAAGCAGCTATTCATCTGAAATTTGCTATTTTGGCACCCCAGATGACATGTCTGCCTCCCACTGACTGATTTCTCCACACAGGAGTCTGTGGAGTAATCAAAATTCGCATTAGTTGAAACAAGGAGTGCCTTAAAGGGTCTGGGTGGCAACTCCCAGATTTTTTCTACCTCAGACAAGCGAGGCACCAAAGGCAGCCGCCACCTCGCCTCAGAGACACCGTCAGGCTCCTCACGACGGAGCCTCTTGCTACTGGGCGGTTGGCAATCAGGGCCCTCAGGAGGCGGTAGAGAAGAGGCAAGCCGCCTGAGTTCAGCAACTTGCAGGGCGGGGCGCGGGAGCGACATGACAGCGAATTGGACCGACCAGTCCGCGTTCCTCGCCAGGCTCCAGGCTATTAACAATCGCAGGGCGAGTCTGCCGGGCTTCCTGACACACCTCGGACTCACCCCTGACACGCCCCTCGAAGCCTGACTTACGCCCTAGTATCCAAGTCAGCCCCGCCCCGACCCCGCCCCACCCCGGCCCCGCCCCCACCGCCCAGCCTCGGTCCCGCCCCGCCCCGCCCACCCGCTCACCAAGCGCATCCGAGAGCCTGGGGCCGTTTGTCTATTTTTAGAGCCTCTCGCTAATGCCGAGACATTAGTAGATGTAGATATTTTCTTCCCTCATTTAGATAGATAATAAAAGTAAGGGGAAAAGTCAAAATCTTTCTCTTTTTTGTAAATTTGTGACTGGAAATCACTTCATTTTGAAAATTTTAAAATTCTATGTTTTCCTCAGAAGCGACTTCTCCACAGTTGCTCGAGTGCCTTGTACAGTAAAATCGTGTAGTTCTCTCAGCACCAGACCAAAACTACCCGTCCTGTAAAAACTTTTTTTTTTTTTTTTAGCGCTTTTAATCATCCCAGTGGTACTGAAAATCAGGTTTCCACTTCATTAATAAAGTGTGTTTTGGAGGAAGAAGGCACCGGGTACTTAATCTGAAAATGTCAGGGAAAAGCTGGTACAACTGTGTGGAAATTATTATCTGGATAATTACTGATCTTCACTTAAGAGTGTAAAAAAATAGTTTTCATTTGTGCTGTAGGATTTTCTTCACCAATAACGTGAATAAAATTACTTAAAGGTAATAGTTATATATTGGATATATTTCATTTATTGTAATACAGTTCTGACTAAAACCTAATAACAAACATTTTTATTTAAATTCTTTTATGTGCTTAAAAATCATTTATGATTTCCAGTCAAGTTTGGGAATTTTGTGATTTTGTGAATTCCATAATCATAAAGAAAAATATTATTGTAAAAATGTTTATTAAAAGACATGTAATTCTTGTTGTTTCCATTAAGTCAATTCCACCTCATGGCAAGTGAAGGGACATGGAATTTCTGCTTCATTTTTAAAAACCTTAATCCCCTTGGTGATTGTTTCAAATTTGGTATGTTTTCTGTTCCTGGTGATAAAAATTTATAAGAACTGCAATAATGTGCAATGGGATCCTGATTTCAAAACCCATGGGAGCATATGTGGCAATATATAACTATCACACTACTTTAGGTAATAAGATGTTCACCAGCCTTATCTTGTAAACGCTCAGATATATCGTGATTCCAATTCCAGGCATTTGCTATTATTTTCGTTTATAAATTCCTCCAGAGAATGGTTTACTTAAATTTATAGAAAGTCTTAAGAGATAACCACTTCATAAACACTATCAGTAAGAATGTGGCAGTGGTTCAGAATGTTCATCAGTGAGTTCTCAAAGTTCTACTTCAACATATCCTATGTTCCAATGCTTTCTCCCCCAAGGTTTTCCACCAGTCTACATTCCACTCTCATTCAATATGTTTTATGCTGTGATCAACCCATAAGAACTGACTTGCTTAGGTAAGGTGGATATAATTGGTACCCTAAAATGGGTCTTGTTTTGTCTCTTTAACATGATATTAGCAGCAAGATTTTCACCTGTAGACTAAATGCCAAAGGAGTGAGACCAGTGGAGTATCTTAGATGGCCACTCACAGGCTTATAAGACCCCAAACGCTACTCACCAAAGCAGAATGTAGAATATTTTCTTTATAAACTATGTTATGCGAATTAAGCTAGATGTTCCCTGAAACCATGGTTAAGTATTACTGATTTTAACATCATTTAAGTTTCATGGTAGGCTCAGATATTTGACACAGCCGTTAATTTTCTCTTTTTGCTTATTTTAATAAATCATGTAAATGGTAAATAAATAAGCTTAACCTAAAACTTTGTTTCACACTGAAACACATTAAGATATATTTTGAATACTTAATGACAGCAACTAACAGAAATATTTAAACCAAATTTAAAAAAAAACACACACAAATATAGGGGACTTAAAAAAATAAAAATAAAAAGCCCGCTGCCATTGAGTCGATTCAGACTCTATAGCAACCCTATGGGACAGAGTAGAACTGCCCCATAGAGTTTCCAAGGAGTGCCTGGTGGATTCGAACAGCTGATATTTTGGTTAGCAGCCATAGCTCTTAACCATTATATCACCAGGATTTCCAGCGAGGCGTTGTCTGAAGTGGGGGACTAGAGAGAAAAATATCATCACTTACTAAAAATATTTAAAACAAACACAACTATAAATAACACAAATAGCACTTTTCTATCAAGTTAATGACAAGCACTAGGCAAGGGAAATATTTAAGAAAACCATGATGTTGCCAGTATTCCCATATGCAATTAACATTTCAGCAGAGCAATAGTAATAAATAAAAATGTAATTTATAGCAAATACCTTAAATGAGACAGCAGTCTATGTGAAAATGCTTTAAACTGTAAACTACAACCTTAATCTCAATTTTCATTAATGGTATCATTATCTAGTCAGTCTTCTAAGCTAGAAACATTCATGTTATTCTTAACCATTTTTCACTATCTTTCCCCAACATCCAATCCCCACATATTCATCAAATCTTGTTGATTCTACCTCAATTATGACCCAGAAATTAAGTTTTTTTTTTTTTTTTTTTTAATGCTACAGCTTTAGTTCAGGCCCTCATCATTTGTTACTGAGAATATTGTAATCAACTGACCTTCTTTTTACTAGTTTCTCTCTAACTACTACAAGAGTTTTCTTCTTAAATCATTAAAGGTATTATGACCTCCTTATGTAAGAACTTCCACTGGCTCTTTGATACTTATAGAATAAAATAAAACCAAAAAACCAAACACATTGCAGTCGAGTCGATTCCAACTCATAGCAATCCTATAGAACAGAGTAGAACTACCCCACAGGGGTCCCAAGGAGCACCTGGTGGACTCGAACTGCTGACCTTTTGGTTAGGAGCCTTAGCTCTTAACCACTACACCACCAGATTCCCCAGAATATATATATATATTTTTTTTTCAGAATAAAATACAAGCTCCTTAATTTGATATATGAAGTTTCTCAAAGTCCAGCTCCAAACTGTTTTTCAAGCTTCAGTGTCTATTTCCACAACACAACTTGCTTTCCTGCAGCACTGAACTTCTCTCCATTCCTTAACATTGGCCTTATGTAAGGCCCTTTTACAGTTCCAGTCTTGGACATAGGCTGGTTCATTTGCCTAAAATGTAATGGCAGGCCTTACTTGAAGTCTTCTGAAGTAATTCCAAAGTTTACATTCTTCTTGTATCATTTTTTTTGTTGTTGTGTGCTGTTGAGTCGATTCCAACTCATAACGACCCTATATGACAGAGTAGAACTGTCGCCATAGGGTTTCCTAGGCTGTAATCTTTACGAAAGCAGATCACCAGGTTTTTTCTCCCTTAGAGCCACTGGTGGATTCGAACCACCGACCTTTTGTTAAGTGCCAAGCTCTTAACCATTGTACCATCAGGGCTCCCTCTTGTATCTTAGACACAATTTTACCTGTCCCCTATTCGCTTCTGCATGTAAATACTGCCTGATTCATGTGCTGGTATGTTTTCTGCATACTTAGCAAGCCAGAAATATGCCTTTCTTCTGATCTCTAAATGTTGGAAAATAAGGTGGAAATGTTTGACTACTTACCTCATCCAAGTGATGTCCTAATAAGTTTCAGCATCAGTTGAAAGAGTCTTTGTCACTGAAATAAAAACAAGAGATTGTATCATATTAGAATTCATGCAATTGCAAATAACACCTCTTAGAAAATGTTAATTCTTTTCAATTAGCCTTTCACAAGAATATTTTTGAGATTTTGAGAGGTAAAAATTTTTTTTTTTTTTTTTAAATCAAAGAAACTTGTATTTACTTAGATTGCTTTCTCTTCTACAATTTTTCTGTTGAGAAGATTAGTCACTTTGGTTTGGGTGCACAATAAACATTTAACTGGACCTGTAAATACATAAAACTACCTCTTATTTCAAAATTTTAAGGACTTAAGATAAAAATATGTATATAACCTAAAAAACTATACTGAGCATAACTTAATTTTGATCCTGAAAGCAATATAGTAGTTGAGTGGGTACGTTCTGGCATCAGACTGTATAGATTTGAATCTATCATCAACTTTTACTAAGCTGTATAACGAGAAAATCAATTTAACCTTCCTGAGACACAGATTCTTGTCGATGGGGATTACGAAATAGCATCTACCTCACAGGCCATTCGTGTGAATTAAACGAGACAGCCGTGTTAAAGCATTTAGAAGAGTGCTGGACACAGTAGAAGTTTATTAATTTTTTGAAATGGCGACAGTTATTATTGATACCATAAGGTCTCTCGGTGGCACGAACAATTTCCACTTGACTACTAACTGAAAACAGAGTCCTGGTGGCAAAGTGGTTAAGAGCTTGTCTGTTAACCAAGAGGTTGGCCGTTTGAATCCACCAGCCACTCCTTGGAAACCCTATGGGACAGTTCTACTCTGTCTTACAGGGTCGCTATGAGTTGGAATCGACTCAATGGTAACAGGTTTACTACCTGGAAGATAGGTGGTTCAAACTCACCCAGAGGCACCGTGGAAGAGAAGCCTGGTGATCTGCTTTCATAAAGATTACAGCCAAGAAAACCGGACGGAGAAGTTCTACTCTGTAACACATGGAGTCACCGTGAGCTGAAATTGACTCAGTGACAACAGGTTTGGGATTTTTTTGTTGTTGTTATTCTTATTATTAACATCAAACCCTTGATGTGCTAGAATCAGCTAGGAAAGCTAATTGTTGGCATCTCTTCCCAGGTTTCAATAACTTCATGTGGGTAGCCTGAAGGGGACCATGGCAGGAATATTTACACCACTAAAACCAGAGAATGCTGTGAATCAGGACACTTTTTTCCCCTGGAAAGCAGGTTGTTAAAGAGTTTCCAGCATACTGCTGCATCAAACTCTACCTTAGGATACTTCAAGCGCATACTATGTAAATCACTTCTCACTACAAAGTTGTTACCTGTAGTAAACTAGGCCGTTTGTTATATCTGCCCTGTTAGGGTCAAAGATAGGCAATTAGACTGATTTCTATTTTGATGCTAGGAGTCCTGGGTCATGAAAATGGTAAAGCTCTCAGTTACTAACTGAAAGGTTGGGAGTTCAAATATACCCAGAGGCACTTTGGAAGAAAGGCCTGGAGATCTATTTTCAAAAGGTAACAGCCACTGAAAACCCTGTGGAGAGCAGTTCTACTCCAAAACACATGGGGTAACCATGAGTCGAAGTTTGGTATTTTGGGGGTTTGTTTTTTTATGTTGATGCTAAAACATATTCTGCAAACTTTATTTAAAAAACACGAAACCGCTAATGTGGTATAGGTTTGTTTCTTCTCGTTTGATACCTTTTTATAAGTGGAGAGTCCAAAATGTATCACATGCAAGTAATTATTTCAGTATTTTAACTTTGCTTATCATTTCATGATTTCAGAAATAGGTTCAGTTCAGGGAAAATAATGGATTGAAAGAATGCGGAGACTTACTGCAGTCTCAGCAAATGTTGACAAGTGAATAATAGTATAGTCTGCAAAGTAGTTTTCTGTGGATTTTCCCATTTGAAGATTTGATTTAATTAACTCTCCTTTGATTTGCTGAGCACCTATTATGTGCAAGGATCTGTGCTTGACACCGAAGTAAATACAGTTATGCATCACTTAACGTCCATTAGGGCAACGACCAACCGCATGTACGTCCTTGGTCCCATACCAGAGTAAATAGAGGTAGTCAAACAAGTAAAAGGCTGAGAAGTCAGAAAAATAGGTGGAGGTGTTTGACTTCTTTCTCAGATACGCATTTTCAAATGCTGTTAAAAGGTCAAGCAGTATGAAAAAAAAATCTATTACATTTACTGATAGTGTCCTTGCATATCCTGCCATCTGTTATTTTCTGGTCTCTCCTTTACGGTGTAAATTACCCCTGAGAAGATGAGAAGAGTTGAGATTTAGAATATAGGTGAAGAAACTGGGCTAAGGCAGGAGGAATTGCATCTCTTTCACTGAGGAAATGTATGCAAGTGTTGGTTCCATGGCTTCTATTTACTCTAGGAAGGGGAAGAGAGTTGAAAATGAAACATTTGAGGAGAGTGGAGGTTTGAAATTTCCACTAAGAAATTTGCAGCAGCAATGGGCAAAGGAGAAGTATTGATTTGGAAGTGAAACAAAAAATTATTAAACAACATGAAGGTGGACAATCAGTGAATGCTATTGCTCATAATTTAGGCATGTTCGCACAATGTCCAAACCACGTAATGTCCTATTTCACAGAACTTATTGTGGAAGTTTAGCAATGCATGACTGTACTGTGACATTGAAGATATAATTCTTGTCCTCAAAGCATACAGCCCATCTGGAAAGGCAAGAAATATGTGTATAAGATGACTAACAATATATGGCATATTATATAGTTATATAGCCTAATCAGGCCTTTCACAACTTTATCCTAGATTATTCTTCGGCCTAATTCCAGCCACTTCATTCCCATCTCCTGTGCTCCTACACTCTGCCACACTCTACTTACTATTCCCAAATATTCTGTGTTTATTGTTGTTATTCAGTTCAGAAGGCATTTATTGAGCATCTATTATATGCCAAGCACTGTGCTAGGTACTCCAACTCATAAACCAAACCCATTGTTGTCAAGTTGATGCCAACTCATAGCGACCTTATAGGATAGAATAGCCTCATAGAGTTTCCAAGGCTGTAAACCTTTATGGGAGCAGACTGTCACATCGTTCTGCAGAGTTTGAACTGTCAACCTTTTGCTTAGCAGCCAAGCACTTATCCACTGTGCCACCAGGGCTCCTTGTGATAGGTACTAAGAATTAAAATACAAGCCAAAGTCATTGTATTGAAGAGGAGACAGACAAACAGAGTTTATTTTAGTATAATAGGCTAAGTGCTACAATAGGGATATATACAGGGAGCATTGAGGAAAGAGGGAACGAAACCTAGTCTAGGGGCTTAGGGAAGTGGTTCAAGAAGAAGTGGTGCCAATCTGATTCTTGATGGATTACAATTACCTTCATTCAGTTCATTCCTATAAACCTATAACAACCAAAACTCAACCCACTGCCGCCGAGTTGATTCAGACTCACAGTGACCCTATAGGACAGAGTAGAAGTGCCCTATAGAGTTTCCAAGGAGCGGCTGCTGGATTTGAACTGCTGACCTTTTGGTTAGCAGCTGTAGCTCTTAACCACTACGCCACCAGGGTTTTCATAAGCCTATAGTTTTCTGTAAAACTCCCTTTTATCTCCATACTAATCACTTTTTCCTCTTTATTTTCATAACGTTTTAAACACCTATTGTAATACTTGAGGCCCTGGTGGCACTGTGGTTAAGCTTTCAGCTGCTAACCAAAAGTTCAGCAGTTCAAATCCACCAGCCGCTCCTTGGAAACCTTATGGGGCAGTTTTACTCTGTCCTGTAGGGCCTCTGTGAGTCAGAATCAATTCAACGGCAGCGGGTATTGTAGTACTTACAAAATTATGTAATGCTTTGTTGTATATATACTGTTTTCTACACTAAATTATTAGCTCCTTGAGACTTGGAACACTTACTTGTTCACCTTTGTATTTCTAATATTTAGCATTGGACCTAGGACCTATCATACAATAGACAATAATACAGTTTTTAATTGTTGGCTTGAATATATGCCAATTGAGTAATATATAAAATAAATACTTTAAAAAATTCAGAGAGGAATGAAATTGGCTCCAGGGAATACAAGGAAGGCTTCACAGAGAATAGAATTAAAGTGGGTCTTTTAAAAAAAAAAGAGAGAGGATTTAGGCAGTCTCAGGAGAGTAGTTCCAACTAGAAAACAAAAAAGTGACCAAAAGTGCAGAAAAATCATGCTCTGCTTTTTCAGAGGCAAAGGAAGTGAAGATACAACCCTAGCATTAGACTGAGAGGGAAAAGTAAAAATGTTCCCTAATTGTGATAAATGAATTTGTCACATTCTACATAACTGAATTTTGTGTGTTCTATGTATCAGGGGACCTAAATGAGGAGAATTTATGATAGAAAAATGTGGCCAAGATCATGACTCCCTTGAGCATGTTTTTGAAAAGGTCTTGCAGAAAGTCAAAAATCACAGAAAGCAGGGAAAGTCTATAACAATGAGGCATGGGAAGAGGCTGTTAGTTACCCACTGCGATGTGTTGCCATACAGTTCTCTTAAATGATAATATTTTTCCTAATATTTAAAAGTTTCTCACAGATAAGTATGCCTGATGAGGAAAAAAAATAGGACTAGCATACATGTTTAGCTTTGTAATGTTATCTGATACATTCATTATATACATAATATTTATTGTTTTACATTGTACTTAGTCATAAATAGAAAGCAAGGGAGGTCAGAAAATTTCGCTTGCTTTGCAATTTTGCCTGAGGACAGTCATGTTAATCACCCATCTACTCTAATCTCGTATCAGCTTCTCTAAACCCATAATCTCTGGAGACCACTCAGAAGGACTCTAGAAATGACTTTCTAAAAAGTTATCTAGCCTACACCTTGGAAAATAACCTGGGAAAATATAGATACAGGATATGGGTTGCTTTGTATGTTACAGTGGCATCTTCAAGAAAACATTGAAGCAAGGCAGGGAATAAAATAAGTAGTTAAGCAGGGACAGAACCATGGTAATCATGGTTGGGGTGACCTTTATATGACCCTCTTTCTTACATTACAAAAGCTAAAAGGTATAAGGAGGAAGAGAAGAAGAAAGAAGAAAAGGAGGAGAGGAAGGAGAACTATGACCATCATTTCCAACTGTTAATCAGAAAATAAAGAAAAAATAAGTATATGTGTTCTCAAATTTTAGTTTAATATGCTCTATGATTAGCCAAGTGTTGTATCCAAAAAATAAAGTATAAAAACAGGGCAGAGGTTTTCTTCTTTGTTTTTGTTTATGAAATCTCTGTTGGATGCACACACACACACAAACTTAATCCAATTCAAACAATATTTAATACAGAATATGTGCTAAAACATGCTCTTCTTTTAGGTTTAGGCTTTTAGACATTAGCACTTAAATATGTATGTGTCTCCCTGTTGAAATCCTTCTGTTTGCTTAGTGATATAACAGCACTGCCTTTTCCATCTTTACTCTCTAAACTCTTCCATAGTAAACTAATTATAAAACACTAGTATTTCTACCTCTGCAAACCAGGAAAGACCCCTTCTACTGGGTTGGATAAACTAATTGCCCCAAACCATAATTCAGTACTCAAATAATTGAAGTACTGACACAAGGTGAAACTTTGTCATGAATTTTAATATGGAACCAAAACACACCAGTTTCAGCTCCAAAATGAATTGCTCAGGTGTATTTAGGATAGTTTGGTATTAAGGGCTGGCAATAGAAGACTAGAAAGAGAATTCTGGCATCATTCACCATTAGCCCCTTGTTCTCTAGTACAGACTTATAACAAGAGCATAAGAGCTTGCATATAGTCAAAACTGCATTAACTGTGCTGCTTGAAATGTTCCTTTATTGAATAAGCCAGTGGCTTTAGTAGAAGTACAAAACTATTTTGTATTTTTTTAATTTTTAAAAAAAGTAAATTCTAGCAAGAAAACAAACTCAAAATTCAGGTTTTTTATTTCATTGTTTTATTTTTCTATTGCTTTTTAAGTGTTAACGCTATGAATCTGAATCATAGAAACTGAAATAAAATGGTAATTTTAATAAGAAATGAAATGATAATAAGTACTTTAAGATGGAAAGAAGCTATTGAGAGGCAATATAGAGTAGACATAAGGACATTGACTCAGTATTCCAGAAGTCTACCTCTTTACTCACATGTGTTCACTTCATGATAATTCATTGTGCTGTACATTTATAAATGATATCCTTGTTTGTGTGTACGTCTCTTAAAAAAGGGAAGGAAGAAAAAACATAAATTCTAGAACCAAACTCTGGATTTGAATTCTGGTTCCACTACTTACTATGTGTGTCTTTGAGCAAATTATTTAAACCTCTGTGCCTTAGTTTTCTCAGCTTTACAATGAGGATGCTGGTTTTCCTAGGCTGGGTTCTCTAGAGAAGGAAAACCAGTAAGGAGTACAAATATATACAGACAGAGATTTATATCAAGGAAATGGTTTATGCGGTTGTAGAGGTTGGAATGTCCCAAAACTATGAATCAGGATAGAGGCTTCTCCTGATTCATGTAGTCGCAGGGACTGGCGAACTCAAGATTGGCAGGTCACAGAGAAGGGCTCTTGCTCACAGGCTTCAAAGATTGACGAATCCCAAGATGAGCAGTCAGGGTGGCAAGTAAACTGCTAGCTCAAGTCCCAAGAACAAGAGGTCAGAGGAACAGGAGCCAGCTGCAGGATCCAGAGCAAGCAAAAGCCCACGAGCCCTGCCAGAATGTCCACTTATATTCAATGCAAGCCACATGCCCAAGAAAACTCCCTTCCAGCTGATTGGCTACTCAGAGCAGATCCCATCCTGGAGGTGATCACATTATATCAGATCTCATCATGGGAGTGATCATAACATCATATGACTGCCAAACCACTGAGGATCATGGCCCAGCCAAGCTGACACACAATCTTAACCATCACAGTGCATCTCTTGTCAACGTGGTGCCAGTATACATCCCCTTAAACCATACGTAATACTTGCACCTACTATATTAAAATAAACACAGATACAACTGAAAACGCACTATCCTTGTTTACATCTTATGTTTTATAAGTGAGGAAAACAAAAATATTTGATGCACACATATAAAGCAGAAATACTCATAACAACTTCAGTCCTCGTTCTGCAACTGATCACATGGTCTTAACTGGTATTTAGAACTACCTTCTTCCACCACCCATTCTGTATTCCCTTTGCCCTCTGCAAGCACCTCAGTTGGTCATGGTGCTTTGCCTGGCGGGTTGACCCAAACCTTCATTCCTGAAGGGTCTGGGCTATTAGTAGTCATGTCAGAAATGGGTTGCTATAGTTTTCCATTGACTTTAATCACAGGGAATGGTAGTACTAAGACATGCCCTAAGGGATCTCCTGCATTCCAGAGACTCTTCTTTACCTCCATTATGTAATATCAATTCAATTTCCTCTTGGTAATGAGGATCAATCACAACAGCCAATGTGGTGACTGCCCTCTTTGCCTGTTGATCCAGAGGCATAAGGAGCCCAAAGTGGCCAAGTAGCGTTCTTAGCTTCCAGTTCAATGGAATCAGTGATGTGTCTCCAGGTGGGAGCATTCCTTCCATTGGAACTAAGACCCCAAGACACGCACAGCATAAGGTTGTGGGGACAGGAAGCAAAAATCTTGCAAGTGGGCCACTGGAGGTAATAGTGAGTGGTGCCACTCCCATTTCCAACCCTTGATTCCTGGACCCATGTATCCTGCCTATGGGAGAAATAGAACCATATATTGGATCCTGGTTTAGAGCATACACAGCTTCTGGAGAACATTGTCCCAACCCTGAAAGGTATTGCCACCTAGCTGACACTGTAATTCTGTCTTTAGATGGTCATTCCATTATTCTATCAAGGCAGCTGCCTCAGAATGATGGGCAACATGGTTTGTTGCTGTTGTTAGGTGCCGTCGAGTCAGTTCCGACTCATAGCGACCCCATGCACAACAGAACAAAACACTGCCTGGTCCTAAACCATCCTTACAATCATTCTTATGCTTCAGCTCATTGTTGCAGCCACTGTGTCAATCCACCTCTTTGAGGGTCTTCCTCTTTTCCACTGACCCTGTATTTTGCCAAGCATGATGTCGTTCTCCAGGGACTGATCCCTCCTGACAACATGTCCAAAGTATATAAGACGCGGTCTCACCATCCTTGCTTCTAAGGAGCACTTTGGTTGTACCTCTTCCAAGACAGATTTGTCCGTTCTTTTGGCAGTCCATGGTGTATTCAATATTCTTCACCAACACCACAATTCAAAGGCGTCAATTCTTCTTTGGTCTTCCTTATTCATTGCCCAGCTTTCACATGCATATGATGTGATTGAAAATACCATGGCTTGGGTCAGGCGCACCTTAGTCTTCAAGGTGACAACTTTGCTTTCCAACACTTTAAAGACGTCCTTTGCAGCAGATTTACCCAATGCAATGCGTCTTTTGATTTCTTGACTGCTGCTTCCATGGCTGCTGATTGTGGATCCAAGTAAAATGAAATCCTTGACAACTTCAATCTTTTCTCCATTTATCATGATGTTGCTTATTGATCCAGGTAGAGAATTTTAGTTTTCTTTATGCTGAGGTATAATCCATACTGAAGACTGTGGTCTTTGATCTTCATTAAGTAAGTGCTTCAAGTCCTCTTCACTTTCAGCAAACAAGGTTGTGTCATCAGAACAACACAGGTTGTTAATGAGTCTTCCTCCAATCCTGATGCCCCATTCTTCTTCATATAGTCCAGCTTCTCAGATTATTTGCTCAGCATACAGATTGAATAGGTATGGTGAAAGAATACAACCCTGACGCACAACTTTCCTGACCTTAAACCAATCAGTATCCCCTTGCTCTGTCCGAACAACTGCCTCTTGAGCACAATTAAGTGTTCTGGAATTCCCATTCTTCACAATGTTATCCCTAATTTGTTATGACCCACATAGTCGAATGCCTTTGCATATTCAATAAAACACAGGTAAACATCCTTCTTGTATTCTTTCCTTTCAGCCAGGATCCATCTGACATCAGCAATGACATCCCCGGTTCCATATCCTCTTCTGAAACCGGCTTGAATTTCTGGCAGTTCCCTTTCAATATACTGCTGCAGCCATTTTTGAATGATCTTCAGCAAAATTTTGCTTGAGTGTGATGTTAATGATACTGTTCTACAATTTCCACATTTGGTTGGATCACCTTTCTTGGGAATAGACATAAATATGGATCTCTTCCAGTCAGTTGGTCAGGTAGCTGTCTTCCATATGTCTTGGCATAGACGATTGAGCACCTCCAGTGCCGCATTCATTTGTTGAAAGATGTCAATTGATATTCCATCAGTTCCTTGAGCCTTGTTTTTCGTGAAAGTCTTCAGAGCAGCCTGGACTTCTTCCTTCAGTACCATCAGTTCCTGATGATACGCTACCTCTTGAAATGCTTGAACATCGAGGTAAGACCAGTGAATTCCATGAGCATAGGCCCATTGTAGCACCCCATTTTCTTTTTTTTTTAATAATTTTTATTGTGCTTTAAGTGAAATTTTACAAATCAAGTCAGTCTTTCGCACAAAAACTTATATACACCTTGCTACATACTCCCAATTACTCTCCCCCTAATGAGACAGCCCACTCTCTCCCTCCACTCTCTCTTTTCATGTCCATTTTGCCAGCTTCTAACCCCCTCTGCACCCCATTTTCTATGAAGTTAGTTCTTTGATCCAGGGCAATGCTGTGTGGGATACCAAGATGGTGGATAAGGCATTCTGTAAGCCCACAGATGGTAGTTTTGGCAAAAGCTTTGCATGCACGGAAGGCAAATCCATAACCAGAGTAAGTGTCTATTCCAGTAAAAACAAAACGCTGCCCTTTCCTTCATGGAGTGGTCCAATGTAATCAACTTTCCACCAGGTTGCTGGCTGATCACATCAAAGACGGTGCCATATTGGTGACTCTGTTGGTCTTTGCTGCTAGCAGATTAGGCATTCAGCAGTGGTGACACACAACCTTAGCCATCACAATAGTAGTGTACCTGCCTCATGTAGTAGCTGTAGGACTTTATGAGTTAATATACATAAAGCACATAAAACAACGCCTTACACGTACTAAACTCTCTGTCAGTGTTCAGTTATACTTTTAGTTTTTTTTACTTACTTCTTAAACCAAGAATAAGAATTCTTAGACTACCCTTAAAGAAGGCCATTGGAGGAAATTCCTCAGCTTCTTCCAGACGTTTCTTTGGTATGTCTAATTGTACAACCTCTCCTCCCCCTTTCACTTTATAGAGAGTCACAAAGGAAATAACTCTACCACACAGGCTTTTTTCTCTAGAGACTAAGCAAAAAAAGAAAAGGGATTACAATATATGTCTCTAGGTATTTTCAAATATGTTAAATATTTTCACTCGCACGTAGCTATTATCCTGCTTTTGGATGCAATATTCATTATGCTTTTTCTTAATTTATTTTTTAGAGCTGGTTTAG
This sequence comes from Elephas maximus indicus, assembly GCF_024166365.1. Lineage (NCBI taxonomy): Eukaryota > Metazoa > Chordata > Mammalia > Proboscidea > Elephantidae > Elephas > Elephas maximus. Next base: position 33,304,047 of record NC_064830.1, read on the forward strand.
GTTTAAAGAAAATTGAGTAGATAGTGTAAAGAGTTCTCATAAACTCTTGTCACAGGTTCCTCTGTTATTAGCATCTTGCATTAGTTTAGTACATTTATTATAACTGATGAGTAAATATTGATACATTATTATTAACTAAAGTCCATAGTTTATATTAGGGTTCATTTTTTGTGTTGTACATGGGTTTTGACAAATGCACAATATCATGTATCCACCATTTCAGTGTCATGCAGAATAGTTTCACTGCCCTAAAAATCCCTGTGTTCCACCTATTCATCCTTCCTCCCCCTGGCAACCACTGATCTTTTCCTTGTCCCTGTAGTTTTGTCTTTTCCAGAATGTCAAAGAGCTGGAATGATACAGTGTACAGCCTTTTCAGACAGGCTTCTTTCACTTAGCAATATGCATTTAAAGTTCCTTCATATATTTTCCTGGCTTGATAGCTTGATCACTGAATAATATTCCACTGTATAAATGTACCACAGTTTGTTTATCCATTCACCTTTTGAAAGACATCTTTGTTGCTTTCAGTTTTGGGCAAATATAAATAAAGCCGCTATAAATGTTTCTGTACAAGTTTTTTGTGAGCATAAGTTTTGGAGTCATTTGGGTAAATACCTAGGAGCATGATAGCTGTATCATATAGTAATACTATGTTTAGCTTTGTAAGAAATTGTCAAACTGTCTTCCAAAGTGTCTACCATTTTGCATTCCCACCAGCAAGGAGTGAGAATCCCTCACCAGCATTTGGTGTTATCAGTTTATTGGATTTTAGCTACTCTAATAATTTTTTTTTTTTAGGTAGTGGTATCTCGTTTAAATTTTCAATTCCCTAATGACATATGATATTGACTATCTTCTCATATGCTTATTTATCATCTGTATATCTTCTTTGATAAGATGTCTGTTCAGGTCTTTTGCCATTTTTAAATTAGGTTGTTTGTTTTGTTTTTTTGAGTTTTAAATGTTCTTTGTATATTTTGGATACAAATGTTTTATCAGATATGTGCTTGTTTTCTCTCAGTCTGTGGCTTATCTTTTTTGTAGTAGTGCCTTTTTTTTTCACAGAGTAGAAATTTATTTATTTTAATGAAGTACAACTGATCAGCTTTTTTCTTTTATGGATCATGCTTTTGGTGGTGCATCTAAAAACTTGTTGCCAAACCCAAGGTTACCTAGATTTTATCCTATGTTATATTCTAGAAGTTCATCATTTTGTGTTTTATGTTTAGATCTATAATCCATTTTGAGTTAGTTCTGTGAATTACGTGGATGGCGTAAGGTCAGTGTCTAGATCCTTTTTTTTTTTTTGTAGGTGGATGCCTAGTTTTTCAGCTCCATTTGTTGAAAAGATTATCTTTCTCCACTGAGTTGCCTTTACTCTTTTGTCAGAGATTAATTAACTGTATTTGTGTGGTTCTGCTTCTGTGTTCTCTATTCTGTCCCATTGATCTATTGGTCTTTTTTTTTCCCAATACCACACTATCTTGATTATTGTAGTTTTATAGTAAGACTTAAAGTTGAGTAGTGTCATTTCTCCAATTTTAGTTCTGTGTTGGCTACTGTGGGTCTTTTGCCTTTCCATATAAATGTTAGAAACTGTCTGTCTATATCTGCAAGATAACTTTCTGGGTTTTTGATCAGGAGTATGCTGAATCTATAGATCAACTTGGAAAAAAGTGATATCTTAACAATATTGAGTCTCTCTAGTCGTGAACATGAAATATCTTGTTTATCTGGGTACTCTTTGATTTCTTTTATCATAATTTTAGTAGTTTTCCTCAAATAGATCTTGTACATGTTTTGTTAGATATATTACAAGTACTTTTTTGTTTGGCGCTAATGTAAATAAGGTCACTATAAGTTGGAATCTACTCAACGAAAATGAGTTTTTTTTTGCAGGGAGTAATATAAATGGTGTTGCGTTTTTAATTTCAAATTCCAGTTGTTCTTTGCTGGTATATAGGAAAGCAACTGACTTTTGTATATTGACCTTGTATCTTTCAACCTTGTTTATTAGTCCTTATAATCACTTATTAGTCCCAGGAGTTTATGTGTGTGTTTTCATAAATTTGGGGGGATTTTCTACATAGATGATCATGTCATTTGCGAACAAAGCCAGTTTTATTTCTTCCTTCCCAATTTGTATACCATTTATTTTCCCTTCTTTAGCTAAGATTTCCACTACAGTGTCTAATAAAACAATGAGAGGGGATCTCCTTGCATTGTTCCTAGGATAAAAGCATCTAGTTCCTCATCATTAAATATGATGTTAGCAGTAGGGTTCTTAGAGATATTCTTTATCCAGTTGAGGAAGTTATTCTTTATTCCAAGTTTGCTGACAGTTTTTATTATGAATGGGTGTTGAATTTTGTCAAATCCCTTACTGCATCTATTGATACGATTATATGATTTTCTTCTTTACCCTGCTGATACAATGAATTACATTACTTGATTTGTGAAAGCTGAATCAGCTGACATACCTGGAATAAATTGCCCTTGGTAGTGGTATATAACTTTAACATTTGTTGAATTCATTTTGCTAATATTTTGTGAGGATTTTTGTAGCTATGCTCATGAGAGATATTGGACTGTAATTTTTCTTTCTTGTACCGTGTTTAGCTTTAATGTTAGAATAAGGCTGGCCTCATAGAATGAGTTAGGTAGTTGCTCTCTATTTCTATTTTCTGGAACAGATTGGAGGGAATTGCACCATTTCTTCCTTAAATGTTTGGAAGAATTCATCAGGAAACCATCTAAGCCTGGTGCTTTCTGTTTTGGAAAATTATTAATCATTCATTCCATTTCTTTATTAGATACGGTACCATTCACTAAAAAACCTATAGCTGTCAAGTTGATTCCCACTCATAGTGACTCTATAGAACAGAGCAGAACTGCCCCATAGGGTTTCCAAGGAAGAGCTAGTGGATTCGAACTGCCATCCTTTTGGTTAGGAACTGAGCTTTTAATCACCATACCACCATGGTACCGTTTAGATTATTTATTTCTCCTTGTGTGAGTTTTGGTAGACTGTGTCTTTCAAGGAATTGGTCCTTTTCATCTAAGTTGTAATATTTGTGGTATACTGTTCATAATATTCCTTCTTGTTCCTTTTAATGTCCGTGAGATCAATAGTGATAGCCCCTCTTTTATTTCTGATACTAGTAATATGTGTCTCTTTTTTTTCTTGGTTAGCTTGGCTAGAGGTTTATTAATTTATTGATCTTTTCAAGGGACTAGCTTTTGGTTTCATTGATTTTTCTCTATTGCTTTCTAATCTTCAATTTCATTTTTTTCTGCTCTAATTTTTATGGTTTCTTTTCTTCTGCTGAACTTAAGCTTTAGGTATCACTTCTTTCACTGGTTTCCTAATATGAAAGCTTATGTTATTGATTTTGGATCTTTTTTTTTTCATAGCACATGCTTTCAATACTATAAATTCCCTCTGAACATCATTTTTTGCTGTATTCCACAAATTTTGATAAATTGTATTTTTATTCAATTCATAATGTATTTTTTTATTTTTTTGACACTTCTTGATCCTTGTGTTATTTAAAAGTGTATTGTTCAGTCTCCAGATATTTTGGGATTTTTCAACTATCTTTCTGTTATTGATTTCTAGGTTAAGTCCATTGTGGTCCGAATGCATACTTTGTATAATTTTTATTCTTTTAAATTTGTTAACATGTGTGTTATGGCCCAGGATGTGGTCTATCTTGTGATGTAAGCTTAAGAAATATGTGTATTTTGCTATTGTTGGATAAACTATTCTATAAACGTTAACTAAATCCAGTGGATTGATGGTGTTGTTCAGCTCAACTTTTCTGCCTTTTGAATTTGTCAGTTACTGTTGGAGGGATGTCGACATCTCCAACTATAATAATGGATTTATCTACTTCTTTTTGTACTTCTATCAATTTTTGCCTTACATATTTTGATTTTCTGTTCTTAAGGACATACACATATAGGATTGTTTTATCTTCTAGGAGAATTGACCACTTTATCCTCGTGCAATGTTTCTGTTTTTCCCAGTCTGAAGTCAGTTTTGTCTGAAATTAATATAGCTACTCCAGGTTTCTTTTTTTTCATGCTAACATGGTATATTTTTGTTCATTGTTTTACTTTTAATCTGTCTGTGCCTTTATATTTAAAATGGGTTTCTCACAGACAACACATAGTTGAGTTTTGCTTTTTCGTGCACTCTTACAGTCTCTGTCTTTAAATCAGTGTAATTAGAACATTCACATTCAAAGTGATTATTGATATAGTTGAATTAATATCTACCATATTTGTAAGAGTTTTCTATTCATTGTACTTGTTCTTTTTTATCTTTCCCCTTTTTCCTTCCTTCTCTGGTTTTAATCGAGCATTTTATATGATTCCATTTTCTCTCCATTTATCATATCAGTTGCCCTAGGATTTGCACTTACAACTAACCTAAGATCACTTTCAGTTAACACTCATGGGGAGTGCCAACACTGTATAATAAAATATTCCAAATTCCTCCCTTCTGTCCTATGTAACATTGCTGTCAATTGTCATACTTATCCATAACCTATAATCCCCCAATATATTGTTGCTATTGTTATTTTGAATAAGCAGTTACCTATTTGACAAATTAAGACAAAGAAAAATAGTTTATTTTACCTACATTTATTCCTTCTCTAATGTTCCTCCTTTTTTTACGAAGGTCCAAGTTTCTGACCTGTATCATTTTTCTTCCATCTGAACAACCTCTTTTAACATTTCTTCCAAGGCAGTTTTACTGGTGGCAAGTTTACTGATTTGTTTGTTTGTTTGTGTGTTTGTTAGTTTGTGTGCTTGCTTGTTTGTATGTGTGTGTGTGTATGTGTCTGAGAAAGCCTTTATTTTTCCTTTACTTTTGACAGGTAATTAGCTGGGTAAAGAACCCTAGTCTGGTGGGGTTTTTTGTTTTGCTTTGTTTTATCTTTCAACACTTTAAATGTTTCACTCCACTCTCTTCTTGATTGCATGGTTTCTGAAGAGAAAAAGTCCAGTATAATGCTTATCCTTGTCCCTCTACAGGTAAAGTGTTTTTTTACTCTGGCTTCTTTCAAGATTTTCTCTTTCTCTTTGGTTTTCTACAGTTAAAATATGATATGTTAGGTGTACATAGTTTGGTATTTATCCTCTTTGGTGTTCTCTTAGCTTTCTGGAACTCTAGTTTGGTGTCTGCCATTAAAGAAAAATTCTCAGCTGTTATTCAAATATTTCTTCTACTCCTTTCTGTCTTTCTTTTCCTTCTGGTATTCCCATTATACATATATTACAGCTTTTATAATTGTCCCACAGTTCTTGGATATTTTGTTATTTTTTTTAACTCTTTTTTCTCTGTCCATTTCAACTTGGAAAGCTTTAGTGGCATATCTTCAAGTGTGTTGGGTATCTCCTCATTTACATCTAGTCTACCAGTGAGCCCATCAAAGGTATACTTCATTGCTGTTAAAGTGTTTTCAATTTCCAGCATCTCAACTTAGATAAAACTTTGGTAAAGTCGTTTGCCTTGAGGGCTGGCCTTCATTACAGAGAACAGAACAAAGAATAGAACGTTTTGCATATATTTCAGATGCCTGTTCCTCCCCCCTCAGCATATTTCAAAATGGAGTCCCTGGGTGGCACAAACGATTAACATACTTGGCTGCTAACTGAAAGGTTGGAGTCCACCCAGAGGTGCCTCAGAATAAAGGCCTGGAAATATACTTCTAAAACATCAGACATTGAAAACCTTATGGAGCACAGTTTTACTTTGACACACATGGGGTCACCATGAGTCAGAATCAACTTGACTGCAACTGGTTTACTGTTATTTCAAAATGGTTACTTTTTTCCTCCCTTTGATGGAAGTACAAGGAGATTTTCCTCTGATCTTCACAATAAGAACCAGTTGGGTCTCCTGGAGGTAAAACTCATGAATATGTGAGGCTCCCCTAAGACTATGCCACACAGAGGTTTTAACTCTCAAGCTATCCCACACTGAGCCTCCAGTAATTTGTCATTTATAACTTTAGTGTTCCTACTGGTATTGGCTCTAGCACTGGGCTTCTGCTCCTGGGCTTTTGCTTCCAATAACCTATGATACTAAGAGTATCATAGTTTGCCCTGTGACCTCAATTCTCTGATAGGTCTCAGAAGAGTTGTTTTTCAGTTTGTTCAGCTTCTTTCTTGTTGTGAATATGGACCTGATAGCTTCCAAGTTCTTTACATATTGAAGTGGGAACCAGAAGTTCATTCTACTTTTTTTTAAAGGTTTATTATCCATATAATTAGTACTCAGTACTTTCATCAATCCTCATTTAAGAATTATTAATTTACCAATCTTTGTGACTATGTATCCTGATTTTTTTTTGCCTCCATTTTTATCACTTATAGTTTGCTTTAATGGCTTTACTAAAAATAGCCAAATTAGATGCTAATTACTGAGCACTAAAAGGCATTTACTCTGCAAACCACAGCTTTACTCAATGAAACAATCAAGAAGTACTAATTACATGCCCAGTACTATACCAGGTGCTGTATAAAGAAGTTGTGAAACAGAGACAAGGCATTAACAATAACAAATATTCGACAACAGTATAAAAGTTAAATAACTTGTATATAGTTGTTAATAGATTATACAAATAATATACAATTTCTGTTCAAAAGAGTTACATTATTGAGAATTGGGGTAGACCTAAAACATTAAAGAGAATAATTATGATTTATTGCATTAGAACTGCTAGTTGAAAAAGCAGAAATGGAGCTCAACAGCGGACAAGGACTATAAAGGCAGATGATTTTGCATTAGTGTTTGTATTAAATGAACTGGCATGTTTGTGAAGTACAGAAACATCAGACCTGCCATTCTCTCAGATCTTTTTTTTTTTTTTTTTTTTGCAGTTATTATTATTCTAGTTATACACGGTTATGGGCAAAACACTGTGCTACTTATATATACTATCACATGACATCTATAAATTTTTGTGAGCATAGAAACCTCTTTGCTGTCAATAGAAACTAAACCTCTGATGTCTTCTTACTAGTATAATTGGCTTGGTTTTAAAGAGTGATTTCAAATTGTGATCCCTGCTCTAATATAATCTGATTTTTAATGTACTGCAAGTTTGTAGAATTTTTACAGAGGTACGCCATCATCAAAATACTTTTCAGCAGTAACTCCTGGAAGATATTTTCTTTGTTTAATATGGGAAGTTTTAATATTTTGATTTTGAAAATAATTTCACAAAATTTTTCTTGATAATTGGTGGGCAGCAAATAATCTTTAAATCAATAGCATGTAGATTTCAATGTCATCTGCATGTAGTCTGTCTTTCTCAAAGCATAAAAATATGTGACATTTCTCTTAGAAACTGTAAAAGAGAAAACTATTTCAACTTCTACAAAAGCCCTGGAAAGCTATGATCAGTTTCTTGGAAGCTACCAAATGAACAGTCAGAGAAAAAATGAATTTTAGCACAACCTTCATTTGTCAATAGTAAAAAAAAAAAAAAAAAGACAAGTACATAAGGAAGAATATAAACATATTTCTTGGCTTTGAAATTATTACACTGGGTGCCAAAAGATGGTTCCAGTGTCTATTGCCAATTGTAAAAACTGTTGCCCAGTCAAATAAAACTAGAAACTCCCTTCTGTCAAATCTAATTTTCTTTTTCTTTTATCAGTCTAATCACATGGTTTGCTTGGAAATTAAATCAAACACTAAGTCACATCTTGCTTAAATACTTTTAAAATATATTTCATCATATCTGATACAAAACTCTATTGAATAAGAAATAAAATCATTTGATGGGAAATGTCAAATTTTCTCTTTAAAATCAGGATAAGAACAACTATTTTCCACTATTGTTGGTTCTGTAATGGAGAATTATGTACCATACCTACTATGTCAATTACGAAGTATGGTAATTATTAAATTATAAAAATAACCTTACCAATTATGAGAATTCACAACTGAATTTTAATTCTTTTAGATAGCAAAATTCTAGGAAAATAACCCAGTGAGAATGAAAACTAAACAGTTAGAAATAATCAACCAAATAGTCTCAGAGATCTATTATGAATCATGACTTGACATCTTAAATTATACAAAGTAAAAGACAAGGTCTCTGTACTAAGTAGCTCTAAACAGAGAGCTAAGTGGCATGGAAATATTTTATTGACTATTCCATTCATTTTACATTTATTGGGAATTGAAAAGATGGAAGTATTACCCTGGAATAGATAATCAAGGAAATCTTCATGGGTGCTGAACAAGACCTTAAACAATAAGTAAGAAACTTTTTAGTTATCCCAATAAAGCAATGCAATGTAATCTATCAGTGGAATTCTGTTAATCCCAATGTAAAATTCTCATCTGAGGTACAGATTGGAATTTGGGGATCACTTTGGTCTGGAAATGTTCTTTGTGATTCAATAGATATTTGTTTTATAAGATCTTGCTTTAAAGGGCTCTATTCTAACTCTAGGAAACCCTGGTGGCATAGTGGTTAAGTGCTACAGCTGCTAACCAAAGGGTCGGCAGTTTGAATCCACCAGGCGCTCCTTGGAAACTCTGTGCAGCAGTTCTACTCTGTCCTATAGTGTCGCTATAAGTCGGAATCGACTCAACAGCACTGAGTAGTCTACTCTAACTCCAGGTGTGGGATCTGATCAGAAATCATTGCCACAGCCTGTTATTCACCCCACCCTCAATTTACCTCACAGGAGAAGAGTATCACCATAGCCAAAGAATATAAATCTCCTCTTTCTGAGAAAAAAAGAATTTTATTATGAATCTGAGGAGATTGATCTTAGAGATCTTTCCAATCATTTATACTATTTGAATAAAATGTGCCTTCAAATAACAGCATGATCCTTGCTATAACCAATTGCCATCAAGCTGATTCCAACCCATGGCAACCCATGTGTGGCAGAGTTTAACTGTGCCTCATAGGGCTTTCAATGGCTGATTTTTTTTTGAAGTAGATCACCAGACCTTTCTTCTGAGACACCTCTGAGTAGACTCAAATCTCCAATCTTTTGGTTAGCAGCTGAGCATGCTAATTGTTTACACCACTCAGGTACATTCTTGCTATAAAATCCCAAACCAAACTCGAAGTCACGGAGTTGATTCCAACTCGTAGTGACCCTATAGGACTGAATAGAATTGTCCCATAGGGTTTCCAAAGAGCAGCTGGTGGATTTGAACTGCTAACCTTTTGTTTAGCAGCAGAGCTCTTAACCACTGAGATACCAGGGTTCCATTTTTTCGTTTGTTTTTAGGGTCTTTTTTTTTTTTAGTTATTGTACTTTAGATGAAGGTTCACTGAACAAACTAGCTCCTCATTAAACAATTAATACACACATTGTTTTGTGATATTGGTTACCAACCCCATGACATATCAATACTCTCTCTCCCTTCTCAACCTTGGGTTCCCTATTACCAGCTTTCTTGTCCCTTCCTCACTTCTACTTCTTGCCTCTGAGTTGGTGTGTCCCTTTAGTCTCGTTTTGTTTTATGGGCTGCCTAATCTTTGGCTGAAGGGTGAACCTCAGGAGTGACTTCATTACTGAGCTAAAAGGATGTCCAGGGGCCATACTCTCAGGCTTTCTCCAGTCTCTGTCAGACTAGTAAATCTGGTCTTTTGTGTGTGTGTGTGTGTGTGTGTGTGTGTGTGTGTGTGTGTGTGAGTTAGAATTTTGTTTTACATTTTTCTCCAGCTCTGTCTGGAACCCTCTGTTGTGATGCCTGTCAGAACAGTTGGTAGTGGTAGCCGGGAACCATCTAGTTGCACTGAACTCAGTCTAGAGTAGACTGTAGTACTTGTGGTCCATCAGTCATTTGAACTAATCTTTCCCTTGTGTTTCTGTTTTTCTTCATTCTCCTTTGCTCTAGATGGGGTGAGACCAGTGGAGTATCTTAGATGGCTGCTTAGAAGCTTTTAAGACCCCAGATGCTACTCACCAAAGTAGAATGTAGAACATTTTCTTTATAAACTGTTATGCCAGTTGAGCTAGATGTTCCCCCAAACCATGGTCCCCACAGCCCTCGGCCCAGTAATTCTGCCCCTTGGGGAGTTTGGATGTGTCTATGGAGCTTCCGTGACCTTGCCTTGTACAAGCTGTGCTGACTTCCCAGTATCGTGTACGGTTTTACCCTTCACCAAAGTTACCACTTATCTATTGTCTATTTAGTGTTTTTCCATTCCCACCCCGCCCTCCCTCATAACCATCAAAGATTGTTTCTTTTTGTGTGTAAACCTTTTCATGAGTTTTTAGAGTAGTGGTCTCATACAATATTTGTCCTTTTGTGATTGACTTATTTCACTCAGCATGATGCTGTCCAGATTCATCCATGTTGTGAGATGCTTCGAAGAGCCATCATTGTTCTTTATCGTTGCGTAGTACTCCATTGTGTGTATGTACCACGATTTGTTTATCCATTCATCTGTTGATAGGCATCTAGGTTGTTTCCATTTTTTGCTCTTGTGAATAATGCTGCAATGAACATGGGTATCCGTATGTCTATTTGTGTGACAGCTCTTATTTCTCTAGAATATATTCCTAGGAGCGGAATTGCTAGGTCATATGGTATTTCTATTTCTAGCTTTTTAAGGAAGCGCTATATCATTTCCCAAAATGGTTGTATCGTTTTGCATTCCCAGCAGTAGTGCATAAGAGTTCCAGTCTCCCTGTAGCCTCTCCAACATTTGTTTTCTGTTTTTTTGATTGTTGCCAGTAATGTCAGGATGAAATGGTATCTCACTGTGGTTTTGATTTGCATTTCTCTAATGGTGAGTGATCGCAAGCATTTCCTCATGTGTCTGTTAGCCACTTGAATCTCTTCTTTGGTGAAGTGCCTGTTCATTTTCTTTGCCCATTTTTTAATTGGATTATTTGTCTTTTTGTTGCAGAGGTGTTGGATTTTCCTGCAGATATTAGAGAGTAGACCTTTGTAGGATTTGTCATAGCCAAAATATTTTTCCCAGTCTGTAGGTCCTTTTTTACTCTTTTGGCAAAGTCTTTTGATGACTGTAAATGTTTAATTTTTAGAAGATCCCAGTTATCTAGTTTAGCTTCTGGAGTTTGTGTGTTATTAGTTTCCATTCTTGATATAAAACCCCAGTACCCAGTGCCATCAAGTCAATCCCGACTCATAATATAAAAAAAGACTCATAATATAGGAGGGACTAAAAAGAAATATTTAGAGAAGGAAATAAAAAGCACACTCAGGGACGGTGTATCATAACTCCCTTAATATTCCTGAATAAGGCTTTCTTAATTAATTTTAGATGACCCTACAAGTTGTTTAGCAGCTGCTTGAGAGACACTGTCTCTTCAGATGGTAGGTTCTAAAACCATAAACAGACTAAGATTACTGTATTCGTTCCTCTATAGCGTCAAATTGTTCAAACAGATTTTAGGATAAAAAGTATAAGCATGATATCATTAAAGGTCCATTCTCTTAGATTAATAGATTTATTAGCTCTTTAAAGAGAAAGAGCTCCAATCTATTCAGAAGTCTTTTAGAAAGCCCTGTTTTTAAAAAATGCATACTGAATCCGTAAAGACCAAGGAGTGAATTTTAGCTTTTTCAAAACTGACCTTAATCCATCAGTTTCAAACTGCTTTCAAAATGGTCATGATCTCAAGTTTCAATTACTTATCTTTCAAGTAGTACAATTATTTATGAAAAATTTAAAAGTATTCTCAAGTTGCAAGATTTTAATAGAGCTTGGCCTTTATAGATTTATTGTTTAGGCCATATCTGTTGTGAATGACCCTGAAGTTTATCATGACAGATAACGATGTGTCATTTTGCTAAAGCACAAATGTGAATCTTATGCGTCTATAAATTAGTAAATCGAGTAAACTGACCACCCAGCATATGTATATCAATATACCTTTGTTTTTCTTATTTCATTTATTATCACATTTAATTATCAGTAAGTAGGCAATATTATCACCAACCTTTTTCAGTTAGCACCTGACTGCTTAACCACTGTGCCACCAGGGCTCCTATGGGGTCATTTTGCTTTGGAATCAACTCAACAGCAATGGGTTTGGTTTTGGTTTGGTTTAGGCAATATTATGACCATTTGAACCCTGATGGCGCAGTGGTTAAGAGCTTGGCTGCTAACCAAAAAGTCAGCAGTTCAAATCTACCTGCTGCTCCTTGGAAACAGTATAGGGCAGCTATGAGTCAGAACAGACTTGATGGCAACATGTATGACCATTTTACCAGTAATTTTATCTAAAGTGATATTCAGATACTGAGGAGTCAGGAAGGTCTTGGGACATATCTCCCATGAATGTTCAGGGCCTACAATAAAGAATCTATACAATTAATCTGTTATTTAGTCTTATTGTTCATCCAATCTACAATCGACACACCTTAACTTCTAAGTCTATGCTACAGTCTGCACAATCAGAATCATACAGTAAATGAATGCTTCTAAAAACATTTTATGGTTCACTGGCAAGGTGTTATGTAAGCCTAATTTCAAAATACTATTTAACTTTACAATGTTAGTAATACTTGATTTTATTTGAACAACCATAAACCAGCTTAGGCAATCATAAACAGAATCCATATTACTTCTAGCAGTGGTACTGTAATCAATGTATCTAATTTAATTTTCAGGAGCAACAATCTGAAAGGTCTCTATGGAAATTAGTTTATATAAACTCAAAACCAAAGCCACGAATTTAATTCAGTTTTCAAGAGGAAGGAACTGGCTAAATATCATCATATATGGAAATTAGCCTTGTTAATTAGCGATCCAGAATTCTGTGGATGGTAACTAATATCTTGAATTTTTGGACCATAGCGGGCTGTGTAATTTTAGGTAGTTTTTTAACATTTCTCAATTTATAAATGAGAAAACTGAGGTATGAAGAAAACTTAAGTGACTTGCTCAAGACCACATCTAATAAGTAGCAGAGCTGATTCTTAAATCCAAGTCTCTTAAAAGTCCAGTGATTTTCACTTAAAAAAAAAAAAAAGGATGACTATTTCTAGGAAGAAAGCATCTGTATTTCAATTAGCTCTTTGCCAGAATATTCTTTATTGGAAACCTAACTCCCTCATATTGTATTTAAATATAATTGCCCTCTTAACTAAATGTTGAAAGAGAACAGTTAAGAAACGTCTTTTCTGTCCTGAGTTAACTTACCTTTCTTTGGTTTATAAATTTTTAAAAAATAATCAGCATTATATGGATCATTAAAAAGGACACTCAATATTGTCTTCTTCATGAATGACCACATCTACACAATTTCAAATTGGGACAATTTCAAATTTGTCTCAGGCTCTATTCTCTAGAGAAGAAAAATCAATGCAGTATTTAAATATATATACAGAGATTTATATCAAAGAAATGGCTCATGTGGTTATAAAGGCTGCAAAGTCCCAAGTCCATAGCTCAGGCTGGAGACTTCTCCTGACTCACGTAGCTACAGGAGCTGTAGAATCCAAGGTCGGGAGCTCATACAGCAGATCTCTGGCTCACAGGCTGTGGAGGCTGATGCATCCCAAGATCAGAAGGTAAGATGGCAGGTAAGCTGCTAAGTCAAGTCCCAAGAACCAGAGGTCCAATGAACAGAAGGCAGGTGCAGGATCCTGAGTGAGCGAAAGGCAGGTGCAGGATCCTGAGTGAGCGAAAGCCCTTGAGCCTTGCCAGAAATCCTACCTATATTGGATGGAGGTCACACACCCAAGGAAACTCCCTTTCAGCTGATTGGCTACTCACAGGGGATCCCATCATGGAGTTGATCACATTATATCATATCTCATCATGCAGATGATTACATCATTATATAACTGACAAACTATATCATAGCTGCTAAACCACTGAAAATCAGCCAAGTTGACACACAAACTTAAGCATCACAATCCACCCCTTGTCAAACTGGCACCTGTATAATCTCCTTATACCATACATAATCTCTGAATAAAGAAAATTATTATGTCATATTTGCACCTAATCTTATACAACTAATACCCATACAACCAAAAATGCACTAGCCTGTTTACTTCTTATATTTTGTAAGTGAAGAAAACAAAAATATTTGATGCACACCTACAAGGAAGAAATATTCATAATAATTACAGTCCTCACTTCTACAACTGGCCACACAGTCATAACTGGTATTTTGAACTATTTTCTCCTACCACACATTCTGTATTCCCTTTGCCTTCACCAAGCACCTCAGCTGGTCACGGTTCTTTGCCTGATGGGGTGACCCAAACCATCATTACAGAAGGATCTGGGCTATTAGTACTGATGTTGGAAGCAGTTTGCTGTAGTTTTCCATTGAATTTAATCACTGGGCATGGTAGTACTAAGAGATGCACTAAGGGATCTCCTATATTCCTGACATACTCTTCTTTACCTCCATTATGTAATATCAATTTGATTTTCTCTTGGTAATCAGGATCAGTTACACCAAACAATATGGTAACTCCCTTCTTTACCTATTGATACAGAGGCATAAGGAGCCCAAAGTAGCCAGGTGGCATTCTTAGCTTCCGGTTCAATAGAATCAGTGATGTGACTCCAGGTGGGAGCATTCCTTCCATTGGAACTAAGAACTCTAAACTCACACAGCATAGGGTAGTGGGGACAGGAAGCAAAAATTTTCTGAGTGGTTCACCAGGGGTAATACCAAGTGGTGCCACTCTCATTTCCACCCCTTGATTCCTGGACCTATGCATCCTGCTATAGGAGAAACTGTACCATATATTGGATGCTGGTTTAGAGCATATACAACCTCCTGCACAACATTGCCCCAATTCTGCAAAGTATTGCCACCTAGCTGACATCATAATTCTGTCTCTAGAAGGCCACTCATCATTCCATCAAGCCAGCTGCTTCAGGAGGATGGGGAACATGGTAAGACTAGAGAATTCCATGAACATAGGCTCATTGCCATGCTTCATTTGCTGTGAAGTGAGACCCTTGATCCAAGGCAATGCTGTGTGGGATACCAAGACGGCGGATAAGGCATTCTGTAAGGCCACGCATGATTTGGCAGAAGCATTGTATGTAGGGAAGGCAAATCCATATCCAGCATAAGTGTCTATTCCAGTAAGAACGAAACGCTGACCTTTCCATGATGGATGTGGTCCAGTGTAATCAACCTGCCACCAAGTTGCTGGCTGATCACCGCAAAGAATGATGACATATCAGGGACTCAATGTTGGTCTCTGTTGCTGGCAAATTGGGCACTCAGCAGTGGCTGTAGCCAAGTCAACCTTGGTGAGTGGATGTCCATGTCACTGAGCCCATGCATAAGCTCCATCCCTGCCACCATGGTCACTTTGTTCATGAGCCCATTAGGCAATGACAGGAGTGGCTGGGAAAGAGAATGACTGGTTTCCACAGAAAGCATCATCCTATCCACTTGATTGTTAAAATTTTCTGCTGCTGAGGTCACTCTTTGATGAGCATTCACGTGAGACAGAAATATCTTCACATCTTTGAGCCATTCAGAGACTTCTAGCCACATAGCTCTTTCCCATACCAATTGTCCAATTATGTTCCTTCCAAGCCCCTGACCATCCAGCCAAACCATTCACCACAGACAACAAATCAGTATACAATTACACATCTGGCCACTTCTCCTTCCAAGCAAAGTGAATGATTGGGTACACTGCTCAAGGTTCTGCCTGCTAAGAAGATTTCCCTTCACCACTGCCCTTCAGGGAAGTCCCAGAAAGAGGCTGTAGTGTGGCCACTGTCCACTTTAGAGTGGTGCCTGTATATCATGCAGAACCATCTGTAAACCATGCATGAGTTTTCTCTTCTTCAGTTAACTGATCATAAGGAATTCCCCATGAGACCATAAGTACAGACTGGGAGATGGAAGGTAATGTGACAGGAGTGGAGACCATGGACATTTAGGCCACTTCCTCATGCAACTTACTTTGCTTTCAGGTCTTGCTTGGGACTGATCTCATGTACACCACTTGCATTTATTGATGAAATGTTTCTGTGCGTGTGTAACTTCGTGGCTCTATGGGTCAGGCAACATGCAGTTCAAGATGGACAGTTCAGGCTACATGGTGATTTGATGGCCCACAGTTAAGCATTCAATCTCTACTAAGACCCAGTAACAAGTCAAAAGCTGTTTCTCAAAAGGAGAGTAGTTATCTGCAGAGTATTGTAGGAATTTGCTCCAAATCCTAAGGGTCTGCACTGTAATTCACCAATAGGGGTCTGCCAAAGGCTCCAAACAGCATCTATATCTGCCACTGACACTTCAAGCACCACTGGACCAGGCAGATCATATGGCCCAAGTGGCATAGCCATTTGCACAGCAGCCTGAACCTGTTGCAGAGCAATCTCTTGGTCTGGGTCTCACTCAAAACAAGTAGCTTCTTGAGTCACTTGATAAATAGGCTGGAGTAGCACACCCAAATGAGGGATATGTTGCTTCCAAAATCCAAAGAGGCCCACTAGGCCTTGTGCCTCCTTATTAGTTGTGGGAGGGGCCAGGCGCAATAACTTATCTTTCACTTTTAAAGGAATAGCTCAACATGCCCCACACCCCTAGACCCCTAGAAATTTTACTTAGCTGGAAAGCACCTGAATGTTTCTTGGATTAATTTCCCACCCTCTAATCGCCAGCACTGGGTCTGGGTTGGGAGACAGCAATGGGTTTGGTTTGGTTTTAGCATGCAAATATTTGACCAATAAGTCCAGAGTCATTGACACTTCTTCCTTACAAGGTCCAATCAGCATAATGTCATCAGTGTAATGGACCAGAGTGACATCTTGTGGAAGGGAAAGGTGCTCATTATTCCTGAGGATTAAATTATGACATAGGGCTGTAGAGGTGTTATATCCCTGAGGTAGGACAGTGAAGGTGTGTTGCTAGCCTTGCCAGCTAAAGTCAAATTGCTTCTGGTGGGCCTTTGAAAAAGGTATGGAGAAAAAGCCATTAGCCAGATAAATAGCTGCATACCAGCCACCAGGAGATGTACTGATTACCTCAAGTAACAAAACTACATATGGAACAGCAGCTGCAACTGGAGTCACCACCTGGCTAAATTTTTGATAATCCACTGTTGTTCTCCCAGATCCAAATATGCCAGATAGGCAAGTTGAATGGGAATCACCAACCCCTACATCCTTGAAGTCCTAGATGGTGGCAATAATCACTGCAAGCCTTCCAGGAATGCAGTATTGCTTTTATTTTACTATTTTCATTAGCAGTTCTAATGGCTTCCACTTGGTTTGTCCTACCATAATAGCCCTTACTCCACTTGTCAGGAAACCAGTGTGGGAGTCTTGTCAATTGCTGAGCATATATATTCCAATTATTCATTCTGAAACTGGGAAAATCACTATAGGATGTGTTCTGGTGCCCACTGAACCTACTGTGAGATGGACATGATCTAAGACTCCACTAATAACCTGACCTCCATGTGCCCCCACTCTGGCTGGTCTGCTACAGTGACATTTTGGGTCTCCTGAAATTAGTGTTAGTTCTGAGTCAATATCCAGTAATCCTTGAAACGTCTGATTATTTCCTTTACCCCAAAGAACAGTCACTCTTGTAAAAGACCATAGATTCCTTTGGGGAAGGCTAGGAGAAAGATTGGCAGTGTAGTGGGGTCCTTCCTCAAGTGGACCTGGTCTCCCCTTCATTCAAGGAGTTGTGGGTCTTTAAACTCACTCAAGCCTGGGAATTCATTGATGGGCCTTGATTCTCTATTCTGGTGATTCCAGTTAGACTGCTATTTCCATGACTTAGAATTCTTCTGCTGTACAGATAAGGTAAATATTAAGTAGATTTCCTACCTATTTCACTCCTAGAGACACCATGACTAAGTAGCCAACACCGTAAGTCCACACGAGTCAGACTGTTCTGATTACTGCTTTGAGCCCACTATTCATTACGATAACCATGCCCACCTTGTGTTTGTTGATTAAATGTTGCCATTTGGCCTGTACAACCACAAGGTCCAATCAGCCCCATTGTAGTTAGGTGTCTTAATTCAGTTAGGGCAGTTTTCACTGTCAAATCTGACTTACATAAAATAGCAATCACAGCAGTCTTCAAGGATGTTGGGGCTCCCTTCACAAAGTTGTTCCTCACTGTTGTGGTTAAGGTGGGTCCTCTGGGCACTGCATGTGTGGGTCTGAGGGTCTAGTCTGATAAATCCACTCTAATATGCTAATTTCCCTGAGACTTTGTATACCTTCTTCTACAGTATACCAAGGCAAGTCTGGGCCTTTAAATTGGTGTTGACAAAGAATATTGAATACACCATGGACTGCCAGAAGAATGAACAAATCTGTCTTGGAAGAATACAGTCAGAATGCTGATGAATCCAAGATTGAACGGTCATAAGCAGGCCTCTTGCTCACAGAAACCAGCCGCAGGATCCAGAGCAAGCAAAAGCCTGTAAGCCTTGCCAGAAAGTCCACCCATACTGGATGCAGGCCACAATCCCAAGAAAACTCCCTTTCACCTGACTGGCTACTCACAGCAGATCCCATCCTGGAGGTGATCACATTATCTCAGATCTCATCATGGAGTTGATTATATCATTATACGACTGCTAGACTGCATCATATCTGCCAAACCACTGAGAATCCTGGCCTAGCCAAGTTGACACACAATCTTAACAATCACAGTGCTTTTGTATGGGTTCAGAACTCATCATGTTAGATATAATGTGCTTCGTACACTGTCTGGCACAAAGAAGGTGCTCAATAGATGTTTTATGGTTGAATAATGAATACAATTAAATGTAATTCAATCTGCATCTACTACCAAACATCACCTTTAGTTACTGGAGCATTTTTTTCTTTGATTTTTTTGAAAATCAGTACAGCCTGCTCTCGGAAAGACTGTGGCAAAAGTACCTACATTCTGAAAAAAAAAAAAAAAAAACTCAAAAATAATCCTAATTGTGAAAATCTTTTGGTAAAAGAATGTGAGTTTTATTCTTGCTGATGGGCTCCTTAAAATTTATGTGAAGATTCTCTGTTGAGTTTTGTCAAAAACCAAAAGCTAACAGACACATATACAACACTCTATCCAACAACATCACCATATACATTCCTCTCTAGTACAATGGGTTATTCTCAAGGATAGACCATATGTTAGGCCACAAAGCAAGTCTGAATAAATTGTAAAAAATTGAAATTATATAGAGTATATTTTCCAATCACTATGGAGTGAGATTAAAATTTAATAACAGAGATAAAATGGAAAATTAAGAAATATGTGGAAATTAAACAATGTACTACTAAATAACTAATAGGTCAAGGAAGAAATCAAGAGAAAAATTGGAAAATACTTAGAATTAAATGAAAATGAAAGTGCAACATACCAAAACTTATGGTGTGCTGTGAAGGCAGTACTCAGAGGGAAATTCATAGCAGTAAACACCTACATTAAAAAAGAGGAAAGATCTAAAATCAACAGCCTAACTCTATAATTTGAGGAACTAGAAAAAAGATGCACAAACCAAGCCCAAAGTTACCAAAAGAATAGAAATAATAATGATCAGAGCAGACATAAATGAAATAAACAATAGAAAAACAATACAGGCAATCAATGAAATCAGAACTTCGTTTTTTGAAAAGATCAATAAAATTCATAAACCTCTAGTTAGACTGACAAAGAAAGAAAGAAGATGCAAGTATCTAACATCAGAAATAGAAGTGAGGACATTACAACTGATCCTAAGCAAATAAAAAGAATCATAAAGGAGTACTATGGTAATTGTACACCAACAAATTAGATACAACAAATTAGATAACCTGGATGAAATGGACAAATTACTAGAAATACGAAAACTTCCTATACTGACTCAAGAAGGAATAGAAGATCTCAATAAACCCATAATAAGTGAAGAGATTAAACTAGTCATCAAAAAGCTCCCAAAAAAGAAAAGTCTGAGCCAGGTGGCCTCACTGGGGAACTCTCCCAAACATTTAAAAGAAATGACTCAATCTTTTTTAAACTTTTCCAAAAAATAGAAGAGGTGGGAACATCTCCTGGCTGAGTCTATCAGGCAAGCATTACATTGATACCAAAGTCAAACAAGCATTCCTTTGATACCATAAAAAAAAAAAAAATATTTCTTATGAATATGAATGCAAAGATTCTTAACAAAATAGTAGCATACCAAATACAAAAGCACATTAAAAGGATAATGCATCATGATCATGGGATTTATTCCAGGAAAGCAAGGGTGGGTCAACATTAGAAAAGCAATCAACATAGTACACCACATGATCATCTTAATGGCTGCAGAGAAGGCATCTGACAAAATTCAGCACCCTTTCATCATAAAAAGAAAAAAAAAATACATAAATCAGGGATAGAAGGGAAATTCATCAGTCTGATAAAGGTTTGCAAGTTGTGGCCCTTGGTCTCGATTCTTGCAATATAGACCAACGCCTAAAGTTAATAAATGGGGGCTTGGTTTTGGACCAGACAAAGAAGACCACATGGGTGCCTGATGCTGATGAGGCATGATATAATTTATCATGAACATGTGGTGAAGCAGATAACAGCTCAGATGGAACTTCCTCGTTGGTGACCATGGGCAGGAGAGCATAGTATGCCCCTCTTTGAGACATGGATGCTTCTCTCTGTGCCCCCTCCCAGGTCTCACCCTATGAGTCCCTTCATTTGAATTCTTCTTGGTTGTAATAAACCTATAGTAAGTATGGCATGCTTTCTGTGAATTCTGTGAGTCATTCCAGCAAATTATCAAACCCAAAGGAGGAGGGGCTGGTCTGAAGTGGAGGGAGTCATGCAGACTGCCAAGCTTACAGCCGGTACCCACTAACCTAGCCATGGTGGCTAGGGATGAGAGAGAGAGGGCTTTGTGGGCAGCTCTGGTCTGTATTGAACAGGGAAGGGAAGCTGAGATTTCCACAGAACATAGCTGGAGTGTGGAGTGGGATTAGTTACCCACCACATGGTTTGGCATCAGAAGTGGGTGATCTTATTCTCTCTGGACTGGTTTGCACAATTGGTGTAGTCAACAGGGTCCGCTACAGTGGCCCTTTACAACACAAGGGCATTTATGAAAAACCCACAGCTAACATTATATTTAATGGAGAAAGGCTGAGAGGTTTCCCCTTAAGATCAGGAACAAGACAAAGATAACTGCTCTCACCCCTATTACTAAATATTGTACTGAAAATTCTACCCAAAGCAATTAGGCAAGAAAAAGAAATTAAAGGTATCCAAATAAGGAAAGAGAAAATAAAACTATCCCTTTTCACAGCTAACATGATGCTACATAGGGCTCCAAAGAATACACAGGAAAACTACTAGCACTAATAAATGAATTCAGCAAAGTGGCAAGAGAAAAGATTAACACAAAAAAAAATCAGTTGGGTTTTTATACATTAAAAAACATTAGCAAGGAGCAAACTGAAAAGGAAATTAAGAAAAACAATTCCCTTTACAATAGCATGTAAAATAATAAAATACCTAGCAATAAATTTGACTAAGGAAGTGAAATACTTGCACACTGAAACTATAAAACATTACTGAAAGACATTAAAGAAGACCTAAATACATAGAAGGGCATTCCATGTGTATGAATTGGAAGACGTAGTACTGTTAAGATGTCAATACGACCTAAAGGAGTCTATAGAGTCAATGCAATACACGTTAAAATCCCAAAAGATGTCTTTGCAGAAATGGAGAAGCCAATCCTCAAATTCATGTGGAATGGCAAGGAGCTCCAAACAGCCAAAGAAATCTTAAAAACCAACAACATAAGAGGACTTACACTTGTTGATCTCAAAACAAATTACTAAGCTACTATATTCAAAACAGTCTGGTAGTGATACAATTATAGACATATAGAACAATGGAATAGAATTGAAAGTCCATAAATAAATCCATACAGCTACAATCAACTGACCTTGGAAAAGGGTGTTAAGTCCATCCAGTTGTGGAAGAATAATCTCTTTAATAAATGGTGCTGGGATAACATACCTCATGTCATGTACGAAAACTAACTTAAAATGGATAAAACACCTAAACATAAGAACTAAAACCATAAAACTCTTAGAAAACAAAGAGGAATGCTTTGGAACCTAGATTTTAACAATGAATTCTAACATATCACACCACTAGCAAGAGCAACAAAAGACAACATGGATAAATGAAATGGAACCTCATCAATACTAAAAATGTTTGTTCCATCAAAGGACTTTATCAAAAAAGTGAAAAGACATCCCTCAGATTGGGAGAAAATTTGGGGGAAATGTGATCTGATAAGGGTTTAATATCCAAAATATATGAAAACAAAAACAGACATTTGTATACCAATGTTCATTGCAGCACAATAGCCAAAAGCTGGGAACAACCTAAATGTTCATCAACAGATGAAAGGATAAATAAAATATGGTGCCTACATATGATGGAATAGTACTCAGCCATACAGAGAAATAAAGTCCTGATACATGCTACAACATGGATGACCCTTGAAAACATTACGCTGAGTGAAATAACTCAGTCAAAAAAGGACAAATATTGTATGATCCCACTTATGTAAAATATGTGGAATAGGCAAGTGTATAGAGACCAAAGTCTATTGATTGTTATCAGGGATGGGCAGGAAAGAGTAGAAAAGAGGGATTCATTGCTTAGGGGACACTGAGCTTCTATTAACAATGATGGAAAGATTCAGAAATGGATAATAAGAATGGCTAAACAACATGATAAACATAATGTCACCAAATTGTTGATGTGAAGAATGTTGAAATGGCCAGTATTTTGTTACATAAGTATTTGCCAAGATTTAAAAAAGATTCAAAGGAGACTTCTGGTGTAACAGCGTGAGTGTCTGTCTCTTTTCACTCCCCAGTGAAACTGGTTAAAATTATTTTTAAAAAAACCATTCAAACCCTCTGGAAATGATTCTAAGAAAAAGCAGCAAAGGAAGAAAGATCTATTCAAGAAAATTTATGAAAATTTAGTAATAAAAATATGTCTCTTGTATTTGAACCACAACTACTCCTTCCTTCACCCCTCCCGGACCAGTAAGATGGAGACTTCATTTCAGATTGCTGCATCCAACAAAACAAGGTTCCCGCTCTCCCTAGCTCCCATTTGGAGGGCTTCCTTTCCAAGAGAAACAGAGTTTCAGCATTTCTCATCCTGCTTCCAGCTACCTGTTGCTGAGGCAAGGTCCTGGGCAAGTGTGGTGAAGAAGTTGGATTGTTTTTTTCCACCCAGTCCCCACTCAGAGTGGAGGCTGTACCCTTGGAAGTGGTATGCTGAGAATACTGGAGCCCTGATCACCCTTATGCCAGAGCATGGAGTGATGGTTCCACATCAGTAAAGGCAAGCCAAGAAGACTTCAAGTTACTGTTTCCACTGAAAACTCATCTCCTGGAATGGAGATATCACTCGGAGAAAAGCTTGCCATTGTCCCCATCTCCAGCTTCAGAGTTCTGGCTCAGAGATTTTTCCTGGAGGGAGAAATAGGCCATAAAGCAGATAGCTCCTAATTTCTTCCCAAAGGAATTGGCTTCATTTGTAACACAGCCTGGAGAAGTTCAGGCCTAAGGGTGCTATCAAGAACAGGGAAGGTTGTGGTGAAAGTCATTTGGAAGAGAACCTGGAAATAAGACAGCTGAGAGGATGCCACCTGGGGCCATGACAAATATCAGTCACTGATCTCATAAAGTATTTGTTCAATAGAGCCACAATTTGACTAGATTGATTTGGAGAGCAATTTACGCCCTGGGGTATTGTTGAAAACAATAGAGAAATTTGTTGGCAATTAGTGAAATTTAACAACTGAGTATAGCCAGGGAAGGAGAGGAAGAGCATCCTACAAATACCACTTCCATCCCAAAGTGACCATGATCGTATATAAAGCTGTGCTTCCTTGAGAAACCACATCAGAGGTTTAACACTGTAAGGACTGAGAAGAGGGGGTAGACTTCAATAAAATAATCCAGTCAATCATAAACAAACAAAACAATGATAACAAGCCTTGGCAGGGAGAAGGAGAGAAACCAGTGTCTAGAGTTGCTGCATTATCTGAAACATCTACTTTCCAACAACAACAAAAAAAAATTGTGAGACATGCAAAGAAGCAGGGAAGTATGATGCATACACTGGAAAAAAGAGGCAAGTAACAGAAACTGCCACCAAGAGGGGCCAGATGTCATATCTAACAGGAAAACACTAAGTAGCCATTTATAAAAAGTTTACAGAACTAAAAGAAAGAATGATTAAAGAAGCAAAGGCAGGAAAGGATGCCAATGTCGCATTAAATAAAGAAAATTAATAAAGAGGTAGAAATTATTTTAAAGAAAGTGAGAGAGCCAAATGGAAATCCTGGAATTGAAAAGTACAATAACTGAAAAATGTTTTAAACCACTAGGAATATTCAACAATAAGTTGAACTAGCAAAAGAAAGGATCAGTGAACTTGAAGATAGACTGATAAGGATTATACAAGCTGAAGATCAGAGAGAAAAAAAGAATGAAGAAAAACCAACAAATACTCAGAAAAATGCAGGACACCATTAAGTGCACCAACATATGCTTAATGGTAGTACCAGAAGAAGTGGAGAGAAAGAAGGAAAAATATTTGAAGAAATAATAGGTGAAACGTTACCAAACTTATTGAAAAACAACAACTTACACGTCCAGGAAGCTTCACAAACCCCAAGTAGGATAAACGCGAAAACTAAAACCCAAACCCACTGCCATCAAGTTGATTCCAACTCACAGCAACCCTACAGGACAGAGTAAAACCTCCCCCATAGGGTTACCAAGGGTATAAATCTTTACAGAAGCAGACTGCCACATTTTTCTACCATGGAGCAGCTGGTGGGTTTGAACCGCCAACCTTTTGGTTTGTGGCCAAGAGCTATAACCACTGCACCGCCAGAGCGCCTCAGGATAAACACGAAGAGATCCACAAATAGACACATCATCTTCAAAATGGTGAAAGGCAAACATAAGGAGAAAATCTTCAAAGTAGCAAGAGAAAAACAATGCCTTATTTACAAAGGAACATCAGTAAGAATAACAGATGATATCTCAGGAGAAGCAATGGAAGCCAGGAGGCAGTGGGATGATATATTCGAAGAGGTCAATAAGGAAAAAAATCTGTTAACCAAGAATTCTATGTCCAGCAAAGCTATCTTTCAAAAATAAAGCTTAAATAGACTTTCCAGATAAACAACTTTCCACCTTACAAGAACTACTAAAGGAAGTTTTTCTGATGAAAGCATGCAACCTTAGATGGTAATTCAAACTCACAGAAAAAAAACAAAGGGCTCTGACAAAGATAACTATATAATCATAAAAGATTATAAATGCATATTTTTCTCGTAAGTGATTTAAAAAGCAATTGTATGATACACATATAATATGTCTTATTTACATGTGTAGATAATATAGGTGGGCCTGTGATATTTAAAAATGTAATATATTGGTCAGTAACAGCATAAAGGAGGTAGGTGAGAACAAAGCTATATGAGGCTAGGAAATAAGTACAGTTGGTAATCATTGTAACAGTACATTGTTGGGTTTGTAACATTAATAGAAGTAATATCTATAACGATAATACCACAAAAAAGGGAAAGAGAATAGAGTTATATAGGAGCAATATTTCTATATATGGCTGGAATTAAGCTTGTATAATCCTGAAGCTGATTCTGATGAGGTAAGATGTATATGGTAAACTCCAGAGCAATCACTAAAAATATCTCAATAAATATAGTGGAAATGTCATTAAAGAGTTCAAAACGCTACATTAAAAAAAAAATTTACCTAATTTAAAAAAATAAAGCAGTAAGAAGGAGTAGAGGAATAAAAACATGAGATATATAGAAAAAATATAAAATGTTGGAAGTAAATAAAACAATATCCACAATAACATTAGCTGTAAATGGATTAGGTAATCCAATCAAAATGCAGGGATTGTCAGACTGGATAAAATTTTAAAAAATAAGGAAAACAAAATGACCCAATTATATGCTGTCTACAGGAGACCACCCTGGATTCCAAGATAAAAATAGATTTAAAGTAAAAGGATAGAAAAAGGCATGTTACACAAACAGCAACAATAAATTTGGAAGATATAACAATTATAAACATATATGCACTGAGTAACAGAGTATAAAAATGTATGATGCAAAAACTGACAAAAAATAAAAGGGGAAATACACAATTTAACAATAATAGAGATAACAAATAGAACACCTAGACATAAAATCAACAGAGAAATAGAAGACTTGAACAACATTATAAACCAGCTAGCCCTAATGGATATCTACAGAATACTGCATCCAACAACAGAATATACATTCTTCTCAAGTGCACATGGAACATTCTCCAGGATAGACCATGTGCTAGGCCACAAAGTAAGCTTCCATAAATTTCAAAACATAAATAATACAAAGTATTTTCTCCGACTACAATTGAGTAAAATTAGAAAACATTAACAGAAAGAAATTTGAGAAGCTCCCTAACATGTGGAATTAAACAACACATTTCTAAATAGCCAATGGGCCAAAGATGAAATCAAAAGGAGAATCAGAAAATATTTTAAGATGAATAAAAATGAAGACACGGCATACCAAAATTTATGGAAAACAGCTAAAGCAGCACTTAGAGGAAAAATTATAGTATAAACGCCTTTATTAAGAAAGAATGAAAATCTCAAATCAATAGCCTAAACTTCCACCTTAAGAAACTAAAAAAGAAGAACAAACTAGACCTATAGAAAGCAGCAGGATGGAAATAATAAAGATTCAAGTGAAAATTAATGAAATAGAGACTAGGGAAACAATAGATAAAATCAGTAAAACAAGCTGATTCCCTAAAAAATTCAACAAAATTGATAAACCTTTAGCTAGAATGACCAAGGTAAGAAGAGAGAAGACTCAAATTACTAACATCAGAAATAAAGGGGGGTACATACTATTTACCCTATAGAAATACAAAGGGTTGTAAAGGAATAACACAAACAATTGTATGCCAATGAATTAGTTAATTTGGGTGAAATGGACAAATTCTTAGAAAAACACGAATTATCAGTAGTGACTCAAGAAGAAAAAATTTGAATAGACTCATAACAAGTGAAGAGACTGAATCAATAATTAAAAAATTACACACAAAGAAACACCCAGGTCCAGATGACTTCACTGCTGAATTGTGCCAAACATTTAAAGAAGAATTCATTCCAATTCATCAACTCCTCCAAAATAACAGCGGAATGGGAAACATTTCCTAAACAATTTTATTAGACCAGTAATATCCTGATATCAAACCCAGATGAAAACATCCAGGAAAACTACAGACCAATATCTCTTATGAATATGGATGCAAAAATGCCCAACAAAATACCACCAAGCCAAATCAGGCAACACATAAAAAGAATTATACACCAGGATCAAGTGGGATTTATCCCAGGAATGCTAGGTTAGTTGAACATCCAAAAATCAATTAGTGTAATACCTCATATCAATAGAATAGAAAACAAAAATCACCTGATCATTGGAATAGATGCAGAAAAGGCCTTTGACAAAATTCAAAACTCTTACATGATAAAAACACTCCAAACACTGGGAAAACAAGGGCATCTATGAAAAACTCACAGGTGCAGTGGTTACCAGCAAGGCCAGCAGTTCAAATCCACCAGCCACTCCTTGGAAACCCTATGGCGCAGTTCTACTATGTCCTATGGGGTTGCTATGAGATGGAATTGATGCGATGGCAAAGGTTTTTTTTTTTAAAAAAAAATCAAATTTAATAGTGAAAGACAGGATGCTTTCCCCCTAAGATCAGAAATAAGACAAAGGTATTTGTTCTTGCCACTTATACTCAAATTGTACTGGAGGTTCTAGGGGTTAGGATTTACAGCACATATATTTGGGTGATACAATTCAATCCATAACAGACCCCTACCGCACAACATACACAAAAAAGTAACTCAAAATAATCAAAGACTTAAATGTAAGAGCCAAAATATTAAAACTCTTAGAAGAAAATGTAGGGATAAATCATGACCTTGAATTAGGAAAGGGATTCTTAGATATAATACCAAAATCATGAGCAACAAAAGAAGAAAGATAAATTAAACTTTATCAAAATTAAAAACTTTGTGCTTGAAAGGACACCATCAAGAAAGTGAAAAGACAACCCATAGAATAGGAGAAAATATTTTCAAATCATATATCTGATGAGGGATTTGTATTAAGGATACCTAAAGAACATTTAAAATTCAACATTAAAAAACAATCCAACTTAAAAATGATGAAGGATCTGAATAGACATTTCTCTGAGAAAAATATGCAAATGGTCAATAATCACATGAAAAAATGCTCCACTATTCATCAGGAAAATGCAAATCAAAGCTACAATGAGATACCACTTCACATCTACTAAGATGGTTACAATAAAAAAGTCGGATAATAACAGCAAGAATGTGGGGAAATTAGAACACTTATACGTTGCTAGTGGGAATGTAAAACAGCACAGTCTCATTGGGAAACGGTCTGGCAGTCCCTCAAATCATGAAACATAGAGTTACTATATGACCCAGCAATTCCACTCCAAGGTATATGTTAGGTGCCTTGCAGTCAGTTTCAACTTATAGAGACCCTATGTACAATAGAACCAAACACATTCCAGGCCTGTGTCATCCTCACAATCATTGCTATGTTTGAGCCCATTGTTGACGCCACTGTGTCAATTCATCTCCTTGAGGGTCTTCCTCTTTTTTCCTGACCCTCTATTTTACCAAGCATGATGGCCTTGTCCAGGGACTGCTCCCTCCTGATAGCATGTCCAAAGTAAACAAGATGAAGTCTCACTATTCTCACTTCTAAGGAACGTCCTGGCTGTACTTCTTCCAAGACAGATTTGTTCACCCTTCTGGCAGGCCATGGTATATTCAATATTCTTCGCTGACACCATAATTCAAAGGCATTAATTCTTCTTTGGTCTTCTTTATTCATTCTCCATCTTTCGCATACATTCTAAAAAAAATACATTCTAGGCAATTGAAAATACCACAGCTTGGGCCAGGCACACCTTAGTCCTCAAGGTGCATCTTTGCTTTTTAACACTTTAAAGAGGTCTTTTGCAGCAGATTTTCCCAAAGCAAGATACTGCTTGATTTCTGCACTGCTGCTTCCATGGATGTTGATTATGGAGTCAAGCAAAATGAAATCCTTGACCACTCAAATCTTTTCTCCACTTACCACGATGCTGCTTTTTGGTCCAATTGTGAGGATTTTTGTTTTCTTTATGTTCAGGTGTAATCCATACAGAAGGTTGTAGTCATTGATTTTCATCAGTAAGTCCTTCAAGTCCTCTTCACTTTCAGCAAGCAAGGTGTTATCTGCATATCAAAGTTTGTTAATGTCATTGTTAAGTGCCATTGAGTTGGTTCTGACACATAGCGACCCTATGCACAACAGAACACAACACTGCCCGGTCCTGAGCCATCCTTTACAATCATTGTTATGCTTGAGCTTAAGCCACCGTGCCAATCCACCCCGTTAAGGGTCTTCCTCTTTTCCACTGACCCTGTACTCTGCCAAGCATGATGTCCTTCTCCAGGGACTGATCCCTCCTGACAACATGTCCAAAGTATGTAAGACGCAGTCTCGCCATCCTTGCCTCTAAGAAGCATTCTGGCCGTACTTCTTCTAAGACAGATTTGTTCATTCTTTTGGCAGCCCATGGTATATTCAATATTCTTCACCAACACCACAATTCAAAGGCGTCAATTCTTCTTCGGTCTTCCTTATTCATTGCCCAGCTTTCACATGCATATGATGTGATTGAAAATACCATGGCTTGGGTCAGGCGCACCTTAGTCTTCAAGGTGACAACTTTGCTTTCCAACACTTTAAAGACGTCCTTTGCAGCAGATTTACCCAATGCAATGCGTCTTTTGATTTCTTGACTGCTGCTTCCATGGCTGCTGATTGTGGATCCAAGTAAAATGAAATCCTTGACAACTTCAATCTTTTCTCCATTTATCATGATGTTGCTCATTGGTCCAGTTGTGAGGATTTGTGTTTTCTTTATGTCGAGGTGTAATCCATACTGAAGGCTGTGGTCTTTGATCTTCATTGGTAAGTGGCTTCAAGTCCTCTTCACTTTCAGCAAGCAAGGTTGTGTCATATGCGTAATGCAGGTTGTTAATGAGTCTTTCTCCAATCCTGATGCCCCGTTCTTCTTCATATAGTCCAGCTTCTCAGATTATTTGCTCAGCATACAGATTAAACAGGTGTGGTGAAAGAATATAACCCTGATGCACACCTTTCCTGACTTTAAACCAATCACTATCCCCTTTTTCTGTCTGAACAACTGCCTCTTGATCTATGTAAAGGTTCCTCACGAGCACAATTAAGTGTTCTGGAATTCCCATTCTTTGCAATGTTATCCATAATTTGTTAAGATCCACATAGTCGAATGCCTTTGCATAGTCAATAAAACACGTAAACATCCTTCTGATATTCTCTTCTTTCAGCCAGGATCCATCTGACATCAGCAATGATATCCCTGGTTCCACATCCTCTTCTGAAACCAGCCTGAATTTCTGGCAGTTCCCTGTGGATATACTGCTGCAGCCATTTTTGAATGATCTTCAGCAAAATTTTGCTTACGTGTGATATTAATCATATTGTTCTATAATTTCCACATTCGGTTGGATCACCTTTCTTGGGAATAGGTATAAATATGGATCTTTTCCAGTCAGTTGGCCAGGAAGCTGTCTTCCATATTTATTGGCATAGATGAGTGAGCACCTCCAGAGCTACATCTGTTTGTTGAAAGATCTCAATTGATATTCCATCAATTCCTGGAGCCTTGTTTTTTGCCAATGCCTTCAGAGCAGCTTGGACTTCTTCCTTCAGTACTATCGGTTCCTGATCCTATGCCGCCTCTTGAAATGATTTGTTAATGAGTCCTCCTCCAATCCTGATGCCCCATTCTTTTTCACATAGTCCAGCTTCTCGGATTATTTGCTCAGCATACAGATTGAAGTATGGTGAAATGATACAACCCTGACCCACACCTTTGCTGATTTTAAACCATACAGTTCCCATTTTTCTATTTGAACAACTGCCTCTTGGTCTATGTACCAAGAGCATCAAGGTTCCATACGAGCACAATTGAGTGTTCTGGAATTCCCATTCTTTACAATGATATCCAAAATGTGTTATGATTCACACAGTCAAATGCCTAAAACATGGGTAAGCATTTTTCTTGTATTTCCTGCTTTCAGCCAAGATCCATCTGACATCAGCAATGATATGTCTTGTTCACATCCTCTTCTGAATCTCGCTTGAATTTCTGGCCATTGCCTGCTGAAGTATTGTTGCAACCATTTTTTAATTATCTTCAGCATAATTTTGCTTGCATGTGATATTAATGATATTGTTTGATAATTTCTGCATTCTGTTGGGTCACCTTTCTTTGGAATAGGCATAAATATGGATCTCTTCCAGTCAGTTGGCCAGATAGCTGTCTTCCAAAGTTTTTGGCATAGACAAGTGAGCGCTTCCAGTGTTCCATTCACTTTTTGAAACGTCTTAATTGGTATTCCATCAATTCCTGGAGCCTTGTTTTTCATCAATGCCTTCTGTGCAACTTACACTTCTTCTTTGAGTACTATTGGTTCTTGATCATATGCTACCTCCTGAAATGGTTGAATGTCAACCAATTCTTTTAGGTACAGTGACTCTATAGTATTCCGTCCATCTTTTTTGATGCTTCTTGTGTTATTCAATAGACATGTGCCCAAGAGAAACAAAAACATATATATCCACACTAGTACTTATTGGTGAATGTTGATAGCATCATTGTACATAATAGCAAAAAGACAGAAACAACCCACATGTCCATCAACTGACAAATAGATAAACTAAATGTGGTATATTCATACAATGGAACATTATTCAGCCGGAAAAAAAATAAAGTGCTAATACTTGCTACAACATGGATAAGCCTTGAAAATATTACTCAAGTCAGTCACACACACACACACACAAAACACACATATTATATGATTCCATTCATATGAAATCCAGAATAGGGAAGTCTATAGAGACAAAAAGTAGACTAGTGGTTACTTAGGGCTGGGAGATGTGATGGGACGGTTACGGGAGTG
Source organism: Elephas maximus indicus (assembly GCF_024166365.1). Taxonomy (NCBI): domain Eukaryota; kingdom Metazoa; phylum Chordata; class Mammalia; order Proboscidea; family Elephantidae; genus Elephas; species Elephas maximus. The sequence continues at coordinate 33,336,189 of NC_064830.1, forward strand.
ACAGTTAGCTTTTAGTTGATGAAAATATTCTGAAATCAACTGTGTTGATAGCTGTACATCTGTGAATATGCTAAAAAACAGTCAAAATGTACCCTTTAAATGGGTGAATTATATGGTATGTGAATTATATCTCAATAAAGCTGTTTTAATTTTTTTCTAATTCAAAATTATATTAAGGAAAATGGATTCCAAAAGGAGAAAGAAGTCAGAATGATCTATTCTAAGACAAGACAGGATTTTGAAGACCTTTCTGGATCAGATGGTATCCAAAGTACTAAGATCCCAGAAAATGGACCTATGAGTTTATTTGCAGTGGCAATTCATACAACTAAAAATGAGCACAGCCCAGCGTTATTTTTTGTTGTCGCTACTTTCTGTCAAGTCCATTCTGACTCATGGATGCCCCATGTGTGCAGAGTGGAACTGCTCCATTGGTTTTCAAGGCTGTGGCTTTTCAGAAGCAGACTGCCAGGCCTGTCTTCCAAGGATCCTCTGGGTGGGTTCGAAACTTGTGACTAGTACTTGAGCACTTAACCCTTAAGGATTACCTAAAAAATCATTAAAGAAAATAGAGGTCATATGTTGTGTACTTCTGCTACCACTATTTTTTGTGTATGTTGTCACTAACAAAGGCAGTGAAAATTTCTAGCCTAAGAGCACCATCATGAATTTATAGGTTAGACTCAAATATAGAAGAGAGAATGAAATAAAACATTTTCTATTCGTTGGGCTGCCAATCACTTGCATTTTCTGTGATCATTTCTCAGGCTCCAAAAAACTTCCAGGAAATTCAAAATTTTGACAGTCTAGAAACTTGAAGCAAGGCTGTAAGACACTTTGTGGATTGTTCAAATTTTGAGGAAAATTGCTGACTGCAGCCAGAGGGTGGTCTTCCAAATTGAATTTAGATCTAGCCATGGGTTACAGAGATAAACCATGATGAACTGGGAAAAATGTCCTACTGGGTCCATTAAAGTAGGACTTTTAACCCCTCATCTGCACCAATAGACATGGAACGCTCCCTCTAACTGCATGAAAGTCACTACATCATTATCTTGGATTTTTCACTTGTTTCAGAAAAACATGCTAGAAAGTACAAACATATACAATGAAACACTTTATGTATCAGAAAAACTAATGTGCAATTTCATTCTAGGAAATAATGTGCTGTTTTAATTTAGGAAAGTTATTTTGTCTATTCATATATATATTTTTAAATAGGATAAAAACCAGGATAAATGTAATTATCTTACACAATGCATCTCCTCTGTAAGGGTTAAGGGTCATAGCTTTTGGGGATAGAGGCACTTTACCCACACAAGAAAACTGCTTTCATTATTCTTTATACATTTAAGTGAGTATAAATCCATTTTCCAATTCCTGTTTCTTTTCATCTTCTAACGATGACTTTCAAACACTTTATTTTTCTTCCAATTTCCTAAATGCCCCATGCCTTAAATTCCACCCTTCTTTGCTCAAATATTTTAAACACAAGCACTTATAAAAAATACTACAATAAACTCACAGGACTGCAGGCTTAGATCTCTTGTACTACTGCAGTTCCCACAACCCCCTCCCTACAGTACTTTCCCACCTCCTCTCCCTCCACTCCAGAGAGTGAAAGCTGACATCGCCGTGTTGGGGACGCGTCTTTAGGTAATGGGACAACTGCTATAGCTGATGGCGTTCCTCACTCGACACGATGCAGCGTTTCAGTCCCTCTGCCCCTAGGCGCATAGGAGCGCGCGCCAGCGCATCTCTGCTCTGTGACCACCGGTGACATTTGCAAATGTCTGAAAGAGCAAAGAGGGCTCTCTCATTTTTTAGTGCCCCATCAAATTCCGCTTTGAAGGTTCATTCTACTGCACTGAAGAGGGGAGCTGCTTTCTATATATCATTCTTTCAGTGCCTTTTAGAGCTGGTTTCTCTACTGTGACTTGACGCAGCATATAAAACTCGACTAAAAAACATCTCTGGGGAAAAAAATAAAAGAAAATTAGATGAAACTATAAAACAGCTGGAGATTAAAAACTAAGCTATCGTATTAAGGACTTCCAACAACGCTGCAGTGCAAATGGAACTAAGAATAAATAAATCCGCCTATACAATTAAGGCAAACTTGCTTTACGAAAGCGCATACATCTAAATCAAAGCGACCCTACAAAAGATCACGGTTTAAAGTATCAGTGGACATTTTTTCCCCCCTAAACACAAGTGGAAAGCATGTTGTCTAAAAGCAGAAACTGTCAGAAAAGCGACCGCCAGAGCGCGTAAATAGATAGGACTCTTTGAAACCCAGAAATGGCATCTTGACACCCTCGGTTGATGCAGACTGTAGTACGAAAGAGGCTGTTCTCTTGAGAGAAAGAACCCAGCGTAAAATGCTTTTGTAGGGAAAAATCTATAAAAACGGGAAATTACTTTCAAAGCCTGGGAGGTTGTCTTCATAGCCAACCAAAGCTGCTTGTCCAGAACTGATTTTTGCCCTCACCCCATCCCAGGAACAGAAGGAAAACCGCCTGGCACGCGGAGGAACCCCGCTACGCACTGCGCGATGCAACAGGAGCGCAGAGCGGGCGCCCAACCACAGCCGCGCAGCGGTGGAATGTGCTGCGCTCCCGCAGCGCTCCGAGGCCGCGCGCTCTGCTCCGCGCGGCTCCGCGCTCCGGGTTTCCGCGGTCACCAGCACCCCGAGGAGGAGCCCCGCGGAGAGGGGGCCGCTGCGGGGAGGGGGCTGCCGCGGGCCTCGTCCCCGGAGTCCGGAGAACGCTCTGTCTACGGTAGCCTTCATGAAGCGTTTGGCTCAGAGAAGCGTGGTCCTGGGCTCCCGGACCGCTAGGTTGGCGTTGAGACTGAGGCCGCAGTTTCGGCTTAGCTACCGGAGGGCCTCAGCCTAGCGGAAGCGTTTGATTGCCAAACTAGTCAATCGGAGTTTTTCCCAGATCTCCGTAGGTAGCCATAGGTTCGTTCCAAGCTGGGCTCTCCCACTCGGGGCCAAGAGCATCTCCCTCCTGGCAGCGAAGGTTTGACACTCTAGAGCCCAGTTTGCCCCTGGGGACGCTCTTCATGCCCCCAGCACGGAAAGGTTAACTTTGCAGATTTCCTGAATGTGGTAAAGTGTGTGAAAGCGCTTTGCAAATAGTAAAGCGCTCTCCTTAAAGTGAACATCCTTCTGTCCTGCGCCCCAGGATTTCTCTTCCCCGAATGTAAAATTCCCCCCTGAATGTCAACCCCAGGTGGTTTTTTTTTTTTTTTCCCCACCTCTCCGTGCCTAGAATAGTGGCTGATACTCGTTCAGTGAATAACTGTTGAATGAATGTACATACACACACACTTGGAGAAACCGATCAGGTTGGAACATCTCGCAATTCTTTTTTTTTTTTTCCTGGTAGGGAATCGACCAAACATTTACTGGGCATTACTGCTTGCCAAGTCTTCTAGGCTTTGGCAGGCCAGCGGGTAGCGGGGGAGGGCTGCAATCCAGCGCCTCAGTCAGGAGCACAAGGGGCTTTATAAAATCGGCTTGTCCAAACCATCAACCCTAGATTCGCAGGATAGTTCAACTCCACCACCCCCACACACATCCAATGTATAGTCAGGAAATATGTACTTATTAAACGCATACAGAAGGTGCTTATTGATCGTTTCCCCAAGGTCATACAGGTCAAGAAGCAGAACTTGGACCCACTTCTCTTCAATACACATTTCTCCAATGCCTCCTCTGGATCAGGACCATGCTGCGCGCTGGGGTACGTAAAGGACACGGCTCCCAGTACTCCCATCATAAGACCCTCGGATGAAATGGCCCACGGCAAAAATGACCGCCATAACCGTTCCTTCAATGAGCCAGTGCTCACAAGTTCTCTGGGAAGGCTTCCTTCCCAGAAAGGGTTTCTGCAGTTTTCTTTTTCACCTTAAAAACAAAACAAAAACCATTGCTGTGAGTTGGAATCAATATATATATATATAGGGCAGATTATTGCTGCCCTTACAGAGTTTCCAAAAATGTAAATCTTTAAAGAAACAGACTGCCACACCTTTCTCCCGCAGAGCCGCTGATGGGTTCCAACCTCCGACCTTTTGGTTGGCCCCCGATTGCTTAACCACTGTGCCACCAGGGCTCTTTTCTTTCACCTAACAGCCTGACAAAGGATTGGGCTAGGGGCTGGTTAGGACCGACGGCGGCGGGAAAAGCAGAATCCACGTGTCCTGTCTCTGGCCTGCGCCTTTAGCCACCAAGCACAGTGACCGCGGGGCGTGGCTAGCTCAGCCCGCCCTCCTTCACGTCTGTACAGGTGAGGGTTTTGCCCAAAGCAGGGCTTCCTTTTCCAATATACTTTCCTTTAGAGTTTCTGCTAAAATCTGGAGACGCGGAATCCACCCGCGGCAACGCCGAGCCCTTCCAACTGAGCATGCGCCATTGCCGGGCGGCTTTTGATCACCGGCTCCCGAGCTCCCAGAGCTGGGGCTGCGGAGCTCGAAAGGGGAGGAGGGAAAGGGGAGGGTGCCTGGAGAGGCGGAGGCTCGCGCGCCTGCGCACCCAGCTCTAGGGACCCTAGATTTTCTATGGGATTCCCAATCTGCAGCAGAGACTTATCCGAGCGTGTTGCGGCGGCAGCTGTGGTGGCAAGGCGCGATCCAAGAGGGATTTAAGCAAACTAGAGCTCTACAGAAGAAAAGAGTGTGAGAGAGCCACACAGAGACGGCTTAACCGTTTATCCGAATTAAATATATATATTTAAAAAAAGAAAAAAGAACTGTTGATTTTTATCATTTGCGTTAAGTGACCGTGCGAAGCGCTGTAACTGTAAGTGGAAAACACAATCTTCGTTGCCTTTTTGCATGTATAGAGCAACCAACTGCCAGGGAGCTGCTTTGGCTATTGTCACATACTTTGCTTTGCATAGATGCGTCTAAATGCATAGTGACAATTGTTTTCGTTTATGCTGGCAGTGTGAATGTGCAGTTAGTAGTGGGGGACCTTTTGGAATAGCGGGGATGGGGGAAGGGGTGTGTTTATATGCGGAGTGTTTAGGGGATTGTCTTAGGATGCCTTTGAGACTGATGGAACCGAGATGCTTTTTTAGTTCAAGTCTATAAATAGACGGATTTCCTTACACCGATTTAGGTAGCTAACTGACCGATCGTGAAGTTTTCCGCTGCTGATAAAAGTATTAAGCGGTTGCAATCAAGTACCAACCTGTCATCCTTGGGGTTGGTGCACCATTTTTCTCAGCGTGGAAGAGCAGCAAAGGTGTTTGCTAAGTACAACTGAGTGGTCAAGATGTTACGGAAATCAGGGTTGAATTCGAAGCGGGATGTTAGTATTTAGACCCCACGGAGTTAGGCGCTACATGAGCACATTTCGCTCTTCGTATTTAAAAATGAGTGGATAATTTTTCGTTTTTCAGTTTTCGTCATGATGGTGAATGGGCAGAAAAGGAAAGATGTTCTACCGCACAGTCAACTGTCTATTCGGAACAGAGTCTGAGACTGGGAGTCGCTGAATGGGGACTGTCAGACCCAAACTAGTTACCTGCCTTTGCATTCCACGTCGCATTCTGGAATGTAAACCCAGATGTATGACATCTGGTAGTGTTTTTATTTTTTTAGAGGAGGAAAGGTCGTTTTGTGTATTGAGTTAAAATGGGTTGTTCCTTGCCCAGAAACTGGAAAAGGGGTCTTTGCAAGGTCAAATCCCGTCTGGATATCAAATTGCTGAATGCTCTCTGGGGCGCTGGTGAACGTGTGGCGAGTGGAGGGCGCGAGGAAATGGTGATGCTGCACGTGAGTGCTCAGCACTGCACGCCTCGGTGCCCCCGTGAGATGGGAGTGTGGGAATCCATTTTTCTGGAGTTGCCCTCCTGTCCATATTTTGGAGACTAGAATGAAATAGAAATGCTAGTGGGTGTGGGAAACAAAAGCTGCATAGTCTCCGTGTCACTTCCCACTTGAAGGAAAGAAGATAAGGAGTTTTATGGCTACATATTAAATTTCTTTTAATTAAAGGAATTTCTGATTGAGACAAATCCAAAATGAAACTCTTGTGGAAATGCATTTTACCCCTACTGCCATCTAAATTACCTATGTGTGGGGGGGGGGTCTCCTGCATCATTGCACACCCTACTCATCAGTGCACGCTTATTAAGCTTTGAATGTTTAATAACCCCAGAAAACGCTGCACTGAAGCAGCTTGGCAGAAGGGTATGAGGCAGGCAGACCAGAGAAGAGCGTGGCCAGTGTCTGACCATAGCTGCTGGATTTTCGTGGAAAAAGGAGATCCAATTTTGGGGATGAAATGAAATAAATTTTCCCCCAAATAAAGCAAATCATTACAGGGCTCTTTGACCCTTTTATCAGTCCAACTATTAGGAACCCCCAATTTATTTAAATGGATGAGATTTGAAATTGAAAATGTAAGAAGATTCTCTCCTTGGAAGCCCAAAGCATAAATCTTACTGCCTTCTAAATTCTTTGTGCCTGCCTTCTTTACTTGAGGGTGGAAGGGCCAATCGTTTGTTACAAATGAGCCATACTCCTTGTCATCATTTTCGAGTTGGCATCGGTTCGACAACTGGTATAGGTGTTGCACTGCATTGTTAATGCCCATTAAAAAAAAAAAAAAACATTGCTGTCGAGTCGATTTCAACTCATAGCGACCCTATAGGACAGAGTAGAACTGCCCCATGGGGTTTCCAAGTAGCAGCTGGTGGATTCAAACTGCCGACCACCATAGCTCTTAACCACCACGCCACCAGGGTTTCCAAATTCATTGTTAATGAGTGGTGGGGAAAAAGGGGAGGTCTGGTATTAAACCTCATAAATATTTGCACTTAGATTCCCGGGCTCATAGGCTATTAGTTATATAGGGCCAGATCAGGAAGAAAACTTCGAAGGCACCTAGTACAATCCCCTCATTTTGCAGATGTGGAAACTGGGGCCCAGAGCCTTAGAGCTAGAGAAACATCAATTGACTTCTAGTCTGTGGAATAGAAACTTAAAAAGCAATGTGGAATGAAAATACTGCTTTCTCTCTGCACTTGCCAGCATCCTCAGTGACATTGCTGCAGTCTCCAGGTAACTAATTGCCTGCTTCAGAGATGGTCTCCTGTGGTCCCTTTCAGACCATTGAGCTTCCCTTCTCTGCCTTCCCTTTCCTTGTAAGGTCTCTTTCCATCTCTTTTCTATTGCCCCTCACCTCTAATACACCCACATCACTGGGTGTTTAGTCTGACATTCCTAGCCTCCTCTGCATCTCTATTTCTTTGGAGCCCTCAGAATTTTTCCAGAGAGCTCTGTGGCGAACCAGTCAGATTCTGCTCTTTCTGTCTGAGGACTGCCCAGGCCAGGACCTTTCGCCATCCCCTCCCTGCTCTATTCACCAGAGCGTTTCAGTGAATTCAGCCTTCAGGGATACTGCAGGTGCCATCGCCACGCTCTTCTGCCCATCCAGCCTCTTCTAAAACTGCTGCAGCTGCAGGGATCGGGACGTGGTGGAGTGAGCACGCTGCAGTATAAACACACCACAGGCTCTGCCAGCTCTCCCCGGGCTCCTAGAAGGTAGAGCCCAAACCGGAGCTACCTGTCTCCAGCCTTCAGGGAGATCCCTCAGATGAAGTCACCTGCAGAGAAGGGGGTGGGAGCAGAGATAACTGGAGGACGAATGCTTGACTGGTTCAGCCTGAAGGAGTGCTATAGAAGGGAATAGTGTGCAGCTTTTTGAAACCTTTAGAGCTTCTAAAGCCATTGCATAGTTTTTCTTTGGGCTGGGTTTACTGGACAAGAGCCGCAAAGCAGGCATATTGACCTGCCTACCCACCTGCCTTCCCTCCTTCCTCCTTTCCCTTTTCTTTCCTCTCCCTCTCTTCTTTTCTTCCTCATTTACGTCCTTCCAAGTACCTGCACAATAAAGTTTTAGGCCTTTTGAAGATAATCTGTGGAGTCCTGTTCCTTCTCCAGAGATATAATCTCCCAGGCACTCAAGTAACTACCAAACCCAAACCAACCAAACCCAGTGCCGTGGAGTCGATTCCGACTCATGGCAAGCCTATAGGACAGAGAAGAACTGCCCCATAGCATTTCCAAGGAGTGCCTGGAGGATTCGAACTGCCAATCCTTTGGTTAGCAGCCGTAGCACTTAACCACTACCCACCAGGGTTTCCAAGTAACTACCACCACCACCAAAATTCCACTTAGGGAACTGCCATCCGTTCTGCCTATACAGCTAAAACATGAGAGAAGGCGGGGCTTAATGGGTGGTGGGCCAGGCCAGAGGAAGGATGAGTATGAGTCTGTCCCTCATTTGACAGACTAGCTAAATGCTTCTGGAAGTTGTTGAGGAAGCACATTAACTTAAGCCCACCCCTTATGGTAAACATTTACTGAATTGGGGTGAGCTCTGTTGTTTTTTGGGGTTTTTTTTCTGTCTTGGAGACATTCTGTCCGTATCTATTGCTCTTGGGTTAGATGTCGCCTGGTCTTGCTAACCTATTCTGAAGACAGGAATGTTGAAGCTATTCTGGACACTGCATGGCCTCTGCTGAGATCCAGACACTTGTGGTTGCTAAGTGCCCTTCTTTGATTTGTATACTGTGGATTGCATTCTGTTACAGGATAGCATGATTAGGTATGTTGTCCTGGGCAATATATAGGTTCTCTATTTGGGTTGTGTATTGGTTTGGATTCCAAACATTGCTCAGGAACTCCTGGGGAGCTTCATAGAATGATAGCACAACATCAGTGTCAAATGTGTGGTTTCCTAATCGATAAGAGTAATATATTCTCATATCATTTCATGTCTGATTGAGTGATTTCTATGTTCTGAAGGTTAGTGATTACTTAGGAAGCTAGGAAGGCTCTTTTTATAGAAGAGATCACATTCAATTCATCTAAGGTTGAAACTGACAGTGTTTGTCTCAGTTACAGTGCATATAAGCATATTAATTTTCCTAAAGTATCAAATGGCGCAGTGATGAATTAATAAATGATTGATCTTTCTACTATCCCATTGGTTAATTCACAAAGTTAATATAATACGTGTGCTGTATGGGGCTTATATAAATTACCCAATACATCTCTCCAATACATAAAAAATATAGTGTATCAAAGAAAATTTTTATCTTAAAGACATATCTGCAATATAAAATCATCATGAGATTTTAATGACTTTTTAAAAATATTTTTAAATATTTCCACAGTATCTGTAGGTGCTCTATAATATATGTCAGCTGAATATTTGTCCTGAAAGAGTCAGTAGAATGTGCCTTATTAATGATGTCAAATTGAATCCTCTCTACTGAAAACTACAGGCATAATTAAATTATTGCTTTAAATATCTTCATATTACTAAAAAAAAAAGTTAGACTAAAGATGGTCATTTATTTTCTAGTAGAGGTATAAAAGCACTATATTAATAACTCTGTGTGTGTTTTTTTTCAGTCTGCTTAGCTACATATCTTTTTATTTACTTACATGACTTGATACTAATAAATCAAAGAGGGAATATAAACCCAGACCGAGGTAGCTGTGTGTTCCACTTATTTAATGATAGTCTCTTGAGCTATGGAGTTATTTTAACATGTTCACACTGTGAAGGGACCAGGACACTGCATTTCTCATTTACAGTTTGTTTCTAAAGATAACTTAATGCTTGCCGAAGTGAATCAAAATAGTTTGAGTGGCTCCCAGCTTGATTCATTGAGAGTTTTACAAATGGAAGTATCTTGGAGATGCTTTTAGAAGCTATCTAATGAATGAAACAGAAAAGGCATAGCAAATTACCGAACAGATCTCAAAGAGGTTTGACACCTTAATAAGGTGCCTGTGAATATATTACAGAGGTGCTGTATGCCCTGATCAGCTAACTTAAAGCATGAAAAATTGGATAATTCGTAAGGATTCTTTAGCTTTCTCTGGATTTCGCTACTACCTTCACGTCACTGCAGTCCTAACACATGACCTTTTGTGTGATCACCAATTGTTCATTTGAAAACGAAATAATGCACAGCATTTCCAACAATTTGTTAGATTATTTTCAAATGAGCTATCTATTTCTTATTGTTCTAAATTACTGTTAAGACTAGGAGGACTCTCATTCGCCAAGGGGCCTTCAAGTTTACTGTAAGCCAATATAATCAATGCTGAACTTTTTATAAAAAGTGGGGACTTTTTAATTAAAAAGATTTTATTTCATTAACTAAAGCTTACAAAAGGCAAAGTATTTTCAAATCATCTAGATTTGCTTGCAAAAATTATAGATCCATTGCATGAACCCATTTTGGAAAAATTTTTGCTCGTAAAGCAAATTTTCTGAAATGTGGACATCTGTCACTTTAAATATATTTTTTTCTCCTTTCTTTGGATCTTGTTTATAGTTTCTTAGGCTCCGAAAGAGTATGAACTTTTGAAGTGCTGTGTGTAAATAGATTTTTTTGCAAATCGTTGACATGTTAAATGAGCTTTGGAGCCTGGGTGAATTTTTTCTAATGCAAGTAAACTGACCCTAGTATTTCTGTGGTTTTATATTTTTATATTTTAAGATGTTTATTGAAGTTTAAGATTTCATAAAATAGTGGACTCTGGAGCTGTAGAAGTCTCTGGTGTTTTTATATTTTGCATTGGTTTTGTTAATTTGTAATTAGTGTGTTTATTTTGGTTTCTTGAAACCCAGCCTTAAATTAAGAGAAAAATGTCCTACTGGAGGCCTATCAAGAATTATCAATAAATTTGAAATGCTTATTAACAGTCTATTTTATTTTTAATATGTCAAGAAGTGCCATGTAAGTCTGATTTGCAGTTAGCAGTTTCGGTTTGGTGGAAGACTTTGGCATTTAATGTTCTCTCTAGAAGTTCAAGTGTTTCTGAAATTTATATGTAAAGCGCTTGTTTTTGGTAGAAGAGCCTATCTCTTTCACCTTTCTTGCTCATTTGGGGAACATCAGGAAAAGAAAAAGAAATTGTGACATACATTTTAAATTCTACATATGAAATTATTAGTGTTTCTTTTAAATGGTAAAAAGGTATTCTTTCCTTAGGATGAGACTGAAAGCCGTCAACTTAACTCTTTCCTCATTTTTAATCTGTAGATGGGAAAGCTCCTTAGCCTTCACTATGATTTCAGCTGACTCAAAGGAAATTATGAGAGGAAATGCAGACAAGAGGTTTCAAGGCACCTGAACCTAGATAGAAACCCCCAGTTCCATAGTTTATTAGTTCTATGACATTGAGCAAGTTTAACCTCTCAGCCTTAGTTTCCATTTAAAATAGTAATTAACACAATTCTTGAGCCGAAAATAGAAGATAATATATGTAAAGAAAGTAATACAAGGCCTCATCATTGAAAATGTGCAATAAATGGTAGTTGTTAGTATCATTAGCATCCCTTTCATGAGAAATCAATAGCTCATAAACCACTTTGCTCTGAGTTATGGTAATCCCATTCCACACTGGAACCTCTAAATAAGGAATAGAGCTGTTAGAGAGCAATGAACAGTTAACAGTGCTTAACCCACTATATAAAACAAATATTTATTGGGCAGATGTGCCAAGCACTACATAGTCACTGTGGTATCAGCATTAAATGTCATCCAACCCTTGGGAATTTATGCCTAATGGCGAGTAGTAAGTAATCCTTCCTCCCCTCCCAAATTCCGCCTTCCCTCCTGCCCATTGCTTACCCCTCTTGTCCACCCCCCTCAGCCCAACTTTCACCATTTCTCCTAGTCTAAATTTATAAATGTCCTGCTTCATTTGTCCCAAGTATATCTGTCCTGATTTTCTGATAGTTAAAGAGTAGCTAATATACACATATCCCAGCTAGCACGTGGGTCCTAGAAAAGGTATGCTAACTGAATCAATGTCCTAGTTTAGACTGTGTTCCCGGCAACTATTTGGAAAAGCTCTTCCATTTATCGAAGACATGCCGCCGGCTAAAGTTCCCAAGGTTTCTAATGACTAACATTCAAACAATTGGTGAACAGTCCTCCTCCACTCCAGTGAGTTTATGGTGTTCCTTATAAATGTCAGAGGACATCTACCAGTCTTAATTATCTTCTTATCTTTATCCTTTCTTTACCTTTTCCTCCAAGGTTCCTGGAAAACCAAAAAAAAAAAAAAAATCCTGTTGAGTCAATTCCAACTCATAGAGACCCTATAAAACAGACTAGAACTGCCTCAATAGAGTTTCCAAGGAGTGGCTGGTGGATTCGAACTGCTGACCTTTTGGCTAGCCGCCTGAGCTCTTAACCACCAGGCCATCAGGGCTCCAAAGTGCCTTGAGTGCCTGTAAAACATCCAGGATGATACCCTCCCTTCACCTCTTTGTGCCAGGTCTAGCACTATCACTTGCATGTCTTTAGCCCATCACATAAGTGTTCATCAACTAACACCAAATAAATGGCAGAAGGAAGTATAGTGGTGCGTACAATATATGTTGCAGAACATGTTCAAGTCTGGATTAGCTCATCAGAGTCCTCACTGGCTGAGTATTGGCAGAAATGTTCACTAATGCCTCCTGGTAAAAAGCAGAGTACAACACTCAAGCAGGAATACACGGGAGGTATACATATAGACACACAGATAACCCATTGCGGTTGAATTGATTCCAACCCTACATGACAGAGTAGATCTGCTGCACAGGATTTTTTTTAATACATAATTTTTATTGTGTTTTAAATGAAAGTTTACAAATCAAGTCAGTCTCTCACACAAAAACCCATATACACCTTGCTACCTACTCCCAATTACTCTCCCCCGCAATAAGACAGCCTGCTTGCTCCCTCCACTCTCTCTTCTTGTGTCCGTTACTATTCTCTCATTTACTCTCCAGGCAGGAGATGCCAACACAGTCTCAAGTGTCCACCTGACCCAAGAAGCTCACTCCTCACCACCATGCTACATAGGATTTTGAAGGGTATAATCTTTACAGCAGTAGATTGCCACATCTTTCTCCCACAGAGTGGCTGGTGGGTTCAAACCGCCGACCTTGCAGTTAGCAGCCTAGCATTTAACCACTGCACCACCAGGGTTCCTTAGATACATAGATACCTACATATATATATATACACACACACACACACACACACATACACATATACCTACATGTATATGTGTATAACGTATATGATACCAAACCCACCCAAGACTCATTGTGACACTATAGGACAGAGTAGAGCTGCCCCATAGGGTTCCCAAGGCTATAAATCTTTACAGAAGCAGACTGCCACATCTTTCTCCCGTGAAGTGGCTGGTGGGTTAAAACCACTGATCTTTTGGTTAGTAGCTAAGTGTTTTAACCACTGCACCACCAGGGCTCATATGTATATGTATATGTGTGTGTGTGTGTGTGTGTGTGTGTATACATATTATGTTTAATGTACTATAATAGATAGGACGGACCAGTCCCTGGAGAAGGACATCATGCTTGGTAAAGTAGACAGTCAACAAAATAGAGGAAGATCCTCAACAAGAAGGATTGACACAGTGGGTACAACAATGGGCTCAAGCACAATGATGATTGTGAGGATGGCACGGGACCGGGCAGTGTTATACATAGGGTCACTATGAGTTGGAACCCACTCGACAGCACCTAACAACTATAATAGTTATGTATGTACTGTGTGGTACAAACAGTTAACATGCTCAGCTGCTAATGAGCAGTTGGCAGTTCAAGTCCAGCCTAAGGCACCTGGAAAGAAAGCCCTGGCGATCTACTTCTGAAAAATTAGCCACTGAAAACCCTGTGGATCACAGTTCTACTCTGACACACACGGGGTTACCATTGCTCAGAATCAACTCGACAGCCCACTGGTTATATACATGTGTATTTCTGAAGCAAAATATTTAAGTGCAAATAGCTTTATAACAAATTAGCACATAAGAGACAACATTAAAAGGAAGGCCTACTGAAAGTTCCCTTATCTAGATGAAGTAGCATAGTTGGGGAAACAACAAAAAAAACCAAACCCGTTGCTATCCAGTCCATTCCGACTCCTAGTGACTCTATAGGACAGTGTAGAACTGCCCTATAGAGTTTCCAAGGAGCACCTGGTGGATTCAAACCGCCAACCTTTTGGTTAGCAGCTGTAGCACTTAACCACCATGCCACCAAGTTTCCATAGTTGGGAAGGAGGGTTAAATTTGGTGGTAAGGGCGTTTGAGACTTCGTTTCTTTTAAAAAACATTTCCAAAACTGCGCTTCCTTTACCACCTTGGTAGGTATTTCCCCTCACGTGTTTTGTGTCTAAACAGTTTCGGAGAAAAGTGTTTATTATGTCCCATTCGTAAATATTCCTAATGTACATTTCCATACTAATGAGTCTGAGGGGTCCTGTAATAAAGATACTTGTTTAGCTTTGCTTAACCGTATATTTCCGTGCCTGTTTGTGCAAGGAACTTATATTAAGATATAAAAATATACTTATTAATATTTCCTTATAGTTCTGAAGAACCCAGTTTGGGAAACGTGCTTTAGAAAGACGAAAACTGAAGCACATAATAGAAAGTGCATAAACCTGTTGTTGTTAGGTGCGTTCGAGTCGATTCCTACTCATAGCAACCCCTGCGTACAACAGAACGAAACGCTGCCCTGTCCTGCACCATCCTCACAATCCTTGCTATGTTTGAGCACTTATTGCAGCCACCTTGTCAATCCATCTCGTCGAGGGTCCTCCTCTTTTTCACTGACCCTCTACTTTACCAAGCATGATGTCCTTCTCCAGGTGCTGGTCCCTCCTGATGATGTACCCAAAGTACGTAAGATGACATCTTGCCATCCTTGCTTCTAAGGAGCATTCTGGCTGTACTACTTCCAAGACAGATTTGTTTGTTCTTCTGGCAGCCCGTGGTATACTAAATTTTCTTCACCAACGCCATAATTCAAAGGCATCAATTCTTCTTCGGTCTTCCCTATTCATTGTCCAGCTTTAGAATGCATGCGAGGTGACTTGAAAATACCATGACTTGGGTCAGGTGCACATTAGTCCTCAAAGTGACATCCTTGCTTTTTAGCACCTTTTTTTTTTTTTTAAAACACTTTAAAGAGGTCTTTTACAATGCAATACATTGTTTGATTTCTTGACCGCTGCTTTCATGGGCATTGATTGTGTATCCAAGTAAAATGAAATCCTTGACAACTTCACTACCTTCACTATTTTCTCCATTTATAATGATGTTGTCTATTTTTTTTTTATTGGTCCAGTTGTGAGGATTTTTGTTTTCTTTGAGTGTAATCCATACTGAAGACTGTGATCTTTGACCTTCATCAGTAAGTGTTTCAAGTCCTCATTGCTTTGCTTTATGACATCTGCATATCGCAGGTTGCTAATGAGTCTTTTTCCAATCCTGATGTCATGTTATTCTTCATATGGTCCATCTTCTCAGATGATTTGCTTGGCATACAGATTGAATAAGTATGGTGAAAGGGTACAACCCTGGCACACACCTTTCCTGACTTTAAAGCATGCAGCACCTTCTTGCTCTGTTCAAACAACTGCCTCTTTGTCTATATACACGTTCCACATGAGCACAATTAGGTGTTCTGGGATTCCCATTCTTTCCAATGTTATTCATAATTTGTTATGATCCGCACAGTTCAATGCCTTTGCATAGTCAATAAAACACAGGTAAACATCTTTCTGGTATTCTCTGCTTTCAGCCAGGATCCATCTAACATCAGCAATGATATCCCTTGTTCCACGTCCTCTTCTGAATCTGCTTGACTTTCTGGCAGTTCCCTGTCAGTATACTGCTGCAAACGTTTTTGAATTATCTTCAGCAAAATTTTGTTTGCGTGTGATGTTAATGATATTGTCTGATAATTTCCACACTTGGTTGGATCACATTTCTTGAAAATAGGCATAAATATGGATCTCTTCCAGTTGGCTGGCCAGGTAGCTGTCTTCCAAATTTCTTAGCATAGACAAGAGAGCACTTCCAGCACTGCATCCATTTGTTGAAACATGTCGATTGGTATTCTGTCAATTTTTGTTTTTTGCCAGTGCCTTCAGTGCAGCTTGGACTTCTTCCTTCAATACCATCAGTTCTTGATCATATGCTACCTCCTGAAATGGTTGAATGTTAACTAATTCTTTTTGGTACAGTGACTCTGTGTATTCCTTCCATCTTCTTTTGATGCTTCCTGCATCTTTCAATATTTTGCCAAAGAATCCTTCAATATTGCAATTTGAGGCTTGAATTTTTTCTTCAGTTCTTTCAACTTAAGAAATGCTGAACCTGTTCTTCCTTTTTTGCTTTCTTACTCCAAGTCTTTGCACATTTCATTACAGTACTGTACTTTGTCTTCTCAAGCCACCATTAAAATCTTCTATTTCACTCTTTTTATCATTTCTTCCGTTCACTTTGGCTACTTTACATTCAAGGGCAAGTTTCAAAGTCTCTTTAACATTTATCTTGGACTTTTCTTTCTTTCCTGTCTTTTTAATGATCTTTTGTTCTCTTCTTGTATGGTGTCCTTGATGTCATCCCATAATTCATCTGGTCTTTGGCTATTAATGTTCAACATTCTTGAAATGGTCTCCAAATTCAGGTGGGATATACTCAAGTTTGTATTTTGGCTCTTATGGTCCTGTTTTAATTTTCTTTAAGTTCAACTTGAACTTGCATATGAGCAATTGATGGTCTGTACCGTAGTCAGCCCCTGGCCTTGTTTGACTGATGTGTGCTTTAGGCATTACAGCCGTGTTCTAAGCTTCGTAAGTGTGTAGCTGTGGAAAAGTTACTTAACTTCTGAGTTTTAGTTTCCTCATGTGAAAATAAGTGTGATATTACCTCTTCTTTCTAGTTAGGAGTTACTGCAAGATTGAGACAATCCCTGTAACATACTCTGCAGATTTTATAGTGCCATGTGAGAGTGAGGAAATTATTTTTATTTTCAACTTTACAATTTTAGTTTATCCTAAAGGTAATTTAAGATCTTATGCAAATTGTATCAAGGTTATATAGTGTTAAATGATCCCCCTGTCCTCTCCCCTCCCCACCCCAGTTCCTGGGATAAAAAATGACGACTCTGTATAATAGCTGTAATGAGCTCTTCATAGTTAAATTTGAAAAAAAGAACTCGATGTAAAATAATTCTGAATTATTTATGGTACTTCTGTTATAGCCACACTAGATAAATAAGACAGAGTGGCCTGGAAATTGAGACATGCTCATTCTACTAAGAAATGGCTGTTCCTTGGCTCCTTGGTGATCTTCATGCGGTGTGGAATTTATCTTCCCCCATCTCTGCTCTGTTTGCTGCTTGCTTTCTCTCCCCTTTAATATCTCAAAAGAGATGGACTTAAAACACTCTCTATACTAATACTGCCTCATTAACATAACAAAGAAAACCCATCCCCAAATGGGATTATAACCACAGGTATAGGCATTAGGGTTTACAGCACAAAATTTGGGGGGATACAATTCAATCTATAACATCCTACCCTAACCAAAAATTATCTCCCAGTCCTTTTATCACATCTGAACTCATAATCACATGTGTACATGCCATCTCTCCTGTAAAACTGTAAATTCCTTGAAGGATTACACCCTGTCTGCTTCATTTCTAAATCTTCTTTAGACGGGTGTACCACTGAAGGGCAGAAGACTAAAAAAGTAGCAATTCCGCTGTACATGGCCCCTGTCAGTAAACTGTGCAGTGCAGAAATCCCCAGCATGGATTTGTTAAAGTGTCCACAGACGCCCCAGGAGAATGAGAAAAAGCATGTGGGCACTGGGCTCACGAAGAGTTCTGATTGCCAGATGCCACCAGCTCTAGTCAAGTAAAGCTTTGCCCATTTCCTATATACCCACTGAGAAAACCATACTCACTGCCGTACAATCGATTCTGACTCATAGTGACCCTGTAGGATGGATTAGAACTGCCCCATAGGGTTTCCAAGGATCAGCTGGTGGACTTGAACTGCTGACCCTTTGATTAGCACCTGAGCTCTTAACCACTTTTGCCCATCCATCGGAGCAACAGTGCCAGTAATGGAGGAAGGAAGCAACCAGGCCCAAAGGACAAATTACAATCTCTTCCCCACTGTTAGATTGTGAAATTGATTGGAGAAATGAGATATTGAATTTATATATAGTGGAAATTTATGTTTAACTTGGACTGAGTATTTTAATATCTAAAAATAACCACTTATACCTGAAAGTGACCTGAAAAGGTATAGATCATCCCAGGATGGAAAAGGGAGACTTGACAGAGCCTATTTGAAGCAGTGATAAGAGAGTAAAGCTATCCAGCCAAGCTCATTCAATAAACTGGTGATACAAGGAACCACACAAGATGTAATATGTTTCCTTCTCAAAACAAGAGGTCTAGGCTGGTATAGTTCTGAGAAAGAAGAAATCAGTATGGACTGGAGTAGCAGAGGACAATGGTCTGGATCCAGGTGACCAATGGCATAGGATACAACAGAAAAGTATGACATTCTTTCAAAGCAGTGCTTAGAAGCAGACCATGTGCACAGAGAATTTTAATCATTCATATTTTGCTGTTAGCCAAAATTGAATGCATGTGAGTATTGGAAGTTTTTTGTAGGCCACATCATGAGAACAAGCCATGAGGGCAGAGATCATCTTTATCTTGTAGTAATAACAGTTAAAGTAGCTCTGGTGACACAGCCGTTAAGCACTTAGTTGCTAACCAACAGGTTGGTGTTTCAAACCTACCCAGCTCCACAGGAGAAAGACCTGGAGACTTCCTTCCATAAAGATTTCATTTCTGCTCTGTCACGTGGGGTCACTATGAGTCGAAATCGACTTGACGGCACCCAACATCAACAGCTAAGAATTTTTTTTTTTTAATTTTTATTGAGCTTTAAGTGAAAGCTTACAAATCAAGTCACTCTCTCACACAAAAACTTATACACACCTTGCTAAAAAAACATACTCCCAATTCCTCACCCCCTAATGAGACAGCCCACTCCCTCCCTCCACTCTTTCTTTTCCTGCCCATTTCACCAGCTTCTGACCTCCTCTACCCTCTCATCTCCCCTCCAGGGAGGAGGTGCCAACATAGTCTCAAGTGTCCACCTGATCCAAAAAGCTCACTCCTCACTAGCATCCCTCTCCAACCCATTGTCCAGTCCAGTCCCTGTCTGAAGTGTTGGCTTTGAGAATGATGCCTGTCCTGGGCCAATAGAAGGTCTGGGGGCCATGACCACCTGTGTCCTTCCAGTCTCAGTCAGACCATTAAGTCTAGTCTTTTTACGAGAATTTGCGGTCTGCATCCCGTTGCTCTCCTGCTCCCTTAGGGGTTCTCTGTTGTGTTCCCTGTCAGGGCAGTCATCTGTTGTAGCCGGGCACCATCTAGTTCTTCTGGTCTCAGGATGATGTAGTCTCTGGTTCATGTGGCCTTTTCTGTCTCTTGGGCTCCTAATCACCTTGTGTCCTTGGTGTTCTTCATTCTCCTTTGATCCAGGTAGGTTGAGATCAATTGATGCATCTTAGATGGCTGCTTGCTAGCGTTTAAGACCGCAGACGCCACTCTTCAAAGTGGGATGCAGAATGTTTTCTTAATAGATTTTATTATGCCAATTGACTTAGATTTCCCCTGAAACAATGGTCCCCAGACCCCTACCCCTGCTATGCTGGCCTTCAAAGCATTCAGTTTATTCAGGAAACTTCTTTGCTTTTGGTTTAGTCCAGTTGCGCTGACCTCCCCTGTATTGTGTGCTGTCTTTCCCTTCACCTAAAGGAGTTCTTATCTACTATCTAATTAGTGAATGCCCCTCTCCCAACCTCCCTCCCTCCCCGCTTTCATAACCACAAAAGAATGTTTTCTTCTCAGTTTAAACTATTTCTCAAGTTCTTATAATAGTGGTCTTATACAATATTTGTCCTTTTGCAACTAATTTCACTCAGCATAATGCCTCCAGTTTCCTCCACGTTACGAAATGTTTCACAGATTCATAATTGTTCTTTATCGATGTGTAGTATTCCATTCATCCATTGATGGGCACCTTGGTTGCTTCCATCTTTTTGCTAAACAGTGCTGCAATAAACATGGGTGTGCATATATCTGTTCGTGTAAAGGCTCTTATTTCTCTAGGATATATTCCAAGGAGTGGGATTGCTGGATCGTATGGTAGTTCTATTTCTAGCTTTTTAAGGAAGTGCCAAATCGATTTCCAAAGTGGTTGTACCATTTTACATTCTCACCAGCAATATATAAGTGTTCCAGTCTCTCCACAGCCTCTCCAACATTTATTATTTTGTGCCAGTCTTGTTGGAGTGAGATGGAGTCTCATTGTAGTTTTGATTTGCATTTTTCTAGTGGCTAATGATCCTGAGCATTTCCTCATGTATCTGTTAGCTACCTGAATGTCTTCTTTAGTGTAATGTCTGTCCGTATCTTTTGCCCATTTTTTAATTGGGTTATTTGTCTTTTTGCAGTTGAGCTTTTGTAGTATCATGTAGATTTTAGAGATCAGGCCCTGATCAGAAATGTCATAGCTAAAAACTTTTTCCCAGTCTGTAGGTAATCTTTTTACTCTTTTGGTGAGGTCTTTGGATGGACATAGGTGTTTGATTTTTAGGAGCTCCCAGTTATCTGGTTTTTCTTCTGCATTGTTAGTAATGTTTTGTGTACTATTTATGCCATGTTTTAGGGCTTCTAACGTTGTCCCTATTTTTTCTTCCATGATCTTTACCGTTTTAGACTTTATATTTAGGTCCAAGATCCATTTTGAGCTTGTTTTTGTGCATGGAGTGGGGTATGGGTCTTGTTTTATTTATTTATTTATTTATTTTGCAGATGGATATCTAGTTATGGCAGCAGCATTTGTTAAAAAGACTGTCTTTTCCCCATTTAACTGTTTTGGGGCCTTTGTCAAATATCATCTGCTCATACGTGGATGGATTTATGTCTGGATTCTCAATTCTGTTGCTTTGGTCTATGTATCTGTTGTACCAGTACCAGGCTGTTTTGACTACTGTAGTGGTATAATGGGTTCTAAAATCAGGTAGAATAAGGCCTCCCACTTTGTTCTTCTTTTTCAGCAATGCTTTACTGATCCGGGGCCTCTTTCCCTTCTGTATGAAGTTGATGATTCATTTCTCCATCTCATTAAAGAATGTCATTGGAATTTGGATTGGAATTGCATTAAATGTATAGATCGCTTTTGGTAGAATAGACATTTTTATAATGTTAAGTCTTCCTATCCATGAGCAAGGCATGTTTTTCCACTTATGTAGGTCTCCTTTGGTTTCTTGCAGAAGTGTATTGTAGTTTTCTTTGTATAAGTCTTTTACATCTCTGGTAAGATTTATTTCTAAGTATTTTATCTTCTTGGGGGCTACTGTAAATGCCATTGATTTGGTGATTTCCTCTTCGATGTTCTTTTTGTTGGTATAGAGAAATCCAACTGATTTTCGTATGTTTGTCTTGTATCGTGATACTCTGCTGAATTCTATTAGTTTCAGTAGTTTCCTGGAGGATTCCTTAGGGTTTTCTGTATATAAGATCATGTCGTCTGCAAATAGAGATACTTTGACTTCTTCCTTGCCAATCTGGATGCCCTTTATTTCTTTATCTAGCCTAATTGCTCTGGCTAGGACCTCCAGCACAGTGTTGAATAAGAGCAATGATAAAGGACATCCTTGTCTTGTTCCTGATCTCAGGGGGGAATGCTTTCAGGCTCTCTCCATTTAGGATGATGTTGGCTGTTGGCTTTGTATAAATGCCCTTTATTATGTTGAGGAATTTTCCTTCTATTCCTATTTTGCTGAGAGTTTTTATCATGAATGGGTGTTGAACTTTGTCAAATGCCTTTTCTGTCAATTGATAAAATCATGTGATTCCTTTCTTTTGTTTTATTTATGCAATGGATTACTTTAATTGTTTTTCTAATGTTGAACCATCCCTGCATACCTGGTATGAATCCCACTTGGTCATGGTAAATTATTTTTTTGATATGTTGTTGAATTCTTTTGGCTAGAATTTTCTTGAGGATTTTTGCATCTAAGTTCATGAGGGATATAGGTCTGTAGTTTTCTTTTTTTGTGGTGTGTTTACTTGGTTTTGGTATCAGGGATATGGTGGCTTCATAGAATGAATTTGGTAGTATTCTGTCCTTTTCTATGCTCTGAAATACCTTTAGTAGTAGTGGCGTTAACTCTTCTCTGAAAGTTTGAACAGCTACCAACAGTACAGAGCACTGTTAGATGGGTGTGCACATTGCCTCATTTATTTCACATTACAGCTCTGCAAGGTAGTTGTTATAAGCTTCATTTTATGACATTGAAAACCATGTCTCAGAGAGCAGAGTAACTTACCCAAGGTCACACAGCTGGTAAGTGATAAAGCCGTTATTCAAAACCAAGAGTCTCTCTATCAATCTACACAGGATTTTTTTCTTTTTCTTTTTTTTTAACTTTTTATTATGGACAGCATACACAGGTGGAGACAATAAAGTAATGAACCCCCCCCCCATGTACGCATTACCCAGCTTTAACCACTTAAAGCCCCTTATGATTCACTTCTACCCTCATTCTGCCTTCTCCAGTGGATTAGTTGGAAGCAAATTAAGACATTATATCATTTATTCTATAATTATGCAAATATTTATCTATAAACCAAAAAAAAACCATTGCCGTTGAGTCAATTCTGACTCATAGCAACCCTATAGGACAGATTAGGCCTGCCCCATAGAGTTTCCAAGGAGCGCCTGGTGGATTCAAACTGCCAACCTTTTGGTTAGCAGCTGTAGCACTTAACCACTATGCCACCAGGGTTTCCATACATACAAAAAAAAAAAAAAAACCTTTGCCTTCGAGTAGATTCCAGCTCATAGCGACCCTATAGGACAGAGTCGAACTGCCCTATAGGTTTCCAAGGAGTGGCTGGTGGATTCGAAATGCCAACCTTTTGGTTAACAGCCGATCGTTTAACCACTGAACAACCAGGGCTGCATGTATCCATAAGGACTCTTAAAAATATAACCACAATACTATTACCATACCAAAAAAAAAAAAAAAAATTGCTTAGTATCACCAAATACATAGTCAATGTTCAAATCTCATAAATATTTTTATAGTTTGTTTGAATTAGGATCCAAACAAACTCTATGTATCACAGTTGGCTAACAGTCAGCAGCCTATTTCAAAGCAAACGTGACTGCTTCTCATTAGAGAGGAAGTACGGTGCCGATAAGCAAGAACTGGCTTTAAAGTCAGACCGAATCGCTCTGAACAGAAGTTATCTAAATTTTGAGAAATAAAAATTGTACCTCTGAGGATTAATGGCATAGTGTCTATGAATATGCTTAGAACAGGCTCTGGCATCTACAAGGCCTTTGATGACTATTTCCTTAAAAAAAAAAAAAAGAAAGAAGAAGAAAAAACTAAGCAATAGGCCAAGAAGCTTGAGGAAACTTCTTGGAATAGTTTGGCTCCTGATTCCTTGAGAATACTTCTATTTTGTTTCTGGGTAGAAATTTGTCCACACTGGTGCCAAAGTGGCTAAGGACTAATGGCTCTGAATTCTACCCCACTGACGTGTTTGTAATTCTGTATGGTTTCCCACATGAAAGGGAAAAAAAAATCTGTAACTTAAAAATTATCTTATATTCAGAAAAATGCACAATAATTGTAAGATATTTCTCCCTTTATGCTGATTAAAAATAACAAAAAATATCAAAAAATATGATATGACATCATATTAGCAGAGGCTAATGTTATGTCTCAGAGGCCCTGGATGATGGAAGCAGTTAACGTGCTCATCTGCTAACAGAAAGGTTGGAGTTTCAGGTCCACTCAGAGACACCTTGGAAGAAAGGCTTAGCGATCTAATTCTGAAAATCCTGTGAAGCACAGTTCTACTCTGACACACACGGAGTCCATGAGTCTGAAACAACTCCACAACTTTTTTTTTTTTTAATATGTCTCAGAGGAAATATAGTTTTAAAAATAAAATAGAGGCAGTTAACCTGATTCAGATTTTAGTCTGATTCTTGTTCGTGTGAACTTGGGCAAGTCATTTCATTTCTCAAGTTCTCTATTTCTTAGCATACAAAGATAGAAATTCTGAATAATCTGCAGTTAAGATGTCAGCAACACCGGAGATGGAAATAATATCGGACCATAAATCGGGAAGCAAATTGGAATTCTGTCTCCAATATTTAATGGCTATGTGGCTTTAGGTAAATGATTTGATGTCTCTGGGCCTAATATTTTCATTCATTAAATGTAAATTCTCATCTAGAGATGATATATATTAAAGCCTAGCAAAACCCTAGCATTTAATTAACATTTAATGATGGGTATTATTATTGTTGTTCATTTTTAATAAAGAAGCATTTGCCATTCTCAAAGAGCCTTTAATTTAAATTGAGAAGTTAAATTAATTCATGATCAACAAGTGTGGAACTAAGTATAAATGAAAGACCATCTCCTGCATTGGGTACACCTGAAACCATTAAGGATGTTAATGGATACTTTATCGAGAATGTGGGTGTTTGAATTCAGAACACAGTATTTATAAAGGTTCATAGCACAAAGACAGTGAGTAACATAATGTACTGCGTGTGCCTGTTTATTTAGGAAATATAAAGTGAGCAGCTTCTTCTATGTTATGTGGGAACCACTTCCTAAAATGCCAACCAGAGATTGCTGGTAAAGAGTACTCAGATTTTTCTAATAGGTCTGAAATGTTATAAATCTGTAAAGGAAGCTCACTGGGAGATGATATAATAAACCAAACCCGAGCCCATCGAGTCAATTCCAATTCATAATGACCCTGTAAGACAGAGTAGAACTGCCCCATAGGGTTTCCAAGGCTGTAAATCTTTACGGAAGCAGACTGCCACATCTTTCTCCCTCGGATCAACTGATAGGTTCTAACCACTGACCTTTTGGTTAGCATTCAAGCACTTTAACCATTGTGCCACCAGGACTCTGATAGGAGAGCTAAAAATTCGTACGGTATTCCAGCTAGCTTCTGTGAATTGTAGTTATTAGGTTCTTATGGTAGACAGCCAGGAAGAGAGTCATTTCTTTGAATTTGAGTCTAGCTTGGACATCACTGATCGCTATCATGGTGATTGAAGTTGGCTCATTATAACAGTGAGAATATTCCAGTTTTACAGTTGTCTAGGATTAGATATGAGGGAGACAGAGATTACTTTTTTTTTCTTTCAAAAGGCTTTTTTTCTTATTTTCCAAACTCATCTGACAATTCTACCCAATAAGATGTTGAACTAAAGAGGATTGCTGGTGGTTTTCTAGACAATTCATGGAACAAATACTTGGTCCTTCAACTCGCTGCTCTATACAACAGCTCCTAATTGAGCTTCAGTGAAAGCTGGGAATTTGTTCTTTTTAAGTACATAGTAATAACTTCTTCTGAGTAAAAATAATACTTGCTCTTTGTGGAAACTTTGGAAAGCAAAACATAGATACCAATAAAAATTACATACAATCTGTTATTAATAGCTTATAATTTCCTCCTTTGTAAATATTGTGAGCTCTGGTGGCACGATGGTTAAAGCGCTTGGCTGCTAACCAAAAGGTCAGTGGTTTGAACCCGCCAGTCACTCCTCGGGAGAAAGATGTGGCAGTCTGCTTCTGTAAAGGTCACAGCTTTGGAAACCCTATGGGGCAGTTCTGTTCTGTCCTATAGGGTCGCTATGAGTGGACTCGACGGCAATGGGTTTGGTTTTTTTGGTTTTGGTAAATATTGTTTTCTAATTGAAACTATTCCTTTACAATTTGTATGTTACTTTTTTTTTTTTTTTTTTAGCATTAAACATATAACCTCGGAATTAAAACTCTTTACAAATGTAATTTTTAAATATTTGGTTTATATTTCATCATGTGAATAAACAAGGTTTACCTCACCATCCCCTCATTGTTACACATTTTCACCTTTTAAATTCCACTGAAGGGACTATCTTTGTGCACATTCCTCTGACTACATCTTGGACAATGTCCTCAGAGTACATTTCTGGGTGTCTCTAGCAGAGTGAGTACTTTTCTTTGAACCTAGGCTTAAGGCTTAGCAGGCAGAAGGTTGGACTCTGGAGAATGGGAGGCCTGACGATTCATAACATTTATTACTTTGAGGAAAATACATCTAAACTAGACAGTAATTCTTAGGCTAGACTTTATGAGCAGGTGGACACCTTCCTTTTAGAAGCTCTGAGGTGGACACCTTCCTTTTAGAAGCTCTGAAAAGCCTGTTCTGATCAAAAACCTACCTGCAACTGCCTGAAATTCCTTCAGTTCTGTTCCTTTGTTTTGAAACAGGAATGAGAAAGAGCAAAGTCTACGGTGAGGTTCCAAAGCACTGGTTTACACAGTTTTTATGGCTCTTCCTTGGTTATAATCACTGTGACTACTACTAATCATTATCATAATCCTTGTCCTCATCTTCATCATCGTTTCCAGTAGTAGTCTCCCTGACGTGTCTGTGAATTCTCTCACATGGTCTTGTTAGTCTTTGCATCTCTCGGGGTACCGTACACCTCGAGGGTCCTCAGAGACCATCGTTGGGTGCTTTAACATCAAACTCACTCACTTGTGTTTTAGCTTACATAAATTTCAGATTTTTTTCTTGAGGTAAAGTTTTGTTGAATGAAAGTAAATACAAGCTTCCAGGAGGTAATCAAAGACAAATTTCATGTGCTCGGAGTGGTGACCCATGCCAGCCCCTGAGCCCCACTTTGAAATTGCCAGAAGTCTCTTAACAGATAGGATTTTCTCACACTCATGTAGCAAATATCTCTTTTGCTTCTGGCATGTGGGCCAGGGATTGAGTTTGGCTCCAGAGATACAAAGACCCTTAAGAAAAATCCCTGCCTTCGAGAAGCTCATGGTCTAAGACAGGAGGCTGACTGAAGCAGACTAGGTATTAAATGAGTGTCAAAATTACAGTATTTCCATCAAGCAGAATACATGACTAGTTTTGTTTTGTTTTTTTTTTTTTCCTTTTCAAACGAGGAATCAAACAAAATGGCCAATACAAATATATGTGTGGTTTCATGTGGTTGAGGTCCTTCAGTTAGCACCCCTGGTCGAAAAGATGAAATTCTGGACCCTGACTTTTTCTTCCATTTGAAGGGTCATTTTTAAAAGATCTCTGTACCAAGTGAAGGCAGTGTCTACGTGCCACTGAAGACCCCGCATTTACATCAGTTATTTTAAGAACATACCTATTAAATCAAATAATCATATATAGGTGCAGTCTACTAAAAAGAAACAAATTATAAAGCAATGCCACTTCACAGTTCTAAAATCTATTAGACCATAAAGGTGATTGGCTGGCAGCCATCGTGGTCAAAGGAAAATTACAGCTGTATTGTCCCACAGGCCTGAGTTCAAATTCCAATATGGCCTCTGTTTCCAAGCCTATAAAATGTCTATCTTGCATGTTTGTCATACAGAGTAATTGAGATCATGTGCATAGCACAGCTGGGAAAGAGCTGGGCAGAGAATGAATGTGCAAAGCCACATGGCTATCATTTTTATTTTTATGTGAATAAACAAACCGTGAATAACAAAGGCCCCGAGGTCCTTCCAGGACTTATTTGCATTTACATGAAGCACCTAGACTGAACATTTCTTGTCTATCTAATTCAACAGTGTGTTCCCAGAGCCTCATCCAGTGCCTGACATACTGTAGATTCTCAATAAATACACGTTGAATGAATCAAAGGGCCCCAAATGGTCCAAACGTTTGTCTAAGAGTGGGTGAGTTTGAACTAACAACTTTTCGGTTAGCAGCCAAGTACTTAACCATTATGTCATCAGAGCTACTTTAGTTATTATTCTTACAAGATAAAAATTATCTCTGTCCCCAAGACTTGTTCTCATGACCCGGCCTGGAGAAAACTTCCACTATTCACGTGCATTCAATTTTGGCTAACAGCAAAAGATGAATAATTGAAATCCTCTTTGCACATGGTTGCTCCTGAGTACTGCTCGAGAAGAATGTCATACCTTTCCATTGTATCCTGTGCCATTGGTCATCTGGATCCAGACCATTGTCCTCCGCCACTCCAGTCCACACTGATTTCTTCTTTCTCAGAACTACACCAGCCTAGATCTCTTGTTTTGAGAAGGATATGTATTGCATCTTGTATTGTTCCTTGTATCACCAGTTTATAGGTAGGTGAGAACTTCTGGCCATATGTGGAAAAGATTTCAGGGACAAAAAGACCTTATATCCACCTGGGTTTAGTCATCTGAGTTCTTTTCACTTTTCATACTGTTCTCTTTTCACTCAGGTGTTCTAGAACCCCTCACAATTACTCCAACGAAGAAGGGAGAAAAGAGGAAGAGATGCTTTTTTGAGTTGTGCACTGTGGGTTTTTTGTTTTTTTGGCACTGTTGGTAAACGCTCATAGCACCCATCTCTCTGTGCCAAGGACTCTGCTAAGGGCTTTACATACATATTATCTTATTTCTTTTTCACAACAATCCAATGAAATTGATATTATCCCTAATTTAGCTGAAGAATTGATGCTCAAAGGGAATTAAGTAATTTGCCTAAAGTCATAAAGTTTGTAAGTGATCGCTCTAAGATTCAAACTGAATTTGTGCTGTTTCCCCTCAGTTCGTCTTGTTGCTTTTATATTCACTGTATTGCTTTCATTTGAGGGACTATCTGTCTGTTTTACCAAGTTATTCTTCCTGCAAGTATTTATTGGACGTCTACCATTTGCCCAGCTTTAGGTATCTGTGGTGGACTAAGTCATAATCCCCCCCCAATGGAGATGAGAGTCCAGTAGGAGAAACAGATATGGCAGATAATCACAAAATAATATAAAATTACAAATCAGATTAAGTACCAGGGAAGAAAAATACATGATGCTGTAAGAAAATGTAACAGGGAGACCTGTTTTGGGCTGTATGAAGTAATAGATTCCAGGGAAATCCACTAAAGGTCTGATTTCCTACTTGGCCTTCTGGGATTGCTACTAAGACTTGTTTACAGCCATGGGCTATAAGAAGGAGGATCATTGCTGCCTTTCTCTTAGAGAAGAGGGGGACTTGCTCCCAGATTTTAGCATCTCCCACCTTATTCATCACTCACAAAACCCCAATAACAGAGGGCAACAGCGGAGCTTTTGATATTGGTACATCGCCAGCGGGAACCGCCCTTTTGATGCAAAGTTCCATGGGGTGGTTTCCAGATAGAGAAATCTGCAAGTACCATGTGGCAGGGTTGTGCCCAATCCCCTGGCTGCTTGCATGTGGTGTAGAAGTGTGGGTGTGTATTTAAATATACCCCAGTACTTCTATAATTCCATTAAGATTAAAAATGGTTTTCACTTATTTGTCAAGTATTTATTAAGACTGACTGGATGCTCTGAGGAAACCCTGGTGGTGTAGTGGTTAAGTGCCATGGCTGCTAACCAAAAGGCCGGCAGTTTGAATCCACCAGCTGCTCCTTGGAAACTCTATGGGGCAGTTCTGCTCTGTCCTATAGGGTCGCTATGAGTCGAAACCGACTCGACAGAAATGGGTTTGGTTTGTTGTTTTTAGGTGCTCTGAGGATACAGGACCTGAGGCTCCTGCCCTCACAGAGCTCACATTCCAGTGGTAGAAACAGATAATTAAGTGATTTAGAGTCACATTTACTTAGCTAGACAAAGGGAAAAGGGGAGCGAGGATGCTGTCATTAACAGGACGAGCAGTAACCGAAGTCAACACTAATGGCAGACAAATACTTTCAAATGCATGTGTTCTGAAATTGTGTTTTAAAGGATTATAGAATCTTTATCAATTAAAATGAGCATGGTATTATGAAAAGCAATGTAGATATTAACATCAGGCCTAGTTTCCAATCCAGCTCTGTCACAAAGTATTCCGACTTATATGAGCCATTTTATCTATGAAATTAGGTAATGATACCTATGCGGTGTTATTATTGTGGTGATAAAATAATAAATGTTATCATAGAAGTATCTTTGGATGCCTGACCTTTAGAGGTGGCAGTAATGGTGGTTTTAATGATAAGATCGAAAACGCCACAAATGGCCAATTTATATTGATTTTACTACATGCATTTTTCTTTTTTTTTCTCTTTTTCATTGTGTTTTAAGCGAAAGTTTACAATTCAAGTTGGTTTCTTATACAAAAACTTATACGCACATTGTTATGTGACCCTAGTTGCCCTCCCTACAATGTGACAGCACACTCCTCCTCTCCACCCCTTATTTCCTGTGTCCATTTAACCAGCTCCTGTCCCCCTCTGCCCTTTCATCTTGCCTCTGGACAGGAGCTGCCCATATAGTCCCAACTACATGCATTTTTCAAACACAAAAACTTCGTGCTAAGAATTTTTATCATCCCCGTTATACAGATGAGAAAATTGAGGCTTAGATAGAGTAAGTGACATGCTCACAGTCACATAGCTAATAAGTGACAATGCCAGGATTCTGACCCAAGTAGACTGATGCAGAGCCATTTTCTTAACTGTTATCCAATATCTCCCTGCAGTAGTCAATACACAATTATTATCATTATTAGTATTTTTTTAAACTCAATGATCTTTAGACCATAACCAGAATTCTGATACTAAATTTCTTTTAAGCTTTTTCTTTTTCTTGAGCAAGAGCTTAAAGATTATTTTTAAGAGAACATATTTCCAGTTTTGTTGCTACATCTTACATTTTGCTTGGCAAATCAGTTAGAAGTAGATTCGGCTTAAAATGATAGAAAATCCCAAGTTGCAATGGCTTAAGTAAGAAAGAAATTTCCTACTCGTGTAAAAGAAATCCAGAAGTAGGCAGTCCAGGTCTGATAGGTGGCTTCACAAAGTTCTCAGGAACCCATGCTCTTCTTTTTAGCTCTTCTATCTTTAGCATGTGGTTTCTACCTCATGATCTAAAATGGTAGCTTTGATTCCAGCCATCACATCTGCTTTCTAGCCAATAAAAAGGAGGAAGGACATTTCCCTATGTCACACTGAAAGTTCTGCATACATGCTATTGGCCAGAATTTAGTCACAGTTAGCAAAACCCTTGCTAAAAATCAGGGTTTTTAATACTAAGGAAAAAGAGGGAAATGGACCTTGGAAGAAACTGGAAGCTTATGCTTACCATCCAGTTGACTCTGACTCATGGTGAGCCTATATGTGTCAAAGTAAAACTGCACTCCATAGGATTTTCCATGACTAATTTTATGGAAACCCTGGTGGCGTAGTGGTTAAGTGCTACAGCTGCTAACCCAAGGGTCGGCAGTTCAAATCCTCCAGGCACTCCTTGGAAACTCTATGGGGCAGTTCTACTCTGTCCTATAGGGTCACTATGAGTCAGAATCGACTCGACGGCACTGGGTTCAGTTTTTGGTTAATTTTTTAGAAGTAGATCCCCAGGCCTTTCTTTCAAGCCACTCCTGGTTGGACTTGAACCTCCAATCTTTAGGTTAGCAGCTGAACACGTTATCCATTTCCATTACCCAGGGACTTCCTCTACCATACTAAGCCGTTGCTGTCAAGTCAATTCCAACTCATAGTGACGTATAGGACAGAGTAGAGCTGCCCCATGGGGTTTCAAGACTATAATCTTTACAGAAGCAGACTGCCACATATTTCTCCCTCAGGGCAGCTGGTGGGTTCAAACTGCTGACCTTTTGGTAAACAGCCAAGTGCCTTACAGGGCAACCAGGGCTCCTTCTGCCATCCTAACCAAAAAATCTCTTGCCGTGGAGTTGCTAACAGTGTAGAACTGCCCCATATGGTTTCCAAGGAGTAGCTGGTGGATTCGAACTGCCAACCTCTTGGTTAGCAGCTGAGTTCTTAACCACTGCACCCCTCTGCCATACTAGGTAGTAAGAAAATTTTAAAGTTATAATAACCATTTTAATTTAGATTCTCAAACTCTTTTTAAAAATGTAATATAAAAATAACAGCACACACACCAAAAAATTCATGCTTGAGGTTCCGGTCGACTATGCCTTTTACAAAGAACGTTGTCCCAAGAGTCATAAAATTTTGGTGTTCTTTCCCGCCTTGCTTCTAGCTTTGCCATCGTGGTCAAATCACTTTCCCTTACTGGGCCTCTGTTTTATCATATGTAAAATTAGAAACCCTGGTGACATAGTGGTTAAGTGCTACAGCTGCTAACCAAAAGGTTGGCAGTTCGAATCCACCAGGTGCTCCTTGGAAACTCTATGGGGCAGTTCTACTCTGTCCTTTACGGCTGCTATGAGTCAGAATCGACTCGACGGCAATGGGTTTGGTTTTTTTTTTCTTTTTAAATATGCAGGGTTAAACAGAATGTCTCTACATTCTTCCAGCTCTACCTCTATTACAGAACAGGATAGGTATATCTCATTTTCTTGCCAGAATTTTAAAGTAATATAAGTGTTATAGGGCAAAACTCTAGCAATGAGTCAGTTTTCTCAGGGATAAATGCAGATTTGTCTCCTATATTTACGCCCCGTCTTGTCCCTTAGAAGATTAAAGACTTCCATCGTTTTCTTATTTGTGTAAAAAAATATGATAAAAAAGTGAAATAAGCTGAGTAAACTTGACAAAAATTAATAAAATTTGATAGGGAAGCTGGACGAAAAATAATTCTTAAAAAATAATAGCCTTTCATGTAGGCTACATGAAAAGCACTCAGCAACAAAAATTGGAAAAAAAAAAAATACTATAGATACAATAGTAGGACCCCTGGTGGGGCACTGGTTAAAAGTTTGGCTGCTAACCAAAAGGTCAGCACTTCAAATCCACCAGCCGCTCCTTGGAAACCCTATGGGGCAGTTCTATTCGGTCCCATAGGGTTGCTACGAGTCGGAATCGACTCGATGGCAATGGGTTGTTTTTTTTTTTTTTTTTGGTTTATACAATAGTAACCAAGATGCTAAAATATTTAGGATTAAAAATTACAAGAAAGGCAAAGTTCCTTATGGATGGTAGCTATAAATTCTAATTGAAGAACAAAAAATATGATAAGAACAAATAGGAAGACAATATTCTTGAACGGAAAGATTCAATATAAAAAAGGTA
The DNA here is from genome assembly GCF_024166365.1 of Elephas maximus indicus. Lineage (NCBI taxonomy): Eukaryota > Metazoa > Chordata > Mammalia > Proboscidea > Elephantidae > Elephas > Elephas maximus. The sequence goes on from NC_064830.1 coordinate 33,369,154, forward strand.
ATATAAATATAGATATATATAACAATTATAATGCCATTGGGATTTTTTATTGCGGATATTATTTAAGGGGTTTAACGTGTTCTTAACATTATTTGGTAGGCCACACTTTCAAGATTACATAGCCAAGAAGGGCATTCAGAAGAATAGTGAGGGTCGACTTGCCTTACCAGATGTCAGAACACACTAGAATTGTAATCAAATTAATATGTCAGTGGCAGAGGAATAAACACATAGGTCAATGAAACAAAATAGAGAATCCACAGAGATATCTCATTTTTGTATGAAGTTTTAAAAATACTAACAAAGGTAGTATTGCGATTTGGTGGGAAGATGGAATGAACACAACTGATTATCCATTTGGAAATAAAGTTCTACCCCTGTCTCACACTATATCAAATGTATTCCAGATATATTAAAGATTTAAACTTTTTTAAAGACTCAGAAGAAAATCAAGGAAACACACATATAACCTACATATGGTGGAAAATATTCTTAAGCAATCAAGAAGCTATATAAGAATGGTTGTTGTTTTTAGGTGTCGCTGAGTCAGTTGAGACTCATAGCGACCTCATGTACAACTGAAGGAAACACTGCCCAGTCCTGTGCCATCCTCACAATTGTTGCTATGTTTGAGCCCATTGCTGCAATCCTCTGTGTCATCCCATCTCATTGAGGGTCTTCCTCTTTTTCACTGACCCTCCACACTACCAAGCATGATGTCTTTCTCCAGGGCCTGATCCCTCTTGATAACATTTCCAAAGTACATGAGATGAAGTCTGGCCATCCTCACTTCCAAGACATACTCTGGCTATACTTCTTCCAAGACAGATTTGTTCATTCTTCTGGCAGTCAATGGTATATTCAGAATCTTCCCCAACACCATAATTCCAAGGCATCAGTTCTTCAGTCTTCCTTATTCATTGTCCCGCTTTCACATACATATGAGGCAATTGAAAATACCATGGCTTGGGTCAGGAGTACCTTAGTCCTCAAGGTGACATCTTTGCTTTTTAACACTTTAAAGAGATCTTTTGCAGCAGATTTGCCCAATGTAATACATCTTTTGATTTCCTGACGGCTGCTTCCATGGGTGTTGATTGTAGATCCAAGTAAAATGAAATTCTTGAAAATTTTACTATTTTCTCCATTTATCATGATATTGTTTATTGGTCCAGTTGTGAGAATTGTTGTCTTCTTTATGTTGAGGTGTAACCCGAACTGAATGAAGACTATAGTCTTTGATCTTCATCAATAAGTGCTTCAAGTCCTCTTTACTTCCAGCAAGCAAGTTTGTGTCACCTGCATATTGAAGGTTGTTAATGAGTCTTCCTTGAATCCTGATGCCCCATTCTTCTTCATATAGTGCAGCTTCTTGGATTATTTGCTCAGCATGCAGATTGAATAAGTATGAGGAAAGGATACAACCTTGATTCATGCCTTTCCTGATTTTAAACCACGCAGTGTCCCCTTGTTCTGTTTGAATGACTGCCTCTTGGTCTATGTACAGGTTTCAAATGAGCATAATTAAGTGTTCTGGTATTCCCATTCTTTGCAGTGTTATCCATAATTTGTTATGATCTACACAGTCAAATGCCTTTGCATACCCAATAAAACACAGATAAACATCCTTCTAGTATTTTCTGCTTTCAGCCACGACTCATCTGACATCAGCAACGATAGCTCTTGTTCCATGTCCTCTTCTCAATCCTGTTTCAATTTCTGGCAGTTCCCTGTCGATATATTGCTGCAACCATTTTTGAATTATCTTCAGCAAAATTTTACTTACCTGTGATATTAATGATAGTTTTAGATAATTTCCACAGTCTGTTAGATCACCTTTCTTTGGAATGGGCATGTATATGGATCTCTTCCAGTCGGTTGGCCTAGTAGCTGTCTTCCAAATTTTTTAGCATAGACGAATGAGCACTTCCAGCATTGCATCCACTTGTTAAAATATCTCAACTGGTATTCCGCCAATTCCTGGAGTCTTGTTTTTTGCCAATTCCTTCAAAGCAGCTTGGACTTCTTCCTTCAATATTCTTTTAGGCTGTGTTCTCTAGAGAAAGCCAATGAAGCATATTTATATGGAGAGAGAGAGAGATTCATCTCAATGAAATGGCTCATGCAGTTGTGAAGGCTGGCAAGTCCCAAGTCCATGGCTCAGACATCAGGCTGGAGGCTTTTTCTGACTCATGTAGCTGCGGGGCCTGCTGAACCTAAGATTGGGAGGTCAGAAGGCAGGCTGCTGGCTTAGGGGTTGAAGAGGCTGACAAATCCCAAGATCAGCAGGCTGTACGGCAAGATGCTGGCTCAAGTCCCAGGAACCAGAGGTCAGATGATGACAAGCCAGCTGCAGAATCCAGAGAGAGCAAAATCCATCAAGTATTGCCAGAATGTCCATATATATTGGATGCAGGCCACACCTCTGAGGAAACTCCGTTTACAACTTATTGGCTGATCATATCAGATCACATCATGGAGGTGATTATATCATATCATGGATTGAATAGTGCCCCCAAAATATGTGTCAACTAGATTAGGCCATGATTCCCAGTATTGTTTGGTTGTCCTCCATGTTGTGATTATAATTTTATGTTAAAGAGGATTAGGGTGGGATTGTAACACCCTTACTAAGGTCACATCCGTGATCCAATATAAAGGTAGTTTCCCTGGAGTGTGGCCTGCACCACCTTTTATCTTACAAGAGATAAAAAAAAAAAAAAAGAGAGAAGCAAGCAGAGGGTGGAGACCTCATACCACCAAGAAAGAAGTACCGGGAGCAGATTGCGTCCTTTGGACCCAGGGTTCCTGCATGGACAGGCTCCTAGTCCAGGGGAAGATTGGCGAGAAGGACGTTCCTCCAGAGCTGAGAGAGGGAGAAAGCCTTCCCCTGGAGCTGACACCCTGAATTTGGACTTCTAGCCTACTAGACTGTGAGTGAATAAATTTATCTTTGTTAAAGCCATCCACTTGTGGTATTTCTGTTATAGCAGCACTAGATGACTGAGACACATTATATCACAAAATGGAGGATAAGTATATCAATACATATTTGCCAAAATACATCAATACATAACTGCTAAACAACATCATTATAACTGCCAAACCACTGAGAATCATAGCCCAGCCAAGTTGTCACACAACCTTAACCATCACAGATACCATTGGTTCTAGATCGTATGCTACCTCCTGAAATGTTTGAACATTGACCAGTTCTTTTTCGTACAGTGACTCTGTTTATTCCTTCAATCTTCTTTTGATGCTTACTGCATCGTTCTATTTTATGCCCATAGAATCCTTCAGTGTTGCAACTCGAAGCTTGAATTTTTTATTTAGTTCTTTCAGCTTGAGAAATGCTGAGCATATTCTTCCCTTTTTGGTTTTCTAACTCTAAGTCTTTACACATTTCATTATAATATTTTACTTTGTCTTCTCGAGCTGCCCTTTGAAATATTCTCTTTAGCTCTTTTACTTCCTCCTTTCTTCCATTTGCTTTAGCTACTCTACTTTCAAGAGCAAATTTCAGTCTCTTCTGACATCAATTTTGGCCTTTTCTTTCTTTCCTGCCTTTTTAATGAACTTTTGCTTTCTTCATGTATGAGTCCTTGATGTCATCCCACAAGTCCTCTGGTCTTTGGTCATTGGTGGTCAATGTGACAAATCTATTTTTGAGATGGTCTCCGAATTCAAGTGGGATATACTCAAGGTCGTATTTTGATTTTTGTGGGCTTGTTTTGATTTTCTTCATTTTCAACTTGAACTTGCATATAAGCTATTGATGGCCTGTTCCACAGTAAACCCCTGACCTTGTTCTGACTGACCATATAGAGTTTTTCCATCATCTATTTTCATCCAGTGAGACCCACAAGTATAGTGGCCATTTACATTGTTGAAAAAAAGGGATTTCCAATGAATAAGTCATTGGTCTTGTGAAATTCTATCATGCAATCTCTGGCATCATTTCTATCTCCAAGGTCATATCTTCTAAGTACTGATCCTTCTTTGTTTCCAGCTTTTACTGTCCAATCACCAGTAATTATCAATGCATCTTGATTGCGTGTTCAGTCAGTTTCAGACTGCAGAAGTTCGTGAAAATCTTCAATTTCTTCATCTTTGGCATTAGTGTTTGGTGCATAAATTTGAAAAATAGTCATATTTTAAAAAAAAAAAAAACCATTGCCGTTGAGTTGATTCTGACTCATAGCCACCCTGTAGTCATATTCACTGGTCTTTATTGTAGGCATATGGATTGTATCCTACCACTAACAGCGTTGTTCTTCGGGATAGACCTTGAAATGTTCTTTTCGACAATGAATGTGATGCTATATTCCTCTTCAGTTTGTTGTTCCAGGCGTAATAGAACATACAATTGTCTGATTGCAAATGGCCAGTACTAGTCCATTTCAATTTACTAATGCCTATGTTTATGATATGAATATCCAAGCATTCCATATCTTTGTTGACAAAATCCAGTTTTCTCAGATTCATAGTTCGTACATTCCATATTCCAGTTATTAATGGATGTTTGCAGCTGTTTCTTCTCATTTTGAGTCATGTCTTATCAGCGAATATAGGTCCTGAAAGCTTTACTCCAACCATGTCGTTAAGTTTAACTCTATTTTGAGAAGGCAGCTTTTCCCCAGTCGTATTTTGAGTGTCTTTCAACCTGAGTGGCTCATCTTCCAGCGCTACATCAGACAATGTTCCGCTGTTATTCATAAGGTTTTCCCTTGCCAATTTTTTTTCAGAAGTAGACTGCCAGGTCCTCCTTCCCAGTCTGTCTTAGTCTTGAAGCTCCGCTGAAACCTGTCAACCATGGGGAACTTGCTGGCATTTGAAATACCAGTGGCATAGCTTCCAGCATCTCAGCAACATGCAAGCCACCACAGTACAACAAACTGACAGACGAGTAGTGGTATAAGGATAGATATATTTGATTATATCGTAAACTCCATTATATAAAAAAAAATACCAAAAAACATAGATACTCTTGTTACAGTTTAGTAATCTCTAGAAGATGAGTTTCTGTATCCTCTCAACCATAATGCCTGGCACATACCTGAGATTCAGGAAACAACATTACAAAGTAAAATAGGATAAGAGTCATTACAAGAAGAATAGATTATGTACTAAGAAAGCTTGCAAATGAGAAAGTAAATCTGATTTCAGTAGATTTCTTAAGCTGCATCTTTGAGCCTTAAAACTTTCTTTAGTGGCAGTATGGCAGTTAATCTAGCTCAGCAGTTCAAAAACCCATATTGATTGAGGGCCTAATATGTGCCATGAAAACCCTGGTGGCATAGTGGTTAAGAATTTGGCTGCTAACCCAAAGGTTGGCAATTCAAATTCACCAGGCACTCCTTGGAAACTCCTTGGGGCAGTTCTACTCTGTCCTATAGGGTCACTAGGAGTCAGAATCGACTTGATGGCGATGGTTTTTTTTTTTTTTTTAATTCTGTGTCAAACCTTGACTAGAATAATTTAGAAGTTAAAAAAAAAAAAAAAGATAGACATGGCTCTTGTCCTTGTGGAGCATATGGCAGCGAAGGCACAGCAAACAGGTGGTTAGAAATTGATAAGCCTGAACAAAAAAGAAGCATATGGTCCTGTGGGCATATATAACAAGACAGTAACTTAGTCTAAGGAAGCTGGGACAGAGAAAAATTGACATTTGTGATGAGACCTTAAGCCAAGGTGGGAGTCATGCTGGTGAAGAGAGGATCAGAGAGAGTGTTCCAGACGAATTAACATGTGCAAAGGACTGAACTTGATAGGGATCATGGTGAGAACATGGAGCTTAGAAAGGGACTTGAGCTAGTGGCATTAGATGAGACTGAGGTGAGGTGGCAAGTGGCCAGGTTCCAGACTGTGGTGAATCTTATAAGCAGCATTAAGGATTTTGGACTGCATCCTAAGAGCAGTAAAAAGCTATTGAAGGTTTAAACAAGGAATTGGCTTGATTAGACTTGCATTTTCAGAAGATCATTCTGGAGAATGAATTAGAAAGGAGCTAGAAGAGAAACACACCAGTTGGGAGACAGTTGCAGTTGCTCAGGTGAGAGGTGTCATTGGCTTGGACTAGAGCGGTGCAGCACAGATTCGGAGAGGTGCACACATCTGAGAGATACGTAGGAGGTAGATCACACTGTATTTGTGGGGAGAGAGTGGGTGAGGGAGAGAGGGACTATGTTTGTGGGCAACTAGGTAGGTGGCGGTACAATTCTTTAAGACAGAGAATCCATGCCAAGTGTATTTTCTTTTTGTGATACTTAACAATGCAGCCCAGAAGTTAATCCAGAAAATGACACTCCCTTTTCATTATTCTAAGTAGGGACACTCATCAGAATAAAAAAAAATGTGACTCACCAAACGCACTCACCCAGCCAGCAGGGTCTGCAATACTCCTAGCCTATTGAATTGCCCTTTCACCTGAGGTTTCCTCACGTCTGTGGACTTTGTCAAGTGTTCCCAACTTTTTCCAGTACTATTTTATACTTCTAGGATGTTTTTGTAACACCAACAATTTTTTTTCAAGTTCCTAAGATTGGTGGTTGTAATGTTATTATTAGTTGATTGAAAGAACACATAGTGACAAATCCACCATCACCAGTTGGTGCTGAATTGATTTCAACTCATGATGACCCCATGTGTGTCAGAGCAGAACTGTGCTCCATAGGGTTTTCAGAAGTAGATAGCCAGGCCTTTTTTCCAAGGTACCTCTGAGAGGACACGAACCTTTTAAGGTAGCAGCCGAGTGCCTTAACTTCTTGCACCACTCAGAGACTCCTCGTGACAAATTAACCATTGTCTAGTCAATCAATTCCAAGTCATAGCAATCCCACAGACAGAGCAGAACTGCCCCATAGGGTTTCCAAGGAGCGGCTGGTAGATTCAAACCGCTGACCTTTTGGTTAACAGCTAAGGTGTTTACCACTCCTGTGGCCGATCAATTCCGACTCAGTGACCCTATAAAGAAAAAATAGCTACCATAAAATTTAGCAACTTTTATAATTAATTCATATTTTGTTAATAGCAATAGCATCAACAGACATTTGAAAAATAATGCAATGATGTGTAAAGGACACACTATTCAGTTTCCAATGCTTGGTGTTCATATGTATTCAGATACTTCACAATAATTTAATGGAATCCCTCACCTTCAGACTTCACCTCAGCAATCCACAGACCAAATTTTATCTTTTAGATGACCATAAACATTTTTGTTTGACCAAAAAAAAAAAAAACAGAGCTAATGGTAGCATGGAAACCCTGGTCTCTTAGTGGTTAAGTGCTACAGCTGTTAACCAAAGGGTCTGGGAAGTTCAAATCCACGAGACGCTCCTTGGAGACTCTATGGGGCAGTTCTACTCTGTCCTCTAGGGTCGCTATGAGTCGGAATTGACTCCATGGTGGGGTTTGTTTGTTTATTTCTAATGGTAGCATGATTTCTTTAAGAATTCCACTCTCTTTAGAAATAAAAGCAATGAATATTGCTCCCTAATGGTGGCATTTCAGAGAGGAAAATGAGATTATACAAGCAGGTGATCTTTCTGCTCACTTATAGGTCAGGTCCTAGTTTTAGAGCCTTGGGGCTTTTCTCAATGATGGTGTACATTGCGATGAGGTGGTTTGATCTGCCTCTCACCATTGTTATACAAAGAGGACTTATTTTAAGGATAAACATCAGAACTAGACCTACAGAGCTATCAGGAACCAGCAGAGCTCTGAGGATTTACTTATGCCTCCTTTTCTCCAGCCTCTTGGGATCCAAGATGTTCCTATATCTATATATAGCATCTTAGCTTCTCTCTCTCTGCAGTTCAAATTTTCTTTGCATTCTGATGAATGATCCAGCACTGTCTGTCTTGCATCCCAAATTCCTGAAGGAGAAAGTCTGATTACCTTCACCTCTATTTGTAGAGCCTTTAAGAGCCGTGGTGGTGCAGTGGTTAAGAGCTCAGCTGCTACCCAAAAGGTCGGCAGTTCGAATCCACCTGGCACTCCTTGGAAACCGTACGGGGCAGTTCTACTTTGCCCTGTAGGATCTCAATGAGTCAGAATCGACAAGATGACAAAGGGTTTGGTTTTGTGGTTTTTAGGTAGCCCCGGTGGTGCCGTGGTTAAGCGCTTGGCTAATAACCAAAAGGTGGGCGGTTTGAACCCACCAGCTGCCTGAGGGAGAAAGATGTGGCAGTCTGCTTCTGTAAAGATTTACAGCCTTGGAAACCCTGTGGGGTGGCTTCTACTCTGTCCTATAGTGTAGTTATGAGTTGGAATTGACTTGATGGCAACGAGTTTGGTTTGGGGTTATTTTTTCCCTCCACCAGTCAGCCTCACAAGCCTCATCACCTGGCCTGTGCTCCTCCACTCTTGGGTCAATGCCTTAACCTTGGTTGATCCTTTAGGCCATTTCTGCCAGAAGAATAGCTTAATACTACTTCCCTGAACATGAAGTATGAGTAGAGTCATTTCAGCTAAACATGGAGATGGGACATATTCATCGCCAGTAGTCCAGTATGTTGCGCAAGAGATACCCAGGAAGGTGAGAAGAAGGGGAAAAAGAGCTAACTACTTTATGTCAAAACAATTCAGGCAGCTTACATACACTGGTCTGATATAATCTTCAAAGTAAAATCCTACAGGCTTATAATGTTATCCCCCATTTGACAGAAGAGAACAGTGAGGCTTTGAGTGAGTGAGTAATGTGCTTGGTCATCCAGCAGACACAGGCCTGTTTGACTTCAGAGCTTGAGCTGTTTGCAGACTTATTGTCTCCACGAGTGTTGAGCCTGTGCCTGGCATCAGTCAGCACTGTCCGTTTAATAGTGGAAATGAAGAACATTGGTTAACCAGTCAACTTGGTGAAATTTAAGCCAGTCAGGACAGTTGTTAAGGTATTAAATAAATAGGTGATGGCTGAACAGTTGACAATTGCCGTACACTGTCTATTTAAATTCTTAAGTCCTTTTTTTCAAGAAATACAGCTTTCATTTTAAAGGCACTATTTGACAATGATAAAGCATCTAGAAAATACTAAAATCATCATCCTAATATTCAGATTTAATTATTGTAAATATTTTGGCATATTTCTTTCCAGTCTTTTTTCTATATGCCTAATTTTTTTTTTTAAAACATAGTTGTGATTATACAAAAGGAGTGCTGGTGGCCCAGTGATTAAATGCTATGCTGCGAAGAAAAATGTCACGAGTTTGAACCCACCAGCTGCTCCTTGGGAGGAAGATGTGGCAGCCTGCTTCCATAAAGATTTACAGCCTCAGAAACCGTATATAGGGTGGCTATGAGTAGGAATCAACTCATTGGCAGTGGGTTTGGTTTTGGGTTGGACGATGATAAAGATAAAATTAATATCTTACTTTTAAATATTCCTTTTTTAAAACCAACTCCTTTAATTACATCAAGTATTTTTCTAGTCACACTCTTCTTTGTCTTCTATTTATTTAGCCTTATTTAATCTTCTTACTTTCTTCAGAAAGTATTTCAGTTAGGTTTAGAAAGTGTACCAATACAGTAAAATATAATAAAAGAGAAAAAAATGAATTGGAAAAAGATGTTTAAAAAAAATAGGAAAACAGGGGCTTTCTTTTGACTTGTTCTATCCCACACTCTTGGTTCTTAAGCAGAAGTTTTCCTTATGAGACCTGACAACTTCCTCTCTGCCTTGCTTGGGTCCTTCTGACCCAAAACATGCCTTCAGAGCCTGTAAACTGAAAGAAACCACACATAGATAAATTGGCAAGGATTATGTTCCATTTTGGCAATGAAATGCATACTTATCATTAAGTGGACCTTTATTAGACCATCTCATGAGGCTGTTCAGAGTGGCCTCTCGGAAATTATTCCAACACTTGTGCTTAGGATGCCGGAAAAACAACAACAGCAACTACAAGCGATTACATACTCATTTTCTGTGATTAGGGCAATGGCACAAAACCAGATGACTCAGAATTACTCTCATTCCAAGCTTATTGATTCTTTCTATCTCAGAACCTCAAAAGATCTGAATCTCTCAAATTGCCTTGCAATTTTTTTGTTAGACCGCTGTGTCTAATATCCCTATTCAGAGATGAAAACTGAAATTTTATTAAGTCATTTTTTAAAACACTTACCGAATGCCCATACGGTACCAGGCATTGATGAATAAGACAGGCCCCCATCCGCAAAGTATTCCAAGAGTCTAGTGGAGTCAGGCAGGTAAACAAGTAATTGCCGTGCACACAAATGAATGAATGAATGAATGCATATTTTCAAAGTATTACCTGCAGATGCGATTGCAGCATCAAGAAAGCAGTCATAAGACTATGAAAGCTAACTTGAATTTCCATTTTGCTTTTTGATGCCAAATTTGTGTATTCCAAACATTGAAATCATTTGAGAATTGCCAGTGGAGTATCAGAGAAATGCATTTTTTTTCCTAAAGTAAAAAGGGCATGCTTTAAGTTGGTCAGTAAAATTTAATGGATGATTTTAATTCAATTATAGTTATTGTGATTGCTGATATATTTGGACTTAGACCTTTTTTTTTTTTAATTTATGAGGATTTTTTTTCTTTGCTTTTTTCCCCCTCCTTTTCTGTTTTCTATTAGATTAACGTTTAGTTACACCTTCTCTTTTTTTGCTGATGATGTGGAAGTAATAGATTTTATTTCTATTCTTTTAGTTGTTTCATTACATTTTTAATATACATACTTAACAAATTCTATGGTTAATCAATATCTTCAGCTGCCTCCTGAACAAAGGACCTTAGAATGCTTCACCTCCAAAATGTCTCTCCTGTCCTCAATGTTATTTTTTGTTTGTTTTGTTCTGTTTTTTAATCCCAAAACATTATTGTTTTCGTTGTTATTATTGTAGTGTAAATACACAGAACAAAATATTTGCCAGTTCAACAATTTCTACATGTATAATTCAGTGACATTGACTATATTCTTCAAGTTGTGAACCATTCTCCCTGTCCTTTCTGTCTTTGTTATCTAGTGCTGCTGTAATAGAAATACCACAAGTATATGGCTTTAACAAACAGAAATTTCTTTTCTCACAGTTTAAGGGCTGGAAGTCTGAGTTCAGAGTGCCAGCTCAAGGGGAAGGCTTTCTCCCTCTGTCTGTTCTGGGGAAGATCCTTGTCTTTTCAGCTTGTTCCTGGTTCCGTGGGGATCCCCACGTGTCTTTGCATTTATCTTACCCCATCTCTCCTCTGCTTGTTCATCTAATCTCTTTTATATCTGAAAGTTGATTGATTCAAGATATACCCTACACTAATCTTACCTCATTAACATAACAAAAACAACCCATTCCCAAAAGGGATTATAAACACAGGCATAAAAAAAAAACAAACCAAACCCAGTGTCGTCGAGTTGATCATGACTCATAGCGACCCTATAGGACAGAGTAGAACTGCCCCATAGAGTTTCCAAGGAGCGCCTGGCAGATTTGAACTGCCGACCCTTTGATTAGCAGCTGTAGCACTTAACCACTACGCCACCAGGGTTTCCAAACACAGGCATAGAGGGTAGAATTTACAACACATATTTTTTGGGGGGCACAATTCAATCCATAACACTTTTCCAAATTATTCCATCACCATTAACATTAACTCAATACCCCCTAGGCAAAAACTCTCCCTTTTCCCCGCCAACCCTGTTAACCACTAATAATCTTTGGTTTCTGTAGTTTTGTTTATTTCCTATAAGTGAGATGATATAATACCTGTCCTTTTGTCATTGACTTATTTTGCTCAGCATAATGTTTTCAACAGTTGATCCTTTTTACAGTGGATATATATTTAGACTTACCAACTTGTTTCACCTGTTTCTTTCCTCATAGTTGTATCTGTCATCCACTTCTTTGTTCTAGCTTTAGTTTCCTTCTTCTTGAAGTATATCCTTTAATAGTTCTTTCAGGTGAGGTCTGCATGAAGAAGAATAGAGATTTTTATGGGTTAATTGTGTCCCCCAAAAGATATGTTGAAGTCCTAACCCTTCAGTACCTATGAATTCTATCTTATTTGGAAATAGGATCTTTGCAGATGCAATTAGTTATGTTCATGTGAGGTCATACTGGAGTAGGATGGGCCCTAATCTAATAGACTGATGTTTTATAAAAAGAGGAGAAGAGAAACAGACAGACAGACACTCTGGAGAAAACACCATGTGATAATAGAAGCAGAGGTTGGAGTTACACCACCACAAGCCAAGTAACACCTGGGGCTAAGGGAAGCTAGAAGAGAAAAGGAAGCATCTTCCCCTAGAGCCTTCAGAGAGAGCATGGCCCTGCAACGTCCTGAATTCAGACTTCTAGCCTCCAAAGCTGTGAGAGAATAAACTTCTGTTGACCCAAACACTGAGATGCAGATGCCCGGTTAGAATCACTCATCAGCTGGGTGGTTTATTCCTACACATCTGCTTTAAACCAAGCATGTCTCAAATTCATATTCCAAGAACCTTATAAATCACTTTGCTTGATGGGCTTTTAGGCCTATGATGAAATAGTTGAAATTTAAGATGTTAAATCTATTAATACCAAGCATTTACTATATTTGGAATCAGAATTTTTTTCATATTAAGTGAGAGTATGTATGCATTGGTATTATTTTAAGACTTTTAAAAAATGCAATGGAATGTACAGATCAATACAATCTGGGTAAGATAATACATAACAGTAGATACCATTTCTTGAGCATCTACTGTATCAGGCACTGTGTTAGGTTTTTGTTTGTTTATTTGTTTTTGTTTTTGTTTTTTACTTACGTTACCTCTAATTTCACAAAGGCTTTTGAGTCAGATGAGGAAGCTGAGTCTTAGAAAAGTCAACTTCGGCAAAGGACGAGACTGATTTACCCAAAATTAACCTGTGATCCTTCCATTGTTCAACCTTGTTTTATAAAAAACACTGCAATAGCATAGAAACTGATTTGTAATAAAAATTACCAGAATACCAAAAGCCTAAATTCTACCTACAGTTTGGTTCAGGTAAACTTCTTGTGTGTAACCCAAACCACTTTCCCTCCAGGTCCTAGGATACTGCCTGGCTCTAACCTAACACGACTAATAATCGTTTTCCTTAAATGACATTATAGCCTCTGATCCAAGGCTGTTTGAAAATAAACTGTGATTTCTTCCCTGAGGTTGGCAATAATTAAGAACCCTACTGACTGCAGCATCTTTGTATTGAGCTCTTGAGCAGGACCTGGGGGAGCTGATCCTTCTTTCAACCAATGTGGCAAAGACAACATCTTTGTATTGACATATAAAATGAGTATGTTCATATATTAAACATCAAAAGCTGTCACTATTAAGAAAGAGAGCTTGTCTTTGAAAATGATAGAAAGTTAAGGTATTCATTTAACAAATATTTATCAAGTTCCCGCTACTGCATACCAGGGACAGTTGTAGGCACAAATAGTAGTAAACAAAACAGACCAGGTTCCTGCCCTCCTGGAGCTTATATTCTAGTGAAGGGAGACAGTCATTAAATCATGCAAACAAATAAGTACATGAAACAAGTTCAGATAGTTTTAAGGGCTGTGAAGAATATAACACAAGGTAATGATATAGTCACTAGTAGGAGTATGTTTGGGAAGTTTAAATAGATCAGAAGGACCTAAATGTGGCATTTAAGCAGTGTCCTGAATGATGACAAATTAGCCATGAATGATATTACCCATTGCCGTCGAGTCAGTTCTGACTCATAGCTGCCCTATAGAGTAAAAAAAAAAAAAAAAAAAGTAGAAGTATTTAAAACTGCTGCATAGGATTTCCAATGCTATAAATCTTTACAGAAGTAGACTGCCACATCTTTCTCCCAAGGAGCAGCTGGTAGGTTTGAACTGTCGATCTTTTGGTTAGCAGCTGAGTGCTTTAAACACTGTGCCACCAGGGCTTCAATAAGATCTGAGGGGAGGAGAATTTTAAGAATTATAAGTAATTTTAAGTAGAATAAACTAGATAGAGAGCCACAAAGCCAGTATGGCTGGAACATCGCCATTAAGGGAAAGGGCAACAGGAGATAGAGAGGTAGGATAACTATACAACCCAGTTTGCCTAGAATGGTCCTGATTAATGTCTGTTGTCCTCATGTAACTAATAGCACCTTTCATTCTCAAAGTTATACTATTTGGACAACAATAAATTATATGGTCTCCCTATGGAGAGGCAAGTAGGGGTCATATTATTTGGATATAGATAGCAGATGAGTAAAAACCATAGAAACTATCTGGTAAATGAATTCCTTCCCATTCCATTTTCATCTGAGTTGGAGCCAAACCATTTTTGTTTTGCATTAGTCTGATGCACGCAGCAAGATAAATGAGATAGGTAGAGAAGAACTGGTTGTCTGCAGAGAATATTCTGTGGAGAGATTTTTGAGTTTAGATCTGAAAAGGGCTCCCTAGTCTTAAAAAGTGACTGGAGGAGCCCAAGCTACTTGTGCCTAACAAAAGAATTAGCACCGAGAAGAAGTGGGAGGAAGAGGAAGAGGAGATAGCTGCCTATTCTATGTCATGCAATGTTAAGGCACTATATTCTCTCATCTTTCATTTTCACAATTTATTTTAAGATGAGATGGAGAGAATAAGTAGCTTGTTTAAGCTCATACAGATAGTCAGAATTAGCGCTGGAATTTGAATCTAGCTCCGTTGAACCCTTTTCCACTAGATTATCTTGCCCTCACCCTCTTTTCAGCTGTGATCCCCGAACACGCCTGCTCTTTCATCCCTCCTTGTATCTATAATTTCTGCCTGAAAATCTTTATTCATTTATCACAAAGATTGATTCTCATGTGAAACATTCTTTAATTCCCACAAATGTAGCTGATTTTCTCCTCCTCTGCCCTTACATAATATCCATACAAATCTCTCAAAATATTCAATCCATTCATTCATCCATGCAGTCATTTATTCAACTGTTAAACACTGGAAATGCAACAGTCAACAGGACAGGCATGGTACCCGTCCTCGTGGAAGTTAAGACTATTATTGTTGCTGGGTGCCATCAAGTCGATTTCAACTCATAGCAACTTCATGTGACAGAATGGAATTGCCCCATAGAGTTTTCTTAACTGTCATCTTTACAGGAGCAGATCACCAGGTCTTTCTCCTGCAGGGTGGCTCGGTGGGTTCCAAGCACCAATCTTTCAGTGAGCAGCTGAGCACTTAACTATTGCACCACCAGGGGTCTCTAAGTTAGGACTAAAAAAACTAGAGAGGATTAATTAGCAAAGAAATCAATATTATTAAACCTCTTTTGTGGTGTTTTGGCACAGCTCAGGGCCCATAGTTGCATTTGTTTGTTCATCCATCCATTTACAAATGTCTACTGTTCTCACAGAGCCCTCATAAAATACTAGGACATTTTGGAAAGTGAAAATTCAATGTGGTTATGTGTCTGAGAGTACGAGGTGGGAGTAGTAAGAGATAAAACTGAAGAGAAAAGCTGGACAAGACCATGGTGCTCCCTTTGGGCCTTACCAAGGGACTTGGCCTTTCTTTTTAGGCACCATGAATGCATCAAAGGGGCTTAACTGGGCCCTAGAAATGCTCACATATTTATTCTAGTAAAATAAGTATGGCAGCAATGACAAGAATAAATGTGAAGGGTAAAGACTTCCTGCAGGCAGGAAGACTAGCTAGATAGATGTTGCAAAGAGGAAAAGTTAAAAAAGCAGTGTCTGAAGTAAGGTAGGATCAATGGATAGAGAACAGAAGATGAATTCACGGTTAGAAGTGATAGAATTTGTGACTGATTGGAATGAGGGAAATGGAGGAGCATAGGCTGACTCCCAAATTTTTGACTTGGGCTTGCAAACTCAACTCTCCCTTGAATTATTGAGACAGAGACAAGGTCCCGCCCACGATGTCTTCCAATGCCTTATGCTTCCCTAGACGATGAGTAAGCCCATTTCTTCTGTTGCCTGTTTGGTGTTTTTACTGACAGCCTGTGGGTAAAAGCTGCATTTGGAGGGAACATTGGGCTTGAAATTAGGAGACTAGTCTCATGGTCTTGAAACTAGATCTGCCACAGATGCTATGTTCTTAAAAAAAAAAAAAAAATTCATGTCCTTTCTAGGCCTCAGTTTTTCATCTACAAAAGATTCTAAACTTAGAATCTTCTGATGTTCTCTCACTTTAGGGCTCTAGAATTCTGCTTTGCACTAGTAGATGGTCAGGTGTGATCCTCAAAGAACTTTACTACAAGAAACTAACCCTAACACTGAGGAAGCTATTTACTGAGTTTTGGCTTGTATGTTTTCTTCTTCATGTCCGTGGTAGTTCTACTTAGACTTTTAAAGCCACCTTCTTTATTCTTCTTTAAGTCATAATTGGCCCATAGGCTCTCAGTCAATCCTATCCTTGGATCTCCTATCTTTCTCTACATTTCTATAAAAGAATCAGCAGAGTTTGATTAATAGAGAACTTTTTCTCTGCCTCTGACCAAAGGGAAACCCTGGTGGCAGAGTGGTTAAGTGCTATAGCTGCTAACCAAAAGGCTGGCAGTTCGAATCTACCAGGCGCTCCTTGGAAACTCTATGGGACAATTCTACTCTGTCCTATAGGGTTGCTACGAGTTGGAATCAACTCAATCGCAAAGGGTTGTATTTTTTGTTTTTTTTTTTATAGGCCCAAACACAGCATCTGTGTTCTAACCCTACTGTCCCCTATGACAAGCTTTTTCCTAAACCGCTGTCCTCTTTCCTGAAGGTGAAACCCCTTCTGGCATCACAGTTTTATAAATCCCCACCACATAACATTTTTAAACAGTGCCTTCCTCTGTGAGTCACAAATTTAACCTTTACTTTCATCTTTCTTTTACAGATTTTAACTAATTTTCCAGCTGAAAATCCTTGGTGCATTTTAAAGTTAGTTCTTTTACAAAAGCAATCAAAAGTAGTTTCGTAAAGGTGTTCATCAGACAAGACAAGATATCCTTCCGAGGATCTCTGGCCAGCCACTTGTCCCAGTGGAACGCCCAGCCATTTTCCTTCATCTTTCTTCTACCTATTCGCCACGTTTGTGACTGTTGATCTTTGGGGTTAGATGTGGGAGAGAAAAGAGTCTTGCCATTTTCGGAAGACTTAATTCTTTTCACTAAACCTAGAGCTAGTAAAGGAACTGGCCTTTTTGGTTAGCTGAAGGAATGGAGGAAGGCTACAAGTAAGGTGGAAGCACAAGCTGATTGCTGGTTACCTCACAAGCTGGGAGGGGAGCAGAGAAGAATTTCAGATTCCTAAAGTAAGGATAAGTCTTATATGAAAAAAGAAGTAAAGAGGCAAAACACAAGGGACTACCTATTGCTGTGTGCCATCAAGTCGATTCCAACTCATAGGAACCCTATGTGACAGAGTAGAACTGCTCCATAGGGTTTCCTAGGCTGTAACCTTTATGGGAACAGATTGCCAGGTCTTTTTTCCTGGGGAACTGCTAGTAGGTTTGAACAGCAGACTTTCTGTTTAACAGCCAAGCGCTTAACCATTGCGCCACCAGGGCTCTTTCAACTTTATAATAGGGAAGATTAATACAATTTTACAGCAATCTTTTTAATTTCTAATACTTTATGTAAATTAATGTAACAATCTATAGGAGGTCTCTCACCATCTAACATCTATGTATTGTCATAGAACCTCACACATTATAGGAATGTGCTTTTCCATAAATATTGTAACTTGTAATTAATCTTTTTTACATGTCATTTGTCTCTCACACTGAGTCAGTGGTTTCCTTAGGAAATAAGCAGAGTCTTATTCATCTCTGTTTCCTGATACATAGCATGGTATCTGGCAAATAATCTACACTTTTCATTGATTCGTAAGGAAGAAAAGAGGAAAACAAATGACTTGAATTTTTTGTTTTGCAGTAAATAGTTGTAACTCTAGCATATATTCAATTTTGTATTTCTGCATTTTTTCCACTTAGCATATCATATGTAATTTTCTGTGTTTCGATATCATACTCACAATTTTATATTTCCATTGAGTTAACTTATCTTCCCACTTCCCTAGAGGGAAATGGCTGTAGTTATCAAGTTTTTGTTATTATTAAATGAAGATGCAATAGATTCCTGCATATAACTTTTTCTCTTGGATTAGTTCTTTAAGATACCTTCCACTGGAATCAAGAGTGTTGGTATTTGATGGCTCTTGAGTTCTAATATTCTTTAGTGGGTTATACCATCATATATTTTTATATATTTGAATATTTCTAGGCTTGAACTTGGCCATTGATATTTCATCTTTTGTGAATCCTCTATTTGTGCCCTTTGCCCAATTTTCTAATGTAATCCTCTTCCCATTTTTTTTAACACTTTTAATACATAAAAGATTTGTGTTGCAGATATTTTCCCATTTTGTTATTTACCTTTTTTCCCTAGTATTTTTAGGTTCCCTAAAATCTGAATTTTTACTTAGTAATATGTATCAATCTTATCTTTTATGGTTTCTGGCTTTGCTTTTATATTTAGAAAGCCCATCTTGACCTTAATAAATGGGTTAAATATCATGTTTCTCTGAGTTTGTTTACTGTTTGTGTTTACTCTGGCATGAATTATCTATTCACACTCTTTGATCATTCATCTTTTCTGATTCTGATGGTTTCTTTAATAATTGGTATTTTCTTTATATATGAATGTATATATACACATAGCTATTAACATTTTGCCTATCATATTTTCATTATTTTAGTAGCTCTCTTTTATTTAATTCTTATACTGAACTCTTTATTCCAAATGGCATTGATTTGTTAAATGATGGTGTATGGTGTGATCCTGTCTTACATTTTTCACCAAATTACTATCAAGGGGTGACAGTGTCACTTACAAAATATGTTTCCCTTCCCTCCTGATCAGTATTAAGTACTTATTGCATAGCTGGATCTATTTCTAGACTCTCCATTCCATTATGCTGATCTATATTTCTATTTTGGTGCCAATAAATCCTTCACTTTATTTGAGGTGAGCTCAAATTTCCTTTCTTGAGTATTGGCTTCTCCAGGCTAAACATTCTCTCTTCCCTTAATTGCTGCTCTTGTATTTAGCATCCAAGCTCCTCCTGATCCCATAGTGGATGAGAAGCAGGCAATTGTGAGAGAGCTGACCCAGCCTCCATGTACCCTTAACTTGCTTCACTGAGGGAAAGAAGTGTGTATTATCAGGGAAGCACCTAGGCAAAGGAACAAGAATGATGAACCCTTAAATAGCAATTTTTGTCCTGGAATGTGTTTTCTTATCTCTTATCCCCTTTAATAAGCTTTTAGAAAGTTTACAGTGGCTACGAGTCTCCCAGGGTTCAAGTCCCAACTCTGCCATTTTCTTGATGTGTGACCTTGGGCAAGTTTCTTAAACTCTCTTAGCCTTTTTTTCTAAACGGTCAAATGAAGACATAGTGGTATCTACGTCATAATATTGTTGTAAAGGTAATCCATAAAGTGAGGTAATCCATGAGCACATAGGGAATACTATATAATATAAGCTATTATTATTACTTCTAAAATATTAGTCACATAGATTTGTTATTTCATTTAAACTTTTGAGGTAGGTATTAATATACTCAGTTTAATGTTAAATGGTAAGAAAGGTTCAATAACTTTCCCAAAGGCTCCAGCTAGTAGAAGTACTACAAACATGTATCTCACCTCATCTTTCTAACTCCCAGGTCTGTGTTTATTCTTGTAGGTCACTGCTCCTCAGCATCACCTATGGTTCTTACAACTGGTTCTTTGGCTTCTGCAATGAATTCAGAGGTCAGGTTGTAAATTCTTAGGTAAAGGTCAAATTCAAATATATGACTTCTTTTGCAGTTTCCTTTTGGTTTCAGCATGGAAGGCCATTAGTTGAACAGGGAGAAGCAATATGGTTTTATCTTAATCTGCAAATGAGTTGATATGGAAACATACCCCTTCAAACTAAGGATTACTTAACATGCTCCAAGTGGCAGTGCCACGGGCCCAGAAGCATCTGTCATCCCCACAGGGTGCCAGAGGAAGCAGCACTTCCTCTCTTCCAGCACATGTTACCTGTGCTCTCAGAAGACCCACGGCTGGGAGGCAGGCAGGTGGAGGATGCCACGTTAGCAGCCTGTGCACACGATTGCCAAGTTAAACAGAACCGGAAGGTCTAATTTTAGTCCTTCTAGCCTTGGCATTGTCCCTTTCAGCCAAGATATTTTTCATATGCCACAATAAAGTGCTTTGTTCCAGCCTTGCTGGATACTTCACAAAGGCCCAGCAAGGACAGGGTCAGCATAATTCAGAGCTAAAAGCACATCAAAGACAGAAACATCACTGGAGAGGGCCAGGACTCCTCCAACAACCTTTGCTAAATATGCCCTCTCCACCTACCTCCCAAGGCTCCAAGAGGGGCCACTTTGTTGCCCTTCTCCTTCTACATGGCTCCCCAGCCTCCAGCTTCTTTGTGACGGCTGCTCATCAACAGGAGTCTTTTCTGCTCGTGCCAGAGACTTACAGGCTTCCTGTCTTTCTCCATCCCTGCCTAACAAAGTCTACTTCTTTCCACATATCCGGGTCTTAGTTTTTCTTGAGATGTAGTGGCAAGTACACTAGATTAAGAGATAGAGTAATTTTTCAATTTTAAAACTGTCTGAGTGCTGTAGAGAAAGGTGTGATTCCCACAAACCTATCAAAGCACAGAAAACCCACACAGACCTTGGGGAAGGCCCCAGAAAATTTTCCTAAAGATATCACTTGGCTTTGTGGCCAAGAGTTCCAGTCTGAGCTCTCAGAATTGTGGGTTTTACCTTCTTCAGGTAACTCACTATTTCCTTATTTCCTGAAAAGAGGGCTGAGAAGGTTGACCCAGAGACAGACCCAGAGATGTTGCTGTTTACCATCTCCTCTTAGAACTTCTTTTGCCCTTATGGTAGATGTCTCACTGGACTTCACTGGACAACCCCAGACCCAGCCTTAGGTACTCTGACGTGATGATATATAGGGGTCTCTTTTTCTCTATTTGGATTGTGCTTTAGCATCTACAAAGCGTTTTCCTGTCTTCTCATTTAAACCTATGATAACACGCAGAGATGGGCATTGTTATCTTTACTCTTGCTAATGACAAAAACTGAGCCTCCAGAAAGTTTACTGACTGACCCAAGGAGCTGAGCAGTGTAAGATGGTGACAGGCCCAGGGGCAGTCCCAGATGTTCCCAGTCCTGGCTTCTCCTCCATCCTTATATCACTTCACCCAGGGCTAAGTAGAATGGGCCTCAGAACTCAAGTTTTTTGGCCCACAAGTAAATCCTGACATCTTGCTGTGAATCAGTTGTTTGAAAAGAGAGTTGCTTTGATGGAAAAGTATGACCAGATTCCCTTTTGGTGAATCCTGAGACTGATTGTTTTGTGAATGAAAGTTTGCGTTTGTTGAACTGGAAGTTATTTTTCAACATTTTTTCTACTGTATTTAACACAGACAAATAAGTATTTACCCTTGAGTATATACACAATCATTTTGATATTTATGTATTTTGATTTAAATAAGTGACATTGATTATAAATGTTGAACATGCTCATTATAGGAGTTCAGAAAGATACTGAGAGTGAAATGTTACCATTATACCTCTAGCAGCTATAACAACTGTTAAGATTTTAATGCAAGTGATATGCTGTCAAAACTTTCTGCGTGTGCAAACTTGTGCGTGTGTGTATGTAAAGCGAAAGCAGGGCAATACCACACATACTGAGTTGTGACCTTTTTTTTACTTAACAGTTGCTTGCAGATATCTTTCCTTTTTTTTTTTTTGAACCTCAAGTGCAAAGTTGTGTTAATCATACTCCTCAGTTCATGGTATATTCTCACCATTGTCATATAAATCCCTCTTTTGTCTTATTATATATTTTAATTTTCCTCCTTACCTTCTATACTCACTCTCATCCCTCTCATCCATTCTATTGTATTTAATATGTACAAAGAAATGTTTACCCTTGAATTTATACCGAAGCATTTTGATATTTATGTGTTTTAATTTAAATAAGTGACATTGAGTTCATATCAAGCTATGCCCATCAATGTAGATATACATTACCATTTTTCATGGCTTCATGGTTTAAAAACCCAGTGCTGTCGAGTCGATCTACCAAAATTTATTTAACCAGTTTCCTATGGCAAACATTTAGGTTGTTACAATTTTCTTGTTTTGTTTTAAACAATGCTGAGACAAATATCCCTGTATGTATGTCTCTGCAGACTTGTGTGACTATTTCCTTAAGATAATTTTGAAGGACCACTTTGTAAAATGTTCTTCACCCAAGCAGAAGCTTCCTTGTTGATTCCCAAGTTCTCGTTCTCTCTCTCCTATGCCATTTTGCTTGTCTCTCCTCAGTGGCACTTAGTACAGTCATCTTTATTTCATAAGTTCTCTCTTATCACCAAGCTGATAAGCTCTAGCTCTATGATGGTAGGGATTATACCTTAATTAATTCCTTTAACAACATCTCCTGAGTACCTGTTCAGTGATAGGCTCTTACCTAGGTGCAGAGGTGAACCAAACACTCACCTTGAGGGACTCATAAGCTGGTGAGATGGCAGACTTGTGCTACAGCTATTGCTATAGCAGGTGATGCAGTGACAGCCGTGGGTACAGTCAGGGTGCAAAAGAGGAAGGCAGACAAAGATGTCACCGAAGATGAGGTACTTCCTCTGTGTCTTGAAATACGTGTTGAAGTTCACTAGGAGACCAAGGTGGAGCTAGTAGGGACCACCCTCAAAGCAAAATAACAGAAATACACAAACTAAGAGGTTTGAAATAATATAGCAAGTCTAGAGCATAGGTGGGGGTGTAGTGAGAAATGAGGCTAAAAATGTCTTAGAAGGGGGATGGAAGAGTTGGAGGGCGAGGGGTAAGGTAGGCCCAGGTGAGCAGGTCTTGAAAGCCACACTGAGGACTGGAGTTCAAAGTGAGGATAACAGGAAGCCACTGAAGGCTTTAAGCAGGGCAATGGCATGATTGGATTTTGCCTTTTAGAAGGGTTATTCTGGCTGGAGTGTGGAAAATGAGTTTCAGGAGGGCAAGTCTGTAGATTAGGAAGCAAGTTAGGAGGCTGTTTTAATAAGTAAAGTGAGAGATGAAGGTAGTGGGAACAGAGAGAAGTAGACAGAGTTGAGAGAGTTAGGAAGTATAAACTACCAACTGCCTATCTTAAAGATTAATTAGATACAGGAACGTGAATGAGAAGTTGGAATCCAGAATGGTGATGCGTATGTCCCTGGGTGAATGGTGGGGTCACTTATTCAGAGAAGAACATAGGAAGAAAGGGGATTTGGGGAGGAGGGTGTGGGGAAGAAGACCAGTTTGATTTTGGATAACGTATTCAGTTTGATGTGCTTGCAGGACTCAAACGTGGAAATGCCTGACAGGCAGATGTATATAAGTACCTAGTATTCAGGAAAGTCCTGCCCTAGAGATAGATTTGGGAACCATATTTATCTTTTTAATATATAGTAATGCTGTGCAAAAGTTTGTTGAATGAATGAATGAATTCTAGTATAATGTTTCCTTCAAGTAGAACACTTTATTTCTACAGAGCCACCTTTATATCAGAATTTTAGAGTTTTCTGTATTTGAGACAGGAGCCCTGGTGGCACAATGGTTACGCACTCGACTGCTAACCAAAAGGTCAGCAGTTCAAATCCACCAGCCACTTCTTGGAAAAAAGACCTAGCGATACACTCCCATAAAGATTGCAATCTTGGAAACCTTAAGGGACAGTTCTACTCTGTCCTATAGGGCCACTATGAGTTGGAATTGACTCAACAGCACACAACAACATATTTAAGACCACTCACGTGAGTTCAAGTAATTTTTTTTAGTAATTGCTACAAAGAGAACAATTTAGGAACATAGTGAGTACAAATGGCTCTCATAGGGGACAGAAAACCGGACTGGGAATCGGAAGAGCTGAATATGAGTCCTGACTCTACCACTAGCTGTAGACACTTGGGCGAGTCATTCACCCACCAATATCTAAGTCCTCACTTTGAGAACAAGGGGAGGGGTTGTACAGCTGATGCCCCAAGGTACTGCCAGCCCTGCGACTCAGGACCCACAGGTGAGATCGGACACTCCTGGTCTGTGCTTCTCTCTCTGCAGCTCCCTGCTGCTCTGAGTTGAGGGCCCTGGTTCTTTCCCACTGGGACTTGGCAGCATAGCCCAGAAGGCAATCTGCTGGACAGAAGGATGTGATTATTAATGAAAGCATTTCCTATGCTATCTCACAGAACTAAGTGAGGTTCTGACGCTGCCAAAAATTGCCCATTTCCTTTCATAGAAAACCATTCTCAGAAGCATATAGAATGGTTGGAAGCAGGACGCACAAGGGAAGTAGAAATAAGATGCAGAAAAGTGGGTGGCTGCTAGAAACACTCCCAGATGAAAGGTTACCAGCTATTAATCAGCTCATGCTTCTGTTCAGTGGATGAGCAAGGAATTCAATGGAAACTTAACAGATGATGCTTGGCCAGGGCTATGGGGGCCTCAGATGATGTCCTTCTAACAGGTCGGATATGAAGCACTCTTACTTAAAGGAGGGGGAATCAACAGGGCTACAGTAAAATTTCCCGTGTTTCATAATTTATGTAGTTCTGTTTACATGCGCCAAGCCTGGTGTTAGGTATGGAGCATACAAAGATGAATCAAATGAAGTCTTTACATATGAGGAGCTCACGTTTGGTGGGAGCAACATATATATTAGCACATATTTTGATTATAATCTGATCAGAGCCATGGTTGAGGTTAGCCCAAGGCCCTCCAGAAGTGCAGAGGAGGGCACCCGCCGGCATTCTGGAAACCCAGGGAAGGCTTCTCCACGGGGATGATCCCCCAAATGAGTCTTGTTAGATGCCTAAGCACTGGCAGGCAGAGAAATGGGGAGAGGAGGTAAGATAGAGGTGCCGTATAATCAGGGTCACAAAGGCAAAACAGCATGGAGGACCTTGTATTTGATTCAAAGGAAGTTGAACTTTCTCTTGAGGGAAAAAGGGAGTATTGAAGGATATTTAAAGGGGGACTAACACGCAGTTGGAATCGACTGGATGGCACTAGGTAGGTTTCTAACATGCTCAGAGCAAGTGGTTAAGCACTCAACTACTAACGTAAAGGTTGGTGGTTTGAACCCACCTGGAAGCACTTTGGAAGAAAAGTCTGGCAATCTCCATCTGAAAGGCTACTCCCTTGAAAACCTTATGGAGTGCAGTTCTACTCAGCAACCCATGGGGTCACCATGAGTCGGAATCAACATAACAACAACTGGTTGGTTTTTGTTTTTTTGTTTTTATCATGCTCAGATTGGAGAGAGTTAGAACAATGGAACTGGGCATAGAAAGAGTAATGTATAGGAGTTAGAATCTCAGAGGCTTGGGGACGGGTAACACGGAGGAGAATGAATCTTCAAATTCTGCTTCTCTGTCTCCTGGAGCAGCCTTTTTGCTGGAGCCCATGAGGAGGATAATAATAGTGTTTGTTGAACACCTGCTGTGTGGAAGGCACTGTTGGAAGGAACTCAACATGTTATCTCATTTATCCTCATCACAACCCTGTGACCAAATATCAACATTTCTGTTCGACAAACAAGGAAACTGACACCCCAAGGGGCTGAGTAATGTATCAAAAGGCATACACCTTGTGTGTAGCTGGAACAACAATTGATACTGCTCTGACTCCTGCACACATTTTTTTCCCACTAAACTAAGTCCAAGTGAAAAATAAAAGATATTGGGTCCTGATAGAAAGAGAAGGAAACTCACAGGATGCGGTGAAAGAGAAACTGAGTCTGAGTAGAAACTTTTCCAAAGTCATAGACTAGTGCCTGGTCACCTAGCATGGCTTTGGTCAAAGTCACACTTTCCAGGTTCTCAGGAAATGTTTTGTGCCTTGGAAAGAAGGAGGGAGATGGCAGCTGAGTTTGACCCCTGAGGGATACTCAGGCCATTTTGACCTCTTGCAGATCAGAGTCTCTGTGTACCTGGCCTCCAATTTACCAGGTGGGCTTGAGCTTGACTCAAAGTCGGGGTTGGTCCACCCAGCCAAACCTCCAGGGCCCCTTTCAGCTCTCAGCCCCTGAGCTGTAGAGGGGCAGCCAGGTGGGTACTCAGTTAGAAGCAGCTGTGGGGCAGATGGTTTTGGCAGGCCCAGTGAGAGGGGCCACTGTTCACACCTGGACTACATGGATGGCTCTTCCAGTCTTGCAGGGTCTAGGACCTTCAGCCCATCTCGCTGCCCAAGGTCAAAGGCCTGGGCAGTGCAGCAGCCTAAGAATCTTGTTTTTGAGGCTCGTTAGTCAGGGCACTGCTAGGCCTGGCTCTTGGCTCTGTTACTAACTTGCTTTGTTCCCTGGCATAAGTCCCTTAACCTCTCTGGGCCTCTCCTAGAAAACAAAGGGGTTGGATCAGACAACTGATCCCTGGGGTTCCTTTCTGCTTTCACCTCCATGTATTCATTACTTTCTTGAACACAGCTCTTGTCACTTGCCTTTACAGTGCCACTGCCATAAAAATATTTTTCTTCATTTATTATAGATCAAATGAGTACTTTCGTCTTTTCTTGAGTCCCTCAGGAAGCAATCTGTGTTCCCCTCTGCCCCACCTGTTTCATGCTTGTGGGCCAGAACCTCAGCGGTAATCCCTCAAGGTTCAGGTTTTGAGGTAATGTCATCTGGGAACGCTGTGAGAAAGGATTTCTCCTCTTTCCTGAAGCTGCACTGGTCCTCAGGGAGAGCGTGAAATGCCAGCCTATGATCAACTGTCTCCCTGCCCCCTGGAAAATGGTGCTGGGGGCTTGTAAGTACATGACTGCCAGGAGGGATGAAGAACAGAGGGCAGAAAGAGCCAGGGTGTCAGCTACTTGCCTTTATTAGAAAAGAAAACCCCACAAAATGTGCCAGAGCAACTTTGAGGCATGGTTTTCACAGTTGTTTAACAGTTTCCGGAAACTAGCAACTTAATGTCATTTGTTTACAGAATCCTAGAGGGACGGTGATGAGGCTTGTTTCAACATCCTTTCACAGAGATCTCTATTTTAGTAAACATGCCCAGTGGCTTACAGGCTTTCAGTGTTTGGCGTGGGGACAGCATGCTGTGGGAGGACCGAGCACTGAGCTGGGTTAGGAGACCAGGATCTGGCTCAATTGCCCATGTGATCCTGGAGAATTCGTAATAATCTTTCTGCGCCTCAAACTCTTCATCCTAAAACCAAAAACCAAACCAGTTGCCATCAAGCTGATTCCAACTCATGGCAACCCCATGAGGGTAGAGTAGAACTGTGCTCCATGGGGTTTTCATGGTTGTGACCTTTGGGAAACATTGCAGTCCTCTCTCCCGAGGCATCTCTGAGTAGGTTCAAATGGCCAACATTTGGGTTAGTAGTCAAGTGCTTAACTATGCAACACCCAGGGACACCTAACCTAAAAGCAAAGGGCTTGAAATTTTTCAAACCTTGGTTCTTCTGCAGTTGTATGATTTTTGAATTCTGAATGCTAAATACAATACAAAGGACCTTGAAACCATATCAGAGATGCCTGAATGGGGCAGAGGGGAAGTGTGGAATCAGAGAGAACTTGAGAGATGCCCATGTTGCTTTGGGTGTTTCCTCCTTAGACCACCTACTTTAATTTTTATTCATGCTTTACATCAGTGTTTCCCAAATTGACTGTTGATCATATTCACCTGAGTTGCTTGTTACCAAAGTACAGATTTCCAGCCCTGCCCAAGACTTACCGAAAACTAATTTTAGTCTAGGGGAATGTCCAGTGAATCTATTTTTTTGGCAAGATAGCCAAAGGGGATTCCCGTAACTAGGCAAGTTTGGGAAAAACTGCTTAAGTGATTTCATCTGGAGACCAGTCACAGGCGAAGTTTGCCTGATCTGATGGGAATTTGTCACTATCCCTTGTGCTCCATTTCTCTCTGCTATGAGCATTCGTTTCATCATGCCCTATTCCAAGGATTGTGAATGTCCCCTGCATCCAGTTCCAAGCCCTTCAAGATTGGAACCATGCCTTCTATTTTTAACCCACCATGCCTAGCACAGGACCTTTTCATGGAGATGCTTAGATGTGTTTGCTGAGTTGAATTGCTCAGGGGTTTTCTGCCTCCTTCAGTTAATTGGGCCAAGGGCCTTTCTTAACACAAAGCCATGATGTCAAGTACAAGGAGAAGAGGAGAGCAGCGAGAGCTGGTAGGGAAGGTCATGGAGAAGACAGGATTGGAACTGAGCTTTGCCGGAGGAGTAAGATTGAAAGAAGCCTGTCACCATTGAGTCGATTCCAACTCATAGTGACCCTATAGAACAGAGTAGAACTGCCCCATAGAATTTCTGTCTTAGTCATCTAGCGCTGCCATAAAAGAAATACCACAAGTGGATGGCTTTAACAAAAAGCAATTTATTTCCTCACAGTCTAGTATGTTGCAAGTCCAAATTCAGGGTGTCAGCTCCAGGGGAAGGCTTTCTGTCTCTGTCAGCTTTGGAGGAAAGTCCTTGTCCTCAATCTTGAGAGATAAAAGGTGGTGCAGGGCACACCCCAGCGAAAATCCCTTTACATTGGATCAGTGAGGTGACCTGAGTAAGGGTGATGTTACAATCCCACCCTAATCCTTTTGACATAAAATTACAGTCACAAAATGGAGGACAACCACACAATACTGGGAATCATGGGCTAACCAAGTTGACACGTATTTTGGGGGGGACACAATTCAATCCATGACAGTTTCCCTGGAGCTACTGGTGGATTCAAACTGCTGACCTTTTGGTTAGCAGCCATAGCTCTTAACCACTACGCCACCAAGATTGAGAGAAGCAATAAAGAAAGGATCTTCCAGATAGGAGTCTAAGCATGAGCAAGGCCAGGAGGAGATCTATTCTGATTATTTCAGTGTGCAGATTAGGAGCCTGGGGCTCAGAGAGAAGTGATTTATTCAGGGCTGACCCAGGTAATCTGACACTAGAACTAGCCTTGCTCCCAATCACACATTTAAGACCCACTTTTTTTTTTTTTTATTCATACCTAGCACACCAGTGTGCATTCCATAAGCACACTGGTGTGCTAGGTATGAATAAAGCCCCCAAGGCCTTTTCTCCCTCTGCTCTAGCCCCCTCCCCGTTTCCAGGGCCATTTCCCCTATTGATGTGCTCATCCTTCTGCGAATCTGCACTTGGGGCTGGGCTGCTCCATCTAAACCACTCAGTCATTAGATGCATCTTACCAAGATTCAGCCAGACTAGTTGCTAGAATACGTGGGAGAGACTGGGTGTGAAGTTCTGTGTGCCTCATAGTACTCAACAGGCACAAGTACACCCTGCAAAGCTGGATTTGGATATCAGAGTAGGCAAGGGACAAGCTCAGGGAAATACACACACACACACACACACACACACACACACACAAATGTACCTTATTTGAATCCTTTTTAAGACAAAGAGGGTTTGTGGAGAGAATTTCATGGGTGCTTCTTAGTTTCCCTGGATGGTCCTTTCCCATCTCAAGGAACCTCTCCTGATTCTTCCCTAGGGAATTCTTGTATTCCGTGCCTCTTCTGCTATGGGGCCCTGCTATCAAGGTAGAGTAAGGAATGAATGAGAAGTGGGCAAGACTCAAGGCAGGATGACCAGTTAGAAGGTAGCTGCAGCACCCTGGCAAGAGAAAAAGATGGCGTGTATGAGGAAAACAATGGGGCTCAAGGGGACTCCGTTCGTTGTTTACTGGGCTGTTTACTAGCTGGTTGAGCTAGGGTAAATTAATCTCTCTGAGCTTCAAACCTCTCATCACTAAGAAGGGGAAAATATCTCTTCCTCACAGCGTTGTTGTTATATGGGTAAAGGTTGCTGCACAAAAGTCTTTTGTAAACTGTAGAGTAAGTGATTTTTCTTTTCTGGGTATCATTCACAATTAAGCAATGCTGGGCTTTCCTCCTCCCCAAGGCCCTGTCCCTTGTGGTGTCCACTTGCCCGTCTGAACCCCTCCACTAGTCCAGTTTTGGGCCAAGTACTGAGCCTCTCTTTTGCAACTCAAGCTGTAAAAAGATCCTTTGGTTTTGGGCAGGGCTAGTTTTTCTCTTAAAGCCTGGAACCCCAGCTTAAAAGTAATACACTCAGGTTTCTGTTACCTCCCCTCTTTGGCAACACATGTTCAAGTCCTGACAGGTTCTCAGGTAACGAACCCTCAGAGGCAACAGACACTGACACTTTTGAGATGAGCCAATTTAAAGTCTATGATTCATATTTGCAAAACCTGTGTTGAGAATTAGTGAGTGATAGAGCTGAAAAGGCCTTAAAGATCACCTGGTCCAACTCATTTATTTTACAAATGGGGAAATTGAGTGATGGGGAAGAAAAGGATCTTGTGCAAGATCACAGAGTATGTTAGAGACAGAGCTGGGATGAATTTCCCTTGCATTATGTAATGGAATCTGTTTATTGGGAATATCACGAGCTTTACTGTCATTTTTACCCTTTGTGTCATCCTGGTCCTATTTGGCCTGCATCACGGTGGCCACAGAACAAAAGGAACATAATGGGGGAGTGTCAATCCATCTGCACCTTCATTCGTTTATCAAATGTTACTAAGCACCACCCTTTTGCCAGACACAGGACACTGAGGGAACCCTGGTGGCACAGTGGTTAAAGTGCTCAGCTGCTCACTGAAAGGCCCGGGGTTCGAACCCAACAGCCACTCTGAGGGAGAAAGATGTGACAGTCTGCTTTTGTAAAGATTACAGCCTTGGAAACCCTTTGGGGCAGTTCTACTCTGTCCTATAGGGTGGCTATAAGTAGGAACTGACTCGATGGCAGTGGATTTGGGTTTTGAGGATACTGAAATAAGACATAGGCCCCACCTTCAAGGTATTCAAAATTTAGTGACAAAGACAGACAAATTAACAGTCTTTGTGTTTTTTTTTTTTTAGGAGAGCAGGCTATTCTCCATGTAGTTAAATTAAACAGCCTTCTTTTTGCTGGCTGCAGTTTATATTTAGAGTTATGATTGTATTGACTTTCCTTCTACATATAGATTATTATGAGACTGATTTTCCCAGGAAGAAACATACCGAATACCATAATCTGATGAAGGCCAATGACAGAATCTTTGAGTACCTACCTCATAATGGTCCATTCCCCATCATTCAAAAAAAAAATTTGTTAGCACCTAGTTTATTTATAGTATGAATCAGGCTGCATATTAGGTACATGAATGCAAAGATAAATGAAAGACAGTTCCTTCTCTCAAGAAACTAACAATGTAGTAGAGAAATAAATAATGGTAATGGAAGTTTGTGCAGGGTGAAATGGCTGCCTAGGAGAAAGGGTGTCCGAGTTTGCTTTGAGAAGTTTTTTAAGGATTAATGGAGGAGGTGGCGCATGTGTTGAGACTACCTGAAGAAGGGAAAGAAGTTTGCTGAGTAGGCAAAGGGGGAAGTCATTATAGGAAAAGAAAACAGCCTGTGCAAAGCATGCAAGTCCTGGAATATGTAAACTAGCTGATTATTGCCGGCATATGAAGTGAAATGAAAGATTGGCAGAATACGAAAATATGAGCAGGGGGGGACTTCTGCCATGCTAAAGAGATAGGGCCAGTGGCATCCCTAGGGGAGCGTGGAGGTTGCAGACCATACTGGGTGACACTGTCAGAGGAGATGATGCCAAAATGACTGTCTATAAAAATATCTCTATAGTTAGTTATAACAACAAAAACATTTTTTGTAAGCCCAGCTTACATGTATCAATATGCCTACAAGACTAAAACTCTGTGCTAATTTACTTTTTGAACCTTCTAATGCACTCCATCAGAACTGTCATTATTACCCAATTACGATGACTCTTCAAATCACATGGCTTCGTCTGCATTCTCTACGAGGCACTATTGTTTTCCTTGCTGCCAGTGTTTTTATGGTTGGTGATTTTGTCAAATTTTCTGGTGTTTTAGCTGCAATATTGTAGTAGTTAGTATCTGTGAACCTGTATCAATAACTTTTTTGAGACTGAGGTAGCAATTAAAGGAAAAGAAGGAGCGATATATGGGAATTACAATTTGTGAGTAACAATACAAAAAACATTACTAAGAATTCTGTATGGTCTGATATGGGAGGAGGTCCACAGCAGGGTGAAGCCATGAGTTACCATGCTGGGTGACAGCAACCCTAGTGACACCACTGGTGGAGCTATGTCCTGTAGACAACAGAGAACTAACTGTTAAGAGTTTTAAGAAGAGGATCAGACGACGAGTTTTGTATTTCAGAAGCCTTACTCAGGCAGCAGTATAGAGGGTCTGGAGTCAGGGAGGCCAGGGAGGAGGCTGATCATTAATCCACTGATGAAGGCGGGAGCAGTGCCACTCTGAGCCAGGCCAGAACTTGATTTTCGGCATGATTCACCCATTTCCAGGCATACTTGAGCAATGGTGTTGACCATGAACCGTAACCAAGAATCACGAAGTTATGCATTTGAGTCTCCAAAACTGTGATTCATGGTCTTGACAATGTTCCCTGTGTGTGTAAGAGACTACCCACTCCCCAGTCAGCTGGAACTAAACCAGATGTTACAAACAATCCGTGGCAAATTCAAGCTTTTTTGCTCAACGGAGAAGCTGATACATTGTTGAGTTTCAAAAGGCACTTTGGGAAGGTGGTTTTTTAAATAACCCTTAATCCATTTTCCCATCATTAATACAACCTCCCTACTGAGCTTGGGGTTTTGGTAAATCTAGCAGCCTTTTCCAAATAAGGCAGCCAGCCTGCCAAAGTGGCCAACCTCTCCTCTGTCCCTTCTTGCAGTGCTTAGTATCACTGACTCAGTTCTCTCAAGTCTTCATGCTTTTACTCTTTCTGTTCCTTCTCCTGAAATGCCTTCCATCCACTTGTCTGTCTTTCATTGTGCTTTGAAGTCTTGCAGATCCAGCTTCAAATTCTAGCTCAGCCATTCATTAGTTGTATGATGTTTTACAATTCACCCATGTCCTCTGAGCCTTAGAGTGCTGCCCTATTAAATAGTGGCCATAATCCTTATTGCTGAGTTGTCAAAGGGGTTAGAGATAAAGCTTGTGAAGCTTTCAACATAATGCCCACCCCACAGCTAACGCAGTGAATATTCAGTAGCTATTATTGTTTTTTTTTATTGTTTTTTTATTATTGTTAGGTGAGACTCTAATAATTCACCGTGCAAGTTTGTAATTCTCCACTGAAAAGAACAAAATAAAGTATGAATGCCTTCATAATACATCTTTTGGCACCAGGATAATCCAGAAAGTATTCTTACCCAGATTAATTAAACCTGACACCTGAGTGCCCACTTGACTTCCATATCCAGCTTTGTAATCCCATAGTAAATTATAATTAAGAGTCAGTTGGCTAATAAAACCTTGGAACTTGAAATTAAGAGCAAAAGTACCTAAAGAAGCTCTATGACAAGGGGCATAGTTGCTGATCCTCACGTCCTTTTCTCAAACAGAAGAACTTGGTGGAGAAAAAAGGCCATTTTAGTGGTGCATATGCTGCTGGGTAGTGCCCTGGAGGGAGCTTCCCCTGGAAGTAGCAAGAGTGGTTTAGTTTCATTACAGTGAAAGAATTGTTCAGTGTTAGGGCAGGTTACTGACAAAGGTGTGGAATCTTAGGAAAGGGAAAAAGAAAAAAAAACAGTAATAGTAAAGTATGCGATGAGATTACCCCTTCTGGGCTATTGCAAGTGTAGACCTGCCTAAAGCCTGGGAGAGAATTTGTGTCTCAAGCCCACTGCAGGACTGAAGCCACCTCGGTAAATTCTTCAGAACCTAGCTCAGTCTCCTCTAACAAGATTTTAAAGTTTTTCTGATCTGAAAGAATTGTATTATTATGCCTGCTTTATTAATGAGGAAATTGAGGGATAAAAAAGTCACTTAATATTGGCCTAAGTAACACATATAGTAAATGGCTGAACCAAGAGTAAAAGTCAGAATGACTCCAAAACCTATGTTTTTCCCATCTATACTTTACTGTGATGTTGGCAACACAACCTAGCACATAATCGATATTAAAAAAAAAAAAAAAAAGTTGCAGTCGAGTCGATTCCGACTCAGCGACCCTACAGGACACAGTAGAGCTGCCCTATAGGGTTTCCAAAGAGCAGCTGGTGGATTCGAACTGCTGACCTTTTGATTATCAGCCGGGTCCTTAACCATTGTGCTAGCAGGGCTCTGTAATCTATATATAAAAAAATATATATATATATAGGTAACATTATTTGGTACACTATGATTTTTATTTATTGTCAGTAATAATAACAGTCTGGAATTATGTCATCTGAAGCTCACCAACTAATCCCTAGAAAAAGCCACCAAGAGTTTGTCAATTCTGAAGGAAACATTGTAGGAAGTTATTGAAAATGAGAGGAG
Source organism: Elephas maximus indicus (assembly GCF_024166365.1). NCBI lineage: Eukaryota > Metazoa > Chordata > Mammalia > Proboscidea > Elephantidae > Elephas > Elephas maximus. Next base: position 33,403,514 of record NC_064830.1, read on the forward strand.
AAAAATAGAATTAATCTGACTAAAAAACAGTACACAAGGTGTTTTCATTTAAAAAAAAAAAGCTGCAATGTTAGATTTAGACCCACTTAGAGTTTTTTTAGAGTCATACTATAGAGTCAATTATGAGTTGGAATCGACTCGACAGCACTGGGTTTGGTTTGGGTTTGGGTAGAGTCAGTTGCTGGTCAGATTTTCCAAGTCACTTTTAGATCACTTGGCTAGAAAACCTTATAGTTCTTGTTATTAATCCCATTTAATATCCCTGTGAATGAAATGTAGAATTAGGCATGTGGCCAGCAAGTGCTAATGAATTGTAATTCATAGAAAGAGAGGAAAAAACAACTTCAGTTTACCTTATATGAGTAGCATAAAAAAGATGCATGCCTCTTCACCTGGGCTTCAGTGCCATGTGGAAGATGGTGCCATAGGATGAGCCCTACCTCCTTTTGAGCTGCCAGTCATTTTCATTCATTTCTCTACCAGAATTCCAAGTAGAAGGAGGGAAACTTGAGGAAACTTTGATCAAACGCACTGAAGGGCGTTCTGACCAAAAGACTGCTCAGAACTCTAGCTTGACGAAATGATCACAGCCATGGTGCTGATTGCATTCATTTGCTTTTCTTCAGGCAAAATGGGGAAGCAGAATAGCAAACTGGCCCCCGAAGTGATGGAGGACCTGGTGAAGAGCACAGAGTTTAATGAGCATGAGCTCAAGCAGTGGTACAAAGGATTCCTCAAGGACTGTCCAAGTGGGAGGCTGAATCTCGAGGAATTTCAACAGCTCTACGTGAAGGTAGGTAGTTTTTCAACCTCTTTTTTTCTCAGTACAAGAAATGTTGTCTTCAAGAAATGTAGCTTAGCATGGAATTATAACTCTAAGCAGCCAGTTGGTTTCAACTTCGGTGGTTTTCCACCCAAAGGAGAAAAATGGACATTAAAAAAGAAAAAAATTAAATATATTTTGTTCCAGAGATAAGTCAAGCAATTTTTGAACAGAAAGAGTAATCGTTAAGTCAAAACACAATGCAGAGGTGAAAGAACTATAAAAATACAAGATAATAGTGTTTGTTGACGAGTGGAAACCCTGGTGGCGTAGTGGCTAAGTGCTACAGCTGCTAACCAAAAGGTCGGCAGTTTGAATCTGCCAGGCGCTCCTTGGAAACTCTGTGGGGCAGTTCTACTCTGTCCTATAGGGTTGCTATGAGTCAGTATCGACTTGAGGGCAATGGGTTTGGTTTTTGGTTTTTGTTGATGGGTATTGATAGGCTGCTAATTACAACATTGTTTGGCTGGCTAAGGACCCCTGGTGGCACAGTGGTTAAGCACTTGGCTGCTAATTGAAGGGTTGGTGGTTCGAACCCACCAGCCACTCTGCGTGAGAAAAATGCGGCAGTCTGCTTCCGTGAAGATTTACAGCCTTGGAAGCCCCTATGGGACAGCTCTACTCTGTCCTATAAGGTTGTTTTGAGTCAGAGTCGACTCAACAGCAATGGGGTCTGGCCTGTTTAAGACATCTTCACCTCTGTCAGTTAAAGAGGAAGTAGATGTGAGGGCCTTTTCACATGAGATGCCCTCCTCTCTGTAGATAAGAACTTAGATTCCCACAACAGGCATTTGGAAGGGAGTTCTGGTATACATCTGGGCATCAATGTCTACAATATGAGCTTTGAACTCAATATTTTCTACTGTTTAGAACCTGATCTTTCCCTAGACATTAAATAGAACCATGCCATAAAAGGTAAAATTTCTATTGTGATGGTATTGTTTCTGTTTGTCTGAACTTATGAGTTGTATTGGTTCTATATCTGGCATGATCTAAGACATCCCATTTTGTGTATACTTGTATAGTGTTATGCTTGTGGGAGAAACACACTTTTTTCCTTTAACTTTTCTGATTAAAATTCAAAGTAGAAAATATTGCTGTTATCACATAATTGTAGCAAGTATCAATTTGAGCAATACGAACCGTCATGTCTGTGGGAGGAGAGGAGGTTGTGTAGAATATTAAACATTGTCATTATCTCTTAAAGTTGAACATTTCACATTCCCTGTGACCCAGCAATTTCATTCTTGCACAAGTGCAAGAAGGGACATGTATAAGAATGTGCATAGGTGCACTGTTTACAATAGCAAAACTTGGAAATAACCCAGATGTCCATCAAAGGGAGAGTGGAAAATAAACTGTGGTAAGTCTCTTTAACAAATGGTGCGGGCAAAACTGGATATCCATTTGCAGAAAAATAAAACAGAACCCATACCCAGAGGCATAACTAGGGGATGGCAGATATTGCACTGGCCCTGGGCACGTGGCGCCACTGAGCAGTTTCTATTAACCTGGTATGGCCAGCTTCGTATCTATGGCAAGCGCTGAAATTACGCCCCTGTTCAAACATCTGACACCCCTCTTTTAGATAACTTTACCATAATATCAGCTTAAAAATACAAATCAAGTTCATTAATCTTTTAATTAATACATTGCCATGCTTGAGAAAGGACTTAGGACTGTACCGGGTTAATAGAAGCTACTCAATGGTGCCACGGGCCCAGGCCCAGTGCAATACCCAAATACATCCCTGTCCATGCCGCATACCGTACACGAAAGCTAACGCAAAATGGATAAAAAACCTAAATGTTAAAACTAAAACTATAAAGTTCCTGGAAGATAACATAGGGACAAAGCTAAGGATCCTACTTTGGGGCATAAATACACTATCAAACACAACGAAAAATGCATGAACGACAGAAGATAAACTAGATAACTGGGACCTCCTAAAAATGAAATACTTATGCTCATCGAAAGAGTAAAAGAGAACCTACAAACTGGGAAAGAAATCAGTAACAGGACATCTAATAAGGGTCTATCTCTATATAGCAAACTACAACAACTCAACAACAAAAAGACAGCAATCCCATCAAAAAGTGGGCAAACAACATGAAAAGACACTTCACCAAAGAGGACATTCAGGGAGCTAACAAACACATGAAGACATGCTTGCAATCATTAGTCATTAGAGAGATGCAAATGAAAACTACAATGAGATACCATCTCACCCCTAAAAAAATGGCACTGATCAAAAACACAGAAAACAACAAATGCTGTCAAGGCTGTGGGGAGATTGCAACCCTTAGACACTGCTGATGGGACTGTAGAATGGTGCCATTGTGGAAAATGGTATGGTCCTTCCTAAAAAGCTAGAAATAGAAATACATTATGATCCAGCAATCCCACTCCTATGTATATATCCTAGAGATATACAAGCTATGACATGAATAGACATATGCACACCTATGTTCATCACAGCATTATTCACTATAGCAAAAAAATGAAAACAACCGAAGTGTCCAGCAATGGATGAATGGATAAACGAATTGTGGTATATTCACTTAGTGGAATACTACGCAATGATCAAGAATAATGATGAGTCTCCGAAACATAACATGGATGAATCTGGAGGACATTATACCGGCTGAAATAAGTCAAACACAAAAGGACAAATATTGCATGATACCACTTGTATAAAAAGTCAAAAATAGGTATATACACAAAGGACAACATTCTTTAATGGTTACCAGTGTTGGGAGGGGAAGAGAGCAGGAATTACTTATTATACGGTAAACCCATTGCTGTGGAGTTGATTCCAACTTAAAGCAACCCTATAGGACAGGGTAGAACTGCCACATAGGGTTCCAGTGAGTGGCTGGTGAATTCCAACTGCCAATCTTTTTGGTTAGCAGCCAAGCTCTTAACCACTGTGCCACCAAGCCTTCTACTAGATAGTACACAAGTGTTAATTCTGGTGATGGGAAAGCCAATACACAATATGATGGCAGTCAGCAAAATTTGACCAAGGTAAATGAAGACACTGAGAGGTATACAAGAATAAAGGACAACTACGGTAAATTCATTCATATATACAATAAGACACAGAGGGAGCATAGTTATGGATACTTCCTAGGCTTACCCAAACACCTCATTGGATTTATTTACTGGGTTCAAAGGCTCAGGACCATAGTCTCATAGGACAACTAGATCAATTGGCATAACTTAGTTTGGTGAGTAGTGCCTGGAATCTTAAAAGCTTATGAACAGCCATCGAAGATACAACTATTGGTCTCTTCCTATCTGGAGCAAAGGAGAGTGAAAGAAACCAAAGACTCAAGGAAGAAATTAATCCACAGGGTTCATGGCCAGTGCAAACTACAGCCTCTTCTAACCTGAGACCAGAAGATCTAGACAGTGCTCCACTACCACTACCGGCATTCTGACCAGGGACACAGTAGAAGGTCCCAGTTGGAATGGAGAAAAATGTAGAACAAAAATCAAATTCATAAAAAAGACCAGACTTACTGGACTGATAGAGACTAGAGGAACCCCTGAGACTATTGCCCTAAGATATCTTTTTAACCTGGAACTGAAACTACTGCAGGAGGTCACCTTTCAGCCAAATAATAGATCGCCTTATAAAATAAACAATAACAGGCATGAAGAATGTGCTTCTTTAAACAATCAATTATACTTGACCAAACGGCCATCATTTATACAAAAGCAAAGATGAGAAGGCAAGGAGGGGCAGGAAAACTGGATGGTTGGAAATGGGGCAAGTGGGGTGGAAATGGTGAGAGTGCTGACACATTACGGGGATTATAACCAATGTCAGGGAACAATTTGTGTATCAGTTGTTGAATGGCAGTAACAATAAAACATCAATGGCAAAATGAGTGTCCCAAAACATTTTAAATTAAATATGAATAAACTAAAAATATGCTTTATGGGACTACAAATAAATGCAATAAAATCTTATAAAAATAAATACAAGGCAGTGATGCATATAGAATTTAGACTGGTGGTTGCTCCCAGTGGGGAAGGGGAGGAGGATGGAATGGGGTGCAGCCGCATGGTTAGATATGATTATTGTCAAAGTCATAGCTGCGCTTTGAGTGTTGGGTTTTCAGGTGCTTGGCACATTGGTAAAAGCTAACCAACCAACTAAATGAATAAATGATCAGGCTCTGCATGGACCACTGATGAGTGTCAGGGACCCAGAAGGATGATTCATCCAACCCTGTGCACCTGAGATCCCCCACAGAGGTATACAAAACTATATTCTTAAATGTGTGCAGAAAGGGATATGTATAGTTGCATGTGTGCATTTTAGAAAATCACCATGACATTTCTAAGAAGATGTGAAGAATTAGCTATTAGCATGTAAAGATCTTTTCTATAGAAGTGCTAAGAAATGCATTTCTTATTCAGTGCATGTAAGTAGCTTGTGCAGAGCAGTGGGTTGGTATGTATTTCCCAGATTATTAAACCACTTTCCATAGTTTTCAAAGTCACATCTTCTGCCATTGTATCACCCAGAAGTCAGCCTGTGCCTCAGAACTGTCTTCACTCTCAGCCCCTGGGACGGTAGAGACAAATGAAATTTGTCAGTGCCACACTGATATTGCTGAAGGTCATGCAAGCTGTCACCCTGTGCTTTAGAGAGTTTTGTGTGCCAAATACCTCACTTTTTCTTTAAAATGAGGGGAGTTTGCCTTTGAAGAAAGACTTGAAATGAAGAAAAGAGGTATTCGTGTGTACTGGGAATACTGGCTCTGCAAAAGCACCAGCCTCGAGATGGGGACCATGTAGACACTAAACATGCCTTAGCGCTTTATGTCACAAGTCATGTAAATGCGCCAAAAGCATCCCCCCACCTCCAACCCACCCAAGACATGAACTTTTTGTCTTAGGAAAGGGATATATGACTTTCTGGATTTTGTTTATATTCTTGGCAGCCTCTTATTTCAGCCTCTTAGCAGCCATATTCATCCTTGGCCTGTGCTCTTGTATCAAATAGTCAGAAAGCAGACAAAGTCCTCATCTTTTCCCAAAGTTGTTTAAGGACAGAATACAAAGGAGAATCACAGAGGAAATGTACCATGTACACAGGCAAAAAAAAAAAAAGCAGGTCTGCTATGCTAGAAGGGAGAAACACCGAGAAAGGTGTGGATTATGTAATAGGACCCAAGAGAGGAAATGACTGGAAACGATTTTCTTCATTGCTTCTGAAAGTGCAAATATTCAGCCAGACAACCCTTCTCCAGTGAATAGGCACTTTTAGCAGTTCTGTCTGTCTTCAGCATGGAGTTTCAGACAGCTTCTTCTAGAATCCAACTGACCAAGCAAAGCTGCCTGTGGGCTCTGCCCTTGTGTCTGTGAGGTCTTCCTGGCATGGCTATGGTTGCTGACCTGGCCTGCTTCCATCTCCAAGAGAGACCCTTCTGCTGCCCTAGAGCCAATTCTGACAAGGGTGTCAGGAGGAGCAGGATAATTGGAGAGGCACCTCCGGTAGCCCCTATGCAAGGCCAGGAACTACAAACCCCTGACTTTAGAAGCCTTTGTATCCAAATATAAAGAACTCCTTCCCTAGCTCACGTTTAACAACATTTAAATGTAGAGCTAGGGGAGACCAAAAAAAAAAAAATTTTGCCCAACCTCACAAAAGAATGAATGAAAGCAGGACAAGCATTAAAGTCAGGGCTTGCCAACTCCCACTAGATCACACAGACCTGCCTCTGAACGGGATTCCACAGCATCTAGTTTGTCCTTCTGTTAGAAAGATGGGTATGAGCATTCTCTATAGGTCTTAGGTGGAGACCATGAACTCCTCCAAACAGGGCCCTGGTCATCCTTCTCAAGACTGTGAAGCACAAAGCCTTGCACACGTTCTGCTCACTCAGGGTCCAGGGACTGAATTAGGAAACATCCATCAAGATCAGTGATGAAAACCTCAGATCTCATCACCGGGATGGAAAACAAACACTTACGAAACTAGAGGAAAAGCTGAAAATGGTCTGTCCCTTGGATAATCTGAGTAAGCTTCTGGATTGGATAGTGACATATTAAGTATGCTATGAATTGTACATTTGTAGTGGACTCCTATGTAAGAGAAAAATCTCTCAATAAAGTAGACCTAGTCTCTGGGTGGTGCAAACAGTTAACATACTCAGCTGCTAACCAAAAGGTTGACAGTTTGAATCCACCCAGAGACACCTCAGAAGAAAGGATCTACTTCCCAAAAATCAGCCACTGAAAACCCTATGGAGTGCAGTTCTACTCTGACTCACCATGAGTCGGAGTCAACTCAAAAGGAACTTGTTTTTGGTTTATAAGGAAGGCATGACAATGATTCTTTTTTCCATCTCACAGATGAGAAAACTGGGGCTCAGAAAAAATGAGGCAATTTTTCCATCACAAAAAGAATGAAGCAGGATGGGTATTAGAGACTAGGCATGTTGACTCCCACTACAACACACAACCCTGTGTCTCAACTGGTTTTCCTTACCAGCCAGTCCCCTCAAACCATCCTCCATACACCTGTGGAGTAAGCTTTATAAAACACAGATCTGTGTGTGATTCCTTCCAGTGTGACACGGGTTTCATTTTTTTAGTCATGTGCACCACAGTCATCTCATTTCAGTCAACTTAAGAATCAGTGGCTAGCACAGAGCCTACCACAGATTAAGCATCAGTCGGCATTTGCTAACTAAATTATATTAAATGCTTCCTGAGTACCTCCCTCTCAGGAAGTCTTGTGGTGGAGGTATTTAGAAATGAGTTAAGTACAGTCCTGCCTGCCCTGTAGGACCTCATGGGCGGTAGTCAGGAAGACACAATTAATTACAAGACACAATGACATAAATGCTTGGTTTTGGGGACAAGCATGCAAGGAAGACAGGTTAATTTAAAAATGGAGTATTAAAATAAGAAGTTAATTAATTCAGTGAGGGAAGGAGGACTTTTCTCTTGGCCGTTTAGAAGACAAAATAATCCAAGTAAATATTATTCTCTACCTTTTCCAAGCTGGGTTCCTATACCTTCTCTGTTGGCACGTGCAAACTCAGAGCTCTCAGTATCTGATGTAAGATGCCTTCTGTCAGGAGTGGCCTGGCACTCCCAGCACATATGGGGATTGCTGTGTCTCTTATCACAGAAATTGTAGCAGATGTTTCATAATCCCCACCACAGCAATGCTGCTGATAGGTTGGGAAGGAAGCCTTTACATTTTGTCACCAAGAACAAAGCACCTGATTTTCTTCCATAGGAATTTCTTGTTTCCAACACTCATATTGATTGCCAAGTTGAGATCACAAGTTAGGATGAAGAGTTATAACTGCCTTTTCAAAGACGCAGCCAGTTTTCAAAGGAAACTAATCTTAGGGGAGAGCAAGCAACTGGGAGGTCGATTATGTTAGGCAGAAAGTGTCATCTACCCCAGAGCAGGGCTCATGCCGTTCCTATTTTGCTTAGCCACTATGGCATCTGAAGCCATAGAAACCAAAAAACAAACCTGACAGAGTCTTATGCTGTTGTTAGGTGCCACCAGGTCAGTTCTAACTCATAGTGACCCTGTGTACAACAGAACGAAACACTGCCTGGTCTGGCGCCATCCTCACAATCCTTGCTATGTTTGAGTCCGTTGTTGCAGCCACTGTGTCAATCCATCTTGTTGAGGATCTTCCTCTTTGTCACTGACCCTCTACTTTACCAAGCATGATGTTCTTCTCCAGGAACTCTTCCTTCCTGATAACATGCCCAAAGTATGTGAGACGAAGTCTCGCCATCCTCCCTTCTAAGGGTCATTCTGGCTGTACTTCTTCCAAGTCAGATGTATTCATTCTTCTGGCAGTTCATGTTATAGTCAATATTCTTCACCAACACCATAACTCAAAGGCATTAATTCTTCAATTTCCCTTATTCATTGTCCAGCATTCACATGCATATGAGGCAATTAAAAATACCACGGCTTGGGTCAAATGCATTTTAGTCCTCAAGGGGACATCTATGTTTTTTAACATTTAAAAGAGGCCTTTTTCAGCATATTTGCCCATTGCAATAGGTCATTTGATTTTTCGACTCCTGCTACCATGGGCATTGATTGTGGATCCAAGTGAAATGAAATCCTTGACAATTCACTATTTACCCCGTTTATCTTGATGTTGCTTATTGGTCCAGTTGTGAGGATTTTTGTTTTCTTTATGTTGAGCCGTAATCCATCCTGAAGGCTGTGGTCTTTGATCTTCGTCAGTAAGTGCTTCAAGTTTTCACTTTCAACAAGCAAGGTTATGTCATCTGCATATAGAAGATTGTTAATGACTCTTCATCCAATCCTGCTGCTGCTTTCTTCTTTATATAGTCCAGCTTCTCAGACTATTTTCTTACCATGCAGATTGAATAAGTGTGGTGAAAGGTCACAACCCTGATGCACACCTTTCCTGATTTTAAACGACACAGTATCCCCTTGTTCTGTTAGAATTACCGTCTCTTAGTCTATGTATAGGTTCTGCATGAGCACAATTAAGTGTTCTGGAATTCCCATTCTTTGCAATGTTATGCATAATTTGTTAAAATTCACACAGTCGTGCAAAGCCTTTGTATAGTCAATAAAACACATGTAAGCATCTTTCTGGTATTCTGTGCTTTTAGTGACAATCCATCTGACATCACCCATGATATCTCTTGTTCCGTGTCCTCTTCTGAATCCAGCTTGAATTTCTGGCCATTCCCTGTTGATGTATTGTTGCAACCATTTTAAAATTTATCTTCAGCACAATTTTACATGTATGTGATATTAATGAGATTGTTATATAATTTCTGCATTCTGATGGATCACCTTTCTTTGGAATTGGCACAAATATGAATCTCTTCCAGTCATTTGGCCAGGTAGCTGTCTTCCAAATTTCTTGGCATAGACAAGTGTGCGCTTCTAGCGTTGCATCAATTTGTTGAAACATCTCAATTGGCATTCCATCAGCTCCTGGAGCCTTGTTTATCACCAATGCCTTCAGTGCAGCTTGCACTTCTTCCTGCAGTACCTTTGGTTCTTGATCATATATATGTTACCTCCTGAAATGGTTGAATGTTGACCAATTCTTTTTCATACAGTGACTCCGTGTATTCCTTCCATCTTCTTTGATGCTTCCTGCATCTTTCAGTATTTTCCACTTAGTACCCTTCGATATTGCAACTTGAGGATCGAATTTTTTCTTCAGTTCTTTCACCCTGAGAAATGCCGAGCGTGTTCTTCCCTTTTGGTTTTCTGACTTCAAGTCTTTGCACATTTCATTATAATATTTTGTCTTCTTGAGTTGCTCTTTGAAACCTTCTGTTCCGCTCTTTCACTTCATCATTTCTTTCTTTCAATTTAGCTACTCTATGTGCAAGTGCAAGTTTCAGAGTCTCTTCTAACATCCATTTTGATGTTTTCTTTCTTTCCTGTCTTTTTTAATGATTCCTTGCTTTCTTCATGCATGATATACTTGATGTTATCCCACAACTTGTCTGGTCTTCAGTCATTAGTGTTCAGTGCAACAAATCTATTTTTGAGACGGTCTTGAAATTCAGGTGGAATATACTCAAGGTCGTACTTCGGCTCTTTTGGACTTGCTTTAATTTTCTTCAGCTTCAGCTTGAACTTGCATAGGAGCAATTGATGGTCTGTTCTGCAGTCGGCCCCTGGCCTTGTTCTAACTGATGATAATGAACCTCTCCTCCGCCTCTTTCTACAGATGTAGTTGATTTGCTTCCTGTGTATTCCATCCAGTCAGATCCACAGGTATAGTTGCTGTTTATCTTGTTGAAAAAAGTATTTGCAATGAATAAGTCATTGATCATGCACAATTCTGTCATGTGATCTCTGGCGTCATTTCTGTCCAATGCCATGTTTTCCAAATACTGATCCTTTTTCTTTGTTTCCAACTTTCACATTCTAATCACTAGTAAATTATCAATGCATCTTGATTTCATGTTTGATCAATTTCAGACTGCAGAAGTTGATAAAAAATCTTCAATTTCTTCATCTTTGGCATTAGTGGTTGCTGTAAATTTGAATAGTAGTCATATCAACTGGTCTTCCTTGTAGGCATATGGATATTATCCTATCACTGACAGCATTGTGTTTCAGGATAGATCTTGAAATGGTCTTTTTGATGACGAATGTGACACCATTCCTCTTTGGTTTGTCATTCCCAACATAGTAGACCATATGATTGTTTAATTCAAAGTGGCCAATACTAGTCCATTTCAGCTCACTAATGCCTAGAATATTGATCTTCAAGCATTCTATTTCATTTTTGACAACTTTCCATTTTCCTTGATTCATGCTGTGTAAATTCCACATTCTGACTATTAATGGATGTTTTCAGTTGTTTCTTCTCATTTTGAGTCATACCACATCAGCAAATGGAGGTCCTGTAAGCCTGACTCCATCCACGTCATTAAAGTTGACTCTATTTTGAGGAGGCAGCCCTTCTCCATTATATTTTGAGTGCCCTCCAACCTGAGGGGCTCGTCTTCCAGCACTGTATCAGACAATGTGTTACTGCTATCTGTAAGGTTTTCACTGGCCAATTTTTTAGAAGTAGGTCACCAAGTCCTCCTTCCAAGTCTGTCTTAGCCTAGAAGCTCCACTGGAAGTTGTCCACCATGGGTGACCCACTGGTATTTGAAATAACAGTGGCATAACTTCCTGTATCACAGCAACTTGCAAGCAACCACAGTATGTATGACAAACTGACAGGCAAGTAATGAAGAGCCTATGTATGACAAGACCCAGATGGATTTTGGTATTTGTTTGGAATTTGACTCAGGGTATTTATTTTCATCAGGAGCCATTTGGGTTCGTTCAGATTGAGTATAAAAGGCAGTCACAGGGTTAGTTTTAAAAGATTATGAGATTTGGACTCTGAAAAACCTGAGATCACATCTTTGCTGTGCTACATCTGCCAGATCTTGCCTCTCTGAGTCTGGTTTTCTTATCTTTAAGATGGAAATGATAAGCTTTACCTGTCACCTCACCTGCTTGAGTGTCAAGTGGAAGAATGGAAGTGAAGATGATTTAAACCTTTAACAAGATGTATTTGCCGTCGTGGTTGATGATGTGCTCATTTCCTCTCAGAGAGACAAGATGAAAACAGGTTTTATTTCACGTGCTAAATTCAATAACAGCACAAAACGGTATATAGAGGAGGATGTGAGGATCTATGAAAGCTCAGTAGGAATATTTGTCCTAATCAAACAATGATGTCTACCATACATTCTGGATGGAGGCAGGGACCGTGGCAGGACACACCACCAGGGTGAGCCATCCTTATGCCCTTCATAGATTCTTAGATACTAAGTTCTGCGTCCTCTGAGCACAAAGGTCTTCCATGGCTCCCTGCTTCCAGATAGGATAAAAAGTGGAATTAGATGCCTTCCTTATCCATCTCTAACAATCAGGCAGTGTCCTATCTCTAATACACCTCCACCAGAAACAACACACCCTTGCTCAGTTGGTACTCCTTACCATTTTGCAGAAGAAAGAGATAGGTAAGTAAATAGCCAAATGTTGTCCCCCTGGGCTCTATCCCAACACTCATGAGCCCCTGCTTGTTTCACTGCACCAAGCTTTTTTCTCAGAAGAGTGTTAGGTGCTAGTGAGGCAACTGTGGTATTTACCTGAGAAAGGCAGGAGGACCCTAGAGTCCAATTTGATGATTATCCCTGATTCAACAGTTTGAATTTTAGTGACATTTATTGGAATATAACAAAAGAGTTCCCTCCAAGTCATTCCATGTCCTTCCAATTGGTAGTTTCCTAAAGATCTTAAGTAATTTGGTAATTAAAAGAGACAACAGTTTCTCCATCCAGGGAGTGGGTTCATTGTCCCATCCATTCATGCATTTAAGACAAGATGCATTTTTTTGTGTGCTTTGTGTGGAACAAACACTGTCCTAGACATTTCCCTCAGTAAAAGCCTGGAGGAGATGGCGTATTATCTTTTTTTGTGTCATGCTTTTCACTTCACAAAACCATCTTTATTTTACAATGAAACGTATGGGTGGAGTTCCATTCAACAAGAAATATTCTAGGCCTAAAGCGTTGGAAATAAAGTCTATTCACCAAAATTCTATTGACAGAATTACCCAGGAACGTATCTTAGAGCAAAATATAAATAGATGTTATCATAGAATTAGAAGCACCTGAACAATTAATGGTAAAGACTTTTTAATAGACTAAGCTTTTGTAGTTTTAAAACAATGAAGTATTGGATATTCCATAATTCTTTGCATAGTTTTAGAATTCAACTTCCAAATTTTGTTCTTATCCTTTAAAACCTACTATTAGGTATAAAAGACATTCTTCCTAGAAGTTGTATGCAAGCATAAAATAAATCTAAGGGGTTAGGCATATAACCTCTGTTTCACAGAATACAAAATAAACATAAACGTTTGGTTCTGCTCCTTTTTCTGTGTGACTTTGGGCAAGTGGCCTTGCTTTGCTGGCTCTCAGCTTCAGCATCTATACAAACGAAAACGTTGGTTTACATCAATAGCTCTCAAGGTTTAGTGTGTATCAAAATCACTTGGGCTGACTGCTCAATTGGCAGACTTCTGGGCCCCTTCCTGGGGGTTGCTGTTTCCCTGGGGCTAGGATAGAGCCCAGATATCTACATTTTTAACAAGTCTGTGTTAAGAATCGAATTGTGTCCCCTCAAAAGTTATGTTGAAGTCCTAACCTCTATACCTAAATATCACCTTTTTGGGAAATAGGATTTTCTTTTGTTATGCTAATAAGGTCATACCAGAGTAGAGTGGGTCCTAGACCTAATCCCTTCTGAGTAGTGCCTTACAAAATGAGCAGAACAGACACACACAGGGGAAGACAGGTGCCATGTGAAGATACATCTACAAGCAGTCAAGGAACACCAAGAAATGCCTGAATCTCTATAAGTGGAGAGAGACAAGGACCTTCCCCAAGAGCCCACGGACAGAGAAAGACCCTAGTCCTGCCAATGCCCTGAATTCAAACTTTTAGGCTCCCAAACTGTGAGACAACAAATTTCTCTTCTTTAAAGCCACCTACTTATGGTATTTTCTTATGGCAGCCCTAGGAGACTTAAGACCCCCCTCCTCCCCACACACACACACACACACACACACACACACATGATTCTGATGAAGGCAAAACATGAACTGCACTTTGAGAAGTACTGATCTGGAACGTAATCTGGGACCTGTAAACCCCTAGAGTATCCTTGGGTAGGCTTCAGAGTTCTGTAAACACTGAAACTGTATAGAAATATGCATGTATGCTCTCTTGGAAGAGCTTTCATCAGGTTCATAAAGGGTTCTGTAAGCTCAAGAAAGGTTAAGAATCACTAGGGATATGTCTAATCATTGGTAGGCCTGAGTTCTAGGTTCCGTGATTGCAGAGTTATTTATTGGATCTTAATTGACACTGAGACAAATGGAGAAACATCCTCTTCTAAACTATACTTTCAAATAAAACTTTACTGGCATAAGAATAAGAGTAAAATTTCCTAACCTACACTTTGTTAAATTTGTTTTCAGTTTGTAGATGATGTTTTCCTGATTCATTCAAGGCCCATTAACTGAGACTTATTTTGTCTAATGTCCCATACTGCTGCAAATAGGGACCCCTTAATGGAATAAAATATAATCCCTGCTTTTCATTCATTCTCCTGAGCACTGCTATGTGCCAGGCACTGTAAAAGGCCCTGGGTATACAGTGGAGAATGTCACAGATCCCTGCCTTCAGGCAGCTTATGGCCTGGTGCCATCAAGAAGGCTGTAGTAGAGTGTAAGGTTAATATATATATGAATATATATATATATACATACATATATATGAATATAACAGGGTTGATTGTGATCATAACCATGAAGGATGAGATAGGGCCCGGGGGAGAGGGTGGGGGGACGTTGCTACTCAGAGAGGAAAAGGTGACATTGAAGCTGATTCTCGAGGGAAGGGTGGCTTTGAACATGACGAGCTGTCAGCCTGTCTGGAAACTCAGAAATCTCATTGACTAGAGTCACAAAAGGTGGAATAAAAGATGATTGATATGTTTTACAGCCCGTATTTTTTTTATGCATGGCATTGGTAGGAGGCCCACCAGACTGAGTACATTAGGTTAAAACAAAACAAAATTAAGTAAAACAAAAACGAACAATATTACAACCTGTTGCTGAATCAACTTTGACTCATGGCAATCCTATGTGTTGTAAAGTAGAACTGCTCCACAGGGTTTTCTTGCCTGTAATCTTTATGGAAGCACACTGCCGGGCCTTCCATTCATTGTGCCACTGGGTGGGTTTGAACTGCCAAACTTTAGATTAGTAGCCAATCACAAACTGCTTATGCTACCCAGGGATCTTAAAAGTGTTAAGTAAAAATAAAAACAAACAAACCAAAACCTCTTTGGTAATCCTGCTGAGATAGTCTGGAAAAAAAAACCTGTTGAAGAAAAAGCTGGTACACACCAGAAGTTCCTACCATAAGCCTCTTCGTTTGTTTTCTCCCGCCTTTCTCCCTCTCTTCTTTCCTCCCATGTTTTACCTTTCCTTTCTTTTCATCCTGAAGTGCTTCTATTTAACCATTAGCTCACTTGATTCTCGCAATGGCCTACAAATCAGACTTTTGAGGTAACATTCTCCTCACTTTGAGCTGTAGGCGTTGGAAAAGTCAGGAGACTTGACCAAGTTGGTCAAGTGACAAATCAGAGACAAACAGTGGGGTATCCTTGCAATCCAGCATTCTCTTCACCATTCTGTGCCTCCTAAGTTCTTTGTCCCATTCTCAGAAGTAGATATCTGGGAGTTTCCCTGGCCTACTTCATTGTAAAGCTGAGTACAATGGAATGCTGTCTTATTACTCCATCCTGGCCATCCTTCCAGGATCAGTTGAAAAGCTTCTCCTCAGGAAGGCTTCCTTGATCTCTCCAACTCCCAAAGTCAGAAAAGCCTCTTCCTCCTCCGTATTCAGTGCATTCAGAAGGACGTTCTGTTTCTGCAACAAATTCTGCAAGCTTTTCTCACCTTCTCACTAGGTAGAACCCTTCCTCACTCTCCAGAACCTTGCACTGCTGTAGATGCTTTACCTGAATGCTGTGTGGCCTAATCAGAAGAGCTGCACGTAGAGGCAGAAGATCCGGATGTGTACCTGATTCTACCAAACACTAGCCTTGTGTGAACTTGGGAAAGTCACTTAGGCTTAAAGGCTTGTTAAATAAATCCATAAACCACTCCAAGGAAACCAATCCTCAGTTTCCTCATCTGTAAAATGGGAAGAATATTCTGAGCCCTACTTATTCATAGGTTATTTTAGACGTACGAAAGTGGTGGGAGTGAACAACTTGCCCAGGTAAGGCTGGCCAGTGGCTGCTTGGTTTCAGGCACCTGGGCATGGGAGAGCTTTCAGAAGCCAAGCAGCTCGGTCTCTTGCGCTGTGACATCAAGAGCTTGTTTGCCCATCAAATATTTTATCGAAAGCTAGTGTGACAGAGATGACTATTGTCTTTTTGCAACATCTGGTCCGAATCAATTTTCAAAATAAAACCCTTGGCTCAAAACAAGATTTTTGGTTGATGGATTTTCAGGGATTCAAATTCTGCTTGTTAATAATGCGTAATTAGGAGTAGGTGTTATTAAAATTCTGTTGGGCACAGCAATGTACAGAAGCGTTTTCATGCCTTAGGGAAATAGACATTGCAAAGAAACAAAATGTCACCCAGATTGAGTTGGTGAAGACGTTGCAAGTTTTAGTGAGAGCCTGGGAATTCGTTTCCATTTGGAATGTTTGCCAACATGAAGGAGGCTGTACTTCAATTTGAATTAATGTGGAAAACAAGGGTGGGGCTCTGAAATCTCAAGGAAAGATGATAATGAAGTTACAGTTCTGGGAAAACAAGGTCCCAAGTGAGGCTTCAAAGCATTTTATGACAGTGAGATTATCCTCAGGGAAGAGCTAGCCACCAGGCGGCTTGCATTAGAGACCTAGCACTTAACCCCCAGAAGGGTCAGAGGTTGATAACCTTCCCCTGTCTGAAAGGGTGTGAAATGATTTGGGGTAGCTTCCACACCTTGAGATTTTACTTTCCCACGAGAGGGCAAGCTGCCAGTTAGAGGGATATCAACGGCCATTGCAGTTATGATATCCCGAAGGAATGCTATTAAGAGAGACTTCAATTTCTTTGTCCTCAGAATAAGGTTGGAAAGAGCCCTTGGGAAGTCTTTGAGTCCACCTCTTCCCCTGTCCTCTAATTTTAGGAATGAGGAAACTGAAACTCTGCCAGGGGGAGGGGCTGTCCAATGTCAATCTGTTTCTTAATTGTTCCAGTTAACATCCAAAAAGATGTCTCCAACTCCAGCCTGATTCAAACCAGAAGCCAAACCCACTGATTATTAAAGGGCCAATTCATTAC
This sequence comes from Elephas maximus indicus, assembly GCF_024166365.1. NCBI lineage: Eukaryota > Metazoa > Chordata > Mammalia > Proboscidea > Elephantidae > Elephas > Elephas maximus. Next base: position 33,420,766 of record NC_064830.1, read on the forward strand.
AAATTAGAAATAGAACCAAAGAGGGAGAAAAAGCCCATTTCCCTCACAGGATTGGACTTGAGAGTATAATAAAATCTTGTCCTGGATCTCTAAACATAAAGTTGCTTTTCTTTATTGAATTCTTCTGACCCTTCAAAATATGTGACATGGACTTGGACCTGGTATCACTGATCCGCCTTTGGTTTGGTGTTGGGACTGGCCATCTTGCCTTGGTGGGAATCGGTTCCTCCCTCCTCTCCTGTGACCCATTGAGCACCTGCCAGAAGAAAGCTCCCTGTGCTATTGATTATTTGCTCTTATGTCTCCACTTGAAATGACCCTTAGACTGTTTTGCTTTTCTCTGAGGGATGTCAGTGGAACTTGTGGTTCCATCATTGTGACTCCACTGACTGCTGTGAATCTGATCCTGTGTGAGCTCGGAGTGTGCTTTCCTCTCATAAATGAAATTCAGTCCTGACATAACTTAGAGAGGCACGGGGGAGGCCAATGTTTAAAATAGGTCTAAATCTGTATATCTGAAATGTCTAAGGGCCTCATTAGCTATATGGGGAATCACTTTATAAATAGTAATCAAGAGAAGCTGTTAACAGTCATCTACTCTCAACAACTACTAAGTATTGTCTATATAACAAGACTTTAGCCAAAAGCTATGGGGGGTGCATTGTTTGAGTCACAGACTCATACTCCTTTAAAGGGCCTGCAACCTAAAAGAAAATATAACAATCTATGCAAATAGCTAAAGGATAAGTGCACTACAAAAGAGGCAAGGTGGGCAAACCCCACTTTCATCTGGTAAGAATCATCGTGAATCCAATTGCCATCTGGTAGTGGACCAAAGGTTCACCTTCCCACATCCCTGTGATCCTCTTCCCAAGCCAATACATCTGTGGCACTTCCTCTCTCATGCTAACCACCCAGAGTTAGGAGAGCCAATGACCTGTCCACCCAGAGCCAGGTCATTGGGTACCATCTGTAGGCTCAGGAATCTGGACAACTCCCTGCTCTTCAGCCTCTCTCTTTCTATCTCTCTCTTCCTTTATACTCCTGGGACTAGGTGAGCTAGAAGGACTCTGTCCTTCTTCATCGACTACCTGTACAGCCTTTCTCTGTCGCCCAGCCACCCAGAGCTGGGTCTTCACAAATTGACTGCCTGTGCAGCCTTCTCTGTCCATCAGCAGCCCAAAGATGTTCATCACAAGTTAGGACTATATCCTTACTACTGCCTGGGCAGTCTTTCTCTGAATTAGCCGCTCCAAGAGAAGCCGGAGTCTTGTGGGTTCATTAATTCTCTGTAATGGCTCACAAAATTCACCACTACTATTATTTATACTTACCAAAAATTTTTAAAAAAACCAAACCTGTTGCCATTGAGTCAATTCTGACTCATAGTGACACTGTACTTACAGTTATCCTTTTACTACAGCCAGCAAGGATACCATCGAAGAGATGCCTCAGGCAAGGTCTGGGAGAGTTCCCAGCATGAGGCTTCCATTGTTCCCAGGGATTTGCCACACCCTCTCCCATACACGTATTTTTCTTACCAATCAGAGAAGCCCCAAAGAGAGAGTAATGAGGTCCAGAGCCCATTATAAGTCACTGGACTTCAATGCATGTGTATGACTGGGGCCTTAATACATATGCATGAAGCAATGAATACCTATGATTGGTTTCATCGTGTCTCCTTCCTTTCTGAGGTTTGCTTCCTGTGCAGCCCCTACTCATTTATTTACACATGTGTAAGGAGCCCTGTTAGCAAGGTGGTTAAAGCGCTCAGTTGCTAGCTGAATGATCGCCTGTTTGAATCCACCAGCCCCTGTATAGGAGAAAGATAGGGCAGCCTACTTCCATAAAGGTTACAGCCTTGGAAACCCTATGGGGCAGTTCCGCTCTGTCCTGTAGGGTTGCTATGAATCAGAATTGAATCAGCTGGCAATGGATTTTGGTAAGTGTTTCCTGGCTGCTTTCAAAAACAAAGGGGCACCTTGATGGCTTAAGAAGTTCAAGGCCTATTGTCCAAAAACTAGAGACAAAGGCCTAACCAAATTCTTTGTCCACACAATAAGATAAAAAGTGGTAATTGGCCCTAAGGAAGGTGCAGATACTCTAGCCTGGGAAATTTTACCTAAAAATCTTCACTGAAGATTTGAAGATACCTTGAAGCATAAGTAGGATTTGCAGCTGCAAAGATGGTCTTCGTCACAGGAGGGACAACATAAGCAAGGGCACAAGGGCCTGAAGACAGGGACGGTGGAGGGAACAACAAGCAGTTCTGTTGGCTGAAATGTCAGACAACCAAAGAAGACTCAGAGTAAAAGTGAGGTTGAAGATGTGAATGGAGCTGGATCGCAGTGGACATTGAATGCCAGAAAATCTCAAAACCCCTAAACATTGTGGACAATCCAAATAGATGTTTATTTGTATACAACACACAGTTGTTCTTTTTTCTATCCAGGAACACATTTGTCAGGATGTGTTAGATGGCAAGGTAAACTCTGGAGACCTGGCTTTGTATTCTTTTTGAAGCAATATAACTGCCAGTGCCAGGAATGAGGAGCTGGTTTTCCCATTTTCCCTCAATGTTCCAGTGAGTTCAGCCACAGGAGCACACAGTGTGCCCTCAAGTGAATGACTTAGAGCCAGAAATCAACTTCAGTCATTCAACCAGCACTTACTGTCTGTACCTCGTGTGTCCGGCACTATACTGAGCACTGGGCAGAGCAGGATCAGAAGGTAGGACACCCATGGACGTTTCCTGCTCGCTGGGGAGATGAAGCCTTCAAGCAGGCAAATGCAATGACAATCCAGGGCTTAAGTGAGGTTATGGGCCAGTCAGGGCTTTGTGAGCTCAGAGGAGGGAAAAGGAGAGAAAGGATCATGGAGAGTCAGGCAGGGCTTCCAGGTCACAGGGGATGGTACAGGAGGTGGGACTCAGGCCTCAGGGAGGAAGGACTTCATGAGACAGAGAGGGTAAAACACTCGCTCTGTAGCGAGCTGGTGTGAGCAAGAGGTGGGCAAGGCCCTGGTCTGGGAATGGCTGGGACCCTGCTCAGGAACACATGGAAATTTTCTTTCATGTGGTCTTTCTGCTCAGTTAGCCCCTCCGTCTTCTTTCCTTAGTGACACAGGCAGACCCCAGCACACCAGCCTAGTCCTGTTCAATCATTCTGGTTCTGTTCCTAGTCAGAGCTGCCTACTCTGAACCATCCGCTTGCTTAGCAAGGGGACCTTTCCCAGGGCCTTTGTTTTCTGCTGCTTTCTACAGAGAGAAGCTGGTAGCGATTTGCTAAGATGGAACTAGATTTCTCAAACCTTTCAGGGTAAAAACAGTAACACTGGGTGTTTCTGTGACGACCAGCTGGGGCCTGGCTGTTCCAGGCAGCACTCATGTATAGTTAGAGCCCCACACCCATCTTCTTTAGAAGAAGTTCCTTCCCTTTGAAATAAAGTCAAGAAGCAAATTCAAAGTGTTTTGGTTTGAAGTCAAAGACAGATGGGTTGTTTCATCAGTGCAGTTCACAGTGTTTTCAGGGAAAGATGCAAGATAGACACAGTCCTGTACTTTTGTGTATATATTCTTTATTCATAAATGGCACTAAGATGTGAGGGGAGGTTATGTAAAATTATCATTTTGAGCTTGGATCCCTCTTTATCACAGGCACAGAGAATGGCATAGAATATGTGTAAAATAATGCCAGAAAAGGCAGCTTCTTGGCACAGCGGTTAAGAACTACAGCTGCTAACCAAAATGTTGGCAGTTCGAATCTACTGGGTGCTCCTTGGAAACCCTATAGGGCAGTTCTACTGTGCCCTATTTCATTTCCTTTATCTTACTCAGCTGTTAAGTTATTCTTAATATCTGCCTTACAAGTGCCTGCCAATAAAAGGCGCTAAATAAATATGGTAAATATGGTGAAGATAACTGTATTCGTTTCCTAGGATTCCTGTAACAAACTACCACAAACTGGGTGACTTAAAAACAACAGAAATTTATACCCTCGCAGTTCTGGAGGTGAGAAGTCCAAAACCAAGGCCCCGCAGAGCCGTGCTCCCTCTGAAGTCACTAGGGAAAAATCCTTCCTTGGCCTTTCTAGCTTCTGGTGGTTGCTGGCCATCCTTGGCATTCTTTGGCTTGTGGATGCATCACTCCAATCTGGGCCTCCGTCTTCACGTGGTCTTCTCCTCTGTGTGGCTGTGACTCTGTATCCAAATATCCCCCTTATTATAAGGATATCAGTCGTATTGAATTTAGAGCCCACCCTACTCCAGTGAAGGAGTCCTGATGGCAAAGTGGTTAAGAGCTCTGCTGCTAACCAAAAGATTGGTGGTTCGAACCCACCAACCACTCCACAGGAGAAAGATGTGGCAGTCTGCTTCCAGAAAGATTTACCACCATGGAAACCCTATGTAGAGTTGCTATGAGTCAGAATCAACTCAATGGCAATGGATTTTTGTGTGTGTGTGTGCTCCCTGGGTGGCACAAATGGTTTGTCCTCAGCTATTAACCAAAAGGTTGACAGTTCAAATCCACCCAGCAGCACCATAAAAAAAATAAGTCTGGCAGTCTACTTCCATAAGATTACGACCATTGAAAATCCTATGGAGTGCAGTTCTACTCTGAAACACATAGGAACACCATGAGTCAGAATCAACCTGATGGCAATGGGGTTTTTTTTCTACTTCAATATGACCTCATCTTAAGTTGATATGTCTGCAAAGACTCTATTTTCAAATAAGATCACATTCTGAGCTTCTGGGTGGACATGAATTTGGGGGTCACTATTTTTTATTCACCCCGATACAGTAGCTACCATTATTACTGCAGCAGCAGAGAGAGTTGACAGAGGTGCAGGGGTGAGGAAGCTGGCCTCAATCTCTGTGTGCTTGTGTAGCAGAGAGAGAGTTCCAGGTCTGCACGTCTCTGTGTGGCCATCAAGTTACCATCTGTTCCACGGGCACTGTCCTTCTCTTGGTAGGAGGGACGTATTTTGGCTTTTATTCACAAGTACTGGCTTTCCTAGCCTTCCCAGGACCCTCTCCTGCTGGCCATCACAGCACCTGTCTGGAAAGAGGGGAAGAGGAGGAAGAGAGAAGACTATCCCAGGCCCAGGTGGCAGAGGGAATCCTCCCAGCGGTCGAGTAGAGAAGAGCCAGTGGAGGACGAAAGCCTCCCCCTCCCTGAGCTCCTCTGCAGCAGACAGTAACAGCTGGGAAGGTGTTACACTCTCCGGTGAGAAGATGACTTCCCCTCAGCCAGGCTTTCCAGCTGGGCGCTTGAAGCATGTGCACAGCCCCCTCTGCAGGCTGACCTGAGGGACAGGATCCCACCATGCACAAAGGGCCAGTGCTTCCTAAACAGGAGGTATTGGCTGAAGAGGAGGTGTCTGCTCATCTCTGTGCAATCATCGAGTTTGCTCTCTGCTGCAGGGAAATTGTCACTCCCTGGGGATGGAGGCGGAGGGGGCTGCTTTGGCTTTACAACATAAAAATGCTGTAGAAAACCAAGTACCCTAGGTTCTGGAATAAATCAAAGGATAACTACATGGATGAATGAATTATTGACAGATGATAATAATAACTAACATTAATTGATTAATTGGTCAGGCTCTATTACAAGCACTTGCATACTTTAACTCATTTGATTCTCAAAATGGTGTGAAAGATACCAAAACAAAAAAAAATAAATTTGTTGCCATTGAGTCAATTCTGACTCATAGCGACCCCATAGGACGGAGTAGAACTGCCCCATAGAGTTTCCAAGGAGCGCCTGGTGGATTCGAACTGCTGACCTTTTGGTTAGCAGCCGTAGTTCTTAATTACTATGCTGCCAACGTTTCCAGTATGAGAGATAGGCATAATTATTTTCCCCCATTTTACACAATGAGACACAAGAGGTTAAGTAACTTTCCCAAAAAACATTTGAATCCCTGCAGTTGGGCTTCATTGTCAATGCTCTTTACTAGATACCACTTGCCATCGAGTTAACTCTAACTCATGGTGAACCCATGTGTGTCAGAGTAGAACTGTGTTCCAGAGGGTTTTCAATGGTTGTGATCTTTTGAGGCAGCTCTGGGTAGATTCAAACCATTGACCTTTCGATTAGTAGTCAAGGGCTTTATTAGATGGATCCTTGATTTAAAAATCTCAGATGATCATCATGCCTACTAACAAAAATACTTTGTATTGTTCACTTTCTTCTACTGTTTACGTTACAACAATCCAGATAAATGACTGATGTGGTTCCATTTCTAGGATGCAGTGTAGGGTGGTGGAAGAAGCATGGGGCCTGGAGTCATACAGAGCTAAGACCAAGTCCTGGCTTTGCCACTCCCCTGCTGTTTGATTGTAGGCAAGTCACTTTGCCTTGCCAAATCCAGGTTTTCTCATCAGACAAATGGAATGGGCCTGCTTTACATGCTTCCTAGAGTAGTCATGAAGCCCATCGAAGCAGAGGGTCTGACACTGTTTACGTTTCTAGTGCCAGGACTTCTTGCTGGCAGTGTTGAAGTTGGGTCAGTAAAAAAAACAGGATAAGTTGATGATGTGTAGAAGGTAGTAGAATCCTACCTACCAAAAAGAAGTGTGGCTTCTTTCTCAAGCAGACTTAATGACCACAAATTACAAGATCATATGACCTAATGCCTGACACTGCCAGAGGAGTGACTTGATTAAATGAGGTGGCTACCAAAACTGTCCCCTTCTTCCCACTCCTTCTCCCTCTCTGACAGTGGCCTGCCTTCCACTATTGAGGCTAAAAAGACAGAAACATACTTCCCCATTCTACCTCGTAACTAGAACATGGGCAGGTTACCCAATCCTGGTCAAATGAGATCTGACAAAAAGTCTGCTGTTGGGTGTGAAGCTGGTTCTGGAAAAGATTTTCTTCCCTCATAGAAAGATAAGCACGCTGGTCTTTGTGGTGTGTCTGCATGTGATGCCTGGAACTGCTGTAGCTATCGTCTACAGAGAGGGGAGCTATGCTTACAAGTGGACCATGGCAAAGTGCACAGATGGAAAGAACATGAGCCATTGATGATATTGCTGAGCTACATGCAAAATTAATTCTAAAACTGTATCTGAACCATGTGTTATGCAGGGTAATTAAACCTTTGTAGTTTCACCTTTAGTTGGGTCTTCTATTCCTTGTGGCAGAAAGCATTCCACTTAGTACAAACAAGAACGGGGCTGAGAGCCAGGAGGCCCTGGTCCTGGTCAGGACTCTGCTGCTAATAAGTTGTGTGATTCTGGGCAAGTTACAAATCTCTCTGTGTCACCACATCTCAGCTTATTGAAAAAGGTTAGTGACCCCTTCCCTACCTCCTTCTCAGAACATTTGTGTGACCACATGAAACATTGGGTTTAACAACCATTGTTTTTGAACTCCATCTCCTACTTTGTTCTGGAGTTATAGACAAGAATAAAATACAGCACCAGGGCAGAGATGGGGGTGAACTCCATGTTCATGGGGCAGAACGGAGATCAGTATGACTGAGTAGCAGTGATGAGGGGAAGGGTGGTAGAAGGTGAGTCACAGAGATAAGCACAGCCTTAGTTTCTTCCTCTGTAAAATGAAGGAGATGGACCAATGCCAAGGTTCTGGGTACCAAATGGAGATGTCACTAGATCTCTGCTCTGCTAGGCAGGTATGCCCCTGTAGCCCAGCTCACTTGGCTTCATGCCTGTTTCTTTTTCCAACTTCCTATAAGTTCAAGGGCTATATCTTATTCATCTCTATTAATTCTAAGATTAATAATTTTAAACTCAGTTCATAAAATAATAAAAATTGCCTGAACAAATTAATAAATGAACAAAGGACTCTATGGCTTAAATGAAATTCAATTCAAAGAAAAAATGAAACATTTTACAGTGTATTATCCAGAATAATAAACCTACAGAGATACACAATGAACCATTTTCACATAGAAAGCTTAAAATGAGTAGAATGCAACATAACATGATGGGATGACATGACATCCCCACACCCAGAGTCAAATGGCTAGCTAATTTTCTTATGAATATGTGAGGCACTTACCAGCAAAAAAGACTGGCCAATAAACTTCCTTAAGTACTGTTTACACAAAGAGGAAGTGAAAGAAGGATAAAATATAGAATTCAAGATACTCAGTACGAAGAAGCTGTCTGATGGCTTGAAAATTCAGCTGCTTATATTTGAGTTTGTGATGAGATTGTCAGAGAAAAATGTGAAAACTGAAAGGATTTTCTTTTAGAAAAAAATGCAAAGAAGACCATAAAAGACATAGATGGTCTCTGAAAATAGATAGCGGTGTCTACTCTGTAAGTAAATCTCCCAGTATAGTCAAGGTAAGACTTATTTTTATCCATGTTCTTTTAAAAAATGTGACATGTCTACTAGAAGTGCGATAAATGATGACATCGTGTTAGAGCTAATATGTTGTGGCTTCACGGCTCAGCCTCAGTCAAATCTCTTACAGACTCAGGAGCTGGTGCCCGGAGACATCTTTCAAGATGACAGGGCTGGGTTGCCAGGGTAACTCACTGGATAAGAATCTAGCTGGCTCTGGGAGAAATTACATAAGACAAGACCAACTGGGAATAGTCAAGGGCTGACTGGAGATGAAAAGAATCCAAGCCGTTGTCCGTTCAGCTTTCAGGGTGAGGACCAGGTGGTGACATCTTGAAGTGAAGTGGGTAGCACTAATCACCTGGGTCAGCCACCTAAATACAAAAATCTTAGTGGCCAGACTGATGGAGAAATGTGTTACTCTGGGTAATTGTGGAGTCTAGTTGATAAAGAATTATAATAATATATATCAAAAAGAGGTAACCATTTTCCTAAGAACCACTCCTATCATTTCTGTTCAAGGTTTCAAAGATATTGAAGATTTCCTGTCATTCAGTATTAGGGATATGTGTTCATTTGTGTTGATCATATTTATGAATGGCTCCCTTGCAGGACCAAAACTTAACTGAAATTACAACTTTCTAATGGAGGAGATCTGAGTATCTTGCTGATAATGTGTGTGTGTGATATATACATATGTGTGTGCGCGCATGTGTTCGTACATGCATGCGTGTATGTGTGTGTATAAGGAGTCCCTGGGTGGTGCAAATTGTTAAACACTTGACTACTAGCTGAAAGGTTGGAGGTTCAAGCTCACCCAGAGGCAATCTTAGAAGACAGGCCTGGCAATCTGCTTCTAAAAGGTCATAGCCTTGAAAAACCTACGCAGTAGTTCTACCCTGCACACATGGGTTTGCCATGAGTTGGAATTGACTGGATGGCAACTAACATATATATATATTCCCCCCAACATACACACACATGCATATATCCAGTTCTTTTATGTGAGTACATTGGACTGAATGTCAGTTCAGCAGAGTGTGACAGAGAGCCAAGTGGTTTAACCATGACTGAAGATTCTTTCACGAAATGTCCAAACTGGTTAGTTATTCTCTGCAAGTCATCAGGGACTCAGGCTCCTTATCTCCAGGTGACCCTCCCTAGGGTGCTGCTCTGGTTCACATGGCCCCAAGTAGCTCACCACAGTGTCACATGCCAGCTAATGGGAAAGAGAAAAGAGGAGTGAGGGAGCATGCTGTTTTCTTTAAGGACAAGACCCAGAAATTGCATATGCCATATTCAGAACTTAGTCTCATGGCAAAGTCTCACTGCAAGGGGCACTGGGAAAGTCACCTTGATTTGGAGGGGCCATATGCCCATCTGGAGCCCTGGTGGCTCAGTGGTTAAGCATTCAGCTGCTAACCAAAAGGTCGGTTCAAATCCATCAGCTGCTTTTTGGAAACACTGTGGAGCAGTTCTACCCTGTCCTGTAGGGTTGCTATGAGTTGGAATCAACTTGATGGCAATGGGTTTTGGGTTTTATGCCCAACTGTCTTAGTTATCTAGTGCTGCTTTAACAGAAATACTGCAAGTGGATGGTTTTAGCAAAGAAAAACTTATTCTCTCATGGTTTGGGCTAGAAGTCCAAATTCAGGGTGCCAGCTCTAGGGGAAGGCTTTCTCTCTCTGTTAGCTCTGGAGGAAGGTCCTTGTCGTCAATTTTCCCCTGGTCTAGGAGCTTCTCCACACAGGAAATCCAGACCCAAAGACGTGCTCTGCTCCTGGTGCTGCTTTCTTGGTGGTATGATGTTCCCCTTTCTCTCTGCTCACTTCTGTCTTTTATATCGCAAAAGAGATTGGCCTAAAACACAACCTAATCATGTAGATTGACCCTGCCTCATTAACATAACTACCATTAATCCCATCTCATCAACATTGCAGAGACAGAATTTACAACACATAGGAAAATCACATCAGATGATGAAAAGATGGACAATACTGGGAATCACAGCCTAGCCAAATTGGTACACATATTTTGGGGGATATAGTTCAATCCATGACACCAGCTAAGAAGTCAATTACTATGGAAGGAGAGGAGACTAGTTAATGGGGGATAGTTAGTCGTTTCTGCTAAGTGGGTGTGATTTTGGAGGCTCCTTTCTGTAATCAGCCTCTCTTTTGAAGGTCAAATGCAGAATGTGCATTTATTTGAGCTTCCCTGTGGCTGGGATTTGAGGCCTTGACAAGCAAGAATGGACTCACTCTGTGTGTGCTTCTGCTTCGCTAGGAGTGATTAGTACCAAGACACCCCATTCTGCCTCCTGCACGGGGGCCAGGCTGGTTCCTTGTCTCGACAGCCTTCCCAGGGCTTTGGTCTGTCTGAGACTCTGGGGCCTCATGCTAACTTTATCCAAATCCAAACCAAAAAACCAAACCCATTGCCATCGAGTCGATTCTGACTCACAGTGACCTTATATAGAGTGTTAAACTGTGATCGAAAAGGTCCCACCAATTGGTTACTTCATATGCTGCAGGCAGTGAGGTTTATATTTAAAACAAAAGAAGCTGTTGTCCATAATTTCATAGGGCGTAAGAACCCTCCAGCACCTCTGCCCTCTTTCTTCCCATTGTGGAGCCTCTGCAGGGTGCTTCACTGGACTTGTACACCATGATTGGTGATTTTGTTTCTCTCCCTGCACCAGTTTGGCAGCAGAGGCATTTATTTATGCACCTGACTTGCATATCACATAAAGACTAGGCCTGTAGTGACATTAGACAAGCACAGCATTGAATGAGGGACAAAGACCTGAAAACTATTGAGAGATACTGAGACATAGAGGCTTGGACCCATAATCACGCTCACAGTAAATTTCTTGCTAGAGAATGACTGTTAGGGCTTTTTATTTCATCCATCCACCCATTCATCCATTTATTCATCAAACATTATTGAACATCTACTCTATACAAGCCCTGAATTCAAAGCTGGGGATACTGAAATGAACAGCCCTGGCCCATGCTCGATCAATGTGGGAGACCATCAAGTAAACTGGAAATGATGATACAGTGAGGTAAGTATTGTGTTGGATGCAAGCAACATGGCATGAAAAATGGATAAGGCTGGAAAAAGGGTCTAGGAAGGCTTCCCAGAAGAAATAATACTTGACCCACATCTTTACAGAATGAATCAGGTAAAGATGTAAAAAGGGACTGCTGGCAGCAGGAAACATTTGCAATCTTTTTTTTTTTTTTTTATCTTACTAAGATTTATTTTTTCCTAGTCCTAGTCCAAGGTCGTGAAACAAGGGATATCATTGCTGATGTCAGATGGATTTGGCTGAAAGCAGAGAATACCAGAAAGATGTATCCCTGTGTTTTACTGACTATGCAAAGGCATTCGACTGTGTGGATCACAACAAATTATGGATAATATTTTGAACAATGGGAATTCCAGAACACTTAATTGTGCTCATGAGGAACCTGTACATAAACCAAGATGCAGTTGCTCAAACAGAACAAGGGGATACTGCGTGGTTTAAAATTGGAAACAGAGAGCATCAGCATTGTATCCTTTCACTATTTTTATTCAATCTGTATGCTGAACAAACATATATATCTGAGAAGCTGGACTATATGAAGAAGTACATGTCATCAGGATTGGAGGAATACTCGTTAACAACCTGCGATATGCAGATGACACAACCTTGCTTGCTGAAAGTGAAGAGGACTTGAAGCACTTATTGATGAAGATCAAAGACCACAGCCTTCAGTATGGATTACACCTCAACATAAAGAAAACACAAATCCTTACAAATGGACAAATAAGCAGCATCATGATAAACAGAAAATATTGAGCTTGTCAAGGATTTCATTTTACTTGGATCCACAATCAATGCCTATGGAAGCAGCAGTCAAGGAATCAAATGATGCATTGCATTGGACAAATTTGCTGCAAAAGACTTCTTTAAAGTGTTAAAAAGCAAAGATATCACTTTGAGGGCTTAGGTGCTCCTGACGCAGGCCATGGCATTTTCAGTCACCTCATATGCATGTGAAAGCTGGACAATGAATAAGGAAGATTGAAGAATAATTGATGCCTTTGAATTACGGTGTTGGTGAAGAATATTGAATATACCATGGGTGCCAAAAGAACAAACAAATCTATCTTGGAAAAAGTACAACCAGAATGCTCCTTAGAAGCAAGGATGGCAAGACTTCGTCTCATAAACTTTGACATATTATCAGGAGGGATCAGTCCCTAGAGAAGGACATCATGCTTGGTAAACTAGTTGTTGTTGCTAGGTGCCTTTGACTCAATTCTGACTCATAGCAACCCTGTGTACAACAGAATGAAACACTGCCCGGTCTTGTGCCATCCTCATCATCATTGTTATGCTTGAGCCTGTTGTTGCAGCCACTGTGTCAATTTGTCTCTTTGAGGATCTTCTCCTTTTTCACTGACCCTCTACTCTACCAAGTATGATGTCCATCTCCAGGGACTGATCCCTTCTGAGAGCATGTCCAAAGTTTGTGAGATGAAGTCTCGCCATCCTTGCTTCTAAGGAGTATTCTGGCAGTACTTCTTCCAAGACAAATTCCATGGTATATTCCATATTCTTTGCCGACACCATAATTCAAAGGTATCAGTTCTTCTTCAGTCTTCTTTATTCGTTGTCCAGCTTTCACATACATATGAGGCAACTGAAAACACCATGGCTTGGGTCAGGTGCATCTTAGTCCTTAAAGTGACATCTTTGATTTTTAATGCTTTAACAAAGCCTTTTGCAGCAGATTTGCCCGATGCAATTTGTCATTTGATTTCTTGACTGCTGCTTCCATAGGCATTTATTATGGATCCAAGTAAAATGAAATCCTTGACAACTTCAATGTTTTCTCTGCTAATCATGATGCAGCTTGTTTGTCCAGTTATAAGAATTTTTGTTTTCTTTATGTTGAGGTGTAATCCATACTGAAGGCTGTGGTCTTTGATCTTCATCTGTAAGTGCTTCAAGTTCTCTTCACTTTCAGCCAGCAGGATTATGTCATCTGCATATCGAAGGTTATTAACGAGGCTTCCTCCAATCCTGATGCCGCATTCTTCTTCATATAGTCCAGCTTCTCAGATTGTTTGCTCAGCATACAGATTGAATAAGTATGGTGAAAGGATACAACACTGATACACACTGTTCCCAATTTTAAACCACACAGTAATCCCTTGTTCTGTTCGAATGACTGCTTCTTGGTCTAAGTGCAGGTTCCTCATAAGTACATTAAGTGTTCTGGAATTCCCATTTTTCCCAATGTTATCCATAATTTGGATTATAGATAAACGTCACAATTTAACTCTGCTTACTTTGATACAGTGATGCAAGGGCTGGCTCCTTTTCCAGGGAAGATGAAAATCTTGGTCCAAAAAATCAAGCAATTATGACATTCTTCCAGAATCCACAATTATGGATAATTATGGTAGAGGATCAGCAAAAAAGAGGAACACCCTCAAGGAGATGGATTGACACAATGGCTGTAACAATGGGCTCAAATATAGCAACAATTGTGAGGATGGCGCAGGACCAGGCAATGTTTCGTTCTGTTGTACATAGCGTTGCTATGAGTCGGAACTGACTTGATGGCACCTAACAGCAACAACAATAGTCCTAGTCCAGAAAAATCATCTTGCAAAGCAAGGTCCTAGATAGTTCTCAGCCACTCTAAAAATATATTCATAATCTAATGGAAACAAGCAGGTTGGCAAGACATTCCCCTTCCTGCCCATTAGTCAGTCCTTTATCAGAACAGCCCTGTCGAGGACTGAGAGCATGACGTTGGATCATAATGTGTTAGTGATATGAAACTGGAAACATCCGGCTGACAGGGGCTTGGCTCTTCCTCTTCAATGTGTGTTTCCAAGGAATCTTCCTCTAAACTCTGGCCAGGCAAGGGCCACAGTTCAAGGCCCTGAACTCTCCTTGCTTTGATCCAGTAATGCCAGGGCTGGCTCCTTTTCCAGGGAAGATGAAAATCTTTGTTCAATAAAGCAAGCAATTGTGACATTTTTGGGGTCCTAATGTTTTTTTTTTTTTTTAATGTTAGTTGTCGGAAAGGAAAAGGAGCTAATATTTATTGAGCTCCTAGTATGTGTCAAGTAGATGCTATGGGAGAAACTGGGAAGGAGATAGGATCCCCCCTGGGAAGCAGTATTTAATAATAATAACAACAACAAAAATAGCAAACACATAGCACTTACTATGTGCCAGGTGCTATTCTAAACATGGACCGTGTATTAATTCATTTCATTCACACAACAGCCTTTGAAGCTAGGTACAGTTATTATCTCCCTTTAATAAGAGAATCTCTTTATGATATGGTCCTCTCTTTAGGGGCTTCAGCCCCTCAAACTGGAGAAAGGAAGAGGAGGGTGGCCCCAGAAGATGGTTGACACCTGTATGATCCCTGTGGCTGGCCTGGGGAACTGGCCAGCAAAGCTGCTGAGTAAGTAACTCCACTTCCAAAGTGCTCTGCAATGCATAGGCCCTCTTCTCCCTCCATGAGCATCCCATCACAGTCTGAAGGGAGGCGAATGCAGAGCACTGGGTAATGGTTCCAGTGGTTGGGAAAATTCAAGTAGATATTCAGCCACACCAAAGCTTTCTGAATGGATTACCCCAGATACACCAAAGAGATAAATCAACAACCAGTACAAGGCCACTTCCAGAAGAGACCAGGGAAATAGAATCTAAAAGAGTGGTTCCTAACCAGAGGTGTATGGATTTTTTATTTGCACCTGCCTGATGGGACCCATCACCCCCTTCCAATTCAATATAAAAGAGGTGAGACCAATATCTATACTTAAAAAAAAAAAACTCCCAGGTGACCCTTAAATGCATCCCAAGTTACCACTGGGAATTCATATGATGCTGAATGAGGACAGGCAGCTTTTTGTGACATCACTTGTTTCATTTCCCAGAGGATGGATTTGCCTATTCTACAGTTCTTTCATTCACTTAACAAGCAGTTCTAAAAGCTCTTCTCTAAGCCAGGCCCAGGGCTCAGTCTTCATTGTTGGGGACACCAAGATGAATAAGACAACCAACCATGCTTTGAGGTACTCACAGTCTAAAAAAAAAAAAAAAAAATTCCACTCCCCCACTTCTCTTCACTCCATCTCCCCAGTTCCTTCTCTTTTTTCCCTGGGCCAACTCCCTCCTTCTTTATCCCCACTTGTTGACCTCCCTCCCCACTCCCAAAACCACCATTCTTGTTATTCCTGTCTTCCTTTCTCCTCTCTCCTTGTTTCAGGAGCTCAGACTTCCCACTGCAGCATCCTTCCCCCATGATCCATCTCAGTCCACCAAGAGCTAAGAAGGCAAATTTAAGTGGAACAGGAAAGGACATGGCTGTGCAGGTACCAACTGCAGGAGTGGCCTCTTGAATTTTCAACAGTGGATTATTTAGTGAGTGTGTTACAATATTCTCTGACATAAAAAAATAGGAATTGTATCAAGGCTGAGTACTCTCCACCCAATGTTTCCTTTGTGTTGAACACTCTTTACTCTTCTTAATACCAAGGTTTCTTCCCCAAGCAGGAGTTGAGAACAGACGCAGTAGGATGCTTGCTTCTTTCTCAGCTGGACAGACCTCTACAACTAGTCCAGAACTCATTTGCTCATCTTCTGATCCTGTTGCCTAGAAGCAAAGGACACATCTCTACTCAGCCAGTTATTCATTTATTCAACAGAAACATAAGTAACTCCTGCCATTTAAATGACTCTGTGTAGGGCGATCAAGAATAATAGACAAGATAATAATAAGAATAATAGACAAGATCCTGCCCCAAAAGAGTGCCCAGTCCAGGGGGAGAGAGATAAACAGTTAAATCTATAAGGCAAAGTATGCTCAGTTCTCTTCAAGTGAGAAGTCACAGAATGTTAGAGAAGACAGGTGAGAACTGGGAAACGTGCAGAGGAGGTGGCTAATCAGAAAAGGCTTCCTGGTGGAAGCCTTTTAGCTGGGCTCTGACCTGGGGCAGAATTTCAGCAGAAGGACTTTGGTGGAGGATTTGGGGAAGGCATTGTATTGAGAGATTGCTCTACATGAGCAGAGCCCCTCCGGGGTATAGCTGAGGGCGTGGCAAGGCTTGGTGGCTTCTCTTACCACCTTTACTTTTACGGCAATGTGGTCCTGGAGGAGGCATTGAAATCATGCTTTCCTGTTGACAGGCTTCCCAGTTGGGGGAAATATTGGCTTCACAACATTCAGAAAATTACATATTCACGATGAATCCTGTTGGCAGAACTTCCTAGCCCTTAGCACCAGAGAGTGCTTATGACAGCATAATTACCCCTCGATATGAGTTTTGCCAGTTGTCATTTTCTTGAGAGCTTTGGAGACACCTCTGCCTTTGCTTAAGAGTCGGCAGGGAAGGCAGCATGATGAGCTCCACATGGCATTTCCTTTGATTTTCTCACCCTGTCCCTCTTTTCCACCAAATCCATGCCAGTTTGTCCCTGCCTCACTCACTTGGCTTTGGCCGGCACCAAAGGGGGCATTTATCCCTCAGGATCAGGACCAAAGTAATTTGTCCTCTTAGTAGGACTGCCTCAGTAAGAGCTTCCCTGGGCTCTCACTTTGAATTATGCCTCACCTTCAAGGCAATTCAAACATTTGCATTTGACAACATGAAACCTGCTGGGGCTACCCCGTAGAAAAGTGCAAACCAGCTTGTTGGTGAAACCAAGAGACTAGGGTCTTCAGGACCAGATAGAACTGTAGTCCAATTCTTGAGTGAGTCTTTGTTTCCTTATCTATAAAACATGAATGATCTCACAGATTGGGATTTGATGAAAATGCCTAGCATGGTGCCTGCACTTAGGAAGTTACCAACACATCTGAGTTTCCCTTATTTCTTTTCAGAGGGAGGGAAGGTTTGTCTGGTTATGTCCGTGTTCTCCTTATACATTATTGAAAAAATGTCAACTTCATGTTCCTTAGCTAGAATTTCCACCATATCCTACCTCTCCCATGATCTATCCATGATATATCATTAAGTGAAAGAAAAGCCAAATGCTAAACTTTTTTTGGTCTATCATTAAGGGAAAAAAAAAAGCCAACTGCTAAACTCTATATAGAGAGATGTATAGCATGATCTTAATTTTGTAGCCAGAATGCCCCTTAGAAGCAAGGATAGTGAGATTTCATCTTACGTACTTTGGACATATTATCAGGAGGGACCGGTCCCTGGAGAAGGACATCACACTTGGTACAGTACAAGGTCAATGACAAAGAGGAAGATCCTCAGCAAGATGAATTGACACAGTGGTTGCAACAAAGAGATGAAACATAGCAAAAATTTGAGGACGGCGCAGGACAGGGCAGTATTTCATTCTGTTGTGCACAGGTTTGTCCTGAGTCAGAACTGACTCAATGATACCTAACAACAACAAATTTTGCAAAATATGCACACAGCCCTTTTCCCTGCCACTCTCTCATTCTTCAAGGTGTTTACTTTCAAGAAGTGGTGAGAGTGAGAGGGTCCTTCATGCCTTATATACTTCTTTATCATTTGAAAGTTTTCATAACACATATGTATTCTCATTTTAAACTAATTTTAATAACAACAACAAAACCCTCCTATGGCTCCCTTTGCCTACTGCAAAAAGTATAAATTCCATTTCCTTGCACTGGACCTATATCAGTTACTTGGCCACAAAAACAGAAAATCCAACAAATGGTGGCTTAAACAGATAGAAGTCTATTTTTCTCACATAAAAAAGTTTGGAGCAAGGACAAGAAGGCAGGAGGGGACAGGAAAGCTGGTAATGGGGAACCCAAGGTCAAGAAGGGGAGAGTGTTGATATGTTGTGGGGTTGGCAACCAATGTTACAAAACAATATGTATATGAATTGTTTAATGATAAACTAATTTTCTCTAAAGAACAAAAAAAAAAGTTTGGAGATGATCACCTGTCTAGAATTAGATTACAACATCTCTGAGATTTTCTTGGCCTTTCCCTCATAGATGCAAGATTACTGCTGTGGTTCCAGGCAAAATATCACCATTCAAGTCTTACACAGAAAGGGAAAAGGCACCAGTTGCAACAATCCCTTTTTATTAGAAATCAAAAAGTATCCAAGAAGTGCTTCCTATCCTCCTCCAGCAGACTTCTTCCTCTGTCTCTTTGGCCTAAAGTACATCACATGGCCAAAACAAACAAACAAAAAAGCAAGGAACAGGATTTTCATGATTAGTTTTAATCCAGTCATCCATCATCTATTGCATGGGGCTGGGAACATGAATGCCTTGAACAAAAGCAAAGTTATTTCAATAAAGAAAGTTTAGGAATGGATAATAGGTAACAATCTCTGCTAAACAGCTCAATAGCCTACCTTTCCTTTCTCACTGCACTTATCCATGTACTCGCTAACATGGACTCCTTACATTCACCATTCTTCAATTTTGCACCCCCAACCTTGAACTCAAGCTGTTCTCTTAGCTTGTGACATTCTCTCTTAGTAGGTAGTCGTGAGGGGAACAAGGTGCTCACATACTGTGAACATCTTCAGAAGAGTGAAGCCCAGCAAGCTACATGCTCCTTCTCGACTGTGGGTGGCCACACAGCCAGCTCTGTGGCTCCTGTTAGGCTTTCATATTTAATTGATGAACTCCAGCTGGTGACTTTATTTATCATGAAGTACTATGGGAAATGGTACAGGGCAGCCTTACCCCATCAATCCTGCTAACTCCATGACCCCTCTCTGCAGCAGTATGACAAGTCCTACAAAGAAGGGATTGAACAGAGTGTAACTTTTAGTATCATCAAAGTACTACTCCAAATACTCCTTGCTGACTGGTGGGGCAGCTGCAAGTGGTATGAGCTGATGGCTGTTAGTGAATTTGATTCCTTAAGAAACAAGCTTGGCAGGAGCTAGCTCAGTGTAGACCCTGGATTATAGTTACTTGTGTGTGTGTCTCATCTTCCCTATTGACTATGAGGTCCTCAAGGTCAGGAGCTAGTTGAGCATTCTTAGAAAAGTTAGTTAGTTAATAGGATGGATTTGAGGATTCCCTCCTACTTGTGCTATCTGGAACTCAGAGTCCATCCCAACTAGTGGCCGGGCTTAAGAGCTATGATATGGTCCCTGAGGAATAGCACAGGAAGTGAAGTCATCAGAGCTCAGCATCAGTAAGTCCTCCTATGGAGCAGCCTCAGGGGATGGACTCATTACCCATTCTCCTAACTCACTGGCTTTGGAAGGAGACACTTCTGTAAGGATGATGGAGACTGTGCATAACACAGAGAACAGCTATGTTTTGGGAATTTACCCTACAGTGGGGGAGGCTGGTTTTCAGGAACACTGAGAAATAGCCATCATGCTCTACCATATTCCTCAGCCTAAAGCTATGATCTTCCTGTGAACTTAATCTCACAGTTGTTAGAGGGCTGCTCAGGGGACGTCCTGGACAATCCTCTGTTCATCATACAAAAGAGGAAACTTGGGCTTAGAGGAGGGAAAGGACTTTACAAGATTTTTAACCCAGTACTCTGCAGGTTGTACTTTGTTGCCCCACAATGTTTTCTCAAACCCATATCCTGACTTCTAGAGTTCATGCAGTTAATTCAGAAAGAGGTGAAATAGCAGAAGCATTCTAGCCTCGTGGTTTGCCTGATCCCATCATGATGTGGTTCTGCTGAGTACTGGGTGGTGATTGGACCACGCTGTGGTAGAGCTCCACTAAGGAGACAAGAAGCAGAAGCAAAGGGATACTATTTCCATGGCAACCACCCTTTTCCTCAGTTTGCCAGGCTGAGTGTTCTGGAGTTGAGCAGAGCTGAATTGTTGCCCCACCATGTGGTATTTTTCAAGTTTTGTGCTGACTTCGTCTACATACACACACACACACATCCCTACACCTTTTTCCTCCACCTTGCCCAGGGAAGGGTAGAAGTGGTTCCCAGTGGTACATTTCAGGCACAGCAGCCCTTTCCCAGCTCCAGACAGCATCAGTGACCTGGGGAAGGGAGAGAGAAGATGAAGGAAGTGTGAAAAGAACCAGCTATTGTCATGAAGTATCTAGTGATCAGGGGAGTTTGGTGGTCATTGTTACTATCTGTGCTCAAGGACGCAGTCATCTTGTGTATTAGTTCTTAGTGCTGCTGTAACAAATTACCACAACTTAGTGGCTTAAAACAACACAAATTTATTATTTTATATCTGGAAGTGAGAAGTCCAAAATGAGTCTCACTGTGCTAAAATCAAGGCATTGACAGGGCTATGTTCTTCCTGGAGGCACCAGGGGAGATGCCATTCCCTTGCCTTTTCCAGTCTAAAGTTTTTTGGTTGGGTGGGTTAGTGGCAGCCAGCATGTCTTCATTCACAATCGCTCCTCCGTCTTCAAAGCCAGCAATGTAGCATCTTCAAATCTCTGTCTGCCTCTGCTTCCATTGTCATATCTCCTTTGGGATTACATTGGGACCACCCTGATAATCCAGGATAATTTCTCCATCTCAAGGTCCTTAATTTAATCACATCTGGAAAGTCTCTTTTGGCACATAAGGTCATATATTCACAGGTTCCAGGGATTAGGATGCGGACATCTTCGGGGCCATTATTCCATTACACTCAGGCTGTATGTGGGTGCTCAACAATCCATTAACTCTAAGAGTAATAGTAACAATACTTCCCATATATGGACTACCTAATATGTGACAAGCACTTTGCTAGATTTTTACACATACTAGTTTATTTAATCCTCGTGAATGGTATGTAAGGTATAATTATCCTAATTTACATCTGAGGAACTTGGACCTCAGAGAGTTAAGTGGCTTGCCCCTATTGGCCTAGGTAAGGGAGGCAAAGGCAGGAATGGCCGCAGGTATACATGAAATTCAAGTTACGGCACTTCCCATCATGCCATTCCAAAGTTGCCCCAGCTGTCTAGGCCAATGACTGCTTTGTAACAGTTCTCCCAGACTGAATTGGGGTGTGGTGGGTGGGAGAGGTTTGTGAAGACAACCTGATGATCTGGGTGAACGCACTGCACCACTGCACTAAGTCAGTTGCTTTCTCAGGCTGTCTCACTGACTACTCGCAGGACCCTGTGGGGTATCACCATCACCTCAGGTTTGCACAGGAGACCACCAGTGCCCCAAGAGGTTAAGCAACTTGCCAAAGTAACACAGCTAAACGAGAGAACTAGAATTGAATCCAGAACTCTCTGAATCCAGAACCTGTGTTCTTGCCTCTTTTTTCAGGCATCTCTAACCAAGTTACCCAAGTGGTAGTGAGCTGGGTATAGGCAGAGAATAACCATGGCCCAGCTTCTCAGAATATTAAACTCTGTGCTGTGCAGTGGGAAGCACAAGCAGTTCATTTTGCTAGAGCATCAAGAGCCTATCAGGCAGGGAGAGCACTACTACGTAAATGGGATACAGCTAGAGAGGCAAGGAGGGGCCTTATCACAGAGTTCAACTGTCCAGAAGGTGATGGAAAACAACTGTAGGTTTTAAGTAAAGAGCCTCCATGGATTTTCATTTTAATTGGTTCATCCCGACAACAGTATGGACAATGCATTGGCAGAATGAGAGGGGCAGGCTAGAGGCAGAAAGACCAGTAGGACACTGTGGATGTAATCCAGGTGTCACATAGCAGTGGTCCCACCTCCTCATCCTTCAGGGAAGATCAGCAGAGCCCTCTGTGCATGGCCCTGTGTGGGAGGCTTTGCAGAATGGAAGACTGTCACAGGCATCATCCTAGCTTCCCTTAGCCCCAAATCAGAGCTTCATCTCTAATTAACACCAAGGGGCCACAGAAAAATCCAGCCTTCTCTACTCCCCTGGGAAAGTGGGTAGGAAGGTGAGCAATATGCTATTCATGATATTATCTTTTGAGAAAAAGAATTTCCCACCCACTATTTGTCTTTTATCTAGTGACATTACACACAGATTCTAAGCCTCGGAAATCAAAGAGGGCGTATAGTAAAAAATAGCAAAGATCACACAGTCTTCATTTGCTTGTGTTAGAAAGGACAGAGAGTAATCCCTGAGAAGTTCAGGAAAAAAAGCTAGAGTGACATCTCTCAGTTTAAACTCACTGGGGAAGGCTAATTTGAATTTCACGTTATTTCTCAGGAATGTAATTTTAATTCTCTTGCACTCAAAGATAATAAAACCGTTAGGAGAATATTTGTGTAATCAAATGTTAATGAGTAGAAAAAGACAAGTTAATAGGAAAATTATAATAGACTTACGTTGCATAATAGTGAGTCGTGAACATCTTGGTCATTTTTATAGACAAGAATGGACCTGATGGAGGATGTTGTTGTATGCTGTAGTCGATTCTCAGCTCATAGTGATCCTGTGTATCCCCACGTGACAAAGTAGGACTGCCCTATAGGGTATTCTAGGCTGTAATCTTTATGGAAGCAGATCACCAACCCTTTTTCTAAAGTAGCTACTTGTGGGTTCAAATCATCAGCCTTTCTGTTGGCAGCCAAGTGCTTAACCGTTGCGCCACTACTGTTCATTCTGATGAAGGATAGCTAGCTTTAAAACAATACCCTGCATCTCACTTAACAGTAAATCTCACTTAACAGGCAGTCCGGAAAAATTAGCAATTTGAAGGGATTTTTAGGTTGGATTCTTCTGGGTTGCTGAGAAGACCCTGAAGGGCCATACTAAGAGAGGGTAATCTGTCCTCATTCCTTCTCCTTAATTCCTCTGGGGCCTTTTTCTTTCTCCCCAAGAAAGTCAAGCCCAGAGGCTTCCAAAGAAGCCAAACTTCTTCTACTTCATCTCTTAATCTAGTACAATCTCATCTCTGAACGTAGGTGTAAAAATTGTCACTAAGTCCTCGTAAACCATATTCAGTGCATATGAGAACAGTCATTCACCACAAGCAAGGAAAGTTTATTCCTGGAGTTTCAGGATAGTTTACCATTAGAAAAACTACAAATACTTTATAATGTATTTTATCGGTACATACGAGAAAACATGTAATTATCTGAATGTTGTTAGGTGCTGTCAAGTTGGTTCAGACTCACAGTGACGCCATGTACGATGGAACCAAACACTGCCAGGTCCTGTGTCATCCTCACAATTGTTGTTATGTTTGAGACCATTGTTGCAACCACTGTGTCAATCCATCCCATTGAGGGTCTTCCTCTTTTTTGCTGACCCTCTGCCTTACCAAGCATGATGTCCTTCTCCAAGGTCCCTCCTGATAACATGTCCAAAGTACGAGACAAAGTCTTGCCATTCTTGCTTCTGGGGAGCACCCTGGCTGTGCTTCCTCATCTTAGACTTGTGCGTTCTTCATCAGTCCATGGTATATTCTATATCATCTGAATAGATGCATTTAAAATAGCTGCAGCATCTAAAAGAGGAAAGAATTTAATGTCTAATAACTGAAGAAAAACTGTTAATTGAAGGAAGGTTTGCTATTTTAAACCAATATTGGCATCATACTTAACAATATGCAAACATCTACTGAAATTAAGACTGAGGACTTGAGGATGGGACACCCTTAATCTCTGACCATTGTTATTTAATTTTGTTATGGCAAGTCTCACCCTTTCGGTAAAATAGGAAATCAACATAAGTACTAGAAATAAAGAGACATATCTGTCATTACTGAGAGAGCGTGTACCCCCCAAAAACATTCAAATCAACAGAAAAAAAAAAATTTAAATCCCTAAAAAAAATTTAAATCCCTAGATATGTTAAAATATAAAAATCATTATTTTTCCTATATACCATCAATAATCAATCAGAAAGCATAATGAGAAACGATAACATTTAAAACAGCAATAAAGTAAAATACCTAGAAGCAACTTTACAAAAAAAAAGTGTGAGACTAACATGAAGAAACCTTTATTAAGGAACACAAAAAAAGACTTTGTAAGTGGAGAGAAATACAATGTTTCTGGAGTGCAAAGCTGAATTATTACAAAGATGTCAGTTCTTCTCTAATAAATCTTAGATGTAATTAAACATCAATTTTAAATTATTCTAAGGTACATTTGGAAGAATAAATAGCTGAAAACAGCTGACTTTTCAGTAAGTACAGATACTTCTGTCGGATATGAAAACATGTTTTATAACTTCAGTAATTAAAACAGTTATGATACTGGTACCACAACAGAAAAACGGTACAATCAGGTCAGAAACAACTTTTAGCATATGGAAGAAATTAAACCGTGGTGGCGTAGCATTTAAGATTTTGGTTGTAACCAAAATCCACCATCCGCTCCTTGGAAACCCTATGGGGCATTTCTACTCTGTCCTAGAGGGTCGCTATTAGTCAGAATCAACTTGACGGCAACAGGTTTGGTTTTTGGTATGATGAAATGCCTTCAAAGACTAATAACTGCTGGAACACCTGGTTGGCTTTTGTGGAAAGAGAATGAAAATAAATGCAGATTCTCTCCTTCCACCAGATAACACATACATTTCAGATAAATTAAAAAGTTGAGTGTTTAAATTCAATAATAAACTTTAAGGAAATAGAAGTGACTATTAACTCTCTGGATGGAAGTGATTTCTAAAAGCAAAAGTAATGAGTCAGAATTGACTTGATGGCAACAGGTTTGGTTTGGTTTAGGTCTATAAAATCCACAGGCCCAACTGACAGGCAAAGAACCAACTGGAATTCTGCTACAAAGTTATCTGTAGTGGGGATTTATCACAGAGACTAAGGAGATGGTCAGGAAAATCAATGTCTGTAAGACAACTCCTAGGAAAAGGAAGAGGACCAGTCCCATGCTTAAGTCTGGGCTGACAGCCAGGGTTGATTTGAGCTGATAAATCTCAGACCCATGGCTCTCTGGGCTTGGTGTGAACAAAGCCTCTGTGTATGATTGTCTATGGTCTACAGCTTACTAGCTGGGTGAGTCACTTTACCTCTCTGTGCCTTTTGCCTCATCTGTAAAATGTCCATAGTAAGAATGTAGGAAGGCAAAAAAATGCCTGCCACCCCCCACCCCAATGATGTCCACGTTTTAATCCCCAGAACCTGTGAATATGTTATGTTACGTGGCAAAGCAGATGGAACTAAGGTTGCTAATCAGCTAACCTTAAAATAGGGAAATTCTTTTGAATTATCCAGACAGGTCCAATGTAATCATAAATGTCTTTAAAAGTGAAAGAAGGAGGCAGAAGAGAAGTTTGGAGTGACGCAATGTGAGAAGGACTCAACTCACCATGCCAGTTTTGAAGATGGAAGAAGGGGCATTGGGGAAGGAAGGCAGGTGGCCTCTAGAAGCTGGAAAAGGCAGGGGAATACATTCTCCCCTAGAGCCCCCAGAAAGTAATACAGCCCCACCAGCACAGTGAGACCCATGTCAGACTTGTGACCTCTAGAACCGTAAGTTCATATATTTGTGTTGCTTGGAGCCACAAAGTTTGAGGTAATTTGTTGTGGCAGCAATAGGAAACCAATGTGCCAAATAATACACAAACAAATAATGAAATGACATGGAGCCACAAAGTCTGAGGTAATTTGTTGTGGCAGCAATAGGAAACCAATGTGCCAAATAATACACAAACAAATAATGAAATGACAAAGTGTAGGTTAAATGCCTATTATGGTGTTTTGACATCAGGTGCTCAATTAAAAATACACCATAACAGTAGTAGCCATCTTGAGAGTCAATCCTGGTAACTAGATTTCCTGAAGAGTCTCTCCTTCTTGACATATACATGTGAAATGATTTTCTTTTATAATTCCACATAACCTGTTGCCATCAAGTCAATTCCAACTCACGGCGACCTCATGTGTGCAGAGGAGAACTGCTCCATAGGGTTTTCAAGGCTATAACCCTTCAGAAGCAGATCACCAGGCCTTTCTTCTGAGGCACCTCTGGGTGGGTTACACGACTTTTTGGTTAGTAGTTGAGCGCTTAACCGTTGGCATCATTCAGGGACTCCTGTAACTCTACATAGCAAACACTATATGGTAAACTACCCTGTCCCTTGTAGTCACTGCTTTGGTAGCCACTTGGCAAGTTCCCACAGGTTTTCAGTCACTTTCAGTTATTGGTTATGAGAAGAGTCTCCTTTGAGGTATTTAAGCCTCAGTCCCATTCATTTAAAGAATTCCATCTCAAACTCAATTCAGAACTCTCCCTTCCTCCCAGTAGCGTAATATAGGCTTGTCTGTGGCTGCAGTTTAACATCTTCTAGTAATGGAGGCAGAGACTGTGGGTGGGGAGTGTCAATGATCAGCTCTTAACATACCACTCCTCCTCCCTTTACTACTTCCTAGCTCTAGTACTCCTTCAGCGTATTGGAGTAGGAAGAAAATAGAGAAAAGAAAACCATCTCCTTACTAAGCTAGGTGAGGTTTCAGCCCACTCCTTGACTGAGCTTCTAATCCAGTTCCTTATGCATTGACTTGTTGAGGGCTGGCCATGACTCCAATATGCTCCACCAACAAAAGTGAGCCTTATGTCCATGCAGTGCCCCTAAGCATTGCCTGTCGCTTGTGAGCTCTGCTCCATGTCTGTGAGGACTGCATTTCACATTCCCCTCAGTGGCTCCCTAGGCCAGCTCCCTGGATAGTGGGCATATGCGGGACCCATCTTCCAACCCGCTTGAGAACGAGGAACTGAAGAGGGGGATTGGAATGGGGGTAGGGATATTCTTGCCACGCTCCCCCACATGTAGATACATCCCCACCTAGGTGTCCTCCACTAGACCATGTCTCTCCAAGTCTCTTTCCCCATGTTCAGGAGCCCAGGGACAGATAAGTAAGTCCACTGCCCAAGAAACATCCAACCAGTGAAAAAAATGCCGGTCTTTCCCTCTTACAGGAACCTCCAATCTTTTCTAGTGATGTTCGTGGAGCCACTTACTGTGGCTTTGGGGAGGGGAAGCACTCACTTACCCCCTTTCACCACCATTGCCTGTGTGTGATAAAAGAGAAGAGTCCAGGTGACCTGGGGAGAAAATGGTGGGATGTAGGGCTGGTTCTTGAGTTAGTGCCTTTTAATAAACCCCATCAGCATATGGCTGACCCAACTGCCAGCAGCCATCTGAAGTCAGAATGAGGGCACTTAGCACCTTTTATTCTCAATTTTGGGCCTTGGCCACAATTCCAGGACACCAGGAAAAAAATCTCTATGTCACTGGCTAGAAACTTTATGAGAATTTTCAGAAGAAGCACTAGGAAAATTCACTTATTTATTCACACAATTAAGAATTATGGCACTCATAAGCCATCCACACTTCCAACTTGGTCTGACCATTGCCAGGCCTGCTGCGTTCCACATGCCTGCCCCAGGGACTCAGTATGGGGTAAGCAATAACGGATTATCTTGTCCAAGGCTTACTTATACTTATTTACACAACCCATAGTGTTTTTACATGCCCAGTTGCCATGGAGTTGACTCTGACTCATGGAAACCCCGTGTTTGTCAGAATAGAACTGTGCTCCATAGAGTTGTTAATGGCTGATTTTTTGGAAATAGATCACCACACCTTTCTTCCAAGGCACCTCCAACCCACTGGAAGCTCCAGTCTTTTGGTTAGCAGCCAAGCATGTTAACTGTTTGCATCACCCAGGGACTCCTATTTACATGCAGACAAATGTATCATTGCTTCCAGGACTTATTTATTTATTCATTCATTCATCAAAGCACATATCTGGTGACTTACTTCATGTTTTGAGGGATATAAAGGTGGACAAGAGATGACCATTTCCCCTTGTTAGTTTACCCCAACCTAGCATTTGTTGTTGTCGTTAGGTGCTGTGGAGTCAGTTCTGACTCACAGCAACCCTGTGTACCACATAGTGAAACACTGCCTGGTCCTGCACCATGCTCACAGTCGTTATGCTTGAGCCCATTGTTGCAGCCTCTGTGTCAGTCCATCTTGTTGTGGGTCTTCCTCTTTTCTGATGACCCTGTACTTTGCCAAGCATGATGTCTTTCTTCAGAGACCGAGCCTTCTTGACAACATGTCCAAAGTATGTAAGATGCAGTCTTGCCACCCTTGCTTCTAAGGAGCATTCTGGCTGTACTTCTTCCAAGACAGATTTGTTCATTCTTTTGGCAGTCCATGGTATAGTCAATATTCTTTGCCAACATCACAATTCAAAGGTGTCAATTCTTCTTTAGTCTTCCTTATTCATTGTCCAGCTTTTGCATGCATATGAGGTGACTGAAAATACCATGGCTTGGGTCAGGCGTATCTTAGTCTTCAAGGTGACATCTTTCCTTTTCAACACTTTAAAGAGGTTCTTTGCAGAAGATCTGCCCAGTGCAATTCATCTTTTGATCTTGACTGCTGCTTCCATGACTGTTGATTGTGGATCCAAGTGAAATGAAATCCTTGCCCCGCCCTCCACAATCACAATGTATCAGCTCTTTCTTGTCTGTACTTCAAAATTCCTAGCTCTAGCTGAAAAAAGAGCAGGTCTGCCTTCAACGTGGGGCTCAGAGCTTGGTACTGAACCCCCAGATACAACTCTCCTTTCTTTGTGGATTCTCATTTCTCTGCATATTCATTGGACTACTTCTGAAAAATCAGTCATTGAAAACCCTATGGGGCATAGTTCTACTCTGACACATATGGGGTTGCCATGAGTCGAAGTTGGCCCAACGGCAACTGGTTGGTTTTGTTGGTTAATGCTCAGAGTGGATTAGTGAAAGACTTGGAGGTAGACAGATCTGGAATTACCGAAAAGATCTCAGGCAGATCACCAAACCCTTGGCTCCTTCCCTGTTAATGGGCCAACAGCACTGGCCTCACATGGTTGGTGAGATGATGAAATGAGATGCTTACATAAAGCACCTACCCTAGGAGCTTCACCCCAATTAGCAACCATTCACTTCATTCAGGATAGGCCTTTTAGTCCATCCCTACTGAGATCTAGGCTGTGACAATTTCTCCAGAGCAAAATGTATTCCTTAGGGCAGGATTTTCCTAAATCCTCTCTCTATGTATGCCCCTTCTGAGTCTAGCAGATGACTTACCTGACAGTGTGTTACAATTTCCAGTGGGAATTCTAACCCAGTGTGCCATCTCAGGTCACTATGGAGGCCCAATGCCTCCACTCCAAAACTGAAGGGCTTGCAGCTGTGCTGAGAGAGATGGCTGTTCCCACTCCAGAACCCTGATCAGTTGGGCAGGCATAAATAAGCAGAAAGACATTCCTTGTTTTTGGATAGCCAAAAAAAAAAAATTGCCATCAAGTCAACTGTAACTCATAGTGACACTATAGGACAGAGTAGAACTGCCCCACAGGGTCTCCAAGGCTGTAATTTTTACGAAAGCAGACTGCCATATCTTTCTCCCACAGAGTAGCTAACGGGTTTGAACTGCCAAGCTTTCGGTTAGCAGCCAAGCACTTAAACCGCTGTGCCACTAGGACTCATGTCTTGAATAGGAAGACTCAATATTGCTAAGATGCCAGTTCTACCTAAATAAATGTAGCAGCTCAAACTCAATCAAAATCTCTCAATGGATTTTGCTTTGGTTGGTTGTTTTGGAACTTGATCTAATTATTTTGAAGTTCCTCTGTCTGGATGAACGTATTTTCAATAAGAAGGAAGAGGAATAAGAAGAAATAGAAGGAGGAGAGAGATAAAAAACCAAATCCGCTGCTGTCATGCCGATTCCGATGTATAGTGACTCTATAGGACAGAGTTGAACTGCCCTATAGGGTTTCCAAGGCTGTAAATCTTAATGGAAGTAGACTGCCCCATCTTTCTCCCGCGAGCAGCTGGTGGGTTCCAATGCCAACATTTTGGTTAGCAGCCAAGGACTTTATCCACTGCGCCACCAGGGCTCCTTTAGGAGGGGGATACCTACTACATATTAAAGTACATTATAAGCTTGCAATAATTAAAACATGATGCTATTGGCAGAGGAATAAACTGACAACCAAAAAAAGAGAAGAGCAAGTTCAAACACAGGCCCAAGAGTACAGGATAACTTAATATTTGAAGAAGGTGCCATTTCAAATGAGAAAGAAATAAAATTGACTTCATTAAATCACATAACTGCTGGATAGTCACTGAGGAGAAAATATGGGATCCCTCATTTATACGAAATAAATGTGATTATTCAAAGGTAATTAAGAAAACAATCAGAGTCACACAGAGAAAGAGAAGCACTAGAAGAAAATATAGGTGAGTATTTTAATCTCAGGGTGGGGAAGGCCTTTCAAATACGATACCAAACCAGAAGTCATTTAAGAAAATACTGACGATTTGACTACATAAAAATTTAAAATTCTCTTAAGAAGAAAAAAAATCACAAATGTACTTATGATTTCCTCAAAGAAAATACAATATATACTAGAAGTCAGAGAAGTACACAAATGCTTGAATAATAAATAATGTGGTATCATTTCTCATGTATCAAAGGAGAGAACTGATCCCTGGTGTGTGGAGAACGCAGGACAAGTTAGAGCGTTGATTAGTGAAGGGCTGCTTGGCAATAGGCATCAGAATGAAAAATTGTATACTCTTTCACTAGCAATCCATTTCTAGGAGATAATCAGATCAAATATTAGAAATAAATAAATTTAGCTGAGATATTGATAAGAGTAAAAAAGTTATAAACAATTAGCTGGGAGTTAAGATTGGATTGAGTAAATTATGGCGCATCCTTAAAATGGAATATTAATGAGCCACGAAAAAGGGGGTCATACATTTAAAGCCAATGGCCTAGATTTTCATAACATGTTGCTAATTGTAAGCATGCGTGCTTGTGTATATGTGTGTGTGCACGTGCACACACGTGCTGGTGTGCAGCAACATGCATAGGCATATACATAAAATAATGACCACAGTGAAGGTAGGGGATTTTGTTGGTATGATTCACTATTGTATAACCAAGGCATGAGACATAGTCAGTGTTCAGTAACTATTTGTTGAATAGATGAATGAATGTTTGTAACAATGCTCACTGTTAATGGCTCCCCCTGGGTCGTAGGTATTTGGATACTTATTCTGAAATTGCTGTATTTTTGAAATATCTTTATAGTCAGGGAAAAAAAAATGGCCTAGAAAACCCTGTGAGGTAGTTCTACTCTGTCACATAGGGTCGCTATGAGTCAGAATTAACTTGACGACACCCAACACAATATTTTCATTAAATGAAAATAAAGGTGATTTTAAAATAGGTTAACAAATGACTCTCTTTTAGATATACATTGAACAAGTCACCCTTTGGAGAAGAATTATGAGTGAAATGCAGAAATCAGCATGTAAAAATACCTCTTGATTAATTTAATATTAAAAGTAAGAAAATAGCTGTATATGACAGGTCTGGTGGAGGGCCTCCTTCACCCATTAAGTTTGTCAAGAAATATTCATTGAATACCCACTCTGTTCCAGACACAAATCAGTTGCCGCTGAGTCAATTCCAAATCATGGCGACTCCATGTGTATCAGAGCAGAACTCCACTCCATAGGATTCTCGATGACTAATTTTTCAAAAGTAGATCACCAGGCCTTTCTTCCGAGGTGCCTCTAGATGGACTTGAACCTCCAATCTTCTGGTTAGCAGCCGATCGCGTTAACCATTTGCACCACCAAAAGACTCCCTTCCAGGCACTGTTGTCGTTGTGTGCTTTCGAGTTGATTCCAACTCATAGCGACCCTATACGATAGAGTAGAGCTGCCCCATAAGGTTCCCTAGGCTGTAATCTTTATGGAGCAGATAGCCACACCTCTTCTCCTGCAGAGCCACTGGGTAGGTTTGAACCTCTGACCTTTAGATTAGCAGCTGAATGCTTAACCATTGTACCACCGGGGCTACTTCCAGGCACTCAAAAAAAAAAAAAAAACCATTGCTGTGAATGGATTCCGACTCATAGCGACCCTATAGAACAGAGTAGAACTGCCCCACAGGGTTTCCAAGGAGCGGCTGTTGGGTTCCAGCTGCTAACCTTTTGGGTTAGCAGCCATAGCTCTCCATAGCTCTTAACCATTGCACCACCAGGACTCATTCCAGGCACTAAACCCAAAAACCAAAACTAAACCCACTGCTGTTGAGTCGATTCTGACCCATAGTGACCCCATAGGGCTGAGTAGAACTGCCCCATAGAGTTTCCAAGGAGCGCCTGGCGGATTTGAACTGCCAACCTCTTGGCTAGCAGCTGTAGCATTTAGGAGCCAGACATGACCCTTCTCTGAAGGACCTCAGCAGAGCTAGGGGACAGACATATAAACAGATAATTACAGTGAGAGGTGGCAAGTGACCTGAGCAGGTGCTGTGATTACTCAGAGGAGAAGCAGCTAACTCAGTTTAGGAGGGGGAGAATGTGGGCTATGGAGCTGAAAGGAAAGAGCAGTCTGGGAAGATAGCTCAGAGAAGATAACCCTTGAGCTGAGTGATAAAGGACTAATGGGACCTAGCAAAGAGTGAGGAGAAGGAGAATACCTGACTCGGAGGAAAAGGTGGGCAAAGCATGAAGGAGCATGCTGGAAGAATTGCCAGGGGATCAGGACGGGCTCGGAGTGCCCAAGGGGTGGGTGGACAGATGAAGCTGCCGAGGTTTGCAGGACCCAGGACCTGCACTAAGCAGGGTGGCTGTCCCCCAGGGCTGTGGGAGCTAGGGTGAGGAAGGCATCAAAGAGCTCTTAGTAGAGTCATTAAATGATTAGATTTGCATATACACTAGCTTGTTCTGAGCCATCTGGAAGCAAGACTTGGGCTTCCTGGCCTTGTGACCTGTGCACTCACAGGGGCAGTGTGCACACAGATCCCACACATGATTCAATGCTCTGCTGTCACTGTCCTGAAATTCTTAATCATTTTTGAACAAGAAACCCTGCAATTTCATTTTTTGCTGGGCCTCACAAATTATGTAAGGGGTCCTGGTGAGCCTAGAGGCAGACTTTTAGTTCAGTTGACCAAAAGGGGGGATGAAAGGGCTTCTGCCTCTCCCCATCTCAGCTATTTTTTTTAGGGGTCTTTGGTGACCCATTGGTTAAGAGCTCGGCTGCTAAGCAAAAGGTCGGCAGTTCGAATCCACCAGCCACTCCTTGGAAACCATTTGGGGCAGTTGTATTCTGTCCTATAGGTTCGCTGTGAGTCGGAATCGACTCAGCGTCAATGGGTTTGGGTTTTTGCTTTGAACATATTGTCCAAAGTAGAAGGAAAAAATAAAATGACAGCATGTGACATCTTCCCAAGTTAGAGCAAATAACATGAGTCCAAGGCAACGTGTTAATGTGCCCCCTTCCCCTTCCCTCACTCTCTCATTTTCTCCTGTGTCTGAAAATTGGGATTCGCTGGGCAAGAATGAGATTCTCTGGTAAGAGCTGGGAGAGGAGACACACGGGCCGTATTTATTTTTGTTTTGCTGGGAGCCCAGCTATCAAAGAAGAGAAAATGGTTAACTCACTACTGTAAGTTATACAGCAGTGCTGACAGCTTTGTGTTCAGTGCTGCTCTGACATTGTCCTGGAGGCGCCCCCTGCCCGCCAACTCCCGCCACAGGCTCTGAAGCAGGAAGTCACTGTTTCTGCTGATTCTGCCCTGATGGTTGGGCCTTGGCTGGCAGCTGGGCCTGAGTGGGAGGGAAGCTCAGCCCCCAGCTCCTTTCAACACACGTGCATGGCTCTGGGCACATGAGGGTTTGTTTTTGTCACCATGAGGGTTTCCTTCCACACAGCTCAGCGTGCACCAGCTGCTTAGCAACAAGCTGTTGGGCAGAGCTGGGAATTAAATACCTCTCTCTGGCTGCTGCAACCAGAGATGCCCCCTGGGAGGGGAAGGGTCCACGGGAGGGACTTTGGCTACAGGGCAATGGTGTGTGGCCCGAGAAGGACTCTCCTGAGACCGTGTAGCCCGGGCTCTGGTGCCGTGCCAGAAATCTTCCCAGAGGCCTGCTGGGAGGGATGCTCCAGAGAATAGAACCCCGGCAGAAAGCCGTGGGCGGTGGGGAAGCTGCCGGGATGACTGATAACAGGAGGCAGCAAAATATAAAAATTCATAAGTATCTGTTGATCGGATTTGCCCCAGCAAGATCTGGGTTCAGGTATTCTTGATGGCCACCCAAAAATCTTCCTTCCTGGTTTTCCATTCTTGTCTTTGGAGCTTAAGGTCAAAAGTCCCCTCCTCCAGGCGTCCTGTCTCTGGCAGAAGAGCTTAGCAACCGGGCTCTGCTCTTGGATTTCCTCAATTCAAATTTCAGCTCTGCCATTTCCTGTGTGACCTTGAGAATGTTTCTTCACCTCTCTGTGCCAGTTTTCTCATCTATGAGCCATGCCTCACAGGGCTGTTGTGAGAATTAAGTAAAAAACAGGTGAGACGAGTTAAAACAATGTCCAGCACATAGTGAATGTTTGACAAATGCTAGCGGTTATTATCCATCTCAATAAACGTGTGACTGGTGACACTTCTCTGAGATAAAGGCACCTTGTCAGAGATGGCGCAGATTGTAATGTAGACCCCAAAGCGCAGACACCCACGATGGGAAGAGAGGAGGACGAGAAGTAAGCTGTTGTTGTTAGCTGCCTTTGAGTCTATCCCCACTCTTGGGGACCCCATGTGTTACAGAGTAGAATTGCCCCATAGAGTTTTTTTGGCTGTAATCTTAATGGAAGATCACAGGCCTTTCTTCTGCACTACCGTTGGGTGGGTTCTAACCAGCACGTTAGGTTAGCAGTCGAGCTCTAACTACATCACCTAGGGACCTCAAAAACTAAGCTACTTTATTTTTTTTTTAGTGTCTTCTATGTGCCTGGCATAGTTCAAAATGCTTTATATATGTTATTAAATTAGCCCTCTCAACTGCCCCTGGGATTGGTCTTTTCACACCCAGACACCCTGTCACTTAGTCAAGTATCCTTTCTATTGCAACGTGTTGCTTCCTTTATTCATCCTAATACAGGAAACATTTATAAAACACCTACTTTATGTATTAAAAAAAAGGTTGTCCTTTCAGTCATTCCAACTCACCTTTGTGTGTCAGAGTAGAACTATGCTCTGTAGGATTTTCAATGGCTGATTTTTTTTAAGTAGATCACCAGGCCTTTCTTCCGTGGTGCCTCTGGTGGACTTGAATCACCAATCTTTTGGTTAGTAGCCAAGTGCTTAACCATGGATGTCACCTACTGTATGTTGTTGTGTTTATTGTTAGTTGCCATCAAGTTGGCTCCAACTCATGGTGACCTTATATATAATGGAATGAAACATTGCCCTGTCCTGTGCCATCCTCATAACACACCTACTGAATACCAGATCCTAATCTGATAGCTGCAAGGGCACAATAAATTACGAAGCACAGTCCTTCCCTTAAAGTAGACATGGCTTTGGCTTTTCCCATGGGTGAGAATTCTAAAGTGAAAGCCTGAAAATTAGTAGTGAGGTGTCTGGATTTCTATGGCCTTTGTCTTGTTTTCTATAAAGAAGGGAAAAAGACTTCTGTGGAAGTTCATGGCCTTCTTGGGGCCATGTAGCAGGCTTTAATATGTATACAGAGACACCGGCTCTAATACATAAATGAAAAAGTGCTTATGCTGCTCAAAGAGGTGAAAGAGGCCTCTCTTCTCTAGAAAGTTAGTTCAGGACTAGTAATTTTCTTTTCAAATAGATGTAGTAACAGCCACACCATGAGCTATAGTGGTAGCCTTGTAATAAAGGCTGCAGTGCTGAGGGAGCAGTGATTGTAGAAAGCAGATATTGTTATCCAGAGGACAAGGGAAGGGGCAAGTAACTCTACACAGTGCTCAACTGCTAACCTAAAGGTTGATGGTTCAAACCCACCCAGCGGTACTGCAGAAGAAAAGGCTTAGCAATCTGCTTCCATTAAGGCTGCAGCCAAGAAAACCCTATGCAGCAGTCTTTCTCTGAACTCACGGGGTTGCCCTGCATCAAAATGGACTCAATGGCAACTAACAAGTGACTCTAGGAAATGACCTCAGGATCTGGGTGACGACTGTCTGGGTGGGGTAGGGTAAGTACGCCCTTCCCTCCCTCTAGAGAGTCCATGTATGCTGGGCTGCATCCACCTTTGGTTTGTTTATATCTGCTTGAGGGCAGTGACCGGGACTTATGTCTTCTTATCCTGTGTTGCCTCCTTCACACTTCCTCCTGCCCACGCAGAGCTCAGCATAGACCCTGGCACTGAGCAAGCGCCTGTAAGTATCTGTTGAATGAACAGTTTGGCAGGAAACAGGTTTTGGACTCAACATTTCTAATTAAGAGGAAATGTGTCTCTTCTTTTCCCATCCACGTGACCAAATGCAGGTACTGCTCTGAGAATGGTTCATCCCTCGTGAATCATCAGCTAACGTAGTAATGGGAATGGTGAGTCCTAAGGCCAAATGGGGAGCCGTCTTTAGCTGGAGCTGACCTAAGGCAGCTTCAGAACATATCCCAACCCTTTTACTGGTCATTGGGTGGATTTGCTAATGTCGCTACAAAATCCACCCAAAGACCTGCTGTGCTGGGTCACTTGTTCATTCAGCAGATACTTATTGAGCACCTCCTGTGCTGGGCATGAGGGATTACAGTGGTAGGCAAAACTGGACCATTCCTTGCCCCTTTTACCTTACAGTTTACTGGGAGAAAAAGGCGTTAAACAATCTTGTAAACGTTTCTTCAAAATTGTGATAAATGTTACCAAGGAAGGGTGCATTAGGTAATAGGGGGGGTCTAGGCTCTGAGAAGACATTCTTGAGAAAATGAAGAGTGAATCAAGGTGAAGGATAATCAGGGGTTTGCTGGGCCAAGGACAGAAAAGGAAGAGGATTCCAGACAAAGAGAACAACACACAAGAATGTCCCACAGCTGTGGCCGGGGGCGGAGGGGTGCATAGTGAGTGGCCAAGGTCATGACAGAGGCCCAGTGCGCAAGGGGAGTGGAGTGAACAGGAAGCGGGAGAGGCAAGAGCCAGACCTGGAAAGGTCTTTGAGGCCTGGGGACAATTTTGTTTCTTCTAAGAATAATGGGATGCTATTCGTGGGTTTGGGGAGGTGGATACGACCAAGCTTGGTTTGGAAACGTTCCTTCTGGCCTTGTAGGGAGAAAGGACAGGAGAGGCCTGAGCGGCCATAGGGGAACAGTTAGGAGGCCGAGAATGTGTAACATCAGCTGGACCAGTAAGGTGGCCAAGGAAATTGGGGTCCTATGCCTGGGTCAAAGTCCCTGCATGGTGCAAATGGCTAGTATGCGTGGCTGCTAACTGAAAGTTTGGAAATTCAAACACACTTAGAAGTGCCTTGGAAGAAAGACCTGACAATCTACTTCAAAAAAAATTAGCCATTAAAAACCCTATGGAGCACAGTTCTACTCTGACATACATGGGGTTGCCAAGAGTTGGAGTCGATCAAACAGCAAGTGGTTTTTTTAATTCCTGGACCAGATCTTATGAGGGTGAAAAGCCTAAAGCCAAAACCAAATACCAAGAGTTGTGTCACAGCTAGTAGCCCAGGGTCACACACTGAGACCCCACCACTAACCACCTGATTACCCAGGAGCATCTGTAAGCATCAGATAGGGGAGGCATCATGGTGGCCTTGAGGTGGGAATAGGAAGGGGAGGAGAGGTGCCTCTGACTCCCAGGTGTCTGGCTCCTTACAGCATCAGAGGTCTTCCACGTCTGACACCTTCATAAATCTCATGCAATCCTACATATTAGGTATTGTTCTTGCCCCCACATTGTGGATGAGGAAACTAAGACTCAGGTGGGTTAATTGACTTAGCCAAGGTCAGAGTCAAACAGAATTGGGTTCAGATCCCATCTCTACCTCTCATTAGCTTTAGTCCTGCTTTCTTTCAAGGACACACACTCCTGCAGCCCTGGAGGGAAAAGGATGGAGTACCAGTACCATGCTAGGCCTCAGTCCTTGTCCATGAGGCTAACTGAATTCCCAGGGTTTAGTCAGCGTGTCTTCCCTCCCCTGAAGCAGCCTCCACAACAGGCTAGTGCCACAGCTCCCCCTGCCTGCCCTGGGCACAGCTCGCAGCTCCATGTGGGCCTCAGAGTCTGCCAGGTCATTCCTGTTGCCCTAGGAAGAGAGGGGTGAGTGTGTGACCTGTTTGAGGTGCGGAATGCTTGTCTCTTTTGTCACGAGAGTGGTTGCTCCACTCACTGGAATTCCCATGGCCTGCTGGGAGCACGGCCTGCTGAGGACAGAGACAGAAAGCCCAGCATCTGGCCCCAGGGGCTCAGTGGGAGCATGCGCCAGGACCACAGTCAAGGCAGGAGAGCTGTGTCAGGAAGATGAAGCCAAGGGCCAGGCCAAGAGAAGCAGAGCCCTTCTGGAGGCATGCAGAGGCCTCGTGGAGGAGGTGGACTGCAGCTCGGCATGGACGGCTGTGTGGGGTTTTGTAGAGGGGACAGAGGCAGCACTGGGTGTGTGGAGCCTTGGTGGCAGTCTTGTACAGGGGACAGAGGCAGCATTGCGCATGTGCAGCCTTGGTGGCAGCAGCACAACTTGAAGCAGACTCTGGACGCAGTGAACTGGCAGAGGGGCTGGAAGGTAGAGTATATGCCAGGGCAGCAAGAAGTCCCCGGGAGAGCCGGCCACCAGGGGTGTAGGGCCTTCATTCCCAGGGCGAGGATCTTGTAGTACACTCATCCTCAGCAGCTCTGCCCTGGGGGTCTCTGAGGGTGGTGGACAAGTTGGGTCAGGCTAACACGGAAGAGCAGACTGGAAGCCTCCACAGTGCAGCATCACCAAAGGGACGTCAAAACACCAGAAGAAAGGGTCCAGTCCTGGGACCTTGTCTGCAGGGCTGGTGGGGAAGGAGCAGGATACCCCTGTTGGCAGGCAGTGAAGCTGGGAAGGCCCAGGGCTTTGATGCACACAGAGGATCCCCTTGCCCCCTCCCCCTTTTAGTGGTGTGACCCTATGCCTGTTATTCAACACAGAATAATGACCCTTGAGTCCCAAACTTGTTGAAGGAATCAGCTGAGATAGCATATGAAAAGAGCCTCCTTAGGGCCTTGCTCCACAGCCGTCACTTATGAAATGACACTCCTGTCTTAGTGGCAGGGCTTGAAGAGATGTACTGAGCCCAGATCGTCCACGGGAGGGTAGAGGCCTCTGGCGAATTCCAAGACAGGTAAGGGGAGATCACCTCTGAGGCAGAGTGACCATATTTCAGAGGTGCGGTAAAGACTCACTGCTTAGGGAGAAGACTGTGCTTGTGGGCTTATAAGCCTGACTATACAGGCTTCTGACATTTGAGAACACAGCGTTGATCTGAGTGAGGACGTTAAAAAGGGACTGATCTGAGTGAGGACGTTAAAAAGGGACTGTCTCCTAGAGGGCCCTAGATGGCAGACTTCTCTAAGACTGTGAGCTGGGAACTATCCAAGAACACCCTTCTGTTCTTTGATCCCATCACAAGCTCTATTTCAGGGAGACTAAATTAAAAAAAAAAAAAAAATTTTTTTTTTTTTTAATGGGCAGAAGGGAACCCTGGTGGCATAGTAGTTAAGTGCTATGGCTGCTAACCAAAGGGTCGGCACTTCGAATCTGCCAGGTGCTCCTTGGAAACTCTATGGGGCAGTCCTACTCTGTCCTATAGGGTCGCTTTGAGTCGGAATCAACTCGATGGCACTGGGTTTGGTTTTGGTTTTGGTAATGGGCAGAAATCTATTCTGAGGGCTGCTCAGCTTTAGTCAGGAGCTGGGCCTTGGGTAGAGCTCCAGAGAGAAACTGTTCTCCGTCTGTAGTGGCCTTACCACCACCCCATCTGACACAGCACATCAGGTGTGGGCTGGGGCGGGTCCTGGGCCAAGGCCACATGTGCAAATCCCACCCCCACCCAAAGGTCAGGCTGGGGCCCTGCCTTCTCCGTCATGCTGTAGTGGGGCAAGCTATGTTTATGGAAGAACCATGCTGATGGGGAAATGTTTTCTCTGAACTTAGTACAACTTCTAGAAGCATGAGAGATATGGCAGGAAGATGGTACAGACAATAAGCCCTGGTGGCACGACAATTAAGCACTTGACTGCTAACCAAAAGATCAGCAGTTCAAATGTACCCAGAGACTCCATGGGAGAAAGACCTGGGATCTGCTCCGGTAAAGATTACAGTCCAGGAAAATCCATGGGGCAGTTCTACTCTGTCACATAGGGTCACTATGAGTCAGAATCAACCCGATGGCACCTAACAAGATAGTGCAGAGGGCTGGGGAGGAGGTGGGAGGAGGCTGAGTCAAGGAATGGAAAAGCAGTGTTTTGAGGCCATTTCCTAATTCAGTCATCAAACAGCCCGCATTGGTTCACACCCAGGGATGGACCCTGAAAATGCAGAGGTGAGTAATGTGATGCATATCACCACCTCTTAGAGGAAACAGGCATCTTAATATTCATTACTGGACAGATTTTCAAACAGAAAAAACATAGGGCTGGGCTCTCCTCTGTTGGGAGAAGCCTCTGTGGGCCCTGGAGGGAGCTGGCTGATCCGTGCAAAGTCTCTCATTGTCTGCCTGAGTGGGGTAGCGAAGCTCTGAAGCATTTTCCTGAGGTTTTCTCTCTGCCTTTTGAGCTGGTTGAGGTTAAGGGTATGGAGAGCGGTGGGGAGCCATCAAGGATGTTTGGGGTTCCAGAAAGTTTCAGATTCTGAGAACCATTTCTAAGCTATGTTGAAGGCCTAGAACCTGCATATTAGGGTGGGGAGGGTGGGGAATGGGGGTGTGGAGAAGGACTACGCACAAATTTTTTTTTGAAGGAGTCCTGGTTGCACAGTGGTTAAGCACCAGGCTGCTAACCAAAAGGTCAGCAATTTGAACCCACTAGCCACGTTCCGAGACAGGAAGATGTGGCAGTCTGCTTCCATAAAGATTACAGCTTTGGAAACCCTACGGGGCAGTTCTACTCTGGCCTATGAGGTCACTATGAGTCAGAATTGACTCTGTGGAGACTTTTGGGGGGGGGAGGGTAAATTCATATCTCCTGCACCCTCGTTGCAGCACTATACATTTGTAATGTATCAGTTATAATTTTACACTTATTTATGTGATGGTTGGATTAATATATGCTTCTCCCACTATCCTTAATAACCTATGTCTTTTTTTATGTTATTCTTACAACCCAGTACAGCTTTTGATACATAGAAGCTGCTCAGTAAATGTTTGTTGAGTTAAAGAATGAATGAATCATTAAAAATATCCCTCAGTAGGGCTGGGGACCATGGTCTCTGGGAACATTTAGGTCAATTGGCATAGTGTAGTTCATAGAGCAAATGTTCTACATACTACTTTGGTGAGTAGCGTCTGGGGCCGGAAAAGCTTGCCAGTGGCCACCTAAGATACATCTATTGGTCCCATCCTGTCTGGAGCAAAGGAGAATGAAGAAAACCAAAGACACAAGGAAAATATTAGTCCACAGGACTAACAGACCACATGAACCACAGCCTCTACCAGCCTGAGCCCAGAAGAACTAGATGATACTTGGCTACCACCTCTGACAGCGCTGACAGAGATCACAATAGAGGGTCTCTGACAGAGCAGGAGAAAAATGTAGAACAAAATTCAAATTCACAAAAAAAGATCAGACTTACTGGTCTGACAGAGACTGGAGGAATCCCCGAGACTATGCCTTTGGACACCCCACTAACTCAGAATTAAAGCCACTCCCAAAAGGCATCTTTCAGCCAAAGATTAGATAGGCCTATAAAACAAACAATAACACACATGAGGAACATACTTTTTAGTTCAATCAAGTCTATGAGGCCAAATGGGCAATTCCTTCCCAAAAGCAAAGACGAGAAGATAGGAAGGGACAAGAAAACTGGACAAATGGTCTCGGGGAACCGGAAGTGTAAAGGGAAAAGGGAAGAGTGCTGACACATTGTGGGGATTGCAACCAATATCATGAAAGAATTTGTGTATAAATTTTGGAATGAGTAACTAATTTGCACTGTAAACTTGCATGTAAAGCACAATGAAATTAATATAAAAAACCAAACCCATTTGCTGTCAAACTGCCGACCTTTTGGTTAGCAGCCATAGCTCTTAACCGCTATGCCAGCAGGGTTTCCAGATTTATATATATATGTGTGTATGTATAAATATATATATATATGTATATATGTATATGTGTGTGTGTATATATATGTATATATGGTGGCTTGACTGTGGTTAAAAGCTTGACTACTAACCAAAAGGTTGGCAGTTCGGATCCATCAGCTGCTCCTTGGAAACTCTATGGGGCAGTTCTACACTGCCCCATAGGGTCACTGTGAGTTGGAATTGACCAGACAGCAGCCAGTTTGGCATCCCTCCGTGACGTTTTAGTAATTTCCCTGCAGTACACATTCTTACACATTTACTCGACAGCACTGGGGTTTTTTTTTTTTTTTTTTTTACACATTTATTGCCAGAAGGTGGCGATAAATATTCACAGCAGAAGATTTCAAGCCTCACCGGTGATGGAAGCTAAAAATTGCATAATGCAACAAATTCGTTTCTTTCTCAAATGTGGATTTAGGCTTACTTCTTCTGCTAATACTTGATGAAAAGACAGAAAAGTGTGGTGGAAGTGGTCGGACCAATATGCATTTAAATCCTGACTCTGCCATAGATGGCCAGGAACCTTGGGCAAATGTCTTGACCTTTCAAGCTTCGGTCTTTCCTTATCCACAAAACAGAGTTTACAATAGTAGGTTTTGTCATAGGATTAAATTAAATAACACACCTGAAAAATATGAAAACAGAGCCCATTTCACTGCTCTGTGAGAAATACGAAAATCGTCCAACAAATGATGGGACAAATTAAAGTCTTTCCCACATATTCTACCTTCTTTACTTTGTCACGCCTTGGGACTTTTAAAGAATCTTTGCAATTCATTTGAAGGAGCCTTGGTGGCTCAGTAGTTAAAGTCATTGACTGCTAACTGAAAGGTTGGCAGTTTGAAACCACCAGTAGCTCTGTGGGAGAAAGATGTGGCAGTCTGATTCTGTAGAGTTTTACAGCACTAGAACCCTTTGGGGTTGCTGTGAGTCGGAATCAACTCACCAGCAGTGAGTTTTTGGGGTTTGTTTTTTTTTTTTTTTTGCAAATCATTTAGCTTCTCCTTAATGTAGGTAAATC
Organism: Elephas maximus indicus; assembly: GCF_024166365.1. NCBI lineage: Eukaryota > Metazoa > Chordata > Mammalia > Proboscidea > Elephantidae > Elephas > Elephas maximus. The sequence continues at coordinate 33,464,085 of NC_064830.1, forward strand.
TCAGTTCCCCAGGACTCAGTTCTGGGTAGGCATCGTTTTTAATTAAACAATGATTGTCGTCATCATTGCCGTCATCATCGCCATCATCATCACCATCACACTGGGCGTCTGTGACACATTCTAAGCACCCCCCCCACACACACACAAACACAGGCATCCTCTGATGTCTATTTTCTGTAACCACAGCATTTGCCCTCATTTTCTATGTTCTTATTCTCAGGAGGGAATGAACAATTCTTACCGCTTCATTGCATAACATTGCAGCAGACCGACACAGTGGAAAGAGGTCACTTAAGAGTTTGCTGGACCTTTCTGAGTCTGCATTTCCTTATCCACACAATGGAACTGATAATAACTGCTTTACAGGAATATCGTGAGGGGTAATTGGCATAACATAGATAATAGTGCTCAATATGGAAGCTATCAGTCACGTGTGGCTACCTAAATTTGTGTATAAGTTAAATTATACTAAAGAATTCAGTTCTTCAGTCACACCAGATGTATTTCAAGTGTTCAACAGCCACAAATGGCTAGTGGCTATTGTTTTGGACAGTGCAGTTCATAGAATATTTCTATCATCACAGGAAGTTCTATCGGACAGAGCTGGCTAGAATATAATAAGTGTCCCCTAAAAGGTTATTAGCAGCAGCTTGGCCAGCTGGTTATCTTGAAGTTGGCAGTGAAAATGCTCCTTCCTTTGATCACCCAACAAGATTTTATTTAGCACCTACCACATGCAGGCCCTATGGTATGTGCTACGGCTACTATGGTGAGAACACAGACTTTGCACTCTGTGAATTTACAGTTCAATAACAGATATTAAACAAATAATCATCTAAATAAATATTAATGACAGATGGTGCTAAGCCTCTGTCCTAAAACCCTGCTTCTCTGTTACCAAGTGAATGTTAAAAAGAAACCAAACCATCTTTTAGGGTTGTCATGAAGATTATAGGAGATGCTGATGGCATAATATATTGTTATTGCATGCTGTTGAGTTTATCCCAACTGAGAGCAGCCCTATAGGACAGCGTAGAACTGCCTCATAGGGTTTCCCAGCCTGTAATCTTTAAGGTAGCAGATTGTCAGGTCCTTTCTTCTGCAGAACAGATGGTGGGTTCGAACCACTGACCTTTTGATTAGCAGCTGAATGCTTAACCATTGCACCACCAGGGCTCCTTATGTGTAATATATTACCACTAAACAATACAGTTATTAGGAGGAACAACAAAAAAGAATGGTTCATTCATTCTCTAAGTAATTACTCAGCATCTACTATGTAGCAGTTAGACAGGAAACTAAATAGCAAAGAAGCCAAGGCTCTCTGCCCACATGCAGACTGCATTTCTCAGGGAAAGAGAGACAATGAACACATAATTAAAATATGGAAGAAAAATAAAGCAAGGAAGGGAGATAAGGAATACTGGGGATAGGGGTTTGCTATTTTCATTAGTAATAGTTAATATTTGCAGTTACAGTTAAACTGTGGTGACAACCCTTCTTCTCCCTCACTGAACAAGGGAAGATTTAGTTAATGTAGCCTTCCCATTTCCCAGATGAGAGTGAGCCTTTGAAAGAAGTGACACCATAACAAATACAAAGTTGTGTGGGACACAGACTCTAGGCTCACCAGGAAGTCCCTAAGCCAAGATCTGTGGGGTACAGAGATGGACAGCCATCCTAGACCTTACAGAAATGGGGGGGGGAGGGGGCAGAGGCAAGCGTAAAAATTGCTATACCCTAAGGTGGAGTGTTTGGAAAGATCTACCTAGAAATAAGTGAAGCCAAAGCCCAGACCTTCACAGCGGAGGCAGAGATTTACTCCAGTCAAGAAAACTGTGGAAGCGTTCATGGAGGTGAAGTCTTTAAGCTGAACATAAAGAAAAGGTGAGATTTTTAATTGGCCACGATGACATGGAGCGAGAAAGAGAAGGCTATGGAATATGAAAGCAAAGGGCATGTGTGTTACACTAAGGGACACAGCTTAGTGAGACACAGGGACAGAGAGCAGAGTCCTGGGAGAGCCATGCATGTAGGTTAGAGCCGTAGTTAGTTCAAAATTCATCCTATTTGTAACGGAAGCCATTAAGGTCTGAGTTGAAGAACAGAGCAAAGCAGGAGATACAATATTTAAGGGATGTATTGGGTCAGATTATGGAAGCCCTTGATACAAGAAGGAAGTAGTCGATGCCGGGACATGTTTGCAGAGAAGGTTTTCTTGAGGAGATGGTATCTGAGCTTCTCTTTAAATGACAGGGAAGAGGCAGAACTGAGCAACAAGGACAGGTACTACAGACAAAGCTAAGGAGTTTGGAGTTTATTCCACTGTTTCTGTGAATAGAAATGACATCACCTGAGCTAGATTTTAGGAAGATAAATCTGCCTCTGGGTGTTGAACCCAGAGAAGACCAGAGGCAGGCGGTGACCAGAAAGCTGTGGCAAGACTCTGATGTGAGGTGATGAGGCTCTGAACTAGGCAGAGGGAGTAGAGGGAGGGGGTAGGATATATGAGGTTCTCCAAGTAGAAAATTGAGTAGGGGCTGTCCCAACATGGAGAGAAACAGAGGAAGTATTTGGGATGTAGCTATGCTCTTACTTAAGGAGACAATCACTGACCAAAGGGGTGAAGAAAAAGTTCCTCGTGAGCTAAGTCCTGAGCCCACTCTTCTCCACAGTGCCAGGGAGTGGGCTCTGTCAAGTGCCTGAAATCTGGGAACGTTCCCATTACCCAGCTCTGAAGACAGCCAGCTCACGCCATGCCCACTGTACTGGGCTTCACTGGGGGACTGAGTGGAGGGGCCGGGTAAGCCATCCACCCCAGGAACAGGGGCAGTGAGGGCATCCCTGCTTTGCAACAGTTCCCCATGATCTGATGACAGCATTCCTCACTTACAGACATGCTGAGGGGATCAGCAGGAAATAAAGGTATGCAGCCCAGAAGACTTCCCTCAGAAACTTCCAGAAACCATTCCAGGGAATGTCATGAGACAAATGTACCCTTGTCCTGCTTGTTAATCAGCAGGAAGAGAGCAGTCCACACCAGCTCTCTACCACTCCCCACCTCCTCTGCTGAGGAACCCTGTTTTCTGGGCCTAGACAGAATTTTCTAGACAGAAAGCCTGGCTTTCTTGGGAAGAGGCAGGAGGGTTCTGGCCTGGCCTAAGCATGGGTCTGAGCAAGACAGAACCAGGAGACATCACCTGGTTGGCCTTTTCTCAAATCCTTTGCTCCTCACTTCCTAGGTTCTCATCCTTAGGGGGTGCTACCCATTTGAGGTCCTCCCACTGCTGGCTCTGCCCCTTTCTTGCAAGCAAAGCCTCCCTCATTGGGTTAACAAAGGCTGTGCTGGGAACTCATCCGGAATGAAGCCAAGGAGTGTTGGGTTCAGCAGAGGAAAGAAGCATTTCAAAAATAATTCTGATACAAGAGGAGAGTGGTTGATGTCAGGGCATGTTTGCAGAGAAGGTGCTGTGGAGGAGGTGGTACCTGAGCTACGCTTGAAATGATAGGAAAGAAGCAGAACTGAGCAACAGGGGAGGGTACTACAAAAATCCAGTATGAGCAAAGGCACAGAGGCAGGAAAGCACAGCACACTTATAGTGATCAACAGGTCATTCTGAGGAGCCCTGGTGACACAGTGGTTAAAAGCTATGACTACTAACCAAAAGGTCGGCAGTTCAAATCCACCAGCTGCTCCTACTGGGGCAGTTCTCCTCTGTCCTAGAGGTCCCTATGAGTCAGAATCTGACTTGACAGCATCTAACAACATAGAGTCACTATGAGTTGGAATCGGCTCGATGGCAGTGGGTTTGATTTTTTGGTATGGGTCATTCCATTAGATTTTCACATAAATGTTATCCCTCCCCAAGTTAGAAACTGCTTATGTCCTTAAAATTCATCTGTAAATTGGGTTTTCAGCATAGAGTTACGTTTTCCTACAGACGTGTGGTTGGGTCCTATTCCCACCCCAGGCAGCAGCCTCTAAAGCCTATTTCCTCAGAGGATACCTGGGCACAAGATTGTTCCTGTGATGTGACAGGAACAGGTCACTGTGTGGACTTGAGGTCTGAGTCTCACCAGGGGGCCAGAGGTAGCCAGGGGTGTAAAGGCCTTCACACCCCACCTTCTGCCCAGTTTCTGCTTCTAAGCTCTGAGCCCCCAAGCTTTTGAAGCAGAGGGCTGTGGGATCTCCCAGGGGAAGGACTGGACTTGGGAAAGGAGTCTCTAGTGAGCCCTGGTGCAGCCGCCTCCAGGGAGCCGCCTCCAGGCCAGCCATCATCCTCTGGCCCCGTAGCCCCTGGGACAGCCCGATGTCCAAAGCTGAAACTGAAGTTTCATCCAAGAAGTTAAGCCTAGGGCTCTGCTGACCAAAGCCTGGCACAGACCCTGCTCTACCCCCAAGCCCTCCTCCAAGGAAGAGTCTGCTGTAGGGTGCCTTCAGGAGAGCAGGCTGCTAAGCCCCACGGAAGGGGCTCTAAGAGCTGCTGCACCTGCCAGCTTCCTCTGGAAGGACTGAGTGAGCAGGAGTCCAGCGGGCAGCGGATCCCAGTCAGCGGGCATTCGCTGATGGTCTGCAGCTGTCTTCCCAGATGGTTTTTCTTTTCTTTTAATGCAAGTACAGGATACACTTGATTTAACAATTTTTTGACCAAAAATAGAAAAACTACGTGTGTGTATATGTACATTAAGCTCAAAGACAGAAAGACTGGATGTTTAATGAAGACTAGCTATATTAGATAATATAATACAATTTCTAAAACTTTTCACAAATTTATCTCTGCTTTCCAACATGTAAAAATATACATATATAAAATATAAAAAACACTATAAAATATATAATACAAAAAAGATATATACATATCTTTTAAACCTCTTTATCTAGCTTTGTTTTAAACTATCATTACTACAAAAAATTATCCCACATCAGCATTTAATACAAGAATTAAAGCAAAATACATTGAATTAAAAAAATAAACTGATTTTGAGCAGCAATATGCTGAAAAATATTTGTACTGGTGAGGACCTTTGAGTACAGGGAATATGAATTCCAGACCCTGACTTCTTCCTAAGAGATTGAAGAGAGGGCGGAGTGTGGCTTCGTTTTTCTATGATGATCCATACAGAGTGGAATTATTTTATCAAAAGAAGGAAGCTTCTCCTGATTAGACAAACTCAAAGCACTCAGGACGTAGAATGAATTTGCTAAAGAAAACAACCCCTTCAGATATTTGAGGGCTTCTTGAGCACACGCTCAAGAAGCCCTAGTGGAAACCTTGGTGGCTTAGTGGTTAAGAGATACGGCTGGCTGCCAACCAAAAGGTCAGCAGTTCAAATCTACCAGGTGCTTCTTGGAAACCCTATGGGACAGCTCTACTCTGTCCTATAGGGTTGCTATGAGTCGGAATCGACTCAATGGCAACAGGTTTGGTTTCTTTGGTTTGAGCACATGCTTAGTTTTTCAGAGGTAAACATGTCGGCTATAAAATCAGTAAATAGACCTTCTGCAAGGCCCATGTAACTTTTATATCTCAAATTTTACAAGTGATTTTTCCCAAAGATTTTTAGATATAAATTAATTTTTAAAATATTGATCTGAGGCGGCCGGTTCCTTTTAGATAAAAATGCCAGCAGATATCTCTTAACTTAAAAGTACGCTGTGAGGAAGGAGATGAATGAAGCCTCACACTGCCAGAAACTTATATGAATGAATGAAGAACATTACCCAGCGGTCTCGTATCACTGCACATAGAAAGCCTGGTAGATAACAGCACTAACAAGACCTGGGACTCCGCCAAGAGGCCTGTTCTGCTCTGCTCTGAGGCCAGATGAGCCTTCACAGGCACCAGACCAGCTCAAGCCCCCTGACCACGAGGCAGATGAACACATCTGTGACACAGGACTCACTTAGAAAGGGATGGAGAGCACTCGTGCACAAGGCACGTGAGAATCAAAACTTGTTTACAAATCTTCAAGTTCAAAATTGCTCACGACAGACTGTCCTCAGGTACCAAGCCCCTGAGTTAGATTGGTGGGAAGTGTACAGAGCAGCACAAAGAAGAAGGAAGGCTTTTCCCTCTGCCACGCCCCTTCCCATAATTCCCTGGGTGGTGCAAATACTTGACACTCAACTGCTAACTGTAAGATTAAAAAAAACGAAACTAAACTCATTGCTGTTCAATAGATTCTGACTCATGGTGACCCCATGTGTTACAGAGTAGAACCGTTCCATAGGGTTGTCTTGGCTATACTCTTTACTGGAGCAGGTTGCCAGGCCTTTCTTCCGTGTGGAGCTGCTAGGTGAGTTCAGACTGCCAACCTTTAGATTAGCAGCTGATCACAAACCACTCACACCACCCAAGCTAAGATGACAGCAATTGAAAATTTGGTGGAGCGAAGTTCTACTCTGAAACGTGGTGTTGTCACGAGTCCAAATCGACTGCCATGAGCCAAAATCTACTCCATGGCAACAGGCTTGGTTTTGGTTTTTACTTCCCCTCCTTGCTACCAAGTGCTCATTTACTTGAGCTTTAGGAATATTTACCCGCTCCTCTGTTCTAATTCTCACCAGCTGACATTTCAAGTTGAACTTCCCCCATTAACCATGCAGTCTTGGAGCGCAGGGACACTGTGCTACTGATCTCTGTATCCCTGGCACGTGAGATTGGACCTGGCACAAAAAGTATCAGTGAATTTTAATGAATAATGAAATCAAAGGATAGCAGAAATAATGAGTTTGGGGAATGAAGAAAGGAGAAAGATCTTCATAGCACAGAAATTTAAGTTGTTTAATACAAAAAGAAGTGGTTTTCAAATTTGTATTTTCTCCGATAACAAAATGATTGTTGTTGTTTTAAGGCACGACATTTTGGGATGATGTGTTACATAGCCATAGGAACGGGAACAGATTTTGGTATTTGGATGTGGGGGTGCCACTGAAATAAAATCCCAAACCAGCCTCTCCTCCTCCCAGGAACACTTGTCTCTTCTCTAGGCCTCATGTATTGGGTCCTTGCATGGAGAATGCATGTTTTATTTCTGGAGGAAAGTTTTCTACCCTCCAACATGCTTCTGCAGCCCTGCTGGCATAGTGGTTAAGAGCTCAGCTGCTAACCGAAAGGTAGGCAGTTTGAATTCACCAGCAGATCCTTGGAAACCCTATGGGGCAGTTCTACTTTGTCCTGTAGTGGTTGCTATGGGTCAGAATCGACTCAACAGCAAGAGGTTTGGTTTGTGGGTTTTTTTTTTTTTTTTTTTTTTTTGTAACATGCTTCTAAGGAGCGCTGATAGCCCACCGGTTAAGTGCTCAGCTACTAACTGAAACTCACCAGAGGCTCTGTTTGACTCACCAGAGGCTCTGTGAGAGAAAGACCTGGTGACCTGCTTCTGTAAAGATTACAGCCTAGGAAAACCTATGGGGCAGTTCTACCCTGTCACATGGGTTTGCTATGAGTCGGAATTGACTCTGTCTGTGGCACCTAATTTTTTATGGCACCTAACAACATTATGCTTCTGGGTGTAGGGGAAGTGGGCTGCAGGGCTTTCTCTCTCTGCAAAGCCCAGCAGGTGGCAGAGCAAAGATGCTCAGTGAGGAAGGTGAAGTGGACAGCTCCTATGAGGGGACTGCCCAGAAGCGCCACAAACCAGACCACCTATCTGGAGGCCAGCCAGCCTGTGCTACTTAGCAGGTGGTAAAATGTACCAAAAAAATAGGAATATCAGTGAGCATGCTTGTAATCCACTATAGACCTTGTATTTGCTGGATTTGTTCACCCTTGGCACATAGACCTTCTCTTCTTTAAAACAGGACATGGTTTGTGTTTGTTTCAGGTTTTTTTTTTTTTTTTTTTTTCCTGCCCTTTACCTAAAAAAAGTCCTTTGGCTTTGCTAGGGCAGACAGAGGATGATATAGCAGAACCACCTTCGGTCTGTGACTGGCCTAGACCAAGGCCACAGCCTGTTGTTCTCCATGGTCCTACCTTCTCTGTGTCCCTGCTTCCTTTTCTTTCTTGTCTCCATTCTCTACCTCTTACGGCACCCACAGCGACTACTGGCTCCATGAAGAATTCTCTTTGTATCTCCCAAAATAAGCTCCATCATGTTCTATTTTTAATGGATTTCAAATGTCAGTTCTGCAAAAGAAAAGGTCCCTGGAAAAGAAGTCAGAAACTGGAACCTCATACAAGGAAAGGAATACGTGTTGGAAGGGCTGGTGGTGGGGAGAAAGCAGGTCCCTGCTGCCCCTTTGGCGGCAAAGAACCTAGATTCTCGTACCTAAAAGGAATCGAAGCTCATGTGGCATCATCCTGTGTGGAGAGAGAAATCTGCTCTCTGCCCGAGTCCTTGTCTTGGGGAGAGAGTGCCCAGGGAAACTGCAAACTAGAGTGTCCACTCCAGGCATCGGTCGGTGCTCGCTGACTGGATCCTAAGCCCCACCAACTACAAAGCCCTGTGTCACCAGCTTCACCCACAGGACAGTGGGTGCCTGTGTGAGGACATGGGTGAGTCCATCACACTCCCACCAGCAGTGGCAGAGGAGCACGCCTGCACGCTGTAAATAGGTACTGTCATTCTTTCCAGGAGTCTCAGCAGAATAACCTCTGACTCTTTTCCCTCCTGACACCTGAATCTGTGTGTTCTGCTTTGTAGTTCTTCCCATATGGCGATGCCTCCAAGTTTGCCCAGCATGCCTTCCGAACCTTTGACAAGAATGGGGATGGCACCATCGACTTCAGAGAGTTCATCTGCGCCCTGTCCATCACCTCCAGGGGCAGCTTTGAGCAGAAACTGAATTGGGCCTTCAACATGTACGACCTGGACGGTGACGGCAAGATCACACGAGTGGAGATGCTGGAGATCATTGAGGTGAGGCAAGCGCGCTCTCTCACGGGGGGCTCTGTAGGAGGCCTGGACCTGGGCTGTGGGGCACTAATTGCAAACCCCAAACGGCAGCTTCCTTGGTGCCTGTGGTGGCTTCCTTTATTCCCTGGTCAGGAGTGAGCCCTGCTAGTTGAGCACCAAGCCCTGAATTTTCCGACTTCTGCTCCCCCCAGTCCAGTGCAGTGCTGGGAAGTCAGAACCCAGCCATTGGGCCCTTTCTGTCAATTGAATCAGCCTCTCACCTGTGGTGAGAGCTTACAGGGCTCACAGGATATCAGCACTCAGTTCCTCTGACTCTTGACTTAGCTCTGCTCTGCTGTGTACATCATTCCCACCTTTAAACCAGCTTTCCCTCAGTGGCCATTAGATGCTCTGAGCAGTTCCTCATGCCCATAAGGTGCTCTGAGCAGCTCCTTATCCCAGGTTCCCTTCCAGGCCACAGTCCATCCACAGAGAGCAGGCATCTTTCTCAGGTGCTTTTGCAAGTATCTCAGGACTCCTGTGCCCACTGCAATGACTTCAGCCTGTCCACACTTCTCACTGATACTTGGGCCTTCTTGGTTTTCCTCTAACACGGTACTCTCCCTCTGCCCAGAATGCCATCCTCGGCCTCCCCAGGGTCCACTCCCTCACTACACTCTGCTGTGTGCTCACATCTTACCTCCCAATGACGTCGTCCTTGCCTCACCCCGTATCTAAAACAGTGTCCGTCCCTACTCCCCACCCCAGCACACTCTTGCTGAGATTTATTTATTGCTGCCCCAAATTACCTTATACTTTAGAACTAAAGCTTTGTGAGAAGAACTCTGCATGCTCACTGCTGTGTCCTCAGAACCTAGAATAATGCCTGGCATCTTACAGGCACTCAACAGCTGATGAATGACGTCAGTGACTTGCCTTTGATCGGGTGTCATAGGGTGTGTGACCACTACTGCACCAGCCACTGTGACCTAAGGAGAGAAATGAACTGATCACTTTAGACAAGAGCCAGGTGTTCCCTCTCCAGAGTTGGTATGAAGGCCCATCCAGACCACAGGAGCTGAGGCTGCTTTTCTTTCTCATCCTCGAGGGTACACTTAGTTTTTTCTCCCCATTCCCTCTAGCTCTCCTTTCCTTTTTCCTTTTAAATAGGTGGATCCCCAAATGAAAACTGGGGACAATTGCGAGAAATGGTAACCAAAGCCCAAGTAATCAAAAAACCAAACAGCCAGATCTCCCAGATATCCACCACACTACTGTCTCACCTTCCCACTGCCTCTTGAGAGATGGAAAGAGTGACATTTTCCTTCTTCCTGCCCCTCTGACACAGTCAGCTCCATTCTGTTTCTGAAGCCTTTCTCTTTCACATATACACCTTCTCTTTTAGATCTTTATTCTCTTCTCCTCCTTTGGCTTCTTCCCGTCTATTATCAATGCCCACTCCCCTCAAACATGCCTAACAAGCTAATATTCTAGTTCTCCATTGTATTCACCTCATTCAATTATATGTATGATTCCATATAGGTTATGAGAAACACACAGTATAAAAATTCTGCATGTGTGCTTTACCCCCTGCCATCATTTTCTCATCTTTCTCACTCTGCAATCTTCTGTTCATCATCCACAGTCCACTGGACTCTTGCCAAGGTCTCTGTGGCTTTCCTACAAGACAGGCTTTTCCAAGATTATTCTCCTCTTTGACTTCTTGCCATTTCTCCCACTCAAAACTCTCCTCTCTAATCCTTGGCAACGTCCCTCACCTAAAGATCATCAAGAACACACCTGCAGTTGAGCAAGTTGAATTTATTACTCATTGCAGTGAGGAAACTGTGGGGCGATTAACAAAGTGCTAGAAAGGACTTATTATAGGATTTGGACTTTGGTAGGGTGACTTAGGAGTCCTGGGCAGTACAAATGGTGAACATGTTCTGTTGCTGACTGAAAGGTTGGAGGTTGAGCCCACCCTTTCAGTCAGGCACTTCTGAAGAAAGGCCTGCCAATCTACTTTCAAAAACTCAGTAATTGAAAACCTTACGGAGCACAGTTCTACTCTGACACACATGGGGTCGCCATGGCAATTGGTTTTAATTGGCGTAGGGTTTTAATTTGGGGAGGGTCAAGGAAGCAGGGGTTTGCTCTGGTTGGGTATGTTTCAGAGAGTGGGAACAATTCTATGATTGGGTATCTCAGTAAGTCTTGTCCAAAAGGAGGGCAGACTAGACCAAGGATGAAGCCGTAATTAATAAAGAACAACTGTCACTCACGATACCAGGGAGGGGATAGTTAGTATTTTGTGGCTTAGTCCTGTGTTTGTGTTGACAAGACTATGGAGCAGTCTTGTTTTTGTCTTGTTCCATCATGGTCACAGATGTTCTGTGAAATTGTTTATGTTCAAAGGGAGAACACCAAGACCTAGCTGTGATTGCCAGGCCAGCTCACAGCAACACCAGGGCCTGACAGCATCAGGCCACTCCTGGCCAACAGGGACTGCTTTTTTCTTTCTCATCCTTGAGGATACACCTAGTTCTACTTTCTCCCCATTGCTTCTAGCTCTCCTTTCCTTTCTCCTTTTAAATAGAGACAATCTTATGATAGGCTTTCATTAGCTGATTTGTTTACCTGGTGGTGGTCACATTTTCCTGCTTATTGCATGTCAAATGATTTTTTAAATGACTCCTGGACATTGTGAATGCTACATTACAGTATCTGTATTTTATTGTCATCATTTAAAGAGTGCTGAGATTTGATTTTGCAGGCAGTTGTGTGTGGCTTAGCTTGATCTTTTCGAGACTTGTTTTTAAACTTTGTTGGGCCACATCTAGAGTAGCCTTACTTTAGGGTTAGTTAGACCTATTACACAGGTGCAACCATTCTGGGGTCTCTATTGAGTTCCTTGTGTGTTCAGTGAGATCTCTCCATTCCGACTGGTAGGAACTTGAATGATTCCCAGCCCTGTGAGTGCTGGAAATTACTCAGGTATTTAAATCAATGAAAGCAGATAAGATGAGCCAAGGAGTGAGTATAAATAGACATTTCCAGAGGATTGAGCCCTGGGGCATCGCAATGTTTACAAGTCAGGAACACGGGGAAGAATCAATAAATGAGACTGAGAGAAATGGTTAATAAGGTCAAAGTAAAAAGAGAGAGAGAGACTAGCCCTGGAAGGGAAAGACAAAAAATGTTTCAAGGGAAAAGGAATGTGTAATCCTGTCAAATGCTACTGATAGGGGAAGTAAAATTAGTAGTGATAGTTGGCCATTAGATTTGGAAACCTGGAGGCCATTGGAACCAAGAGTGTAGTTCCAGTGGAATAAGCCAGTTGCCATCACGTTGACTTTGACTCATGGGGACCCCTTTTGTCTCAGAATAGAACTGTGTTCCATATGGCTTTCAATGGCTGATTTTTTAGAAGTAGGTCTCCAGGACTTTCTTCCAAGGTACCTCTGGATGGACTTAAACCACCAAACTTTTGATTAGCAGCCGAATGTATTAACAGTTTGCACCACTCAGGACTCCTTCCAGTGGAGTGGTGGGTGCAAAATTCTAATTGGAGCAGCTCAAGAGAATGGGAGTGGAGGAACCAGAGACAGTGAGTGTAGAAAACTCTTTCAAGGAGCTTTGCTTTAATAAGGAAAAGAGAAACAGGGCAACTGTCCTACTATGAATACCCCAGGTAATGGAATCTCCCGTTCTAGCTGAACTGAACTAGAATGTGTCTTACCTGTGTGAGCTCCAGGAATTTTCCAGCTTATTGTTCAGTGACTCCCCTATGGAGCTTCAACCATACATGCACAGCCCAGCCTTCAGCCAAAGACTCAAGGAGACTCCAAGCAGGTTTCTAGAACTCTTTCTCTATATAGCCCAGTCCTCTCTGGTACTCTGCCCTGCTGATTCTAGCTAACTCAGCCTTTCCAGACTTTGATTTTTGTCTCTTCAAGTTGGCGAGGCCACTGTGCTCTGCTGGGACCACCCTCCCCATGCTGGAGGCTGAAAGCTGAGGTATTCCCTTCTCTCAGGGAAGTGCTGTGCTCCTGCTGTGAAGTCTGAAAACAGCTGTTCTTTCATTTTTGTCCAGTCTCCCAGTTTGCACAGGGAAGGCAAGTCCTGTACCAGTCAGTCTGCCATGACTGGGGGTAGGAGTAAGGGGAGCATTAAGAGTCAGGCTCTGGCACTGCCATTTCCTGGCCCTGTGACTTTCAGCACTGAAGCCTTCATGTTTTCATGAAAAAATAAGGATAGTAAATACCTATCCCACAAGTCTGTGGTAATGATGAAATGAGATAGTCTATAAAGTAGTACTTAGTAGTACATTTCCTCTCACATAGTAAATGCTCAAATACTAGCTATTCCTCAGGGCTTTGTCTTCTAGCTTCTGTTTTATTCTCTCCAGACATCTTCCCTTAGAAACATCATTCACTCAACTCTCAGCTTCTCTCCAGCTAATCAGCCTGTCCCCAGGTTTTGTTCCCTTTTCCTTTGTGCTCCTTCTTGGTATAGTTTCCCCATCTCCAACTCCATTATTTTCACCAGGTACTGGCCCTTCTTACCTGCACCATTACATATTTTCCTGCCTCCAGGTTCCTCTTTGCTGAGCCACCTTGTTCATGGCCAACAGATTAATGTTCTTGAAGTGATACTGTCATTGTCAACCCCACGTTTAAAACCTGCAATGGCATCTCATTCGTTCAATCGATACATCTTTACAGAGCAGATACCACGTGCCAGGCACAGCCATCTGACCCAACTTGCAACAGCTCTTGTATCTCTCCTCTGCTCCAACAATCACTGTCCCTCCAATGGCTCCTCACCAGTGCACATCCACAACTGGGCACTTATGCTCATATCATTCTTGTCACCTGGAATGTCCTTCATGACTCTGTCCCTGTTCAAATCCTCATAACCTTCAAAACCCAGGTTATCTCTCCTCATGCAAGGAGCCTTCCCTGCCCATTTCACCCCACACTTCTCCACCCCCTTTAAACTCCTATAGCTTGTACTGAGGCATTCTCTAGGTGCCAGCCTCCTGCTTGCAAGGTGGTGGGAGACATAGATGAAAAGCCTCAAGTGCCTTCCCTAGGGAAGCTCACCGACAAGAAAGAGCAGTGTCCGGATGAGTAAACAAGCAATGACAATACTGATGATGGGGAGGGATCATGTGGAGGAAAGAACAGTGAAGATCCACATAACTCCACTGAGGGAGGTCTTTCTGGAGAAGTGAGACCTGAGCTGTCTCAAAGGATGAGTCAAATCTCACCAGGCAAAGGGGGAAGGGACATTTTGGGACATTTTGATATAGAGAGCCACAGGGACTTGTTTCCTCCTCTTTGTGTGTCATTTTCCTACCTGCACCATTGACCCCTCAGGGACAAAATGGTGTGTCTGACCTGAAGTGCTGAGCACAGGCATAATGAGTCCTCAAGTTCTAGTATGAATGAGAGAATACTTGAGGCTTACTTCATCTTAGGAAAGCATGTGCAATAACATATCCCATTTTCAGAGAAGCTAATCCTAAATATTTTTATACATGCTAGGAATGTCCCATAAAGCATATGTGCCTAGAGGGATTTCTTAGATTCTTTGGGGAGCATGGTCATATTTACTTCTGAGTTTGACAAGTCAATGGACTGTGTCAACATTGTCTGATACAGTGCCAGAAGATGAGCCCCTCAGGTTGGAAGGCACTCAAAATACAACTGGGGAACAGCTGCCTCCTCAACCCCTCCCCCCAAAAAAAACCCATTGCCATCAAGTTGATTCTGACTCATAGCAACCCTATAGGACACAGTAGAACTTGCCCCATGGGGTTTCTAAGGAGTGGCAGGTGGATTCAAACTGCTTACCTTTTGATTAGCAGCCCAACACTTAACCACTGTGTCACCAGGGCTCCCCTCCTCAAAGCAGAGTCGACCTTAATGACATGGAGGGAGTAAAGCTTTCAGGACCTTCATTTGTTGATGTGGCATGACTCAAAATGAGAACAGCTGCAAACATCCATTAATAATTGGAACGTGGAATGTACAAAGTATGAATCTAGGAAAATCTGGAAGTCGTCAAAAATGAAATGGAACACATAAAGGTCAATATCCTAGGCATTAGTGAGCTGAAATGGACTGGTATTGGCCATTTTGAATTGGGAAAGCATATGGTCTGTTATGCCAGGAATGACAAATTGAAGAGAAATGGCATAGCATTCATCGTAAAAAAGAACACTTCAAGATCTATCCTGAAGTATAATGCTGTCAGTAATAGCATAATATCCATACACCTACAAGGAAGACCAGTTAATACAACTATTACTCAAATTTACCCACCAACCACTAAGGCCAAAGATGAAGAAAGTGAAGATTTTAACCAACTTCTGCAGTCTGAAAATGATCAAACATGCAATCAGGATGCATTGATAATTGCATTCCAAACTGGTGATTGGAATGCAAAAGCTGGAAACAAAAAAGAAGAATCAGTAGTTGGAAAATACGGCCTTGGTGATAGAAAGGACGCCAGAGACTGCATGATAGAATTTGGCAAGACCAACGACTTATTCATTGCAAATACCTTTTTTCAACAACATAAACAGTGACTATACAGATGGACCTGGCTGGATGGACTACACATGAATCAAATTGACTGCATTTATGCAAAGAGACCATGGGGAACCTCATTATCATCCGTCAGAACAAAGCCAGGGGCCGACTGCAGAACATAACATCAGTCGCTCTTGTACAAGTTTAAATTGAAGCTGAAGAAAATTAAAACAAGTTTATGAGTGCCAAAGTACAACCTTGAATATATCCCACCTGAATTTAGAGATCGTCTCAAAAATAGATTTGACTCATTGAACACTAATGACTGAAGAAGACCAGACGAGTTGTGGATGTCATCAAGGACATTATACATGAAGAATGCAAAAGGTCATTAAAAAGACAGGAAAGAAAGAAAAGACCAAAACGGATGTCAGAAGACTCTGAAACTTGCTCCTGAATGTAGAGTAGCTAAAGTGAATGGAAGAAATGATGAAGTAAAGAGCCGAACAGAAGATTTCAAAGGGCAACTTGAGAAGACAAAGTATTATAAGGAAATGTGCAAAGACCTGGAGTTAGAAAACCAAAAGGGAAGCACAAACTCAGTATTTCTCAAGCTGAAATAACTGAAGAAAAAATTCAAGCCTCGAGTTGCAATACTGAAAGATTCTACGGGCAAAATATTGAACACAGAGCATGAAAAGAAGATGGAAGGAATATACAGTCACTGTACCAAAAATAATTGGTTGACCTTCAGCCATTTCAGGAGGTAGCATATGATAAAGAATCAGTGGTACTGAAGAAAGAAATGCAAGCTGCACTGAAGGCATTGGTGAAAATCAAGGATCCGGGAATGGATGCAATGCTGGAAGCACTCACTTGTCTACGCCAAGAAATTTGGAAGATGGCTATGTGGCCAGTGGACTGGAAGAGATCCATATTTATGCCCATTCCAAAGAAAGCTGATCCAAGAGAATGCAGAAGTTATCAAATAATATCATTCATATCACACACAAGTAAAATTTTGCTGAAGATCATTCAAAAGCAGTTGCAGCATTACATTGACGGGGAACTTCCAGGAATTCAAGCTGGATTCAGGAGAGGACATGCAATATCATTGCTGATATTAGGTGGATCTTGGCTGAAAGCAGAGAATACCAGGAAGATGTTTACCTGAGTTTTATTGACTATGCAAAGGCATTTGATCGAGTGAATCATCACAAATTATGATAACATTGGGAAGAATGGGAATTTCGGAACACTTAATTGTGCTGATGTGGAAACTACATATAGACCAAGAGGCAGTCATTCCAACAGAACAAGGGGATACTGCACGGCTTAAAATCAGGAAAAGCGTGCATCAGAGTTGTATCCTTTCACCAAACTTATTCAATCTGTATGTTCAGCAACAAATCCAAGAAGATGAACTATATGAAGAAGTATGTGTCTTCAGGATTGGAGGAAGACTCATTAACAACCTGCAATAAGCAGACGACACAACCTTGCTTGCTGAAGGTGAAGATGACTAAGTACTTATTGATGAAGTCAAAGACTACAGCCTTCAGTATGGATTACACCTCAATGTAAAGAAAATAAAAATCCTTACAACTGAACCAAAAAGCAACATCATGATAAATGGAGAAATATTCAAGTTGCCAAGGATTTCACTTTACTTGGATCCACAATCAATGCCCTTGGAAGCAGCAGTCAAGAAATCAAACAACGCATTGCATTGGGCAAATCTGCTACAAGAGACCTCTTTAAAGTGTTAAAAAACGAAGATGTCACTTTGAGGACTAAAGTGCACCTGACTTAAGCCATGGTATTTTCAATCATCTCATATGCATGTGAAACCTGGACAATGAATAAGGAAGACTGAAGAAAAATTGATTGCCTTTAAATTATGGTGTTGGCAAAGAATGTTAAATATGCCATGGACTCCAGAAGAATGAACAAATCTGTCTTGGAAGTACAGTCAGAATGCTCCTTAGAAGAGAGGATGGGGAGCCTGTCTCATGTACTTTGGACATACCATCAGGAGGGACCATTCCCTGGAGGACGACATCAGGCTTGGTAGACGGTCAGTGACAAAGAGGAAGACTCTCAGGGATATGGACTGACACAGTGGCTGCAACAATGAGCTCAAATATAGCAAGGATTTTGAGGATGGCACAGGATTTGGTACTGTTTTGTTCTGTTGTATATAGGATCGCTGAGTCAGGATCGACTCGATGGCATCTAACAGCAACAGCAACATGGCCTATGTTGGTGTTAAGTGTAATAGGCTGCATCTGGAACATCTTTTCTTGGTTGTCATATTCAAGGTCCAAATTGCAGGGCTGCATCATGCCAGTGCCGGTTGCTGTTGAGTCAATTCTTACAGTAACCCCGTGTGTGTCAGAGTAGGACTGTGTTTCGTAGGGTTTTTAATCGCTGATTTTTTGGAAGTAGATTAGCAGGCCTTTCTTCCAAGGTGCCTCTGTGTGAACTGAACCTTTCAGTTAGCAGCCAAGTGTCTTAACCGTTTGTGTTATCCAGAGGATTCAGGTATGATTAATGAGACCCTGGCATTGTCTGAGTTGCTTGATAAGGTCCAGGATGGGCCTTGACCTAATAGTGTGTTTCTATTACTGGCTGTCTTTATATCCATTGTCTCATTTAATTCCTTTTAATTTTATCTTTTAAGGGACATGGTGAGAGGGGCAGTTTACTTACAGATGCCCCATTTGTCCCTTTTACTAAGTTCCAGCTACTATGTGCAGTTTCTGCTTTTCCCTCCTTACACTACTCTGGTTACTAGGCTAATCTGGACCCCGTCTGCCAGTTGCCCACAAAATTAGAAATTTCAATAGTCTACTTCTTTTAAAGCGGTTTTTGACTATCATCTGCACTGCAAACTCTGAAAGTTCAAAACGGAACTCATCATTTTCTCCCTAAATCTGTTCACCACAGAGCTCTGCTTTCTACCCACTTCCTCCAGCCAGAAACCTGTATATCTAAATTGGTCACAAGACTCGAATACATTTTAGTTTATCACTCTCTTATTTAAAACCACTTAAGGAGTCCTTCAAAATAAATTTAAATCCTTTTTCATACCACAGGAGAACTGGATGGTCTGCTTCTTGCTTCCCTTTCTCCACCTGCATCAATCAATACCTCATGTGACCCTGCCTCCTTTCTCCACCACCCACATACCACATTCTAGCAAGTTCAATTGATTTTTTTTTCCATTCAGTTGATATTTACTGAAGGCCTACTATATGCTGGGTACTGTGCCTAACCCTGAAGTTATAGGGGTGAGCAAAAGACATATGGTTCCTAGCTTTGTAAGACACACTGTCTGCTGGGAACGACAAACTGGTTATTCTAATAAAGTGTGAGATGTCTTTTGATGGGGAGGTGCTATGGGGACTTGCAGCACAGTGACCCTCCTCTGGACAGCGGGAAGCCCTCTCCGAGGTGCCGTGTATGATGAGGCTTGTAGGATGAACAGGATCCAGTCACATGAAGGGGAAGCAAGAAGAGTTCTCTGTCCTACTGGGTTTCTGATAATACTGTCTATAATGTTCTTTTTCCCAAGGCTATCTACAAAATGGTGGGCACTGTGATCATGATGAAAATGAATGAGGATGGCCTCACGCCTGAGCAGCGGGTAGACAAGATTTTCAGCAAGATGGATAAGAACAAAGATGACCAAATTACACTGGATGAATTCAAAGAAGCTGCAAAGAGCGACCCTTCCATTGTATTACTTCTGCAGTGTGACATTCAGAAATGAGCTGATGCCAACGCTATGGACTGCACAAGTCTCAATGTTCCATTCAGTCTGCAGCTATTCACACACATACACACACATACACACACACACACACACAATATTGCTTGGACTACCTATAAATGGACTTGCTTCTTGTGTTTGAAACACTTGTGTGCATGAGAATGTCATTTGCTAATGAATTTTAAAAGCATATGTTATAAAACAAACAAAAAACCTGCCACAATGTGATACGTGTAACATCATTTCATAAAAAACCCTCTTCATCCAAAGCCTGGACAGAAATGTGCTGCAAAGAGTTATATGATTTCTTGTTCATGTTTTGCTAATGCTCGTGTCTCCTTGATTACATAATGTTAGTGGCACTGAGACCCCACGGTATTGTAACTTAATTATAAACTGTGTCACCATTCTCCTGTAAAATAGCAGTGGACAGAGAGGCAGAGGGGCCGTTGGCTCCTGTGTCTGGTCCACACACAGGAGCTTGTATTAGCCGTGAATACAAATGTACATTTGCATGCATTTTAGGTTTGCCTTAATTCTTACCTCATTTGCATCCTACCAATCTGGAAAGAGCTGTTGAGTGAATGCAGTGTAAAACTTAAAAGCCCTGCTAAAATGACTCCTTAATTAAATCTATCTATCTATATATACACAGATATTATTTATTGGAAGTAAAAAAAAAAAAAGTAAGATGGAAGTGTATTGATTTCTGCTTGAATTTTCAAAGGCTCCCAAAGAGGTTGCAATAGATAGCCCAAATAAATTTAAAACATTTGATATTTCCCCCCAATTCTTATAATTTTACATTTGAAACAGATGTTCATAATTATCAAGGGTTGCTTTTAACAACTTACTAAATCTATCCTTAAGCACACAACTTTGGAATTTGAAGGATGAATGACAATGAAAAGGAATAAAGCAACTTTCTGGGCCTCCAATCTGGCCCTCGAAAGACAGACAGTAAACATGGCCTGTGAAGTTTAAATAAATATAAGACTTACTCATCCTCAAAAAATGCTCATTAGAAGACAGTGTAGCTTGTATCTCTGAGTTACTTTGGTGCTAACAACACGTTATATCCGACACAGCTCTGTGGAGGACGCCATTTAGGAGGCTGAGAAGCATCCTCCAGAAGAAGCCAGTAAGAAAGACCTCCTCTGTCTGCCCAAATCAAGTGTATTAGTTGCTATTTTTAATGAGGGAACAAAGCTCTGGCCCTTTTGTCCTTAAGGAAAGAAAGCAAAAGAGATTCATCCTATCAAGAACTCTAAAAGCAGGTTTGCATTTTCATAAAATAGCTGGGGAAGCTCAGACTCTTTATACAGTGTCGTCTAATAGAACTTTCTGCAATAATGGAAACGTTCTGTGTCTGCACTGACCAGTAGCCTCATGTGACTACTGAGTATTCCAAATGTGGCTACTGTGACTGAGGAACTGACTTTTTAATTTAATTTTAATTAATTTAAATTGCCACATGTGGCTAGTAACTATTGTATCAGACAACAGAGGTGCTGTATTATACATTCAAGTACTTTTTATTGAGTGATTCTTTTTTCCTAAATACTCCTCCTTTGTCTGTCTTTGGATCATTACATGAGACCAGAGGCCAGGGCCTATTGATTCCATTCATCCATTCAACAAGAAACCATGACCAAGCAAACTTCTCTACAAGCACTTAAGGCACCAATGGTACCTGAAACGCTGACAGAACCAAAATTCTGATCCCAGACACCACAGCCCAATGTGCTAGTAGAATATCTTGGTGCCTTTTGACCCTGTGCTTGGCGAGTTTACATGATGGCAAGATCCAAAATGCAGGGAAGGAGAGATCAGGGAGGTTCAGGCCTCCCAACGCTCTATCCGTCCACTAAGTGAAGGGGTGGTGGGGAGGAGAAGACTTGGGAGCCTCTTCAGAATGGCATACAGTTAAATCAGGCTCTGATCATTTCATTCATAACAAGTCTTCATTGATCGCTTACTATGTGCCCAACAACACTCTTGTTGGGGGGAGGCAGATAGTACACAAATACACAAAAAATATTAAATTGTAAGAACTATGAAGGAAAGCACAGCAATTAAGGGGTGGAGAGTGAGAGGATACAGCAATGGCAACAGGGTGGTAAGTGACATTTGAGGAAAGGCTTGAAGGAAATAAATCATGTAGATATTTGGGGGTACTTACGGAAAACAAACCTGCCAGCCAACTCACCGGTTCTTTTTATAAATAAAATGTAGAAATTAGGCCAGCAATTGAACATCTTGTTTCAGTCCTCATTGCTCTGGTAGTGTAGAATGGAGCAGGGATCCTAGAGAGCAATCCAGTAATTAGTTAAAATAAGTATACATATGCCCTCTAGCCCAGCGTTTCCACCCCTAGGTACGTTGCCCCCAAAAAAGCCATAGGGGATCATCAGGGACATGCTCCAAGATGTCCACGGCAGCTCTTGGTACTTGTAGGTATTAGAATCAATCTCATGGTTTATCATTAGAGAAACAGGAAAGTAAAATACGTGGATGCATCCTCAGGCATATGACACATCAGCTGGAAGCAACAGATTGATGTACACACAGTGACATGGACATATTTTTAAATTGCTGAATGGGGAAAAAAGGAAACAATGAGATCTACTGCACAGTATAATATATAGAAAGGAAAATACATTCTCACAAGACAAACAAACAAACACGTTTTACAAGGACACCAAACAAAAAGAAGCATCACACAATGGTTTTCTTGGGGGTAGGTGTGAATGAGAGTGGTCCAATTACTATTGCTCCCTAACAACCTGCCCTCAAAACTTAGAGATTTAAAATAACAGCAATCCTTCTATTATTTCTCACGGATTCTATGGGACATGCATTTGAGAAGGGCTCCCCTGTATGATTCTGGTTTGTGGTCTTTTATGCAGTCAGATGATAGGTGGAGCTGAAACAGAAGCCTGCAGCAGCTGGGGGCAAATTGAGCATATCTCTTTCTTCTTGTAGTCTCAGGACTTCTCCATATGGGCTATTTTGTTCCTCACAGTATGGTGGCCTCAGAGCAGTCCTATTACTTACATGGTGGTTCAGGATTCCAGCACAAGTATTCCTGCACAGAAGTTGGAAGTTTCATCACCTCTTCTGATTTAACCTCAGAAGTCATGAAGTATCACTTCCACAGCATTCTGTTAGTCACAAGCCCATTCTTATTAAAGAGGGGAGTTATACTCCATCTCTTGATGGGGTGTGGTAAGGGTCTAGAAAGAACATGTAGCATGGAAGATATTGTTGCTACCATCTTTGGAAAGCACAATCTGTCACAGTCTGCCCTGTGGCCACAATTCACATCCATTACACATGCAAAATACACTCACCACCTCCCAAGAAACTGCAGAAGACTTATACCATTGTGGCTTTAGTGCAGGACTTGAGGTTCAAGAACTCATCTAAAGGTTCCTCAGATATGGTTCCTTGAGTATAGTACATTGAGTACTATGTTTCTTGATTCACAGGCCTGGGAAACAAAGGGGCAATTTATCTCTCTGCCACTCAGACCCAAAATACAATTATAGGACAAGCATAGGATAACTGTAACAGATAAAAAGGGTAGAAATGGAAACCACACAGCAGTTCCTAGTCCAGAGCAATTCTGAAATCCAGTCAGGTACATCTTGTAAGTTTGTTGATCAGGGCTACTCTCTGGGCACTGTTCTCCATGCCTCTTGGTTATGTCTTTTGTGCTATTGTTTTCATCCTTCCTTTTTTTAGTTAAAAAAAGTAGTCTGCATTTACAGCTGAGTAGTTTTCTCAGCTTACCACCTGCCCATAAAAGCTTAGGGGTACAAAGGCTTCTTTTCATTTTGTACTGTCTCTGGCTCTTTCAGCCTAAGCTGATATAATTCTTTCAAAAACCTTGTGGGTTTCTTATGTATCAACTTATAAATCCCCTCTATTAGAAAAGATTTTGTGAGATTGATGTCAAACAACATCTCTAATATTTTTAGAAGTCCTATTATTTAATGAAGAAGACCTGAAAGGTACACTCTTAGAAGAAGGCCTTTTATCTGTGTGAAAGGGTCTAAGAGTGCCCCCTTAAATCTTTCCCTGGATTTGATTTTTGCAGTGAAGCCATTTCTTAATTTGAAAATCATTTGCCATTTGGAAGAGAGTCTGGGAATGAGAAAGAGTCCCAGCTCCTTTATATTTAACTGTTCTTTAGCTTATCTCTCCCCTCTCAAATTTTGTCATAGGCAGCAAGAAAAATCCAGATATCTTTTATATTCTACCTAGAAATATCCTTGGCTAGATCACCTAGTTCATTAGTTACATATCCTATTTTTCATATTACAACAGATGACAGTGTTGCCAAACATTCCACCACTATATAACAAATGTCCCCTTTCCTCCTGCTTCCAATTACGTTCTCCTTGCTTTGCTTTAGCCCTCACTGAAAACATTTTTGAGGCCCTTTAAACTTTTGCTAACACGTTCCTCACGGCCCTCTAGGCTTCTTGGACAATCTCCTCAAGGTCCTTCTAGTCAATGCTACATGGTTTAGATTTTTATTATGGTATTCTACTTCCAGACACCAAAATCTGTTCCAGTTACTATTGCAATGTAATGAATCACCCCAAACATAGTAACTTAAAACAATAACAATCTCGCATGATTTTTGTGAGCCACAAATTCAGGACCATGTTAGTTGGGCAGTTCTGGTTTGGGATCTCTCATGCAGTTACAGTGAGACAGTGGCTCCCAAGGTGGAAAATAGGGGGTGGGAGAAGCTGAGGGCTGGCTGGGCATCTCAGGCTTCCTTACGACATGACAGTTTCAGGGAACTCCGACTGCTTCCAGGGCAGTACAGGACTCCAGCATGAGGATTCTGGTGATGAAGGTGGGAGTCTTGTTGCCTTTTCAGACGTAATCTTGGAAGTCATAGTCATTTCTGCTCCATTCTATTGGTTATAATTGATCTACAAATCTGCCCAGATTAAGAAGTGAATTAGACTCTACAAGTCAAGATTTTGGAAGAACATGGGTAGGGCCTATTATTGTGGCCATCTTTGGAAAATACAATCTGCTACAGAGAAACTGAAAGGAGATAAAAGGAAATAAATTCTGCATGGACCAATGATGAAGGTGAGCCATAAACTGAGGAGTATATTTAACTCAATTCTCTGCTATGGAGTCCATTTAAACACAGAAATACCTTAGCAGCCAGGACCTTCACTGACCTTGATAACCAACCAGCTCTACTGGTACCTTGGGAAAGAACAGGCTTCCTCTAATCATTGAAATGGGCTTGGGTTCCACAGGTTCAAGCTTAAGTTCAGATGCCATTTTGATTATCATGTTAATTAGCTGTTTAACACCTGCTGCTGTACTAAAGGGGCGCTACCCCAAATGTCTTAGCCTCAATTTTATCTGCATTTAGAAGTCCTAAGATTCTGTTTCTTCCTTATTTCCTGAATAATTCTAAGTTATTTTAAGAAGGGATCCATATTGCCTTAGGGCTTCATTTTTCCTGTAATTCACTCATTCAGGATTGCAGTCTCTGGAGGAGTAAGAAGCCAGATGCATACTTCCTCCACAGAAACCATGTCAAGAAAGTAAAAAAGACTTGAATAGATGCCTTCAGAGAGTCTTAACAGGAAATTACATGTAGACGTCTAGCAAGAAACTGACAAGTCTATTAAGCTTCTAAACACAATGATATACCTTTCCCTTAGCTCCTTTCTTGTAAGCAATTAAGTCTCTCAAATATTTTGGACATGCACTTTGGATTTTCCCCAGCCTTTTGTAGGTGAGATCTTGGTCTCTAGGCTTTTACCATTTTCCAATTTCTTATACTTATCAATTTAAAGTATTCCGACCAGGGAGTCTAAACAGGCATCTTAAATGTAGCAGGCTCAAACCTGACCCCCTTTCCTCTTCTCCCTCGTCAGCACTCTCTTCCCCATCTCCACGAATGATATCATCATTCACCCAGTTAAGTCCCAGCCCCCAATGAAATTATCCTGGGCTCCTCTCTCACAATTCCAAGTATTATCATCAGTAAGTCTTGCTGGATTTATCATTTCAAATCTGAACACTTCTATCTCCACCATCTTTGCCCAGGTCACCATGACTGCTTACCAGGACCACTGCAAAGGCCTCCAAATTGCTTACCCTCTTCCCATGTTCACCCTACCCTGATGTAGTCACAGAGCAACGATAGGGTTTTTTAAAAATCCCTATCAGACCAGGTCTGAAAACCTGCTTACAATGTCTTTAGGGACCTAAATTTTCTTGCTTCTGCCTCTAAACCTTATCTCCTACCCATGAAGCTCCCTTTTGGTCACTAAACTCTGTCTGCACTGGCCTTATGATTCCTGGAGCGTTTGTTCTTACCTCGAGGCCTCTGTACTCATTTCCTCTGCCTGGGATCATTTCCCTACTTAACTTCTCACTTGTTTCAGGCCTCTGATGAAATAACTACCTCTGAGAGGTCTTCTTTTAACACTTATTCAAACTCCTTACACTCTACCCTAAGCTCCTTACCCTACTTTGTTGGTTTTCTTAAGAACTACCATTACCTGAAGTTATATAGGGTATTGTTTGTCTCCCAAACTCGATTTTATGGCATCACTGGGTGGTACAAACAGTTAAGCATTCAATTACTAGCTGAAACTTTGGCAGTTTGAACCCACCCAGAGGCACCATGAGTCAGAATCAACAACCTGATTTTAAGCTACATGAGGGAAGAAGTATTACTCATTGCAGTATTCCATGTGCTTAGAATAGTCCCTACCACATGGCAGGAACTTGTTTCTAAATGAATTAACCTCCACATTCTCAAACTGAAGAAAAATTAGGCAACAAAACCCCTCGTAATCTTGCTATGATTATACTGAGTATGCTCGTGTTGCCTTTAGCTTCTATGAATTCCATACAGATGCCATAGCCAAAATGTAATAGGCTATCATCAATATGATCCTCAGAACAAAGGCCTGGTGATCTACTTCCAAAAAAAACAGCTATTGAAAACTCTATGGAGCACAGCTTTACTGACATCCATGGGGTTGCCATGAGTTAGAACTGATTCAGTGACAATTGGTACCAATACTATACATGATTAAGAAAAAAATTCATTCCCTGACTCAAAGACACAGCTAATTCATATCCACATTATTACTTCACCACTCTTTAAAAAACGAAAACGTTTCCTATTAAATACTATTTTGATGTATCTTCAAATCCATGAGCATTTACTCAAGTCGTGAAACATCAGTAACTGTTTAAACTTTCAGGACTCTGAGTTTCAAAGCAATTCTCCTGAAAGCCTTAGAGTGGGTCAAAGCAAAAGGATCTCTGTAGATATGTTGTAGTTGTTAGCAGCCACTGAGTTGGCTCTAACCCATGGTGACCTTATGTATAACAGAACAAAACATTGCCCGGTCCTCTGCCACCTTCATGCTCATTGGTATAAACAAGTCATAATCTAACCAGAAAACAATTACCTCTTGACATTATAAACACTTTGCCTTTCTTCTCACATCTGATTTCTACTCAGGAGAACTTTTAATTGGACTTCCCAATCACCTGATCTTCATCACAGTCTGCAACATTTCTGGTCCAACTCATGAGTCGCAGTAATTTTTTAAACAGAATTTAAGCAGTTTAGTCTTCAGATATAAACAACTGAGGCTTTTTGAAGCCATGCAAGAAAAGTACTAGGGGACAGGAGAGGTGGAAACTTAAAAATATTTTCAAAAGAAGGCAATGCCTGAATTCTTAGTGTTGGTTGTCAATATTTATACCTTGGTTTATTAAAACTCACCACATTTGTCACTTTGAGAATAATGATTTTAATAATTTCTACCCCAAGATTTGAGGAAGTAGAATTTAAGACTTCCAAGAACTCTTCCTTGTTTTCTGGGACTTACTTTATTCAGTTATAGCTGCACTAATGAAAAACTAGGGGTTGAAGTGTTATCTGTATGATTGCAAGTCCCTATTCATACAGGTTCAATTTAGTCAATACTACTTTCCCCAATTCACAAAAGCATGACCTTAGTGTATATATATTGTTTTACTTTTAGAAGTTACACATATTTTAAAAGGATAATTAGTTTTTACTCTAATATTACTATTAATTAGAACATTAAATAAAGATGTATTCACTTACAAAGGTTAAAACCAAAACTGCCAGGTCAAAGGCAGCGGATAAAATTCAATTCAACAAGAGATGCCTGGATACCTGAGGATTACATTTCCCATTGGGTATTAAGAACCACAACATTCACACACTATCACAAAAACTCAGACACTGAAATTACTAAGTTTATGCATTTGATATATTCTACTTATTTTATTCCGTACAACTAGAATGCTCCTTAGAAGTAAGGATGGCAAGACTGTGTCTTACATATTTTGGACATGTTGTCAGGAAGGATCAGACCCTGGAGAAGGACATCATGCTTGATAGAGGGTCAGCGGAAAAGAAGATCCTCAATGAGATAGATGGACTGACACAGTGGCTGCAATAATGGGCTCAAGCATAACGACAACTGTGAGGATGGTGCAGGACCAGGTAGTGTTTTCGTTCTGTGGTATATAGGGCTGCTATGAGTTGGAACCGACTCAAGGGCACCTAACAACAACAACAACACTTATTTTATTTGAAAAACCACATGTATTTTAAAAGTTTTGGTATAAATGAGCTGTAAACAGAACTTAAAAATCAGACTTTGTAGGGTCAATGGGGAATGTTTAAAACGTCACATTTTTCTCTTTCTGTAAATTCTTAAAGCAGAAAAGCATAAGTTTTGGGACCTCTCATTTCTCAACTGATCTCAATTTAAGACTAAATCAGACTTCCTGTTCCCACAAAAATAAAAAATAAAACCCAATTTTCCTCAATAACTATGCACATGTCCTTGCTCTTAAAATACTTCCCTTTTCTTAGGTATTGCCTTTTCCATTTCATAAGCATTTATTCTAACGTTTATTGCTAGCAATATAGGGAATGCTTTTTTTGGATAGGCATGTCTTTCTTAAGTTTAGCACTAATCCTAGTTCTAAACATAGAGAATACGGGCAGCAATCCTATTCCTATGATTTCTAAAAAATGTTCACAAATACCATTTCTTACACTATAGAGCATTTTATCATCCTAAGCATATTTTTAACATTTTTGAAACCAGGATGATGTCAGCTCACAATCAACAACTGGCTGTCTGACTCCTGCCACCACTCTTGCTGCTCCTTGAGAAGTGGAGCTAAGCAGTAGCCCTCTGCCCCAACACCACCCACTCCTAGCCTCTCAGCCTGGTCTGCAGAGTTCCTCTGACCTGTGTCCTCTTCTCAGCTGAGCCTCAGCCTGAGAGCTCCTAGACTACAAACTGAGGGACTATGAACCAGGCAAGCATGCTGCAGGTCAGGATGAAACACGGAGTCATTATCCAGTTCTGATATTGGTTACAGACTGTTCTTTAAGTTGGTGGTGAACAGCTAAGGAAATGAGAGAAACCGTGTCATTGTTGGCAGTGCTTTTTCTCAGTTTCCCACAAAATAGTGGCTTATAAATAAATAACATTTTCAGTTTGATGAATACAGTAATTAAAAGTTATAGGCCAAATTTAGTTATATCTCTGGGGTTTTTTCTGGGGTTAAAAATTATCTGTAGGCAGGGATTTTGTCCAAGGTATATGCATTATTAGGATAAAAACAATTGTCATGAAAGAGCTGCGTACAGGTTGCTCCTAATTATTATAAAATCACTATAAATCCACTGTAACCCCATCCTTGTCCAGAGACCTCCCTCCACCTCATCCCCACAAATGAGAATTCCCTCCCTTCATCTATTTTTATAACTTAACTACATGATGTAATATTCTGTAAAAGCAAAATCAAATATAATCAGGTGTTCAAGTTTTTATTTTAATTCTTACAAAATACTGTAGAAATGAAACCAAACTAAACAGATATGCACATATATACAAAATTTTACTTCTGAAAAAGAATCTATAAAAGTAGATGGTTAAAAAACAAACTTAAAAAGATTTAAAACCAGTACTATGAAGCTGATTTTCTCAAAGTAAAGTGATAGTAATTTTAAATTGCTGGTTACAGTTAGGTTTCTAGCCTTATTTACACATTTTACTGTGATCAGATACATAAGTAATTTCTTTTTAGAAGTATCTACAGTTTAATTTCAATTCAACAAATAATCCTGAATTTTTTTTCCCATTACAAATCTTTCAAGACGAGGACGTGATATATTAAGTTACAAATCAACTTCAATCTTCCTCTTCCTCTTGAGTTACAGGTCGGAAAGGCAATGTAGTTTGTCCTCTTTCAGGATCAGACATTCGAAGAATTCTAATCAGTTTACTTGAAGGAAGTGAGCTAAAGGAAACAAAATTACTTAATTTTTCATAAAAGTTTCTCCATATTCCAAAAAAGTCTAATGTTACTATATCAAAATATACTTCTAAATGGCTATTATCTGCTAATGGGGGATATATCTAATATCTAGAGTTCTAGGAGAAATAAAATTTGTAACAAGGAAATAATCTGTTGTCATTTTTAAAAATTAACTTCCTGTTGGATGCCATGGATTTTCAGTACATAGGAAAAAGAAATTAAAGAAGCTCTGTATATATAACTCTTCTAACCCTTGTTCTTCTTTTCTAGCCAGGAAGGACTTACCAATTATTACCAATCACAAATATAAATACTCATATAATCAAGTGACCACTTTAGAAATAGAATATCACCTCTAAGTGACATAGTGCCTGACACACTGTAAAAAAAAAAAAAAAAAACCATTGCCGTCGAGTCGGTTCCAACTCATAGTGACCCTATAGGACAGAGTAGAACTGCCCCACAGAGTTTCCAAGGAGCACCTGGTGGATTTGAACTGTCGACTTTTTGGTTAGCAGCTGTACCACTTAACCACTATGCCACGCAATAAATGCTGACTGACAACAGATAGAGAGTTTTATTTAGAAAGACTGGTGCTTATAAGTCACAAGGAAAACAGTCAAGGCTAGGAAATAATGAATCATTTCTTTAGTCTAAATTGAGTTGCTAAAATTATATTAGTTGGTCATAACAACCACAGAGAAGCAGACTCAAAATAGAAATAGTAATAGATCAATAATCATATTCCCATCAACTTGGAAGAGAGATAACACAAATAAAATTCTAAATATCTAAGAAAGGAAAAACCATCTTCAATCTCCTGAACTAGTACAGGGGCTGATTTTTCCTTTTATATTGGCCATTTATACATTTGTATTAAAAATTAAGATTACAAAATATTTCATTCCTCTTTTCTATACTTGACATATGTTTCCACAAAAGCATTTTTAAAAGTTACCTCATATTTTGAGGGGTAAGCAAGATAAATTGTCTAAATCGCTGGGAATCAGCCATCTTGAGAATCATGTCCATTGCAATTCTCCTATTAACCATATCCTGAAGAACAAAGGTTAAAAGATCACTCTTCTGCAAATAGTGATTCTGTCAAAGCAGCATGTTGCTGGCTGACACAGACATTTGGACTTCTAATTCAGGAATTAGCCATTACCTTACCTGTAATACCAAGGAATTCATGTGCAAAAAGACAGTATCAGGAAACTATTAGGGAAAATAACTCATTAAATATATCTTCCTGGTAATTTCTACAGTAAAATTATTTGTATGTATGTATAGCCTTCCCCCCTTAAATATATTTAGTAATTAAAGTAAAATAACTCAAAAATATTCAAGACACAACTAAATGTTACAGAATGATTCTAATTGGTACAATAATGGTTCATCACTCTGAATAATAACAGAAGTTTCTAGTACCAAAATTATTCCCTCAAATTTCTCCTCAATGATTAAGGTATTTTAAAAACTCTGCCCCCTGCAATTGCCATCTATGTTTTAAACGAGGTAAACCTTGTTTCTTTACTGAATCTTTAAAATAAGTTAAACTGTATATTAGTGTATAGAAAAGAACCACTAATGCTTAGTTATAATAGGCTTTGAAATTCAATGAATTAGAATGAGTGCTTACATTTTCTTAGTTAAATAACAAAAACCAAAAAACAAAGTGGCCCCCCTTAACAATCCCTGAAAGTTAAGGTATATATTTTTAAAGGTCTATTGAAACCTTGTGGCAATATAGGATGATGGTTTAGAACATGGGCTTTGTAGGCAATCAGGGGACTCAAAACCTGTTGTATTATTCAGTGGCTCTTATTAATAGGAATATTCTATCAGGCATATCTGTAAAGTCATCTAACTTGAAATTAACAAAAATAACCAGAGCTTGCTCAAACTGATCATTGTCTTTCAAAGCAACTGCGGGGGCGGGGGGGGCGGTGCCTGTGATTTAAGGACAACACCGTCAATGCAAAACTTTGAGTCATTTCCTTTGAGTTGGTTCTCAGAACTTGGGCACATTCCTCTGAATAATTTCAATGGGGGCAAAATGCCAGTGTGATTGAGAAAGTTTAAATTTCAGAAAGAAACTGCTCAAATTGGGGAATAAATTGCGTGGTACCATTTTGGACAAAAGCAAAGAGTGATCATCTATGACTTGTGAATTAGCTTTGAAGTTAATTCTCAGAGGAATCTCTAACCAGTCTTCTGCAGTGACACCACACGAAAAAACTGGCACCGAAGGACTATACAACACTCATTTAGAGGTATAAATTCTGATTCATGTAAAAAACATTTACTAAATGCTTGTTATGTGCTAGGCTTTAGAAGGTACAAATATGATTAAGACATATTCCATAACCTTAAAAACAGTTGCTATTTGGCGGGAGATTCAGATATGAAAACTGCAACTGCAACGCGATAAAAAACATTCTAATAGTGTAAGCTGATACAAGGTGGTGTTAAGAGCTCTGAGCAGCTCCTAATCCGGACTGACAGGGGATGGTGATCATCAAAGGCTTCGTAAAGGTGACATCTGAACCGAGTCTTGAAAGATGAGTAGGACAGTTTGACAATACCACGAAAAAGAGCATCACAGGGAATGATACAAGTGTATAAAAGGGAGAGACACAGTGTGCTCAGAAAATCCCAAAGAGCTTAGCACTCTGGAAAAGCAGACAGATACAATATCACAAAGGGTCGGTTAAGTTACACTACAGAATAAAAATTTATCCCACACAGTAAGTAACCACTAAAGGCTTTTAAACAGAGCAAGTGACCACAATCAGATCTGTTCTACAAAGATAAACATAGCAAAAAGGTAGAGGATGGGCTGAAGAAGGAGCAAGGTGAAAGTCTGGGAGCCTGGACGGCAGACCATTACAACAGACGAAAGGTTAGGAGATGGGGATGAGACCATTACGACAGGCGAAAGGTTAGGAGATGGGGATGAGACCATTACGACAGGCGAAAGGTTAGGAGATGGGGATGAGACCATTACGACAGGCGAAAGGTTAGGAGATGGGGGTGAGACCATTACGACAGGCGAAAGGTTAGGAGATGGGGGTGAGACCATTACAACAGGCGAAAGGTTAGGAGATGGGGATGAGACCATTACAACAGGCAAAAGGTTAGGAGATGGGGCTGAGAGACAAAGAGTATTTCAGTGAGAAAGAAGAGGCCAGCAGCTAAAGACAGATTTTAAAAGAGGAACAGACAGAGGTCAGACAATGTGGTGGTAAAAAAGGAAGAATCACAGGTAAATCTCAGGTTTCAAAATTAGGTGACTGGGTTTGTAATGACAGTTTGCCACAAATCAAGGTAGGGATTCAGAAAAAGGAAGAGGCTTTGAGAAGATGATACATTTAGCATCAGACATGTTGAGTTAGAGATAACCAGTTGTTTACTAATGAAGACCAAAAAATAACTGGGCATGTGGGTCTCAAAAGCAAGAGAGCTGTCAGGAGGAGATACTTACATTGAGTAGGCATCCAAATATAAGTAGCTCTAGTTTTGGGGACTGTGTGTGTGCATGTGGTGGGGGAGGGGGTAGGGTACAGTATCCAGGAAAACCAGCAACAGTAACAAAACAAGACAAAGAATACCTCAAATATATAAGGGCAACAGAATTAGGGGAGGCAGCCTGGCAGACAGAGAACCAAAAGCAGAAGACAGGGGAATGGGAAAAGGAGTGTGGAACCTGGCAAGTAGACACATTTTTAAGGGATGAAAGATAATTAAGATTAAAAGCTCATTTATGATCTTTGCTAAAGAAGTTGTGCTGAAGAACTATAGTCTACACTCAGATTACAGTGGATTAAGAATGGAATGGGAAGAAGAGAACGCTTAGTCATGTGTGAGTGCTCACTCTGTGCCTGCACCACAGTAAGTGCACAGCATGCTAGGCCTCATTCAAGCCTCAGTGATAACCGTGAGACAGGAAGCATAAACACTTCTATTTTAAAGACGAAAAACTGAGATCCAAAAAAGACAAATACTTTGCCCAAAGTCATTTGGGTAGTCGGTGGCAGAACCAGGTCTCAGGCTCTGGGTTTTTAATCTTCAAGGTCAAATGCTCATGCTCCCTTATATTACATGCATCGCTCTTTTGAAAAAACGTGGCTGTGAGGGGACAGAATGAATAGTAGCTAGCGTTAGTTAAAACATGGGTGGTGAACTGGTTATAATTTTGTGTTAAAATAAATGGAAAAGACTGAACATGTTTGTAGGTGGACGGAAAAAACTAGGGAAGAGGCTGGAGGAGAGAGAGACTATCTGAAGGAGGGTAAGACTATCCATGATGGGATAGAAGGGGACGAAATCCAGGACGGCACCTCTATAGGTGTTGTACGTAGCAAGGGAGAGAACCAGAACTCTTCAGTTCTTCCATACCACTTACCAGGCTAAAGTGTTAGGGCAGATTCTTTCTGTTTTAGGTAAAACTAAACAAACAGTTCCTTCCTTTCAAAATGCACATTTCAAACAGAACAAAAAAACAGACAACTGAAAATTTAACAATACCATGTAGACATCAAATTCATCCAGGCATCTGAAAGGAGATTCAGCAATGGACCACAGAGAAAGAATGAAGCAAACCGTAGAAAAAGAACGTTCTCCTCCAGATAAGGCTCTCATGTCATTGAAAGCACTTCTATTTCCCTCTCCAGGCTGAACCTTCAATGGAACGATTTAACAAGGGACAAAAAATAAGTCAGGTTAAATCCTTTACAACATGAGTTAGCTAGTATTAGATATAATGGGTTCATAGTAAAAAGAGAAACAAAACAAAAAACACAATGATCATAATAAAATCATTTAGTGATGTGAAAATGACATCTATTTCCTCTAAAATATTTTACAGTAAAAAGCTACATAATGATATTTGTTAATCAAATTGAAAGCTTTTTCTTACTGTAAGTGAATCTAACATACAAAAATTCTAAAGGTTTAACTATACAAGTGTTAATGTTCGGTAAACATTAGTGATCAAAATTAAGAATTTAAGCTAGCCCATCTAAAGCTGTTATACTTTGAAACAGTTATAAATACTTAATCTTTTGTTACTTGAATTACAATGACACCTAGTGGCTAAATTGTTTTTAAAGTAATTATTGGATATCAAAATGACACCCAGTAAAACTTTTCAGGACCAACTTAAAGAGGCTCACACTGGCCAAAAAATAACAGCAGTAAGGAATTAAAACATGTGACTATCTTTAAAAATCCATGAGTTTATAATGACACCTCCTTAAAAACAAAATGAAACAAACAACAACAAACACCACTTTACTAAGTAAGAGCTCATGGGAACAAGAAAAAAATGCATTAAAAATAATAAATTCTTTCATACAACTCCCTGAGAAAACAATACTGAATAACACTAGGAGGAGATTCTATTGTGTTCTGATAGCATTCCAGAGACACATACTTCTGCTTGGTACACAAGAGGTAGAGTACCAATCAGTTTTACGTCCCCAGCAGACACGGTGCTTCAAATACTTTCCAATCTAGTATCTGAAAAACTACATACCTTCTCAAGTGAGAATTCATTTAATACTTTGAGGATTATAAACATCCTCAATTTTTAAACATATAGTAAAATTATATACTTACCACCTATAACCAGAAAACTCAAATGAAAACAGCAACATCAACCTAAGCAGCAAAAAACCAAAGCAAACCAAACTAAAAAAACCCCATAAAATCAAGAATTAAATGCCAGGATGCAACACTTTGTTCCAAACTGCATTGTGTATAAATCTAACAAATGAAGCCTTAGATACATTGCAGAGATTTACATTTTACCCCTGGTCTATTACTAACTTATCATTTCCCTTATCTCAGTTTCCTTGTCTGTAAAATGAAGACTAAATAACTTAAAGATCCTTTGTTTTATATATATATATGGATACATATATATTTTATTGAGGTAAAAATATATACAACATTTCCATTTCAATCTTTTTTAAAATACTTTTATATTGGGTGAAATACATATAACAAAATATTTGTCATTCCAACCATTTTTATGAGCACAACTCAGTCACACTGATTATATTAATCACGTTGTAAAAAAAAAAAAAAATTTTTTTTTTTTTTTTATAACCATCACCACTATTTCCAAAATTCTCCATCACCTTAACAGAGGCTCAGTGCCCCTTATACAGTAATTCCCCTTATTCCACTCCACCCTGTTCCTGGTAAGCACTAATAAACGGTTGTCTGTATGTATATTAGTTATCTAGGGCTGCCATAACAGAAATACCACAAGTGGAGGGCTTTAACGAACAGAAATCTATTTTCTCACAGTTTAGGAGTCTAGAAGTCTAAATTCAGTGTGCTGGCTCAGCATCTATCTTCCCCCCAGCTCTGCTTACTCACTTGCTTGTTGGATCTCTTTTGTATCTCAAAAAAGGCGGACTAGAGATGCACCTTACATCAATTCTGCCTCATTAACATAACAACTACAACCCATTCCCAAATGGGATTATAACCACAGGCACAGAAGTTAGGATTTACAACGCATATTTTGAGGGTGAGGGGGCACAAGTCAATCCAAAACATTCTACCCTTTGGCCTTCAAAAATTCACATCCTTGCCACATGCAAAACATTCACCTCATCACACAATCCCAAAAGTTCACCTCATCACACAATTCCAAAAGTCTTAAATCTGCTCCAAGTCTGAAATCTCATCTACTGAATCACCTAAATCAAATACAGGTGAGGCTTTAAGCAAAATTCTGCCCCGTCTGAGGCAAAATTCCTCTTCATCGGTGAACCTAGAAATCTATGAAATCTAGACTGTAAGTTATCTCTTTCCCAAGTACAATAGTAGAACAGGCACAGGGTAGACATCTCCATCACAAATGGAAGAAATTGGAGGGAAAGAAGAGATAACGGGCACCAACAAGTCCAAAACTCAGCAGATCAATTTACATTAGCTCTCAAGGCTTGAAAATAATCCTCTGTTCTCTGAGACCATCTGGACAACAGCCCTCCCTGCCCTCCAGACTCTGGGTGTTGGCCACACTCTCCAGATTCTGGGTGGAGGCCCCATCGCCCTGGACTTCAGCCCCATCTTCCAGGCCTACTGGGATGGCAACTCTGCTCCCTCCGGCTTTGGGTAGTGGCCCTGTCCTCCAGGCACACTTGAAGGGCAGCCCAACACTCTGGAAAAAAACTGATGAAAATCTGGCTCTTTGAATTCCAGGGGCTGTAGCTCCACCCTCTGAGACCTAGGAGAGACCATGACTCCATGCTTTAAACCAAGGCAGCCCTGCTTCCCATTCTCCTTCCAGCAGTTCTGCTGATCATTGAGCCGTTGTATCAGGGATGGTCCGTTTCTTTTCTTGGAGGACAACAGATGTAACTTTTATAGGTCTGTTTCCCGCCTGTGTAATTCTAGAAGGCAGGCAGCTTTCTTTCGTTTTATCCTGACCTGGCCCCCTTCAGTCTTAAAAAAAAAAAAAAAAATGGGTTTTCTGCTGTGGTGGTTGGTTGAAGTCATCAGTCACAGGCTTCATTTCCTTAACAAAAGACTGTGTAGCCACTTTCTTGGTGAAAATTCTAGGACACGTGTCCTTAGTTTGTACAATAGAATTTTCCAAATCTTTAAGTTTCATTTTCATTTTGGACAGTTCATTTTTAAGTCCATGTCTTTTCTCTCGCATGGAGAAACCACACAGCCCCTTTAAGATCTTGCTTAGAAATCTTCTCAGCTAAGTTTCCAAGTTCACCACTTACAAATTCTACCTTCCACCAAACATCTGAACATAATTCAGCCAAGTTCTTTGTCGTCACATAAAAAGCATCGTTCTTCTTCCACTGTCCAATCACACGTCCATCATTTCCTTTTAAAGCCTCACCGGAAGTACGTTTAACACCCATGGCTCTAGCAACATCCTGTTCGTGATAGAAGCTCTCCTGGCAGCGTTCCATTCTTTCTGAGCCCTCGTCAGAATCCTCTCTGACAGCCAGGATTCTCCCAATAGTCTCTTCAAGGCAACGCAGGGCCTTACTAAAAGCACGGCAAAATTGTTTCAGCATCTACCTATTACCCAATACCAAAACCACATCCACATTTTAGGCATTTGTTAAAGCAGCACCCCAGTCCCACTACCAAATTCTGTCTGAGTTATCTAGTGTTGCCCGTAATAGAAATACCACAAGTGGAAGGCTTTAAAAAATAGAAATTTATTTTCTCACATTTTAGAAGGCCAGAAGTCTGAATTCAGGGCACTGGTTCTAGGAGAGAGCTTTTTTTCTGTCAACTCTGGGGGAATGACCTTGTCTCTGCAGCTTCTGTTTCCTGGTTCCTTGGCGATCACCATCTGGCTTGACATGTATCCTCCCCCCAGTTCTGCTTGATTACTTGTTTGTTTAATCTCTTTTATATCTCAAAAGAGAGGGAATGGAGACATACCAATTTGAATTCTGCCTTGTTAACAAAACAAAGACAACCCATTCCAAAACGGGATTACAGCTACAGACAGAGATTAGGATTTACAACACCCATTTTGGGGGGACACAATACAATCCGTAACGGTATGCATCTCTTTATTCTTAGACATTTCACTTAAGTGGGCTCATGCAATA
Organism: Elephas maximus indicus; assembly: GCF_024166365.1. Lineage (NCBI taxonomy): Eukaryota > Metazoa > Chordata > Mammalia > Proboscidea > Elephantidae > Elephas > Elephas maximus. The sequence continues at coordinate 33,502,229 of NC_064830.1, forward strand.
TTTGTTCTTTTCTGTCTATTTCACTTAGCACAATATTTTCAAGGTTCATCCATGCCATAGTTTATCAGAACTTCATTTCTCTTTATGGCTGAATAATTCTCCATTGTATGGATATATTCACTCATCTGTTGATGGACCCCTGGATTATTTCTACTACTAGTAGATTCTGACTCGTGGCGACCCATTGTGTTAAGAGTAGGCCTGCTCCATAGAGTTTTCTTGGCTGTAATCTTTACTGAGGCAGATCGCCAGGCCTTTTGCCAAGTCTTTCTTCTTCAGTGCAACTGTGTGGGTTCGAATCGACAACCTACATCAGTTAAAAGTCAAATGCAAATTGTTTTCACCACCCAGGGACCTTAAGAACAACTTAATGTGGTATAAATTTGTATTTCTTTGATGACTAATGATTCTGAGCACTTTTTCATGTGCTTATCATATTTTTACCCAAATAATGCACACCTTCTGTGTTTGCTGGCCACGCCCTTCCCCTGCAAGTCACCCTCACAAGCACTGCCATGCCAATCCTCTTCCACACATTGCTGTAAAAAAATTTTCATTTCATGGGGGGGAGGGCGTGTGGCTAGCAAAAAAATGCAGACAAAAATTAAAAAATGCAGATAGCACGTGTTATTTGTGTAAAAACAGGTCCATCCTTACTGATTTATAATCTGTTTGTTTCATCAATTACTGACAAATGTTTGTTAAAATTTTCAACTATAATTGTTCATTTTTCTACTTTGCTTTTTTTCCCTCTTTTATATATTTTAAAGTCTGTGTTATCAGGTACATATAAATTAAAATCTTTTTGAAATAACTTTTATCACTATGAAGTACTACTTTGGACCTCTAATAATACTTCTTGCCTTAAAGCCTATCTTATTTGTTATTAATATAGCTTTATCAGCATCAGCTTTCTTGTGGTTGCCTACATGGTGTATTTTTTCCTCATTTTACTTTGAATCTTTCTCTGTCCTTATGTTAACATTCTAAGTGTCTCTTGTAAACAGTATAAAGTTGGCTCTTACATTTTTCTAACCAGTCTGACAATCTTTTGTCCCATATGTTCTTTGTTTCTTTCTTCCATTCCCCCTCATCTAATCAGAAGTTTTTTAAAAATCTTTTTATTTGGTTTCTATTAGCTTTTTAATTAGGTATACTTTTGTAATTCTCAGTGGCCACTCTAAACATTGCAGTATGCTTCTTTACTAGTCTGCCTTAAATTAATATTAGTATTACTTCCTGAACAATGCAAGAACCTTACAATAGTTTATCTACTATACACTTTCATCTCCTTCCTGTGCTATTGTTGTCATGTATTTTATTCTACCTTCTGTAGCCCCTCAAGACGCTATTATTACTGGTGTTTCAGACAGCTGAAGCTATTTTACATACACCTTTTTGCAGTTATCTCCATTTCTTCCTACAGTTCCATGTTTACACCAGGGATCAATTTTCTTTCACCTGAAAATCTTTAGTATTTCTCGTGGGCATCTTGATTTCTTTTTTTTTTTTTTGAAGGATATTATTCTTAGTTATAGAATTCTAGATAGTTTTTTTTTTTTTCATTCCTTTGTCACTTTGAAGTTTAGTGGTTGACATTTACCTTGAACAATTTCTATTAACAACTTTGCCTTTTTATTGCTGCTCTTTGGAAAGTAATGCCTAAATTTTTTTCTGGGTGCTTTTAAGATTGCTTTTTTGTCTTTGGTTTTTAGCTATTTGACTACCTTGTGCTTTGGTGTAGTTTTCTTTGTATTTATCTCACTTGGGGATTGCTGAGATTCCTGAATCTGGGTTGATATATTTTAGTTTTGAAAATTCTCAACCATTATCTCTTCAAATGTTCTCTCTGACCATTCTTTCTTTTATCTTACTGGCACTACAATTACCCTTATACCTTCCGACCATGCTCCTCATCTATCACTTAAGCTCATTTCAATGTTTTGTTTCGTTTTGTTTTTATGCTGTTCAGTTTCTTATTTCCTTTTGTTCCACTTAGAATTCACTAATTTTATCTTCTCCTGTGTCCAGCTGGAAGTCAATAGCTGTTTCTTGGGAGGAAAATGTGGTAGTTTGCTTTCATAAAGATTACAGCCCTTGGAAGCTCTATGGGACAGTTCTACTCTGTCCTATAGGGTCACTATGAGTAGAAATCAACTCACTGAAAATGGGTATTGGTTTACTGATACTTCTTATAGATTCCAATTCTCTGCTGAAACTTTTGTCCATTTTGTCTTAATTCTGTTTTCTTTAACACATTAATCATGGTTAAAATACTAGTCTGTTGTCCCTTATAACTGTATCACCCATACGTGTTAATTCAAGACAATGAAATATTCTACCAAAGAGGGGCCCTTTTTCTCTGTTTTGTCTTTCCTCTTTCTTGCCAGCTCCCTACTACCACCAAAAGCTCACAATTGGCAAATGCTTGCAGGAAAGAAAACATCTAGCAACTGTCAGATTACCTTGGACAGGCTCCCCACATCCCTTGGGATTCCAATTCATCTAGTCCTTTTTGCTTCTACGGATTTCCAATATATTTAAAAATAGGAATTTTGTAATTCATCCAGCTTTTTCATAGTTTTCAGTGAGAACTTTGGACTACCATGACATACTCCAAACCGACCTACAAAAAATTCTCTCCAACCCTTTCAAATCTGTATTTTTAATGATTATTTGAATCTTTAAAAAATAAAAAAGCAGTCCAGGGTCTTAGAAGCTTGTAAACAGCTATTTAAGATACTCCACTGGTCTCACCCCAACAGGTGCAAGGGAGAACGAAAAAAAACCAAGGACACAAGGCAAAGATCAGTCCAAAGGAATAATGGACCACAACTACCAGAGCCTCCACCAGACTGAGTCCAGCACAACTACATGGTACCTGGCTTCTACCACAACTGCTCTGACAGAGATTGCAGGAGAGGGTTCCAGACACAGCTGGAGGAAAATGTAAAACAAAATTCTAACTCACACACATACACACAAAAAGACCAGACTTATTGGTCTGACACAGACTGGAGAAAGCCCAAGAGTATGGCCTCTGGACACCCTTATAGCTCAGTAATGAAGTCATTCCTGAGGTTCACCCTTCAACCAAAGATTAGACAGGTCCATAAAACAAAATGAGACTAAATGGACACACCAGCCCAGGGGCAAGGATGAAAAGGCAGGAGGGGACAGGAAAGCTGGTAATGGGGAACTCAAAAGTTGAGGAGGGGAGAGTGTTGACATATCATGGGGTTGGCAACCAATGTAACAAAACAATATGTATATTAATTGTTTAATGAGAAACTAGTTTGCTCTGTAAACCTTCATCTAAAATACAATAAAATAAATTAAAAAAAAAATGGTGGGTGAGAGAAGCTACTGATGATTTACTAATAGAAATTTAAACAAAGGGAGAGTAAACTTAACTTTCTAATTTGGTTAAAATGCAGAAGATCAAAACAACTAATATTTATTCTAACCATTAAAATGGAAGGATAACATTTATGGCAACTTTAGTAGTAAGCCATTATTAGAAAATTTTGTACCAGATTACTTAAAAAGAATGCCTAGCTGTTCTTGACTTCCTAGTTACAAAATTTTTAATGCCATATCCTTCCACCACATCTTTAAATGCATGCAACTATAAAAGTATCTATAGCCATAGACTCCACAAAACTGAATGTGGTGGCTTTGTTTATTCAAAAAGAGGCCTGATCTAGGGATAGCTTCAGAAGTTAATAGTACAGAGACATGAATAGAACATTCTTTGAGATACTTATTCTTGGCTTCCTACAGTGAGACCAGAGAGGATGGACTTTCTATAATGATTCATAAAATTTAAAATGCTGCATGAATTCAAAAAAGAAACTGGTAGAATGGAGAGAAATGTAAATATTTGTCACTGAAAAGAAAATTCCCAATTATCATCATAATGAAATAATTTGATTGTCTAGTGGGGGAAAAAACTACACTAGCAGATTTAGCCAGTAAGATCAATGTAATTTTTAACACTTTGGCAAGAGCTATCCTTAAATTAAAAATAAGTTATTTTGTGTTCCAAAGACAATGGGTTAAAACTTACCTATGTTTCATCGAAAGAAAAGAAATAGCTAATTTTCTTATCAATTAAGATGCAACAAATTAAAATACTTACTGATATACTAAGGGTTTCGCCCTTGTGGTCAAAATTCATTTTTCCACAATAAGCCCGCTGAGATAATAAATTGTCAAAGTACAACTTGCAGCGTAAAGTCAAACACCTTGAAAAAAGGAAATTTGGCACGTTAAAAAGAAGACAAAGACTCAAAACTGTATATTCAGTATGATCTAAGACTAAGAAGTAAGAAGTCTGTGTAAGAACACTAGACAAAAGGATGCCAAAATGCTGACATTTGTTGTCTGTTTAATAGGTGGGATTTTAGATTATTTTTCCTCCTACGTCTTTATATTCATTTGAATGTCCCCACATTTCCTCCAGTTCATTTCCTTTTATAATATACATTTATAAAATGAATAAAGATGCCATTCCACATTTAATTAACTCCATTTTATTATAGTCCATATAAATGTGTAATCATAAAACTAATTTATATAAGGTATTACACTAACATAAGATATAAATCTTGTTCTTGAAAGGCTGAATTTCTAGTGGGAATAAGACAAATGAATAAACTGCATATTCCTTTGTTTCCTCTCAACTTCATAGTGAACAATAAGGGTAAGGATAATCTCTTACTCATTTCTGTACCTATGATGCCTTACACATTGCCTGGCACAATGCAAAGTTCATCATTCCTTCCCTACTTATTTGGTGGCATTCTACTGGAAAAAAAACTTCCCTTCTTCCTCAATTATTTATTTCCTCAACTAGCTTTCTATTTATCAGTATGAACTTATAGGTTCTTATTTTATTCATTTGGTTAACATCCACCGTTGCTGATGCAGAAACCCTGGTAGTGTAGTGGTTAAATGCTATGGCTGCTAACCGAAAGGTCGGCAGTTTGAATCCGTCAGGTGCTCCTTGGAAACCCTGGGGGGCATGTCTACTCTATCCTGTAGGGTCGCTATGAGTCAGAATTGACTCGACGACAATGGGTTTGGTTTGGTTGTTGTTGCTGTTCTATGCCATCGAGTCGACTTTGACTCATAGTGACCCCATATGACAGAGCAGAACCTCCCTGTAGGGCTTCCTAGGCTGTAATCTTTAAGGGAGCAGATTGCCAGGTTTTCTCCTCCTGTGGAATGGCTGATGAGCTGGAACTGTCTGCCTTACGGTTAGCAGCCGAGCACTTAAGCACTGTACTACCAAGGCTCCTTATCAGCCACTACTGTTCGTTCTTTCTTTTGACCCTCAAATTGTACTAGATTTCTCCAATGGGAGCGTCTTCAAGGTGACTCTTGTGTCCTTTTATCATGACCCTACATTTTTTTGAGTGCTTCCCGGCTTTCTGGCACAGCAAGAGGCTCACCTTGTACCTTCTCTGCCCAGTTCTGGAATCAGCCATTTCCTAAGGAGCCTTCATTTCTTTTATGATATTTAGAAAATAAGATGTGGGCTGTAGGCGACTATTTTTCTTAACATCTTTGCTGTTTAATTTTAATGGATTCTAAGGCTTGTTTCTTCAGCTTCACTATCATTTTATTCCTCTTAATCCCCTCCTTTAGTCCTCAATCTGTATTAAATCCCCACACTGGAAAATACTGAGAGCTTTGAATTTTCTTTTGCTGCTACAGCAACTACTATTAGCTTATTTTTCAGAGCTTTCTGTTACAGTAAAACCATACAGGTATGCTTTTCGCTCCCACTAAGCTTCATAATAAAGAATTTAACTTTTCTTTCTTTCAACACTGATACGTATTTCATGCGATGTCTAAAAGAGACTATCCTCAGAAAATGGCAAGGCTCTCCAGTGTAAAGAGATGAAGATTTATAACATTTGATCATTCTCAGTATTCTCCTAAGATTGAGTAAATAATATAAAACAAGTCGGTGGTGGAAAAATCATACTAAGGAAATGAACTATAAAACCAAAACTTTTGTACAAATTATTTTAAATAATTTTTTTCTGGATAATGCCATAAAAGACAAATCCTACTTCTGCTTCTGGAAAAAATGGAGTAACAGGGATTGGGTTTACCCTTCAGTCTAAAACCACTAAAAAACTGGGCAAAACATATGAAACAAGAACTTTCGGACTTTGCACATCAGACGGTGCAGGACAGCGACCTCTGAAATATGGGAACAAACAAAATGAACCTTACTACTGTCTCAAATTACTACTTAAGGAAAGAGTAAAAGGGGAGTGGAAACCCAAGTGTTATGGATTGAACTGTGTCCTTCAAAAAATGTGGGTCAACTTGACTAGTCCATGATTCCCAGTACTGTGTGACTGTCCACCATTTTGTCCATCTGATGTGATTTTCCTATGTGTTGTAAATCCTGCCTCTATGATGTTAATGGGGAAACCCTGGTGGCGTAGTGGTTAAGAGTTTGGCTGGCAACCAGAAGACTGGCAGTTCAAATTCACCAGCTGCTTCTTGGAACCCCTATGGGGCAGTTCTACTCTGTCCTATAGGGTCGCAGTAAGTCGGAATTGACTCGACGGCTAAGGGTTTGGTTTTTTTTTTTTTTTTTTGGTATGATGTAATGAGGTAAGATTAGTGGCAGTTAGGCTACTGAGGCAGGACTCAATCTATAAGATTAGATTGTATCTTAAATCAAGCTCTTTTGTATAAAAGAGAGAAGTGAGCAGAGAGAAATGGGGACCTCACACCACCAAGAAATAAGAGCCAGGAGAATAGCACATCCTTGGACCCGGGGTCCCTGCACTGAGAAGTTCCTTGACCTTGACCAGGGAAGACTGATGATCAGGACCTTCCCCCAGAACTGACAGAGAGAGAAAGCTTTCCCCTGGAGTTGGCACCCTGAGTTTGGACTTCTGGCATCCTAAATAATGAGAAAATAAGTTTCTTTTTGTTAAAGCCATCCACTTATGATACTTCTGTTACAGCAGCACTAGATAACTCAGACACCAGGCAAAGCCTGGAAGTCTTCCTCTTTGAGGAGGCAGAGCCGGGAGACTGGGGACACTGAAGTTCATAAGGCAGATTATCAGAGACGAAACACTGCAGAGTATTCTGCTTGACTCTTCAGCCGAGTAGTACTGATCAGTGCTTGTGTGTGAGAATGCTAACCAAGGTTGGAGAAAGAAACACCCAAAAGTAGCAGAGAGGATGATCCTCAAAACTCATACAGGGCAGAACAGTTCATGCTCCGACCAGCTGGATTGGAAAACCGTATAATTCACAAGCTATCAGTTAAAACACACAGAAAAGTATTCTCTCAGCCACAGGAAGAACTAGCCTTGGACTAATGGCTGCTATGGTCGCCCCCTAACAAAGCTTAAAAGCATCCTCAAAAGGATAAAAATGAATCTTATTTAATTCAAATTCTAACAATATGCCTATAAATCTGAAACGCACATTTAAAAAACTTAATCAGTTCAGTTAAGGAATATGGTCAAAGTGTAAAATCTATTTCACTTAATGGCTTTATCGAAATTTCCCCATGTGTGTTAAAGTCCTTACTTTATTTCCCAGATCATGATAGATTTCTCTTGCTTCTTAGTACATGATGAAACACACATGGGGCTAGATATTTTTATTGTCTTTCCACTTTGGGTATACCAACAGTTACTGGGCGAATGTCTCTGGGTAAAAACAGAGGTAAGTGGAAGGACTAGGGTTGCCTTGAATCCAAGAACATCAAGAGCCACCTCTACCTAGAAGCTGCCCTCTGGCTTCCTTTGCTTGTGATTTTAGTTAGGGGTTAACCTGTCTCTGTCAGTCTGCCTGCCCGTCTTTAGGTACGTTAATAATACACAGTTTTCCTGATCCTGTATTCATTCATTCAGTCAATATGTACCAAGTTCCTCCTCTAATTCAGGCACAGTTCTAGGCACTGGACAGAACAGTAAACAAGAGAGAATTTTCATATTCATGGAGCTACACCCTTCTAATAGATCATGGTAAACCAAATAAGATGCTGCCTCAACAGTTACTACCAAACACTTATATCCCTTAAGAAGACAAAATGCTCAAGGGTGAAGCAGACTGCTTCAGAACCAATAAGCTGCCATTCGAGGGACCTATTTAAGCAGAGCTTGAACAACCATCTCTGAGTTATTTAGTAAAGAATAGCTAACAGAGTGGAAAAGTTGGATAAGCTCATTACAGAGTCCCTTTCACATTCAGAATTCCCTAATTAAATTACAGTATGCTGAGTACTAGCTGACAAGGCAACCACTGACAGTTTCTTCTATAATTAAAACACGTAAGGCTCTTCAGTTTAAGTGTCCTATTTATAAAGGATATTACGAAAGCAAAGAAAGTACAAAAATGTACAATACATGATAATATTTTTTTAAGTCACTTACCTTCTAAACTGCTGATATGTTCTGTATCTATGGGTCATTATTTCTTCCAGTAATTTAATGAATTTTTTTAAAGTCTTTACTTTATTTTCGAGATCAAGATAGGTTTCTCTTGCTTCTTGGTACTGCCTATTTTATAAACAAAATATTAAGTAAATAAATGTCATTCACAAGAAACATAATGAAAAGGAATAACTCAAATATACTTAAATGGGGCAAAGCAGGGAGTGCATGGAGTGCTGAGGGAGCCTAGAAGCAGCAGATCCCAGAAATCTCCAGTCCAAAAGCACCCCCAGAATGAGACTGTGATCCTAAGTGAGAACAGTTGTTAGCAGGACCAGAAAGGACCAAAGTCCAAGCCCTAGAGAAGGCAGAGAAAGTATGTGAGAAAAATGCTCACCTTGGGCCCAACAGTGATAGACCTTAGAGAACACCAGCAAATATACATCTACAAATGAAGTGATCATACTAGTAAGCCAAAAATTACACTAAACCCATTGCCGTGGAGTCAATCCGACTCATAGAGACCCTAGAGGACAGAGTAGAACTGCCCTATAGGCTTCCAAGGTTATAATCTTTATGGGAAAACACTACCAGGTCTTTTCTCCCATGGAGCGGCTAGGGTTTTGAACCGCTGATCTTTTGGTTAGCAGCTGAGTGCTTAACCACTGTGCCGTCAGGCAAGAAGTATTTCCCTTGTTGACAGATTCCAACGAGGGAACAAGGGAATGCAGCACCAGCGTAAGAAGCCACTTCTGGACCAAGAAAAAGCCAAAGAGGCATAGGAGGCATTGCTACTCAGACATGCTAATACGGATGGCAACAGCCTGTTGTCGCTCTGTTGCAAGGGAGCAAAACGATGCTGAGAAACAAAGGATGAAAGACAACTATGGCCCAGGCACCCACAGCTACCTGTGCCACCCTCCTTCAAGTAATCAGTCCAGGGAAAACCAACCAATTAAAAATGAATAACAAAAAAAGCTTAAGTATATCATCCATACAAAGATATTTATGAAAAAAGAGGTGGAAAAAAACTTTCCCATAGACAATAAAAACTTATTAGAACAATGTTGCCACAAAGCAGATGAAACCTGTAATTGAATACCATAAATTAAACAACAAAAAATCATGAAGCAAGTGCTCAAAGCAGAAAGAAAGAACTCAAAGAGTAAAAAGGGAAACACCAGAAGGGGATAACCAGACATGAGGAAGTGAAGTGAGAGCTTGTAGCACCCAAACTTTGTGGGAATTAAACAAAAACATGAATCCCTAGAAAGAGGGATTGACAATATGGAGTTTATCCCATAGATAAACCTGCATATACATAAAACAATACATGTTCAAAGCTACTAATTTTGTGCCACCATTTGCAATAGTAAAAGATTAAATAAAACCTAACTATCCATCATCATTTGGGAATGAATGGTTAAATACTCTGAAACTATATATAAAAAACAATGAGGAAACGCCTATGTACGGACATAAACAGATCTCCAAAATATATCATTAAAAAAAGCAATCTCTAAAAGAACTTATATAATGTGTTATCTTTTTTATCTGCAAGGATGAAAATAACATAATCACATTACACACATACAGAAACACGGAAAGCACATTCAGTAAATTAATAATATGAAAAGGAAAGAAAGGGATGGGGATGATGAGAATAGAGAGGAAGTAAAATTTTTCACTGTATGTCTTTTCACATCCTTTGTATTTTTTGTTGCATTGCAACGCATTATTGTTGTGTGTGAGGCTGAACTGATTCCAACTCATAGTGACTCCACAGGACAGACAAGAACTGACCCATAGGGTTTCCTAGGCTATGCTGGTGGGTTCAAACCACTAACCTTTCTGTTAGCAGCTGAGTGTTTAACCACTGTGCTACCAGGACAACTTATATTTAAAAATAAAATTTTTTTCTTAATACTTTAATATTTCTTCCCATTGTTCTCCAATGTTTTTAAAAACAGAATTTAGATCGCTCCTATTCCCAGCCTTTTATTCAAATATAAACAGTTCTTCATAAAGTATAATAGCTATAATTTTTCACTGTAACTTAATCATTCTCCTACTGCTGTGTACTATTGCTAATTTTTCTCTATTATAAATAATGCTGCAATAAATATCTCTGAGCATAAACTGCTTTTCTCATTTTGGATTATGTTATAGCAACACAATTATTTGGCCAAATTCAAATTTTTGAGGGCTTTTGACATACATGGCCTAAATATTTTCAGAAAGACATTAATAATAAAAATAATAACTAACATAATATGTTTATTATTTGGGAGCCTCTGGGTGGCACAAATGGTTAACATGCTTGACTGCTACAGAAAGGTTGGTGGTTCAAGTCCATCAGAGGCTCCTCGGAAGAAAGGTCTGGCAATCTACTTATAAAATTCAGCCATCAAAAACCCTATGGAACTTTCACCAAAATAAATATGGAACTTCCACAATAATATATTAAAGCCTCCACAAAACAAACAAAACCAAAACCTTACGGGAACATCTCTACTCTGACACACATAGGTTTACCATGAGTTGGGATCAACTTAACGGCAACTGATTTATTGTTTATTCTGTTTACTATGGATTATCTCATTTAATTTTCACAGTAACTCCATAAGGTTTAAGACCTATAATTATATCCATTTATAGATGAGAGAATGAGTCAAAAGAGATTAATCTGCAAAGACACTCAACTAAGGAATGGCAGGGCTGTAATTCAAACCCAAGTACTCTCATGTGTCAGAGCCTGTGCTCTAAAAATACTTGTTATTATTATTGTTGTTGGGTGCCACTGAGTTGATTTTTGACTCATAGCAACCCCATGTGACAGAGGAGAATGCCCAATATGGTTTTCTAGGCTATAATCTTTAGGGAAGCAGACTTCCAGGTCTTTCTTCCACAGAGTCACAAGGTGGGTTCGAACCACCAACCTTTCGGTTAGCAGCTGAGCACTTAACTGTCATGCCACAGGGCTTCCATTTTTAACCAGTAGTATATGAAAATACCCATTTAACTGACATCTTAATGACATTATTAGTGTTTTTTTCATCTTATTCAATGCAAAGGATTTGAAAAATGGCTTCTAATCAATTTGATTTGTATTTCTTTTATTGCTTGTGAAGCTAAACATTTTCACTTCTATATGAATCTTATAGGTATAAAAATGGCATGTATGTTCAAATTGTCATTCCAGAATGAGTTCTGTAACAGCTCAGCAGAATAAAAGTTAGTGTTTATTGCTAATAACACACATATAAAAGACAAGTTCAGCTATTAACTGTCTGCCATAGTAACACTTCATCCAAATTTAAGATGTACGTATAAACATTTGCTTTTTAAGTTTTGATAATAGGTATGTTTTTTTTTTATGGATAGTATAATAAAAAGCGGAAGTGCAACCAACCACTTACCTCATTATTTCTTCTCGATCTCCATGACTAGCATGTTCTGCCTGTATCTTTTGTCTTAATCGATTAATTTCCTTGTCTAGAATTGATGCAGATTTTTGTACTTCTATCCGCTCTGGGCAGATCTGTCTTGCCTGTGACATTTTCTCCTAATATAAAAGATGTTTTCTATCTTTAAGACTCTTCTTTGATATATTAATTCATTGTAAATACTTATGTCAGTATATACAAACTAAAATTCTGAATTTATGATTATGGAATGTATTTTAGTTATATTCATTATCAGTATTATTTATCTAAGCTTTATATTGAAAACACAATCCAGAGTCACAAATTTTCAAGGAATAAACTGCATTACTATGTACAACTTTAATAAACTATAAGATTTCCATAACCTCCTAGTGAAACAGATTTCAAGAAACAGTTATAAAAAGACTGCATGCAGTGCACTGAGATCAGGTATAGCTTTCTGCGTATAGTAGTCCCCCTTATTCAAGGGGAATACATTCCAAGACCCCCAGTGGATGCCTGAAACCACGGACAGTACCAAATCCTATATATACTATGTTTTTTCCTATACATACATACATACCTACCGTAAAGTTTAATTTATAAATTAGGCACAGTAAGAAATTAACAATAACTAATAATAAAATAGATTAGTTATAACAATATACTATAATAAAAGTTATGTGAATGTGGTCTCTCTCAAAGTTAGAAGATTCATTCTTACTGTAGGTCTTAGCAACCTCAGCATACGATTTTTTTTCCTTCCTTATTAAGTCTAGAACTTTCACTTTTTCACTTAAAGGAAGCACTTTACAGCTTCTCTTTGGTATATCCGAGTTGCCAGCATCATTACTCTTGCTTTTTGGGGCCATTATTAAGTAAAATTAAGGTTACTTGACATAAGCACTTCAATACCGTGACAGTGGATCTGATAACGGCTACTAAGTGACCGACGGGCAGGTAACGCACACAGAGCAGGTAGCATATACAGTATAGATATGCTGGACAAAAGGATGATTCATCTCCCAGGCAGGATGGAGCAATATGGCATCCCATTACGCAGAACCGTGCACAATTTAAAACTTACGTATTGTTTATATCTGGAATTTTTATTTAATATTTTCGGACTGCAGTTGACTGTGGGTAACTGAAACTGCAAAAAGCGGAACCTTGAGTAAGGAGATTACTGTATTTTTAGAATGCACTCTTAACACTTATGATATTGAAAACACAAATAAAGACCCTCATGTCTGTAAAAAATTAAAGAATTCAAAGCACTTTTGTACACAGTGCTTATTCGATCTTCACAACATTCAGTATTATAAGTCTAAAACAGATAGAGCAATAGATAACAGAGTTTAAATCACTTAAGATACATAAAAGCAAAGTTGGAATCCATCTCTTCTAATTAAGACAGGTTGCTTTCAATTTATTCTCCTCCTCTGAAAACAGAGCTGCTGCTTCTAGTTGTGAAGAAAAGGTCTCTTGTAGGAGCTGAAATCCAGCTCATACTGCAGCCACTCAAAAAAAAAAAAAAAAAAAAGAATGCAGCTGCCATCAAGTCATTCAACTTACGGTGACCTCGTGTGTGTTAGAATAGAACTGTGCTCCACAGGGTTTTCAGCGGCTGACTTTTCAGAAATAGATTGTTAGGCTTTTCTCCCAAGAAGCCTCTGGGTAGACTCAAACTGCCAACCTTTCAGTCAGTAGTCAAGAGTGTTAATCGCAAAAGAAAGGGTACCTTTTTCTAACAAAAAACTGCTATCTGCTTCTGCTTGCCAGGCTGGGCATGCAAGGAGCTACATTAGCTGAGAGGAGGTGTCCTTTCCTCAGTCACTTACAGGCACACTATATGAGATTAACAGTCTTGCCTACAGTCCTCTTCATATTGTTCTAAGTCCCCACACTCTGAGAGTTCCTAAGCTTTTTACTTTAAACACTTGTTACTCTACACCAAAAAACAAAAAACCTGTTGCCGTCGAGTTGACTGCATATAGGAAATATTCAGAAAACGTTTCCATTTTTATAAGTATGAAATTAAAGAAAACACACTTTAAAAATCACAACTAAAGCTGTAAACGAAACAAAGTGAGAGGAAGAAGATGGTGCAAACCTCTAGTTCCTTCTCTTTCATATCCAGTTCTCGCTTCTTTTTATTTAAAGTATTCAAGTGTTCTTTTTGTTTGTCTTCATAATGCCGCTTTCCTCGTTTTTGGTTATCCACTTCAGAATCAGCAAGGTTTAATTCATCCTGTTAGAATAAAACCAAAATAACTTATAAAGATTCTTTAAAGTAAAACAAACAAAAAAATTACCAGCATAGGCATAAAACTAACAACTCAATAAAGTAAATATGATTATGTTGCTGGAAGAGTTCATATTTATATGTGTCTGAACAGAAGTGAGGATTTTCCCAAAATTAAGAAATCACCTTAGATTCAGATTCTTATATGAAGTTTCATATTATGGTGCTTTCAAACATTTTGATAAAAGTTTTGGGGAGAGCTACATTAGTCTGAAAAGACTTCATATCATACAAGTGTTGGATATGTACAAAGGTTACCTGACAGAATTGGTTTAAAAAATGCAGACAAATGAAAGAAGTCCATCATTAAAGACCACATATTGTATGATTCCATTTATATGAGATGTCCAGGATAAAGACAGAAAGTAGATTAGGGCTGGGGTGTAGGGTGGAATGACTGGGAGAGTGATGGATAAAGAAAACAAAGATTCTCTTGGAGGTGATTATTGGTTACCAGAAGCTGGGGGAAGGAGGGAATGGGGAGTGATTCTCCCCACTGCTAACTGACGCGAGGTTTCTTTTCGAGGTGATGAAAATATTCCAATAGTAATCGTGGAGACAGCTGCAAAACTCTGTGAACATACTAAAAACCACTGAATTGTACACTTTAATTGGATGCATTTTGTATGAATGATACCTAAATAAAACTGTTAGAAAGAAAGAACATCCAGAACAAATTTAACAAAGATGGACAATACTTCTCCACAGAAAATTTTAAGACTTGGCTGAAAGAAATTATACAGAAGCCTTAAAGAAAAGGATGTATCGCTTTCATGGAATGAAGATTCAACATTATAAATGGCAATTCTCTCCAGGAGATTCTGAAGATTCAATGCAACTGCAATCAAAATCCCAACAGGCTTTCTTTTAAAAAAAAAAAAGAAAAGAAACTTTTATTTTGAGATAACTATATATTCACATGCAGTTGTAAGTCATAAGAGATCTCTTGTATCCTTCACAGTTTCCCCAATAGCAACATTATGCAAAACTAGACTATAATATCACAACCAGGATATGAACATTGATACAGTCAAGATACAGAACACTTCCATCCCCAAAGAATCCCTCAGGCCGCCTGTTAATTGTCATGGTCACTTCCCTCCTGCCCCATCCCTTGCTTAAGTCCTGGGAACCCTAATCTGTTCTCCATTCTATAATTTTGTCATTTCAAGAATGTTACATAAATGGAACCATGTGGTCTGTAAACTTTTGAGATTGGCTTTTTTCACTCAGCCTAATTCTCTGGAGATTCATCCAGGTTGTCACATGTATCAATAAATGTTCCTTCTTATTGCTGAGTAGTATTCCACAGCATAGATGTACCACAGTGTAACTATTCACCTGTTGAATGGCATCTGGGTTGTTTCCAGTTTTGAACTATTGTGAGTAAAGCTGTTACACTCATTTGTGTATAGATTTTTGTGTGAATATAAGTTTTCATTTCTCTGGGATAAATGACCTACAGTAAAATTGCTGAGTCATTATGGTAAACTGCATATTTAAGCTTTAAAACACCACCAAACTTTTCCAGAGTGGCTATGATCATCTTATATTCCCACCAGCAATGCATGAGTGAGCAAATTTCTCTGAATCCTCAGAAGCATTTAAGCTTGTCCCTACTTTTTAATTTTAGCTATTCTGATACATATGTAGTGATAGCTCAATGTGGTTTTTAATTTGTGTTTTCCTAATGCTACTGAACATCTTTTTACGTGCTTATCTACTACCAGTATGTCATCTTTGGTGGAATGACTCTTCAAGTCTTTGCCCATTTTACAATGAGTTTTTTGTTTTTCAACTGTTAATTTTGAGAATTCTTTATGTGTGTGTATATATATATACACATATATATATATGTCACAAGTCTTTTGTCAGATATGCGGTTTCAAAGTATTTTCTCCTACTTTGTAGCTTCATTTTTCATCTGCTTAACAGGGTCTTTCGCAATGCAGATTTTAATTTTAATGAAATCCAATTAATCAAAATTTTAAATTTATGGATTATTCTTTTGCTTTCAAGTTGAATTCTTTGCCAAGCCCTACACACGGAAAATCTTCTCTTATTTTTTTCCTAAGAGAATTAATAGTTTTGTGTTTTAAATTTAAGTTCGTGGCCAATTTTGAGTTAATTTTGTATAAGGCGTAACACTTAACTAGAGGTTACTTTTTTTGATGCTGAGTGTTGAACTACTCCAGCACAATTTGCTGGAAAGGTTATCTTTCTTCCAATGAAGTTCTTTTGCAACTCAAAAATCACTAGGCTTACACTGAAAGCACATGCAACAAAAGGAAAAGTAGATTGGACTTCATCAAAATTAAAGACTTTTGGTGCATCAGAGGTCTTTATTAAGATGGCGAAGAGAAGAACAGAATGAGAGAAAATACTCAGTATCTGGTAAGAGTTCGAAATACAAAACACTTAAAAAAAAAAAACTCTTACAACTCAACAACAAAAAGGCAAATAACTCAATTAAAAAATGAGTGAAGGAGTTGAATATATAGAAATGTTACTAAGCAAATGAAAAGATGGTCAACACTATTAGTCATTAAATAAATGAAAATCAACACCAAATTGAGATACCATTTCATACCCACTGGAATGGCCATTATAAAAAAATGGAAAACAAATGCTAGCAAAGTTGCAGAGAAACTGAAACCTCATGTATTGCTGGTAGGATTGTAAAATGATACAGCCACTGTGGAAACAATTTTATGGTTCCTCAAAAAGGTTTAACACAGACTGACCCAGCAATTCCACTCCTAGGCATCAGGAATGAACTCAAGCAGATACCTGTACACTGATGTTCACTGCAGCAGTAGTCATAATGGCCAGAAGGTGGAAACAACCCAAGTGTCAATCAACAAATGAATGAATAAACAAAATATGTAAATATGCAGTGAAATATTATTCAGGCATAAGAGAAATTAAGTTCTGATACACGCTACAACATGGATGAACCTTGAAAACATTATGTTAAGTGAAATAAGCCAGACACAAAAACACAAATACCATATGATTCCAATTTTATAAAACATCTAGAATAGGAAAATACATAGAGACGAAAGTTTATTAGTGGTTATCTGGACCTGGAGGGAGGGGGGAATAGGGAATTACTGCTTAAGGGACACTGAGTTTCTGTTTGGGGTGATGAAAAACTTACGGAGATAAAGACAGTAGAGATGGTTGTACAACATAGTGAACTTAAATAACACCCGTGAATTGTACATTTAAAGACTGTTAAACTGGCAAATGTTTTGTTATATATATTTTAGCACAATAAAAACAAACAAAAATCTACTGGAGCTTATTTATTTGGTCTATTTTTGGGTTCTCTGTTCTATTCCAGTGATTTTTGTGTTTATTCCTGTATCGATAAAACATTATTTTGTTAACGTAGCTACATACTGAGTCTTGAAATATCAGGTAGACTGATTCCTTCCACTTTAGTCTTCTTTTTCAAAATTGTCTTAGCTATTCTAGTTCCGTTCTTTCTGTATAAATTTTAGATCAGTCATGTCCATATCTACAACAAACATTCCAGGGAGGTACAATTTTGAAAGAATTTACATTGTTTCTACATTCTAAAAGTACATCTTTTCTACATTTTCTACATTGTATCTTCTAATCCATGAACATTGTATATCTTTCCATTTACTTAGATCTTCTTTGATCACTTTCATTAGTGCCGTACACTTTCTAGAATACAAGTACCATACAGAACATATTTTTATTCATGAAAATGACAGTGAATGTGAATTCCCCGATATCTAAGCTATTACACACTTTATTAAAACTATTCTATTTCTCTAATTTAATCTAACCAAAAATGTATTAAAAAGAAAAAAAAATCAATATTATTCACCCTGGAATGTTACTGAGGCATGTCGAAAAACTATAGATAAAAGTAGCACTTTATTTCAAGTTGGCTTTTATAACAACTAATCCCTGAGTTATTGAAGGAAAGGTAGGTCACCAGAATAAGGAAGTACAAAAACAGCAGAGACATAAAAGAAGTCCTTGCTTCTGGTTCTTAAAAAAAAAAAAACACACACACACAAAAAATGAAGAAATAACAAAAGCTGTAATCTTTTAAGGAAACAGAAATCTGGTGATTTTATTCTCCTAAGGTTATGAGCAAAAGCGTTAAATTTTAATTGATCTAATGCTGAAAATCTGGTTCCTACCATTCTTTAAATCCCACTTTTATGGGGCTATATGTACATTTACAGAACAAGGCCAGGGGCCACCTGTGGAAGAGACCATTAATTACTCATAGGCAAGTTCAAGCTGAAGCTGAAGAAAATCAGAACAAGTATACCACAGCCAAAGTACAACCTGGAGTATATTCCACCTGAATTTAGAGACCATCGTGAGAATAGATTTGATGCATTGAACACTCATGACCAAATACCAGACGAATTGTGGAATGACACCAAGGACATCATACATGAAAAAAGCAACAGGTCGTTAAAAAGACAGGAAAGGAAGAAAAGACTAAAACAGATGTCAGAAGAAACTCTGAAACTTGCTCTTGAATGTCAAGTAGCTAAGGCAAACAGAAAAAATAATGAAGTAAGAGAGCTAAAGAGAAGATTTCAAAGGGTGGCTGAAGAAGACAAAGTATTATAATAATATGTGCAAAGACCTAGAGTTAGAAAACCAAAAGGAAAGGACAGGCTGGGCATTTTTCAAGCTGAAAGAACTAAAGAAAAAATTCAAGCCTCGAGTTGCAATATTGAAGGATTCTATGAGAAAAATATTAAACAATGCAGGAAGCATCAAAAGAAGACGGAAGAAATACATACAGTCACTATACCAAAAAGAATTGGCTGACAATCAACCACTTCAAGAGGTAGCATATGATCAGGAACCGATGGTACTGAAGAAAGAGGTCCAAGCTGCACTGAGGAAACTGGCAAAAAACAAGGCTCCAGGAATTGAGGGAATAACAATTGAGATGTTTCAACAAACAGGTGAAGCACTGGAAGTGCTCACTCATCTATCCCAAGAAATCTGGAAGACAGCTACTTGGCCAACCAACTGGAAGAGATCCTTATTTATACTTATTCCAAAGAAAGGTGATCAAACTGAATGCAGTAATTATTGAGCAATATCATTAATATCACACACAAGTAAAATTTTGCTGAAGAGCATTCAAAAGTGGTTGCAGCAGTATATTGACAGGGAACTATCCAAAATTCAAGCAGGATTCAGAAGAGGATGTGGAACAAGCGGTATCACTGCTGATGTCAGACGGGTCCTGGCTGAAAGCAGAGAAAACCAGAAAGATGTTTACCTGCGTTTTACTGACTACGCAAAGGCATTTGACTGTGTGGATCATAACAAATTATGGATAATATTTTGAACAATGAGAATTCCAGAACGCTTAATTGTATTCATGATGAACCCGTATGTAGATCAAGAAGCAGTCATTTGAACAGAAATGCATGATTTAAAGTCAGGAAAAGTGTGTGTGAGGGCTGTAATCTTTCTTCATACTTATTCAATCCGTATGCTGAGCAAATAATCTGAGAAGCTGGACTATATGAAGAAAATAGGGCATCAGGAATGAAGGACGCCTCATTAACAACCTATGTTATACAGATGACACAACCTTGCTTGCTCAAAGTGAAGAGGACTTGAAGCACTTACTGATGAAGATCAAAGACTATAGCCTTCAATATGAATTACGCCTCAATATAGAGAAAACAAAAATTCTCACAACTGGACCAATAAGCAACATCATTTTACTTGGATCCACAATCAACACTCATGGAAGTAGTTGAGAAATCAAATGACATACTGCATTGCACAAATCTGCTACAAAAGACCTCTTTAAAGTGTTAAAAAACAAAGATGCCACCTTGAAGACTAAAGTGCACCTCACCCATGCCATGGTATTTTCAATTGCTTCATATGCATGCAAAACCTCAACAATGAGTACGGAAGACCAAAGAAGAACTGATGCCTTTGAATTATGGTGTTGGCAAAGAATAATTGGATATACCATGGACTGTCAGAAGAATGGACAAATCTGTCTTGAAAGAAATACAGCCAGAATGCTCCTTAGAAGCAAGGATGGGGAGACTTCGTCTCACATACTTTGGACATGCTATCAGGAGGGATCAGTCTCTGGAGAAGGACAACATGCTCGGTAAAGCAGAGGGTCCGTGAAAAAGAGGAAGACCCTCAATGAGATGGATTGACGCAGTGGCTGCAACAATAGGCTCAAGCATAACAACGATTGTGAGGATGGCGCAGGACCGCAGTGCTTCGTTCTGTTGTACACGGGGTCGCTACGAGTCGGAGCCAATTCAGTAGCACTTAACAACAACGACACGGACATTCAACCATAAATTCTTTTAGGACGATATCTAACGAGTACACTGTTGATGTAAAGCTAAAACGTAAAATACACACATATAACAAAATACACACACATAACAAAACAGCAACAATACATACCTTAAGTGGATCTGCTAGCTCTGACAGCTGATTAATTTTCAATTTAATTGCATCGTACTTGTTTTCTGCTTCTATTTTCACACTTTTAAGGGTCTCCATCTTTTCTTTTTGTTGCTCCATATTTTTCTCAACCTGTTTCATTTTGCTTTTATTGTCTTGAGCTTCACCTTCCTGATAACATTTACGGAACAATCAGAGTTAAATAAAACTTATCAAATAGAAAAATAACATCAACAATTCTGAGAGAAGAAACTATTGGTTACAGGCAACTTAGATCAAAGAAAAAATCTAAGTCTGAATTAGAAACCAAGGCAATAAATGGGGCAGAAAAGGAAATTCAAAAAGTATTTTATAAATATACTATTTTTGATGAATGAGTCAGCCCAGCAACTTCTTGAATATTAAAAAAAAATTTAAGATTATTTTAAAAATCTCAATATAACGCTGAAGTGTGAAGTAGCAAAATACAAACACAAAGAACGCTAGAGTTTTTCATACCCTTAATGGAAAATTGGGAAGTACCACAAAACAGATTCATAAATAAGAAGTGATGACATTTAGGAGAAAACTTCAAAAATATTATGCTTGAGGTTATAGTCAAAAGAAATAACTTTTATTTTACCCACACTTTCTTTCAAAATATATCTATGTACATATATATAATATATCTAGTGTATATCAATATATATATTGTGGGGGACAATATTTAGGTACTTGGTAAACAAAAATAATTAAGATAGTCTATACCTTTCAGAAGTTCAGTTTACTAATAAAAAGAATAAAATCAGAAATGAAAATGGAAAAGTAGACCACTAATAAAAAAATGAACACAAATTCTCATTAAACACCATCAGAGCAGGGACTTTTATCAGTTTTGTTCGCTGCTATATTCCCAGCACTTAATACGGTGCCCGGCACAGAGTAGACACTCAATAAATATTGAATTTAACAAGTCTCTATAATCTACCTAATTCACTGTTTACTGTAACTCTGAGACACTAAGCTAAATATCAACTGATGTCTGAAACAAACAAAATAAACAGAGAGCAACAAGTGTGTAGTGAATTAAAATGAACATCATTCACTTGAGGAAAAAAAGAAAATACAAAGATACCAACTATAATTAACTGAAAGATGGTACTGACATCTCTGTCCATTAATACTGATTAACTCTGAAAGTGCCAAAGGTGAAAAACACTATGCTACACAACGTGGTTTGATGGGCCACTGTTCAGAGTACAATTAACATGTTTTGTAAAAGACACAATTATTATGCATTCAAGCTATATTTAACAAACATTAAGGAATGTTAAGGCTATATGCCAGGTAGTTTCTAACTGTTTTATGAATGGAGATAGCAATCCTAAAGATTAGCCTCAATTAAAAGGATTTAATAAAAAGCTAAGAGAAAATGCCCTTAATCTAAATAACCGTTTTTATCCTTTAACATTATACTGAAATTAGAGAAAAGCATCTTACCAAGGTTGCAATATCTACAGACTGGTGTTCTTCTATATTCTCAAGTTCCCGAATTTCTGAAACACCTTTTCTTATTTTCACCTGAAAGAAAAAGAATTTTTTGTAACATAAAAATAAACAAAAGATAAAAGCAAAATTCTAAAAGCTATATGATACAGAAAACTTGTCATCAATGAAAGGGGCATATTAGCATTATTAAATGAACCAAAGGAGGTTATGCATAAATTCTGTCATGGATCACCCTTATTGCTAATCCATCCTCATGCAAAAAAATCATGTAAGTAATTCATTTTAGCATTTACAATGATGACAATGTTGGGTAGAGACAATACTATTTCTGAACCACCTCAAAGTCTTAAGTTATGAAGAGATTACTCAATCCAGCAATTCTCCAGGTATGATCCAAGTACCCTCCATCTGCCCCTCACTGGGGTTTCTAAGGCCTTTTCAGGGGTCTGTGAATTCAAAACTATCTTAATAAAAACACTAAGATATTAT
This sequence comes from Elephas maximus indicus, assembly GCF_024166365.1. Classification (NCBI taxonomy): domain Eukaryota; kingdom Metazoa; phylum Chordata; class Mammalia; order Proboscidea; family Elephantidae; genus Elephas; species Elephas maximus. Next base: position 33,524,824 of record NC_064830.1, read on the forward strand.
TCATCATTTTTACTCACATTTTCTCACAAATACATAGAAGTTTTATAACTACATTATATATAATAATGGTATAGGCTGAATGCAGAAACTGACATGAGAATTCGATTGAATTTAATTAAGCCAGACATTAAAGAAACATAGGAAAATATCAAAAATGTGAATATAATTTTTTTTGTTTTGAAAAAGTCATTTTTTATTAAAAAATGTTATTTATATTAATGGAATGAGTTTAACATTGTCATTTTATATGAACTAGTAAATGTTTTAGTAAATATTTTTAAATTTTGCTTTAATATTTAATAATATAAATATTGACACATATAACCCACATAATAAGAGTTCTTTTAAGAGTGTAAAAGGCCTTGAGACCAAAAAGTTTGAGAACTACTGCTGTAATTAAATAAATGTCAAAACTCCAAAAACTCTGAAGTGATGAGTTGAGAAAAATAAAATGTTTATTATTATTTTACCTTTAAATCTTTATAATGCTGTTGGCAGCTTTTAAGAAGTTCTTCATTGCGTTTAATATCCTTTCCAAGGGCAGACAAATGTTGCTGCAGATTTAGTATCTGGGCCTTCTTATTTTCAACATCATTCTCCAAGTGGCTTGGTGAAAAGGAAAAGATAAAAAATACATTATATCTACTTCTAAATATTATAAATGCTTAAGACCTTAAAAGAAAACAAAAAAAAAAGCTTATTGGTAATAGTTTATATACAAAACCCTATTCAGTGAAACCAGTTCTATAATCCTGTCAAGTTGCTGATAATATAAAGAATGTATTATAAAGACTTCCAAAACAACCTTCTAAACTTAAGTTTTAGTCATTTTATTAACAAGTGTTTATGACATGATCTGTGTGTCAAGCATTGTGCACAGAGGTAGACCAGAGGGAGAACTAGAACTGAGACATGATTCCCAAAAAGGAAAAGGAACAAAAAAAAAAAATCAGGAAATAAACCATAAAAGTTAAATGTGAAAAAGAGATTTTATTCTATGCTATATGTCCATAATATTACAGAAACAAAGTTTTTATCAGCTGGACACACCAAGGGAAAAGATGGAAAGAAATATACAAGGGCGTAGGGGATAAAAACAGAATGGTAAAAATGTGACTCAGCTCAACATTTATTATTGGCAGAACGCTAAGAACACGTGGGGAGTGATGGAGAGAAAAACAATGAAAAAAGATGAGGATAAAGTAAGCAGATGCCAAAGCCATAATGGGCCTTCCATGTCAGCAAAGTCAATAGTGGCCTTTTCCTGCCTGATTCAAGTACCTGTCTTCAAGCTGTGTGCTTGGTGAAGAGAACAACCTTTGCTGTTAAGAAAAACTTGTATCCAGTGGAGTACATGCCATATTTCGCTAAGATGCACATTTCCCCCCATTCTCATGTCTCTGAAATCATTCTCCAGACTACAGTTCAATTAGTAGTACTTTTTCTCTTACTACGGAGCCCTGGTGACTCAGTTGTTAAGAAGCTTGGAGGCTAACCAAAAGGTACGTAGTTCGAATTCACCAGCCGCTCCTTGGAAACCCTATGGGGCAGTTCTACCCTGTCCTATAGGATTGCTATGTGGTGGAACTGATTCTCAACAGCACCAGGTTTATAGCCAAAATAGAGCATCTTAAATTTGATGAAATGTGATAACTATACTACTTTGCTAGATTTTTACATATTAAAAAAAAGCTCAATGTTGGCTGAATGAATGAGAAATAAATGATAAAGTAGGGAAATGAAAACAGTGGTATTTCTGGGGGAAAAAAAAAAAAAAATGGGTCCAGATACAAAAATTTAAAACAGCCTCTTGGGGTTTAGTAAGTTTATTTTATCATACAGAAATATATACCTTTATTAACAATCAACTAGTAATTCTGCTAAGAAAAAAAAAAAAAAAAAACTACCAAGTAAACTTTGAAATTTAAATACGAGACCAAAAATAAAAGCCAGCAAAATGAGCAAAGATAATACTCTACCTTCAAACTTTTTTATAACATATAAGGGAGAAAACAGCACCTATTCTCTGTGCTGACGCTACGAGAGGCCAAAGCCTTATTTACACCCTGTTGTCAGGGGGCCCCAAAATGAAAGGCAAACAGATTGAAATTAGAAGTGGAGGAGTAGCGACCTGCATTCAATTTGCCATCTTTCTGGAATGATGCAACTCGGAGTACCCGTCAGACAGGATAAGGGGCTTGGGCCAAAATGTAAACAGCACATCTGTTCCCTCGCTGAAAGAAATCAGCAGAACTCAACAGTGGGCACGGTGACGTAGCTGACTTACATTCTGAGCTAAGTTCCTTATCTTTTTGTGGACAGGTAAAATACAACATGGAGATCAACCAGTCCAGGGAACACATTTTGAGTAGCACTGTTCTAAAATACTCTCAGCCTAAAATATTGTTGTCAAAGTGATGATGGAAAATAAATGTCAACATAGAATTATACATCCAGCTAAATGATCTTTCAAGACCCAACACTGGGGTAGATTATTCAGTTCATCAGTGAAATAACTACTAAAGGAGTAGTACAGAAGAAACCGAACCCTGAAGGAAGTACTGGAAGTAACACAGTGAAGCTAAAGCTTGATACCAACCTTATTTCAGAATCCACATCTCTGCTTAGGAACTTAGGTCTTGTATTTTCAGATGAATAATAACGTCCAGCAAAAACCTGATCACCATCAGCAGTAAATGCTTCTCTACAATTCTTAGGTGGCTTTTGGGACTGCATTATTGTACGAGCTACCGAGTTATTCTAAAGGAATGGGGGAAAAATACATTTTAAAAACCATGCCAAATACATTTTAAAAATAATGCCAAAGCATTCTTGAAGCACACAATTTCAAAATGTTACCTATTCTTATTAAAGATAATTCAAGTAGTTTTATTTAAACAGTCAAATGAAATAACTCCATGAAGTTAAATAAAAGAACTTCAAAAACAATGTTCAAGATTCAAAGAATCAATACTTTCTAAAAATATTCTTTAGAACAACTTATTCAACAATGCTTTAATTTTAATCTTTCCTGATAAACCGATCAATTTTATTTTTAAATTCTAGTATTGCTATCTATTCTTTTTTCTAAAAGTATTTTGAGTACCTTTCCACGTAAAAAATACTTATTTCAGACCAGTTCATACAGATCTTTTTTAAAATGACTTTTACATCATAGAAAAGATATGCATGAATAGGAAATTCCAGTAAAAGATTAGTACACAGAATTATGTAGGGAGAGCTTGAAAATATTTAAGGCCCAGATGAAGTAAAAAGGGGATTAGGCTTAATCAAGGACTAGTCACGCTCTCTGGGTACAGACCCTTCCAAGAAAACTTCATTATTTTGTTTGAAGCATTGTTCTAAACATCAGAGCCAAAACCACAAATAATTATAACATCAACTTGCAACACATCATACTTTGGATCGCTGATACCATTACTTCTCCCTTTGCACTGCTGAAAAAAATAGATTCTATTAGGGTTATTTTGAATATAGATTTGTTTTCAAGCTCCCTGTCCCTTCTCAGCACATTTTTGCCAACTGATCAAATATGGTGATCTAATCAAATAAGTACATAAAAATACACCCATGAATGCAATATAAATATAGATTTATTTTACAGAGCTCAAAATTAAAAGAAAAAGGATCCATAAAATATGAAGTACTCCTTTTTAAGAGCAGAATAATAAAATATGTACCTGCAAAATCAAATAAAAAATGGATTTGGCAGCCAATCAAGAATGAACAAAATATTTTTATAGCACCACACACAAATAATATCCATTTGTGAAATTATTTCATGAAGCACAGAAATTATCTCAGGAAGTTCTGTGGGTCAGAAAAAGCACAAACCAACCAGCTCTATAAAAATCATTCTATAGATTTTCCTAAGAGGTAAAAATCAATGATGAGACTTATCAACAATTCTCTGATAAAAGAAAGGGAATAAAAATTTATATAACCATCTTTAGTTTTGGAAAATTAAAAATAACACATTGCAAGTATCTGGTCTTACTTTGATTAGCAGCACTGTCTCTATGCCCCTCATGTCAATCAGGCTGTTGGCAACAACTGCATTATCTATTTCTAATGCAGTCAGAACTGTTGGAAACTCCGGATGATGAGCAGCTCTAGGGGACAAAAATACATAAGGGTTAACTTATCAAACAATTTTACACACACGTATGCATATTTTTTAATGGGTGAGTTTATAGATAATAATAAGACCATGGGAAATATCTGATAACCATTGAAAACATATATGTAATAGGTTTATTTTATGTATTTACTTCGCAAACATTTACAGAATACTTACTAGGTGTCAGGTTCTGTTCTAAGCATATTCCAAACGTTAACTCATTTAACCTTCAAAACAACCATATGAACTACATCCTGTTATTCTCTCTTTTTTTTTTTTTTCAGATAGGAAGCTCCAGAGAGTTTAGTAATTTCCCCAAAGTCATAAAGCTAAGCTACAATTTAAACTAGGCAGCTAAGCTCTAGAACCCATACTCACGAACAGTGTATCTGTGGCATGTTATAATTAATAGTAACAATTTCCTTAAACCTTATACTGCTATCATACATAAGAGTCAATTAATTAAAACACAGTTTAAATGGGCAATTTCCCCAATGATGAGATAAGAAAAACTGAAATAAAGATGATTATCATCACAGAGCAAAGATGAGAGAAATTACGTTCTTAGGAATTGTAATTTAGGGCTCCTTAGAGAACATTCAACCTTTCAACTAAAACTTGTACACAACTGAGCCATTAAAAGTGCTGAAGAAGGTACACACCAAGAATAAAATGTACAGAAGCAAAGAATGTCTAGGAAGAATGGTGGGGGCATTCTTAGTGCTCAGTCCTAGAATTCCAAAACAACTAAAATATCTTGGTATATATGTATGTTTTCTACTTATTCATTCATTCAACATGTATTTACTGAGCATCCACTATGTACCAAGTACCATTCTAGAGGATAACATACAGCAGTAAACAAAACAGACTACGTCCCTCTTTTCACAAATCTTACATTTTATTGAAGGGAGACAGATAATGAAAAAGAAAGAAGGGAAAAGTGGCATATTGTCCTTTTTACACAAAAAGTCAGGAAAAGCTCATTAAGGTGACACTGAGCAGGCACCTGAGGAAATGGGAGAGTCACGTAGGCATTTCAGGCTGAGGGAACAGCAATTGCAAAGGCCCTGAAAAGGGTTGTTAGAGAAGCAAGGAGGTCAGTGAGCTGTGGCGAACCTTCTCTCTTGCCTGGCTCTTTAACTTCATTAAGGCTGATCTAAACATTTTCTCCCAAGCCTCACTTTCTTCCTTATCTACCCCAAAACTCACGGCCAATCTGTGAATTATTCTCTCAGCAATACCCTCAATTTCCTCCCCTCCTCTTCTCCTTCCCACCCTAAAAATTCCTAATGCTGTATTAATCCAATACATCCAACCTTCTCCACTCACATCTATATTAGTGAAAAATCCTACTACTACCCTAGGTTTTTCAAAACTTAAGTGGCCTTTGGGCCAGCTTCCTCGCTCATTCTCCTCAACAGCTAGTCTAAACTCTTACACAGGATTATTTTCAAACTTCCTACCCAACTCCTAGAACAAGAACTCATCTACTTCCAAGAAAACTGATTTCATGCCGTACAAAACTTAGCTCAACGGCAAATGCCTTCCTTCCATCATAAAAAACAAAAAAATTTTTTTTTCCATCATAAATACACACAAATACCTCCCATCCACACACCGTACAGCAAACACACACAACCCATCCTAAAGGCTCCCATCTTCCTCCTTCACAAAGCCAACCTGTCAGCTTGTGCTGTCTGCTGTATCCTTCTGTCTCCCATAAGATGTTGCTTTTTCCTGTATTGTCGACTCTACTTCCTTTTCCTTAACAGAAAAACAAGCTCAAGCATCCTCTATCGTCAAAATTTCTATTCATTCTGCTTCCCTTTCCAACCAGTCTAAACTCTCTATTTCTTTTCACTCAAGTCTCTAGAAACAAAGTGATCTTCATCTGTAGCTTCCCACTCATCTCACCATCCACTGTCAATTCAGCTCTTCCTCACTCATTCCACAGAAACTGTTCTTGACCTAGATTGCCAATTGTGGTGATTAAATTCCTTGACATCCCTGCAATATTTAACGATACGTGAATCCTCTTCTAAAAAACTCTCACCTCCTTCCATATCTATAACAACACTCCTAGTTCACCGTCTGAATTTTCCTTCTCAGATCTGGTATCCACTTTTGATCGCCCAATGAATTCGAAAGTTCCAATCTCGGTTCTTTCTGTTCTCATTCATTCTTAGTATTTTTTCCTGGTGGATTTCATTTACTCGTGATACTCAGATACTAACTAGTGATGACTCCTGAAACACTCATGGTGAAGGGAAGAAGAGGGTATCTTCTTCTTAAGCTCTGTTAAACATCCAGATTCATAAAATACCCTAAGTTTCACTTACTATATTTCTAAGTGATTAAAAATACATCGGACAGGAAACTCAATATGCTAGCAGGGCAGGATTAGGCATTCTTCTTTTGTGAGTCCTTGTAGCAGTTTATACAACAGTCCATATGGCTAGCCAGGAGCTGTTTTCATGGGTTCCCAAGTGAGAGTACAGGTATGAGGAGGGTATTCCTCACAAAAGTCAATCTCTCATAACTTCACAGAAATAGCTCCAAGGTCCCCGCAAAAGAAATGACCAATTAAAAGAGTCACTGCACTGGCATCCCACCCGGTATTTAGGCTTCTCTCGGTCCAGATGCAACTAAACTGGCAGGAGTTGTTTTACCATAAGCAATGTTGTCTGGTAACATAGCTGAAATTTCACTTTTATCAGGTTTTTAGAAACCTGTGAGCAGAGCCAGAAATTGAACATACGGTCTCCTGCAGACAGAGAAATCAATTTTCCTACAACTTTCAATAATTATCTCTAGGCTTAAAGCTCAAAATCACGATTCCAAAATAGGACTTGACCTACTTTTGACAAATCCACTTTTACCTTATGCTTCCCCTATATCAACTGACAACACCTGCTTTGTTAGTCCAGCCAGCCAGGAACTTAGGGGTCATTCTTAATTCTTCCTTCTCTCACTTACGTTCAATGAAAAAGTTTTATTGATTTTGTTCTAAATATCTCCTTTATCTGTTCCTTTCTATCACTAATGCAAATGCTACTTTTTGGCAGAATAACTTACAATGTCATGCTTCCATGCATTTTACATACAGAATTCCATGTGCCTAGAAGGCAATTAATCCTTTCTCTTGACAAACTCCTCAGTTAAAACCCTGATTATTTATCATCTCTTCTCTGAATTTCCTGATCTACCTACTAAGATAATTACTCCCTTATCTGAACTACACCTGCATATTATAATTCAGTTTTACCAATGCTGTCAAATAATAAACAAGACTCACTCAGTGTTTGCATACAAATTTACTCAAATACAAGGAACACAGCATTAGATCTATTAACAAACAAAAGCAAAAAAATAGGATTTATAAAAAAAGTAGAGATGGGAGAGGAAAAAAATGCAAAAATACAATTTGGAAATAGGGAGCCTTATATATTAATATGTATATATACATATATATGTACGTATGTGTATCTACTCCTCAACTATCAACTATCTTTTTATCTGACATTTTGCACTGATAACCATAGTAAAAAATCTATCAGACTATTTTGCACATTAATGAGGTAAGTCTGGCAGTAACACTTTCCGTGACCAGTGGGACACAGAGCGTCCACCTATACTTTCCACCTTTGGGGTCCAGAGTGATGTATGCGTCCCATATAACATTTTATGACATGATGTGGTCAGCTTCGATTTTTGCACATCTATTTTCACATAATGACCTGGCCTTTGGAACTTACCCATGTCAATAAGTGAGGAGTGGGTGTATACACAAACACACACACACACACACACACACACACACGCACGCATATTTGTTTGTTTTAAAGTAAAATGATTAGCCAGCAGTTAGCAAGTAAAGAGGCCAGAGTCTGGACAGTGTGCCTTTGAGAAGGTTTGTTAGGGTCATCAAAGAAAATAATTTTAGCTCTTTATGGATTCTGTGACACCTTGAGAGTTTAATTGTAGACAGGCTATCTCTGGGTAATGAATGCCAATGCCCTTCCTTAGGACTTCCATCTTAATTTAGCTAAGTCTGCATCATTTCCCTCATCAGTGTAATTTCTGAGTCATTCTATATCTGTTTAACTGTATTGACTCCTACAACAGACTTTAAGTACCTCAAAAAAGGCAGGGATTATATCTTATTTATCTATGTATCTCCAATGCCTTGAACCAGTGCCTAGACAAAAATTAAAGAAGTGACTCGATGAAATCTTATAAATCAGTACTACGGATATGATTAACAATAAACGTTTTCTAGTTCTAGCTGACCCTCCATATGATTAAGCAATATCAGAAACAGTGTTTAATTACTGATGCCTTACCTGTGTCTTACATCATACATCTCATTCCGAAACTCAGAAACTATTATTTGTGGCCTTGAGGTCCCTGGTGCATAAAATCGCTTCATCAGTGCCTGAAGTACTCTTTCATCAGCATGATTATGGCAACAATAAGCTTGTAGAAGTCCTTTTAAGCAGGATTCAATAGCTAGAGCGAGCTCAGGGTCTCGGAGGTGAATGCACGCTCCTAAATGAATGAAAATTATACTAGGTTTCATAAATATTTATACTGAAATATTAATATAATTATGCTTCATAAATAACTTCAAAATATTTCGTAAGAAGTAGCTGAAATGATATTACAGGTCTTATTTTAACTGAATGGGAAATCCCAACGTGCTCATTGGATACACTGGGGAAAAAAAAAACATCAAATCCTGTGGAAAAATTTCTCTCGCTTGTAATGTAAATCGACAGAGAGCTAGTAAGACCTAGCCTCTCCATGCTGTTTTGAAAATCGACTCAGATTTACAGATTCTTTATTTTCTGTAAAATTAATTCATATTAGGATTTTAGATTTAGAGAGAAAAAAAACTCTCAACCATTTTAAATGAATTTTGATATATAGTATATTTCATTTAAATGAAGAGATATTACCAGAATTCTTAAATACAGTACTTCATTAACAAAGTATATCTCTATTTATAGCATCATTTTCACCTAACAATGTACAGAATTAGAGATACTCCCCAGGAGACTACTGTTTGACTAAAAACTTTTTCTAATCTCATGTATACATACATGAATAATTACATAATCACAGATTTTACAGTTGGAAGGGGCCTTAGGCATCAGGTTGTATAACCCAAGTAGAAGCTGAGAAAGAAAACCCAGGTGACTGTTCTTTCGAGTATATTTTGATGTCACTGGCTTTTCTGATTTATCACTTATATTCAAATGAGTTCATTCATTTATTTGTTCATTTGTTCATAAATACATGAGAAAAATCAGAACCAGACTATTCAACTCTATAATTATTTTTTTTTTTTAAAAAACTTCTCTTTCTTTTGGTTACTTTATGCTTTAAAAATACAAACAGAAAACTATAAAGTTTAAATTGGTTTTATCATTATTAAAATATATACTATTAAAGTCTACATATAACTAGATAGTTTGTAACAAAGTTTTAAAACTAAATTCAACAGACTCCTTTCTCAAATAAAAATTTAATTTCTAATTATTATATCCTGACTAAATAATGATAAATACCTAAAGGGCCTACAGGTTTACAGGTAAAAAGTCCTTGTCTATAAGCATCATCTATTGCTTTAAGAAGAGCTGGAACATTAGGGCCGAATCTTTTCAGTTGATCAGTTTTACTATCTTTCAATTCTTTCAGTTGTCTCTGGTTATCGGTCAGCATACGCTTCACATCTAATTCTTCTCTCCTAAAAAATACAGTGGAAAAACAAAACGCTTAGGAGATAATTATACAAAAAATACTCTGCCCTTGCCTATAACACCTTGATACCAATGAATGACCCAGCTACCCTAAGAACTAAAAGCAGAAGTCTTATTCGAAAATAATTCTGTTACAAGAAAAAAACAGAAGTTCTCAAAGCTTGGCATGGAAAAGTGATGTAACAGTGATAAACTAGGAATTCTACTGCTCAAATCCACAAGTTTAAGAAAAGACTTGGAAAAGTGACTTTTTAAAAGAAAAAACTATGTTTTCTCTCCTCATATAAAAAGCAAAACTGTATGATGTTCAAGTAATTAAAAAATATCATCCTAGGGATGTCACACTTACTTAATTCTGTTATGTTCTTCTTTGTCCTTTTCTATGGCTTGCTGAAATTGCTCAATCTCTTGATTAACTGAATTTTCTTGATCCTGTAAGACCTTTACTTTCCCTTTAAGCCAGGATATTTTTTTTTGTCTTTCCAATCGTTCAGGTTCCAAAGACTGATCAGTACTATCAGCAAATAATCCAAAATAGAAAATGTTATACGAAAAACCTAATATTTAAAATAACATATATAAACCGACACAACAAAATTATTTTAGCAACAATACAGAAAATATAATACTGCATTTCACCTAGATTATTACACAATGAGGTAATCACGAACATTGTAAAGTAACTATCCCACCTTTTTTTCAGTTCTTCTATTCTTTTACAAAGCTGCTCATCATCCTTCTTTAACGCTTTATATTCGTTTAGGGAACAGTTATATAAAACCTAACAAAAATTAGACACATGTTAGTAAAATAAGAAAATAGACCACTCAGATACATTTTTGCCAAATCTTCAAAATCAGAGGCTGAATAGACACAGAAATATATTTTTAAAATAAAATACATAAATGGCCATTTGAAACCATTACATATTTTTAAGTCTGAAAGCAAAACAGATTTCAACCCAATTACAAAACCTCCGCTTATAAAAACAGATGAACAGTATTTATATTTGACAATAAGTTTATAATAGTCTAGTTAAAAACTTTCTCTCACCTCAGCTTCATTATAGGCCCTTTTCTTAGCAGTAACATCTGCTTTCAATGCCATACATTCTGGTGCACGTGCATTTGTCTCTTGACTAATCTTTTCTAGTTTATCTTGAATATCCTTATACTTTTTTTCTGCTTCATTAAGTCTGACCTTTAAGAAAAGAGTAACATTGTTGGGGCATATTCTATTCTTCCTCGAAAGAGAAAAACCAAAAAAAAAAAAAAAAGCTCATATTCCACTAAAAAATTTAATTTTTCTTTGACAAAGTAAACCCAAGACATTAGATAAGCAAATATAATTATATAAAACACCAAAATACAATTTAATTTTAACCTTACATGTATTCAACAAGTGTGCTATCCTCTGGGGATAAAAGATACAATAACAAATGTTCTCAAGTAACACAATTAAAAGTAGATAACCACAATTTGGCAGAGAAATAGACACGCAAGCTGGTAATACAGAAAAAGAACTGCTTAAATAGGGTTATCCATTTATAATAGTGGAAGTGCAAAGAAAGAACCCCATAAGTCTGCCAGAAAAAGTCAGGAATGCCTTCTGAGAAGTGTTTGACCTAAGACTTGAAAGATTAATTGAAATACACCAGGACACAAGTTGAGGAAGAGTGTCAGAGGCAGGCTGAAGAGCATGTACAAAGGCATTAATACCTATTAAAAGTATGTACTGCTAGAATTTAAACTGAGAAGGCCCTGGTGGGAAATGAGATGAAGGGGTAGTAGAGGACCTTGAATCTCATAACAAACAGATTACAAATTACATCTCTAAAAAATATGAGTCCACTTAGCTAGGTCATGATTCCCAGTATCATGTGGCTGTCCTCCGCTTTGTGATGTAATGTAACTCCTAACCTCTGTATATTAATGAGGAAGGATTAGTGTGGGGTGTATCTTGAGTCAGCCTTACTCAAGTCACACCTTTTGTCTTGCAAAATATAAATGGAGAGAGAAGTGAGCAGAGAGGAGAGGGGCCTCACTGCCACCAAGAAACAAGAGCCTGGAGGGGACCATGTTCTTTGGATCTGAGGTCCCTGCCCTGAGAACCTCCTAGACCCAGGGCTTCCATAATGATCTCCAAGGAACACTGGGCCCAGAGGTGCTGAAAGGAAATAAGGGCCTTCTCCCCAGAGGTGACAGAGAAAGGCTTCTCCTAAAGCTGGCACCCTGAATTCAGACTCTCAGCCTCCTAAACTATTAGAAAAAATTTCTGTTTGTTGAAGCCATCCACTTGTGATATTCCTGTTACAGCAGCACTAGATAACTAAGACAGCATCTATTCCACTTTTAGACTGGGAGGAAAGTAATATAAGGCCTCCCCTATGACAAGCTGAGAAATGAGGCTGAGAAGAAAAAAATGTTTGGCAAACATTTCAGAATTTTCTCTTATAAGTGACAATTTGAAGTGACGGAGGCAGGAATGGTTGCACTTTCATTTACTACCTCAGAGAGAATAAGAAACTCAGTCCAGAAAACAAAGATAGTAGCAGTTTTTACACAGGCTCTTAGATGTCAGGTTGAAACTAACATTAACAAACTGTCTTCTATATGTGCTCTACCTAATCCTATTAAATCCTCTGACAGGCAATCGTGGTTCTGGGCCCTAAACCTCAGGTCCCTTAAAGTTCCGTTAATAATCTCTGGGCATAGATGTCAGTTGTGATTCTTAGCTTTAATGATATTTTAACTATTATCCTAGCACCCCTTTTTCCTTAAGTCATTTTGTGTTTCAGTTCCTTAAAGAGCTCAAAACTAAAAGCTTCATCTTCTAGCAATTCTGGTCAGTAACAAAGTATCACTGCCCACATATGCATGAATTTTATAGGAGTTCTACATCCCTGGCCTCAGACAGGCTGATCACATTCAAATACAGTATTGTTTCGGAAAGACAGTTCCCACGTAGTCTTCAGGCCAAAGTTTAGATTTGCTTCACTGAAGCAACAAGTTCAAATACAGATAAACACATACGTTCAAACTGCCACCTTTACAGGTCAAAAATAATCTAAAACAGCAATTTTGTATGATTCAACCTAATAAACTGCAATTACTTGCTGTTCTTCCATTTTCCTGTCAAGTCTGGCAGCACGCTCTTCTCCTATTTTGATATTATCTCTGATAGCATTCAATTGCTTTTCGATTTCATTGACCTAAAAAGAAATTATACAGTAAATCATTTATAAGACTAACTATAACCAAATATATTCTATTTTTACAAATATATGTGAACAAATAATTAAGTGAAAATTACCACTGCCCAAGCCATTTCATGTTTCAAGTATTCCAAGTTAGTTTTCATTGTACTTAAACCAGCTATACTTTGAAAACGTTCTTCTTTCTCCAAACACTGGCGCTTTAGTTCAGTAAGTCGCTTAAAAAAGAAAAAAGGATATAATTGTCATTAACATTAAAATGACAAGATTTTGGCATATAAATGCCTTTTGACTACAATGTCTAAACAAGCACTACAGAAAGATTTGTTATGAAATGACTTCTTTAAAGCACAAATAAAAATAAGTTTGTTCCTTAGTATACTTCTTCCTAATTTCTGCACTAAAAACTGGCCAAGTATTCTTCAGATGAAGAAGAGCAAATGAATAAAGGATTTAAGATCACACAAATATAGACAAATCCCAAAACAGTTTCCCATTTTCTTTCTTGATTTCATATCTGATAGACAAACTGGTCTGTTCTTCCTGACAAAGTATACTCAGTATTCATTCCAAAGGTAATGGAGGGATCTGAAGGCGTTTCTTTCCAAAATTCAAAAACTTAAAATTTTTTCCTGTCTAAGTCCTCTCTTAATGACCTTGTAAATAAAATGACCAAACACATATTAAATATCTATGATATTGGAACCGCTTCTAAACTGGCTCCTCAACGTCCTATTCTTCACATTTGGCAGGCAGTCTCCCCACTCCATTCATGTGTACTATGTTCAACTATGGTCAAGTAGAGGGTCAGCAAAAAGAGGAAGACCCTCAATGAGATGGACTGACACAGTGGCTGCAACAATGGGTTCAAACAGCAATGATTATGAAGACAGCACAGGACCGGAGAGTGTTTCTTTCTGTTGTACACAGAGTTGCTGTGAGTCAGAACCAACTCGACGGCACCTAACAACAACATATTTAGCTAGTACCTTAACACTGTAGATCACACTATGCTTCCCTATCCAATTCACTTTCCTATTCTTCAGGATTATTCCAACCTATTACCACTGTGTTCAAAACTCATACACCCCAGCCAGCCTCTTTTCTCAATCATCTTCTCTGCCTCCTGCTTTAGAGAATTTAGAAGGCATCAGAGGGAAACTTCCTCCAACTTCCAACCTTATCTACGAATCTACGGGAGTCATCTCTTCCTCCTGCTATAACACAAAAGGTGGCCAGGTTACACACTTAAATCCAGTCGCCACTCCTACCTATATTCTGGACCCTATTTCCCTTCTGCCGTGTCAATGGGTCTAAATTCATTGATTTTCCCATCCCATCTTTTAACCTTTATTTCCACTTCTCCCTCTTCACTGACTCCTCCCTTCCATTATCATGTTTAAATCTTTATTTGCTTATCTTTTCCACTTATAAACAAAGCCACAACTGCCCATCTCTTGCCACCACTTTCTCTTCTAAAATTATTCTTCCGACTCTATCCAAGCTTCTTGCAAATTCCCTCTGTCTCCTTCAATACCTATTTTTCAGCCTCACAATCTATTTGGCATTTGCTTTCATCACTACAGAAAAGAATCTTGTCACAGTCATCTATGAAGATTATGCCACCAAATTCAATGAGTACCTGTGATTCCTCGTGATGTTTGACTTTTCAGTACCGCTGACACTTGTGACCACCTCCTTTTCAAACTCTCTCTGCCCTTGGCTTCCATGAGCATTCTTATGGCTCAGGCCTGGCCTCACTTCTCCTTTCCTCCTGGGTGATCTCAGTCATCCCCATGGCTTAGATACCAACAACACACTAATGACTTCCAAACATTTACTGAGGCCAGACTTTATTTCTCCATTCCAGACTCTTACCTGCAAATTCTCACTTCACATTTCCACTTGGATGTTTTACAAGCACCTTAAAATTAACGTGCTCAAAACCGAACTTAGCGTTTTTCAGTAAAAAAAAAAAAAAAATTTTTTTTTTTTCCCTATTTCAAACTTACTTCACTCAGGTCATTAATCTGGAGGTCATTCAGCCACCCCTAAATGCCTTCTCTCTCACCCTTACCCCTTGTCTCCTACACAACATCTGCCCAAATCATTTCAAAACTCTTCTCTGCATTACTACTACCACTAGCCTGACTTAAGCCATCATCACCTCTTTGGACAACGACCATACCTTCCTAACTGCTCTCTCTACATCTATTTGTTCCTTACAGCAAACCATTCTCTTCTGCAAGGTCCTCCATAACCTGGTCTCTTATCTCTCACTCCTAAATTCTTCACTCTAGCTAATCTGGAATTCTTTCAATTTTTAAAAAATATCATGAGCTCTCTTGCCCAAGAATTCAACCACGCTATTTCCGGAGCACCCTTCCTTACTCTCACCATTCTTTGCCTGCTATTATTCATCCTTCAGTTTCACCTTAGACATCAATCACTTCCTGAATGACTCCCGCCCTCCTCCATCATCTTCACTCGCTGCTGTGAGTACTCTATCAGATGCTTTTGCACCAACCTAGTCTACAGCTTGCTTAGTATTACTTACCACACTCAAATTAGTTAATACCTGTTTCCTTCTGCAGAGCTAAGTCTATAACCTCAAGAATCCTGGTATTTACAAGCCATGATATGCCCACAACCAAAGCAAAATTCCAGGCACAAGGTAGGAACTTAATATTTGTTGACTGAATGACCTCTAGTTTCTAACCATCACATACTATTTCTTAAAGATTTAACTATTCAAACCCAGAGTTTAAGAATATAGAGCATTTAATTAATGAGGAAAAAGTTCTTGTTTGAGCCCAAGCTATCTGAAGCAAAAAGAGATTTCTTCAATGTCCTGATTTATTATTTTTAAAATAATAAATGGAACATATACTATGTGCTTATTTGTCCAAATATGCACATATTTCCTATATACTGTCCTATAGGAAATCAACTCCATGGCAACGGGTTTTTATGGGTTTGTTTGAATATAAAAATGTTTCCTTTCACTAAAAACAGTGATACTCCAAGGAAGTATACTGTATTAATCTTGTGGTTTACAATACCTCCATGCACACCTTCACACACCCAGGTTTGAAAGGTTAATGCATGAAAACAAAAACAAACCCGTTGCCGTCGAGCTGACTCTGACTCATAGTGACCCCACACTACAGAAGAGAACTACCCCACAGGGTTTCCCAGGAGCAGCTGGCGGATTCAAACTGCCCATCTCTTGGTTAGTACCCGCATGCTTAACCACAGTACCAATGCTCATCCTTGCTTCTGAGCTTTCACTTAATGAATCACACACCTACAGGTCTAATTTTAAAATTCACATTCCTCAAAAACTTGTAAAAGGATCAACATAGCATTTAATAAATTTGACTTGGGTTAGTCATTAGCACAATTCTCTCTCAAAGGATAGGTTAAGAAACTGCTGAAAGTTCAAATGGTTTTAAGATACTGCCCTATCCTCCATGAATTTATCATCTAATAGAGGAAGTAAGATATGTACTATCATTACTACCAAGCAAAAAGGTAAAGGCTAATAAATATCCTAAAAAGAAAAAATGTTAATAGTTTATATATATGAAATAATATACATAAACTGATTCATACATACAATTTTATATTACAGTTTACCTTAAGTACCCTAAGAATTTGGTTAACCTCAAAGATTTATATCAACTGTTTACAAACCTCTTCTCCTTGATTTATCTGCTCCTTTGTTCTTTCTTTTGTTTCCATAATATACGAGTAATCTTCCTTCATCTGTTCAAGTTGGGTTGCTTTCATGAAGAACTGTATCAACAATAAAAACAAAGGAACAATAAAAACTTGCAAAGAACTGTAAAAAAGGAATCTGGTCTCTAAAAAATAACTTTAGACCAATTACGTAAAAAGCCACTAAAAACATACTTAAGCAGGTACAGATAAACACAAAAGAACACGTCTTATTTCAGATGCAAAATTAGTTTACTTAACCTGCTATGTTTACAACTACATGTTCATTGCAAAAGCTCTTAAAAATCCATGGGGAAAAAAAAAATATCTTTTGGTGTGATAGGTCCCGTTTTGAAAGCTTGTTTTCACTGATTCTTCCACTCTTCAGGTAAAACCAACATTTGCATTTTTGATCATAGCCGAGCTCAAATTTTTAGAATAGGAAATATCAAAACCCATTAAAAAAGTTAGACAAATAAATTTTAATAGGAATCAAATATATTGTTTGCTTTTTAATATTAAAATAGTTTAGGGTTTAAAAGTTATTATATATGTATGGCCAATTGTTCCCTTCCTTAAAGATTAGTATTGGAAAATAACCCAAAAAGTGAAAATAAGAATTTACCAAGGAAATTACATTCCCATCCAACTTAACAATTTCCTAATTTAGTCCTATGATATTACTTGAAATAGCTGGCTTTAAAAAAAAAATCCATTATGTGAACAAGAGTAATGTTTGGTATTTACACTGAGTCTATAAATGTATTCTTTTTTGGCAGGTTTATATTTACTTTGGTGCCCCTTACTTTGTATTTGTCTCCCTCATTTTTAGACTGCAAGAACTGCTTGCTCATCTCTTGTGTTAAAACAGAAACTGGATTATCTACCTGAAACAAACAAACAAAAAGATCATTTTTTTTAATATTTCACTCTAGAGCTTTAAAGTTAAATGAACTAAAATACATACTATAAGTGACCTATGGAGCAATCAAGGAGGCTGAGCACTAGCCAAAGTTTACAGCATTAAGGTAAACATATAAAAAGAAAATGTTAGAAATTTTTAACACAGAGAAAATGTTTCAAATTTTTATAACAAAATAAATAAATACTATTGTTGTTGTTAGCTGTCGATTCGGCTCCAACTCACAGTGGTCCCGTGTACAACAGAATGCAGTGTCTCCTGGTCATGCACCATCTTCACAAGTCCACCCTTGTGGCCACTGTGTATTTGCAGTGCCTCCCAACTCAGGGGGCTCATCTTCCAGCACTGTATCAGACAACATTCTGTTGTGCCATAGGGTTTTCACTGGCTAATTTTCAGAAGTAGCTCATAAGGCCTTTCTTCCAAGTCTGTCTTAATCTGGAATCTCTGCTGAAACCTGTCCACCATGATGACCCTGCTGGTTAGTATTTGAAAAACCAGTGGCATAGTTTCCAGCCTCAAAGCAACACACCAAGCTGCCACAGTATGACAAAGTAGCAGGCGGGTGGTGAAGTAATACTATTGTCAGTGGACTCAAACGTGAAGTTGGGCACAGGACCAGGCAACGTTTCCTCCTGTTATACATAGGTCACCATAAGCTGGAGCTGACTTGATGGCAACTAATAACAACAACATCATCAAAATGAAATATTCTGCCATCACATGAAGGCACAGGCACAAGAATGTCCTGAAGAAGCTTTTTCGTTAGAAAATTTTTCGTTTCTTCCACCTGTTTTATAGAATATCACTATTATGCCACTGTTTAATCATAGAAAAAGAGAGTGGGAAAATAACAGGATGGGAGTTAGCTGACCTGGGTTCCTATTCCGGCTCTGTCTCCAACCTCCTAGAAAGCTTTGGGCAAGCTGGTTATCATATTTTTTGCAAATAACGCGCCCTCACATATAATGCGCAGCATAGCTCGCTTACGAAAATACCAAGAAGGGGGTTGCGTGGTTGGTAAAAAATGTATAACACATACGTTATTTGCATACAATATGGTAGCTTCTCCAATTAAACACAAAAAATGCCCAATTGGTTATTTCCAGTCAGAATTATGACTAGTATTTTTCTTATTGCAGTTCTTCAAATTTTCCATTTGTCTTCATTTATTTATGAGGATATTTTGAAACAAATGGAAATACTGTGTTTTTGGTTTTTTTTTTTTGTAGGGGGAGTCATTTTATGTAAGCCATTAGCTGAATTAAACTGCCTTTGGCTAGCAAGTTAAGACTATCAAAGTATAGCTGGAAAATATAAAAGAAAAAACTTGTTTCAAAAAGGTTCAGGGTTGTTGCTCAATTATCTTTGGTAGTAAGCAATTTAGATTTTAGAAAAGAACCTTGTTCACAGGCTACAGATCAATTATTTAAACTAGAATAAATGCTGATTCAGTATAAATGAAAATTTTAAACCCCTTCATTTTTACTATCAGAAAAATGCTATACCAATGGTTTAAAAATACCTTTTAAGTAAAATGATGGGTCTACCTTCCGAGATAATGAAAAGCACTTACGCAGTTATTAAGCAACCTCTACATATATCACATTTTTCAGACTATATAGGTAGACCAGACTGACTGCCAGGTTTTTTACAATGCCTGCCTGATAGCTTCATTTCACACTATACCTGACTTTTTAATAGTAAAACCTAATGGGCGAGCTTTAAAGAGAGGCATTTAATCACCAAATTTGGATTAACAGCTTCACCAAAGTTCATATTCTTTTCTCTACACTCTTGGTCCTTTCTGAAACGGCGCTCCTAGTCCCTAAACTACTCTAGAGATTCTTTAAGAAACTTGTAGCTTTACCTGTCAGGACCCCAGAGCAAGCAAAAGACAAGCATCAACAAGTGAACTTCAGAGTAAGGATAAGCAGGCAAAGGGACAAATATGAGCAAGTACTTAAAGAATTACTCTCTTCCTGCCTAGCTACCTAGACCAGCACTGTCTATTAGAAATATAATGTATAACCCACACATATAATTTTAAATTTTCTAGTAGCCACGTTTATAAAAAAAAAAAAATAGGTAAAATTTTAGTAATACACTTTTAATCTACAACATCTGAAATGTTATCGTTTTTAACATGTAATCATTACAAAAAATTGCACTATTCCTTTATATTATGTCTTCAAAATCCAGTGTGGTTTTTTTTTAATGTGCTTTAAGTGAAAGTTTACAATTCAAGTCAGTTTCTCATACAAAAACTTATACACACGTTGTCATGCGATCTTAGCTGCTCACCCTACAATGTGACAGCTCACTTCTCTCCACCCTGTATTTCCTGTGTCCATTCAACCAGCTCCTGTCTCCCTCTGCCTGCTCATCTCACCTCCAGACAGGAACTGCCCATATAGTCTCATATGTCTACTTCAGCCAAGAAGCACACTCCTCGCCAGTATCATTTTATGTCTTATAGTCCAGTCTAATCTTTGTCTGAAGAGTTGGCTTTGAGAATGGTTTTAGTTTTGGACTAACAGAGAGTCTGGGCCTCTGGTGGTTCCTCCAGTCTCAGTCAGATCATTAAGTCTGGTCATTTCACTATAATTTGAGGTCTGACCAGTGTGTATTTTGAAGCATATCTCAATTCAGGCTACCCACATTTCAAGTGCTCAATATCCACCTGTGTCTAGTGGCTACTGTATTGGACAGCACAGCTCTAAACCTTCCATATTTTAAACAATGAACATTTAGTTGTGAACTAACTGAGCCATGGAAGAAGAGGACTAAAGAGATTATAATAACAATCTTCAAATATTTCAAGAGAGAATTAATGTTTTATATTCCTAAAGGGAGTGGTAGCTTAGAGAAACAGGCTTCATTAGCCTTTCCACATAATGAGAACTTTCTAATAAGTACAACTGTCCACAGAGCAATAAGAAGCCTCCAGCAGAGGTGACCTCCCCACCACAAACCATTCCAGCACAAACTAAAGTAACATTTGGTGGGGATTCCACATAGAGTAAGCATGGAATGTGGAAACTATACTGGGTGCCCTTCAAGATTCTCCCTACACCTATGATTCTATAAACTCTAACTTTTGGTTTCCTGATCTTGCTTAATAAATTGAATTCCACTATCCTGTATTCCAGTCTGAAGGTGATCTGCTGTATCTGCTTGTCTCTAGATTTTAATAATTATTCTTCTAACCCTGCATAGTCTATTATGGAAGCCATTAGCCACATCTGACTATTTTTATTTAAAAATTGAACTCCTCAGTCATACTAGCCACATTTCAAGTGCTCAATAGCTACACGTGGCTAGTGGTTACCTCAATGGGTAACCACTACCCATTTCTACCACCACAGAAAGTTCTTCTGACAACTTTGTTCTAAGCCAAACTGAGAAAGTGATCCATACTCTTAATTGTTCTTTTTCCTTGATGACTAGTCTTGGTGTTCTTAAAAGTGGAATGAGGTAGCATTGTACAACGAATAGAACACTAAATGAAACAGAGCTTCCTGAGTCCTAATCCAGGCTGTACCAGTAACCACCTAGACAACCTAGCCAAAATCAAAAAACCATTGTCGCCAAGTTGACTCCGACTCATAGCCACTCTATAGGACAGAGTAGAGCTGCGCTGTAGGGTTTCCAAGGAGCAGCTGGTAGATTCAAACTGCTGATCTTTTGGTTAGAAGTCAAGCTCTGAACCACTGCGCCACCAGGGTTCCAAGTACAAATAAGTTCACTTTTTCTGATTCCCAGTTTCTCACCTGCAAAATAAAGGGTGAGGGTCTGGATTAGACGACCTCTAAAGACAATGCCAATGTTAATGTCATAAGACTATATGTGCCCTATTTCTAATTAACTCTGCCAAAGCATCTCAGCAAAAGGACCCAAGCCTTGTCCCTACAGCTGTGATTAATAACTCCGAAAAGCATAGAAAAATGGTTTATCTTTCTGGAATAAATGTGCTTTCTTGAAGAATTTAGCAACCAAGTTTAGGAAACTATGATGCTGTTCTGAGTACGGTAGCAGAGACTAATGCAACGTTACAGCCTTATTAACACAAATGTAGAACATACAGGTACAGACTAGATGTTCTGAACTGCTCTATCAAATTAAAGATGTTACATATGTTGGAAATTTCTGTTGAGTTGGTAAATCTTAAAGACCTTCATTAATAATAATTATACATATCCATCCCAGTGGTCAACCTACTTAAAAAAGGCCATTTTAATTCATTCTATACTATAAGTGAAATCACAACAAAAAACCACTTGCATGAATTAATCTGAAACACAAATTTGACAATTACCTGTATGTTAAAATGATCAAGAATTGCAATCAGCTCTTCTTTCTTAGTAGAAACCACAGCCCCTGGTTATGAGAAATGTAATAAAATATGTTTTATTATGGCAATAACACTGTTTCTAGGACAATAATATAGAAATAAATATTTATAAAATGTAAATATTAAGAAAGGTACCACTGAGGTACACATAAATCTGAATGAACTAGGGTTGCCTTCTAATCATGGCACAAGTACAAGAGTAGGAATCAGCACACAGATGCAGTGATAGTGTCCTTCTTCTTCCCATGGCTAAACATTGTGCTCCTCACCTATCTCTTCTTTTCAGTAACTTTTAATATCTACCTCTTCCTTTATGTCATTTCCACATTTTGGTAGCTATCTCTTTCCACATGCTATACAAACTACAGAGGAAAAAGGGGGTCCACAAGAACAAAGTGGCATATAGCCTGTTTCAAACCAACAACAATTCTTCTAACTGTGGATTTGCTTCTAGAATGGTAGGACAACTATGTTAACATATGAACATACACCTCATACGTAGTACGGACAAATCAATCACCTCACAAGAAAGAGGCTGCAGAAGACTGACAACTTTCCTTTCAATGAATACCAGCACAATCACTTACTCTTTTTAATTGGATATTTACTAATATTTTATATGAAATAAAAAGAAATTCACGACAAACCTGTTGCACTTTTTAGTTTATAAGATCGGCTTCCATCCATACTGATGTGCTGTTGCACAATTATAGAGTCACCATAAACGTTTGCCCTGTACGCGTCATCTCCTCTGTTCCTTAACGTTACTGAGATATCTGCTGAGCTAAAACAATGAGAGTAAGCTAAGTCACATGCAGGTAGACTGCAATGACAATACTAGGTCCTTACTTAGAATTTTCAAATATTTTTAAACCCCCCAAGTAATTTGACTAATCCATCTGAAAATTAGCTTTCTATCAGCAACTGATAGCTGTTTGTCTACTACAGAATGATGTTAAAGGTATTATGTCTAATAAAATAGTAAAGCTGGGATTAAGAAAAAGCTTTATAAGGGGAGATAAGAGGGTAGAGGGGGTCAGAAGTGGCCGAATGGACACGAGAAGAGGGAGTGGAGGGAAGGAATGTACTGTCTCATTAGGGTGAGAGCAACTAGGAGTATTTTGCAAGGTGTTTATAAATTTTTGTATGAGAGCCCGACCTGATTCGTAAATTTTCACTTAACGTACAATAAAAATAAAAAAGAAAAAGCTTTATAAAAGATACTTGCCTATTCTATCCATAACAGAAATACTACATTCACACAAAAAACATAAAATTTTGGTCACTGTAAATTGCATGGATAAGTAATATATTTTGCTACGGGGATTGTGCAGTAATATAATGCTACTCTGAATTCCATAATCAAGTATCATGCTAACAGTAGGCCTTTAAGAATCTACTGATGAAGTAAAAATTGTAGTAAAGTAACATTTTCCAACAGGATTAGAAACAATTTTAATTTTTCGATTACAATAAAAAAAGCAAATTATATGATCCTAAAAAATGTAAAATAAATCTCAAATTTTTTAAAGCTTTGTTGATATCACTAAAGATTTAAAAATAGTACTATAATGCAGCTAAACACACATGTGAATGTTAAGAGTGTAAATCTTCCTAACTGATAGCCTCTGTCACAGTTTTTAAAGTTTGAAAGCTTAAAACATGATAGTCATGTATATTTTAAGATATTATACTGAAAAATCAATCTCTATTAAATTTCAGTTTACATTTTAAGCTGTTTTTCTTCTCTAACTTCTGTTAAAATAAGATTTTGTAGAAAAGAGAGAAAAGAGGTGTTGATGCAGGACAACAGTATATACATCTTATAATTTCCTTAAACATAAAAGGAGACAAGCACCACAGGCTACACGACCCTCAGACCAAAAGAACTAAATGGTGCCCAGCTGCCACTACTGACCATTCTGACCAGAATCACAATAAAGGGTCCCAGGCAGAGTGGGAGAAAAACGTAGAACAAAAAATCAAATTCGTAAAAATTAAGATCAGACTTACTGGCCTGGTAGAGACTGGAGGAACCCCCCAAGACTATGGCCCGAAGATGCCCCTCTCTCTTGGAACTGTAGCCATTCCCAGAAACTACCTTCTAACCAAGAAACAGACAGGCCTATAAAATAAATGGTAAGACCTAAAAAGAATGTGTTCTGTGGAACAAACAATTACATGAAACCAAAAGGGCAACACTTGCCCAAAAGTAAAGGTGAAAAGACAGTAAAGGGTAGAAAAGCCAGACAAAAGCAAACAGGGAACCCAGGACAAAGTGCCGACACAGTGTGGGGATGGCAACCAACATTACGAGACATTTTGTGTACAATTTGTTGAATGTGAAATTAATTTGCTTTGTAAATTTTCACCAAAACACAATATTAAAAAAAAAAGGTAGTTAATGTTTTATCTGGTTCATATGAGCATCTTCCAGTATGCTAAAGTCCTTAAATGTAAAACTGTTCTAATTAGTAATTAAATAGAATCTTTACTAGAACACACCTGCTTTCATGAATTTGTAATTGGACTACCAAACTGTTCCCGTATGCAGGAAATATGGAAAAAAATACTGAAGATGAACTTCACTGTACAATACTGATATTCCAGTAGACACACTGAGGTGTTTGCTTAGCTCTTGCTTCCCCATTCTCGTCTTTGCAAGTGCCCTAGCAGAGAGAGGGGACTGAGAAAGATGTATCTTCACAAAGTAATGCCTCCTAATAAGAGCTGGGCTGTTAACCAAGAGATTGGCAGTTCAAATCCACTAGCTGCTCCTTGGAAACCCTATGGGGCAGTTCTACTCTGTCCTTTAGGGTCAACTTGACGATGACGGGTTTGGTTTGGTTATGCTGCCCTCCAAGGATTGAGCTAGACATAAAAACCTGACCCTAACTGAGCCAAACAGATTCTCTTCCATAAAAATTCAAATTAAAGGCCCCATAACAGTTAAATGGGGAAGACAGTCTTTTTAACAAATGGTGCTGGCATAACTGGATATCTATCTGCAAAAAAACGAAAAAAGACCCATACCTCACTCCATGTACGAAAACGAGCTCAAAATGGATCAAAGACCTAAAATCTAAAACGATAAAGATCATGGAAGAAAAAATAGGGACAATGTTAGGAGCCCTAATACATGGCATAAACAGTATACAAAACATTACTAACAATGCAGAAGGAAAACTAGATAACTGGGGGCTCCTAAAAATCAAACACCTATGCCCATCCAAAGACTTCACCAAAAGAGCAAAAAGATTACCTACAGATTGGGAAAAAGTTTTTAGCTATGACATTTCCGATTAGCACCTGATCTGTAAAATCTACACGATGCTGCAAAAACTCAACTACAAGAAGACAAATAACCCAATTAAAAAATGGGCATAAAGAAGACATTCAGGTAGCTAACAGATACATGAGGAAATGCTCATGATCATTAGCCATTAGAGAAATGCAAATCAAAACCACAATGAGATTTCATCTCACTCCAACAGAGCTGGCATTAATCCAAAAAACACAAAACAATAAATGTTTGAGAGGCTGTGGAGAGACTGGAACACATATACACTGCTGGTGGGAATGTAAAATGGTACATCCACTTTGGAAATTGATTTGGCGCTTCCTTAAAAAGCTAGAAGTAGAACTACCATACGATCCAGCAAACCTACTCCTTGGAATATATCCTAGAGAAATAAAAGCCTTTACACAAACAGACATATGCACACCCATGTTCACTACAGCACTGTTTACAATAGCAAAAAGATGGAAGCAACCAAGGTGCCCATCAACGGATGAATGGATAAATTATGGTATATTCACACAATGGAATACTGTGCATCGATAAAGAACAATGATGAATCTGTGAAACATTTCATAACATGGAGGAACCTGGAACGCATTATGCTGAGTGAAATGAGTCAGCTGCAAAAGAACAAATATTGTATAAGACCACTATTATAAGAACTCTAGAAATAGCTTAAACAGAGAAGAAAATATTCTTTGATGGTTACGAGAAGGGGGAGGGCCGGAGAGGAATATTCACTAATTAGATAGTAGATAAGAACTACTTTAGGTGATGGGAAAGACAACACACAATACAGGTAAGGTCAGCACAACTGGACTAAACCAAAACTAAAGAAGTTTCCGGAATAAACTGAATGCTTCGAAGGCCATGGTTTCAGGGGACATCTAAGTCAACTGGCATAATAAAATCTATTAAGAAAACATTCTGCATCCCACTTTGGAGGTGGCGTCTGGGGTCTTAAACGCTAGCAAGCGGCCATCTGAGGTGCATTAATTGGTCTCAACCCACCTGGATCAAAGGAGAATGAAGAACACCAAGGACACAAGGTGATTACGAGCCCAAGAGATAGAAAGGGCCACATAAACCAGAGACTACATCAGCCTGAGACTGGAAGAACTAGATGGTGCCTGGCTACAACTGATGACTGCCCTGTCAGGCAATACAACAGAGAACCCCTGAGAGAGCAAGAGAGCAGTGGGATGCAGACCCCAAATTCTCATAAAAAGACCAGACTTAATGGTCTGACTGAGACTAGAAGGACCCTGGTGGTCATGGCCCCCAGACCTTCTGTTGGCCCAGGACAGGAACCATTCCCAAAGCCAACTCTTCAGACAGGGATTGGACTGGATAATGGGTTGAGTGGGACGCTGGTAAGGAGTGAGCTTCTTGGATCAGGTGGACACTTGAGACTATGCTGGCATCTCCTGCCTGGTGGGGAAATGAGAGGGCAGAGGGGGTTAGATGCTGGCAAAATGGACACAAAAAGAGAGAGTTGGGGGAGGGAGCAGGCTGTCTCATTGGGGGAGAGCAATTGGGAGTATGTAGCAAGGTGTATATAAGTTTTTGTGTGAGACACTGACTAGATTTGTAAACTTTCATTTAAAGCACAATAAAAAAAAAAAAAGCCAAAAACAAAAAATTCAAATTAAGAAAAACGGGTAAAATCCAAATAAAGTCTGTAGTTTAGTTGATAATACTGTATCAATGTTAACTGCAACACTTCTGTAAATCTAAAATTATTTGGAAATAAAAAGTTTTCGTCAAAAAACTGATGAACAAGTAGAAAAGACTGCAGAGAGAAGCAGGAGCATACAGCAAATAAGATCTTAGGAAAGCACCTAGACAGGGACACAAACTCACAGATATTGGTAGAGTGAATCAGAGACACAGAGAATGCAGAAGCACTTCTCTACATCTGCACAAACACACACACACAGACAATATGACATAAATGTCTGCACACATGGACACAAAGAGTGACAGAGACTTAGCTAGAGAATAAGACCAAACATTGATATTCCAGAGACAATGAAAGAGAAACACAGTCACATACCCACACCCTTGTCTTATGGAGAGAGAGGAAGGAGAGCACAGAACAGCCAAATAAGTAAGGAAGGTGGGGTGAGAGGGAGGTGGTACAGAGGAAGAGTGCAGGATGTACCCAAGGAAGGGAGAGGGAGACAGAGGCCCAGAGACAAAGACACAGAGAAAGGCAGAAACACCAAAATAAAGACCCAGAGACAGAAGATACTTGGTTCTTGAGTTTGTCAATTCTGGTCCCTCATGAGACCCAGCTGCACACCTATTCTATATATATCCCTACATTTTTATGACTAATGCCTTTTCCCTAAATCTACCCTGAGCGGTTTGCTATGCTTTTATCAACAACACTGAAGACAAACAGGGTCCTGAAAAGTTATAAATAACGGGATTTTTCAAAGCTCCTCAAGTTGATACTAATGAAAAGCCATGGTTTGAGAACCACTAACGTATGATAGGGGAAGGAAAGGTAGCCTACAAAATGAAGCTAAAAAATATTTTACTGCATTAACTCGTGTGGCCCAAGCCATAGTATCTTCAATCGCCTCACATGCAAGTAAAAGCTGGACAATGAATAAGGAAGACTGAAGAACTGACACATTTGAATTATGGTGTTGGTGAAGAATACTGAATATGCCATGGACTGCCAGAAGAAAGAACAAACCTGTCTCGGAAGAAGTATAGCCAGAATGCTCCTTAGAAGCGAGGATGGCAAGACTTCATCTCATGTACTTTGGACACATTATCAGGAGACCAGTCCCTGGAGGACATCATGCTTGGTAGAGGGTCAACAAAAAACAGGAAGACCCTCAATGGGATGGACTGACACAGTGGCTCCAACAATGGGCTCAAACATGAGGATGGCACACGACTGGGTAGTGTTTTGTTCTGTTGTACATATAGATAGGGTCACTATGTGTCAGAACTAACCCAACAGCACCTAGCAACAACAAAGTATGATCATCTAATATTAAGTGTATACACCTTGTGAAAACATCTTAAAAATAAAACGATTACATATATATCCTCTCTACATTATCAAACATCTCACTTGATTACCAAGTATCTCCTTTATTTAATCTTTATTCCTAGCTACTCCTTGCATTTGAGAACTTTTTAGTAAGAACTTCAGAGGCATTGGTATCCTGCTGTTATATGAATTTAATAAATATAAGGAAGGTTCTTTAAAAAAATTTTAAAAGTCTCAGAATAACAAACTACTCAAAAAACTTGTGCAAGGAGACAGGGACAACTGAGCTGAACGTTAATTCTGCTTTCTCCCCCACCATAGTGATGTGGTCTTTGCTGACACCGAATCTGGATCAAGAGTTGTAAAGCCCAACATCTGGAAATACAAGAGACCCTTAAATAGAAAGACAGACTGTCAGTGTGAGTTCTTTCAAGATGAAAGCATAAACCAGCAGTGCCACAGTAAGAATGTGGCTTCTTTCTCACCTGACAGAACCTATCTGCACAGAGGTAACTGGCAGCAGCACACACACAGGAAACAAGGAAGAAGATTTTAAAAAGCCAGGTAAGAATATGATGCATTTGCTCTTCCTCTGGGTAGTCAGCTCATCTGCAGTAAGTTCTGTATCCTTCGCTAAATAAACAGGGAATGTACAGCAAGGGTATAAGTTCTCAGCCCTCTACAACCTACTCACAATGCCACAGGTGTCAAAAGTAGGATTGGTGCAAAGATCCCAACACCACCAGGGCTAGTATTAGGAAGGCTGAGGGAGGAAGATTGAACATGTTCAAGGAGAATCCGAAGAGCAAGGAGCATGAGACCTTGGATCACTGAGAGGTTTTCATGGGAGGAGGCATATTAGGAGAACTCCTTCACCGTCCCTGGACCACCGGAAAGGGCTGGTAGATAATCGAAGGGCTGAGTCCCGGCTAAGACTGGCTTCTCCTAACCGTATTAGTGAAGCAACTCCAAGGAGAACTGAAACCAGACCCTGACATGGGGACACTAATGTTTGAAGGGGAGTATAGAGGGGGTGAGAAGTCCTTTAGACTCCTCAATCCTGTGCCAGACTGACAGACATACTTCAGAAAGAATGGAACAGCTGCACAGATTTTAGATGCAGGACAGAGTAAAGACAGAACTGAAAACCTCAGTGAACCGATTCAGCATAAAAGTGACAAAAGAATCAGAGGCTATAGAAGAGTGGACTTTTACAGATAACCAAATATTTTAAATGAGGAAGGGAATGATAACAGTAATATTAATGAGTTTAGAAAAGCTCTGTTTTTAGCTACTTTTTCAGACTAAATCAATAAAGAGGAAATTAAGCTATAAACTATTAGTAACTCTGTTTTCAAATATTGTTTTTTTCCCTCTACAGATAGCTGTGTCCTTGAAAGTTGGTGACTTGTGTAAGCCAGCTCCTTTTTTTTTTTTAAGTGGTTTTCAGCAAACGGGTCCTACAAAAAAAGTTTTTGCTTTGGTCCAGGCAGGTACTTTCCAAAAGGAAAAATATCAGAAAGTAATTAACTGAGACATAAAACATTTAATGGTACATAAAAAGCAATTTCTTCCTGAAGCTCTAATTTGAAAAATCAATGTGTTATCTGGCCAGGTAGACTAGACGATTATTTAGACAAATGAGAAATGGATAATTAAATATAATGAATTGAAACAGAATCCAGACCATTAAGGTTATATGGTTATAATAACTAATTCTTTACTTCAGACATATTTTTGTTTAAGGAGGAAAGAACTTGGTAAGTTGGAGCCCAAAGAAGATAAGTGGTGACAAAATATGTTAGGGAACTGTTATCAAATAGTTCTTTTCCAAGGCCACATGTATGGAAAATTATTTTCTGTGTCTTTTCTCCCCTTCTTTTGAGTCAAACTGAAACCTTCGCTCAGGGTTAAGATTCCTAAGGCTTCTGAGCAATACATAAGTAGCTCTCAATCCTGATTCACATCCCAGCCCCTCTCCTTTTATTTTTTAATAATAATTTTAAAATAAAAGGAAAAGTTAAATGTTAAAAAGTTCATATATATATAAAAGGATAACATTGTTAATTATCAATGTTTCAAAATTTCTAGGCACTGGCCACATGAAAGAGGAACGAGCAGTGAGAATAGCCTCACACTGGGAGCTGGTACGACCAAGTTTGGGACATCTAGTTGTTACCAGAAAAAAGGATGCCTTCTGAGGTACCCACAGTAGTACTAAAAAGAATAAAGTTGAGATCGGTGTAAAGACAGGGCTGCTAGTAGGCAAAACGCCCTGAGTCCATAATGGACAACTGATATATAGCTACGGGAAGGCAGTGTATAACAAAAATGTAAAACCAAAGAAGGTGGCTATATGGCCATTTATCAAGGGTCAAGATGTACCACAATCAGACTTGTGATTACAGTCTTCATATAAATCCTCCTTGGTGGAATCATCTGGGTAAAGGCTGTAAAATCAAAATCAGAGGGTGGAATACTTTCTTTGGAGTTTCTGGAGAGCTAGAGGCAGAAATTTTGTGCAAGGACCTTGGCTCATCAGCGACTGCTGTCACCACTATCACATTAATGTGGCTGATGTTGGGTTTGGGTTAAGACCCAGGAAAAGTCCAATGTTCATAAATATTCTCTTAAACAGAAGTATATAGATTTATCACTGGTAGTTCTTCCAGAAAGGTAATAGAAGCTTGAGTGTTACATGGGCAGAGTGACATGACAGTAATTTACGCAAACTGTCTGTCTGGAAAAGACAGCGGGCAGCAGTGGGCCATGTTGGAAACAAGGGGCAAGAGAAAGGAATGAAAAGATAGGATACCTTTGTTCCTGTTCTGAGAAGACACTACATTTCTGGTAATGTCTACACGAACTGCAAATCTAAAGTAGCTGCTGCTTACTAAAGAACTGAAAATACATGTAGAAAGCAAACACTTACTTCTGACCATCTTTCACAAAACCTTTTAAAGACGATCCTCTGTTTGTAGCAATTGCTTTTCCACCAAGACCAACTATGAGAGCTGTGAGTACTGCACTCTTCCCACCTAAAGGAACAAGTATTGAAACATGACATTAAAAAGAAGAGAGAAAAGGCTAATCCTTACAGTTTAATACAAAAAGGTTTCAGAATGGAAATGTGAATTGGTCTTACCCTGAAATAAATTTTAGAACACAATTATATTTTTCTTCCAGTGACAAACTAGCAAACTTAAAAAAAAAAAGTTTTATGTATCCTGAAATATTTAATGTCTGCTATTAGAAAAAAAATTAGCATACTTCAAGAACCAAATTATCACCACTAATAAGGAAATGGGAAAAATGGTTGTGGTATCTTTCTATCCTGAAACTTATTATTATCATCATGGTCCATTGGCTTCTTAAATGAACTAATCCCTCTGTGTACACATGCTGCTGTTGTTAGCTGCCGTCCAGTTGATTCTGACTCACGGCGACCCCATACGTGCACGGTAGAACTGTATTCCACCATTTTTAAGGCTGTGATCTTTCAGAACCAGATCACCTGGCCTTAACTCCGAGGTGCCCCTGGGAGGTTTGAACCGCCGGCCTTTACACTACCAGCATACTGCTTAACCACTTGCACCACCTTTTTTTGTAAGTTCTCAGAACTCAGAAACTATTTTTAACAACCATAGAATATAAGCTCCATGTGGATAGAAATGTTGTTTAATTCCATGCTGTATTCCCAATATCAGCACATAACAGGCACTCAAATATTTTTTAATAAACGAACTCAAGTAGTAAAAATTAGTGAAATCAGACGTTTTATGCCATATTTAAACAATTATTCCTAATTTGAGTATTACTCATTTTCTAGCTCTTTGAAAGGTACACTTTTTATCCTAACAGACACAAAATATCACATGCTGAAATTTCAACATCTGTAACAATTACCCAGAATGTGGTAACCATTTTCTGAACTCCATAATCAACCATTCTAATAATTAACTCTTATTAGCCATTATCCTTCACAGTATATTCCAAGTTAACCAAAACCACCACTTCAGTTCCCGGAATGTCTTTCAAGTTCCTATTCTAACCTTCCTCCTTTTCTTCATTATCAGCACCACGCTCTAACTAAGCTACCGGCCAGCTCTTTTCTTCATTATCAAATTCACTGTCTCCACTAATTCCATTGTTTCCTCTTAAGTTTTATTAATAAAACCACTGTTTCAAAAGTGAAGAAAAAAAAAAAGGAAGAAGGAAGAAAAATCCTAACTGTAGAACCCATCAGTCTTTCTTCCTAACTGTCCTATGTGGCCTCTCCGTAGCATGGATACATTTTCAGTCCGTTCCCTCCTTCTAAAAATATTTTTCTGTCTTATTCCTGTTCTCAAGGGGAATTTTTTCAGTCTCTCTCCATTAAGAGTGATGTTGTCTGTTGGTTTTGTATAAATACCCTTTATTATGTCGAAGAATTGATCTTCCATTCCTATCACAACTCCTATTTAACACTGTGCTAGAAGTCCTAGCTAGAGCAATAAGGCAAGAAAAAGAAATCAATGGCATCCAAATTGGTAAAAAAGTAGTAAAACTGTCCCTATTTGCAGATATGATACTATACATAGAAAACTCAAATGACTCAACAAGAAAACCACTGGAACTAATAGAAAGATTTGGCAAAGTAGCAGCATACAAGATAAACACACAAAAATCAGTTGGATTCCTACACACCAATAAAGAGAACAATGAAAAGGAAATCATGAAAACAATACCATTTATAATAGCCCCTGAAAAAATAAAATACTAAGGAATAAATCTAACCAGAGATGTAAAAGACCTATATAAAGAAAACTACAAAACACTATTTCAGGAAACCAAAACAGACCTACATAAATGGAAAAACATACCATCTCACGGATAAGTAGACTCAACATTGTGAAAATATCAATTCTACCCAAAGTAATCTACAAATACAATGCAATTCCAAACCAAATACCAAGAGCATTCTTTGAAGAGACGGAAAAACTAATCATTAACTTTATATGAAAAGGGAAGAGGCCCTAGATAAGTAAAGTATTACTGAAGAAGAAGAAAGTAGGAGGACTCATACTACCTGACCTCAGAGCCCACTATACAGCTACAGTAGTAAAACAGCCTGGTACTGGTATGACAACAAATACATTGACCAATGGAACAGAATTGAGAACCCAGATGTAAATTCATCTACTACCATCACCTGATCTTCAATAAAGACCCAAAGTCCATCATATGGGGAAAGACAGTCTTTTTAACAAATGGTGCCGGCAAAATTGGATGTCCATCTGTAAAAATACGAAACAGGATCCATACCTCACACCACACACAAAAACTAATTCAAAATGGACCAAAGACCTAAATATAAAACCAAAAAGTATAAAGATCATAGAAGAAAAAACAGGATCAATGCTGGAGGCCCTAATACATGGCATTAACAGGATACAAACCATAACTAACAACACACAAACTCCAGAAGATAGGCTAGATAACTGGGATCTTCTAAAAATTAAACACTTATGCTCATTAAAAGACTTCACCAAAAGAATGAAAAGAGAAACGAGAGACTGGGGAAAAAAAATTTGGCTATTATAAACCTGACAAAGGTCTAATCTCTAAAATCTGCAGGAAAATCCAAAACCTCTACAACGAAAGACAAATAATCTAATTAAAAAATGGGCAAAGGAAATGAACAGATACTTCACCAAAGAACATATTCAAGCAGCTAACAGACACATGAGGAAATGCTTGCCATCACTAGCCACTAAAGAAATGCAAATCAAAACCACAGTGAAATACCATCTCACCCAGGCATTACTGGGCAAGAATCAACAAAAACCAGAAAATAACAAATGT
The DNA here is from genome assembly GCF_024166365.1 of Elephas maximus indicus. Lineage (NCBI taxonomy): Eukaryota > Metazoa > Chordata > Mammalia > Proboscidea > Elephantidae > Elephas > Elephas maximus. Next base: position 33,559,098 of record NC_064830.1, read on the forward strand.
TGAAGAGGCTGTGGGGAGACTGGAACTCTTATGCGCTGCAGGTGGGAATGCAAAATGGTATAACCATTTTGGAAAATGATATGGGGCTTCCTCAGAAAGCTAGAAATAGAAATACCATATGATCCAGCAATCCCACTCCTAGGTATACATCCTAGAGACCTAAGGGCCGTCACACAAATAGACCATGTGCACACCCATGTTCACTGCAGCATTGTTCACAACAGCAAAAAGATGGAAACAACCTAGATGCCCATCAACCAATGAATGGATAAACAAACTATGGTACATATACAAAATGCAGTACTACCCAATGACAAAGAACAATGGTAAATCTGCAAAGCATTTCACAACATGGATGGATCTGGAGGATATTATGCTGAGTGAGGTAAGTCAATCACAAAAGGCCATATATTATGAGACCACTAGTATAAAAACTCATGACAAGGTTTACACACAAAAAGAAACAATCTTTGATGGTTATGGGGGTGGGAGGGGTGTAGATGGATAGTCACTAAATAGACAAATAGTTAAGTGGTAACTTTGCTGAAAGGTAAGAGTAAACAATACTGGGGAAGCCAGTACAACTTGTCCAAGGCAAGGTCATGGAAGTTCCATAAACATATGCAAACTCCCTGAGGGACCAAATTACAGAGTTGAGGGCTGTGAGGACCATGGTCTTGAGGAACATTTAGCTCAACTGGCATAACACAGTTTATGAAGAAAATGTTCTATATTCTACTTTGATGAGTAGCGTCTGGGATCTTTAAACCTTCTGAGCAGCCACCTAAGATATTCCACTGGTCTCACCGTGTCTGGAGCAAGGGAGAATGAAGAAAACCAAAGACACAAGGGAAATATTAGTCCAAAGAACTCATGGAGCACAACTACCATGGCGTCCACCAGACTGAGTACAGTACAACTAGATGGTGCTCTGCTACCACCACCTGCTGCTCTGACAGGGATCACAATAGAGAGTTCCAGACAGAGCTGGAGAAAAATGTAGAACAAAATTCTAAATTATAAAAAAAGACCAAACTTACTGGCCTGAGAGAGACTGGAGAAACCCTCAAACTATGGTCCCCGGACACCCTTTTAGCTCAGTAATGAAGTCATTCCTGAGGTTCAGCCTTCAGCCAAAGATCTGACAGGCCCATAAAACAAAACGAGACTAAGGGGCACACAAGCCCAGGGGCAAGGACGAGAAGGTAGGAGTGCGCAAAAAAGCTGGTAACAGGGAACCCAAGGTCGAGGAGGGGAGAGTGTTGACATGTCATGAGGTTGGTAACCAACGTCGCAAAACAATGTGTGTACTAATTGTTTAATGAAAAGCTGGTTTGTTCTGTAAACCTTCATTTAAAGTACAATAAGAAAAAAATAAAAATATTTTTCTTCTTGACTGAATGGTAAAGTAGAGAAAACAAAGAGCTACAACTAAATGGACAGTGCAGCTACACACACCTAGTTTCATATTCTAGCATTGTCACTAGTTAGTGGGTTCTGGCATGCCTCCTCTTCATGTAAACTGTCTCAGTCAAGTTCTTGACACTTCCTGCATGGCCAACCTATGACCAGAGCTGACTAACTGGTCTTTCTGCCTCTTATGCTTCCCCCTTCTAGCCTATCCTCTACAAATTTAGCCAGTTTGTTTCACAAATTAAGCACGTCATCCCTTTATCCAAAAACTTTAACTACCTTCCCGCTGACTTCTGAATATAATCTCAAAATCTTTCTCCTGAGATTCAAGATCCTCGGTACTGTGGTCTACAATATGACTCACCATATCAGCTTTTGCCCCTCTCTACCATCTATCACATGATAAAGCCATATAAAGTTATTAACCACTCCCCAGACACATCTACTTCTATCCCTCCAAACCTTTGTTGATGAGCAATCTTTTGCCTAAAACATCTCAGCTTCTTCTTCCACAATGAGAATCTGCAACTTTCATTCAAGAGCTAGCATAAATACCACATTCTCTTACTTAAAGCTTTCAGTGGCCACAACAGTGAGAATTAGTCATTGTCACTTTTGGGTTCCCAATGCACATTATTTATGCTATAACTTTAGAAGAGGTAAGGTACAAGGCTGCGTCCATTGTAATGAGGACTGGTGGCCATTTTGTGAAACAAATTCCAAGGTAGATGGATTCAAAAAAATAAGCAGGAGGTATCTACTCAATAAATAATGAACCCAGAGTTGACTCAATATTTTCTTAAAGTGTAGACTGGCAGTAAATATACCATGAGTTATAAATCTAAAAATCAAAGACTTACCAGTACTATAACAGAAGTCACCTATTTGAAAAATTTAATGCACTCTAATCTCAAAGTACTGCTCAAAGTAAAACTAGAAGAAGGGCAAAAACACTTACTTCCATTGTTTCCAACGACGAAGTTAACATTTGAACCAAATCTAAAGGGTCCAAGCATGGAATGACACATGAAGTTTTTTAGCTGAATACTTTCAATTATTCCAACTTCCGCTGCAGTCTATTAATAAAAAAAGCAATGAGGAAAACAATCAGTCTATCTAATTCACAAACTATAATCACTCTTCTATAATCATCCAAACATTTACTGGTAGGAAAAAGACCAGCAGTACTATCAACGAAAAAAATTACAGAAAGCGAGTAACTTTAACTTCAACTAATGAGTAAAGTAAAATGAAAGGAGAACCTTTTCCATTACTATATTAACTTAATGGGACAAATAAACTGAATTCCCAAATTAAGTCACGACTTATTAGAATCTTTCTAAAAGACTTAATAGTGACATTTCGAACCAAATAACTTTTTGTTTAAGGGGGTTTCATACGCATTGTAGAATGTTTAGCAGCATTCCTAGTTCTACCCACTAGATGTCAGTAGCACACACAGTGCCTCCCAGCTGTGACAACTAAACATGTATCCAGACACTGCTAAATGTCCTGAGGGGCAAAGTCTCCCCTGGTTGAGAAGCACTGGTGTAGTCAAACTTCCTGTGAAATACAGAACTCTGTTTACAGCATCCACCTACAGTTTGAACACAGAATTCATTATGACATGACAGTCCAATTCATAAATGGTCAAGTCAAAGAGAGGGTACATGTTCTTAAAAGGCAAAGGCTGCTTTTGACATTCTGTGTCTGCCACTTACTATGAAAATTGTATGATTTTCGGCAATGTATAAAAAATTTACAGTTTCCTAATTTATAAACTGGGAATAATAATTCCTATATTGTAGGGATATGTCAAGATTAAATTAGATAAAGTTTACAAACGTTTTACTCAAAAGTTTGGCACACAGTAGTCACGTGCACTTTGTAGTTATCTATTAGTAGAATAAATCAACCATATTTTACCAGACAATCCTTCAAAGTTTTTTGAAGACCACTTTAATGTCTCCAGTTATTTTAATGATTTCTAAAAAAACTCCTGTTTGTGTGTTGCTGTGATGCTGGAAGCTATGCCACCAGTATTCAGATACCAGCAGGGTCACCCATGGAGGACAGGTTTCAGCTGAGCTTCCAGAATAAGGCAGACTAGGAAGAAGGACCCGGCAGTCTACTTCTGAAAAGCATTAGCCAGTGAAAACCTTATGAATAGCAGCGGAGCATTGTCTGATACAGTGCTGGAAGATGAGCCCCCCAGGTTGGAAGGCACTCAAAAGATGACTGGGGAAGAGCTGCCTCCTCAAAGTAGAGTTGATCTTAATGACGTGGATGGAGTAAAGCTTTCAGGACCTTCATTTGCTGATGTGGCAAGACTCAAAATAAGAAGAAACAGCTGCAAACATCCATTAATAATCGGAACCTGGAATGTACGAAGTATGAATCTAGGAAAATTAGAAATCATCAAAAATGAAATGGAATGCATAAACGTCGATATCCTAGGCATTAGTGAACTGAAATGGACTGGTATTGGCCATTTTGAATCAGACAATCATATAGTCTACTATGCTGGGAATGACAACTTCAACAGGAATGGTGTTGCATTAATCACCAAAAAGAGCATTTCAACATCTATCCTGAAGTACAATGCTGTCAGTTATGGGATAATATCCATATGCCTACAAGGAAGACCTGTTAATACAACTATTATTCAAATATACGCACCAACCACTAAGGCCAAAGATGAAAAAATAGAAGATTTTTATAAGCTTCTGCAGTCTGAAATTGATCAAACATGCAATCAGGATGCATTGACAGTTACTGGTGATTTTAATGCAAAAGTTGGAAATGAAGAAGGATCAATAGTTGGAAAATATGGCCTTGGTAACAGAAACAATGCCGGAGATCGAATAACAGAATTGTGCAAGACCAACGACTTCTTCGCTGCGAATACCTTCTTTCACCAACATAAACGGCGACTACACACATGGACCTCACCAGATGGAGCACACAGAAATCAAATTGACTACATCTGTGGAAAGAGATGATGGAAAAGCTCAATATCATCAGTCAGAACAAGGCCAGGGGCCGACTGTGGAACAGACCATCAATTGCTCATATGCAAGTTCAAGCTGAAACTGAAGAAAATCAGAGCAAGTCCACAAGAGCCAAAATATGACCTTGAGTATATCCCACCTGAATTTAGAGACCATCTCAAGAACAGACTTGATGCATTGAACACTGGTGATCGAAAACCGGATGAGTTGTGGAATGACATCAAGGACATCATACATGAAGAAAGCAAGAGGTCATTGAAAAGACAGGAAAGAAAGAAAAGACCAAGATGGATGTCGGAGGAGACTCTGAAACTTGCTCTCGAACGTCAAGCAGCTAAAGCAAAAGGAAGAAAAGATGAAGTAAAAGAACTGAACAGAAGATTTCAAAGCGCGGCTCAAGAAGACAAAGTAAAGTATTATAATGACATGTGCAAAGAGCTGGAAATGGAAAACCAAAAGGGAAAAAAACTCACTCGGTGTTTCTCAAGCTGAAAGAACTAAAGAAAAAATTCGAGCCTCGAGTTGCAGTAGTGAAGGATTCTATAAGGAAAATACTAAATGACGCAGGAAGCATCAAAAGAAGATGGAAGGAATACACAGAGTCATTATTCCAAAAAGAATTAGTCGACGATCAACCATTTCAAGAGGTGGCACATGATCAGGAACCGATGGTACTGAAGGAAGAAGCCCAAGATGCCCTAAAGGCATTGGCAAAAAACAAGGCTCCCGGAATTGAAGGAATATCAATTGAGATGTTTCAACAAACAGATGCAGCGCTGGAGGTGCTCACTCATCTATGCCAAGAAATATGGAAGACAGCTTCCTGGCCAACTGACTGGAAGAGATCCATATTTATGCCTATTCCCAAGAAAGGTGATCCAACCGAATGTGGAAATTATAGAACAATATCATTAATATCGCACACTGGCAAAATTTTGCTGAAGGTCATTCAAAAATGGCTTCAGCAGTATATCGACAGGGAACTACCAGAAATTCAGGCTGGTTTCAGAAGAGGACGTGGAACCAGGGATATCATTGCTGATATCAGATGGATCCTGGCTGAAAACAGAATACCAGAAGGATGTTTACCTGTGTTATTGACTATGCAAAGGCATTCGACTGTGTGGATCATAACAAATTATAGATAACACAGCGAAGAATGGGAATTCCAGAACACTTAATTGTGCTCATGAGGAAACTTTACAGACCAAGAGGTGTTTGTTTGGACATAACAAGGGGATACTAATTGGTTTAACGTCAGGAAAGGTATGCGCCAGGGTTGTATGCTTTCACCATACCTATTCAATCTGTATGCTGAGCAAATAATCTGAGAAGCTGGACTATATGAAGAAGAATGGGGCATCAGGATTGGTGGAAGACTCGTTAACAACCTGCGTTATGCAGATGACACAACCTTGCTTGCTGAAAGTGAAGAGGACTTGAAGCACTTACTAATGAAAATCAAAGACCACAGCCTTCAGTATGGATTGCACCTCAACATAAAGAAAACACAAATCCTTACAACTGGACCAATGAGCAACATCATGATAAATGGAGAAAAGATTGAAGTTGTGAAGGATTTCATTTTACTTGGATCCACAATCAACACCCATGCAAGCAGCAGTCAAGAAATCAAGATGCATTGCATTGGGTAAATCTGCTGCAAAAGACCGCTTTAAAGTGTTGAAGAGCAAAGATGTCACCTTGAAGAGTAAGGTGCGCCTGACCCAAGCCATGGTATTTTCAATTGCATCATATGCATGTGAAAGCTGGACACTGAATAAGGAAGATCGAAGAAGAATTGATGCCTTTGAATTGTGGTGTTGGCGAAGAATATTGAATATACCATGGACTGCCAGAAGAACAAATAAATCTGCCTTAGAGGAAGTACAACCAGAATGTTCCTTAGAAGGATGGCAAGACCACGTCTTACATACTTTGGACATGTTGTCAGGAGGAATCAGTATTTGGAGAAGGACATCATGCTTGGCAAAGTACAGGGTCAGCGGAAAAGAGGAAGACCCTCAACGAGGTGGATTGACACAGTGGCTGCAACAATGGGCTCAAGCGTAAGGACTGTAAGGATGGCGCAGGACCTGGCAGTGTTTCATTCTGTTGTGCACAGGGTCACTATGAGTCGGAGCCGACTCGACAGCACCTAACAACAACAACAACAAAAACTCCTAGGCTCTCTTCTTCTGGACAGGTATCTTATTAAAAAGTAGAAAATATTTATGTTCTGGTATGAGTAGAATATAGAAAATCGTGGCTAAAAGGACTTTTTAAATTAAATTTTAATGTACGAAATCTTGAGATAATTGTAAATTCACATGCAGTGGCAAATTACAGTGTTCTGTGTGCACTCTACCCAGTTTCTGCCATTGGCAACATCTTGCAAACCTATAGGATATCACAACCAGGATACTGACATGGAGACAGTCGAGGTACAGAGCATTTCTATCACAAAGATCCCTCATATGGCCCCACCCAAACAAACTCTACAAATCTGTTCTCTATTTCTCTAATTTTGTCATTTCAAGAATGCTATAAAAATGAAACTATACAGGATGAAATTCTGGTGGACTGGCTTTTTTTCACCCAGTATAATTCTCTAAAGATTCATACAGGTTGTTGCCCATTTTGATTTCTTTGTGGTGTTCCACAGTATGGATGTACTAAAGTTTGTTTAACCATTCACCCACTGAATGATATCTGCATTGTTTCCAGTTTTTCGCTGTTATTAATAAAGCTATGAACATTCACATACAGGTTTTTGTGTGAAGATAAATACATTTCTCTTTGATGAATTACCAAGAGTAAAATTGCTGGTGTATATGGTAGTTGTTTGTGAAGTTTTTTTGTTTTATTTTCAAAGAAACTGCCAAATTGTTTTCCAGAGTAGCTGTATCATTTTACATTTCCCTTAGCAATGTATGAGTGAGGGACCCAGTTTTTCTGCATCTTTGCCAGCATTTCGTATTGTCATCATTTTTTATTTTAGCCATTCTGATAGGTGAGTAGTCATATCTTATTGAGATTTTAATTTTTATTTCCCTAATGGTGAATAAAGGAGCCCTGGTAGCACTGTCATTAAGCACTTGGTTGCTAACCGAGAGGTTGGCAGTCTGAAGCCACCAGTCACTTCTCGGGAAAAAGGTGTAGCAGTCAGCTTCTATAAAGATTTACATCCTTGGAAACCCTATGGGGCAGTTCTACTCTGTTTTATAAGGCCGTTAAGAGTCAGAATCACCACTTACTTTGAATGGTGAATGATGCTAAACATCATTGCTGTTCTTGTCAGGTGCCGTGGAGCCAGTTTCGACTCATAGCAACCTCATGTATAACAGAGTGAAATATTTCCCGTGCAATACTCACAATCACTGCTATGTTCGAGCCCAGTGCTGCAGCCACTGTGTCAATCCATCTCGTGAGTTTTCCTCTTTTTTGCTGACCCCCTACTTTATCAAGCAGGATATCTTTCTCCAGTGACTGGTCCCGCCTGATAACATGTCCAACATGTCACCGTCCTCACTTCTAAGGATCATTCTGGCTGTACTTCTTCCAAGACAGATTTGTTCCGTTTGTCTAGCAGTCCATGGTACATTCGATATTCTTTGCCAACAACAGAATGCTTCTTCAGTCTTTAAGTATTTAATACCGTGCACCGTCCTGTTTTGTGCTTGTTGAGTCTCCAGCTCCATCGTAAGTTCAAGCTCAGAGACCAGGTCTTGAATTTGCCTGCCCTCAGTGCCAGCAGTACAGGGCATATGATGCTTATACAATAAACACATGTGGGTTGGTTATTGGATTTCACTCAGTACAAACTGTTCTATGACTTTTCTCTTGGTTTTTCATACTGACATTAAATATATTTTCTGGAAATAGTCATAATGGTTGCCTAACCCATGATCTTTATGGTTTGTTTTCATTTTTCCCAACCAGCTGGGCAGAACTCCATTGGAAAGCAGAGTATTTTGGTAAAGGCACCAAGAATAGTTTTCTAGTGTAATCTCAAGGCTCCTTTTAAGGCCAAGGACACAGGGCCCAAAAGTTGCTTGGTGATCACAAGCCATCTCTACTGTCACCATTTAGTAAACTCAGTCTGAGATCCTACTAAGTACCGGGCACAGTATTGGGGCTATAGAGACTGGTTAAGAGCTAGGGCTGCTAACCAAAATGTTAGCAGATCAAATCTACCAGCTGCTTCTTGAAAACCCTATGGGGCAGTTCTACTCTGTCCTGTAAGGTCACTATGAGTCGGAATCAACTCGGCAACAGTGGGTTTGGTTTTATTTTGTTTTTTCAAATAACCAGCTCTTTGTTTCATTGATTTTTCTCTATTAGTTTTCTCCAATAATTACCATAAACTTCAAAATCAATCAAAATAGGTTATTTTACCTTGGCTTTTTAAAAATCTTATCACCTTTCCAGATTTCGAATTATCAAAAAATGCTACATAAGTCAGACATTAGAAACGTGCCAATAGAAAAATTTTGTAATTTTGTACTTACCAAAGTAGAGGTACCATTATATTCATCACCATCTCTCTCAAAATTTTCTGCCTCTTCTTGTCTTGGTCTTTTGGCATTTTCACGAGACAAGTAATTTCCTTCCTTTCTTTTGGCCATCAGTTCTGAACAAATATTTATAATAATAATAATGATAAGGAAGAAGATAATATAAATCAATTATAGCATCTATAATTGGCTCAAGCACATTAAACTTAACACAATAAACCATACAAAGCTTACTAAGTTTTAAGTAATATGCCTATATAGTTTTAAGAATTAAAATTAAAAAATCATCTGCATATCCTATACTACTTGATTTTTCTCAGACTTATTCATGTCCGAGATTTTATCTATGTGAGCCTACCTACGTATTTTTAACCCTAAACTCATAAAAAGTTAGCATTTTATTTGTGTAAATATGGTTTCTAATTTCCTAGATCTATTAATAGAGATGACATAATGCCACTTGAAATTCCAGAGCAATTTCTGCAAGTTATAATGCAATACCGAATCAGGTAAAACTTCCTTTTATTTGTTCTAAATTATTTTCCCCCAAAGAAGCATATTTTGAAGCAGTGTTGCTTAGCAGTAGTAGTTTCTCTTAACTGTTCCTAAAGAATTAATCCATGTTGTCCATTTTTTGCCAATACAATAGAAAATTTGGACCTAGGAAATTAATTTAAAATTACACAAAAGATTTTGCTAAACATGAATACTGAACTTCAAATTAAAGCTAACACTCTGTGATGGAAATTAAACTTTGACTACTCTGATGGTTGCCTTCAGTTTTCTTTCTTTAAAACACATTTAAGACCTTAAACAATAGGTACCTAGTAATTGTTTCTGAATAAATGATGAGAAAAATACATGACACGGATAATCAAAAATTTCTAAGCTACAAGAAATGAATATGAGGAGCAGTTCTAGTCTCAACTCACTTAACTCACCCGAAATACTGGACCATGGCAGCCCTGTTTGTACCATGCATGTGGCACCATGATGACAAAAGACCGAGTGAGATTTTCTCTCCCACGAATTTGAGCTGCAAGAGCCTCATCAATCATTCTTTACTAGAAGAGATGACAGCTCTACTTGATAATATGCATACAGGCCAAGAAAGCTAGTCTTAAGTGTATATGGGAAGGCAGAGGGTCGTGTGCAGGAGACTGGGGCTGCAAGGGTGGTTTTACAAAGTCCGTGCTGTGCAGAAACATGAGTAGGGGCTCTGGACAAGGCAGAGAAAAGTAGAGCCAGAGACATTCATACACACTCTTTAATTTTTTAATCCACTGCTTTCCAAATTCATACTGACAGAACCAAATTTGCAGAAATATCAAATACCAATACATATTTTGGAGGAACTGTTTTTGGCAATTCTTCGTCAGGTTTTGGTATTATGACAATGTGTGCTTCATCAAGTGAACTTGGTAGTTTTCCCATCTATTTTATGCTTGAAATAACTAAGAAATAACTAGGCCTAAAACTATCAGACAGTGAAGACTGTCTTAAAGTTAATGTTATGAATCATTTCAATTTCTTCCTTGTATAGTGATGTTTTCAGGTTCACTACATCTTTTTGAATCAATTTTTTATCATTTTATTTTCTAATAACTTGATAATCTTAAGCCTCAAATTTACTACAAAAAATTACTCTACTTTTTTTAAATCCCGTATCTGTTGTCATGCCTCCTATAATGCAAATTCTATTTAATTAAATTTGAGAGCTACTATAAACATTTTCTCCAATAAGCAGTACTTGCTTTATCAAATCTAATTTTCTTTGACAAGAATATTTTAATGTTTATTCACATATTTTTTATACAAGTAAATATTAGGGATATTCAGTACGGTTGAAGTTCAGTCTCCAATTCCTCCTACCAAAGCACAAGTTAAAAAAAGCCATCAGAAGCTTCAACTTCCAAGAAAATGGAATAGGTACACTTTTCCCTATTCTTCCCGCTAGGTAAAACTAAAAACCCTGGACATTACATATTAAACAAACAGAAGATTCTGAAAAGTGAAAAAAAAAAGAAGGCAAACAGGCTAGGGACCTCGGGATCCAAGGAATCACAATGGTGAGTTCCCTGAGTTTTCTTTTTGCCACAAATATTCCAGATACAGAGAAGTCAGCAACCAGGAAACATAACCGGTGCAGGTTTAAAAAAGAAAAAAAAGCCCCAAGAAAAGCTTCCTCTCTCTAGCAACAGATCCAAGAAAAGCACAGCTTAACAAGACAGAAAACTTTTAGACAATAACGGCTACACTCCAGACAAGCACCACAGGAAAAAAAAACAAACCGCGGCCCACCCTCACTCATACCAGCAGAGACAGAGTAGGGAGCCTGAACTTACACTCTTGGCGAGGCTATAAAGGAGGCATCTCAACACCCCAAATGGGGTGGTGTCAAAGAAGGGCAAGTTGGGAGCAGTGATAATGGTGTTAGTGGGGACCACCTAGAGATCCTAGACTTCTACCACCACTAGGCAAGAACAAGGTGCTACTTACTCCCCCTTCCTGCTGGGTGGTGTCAGAGGCAGCCTAGTGGAAAGTCAGGATTTTCACCTTTGCCCAGATGTAGGGAGCATCCCCACTGCAGTGTCAGTGGAGACCATGTGGGAAGCTGAAACTGCCACCCCTGCCCAGCGATCACCATAGCTAAAAAAAAAAAAAAAATAGCTCTGGTTAAGCTCTAGATCCACTTCCTTTACTCTCTGTGTCCCTGGGCCAATAGTGCAGGAGAGCAGTTCTCAAAGGTTATGGTCACTTTTAAAAAGTAGTAAGGATCTCCAAGAGCTTTTATTTCTATTTATCAGTATTTGCCATATTAGAAACTAAAGCTGAGAAACTTTCAAAACAAAGAACACAGAAGTGCACATTCCATTAGTCCTCAGGGCGATGACATCATTGCACGTCAGGTAAACTCTGGAAAACATCATTGTAAGCTAAGGAGAAAATGTGAGCAGAAAAGAAAAAATAACAACTTAGTATTATTACGAAAACTGTTTTCACCTTGCTGACTCCTTGAAAGAGTCTAAGGGACCTCAGCGGTCCCCACAACCACACATTGCAAACTGCTACTATAGGGGATACTATAAACCAATCCATGAACCATGATACAATTGCATAAATTATGAGGCCACGTAAGTTAAGCAATAAAGTTAGAGAGATGGGTAAGAAATGATCATAGAAGGACTTGTAGATTCTTAATATTCATAATGTGGTCCAAGGACAAGTAAGCAGCATCTACATCTCCTAGAAACTTGTCTGAAATGAAGAATCTCAGGCCACACCTCGGACCAAGTGAATCAGAATCTTCATTTTAACAAGATCTCAGGTTATTCATAAGCACACTAAAGTTTGAGAAGAACTGCTGTAAACCATATTAAATAACTTGGACTTTATTCCACCTTGAAGGCAATGGAGAGCCCAATATATCATGATAAATCAAGTATCATTTAAAAGGTACATTAACAACCAAAGAAGGACATTTTATCTAAACAAATGCCTTCCAAGAGAGTATCACCATTACAGTCACAACTACATAATATTCAACAGTTTTTTCTTTACAGGTAATTTGAAGTAATGTTTATTTTGAAATCAAAACAATAAAATCAAACATATGCTTCAAATTATTTAATAATAAAAGTCAGTAAATGCTATAACATAAAATTGTGCAACAACAGTAAAAACAACCAAGAAATATCTGTTTACAAATGTAGATATGCATGTACACAAGTGTATAGGAAGGCATACATGCATACATGTATAGCTGTATCTGTAGGCACGTGTATATACATTTGTGTGTGCGGCATATATATTCATAAATAGAAGAGAGTACACAGGGGCAGAGTTATGGAGACTTCCTAGGCATATCCAAACACCTCGAGAGATTGGTTTACTGGGTAAAAAGGCTCAGGACCATAGTCTCGTGCGACAACTTGGTCAACTTGCACAATACAATTCATAAAGATAATGTTCTATGTCCTAGTTCAGTGAGTAGTGTCTGGGGTCTTAAAATTGGGTGGCCATCTAAGATATAACTACCGGTTTCTACTCATCTGGATGGAAAGAGAATGAAGGAAACCAAAGACTCAGAGAAGAAACTAGTCCACAGGGCTGAGAGCCCACATGAACCTCATCTAGCCTAGCCTGAGACCAGAAGAATTAGATGGTGCCAGCTACCAATATTGACCACTCTGACCAGGGACACAATAGAAGGTACCAGGTAGAATGGGAGAAAAATGTAAAACAAAACTCAAAATCCTAAAAAAGGCCAGACCCACTGGACAAATGGAGGCTAGGGGAACCCTGAGACCATCGCCTTAAGATAACCCTTTGAACTTGCAACTGAAGCCACCCCAGTAGGTCACTGGTGAGTACTGTGCTCCTTTAAATAATCAACTATATGAGACCAAATGGTGAACATTTACTCTACAGCAAACATAAGAAGGTAAGGAGGGGCAAGGAAACTAGATCAAATGGAAGCAGAATGGAAATAATGAGAATGCTGACACATTGTGAAAAATGTAACCAATGTCACAGAACAATGTGTATAAAAATTATTAAATGGGAACATAATTTGCTGTGTAAACTTTCACCTAAAACATAATAAAATGTTATTTTAAAAAATCAATGTATACCAACTTCAGCTTGTTGCTAATTCCAATTTTCTAGAATATTAACCAAAAAAGTCATTTACTGCTGAGGTTAATTCTGACTCCTGACGACCCCACGTATGTCACTGCAGAACTGTGCTCCACAGTGTTTTCAATGGCTGATGATTTGGCAGTAGATCACCAGGGCTTTCTTCCAATGCGCCTCTGAGTGGACTCAAACTTGCAACTTTTCCGTTAGCAGCTGAGCATGTTAGCCATTTGCACCATCCGGGGACTCCTCCAGAATATTACCAAGCCATTATTTTTCCAACAGCACTTTCTTTTCTTTTCTCCCACTCATTCTCTCTTCCCTTCTCAATTATTGAGGACTAATTTATTATACAACAGAAAGAGAAAGCATTACTTTTTGGTTTTCACAACACTAAATGCTCTCTTAGACATTGTCTTTATTAATATGTAATACATGATCTTGCCTTTAGCAGGCACTCAGACATTGGCTGACGAATTTTAGTGTCCTACCATTAAAAAACAGCAATTTTTCAAATAAACTGAGGGAACAGGATATAATGAGGTAGATGTGATTAGCTTCTTATAATGAATGTGATACTCTATACTACACAAAAGATTGTATCCTCGACACTGTATGATGACGATGTTTTTTTTATTTGTTGGGCTTGGCTTGTGATTTGCAGTTTGCTATTAGGTTGCCATGGCAACATGCATCTAAGGGACACTGAAGGACCCTACCTTTTAAATGGAATCACTTTGTAATTTAATAAAGATAAATTTTAAAATCATACAAATGTCCTGAGAGTTAGATACTGGTTAAAATATGAAAACTGTTTCTAAGAGGCAAAAAAATATTTACATATAAAGATGCAAAGAAAAGTATTTTTAAATATTCTAGAACACAAAAAAGGGGGGAGGGATGCTCCCCTGGGATTTTCAATATATCCACAGAGTTCTTCAGGGAGCTCTGGTGGTGCAGTGGTTAAAGTGCTCAGCTGCTAACCAAAAGGTAGGTGGTTCGAACTCACCACCACTCCATGGAAGAAAGATGTAGCAGTCTGTTTCCATAAAGATTTACATCCTTGGCAACCCTATGAGGCAGTTCTACTCTGTCCTATAGGGTCACTGTGAGTCAGAATTGATTCGAAGGCAGTGGGTGGTTATAGAGCTCTTCATAGGCTTTAATATTTACTTATTTACAATAAATAATTGGAATTAGGTATAGATCAATTCTCTCTTATAGGAAGCAAACTCCATCAGAGCAGGAATAGTAACTAACATGCAGATGTCAACAAATTTACATTTAAGAAAAATCAATAATCAGAGATTCATTAGGGCATCTATGCCTAGGAAATTTGACAGATTACATGTTTTTTGATAGAATTACAAATTCCTAAACTGTAAATTTTATTGTGGGTATTTAATAATCCAGAATTTCTATTAATTTCAAAGTAAGGACTAGTAGCAGTTAAACAGACAAAACAGAATTACAATTATCAATAGAAAACAGTGGTTTAAAAAAAAAAAGAAAAGGCAAATTGCTGCTGCTTCTGAATCTGCCCTAAACTGTGTTAATCTCAGTTCCCACCGCCATGGACATATTCATTCTACATTAAACAATCTCATTCTCAATGTACTGAATTAATCAAGCACCCTGCTTAGAATATATCCGGAAATCATGAGATGCAATAGATAATAAATAATATAGTTAAGTGAAAAAAAATTTCCATCCATCAAACGAGTCAAGATCAGCAAAAATGGGAAGTACAAAGCACAGCAGTTTGAACGATAAAATTCGAGTACTCAGATTTTGTGTTTTGTAAACATCCCTGTGGCTTCAATATAGAGGACAGATCAAACAGAGACAGTAGGAATGGCAGCAAGGGACCAGTAGCTAAATAATGAAGGCCTGAACAAAAATAGTGGCAATCAGAGATGAAATCAAGACTGGGTAAAGTGCGTGAGTAGAACTGACGTTTGCTGAATAACTACATACTGCGTGCTTAGTGGAAACCCCGGTGGCATAGCGGTTAAGTGCTATGGCTGCTAACCAAAGGTCGGCAGTTCAAATCTGCCAGGCGCTCCTTGGAAACTCTATGGGGCAGTTCTACTCTGCCCTATAGGGTCGCTATGAGTCGCAATCGACTCGATGGCACTGGTTTGGTTTTTGGCTTGGCATGCTTAGTGGAAATCCTGGTGGTGCAGTGGTTAAGAGCTCAGCTGCTAACCAAAAAGGTCAACACTTGGAATCCACCAGGCGCTCCTTGGAAGCCCTATGGGGCAGTTCTACTCTTAAAAGAGTTAGAATTGATTTGAAAGCAGTGGGTTTTGTTGTTGTTGTTATATGCTTAGTTACTGAGATAAACACTTTATTTCCTTTAATCCTCAATATCATTTTGAGATAAATATTGTCTTTATTTTATAAAAGGGGAAATTGAGGCTCAAGTTAAAGACATTTGCCCAGTTTTACGTAGCTATAACTAGCAGAGCCCAGATCCAAACCTAGGTTTGTTAAAATCCCAAATCAAATGCTCAGGCTCTTGCTGGCATGATTGAATTTAACTGACAGTCTAATTTTTCAAAGGCACTGAAAACGGCTATTCATCTGTTCTTTATCTTCTTCTCTATAATGAATAAAACTACAAAAAGGATTCTACTGTGATATGTCCCTCCAATGTTGTTATTATTAAAACCAATTAAAAATGTGGACTTGCTTTATAAATCACATTGTTTAGTTTTCAGAAACAAGCTTCATATGTAATGCTGGGTCCCATTATGCATAGAAGGAGCGGGTTTGGCAAGGAAGGAGGATAAATAAATTTATTTTATTGAATGTGCTCCTAGAAAATTGAGATGGAGAAACCAGCAGGTGGTTTAAAAAAAAAAAAAAACACTGCAATACAGGTGGATTTGGGAGTTAAGCTAAGAAAGCTACAGAAAGTAGTTTGAATGTGATCATCAGGGAAAGTATGCTGAATTAGAAGAGATGTAGCTCTTTTAGTGAATTCAAGATAACATTAATATAAACTTCGGTGAAGGGTAAGGCAGTACACAATACTGGAAAGCCAGCACAACTTTTTTAAGGCAGGGTCACGGAAGCTCAATAGACACATCCAAACTCCCGGAGGGACCGAATTGCTGGGCACAGGGTTGTGGGGACCATGGTCTTGGGAAACATGTAGCTCACCTGGCATAACATAGTTTATAAAGAAAATGTTCTACACTCTACTTTAGTGAGTAGTGTCTGGGGTCTTAAAAGCCTGTGAGCGGCCAACTAAAATACAACACTGGTCGCCCTCCTTCAGGAGCAAGAGAGAATACAGAAAACTAAAGATAGAAGGGAAAGATTAGTCCAAGGGACTAACAGACCACATAGTCTACCACTGCCTCTACCAGACTGAGTCCAGTACTACCAGATGGTGCCCAGCTACCACCACTGACTACTCTGATAGGGATCACAACAGAGGGTCCCAGACAGAGCTGGAGGAAAATGTAGAACAAAATTTTAACTCAAAAAAAGACCAGACTTACTGGTCTGACAGGGACTGGAGAAATCCCAAAAGTATGGCCCCCAGACATCCTTTTAGCTCAGTAATGAAGTCACTCCTGAGGTTCATCCTTCAGCCAAAGATTAGGCCCATAAAACAAATCAAGGCTAAAGAGGCACACCAGCCCAGTGGCAAGGACTAGAAGGCACAAGGGAACAGGAAAGCTGGTAAAAGGGAACCCACGGTCAAGAAGCAAGAGTGTTGACATGTTGTGGGGTTATTAACCAATGTCATAAAACGATATGTGTACTGTTTAACGAGAAACTAGTTTGTTCTGTAAACCTTCATCTAAAGTGCAATTTAAAAAATTAAAAAAAAAATAAAAAATAACATTAATATAAATAACTACACTTGACCCTCAATCATCTGGATTGGTGTGTATACACAGATCTGTGGCATTTAATTTTGCCTTAAATGCATAGTACTATGACAAAATTCTGAGTTAATCATTTATGAATTCCTGAAAGTAAGCCAAGTGCAACTTTCATTTTCCTAACTTTGGTCTGCAAATGATAATGAAGTTTTAGGTGGATGTTACATAAAACTCTACAGACTAGGCATTCAGTAAAACATGCTCAAGAAAAAAAAAACCTTTGGGAAATAAAACCTGTTTTTCACTGTAACAACTTTAACAGGCCATCTGTGCTGACTTTTTGCCAGGCTCAATACTAAATGTTTTATATTTATCACTAGAATCCTGCAAGTTAGATACTATGCTATTTCCCCCAATTTACAGAAAAAGAACCAAAACTTGCCCAGGGTCACACAACTCTGGCTCTATACGATACAAATACATATTTTCAACCAATATACTAATGATCTCTAAACTCTTCTCTATTGCGCGTAATCAGGAAAAAAAATTAAATATGCACTAACATAAAATTATCCCACTGTATATTTTTACCCAGTAACTTGAATGAGATAAACCAAATCTAGCAGAAATTCTAATATGCTCCCTCCCCACCCACACACCCATGGAAATACCTGCAGGCCGTTTGCATATGCTATCGTACATTTTAAAAGCCTACACAGCAGGCGTCTAAAAGTCAGGGGATTTGGACATTTTTCCTGCGAACATGCATTATAAATTGTCTCTAAAGAGCTAAGTTAAAACACTGGCTTTTAATCTCCTACTCATTAAGTAAACACAAAGCGATAAGCGTTCACATAACTTCTGTTTTCAACAATTAAACAGCATCTTCCTTCTAGGAATTACCACGATTTTATCCCGAAGCCCTATTGGTCCCAGTAACCTTCTCGACCCCCGAGTCCTGTCTGCCGCAATTCCAAATCGGGCTTCTCCTCCAGTTCATTTGCACAAGAAAAGAGGGGAAAAGAAAAGGCCATCAAAAAACTCTCAAACATCGCGATTTCATTTTTTCCTAGATAACAGCTTCCGTTTTCATGAAACTGGGATTTAACGACAAATCTAATTTAAATGGTATTTGCACAAACCCTTTAAACACGCTGAAGTTGCTGGAGAAAGCGATCAAGTACGTAAGTTATCTATCATCGACTGGTGACGAGGGTCCCAAACCCCGAAGCCAGCCTCCCCCGGGGGCTCCTAACCAAAGCTGTTCCACAAAGCCGGGGGCTCCGCCAGCCCCTGCCCGCATTTACAGGCATCCACGCCGAGCCGGCGGCCGCGAGGAGGGAGGCGCCTGCGAGACCGCCAAGTTTTTCCCGCGGTTGAGGGGACCTGTGCCGCCTGCAGAGAGGGCGCGAAGATTTCTGCCTGCCGATTCGCCTGAGGTAATCAATGCTTCCCGTTAGGGCCCGTAAGGGCCACCCTGGACACCACCGCAGCTCCGGGGACCCTGCTGCTCTCTGGTGGGCTGGTGGGCGCGCCAGCTAAGGTGGCGACGGGGGCTGGGGGGGGATGCCGGAGCAAGAGGGAGACAGTGCGCACCCTCACCCTACCTCGAGTAAGTCGAAATCTCCCAGAGGAACCCAATCGGTGGGACTGTCGTGGACGCTGAGGCCACCCCCCAGGGAGTCTCGGATTTGGCTGGCCGCCGTTGACCCGCCGGGAACCGCGCGCCTGCGGCAAGGGAAGACAAGAGCCGGGCCGCCCAGAGCGCCCAGGCGCTCGCCGCGGGACTCTCCGCGCCTGCGCCCCGCCTCCCCGCCCTCCCGGGATTCCGCCGCGCTTGCGCTGTTCCGGATTTTCGCAGCCTTGGTGGCGCCGTGGTTAAAGCACTCGGCGCGAATCGAGAGGTTAGCGGTTCAAATCCACCAGCCGCTGGGTAGGAGAAACATGGGGCAGTCCTTGGAAACCCTATGGGGCAATTCTACTTTGTCCTATAGGGTCGCTATGAGTCCGAATGGACTCCACAGCCATGGGAGCGACTAAGAGGCGCCGGAAGTGGCTTTGGGTGGTTGGGGGAAGCTGGTAAGCGCTTGTGACTCTTCAGCGGTGGCACGCATTGCGCGGCGGGGCGGATGATTTGCCTAAGTGAAAGGGAAGATAACTTGGCGCCCCCGGCAACAGGTCTACGCATGCGTACATCGGGCTAGGTGAGAGCCGGGAGCGAAGGCCGAGGGTGCCGCTCCGGTCCGGGGAAGGGCACAGTCACTTCCCGGAAGAGGCGGGCTTATATGGGGAGCCGGCGCGGTATTCAAAAACTCAAGACGCTTCCGTGGTCGGGCTGCTAAACCCCAAATGCTAGCCTTTGCTTGGGAATCAACACTTTTTTTTTTTTTTCCCCTTGAGCATAGAAAATTCAGAAGCCGGAGGAAGCAACAGTTAGGATTGAGGTGAAACTAGTGTGTAACGACGGGACTTCTTCCCAAACCCAGGAACAAAGGTTGTACGGGTAAGTCGCGAAACGGTGGAGAGACAGGACCACCCCTTTCCTTCCACTGATTCCTTTGAAAACCTGAGTTAGGGACAACCTGTCTGTGCGCATCCCAGTCGGGCCCGCCGCAGCCACCCTTTGCAGGCTCTTAACGGTGTCTTTTCGGAAATCTGCGTGGGTGAAATTCTTCCCGCTTCTCCTCCCCCCCCCCCCCCAAAAAATACTTTCAACCGCACTCCCTTTGAATACAGGAGAAAATCCGAACAAAGCCGCCGGGCTGCGGTCTTTGCCCCTTCTTCCTGCACCTGATGTCCCACCCCCAGTCCTTGCGGTTTACCCTTGGGCTTCAGGGAACTGAGTGTTCGCCGGCCCCTGCGCGCTCTGCCCCCTCTGCCAAAGCTGGCCCTAGTGTCAGTCCCGCCGGCACGCCATAGGGCAAACTCCCACGCAGCTTTCAAGACCATCCTTGGCGAGCCGTAGACACACTTGGTGTTCCTCTTACCGTGTTAACGTTCTATTTTGAAAATACATCTATTATAGCAATTACTTTAAGGCATTATGGTTTATTTACAGTCTTTATTTTCTCTGCCCCCTGGATTGCTAACTCCGTCAGTAAGTATCCGAACTGATGAAGTTTAAATTCCTTGGCTTAATTTTCAGCACTCTTCTCAATCTGACTAACCTACCTCTTCCTTCAGTCTTTACAAAATTCTCTCATATGAGTATGCTGCTTTAACCAGCCAACCTACTTTGCATACTTCAAAATCTTTCCTTCTAAACGGGACAGAGCGCCATTAACCACTGCCTCTCCAACCCTCCACCCAAGTAAATTGACTTCAAACCGCTGGTCTCCAGCTAGTAATATATTTCCTTCCACCGAAGTCGCCCTTATGCTTCTAAAGGTAATCAAAAATATATTTCTTTTGTACCCCTTGCTGTAAGACAATGAAAAGTATGACATAGTCATAATAGACACAATGCTTGACAATTGAAGACATCATAAGTGCTAAAAACATGTTATGTAAAACAGTAAAAAACAAAGCCAAACCCCTTGGTGTCTAGTCAATTCCCATGTGTGTCAGAATTCAGTGACTGATTTTTGGAAGTAGATCATCAGGCCTGACGATGAGTAAGAAAGGATGACGAAAGAAATAATGAGCTTAGTGTATGTTGAGAGAGGTCACTAAAGCATCTGGCCTAACTGGAGCTTGTTGGTAAACAATGGGAAACAGAGGTTTCTGTTTAGACGTCATTTCCTCCAGGAAGCCTTCCTTGGTGCCTAAGACTGGGTAGGGTATATCTTCTATATACTCCTATATAGCATGGTCTCTACCTCTGTGCCTGTACTTCCCTTGGTAGTATAATTCCCGTATAATCTACAGTCTCCCTTGTTCTACTAAAGCCCTTAAATACAGGGCTGCCTCTCGATGATGGAAACCCTAGAGGCTTAGCAGTTAAAAGCTATGGCGGCTAACCAAAAGGTCGGCAGTTCAAATCCACCAGCCGCTCCTTGGAAACTATGGGGCAGTTCTACACTGTCCTGTAGGGTGGCTTTGAGTTGGAATCGACTTGATGGCAATGAGTTTGGTTTTTTTTTTTTAATTGATAATTTTATCTCCAGCACCTAGAGAAAAAAAAAAAAAAACCTGCTGCCTTCAGTCGATTCCAACTGTTAGCGACTCTCTAGGACAGAGTAGAAATGCCCTTTCCAAGGAGTCGCTTCTGGATTGGAACGGTGGATGTTTTGGTTAGCAGCCGTAGCTCTCAACCACTGGACCACCAGGGCCCCAGCAAATTCCTGGTGAATAGTAGGCACTCAATAAATACATAATGATAATAAGTAAGTTAATCCTGGGTTATATTACGCTTTGAGGTTTAGGCTAAATTCATATGAAAAGAAAACTGAAAAAGAAAATAAAATATCACATTCATTAATGAAATTCTGTGGTAAATTCCATACAGTACAACCCTATTCAGAAATAAAGCTTAGACCATTACCAATCTTTATGTGAAAATACAGTCATCTAAATGGGAATTGGGAAATCTAAAGTACTTCCTCCTTTATTATTAGAATAAATTTTCTTCCTAATGTTTCTCCTTAAAACTGGGAAATAAAATTGGAAAACTGTTGGTCTAATAAAATGCCAGTTTTTGTATAGACCAAGCCACTGACCTTTTTATGTTCGTTAAATTTGATTCATTAGTGGAGTTAGCAAGGTTCTGTCCTTTTCTCACCTCATTCAGTTATGTAATTAGCCAATAAAAGCTTTGTAGCTTTTAAGGAAGTTTTAGGATCATAAATTGATTTATTGGCACCATATGGTTACATCAAAGGATCTCTTTTTGTTTTTTAAACTTAAATGAATGCTTAAGTCCTTTCCTTAAAACTAGAAATTCATGTTCTTCTTACTAAGCAATAATATCTGAAATAGTGATTTTTTAAAAAATACCAAGCTATCAAAATTGGACAAGCCATGTCAAAGGATATTATAGATATTAAAAAAAACTAATCAGTGATAAGCAAGACCAAAATTGCAGGCTTCGTATCCTGAATCCAGTGCTCTTTTCACTAAACTAAATCGAAGCTGTTAACAGGATATGAAGTTATTTACTATGTGTTGTTCTGCCTTTGTTGATTCACGTAAGTATTCTTGTGTCACAGCTAATTTTTTAAAGTGACCTGAACGGTATGTTAGGAGATGTCTTTTTATGGGTATATGATATATTGATTGCAATATCAGATTGAAGTCTATAAAAAGATTACATTATAAAACATATGAGTAGGGACCAAATTTCACACCACGAAAATTTCAAATTTTACTCTGTTAAAAATAAGCAAAACTGAAGTACACGTGTGGAACAGAATTCTCAGATTCTTAGAAATTCCAAATTTACTAGACCCATTGAGACTGGAGGAACCCACGAATCTATTGGTCTGAGGTACTCTTTAACCTTTAATCAAAACTATCCCTGAAGCCATCTTTAAACTAAGTAACAGTTTAGTTCAATTAGTAAAGAACATATGCCTTGAGTAATACCCTCTTTTTAAAGAGTATATGAGACCAAATTGATAACAGTAACTCTAAAGCATAGATGAGATTAGGGAGCAGTGAGTCTTAGTTAATGGTGGTGAAGCAATTTGAGTAGCGGTAGCGAGATTGTGGACACAATGTGAAGAATGTAGCCTGTGCCACTGAACTGTCTGTGTAGAAATTGTTGAATGGGTACGTTTTGCTGTGTATAATTTTACCAAAAATAAATATTTTTAAAAAGACTACAGAATACATAGTTTGGGGTAAGTTTTATATGTGTCATATTTAAAATTTTTATTTTATGCTGAGCTATTCTCAAATCATCTCATCAGTTTGATTATGACCTCATGCAAGAACCATCTGTTCTGTCCTTCAGCATGTTGCTATATTTGAATATTTTAAAAGCTGTTGCATTCTGCCCCTTTTTGGAACTTTGTATGCTTTTTCAGGCTTACAATTGCTATTTAATGTCACTTCAGAGGAAGGAATGCTTACAAACACAACAACAAGTGATGGAAAACAGTAAGTGGTGGAAATAGAGATTTTGGATGAACTGCATGCTTAAAACGTGTTATGGTGTACTTTCGACGTAGTTTTTCTCTTTCAAAACTATTGAGGTAGTTTTAAATATCTGCTTTTATGAATGGTCTTCCAAAGGAACATGTGTTTTTGAACTCAAACAATAGGCTGTAGGTCCTTCTGAAGATAATCTTAAAATAGTATTTAAAAGAATGTATCACATTTAGAACAATTGCATAATTTTATTTATTTATTTTTGCATTTTATAACTGGCTATAAGATTGCCACCACAAATTAAGTAAATTAACTTGTGACAGAAGTTCATATCAACTGTAAGGAAATGCACTATGCATTACCAGAAAGACCGTGATATTAATGTTTTAAGTTTTAAAATAAGGTCACTCTGGTTTCTATGGGGAGAATGATTGTGTGGGAGTAAAAAAGTGGAAATGGAGGCCTCTTGGGAGACTGCTACAGACTTTTGTACAGCCAAGACTGGGAAAGTATCATTAGAAATGAAGATTTAGAACATATTTTGGAGATAGAGGACTCGTTTTTCAGTTTGCTGTTGGGGAGTGAAGAATCAACAATGACAGGCGTATCATAGAGAAAAAGGTATAAAAATATCCCCTTGATGCCTTTCATTTAGAGACAAAACTGAAAAATAAGCATATTCCAATTATTTTGTACTTATGAAAGAATATAGCAGACGAGTACTATACAGAAGTGTGCTTGGGGAGCAGAAGAGAGATTCTAAACTTTTTCAAATGCATTTCAGTAGATACATGGGGACTGTAGGTTAAGGTACTGAAGTGGTTAAAAGACTTTTAGATTAAGAAATATGGCCACCATAAGAATTGGCAATGAAAGAGACATTTTTCTAGAAAATGCCAAATAACTAAGGGAGAGTGAAGAAGAGAGAACACTTTACCTCAGAGACAAAACAAAACCCATTGCTGTCAAGTCGATTCCGACTCACAACTCAGAGACAGTAACTTTAAATTTTACTTTCTGGTACCCAGCAGATAATTGTACACTTTTGTTTTGTTTTGCCTTTTTGCCTGAGGTGTTCATACCAGTTATGTTTAAGCAGCCATTACTATAACTTTGCAGTCTTTACTCAAAATTTAAAAGTATATCTGAAATAAATGCCCTGAGTAGACACTGCTAATATCTGCTCAACAACCATTGCTAGTTGTTCTTCAGCGTACCATGCACGCTCATTCTTTAAACGTATGAAAAATTAAGTTTTAAGTGTAATAATTGTATTATGTTCTTTTTAAAAGCTTATATTATTTATGGGCTTAATTAAAAGCTCTCTTTATCTTATTTAGGGAATCCAATCTGTGAGAAACTTATTATAGGATCAGGTCTGGCTTATTTTTTTTCCAGGCACCTGCCACCAGTGAATAATACATTCCATTAAAGTCTTTATGAAATGATCCTAATATGCTTAAAATACTTAGAGGACTACAGTTTATAACATCAACGATTTACTACATCAGTATTTTTCTTTTTTTTTTAACCACAATTGTATTCAGAAGGAGTACTGATAGGTTTGCAGTTCAAATCCACCAGCTGCTCTCCAGGAGAAAGATATGGCAGTCAGCTTCAGTAAAGATTACAGCCTTGGAAGCACTGTGGGGCAGTTCTTCTCTGTCCTACAGGGTCACTATGAGTTGGAATCAACTCTATGGCAATGGGTTTGGTTTTTATGTGTCATCATAAACAACACCATACTAGATGGCAGTCTTCATTACTATTCAGTTGTAGTGTGTGTAGTCAATTTCTGTAATGAAGCATTAGAGACATGATAGGAAGGCTTGAATCAGAGTTGGTGGGGATCTTAGAGCTAGAATTCTAAGGGAATTTTAGATTTGGAAGGGCCAGAGAAAGGATGCACTTTTGCTGGGACCATGCAGGTAATTCCTAGGAAATCTAAAGGAAACCAGAGTGTGTGAATCTCTTCCTTCAAAAAAGCCATGCTGAAAATCATATTTAAAATTTGGGTACTTGTAAATTTGCAGAAATAGTATCGCCTTTTAATTTGACTCATGAACTATATCTACCCTTTTTGGTCACTTAATATTTAGACAAGAAACAAACCATCTAACAATTTCTAGTTTTTTTCCTCAATCCCTTACAGACAGGACCATATTTTTTAAAACTTTTTTTTTTTTTCCAATTTGAAAAGTAATACGTGCACATGACTCAATAACATACAAAGTGATGTACTTTGAAAAGTAATTCTTCCTCTCATTTCTGAACTGTAATCATCCATAACAACCTATTTTGTGCCTTTTTTTCATTTTAGAACTTGGAGACCTTTTTAAATATATAGAGATTTATGCTATTTTTTCATTTGCTGCATCATCTGTTCCATTGTTTGAACATATAATTTACTTAAACTAGTCCTCTGTCAACTGACATTTGGCATTTCCAGTGCCATACTGTTAAACGATGATGCAATGAATATCCTTGTGCTTCAGTCTGCACACATCTAAGAGCATATCAGAATAAACTAGAAGAGGTATTGCTAAACTAAAAGATAATTGTATTTAAAATTTTGACAGCCGGAGACAGGGCCACGTTTAAATGAAATAAGATTATGAAAACGTTCCTCCAGAGAGAGGAGTTGCACAGTTCCCCTCCATGGCATTCCATTCAGGTATCCAACAGGAATCACAGCTAAAAGGAAAGTAAAACTATGAACAAGACCTTCCCCGTCAAACTTTGTATTTCTTTGCTTTACGTATTCTGAAAGCTAATAATTCCTTAACTTTAAAACCCTCATTTCACTTCATAACAGCGCCTTAGAAAATATATTGCCCCCTCCCTCTTTTTTTCCAGAATTAACCACAACTTTTCACATCAACAAAGAGATAAAACCTTAACTCTGACTCTGCCACAATGCTACACTTGACCGGTGGGATTTGATGTGAAACAGACAGTGCTAGTACTGGGCCACCATTAACTACCTAATGCCTTCTTTTCTTTGTACTGAAACATGTTTCTTTTTCTTTGTTAAGTGGCACATCAGCAAATATTTGTGCAGTTCCTCATAAAAATGAGTGCACAGAATGATGCTCGTGGTGGCACTGGTCACATTTTAAAAATAAGATTCAGAAAAGCACTGAGATAATAACAGGCAGCAACACGTCTAGTATTTATTTTCTTTGCAGCCATGTACAGTTCAATAAAATTTATCCCTAAAATGGACTGTTAAAGGAACAAGCAGTACTTTTTATTCAGAATTTTTTTTATTAGCGTGATAGCCTTTTAATATCTTCTTGTCTTCTACCTTGTGTTTTTTGAATGAAGGTCATTATTAGGGACAATAATTTGAATTGTATTGTATTTGTATAGTCAGACTGAATTTGTATTGCAAAAGCTATATAATTCTTACCAACTAGTAACACATGAAAAGAAAAATAGATGTTTAATAAGAAAAAGCTGGTCTTTAGGAACTGCTAAAGCAAGTCATAGTAACAGAGTTTAAGCCAATTTTGTTTAAAAATGTATATGTGCATAGAGAAAAAAAAAAAAACTAGTTTCCTCTGGATAGTGGAGCTGTAGGTGATTAAAAAAAAAAAATTGTTTTAATTTTTCCACAACGAACATTTGTGACCTTGCAGTTTTAAAAGCCAGTGTCGTTTTTAAAAGAGATAATTTAATTCCATGTTCTCCAACTTAATTTTTGTCTCGTTTCTTCTTCCCCCAACTCAGCATTTCCCTTCATTAACCCCTTGGTTTTTTCCTTTCGTTACTTGTTTGTTTGCATGCTTACTTGTTTTTTGTCCTGATAATAGAACTAGTCCCCTTGTTTCTTTAAGTATGAAATCAAGGATTAAATCCTCAAGTAGACAAATATGATTTAGTAATTTATAGCATCAATGCATTTTCTACCCTTCTCTGTGTTTATTCTTGTTAGTAGCTGGAACAAGCCAGTTACCGCCATCTTTAATGTTTCAGGTGTTCTTGATTCGTTTTAAATAACTAATAGAAGAAATAAGGAGAATCCTCTATGAATCATCCTGAACTAGTTTGTAATATATTGTTTGAATTCCTGTTCTGAGCCTCTGTTTAACATTTTTTTTGTAAATGTGTTTCAAAAACAGGTATTCACCAGAATGGGAGTGAATGACCTGTGGCAAATTTTGGAGCCTGTTAAAGAACACACCCACGTACATAGTCTTAGTGGGAAAACCATTGCAGTTGATCTGAGTCTCTGGGTGTGTGAGGCACAGACAGTCAAAAAAATGATTGGAACAGTCATGAAACCTCACCTCAGGTATCGTAAAAGATCTTAGAGTATAAATTTGTATAAGCAGTTGACGTCTTAGTTTTGTTTCCACTTTTATTTTTGTTCTTTTACATTTTGAGATTTTAAAGTAAACATCTG
This sequence comes from Elephas maximus indicus, assembly GCF_024166365.1. Lineage (NCBI taxonomy): Eukaryota > Metazoa > Chordata > Mammalia > Proboscidea > Elephantidae > Elephas > Elephas maximus. The sequence goes on from NC_064830.1 coordinate 33,586,957, forward strand.
CCCTCTTTATGTTGATGACTCACAAATCTACACCTATTACCTTTGGAGCTCTGTATGACTCACATACCTAGCTGCCTACTCAACATATCCACGAGGATGCTTTAGTTACTAAAAGCAGGAAATTTAAGAGTTAGTCCCTCCCCCACATCTAATCCATCATCAAGCCTTGTTAGTTCTGCTTCTAAAATATACCTTGCGTTTATAAACTTCTCTCACTGTCCTAAGGTACCACCCCAGTCCATTCTAATATTCTCTCGTATATACTGCTGATATGACATCCCTCTGCTTTTGGCCTCCTCCTCCAAACCATTGTCTGCATAGCAGTTAGGGTAATCATAAATCTCGCTTGCTTAAAACATTCAGTAGTTTCCCACTCCACTTAGAATAAAACCTTAACTCTTGTTATTGTATGTAACATTCAGCATGCCTATTTTCAGTCATGCTGTGCCTCACAGTAGCTCTCACCAAATGCATAGCAGTCACATGGCTTTCTTTCAGGTTCTAAGAAACATGAAATATTTTCTTGCCCCTCTGGCTTTTCACATTTTGAATCCTCTACATATATACACTTCCTACCCCCTCCTAATGACTATTTCATTCTCTTTAATTGTCAACTGAAACTCTACCTCCTTGCAAAGCCCATCCTGGCCTCCATATCCAAAGTAGGTTTCCCATTCTATGTTGTCCTTTTCGATGTCAGCCCTTTGTTTATTTCCTTCAAACACTTATCATAGCTAAAAATATATTTGATCTATTTTATAAAATAAGTTTTTCTTTCTCTGCCATTTAAACCATAAGCTCTCAGAGTACAGGGACCATATTTTTCTGGCTTGTTCACAGTTGTATCCCCAGTGTCTAATACAGTGTTTGCACATGGTAGGTACTCATTCAACAGTTGTTGAGGGAATATATTACTCTGCTGCTTGTCTCTGATGTCATAGCTACTTAAAATGAGTAATAGTATGTTGAAGTGAATATTCATCATTTCAGCAGAAGCTGAAGATATATTTAATGTATATTGTATCATTGCTATAGTGCTCTCTTTGAAAATATCTTAATATTACAAAACATTTTCACATCCATTGTCCCCCAACTAAGGGGAAGCTAAACTGGGCAGGTTATTCTTATTCCCATCTTGCAGATGAGAAAATTGAAACTCAGTAAAGTAACTTGCCCCAGGGTCACACACGGGACACACGCAGTGGAATCCGTAACATTGATACTGCTGGTCTAATGGTCTTGACATTGTGTCATACTTCCATTTTGACTTTTACTATTAATATATGGTAATTAACATATTATTAATTTGTGTGTTTCAGGAATTTGTTTTTTCGAATTTCATTTTTAACACTAATGGATGTAAAACTGGTATTTGTTATGGAAGGGGAACCCCCAAAGCTGAAAGCTGATGTCATAAGCAAGAGGAATCAGATTCGATATGGGCCTTCTGGAAAAACATGGTCTCAGAAAACAGGGAGATCACATTTTAAATCAGTCTTAAGAGAGGTGAGATTTCAGATTTGATTCCATTCTGATTTGAACTAAAAGAGTACATTTTACTCTTAGAAAGTTTGTTGTTTAGGCATCTTTAATACTGATTAACGTTACTGTGAATAGAAGGCCATTCAGGAAGGAGAAAAGAGTTTATGTTTTAGAGTGAAACTGACCGGAGTTCAAGCCCTGACTGCCGTTTAGAAGCTCTGAAACCTTGAGCACAATTTTTAACCTGTCGCTCACTACCTTATTTCCTACCCTGTGAAATAAGGGTAGTGATACTTTGTGGTGATGCAGTAAAAATTAGAGAAAATATATCTGCAACTACTAGTACATAATGGAGACTTGATACATGTTACCTGTTTTAACATCTTCAGCACTTTAACTCATTCCCAGAATACATGAGATCTCATTGATTCATGCTCCAGTCATTCAGAATTAATGATGGTTCACATATAGAGTACATATTTGGCTTCCCCTAGGACTTTGTACTTAGTATTTTAAAAAAAATGATTATTGTTATACTTAATGTATATTATATATATATGTATATATACACACACACATATATATATATATATACACACACAAGGGGCACAGTGTTTAAGAGCTATGGCTGCTAACCAAAAGATCCACAGTTCGAATTCACCTGCTTCTTGGAAACCTTATGGGGCAGCTCTACTCTATCCTATAGGGTCGCGATGAATTGGAATCGACTCAACGGCAATGGGTTTTTTTTTTTTTTTAATGTATCTATTACAAAATTATTATTACGTATTTTCAAATAAAAGGAGACATCGCCTATAGTAAAAAATATATAATTAAAAGGAAGTTACTATTATTTTGTTTGTCTCTTTGCAAGTGTATATATTCTTAAAGAATTGTCATAATAGCATACAAATAATTTTTATCTTCGGTTTTTCACTTAACACATACCCCTATTTCCCTATTACGACTTCTAAATCATAACTTAAAATGATTGTACCACATATATGAAGTTGTTAATCATTCCACATGATTGTATATATTGCTTGCTTTTCATTTTTTCACTATGAAACTCTGGTGAACGTTTTTTGTGCACATAGCTTTTTCCTGTGATTTGTGACTTTAAAATAAGGTTACCCAAAATGGCATTGAGAGGCCAAAGTTTACGAATGATTTCATAGCTCTTGCCAAATTACTTTCTACCAGTATAAATATAAGCATTTTCAGTGCACCCACCAGATTGGATGTTAGGAGGTTTATTTTTACACATTTAACATGAAAAAACAAAGATATTTTGTTTAATATGTATTTGTTCTTTATTGGTGGAGCTGAACATTTAACCTAGTTTTAGTCCCTCTTTAGGAAATGACTGTCATGTCCTTTCACCACATATCTCTTGAGGTTTTAAGTTTTTCTTTGATTCAGTTTCCTTAGTTACTAAAAATAAAAACATTTGCTTTTAATTCTTTTCCAGTCTTTTTAATTTCAGCTAAAAATTGCATATTTTAAAAAGACATAGCATTTTTTTGTATCGACCTTTTTTATCTATTTTTATTATGTGAGTTTTTAAAGTTTTTTTTTTTTAATTTTCAGCATTAATGACTGTCACTAGTTGGTGAAGAAAATATCTGTACTGCATTCTATACTGCTTGTATAATCAGTTCCTGGAAATATCCATAGGTTCCCATACTTAGGGTACTATATACCCTGTATAAAGCAAAAAAAAAGGGTTCATCTCTTCTTGAGAAAATTAATCCATTCCTATTCCTTTATTGCACTGATTATTGTGTTCTTAGGCATTTTGTATGGATTCAGTATTGCCCAACCATTGCTCATTTTCATATTTCTGAACCCTCAATTACTAAGCCCTACTGTCTTCTAATCCACTGGCATCTTTATGTATAAGCATGAAAAGCACAGATTCGTTCTCCTCCATGATACATACTTAAAAACCCAAAAACTCATTTCTGTGGAGTCGATTCCTACTTATAGCGACCCTATACAGGCTTAAAGGAGGGAAAATTGTAACCAACCTCATCACAAATTTTGTACTGATTCTTTGAAAAGAGTTGGAATAACAAATGAAAGAAGCAACTGAAATAACTTGCAAGCTCTTTTGTTTATTATGAAAGGATCTTTCCCATCTAAGGGTAAGGTAGAAGCAACTACGGTGTTGCAATAAAACCAGGCAGTTCACCTATAGCAAAACTGTCTCCCTGCAGTCATCTAGCCAGAGTCCTGAAAAGTACCTTTTTTCAACATACTGCTCTGTCTTTTTGAACCTTGCCCACTTTGGGCAACATCTGGCAGGGGTTTTCATTATGTGATATATATAGCATGCAAGCAATTAGCCAGTCAACAACAGCAACAAAAAGATATTTGTCCTATCGGCCTCTAGAAACTATGAGTAAGTAATATCCTTTTCTCACTATACCCAGTATTCCTCATTACAAAAAGGATCATATATGACAAGAAAGAATGCACTAGGCTGTATAGCTAAATAAACTACAAGCCACTCAGGCTAAAATCACAACCCTCAGAATCACAGTGGGTGACTTATGTATTAGCAAAGTGGTGTAATTGTTCAGTGTAGGCATTTGACTTGCTAAGAGTATACCAACAACTGACCCCTATCGTGGTTTCCCACAGCATGAGAGCTTAACATTGTACAGGGAGAGACAAGATGAGGAAAAAAGAACTTAAAGCCTTAAGCCAAAATTATATGATAGTATCTTCTTTAGAAAAGCTCATGTTCAACTGACCATCATATGAGAAAAATTATTGTAGTTTTATAGATGTCAATCTTACTGTGATTATTTAAAGATATTTCCAAAATTTGAAGATGTTTGCATTTAGCAAAACAAAATTGAGTATAGATCACTTTTTAATTGACATTTTTTAACTTTTTATTATAGAAAAATTTAAATCAATTAAAAAAGTAACCCATCACCAAGTTTAAACAATTATCAACTCATGGCCAATCTTATTTTGTCTATATCTCTACCCAGTACCCTACCCGTTGCCGTTGGGTTGATTCTGACTCATAGCAACCCTATAGGACAAAGTAGCACTGCCCCATAGGGTTTCCAAGGATTCGAACTGCCTGATGGATTCGAACTGCCAGCCTTTTAGTTAGCAGCCATAGCTCTTAGTGCCAACGCCACCAGGGTTTCTACCCATTCCACTACTGCCACAGTATTTTGAAGCAAATCCCAGACATAATATCGTTTCATTGTGAATATTCCAGTACCTTTTTCTAAAAAACGATTCTTTAAAAAATAAAAAATGTAAACACAATACAGTTTTTATTATCACACCTGAAGTTTTAACAACCATTTCCTAATGCCATCAAATTCAGTGTTCGAATTTCCCATTGTTTCTTAAAGTATCCTAATTTTTAAAGCACCTAAATAGCTTCTATCAATGGTTATAACATCAAAGTAAGTTAAACACTAAAGAAGTTACCAGTAAAATTGTTCTTAGTTTCTTCTACCTACTTTTTCTTTTCAGTGCCTTGATATGCTAGAATGCTTAGGCATTCCATGGGTTCAAGCTGCTGGGGAAGCTGAGGCCATGTGTGCTTATCTCAATGCTAATGGTTATGTAGATGGCTGCCTCACCAATGATGGAGATGCTTTCCTTTATGGGGCACAGACCGTTTACAGGAATTTCACTATGAATACAAAGGTATTTTTTTCTCTCTCTTTTTCAGCATTTGTTTTTACAAATTACCATTTCCGAAAGGATTCTTAAATAATTAAATCAAATAGTACATCTCAAGTGCTTAGTGTAATGCCTGACACATAGCTATTGCTAAGTGTCATGGATTGAAGTGTATCCCCCAAATATCTATGTCAACTTGGTTAGGCCATGATTCCGAGTATTGTGTGGTTGTCCTCCACATTGGGATCTGATGTAATTATCCTCCATTTTGAGGTGTGTTGTAAATCCTTAACTTCTAAATAAAATTAATACGCTGAATCAGTGTGGGGTGTATCTTGAGTCACAGCCTTACAAGCGGGTGCGACTCAGGTTACACCCTTACTCAAGTCACACCTTTTAACTTACAAGAGATAAAAGGAGAGAGAAGCAGAGAGAGGAGGCACCTCATTACCACCAAGAAAGAAGAGCCAGGAGCGGAATGCATCCTTTGGACCCAGGATCCATGTGCTGAGAACTTCCTAGACCTAGGGATTCCATGGTACCAAGATATATGGAGATCTCCAAGAAACACCAGGCCCACAGACATTGAAAGGAGACAAGGACCTTCTCCCAGAGCCGACAGAGAGCGAAAGCCTTCCCCTAGAGCTTTGGACCCAGGATCCATGTGCTGAGAACTCCCTAGACCCAGGGATTCCATGGTACCAAGATATATGGAGATCTCCAAGAAACACCAGGCCCACAGACATTGAAAGGAGACAAGGACCTTCTCCCAGAGCCGACAGAGAGCGAAAGCCTTCCCCTAGAGCTGGGACCCTGAATTCAGACTTCTAGCCTTGTAACTGTGAGAGAATAAATTGGTTAGTTAAAGCCCTTCGCTTGTGATATTTCTGTTACAGCAGCATTAGATAACTAAGATACTGTGTATGTTTACTATTACTAAAAAATACCGTTGCCACATAGTCCATTCTCTTTAAAATGTAAATTTCTCTCATAAGGTCATGACTTGTTTCACGTGGTTTAATTCTAAATCAGATTTGATAATATATCACAAAATCACATATGAAATGTATTGCTTTGACCCAGAATTTCGACTTTTAGTAACTTATCCTCAAAAACACTCTCCAAATATGTGAGAAGTGGTATACAAAAATGTTCATTGTAACATAGGTAGTAATTACTAAAATGATTAAATTCTTTGAAGTAGTAGTTCTCAGCCAGGAAGGTACTGCCAGGGGCATTTTGGTTGTAACAATTCAGGGTTGGAGAAGGGAGGCTACAGACATTTGGTAGGCTGGGGCCAGACAAGCTAAATGTTTTGCAAGACAATTGTTATGCCTCCCAGAATGCTATCGATGAACCCACTTTGAGAAGCACAGTCTCAGAGTCCATATAATGTAATAGTAAGCATTCATTAAAAAGATATGTATTATTGAATTGATATCCAGACATATTAGTGGAAAAAAATATTCCAAAACAGTACTTTTATATTACCTAGTTATACTTAAAATAGAGCACTGGTGGTACAGTGGTTAAAGCACTCCGCTGCCAACTAATAAGTCAGTAGTTCAGACTCACCAGCTATTCTGTAGGAGAAAGATGTGGCAGCCTGCTTCCGTAAACATTTACAGCCTTGGAAACCCCATGGGGCAGTTCTACTTTGTCTATAGGATTGCTCTGAGTTGGAATCAACTCAATGGCAATGGGATACTTAAAAATATAATTGATAATAAGTATTACTGTATATGTGTCAAAGAAGATGTTTTCAAAGAATGTGGACTGAGCTGCTAATACTAGTTAACTTTAGGTAATGTGGAGCCCTGGTTGCACAGTGGTTAAAAATCCTGCTGCTAACCAAAAGGTCAGCAGTTCGAATCTACCAGCTGCTCCTTGGAAACCCTATGGGGCAGTTCTGCTCTGTCTTACAGGGTCTCTCTGAGTCAGAATCGACTGGACGGAGTGGGTTTTGGTTTTTTGGTTAGGTGATGTAATTATAGGGGATATTTACTTCCTACAATTTGTATTTTACAATGTTGAGTTTTATAAACTGAAGAAGTACTTTTTTAGACGCAAAAAGCCAAGTCGTAAACAAGAAAACATTGACTGACATAGTTTACTTTTTTCAGTTGTTTTTGAAGCCTACTTTATCTCCAGATAATGAAGCGTTACAGTCTGTGTAGAGTATGGTGATAGAGTCATTTTCTTAAGTTTTTAGGAATAATTAAATATCTAGAGATAACTTTGACATTACTGTTAGCTTAAGGTATGATGTTTACTTTTTGAAAATTAAACTAAATCTGTTCTTTCTTTTGTTCTTTCTTTTAGGACCCACATGTTGACTGTTACACAATGTCATCTATCAAGAGTAAACTAGGCTTGGATAGAGATGCTCTGGTTGGTCTAGCAATACTGCTTGGCTGTGATTATCTTCCAAAGGTACACTGAAGCTGTCGTATTCATTTACTATTCAGAGTGTGTCTTTTAGTACCATACATGCTGTCTAGATATGAATATAATATGGTTACATGATTAAGAATCTAATTTAAAATATAATTTTACGTATAATAAGATATTCAGTAACCAAAATAATCAGCATTTGAAAAGGCATTAGAAAGCTGACTCACTGTGACACTGAATGGTATAAACTAGAACCATAAGTAGTACCGCAGCTTGCCTCTCAGTATTCTAGGTTAATATAAGAGGTTCACATTCAAGTGTGACTATGTTTTTAAAGGCATATAGGGATTAATATTTCTTATTCATACGATTGTTAGTTTCTATCACTATTTTGTCTCTTTTTTAGTTTTCCCGATCCATTGTAGCTTTCCAGTTGTACACGTGCTCAATGTAATTATAACCGTTGCTAGGTAACATGAGTACGGGGCAAGCCATTTACCTTTCTGTGTCTCGTACTGCGCTGAGTTTTATTCATGAAAACATTTATATCTTAAGATGCACAATATTGTACTCTGTAACAAATAGGCATAATAGGTGAGGGATGAATTAAGAATTATGAGGGTAACCCCTTTTTTTGTTTTTTGATTATCTCATTTTTTAAAATACCATGTTTAAAAATATAAAATGACTGGTATTGTAGCGCTTCTTATCCAGTCCTGTCATTAATCTCCTATTCATCATCTCTGTATCTTACTTACCAAACACCTCGTTGTACCTTCATCCCCAAGAAAAGTCTAAAGAATGATTTTTTTTTTCACCTGAGCTTAGGAGAAAGAAAGAAATTATAGGATAGTAAAATTATTAAACTAATTTCTATCACTGGTCAAATAGAGAAATCAATTTTTTTTTTTTTACTAGTAAGAAAAGGAAATACAAGGAACTTTTAAATAGCTCAAAAATAATTACTGTAATTCTCATTCTTAAATAGAAGACCACCATCTCCCATATGTAATTATATGATAATTAAAATCTAGAAACAGTTCAGTGTTACTTAAGAAAATTTTATGATCTTGACCTGACAGAAAACAACTTTAACCACAGTGGCACTGACATTGTACCTTAACCCTCAGCTGTTTTGACCTTTTGTATCCTGTGTAACCAAAGCTGCTCTTTTCTGTGCATTGTTCTACTGAAATATTTTTAAAAGTACGTACTAGCATAATTTGCCTTTTAAAATTTTAAGATATTAAAAAAAAAATTAAGATATAACTGAACACTAATATAAGAAGGATGAGATTCAAAATATTTAGCAGCTGGTACTATAGGGCTGCTATGAGTCGGAATCGACTGGACGGCACTGGGCTTGGGCTTGACAAACATGAGCTGTAGAGATGGAGCAAGGTTTTGAATGCCCTCTGTTGTGCCATGTGCTACTGTTTTAGTAGCTGGATCCTGAGTGAAGGAAGGTCGGGATGGTGGATTCTGGTTAGTGGGGAGACCACCTGTGCAGGCAGACATTCGGGGTTTGTGAACAGTGACTGTTTACTAACCAGTTAGAAAGTATTTTGACACCGGTATGTCTGTACTGTTGCATTCTGGCTAAATAGTAGCCCTGCTCATAAGGTCAAATTCATAAACTTTATAGGAACTGGAAGACTAGATTTAACCCAGGAATTGCCACATGAATATATGTTTATTTTTTGCATTGGAAATTTGGCTAATTTTAATTTTCTCAATTTTTTTCGTTTTAAGAGTTAACATGAAATTCTCCTTTGTTCTCTTCAAATGTCCATGCCTTTAAATATTGAATGCACGTGTAATTAAACGAACTTAACTTTTTCCTGATTACAAACATAACAAAGTTATGTAAAATTAAAATACTACCAAATAATTAGCATAAAAGCCCTCTAAAATTCTATCCCTCCCTCCCCTAAAAAAACTGTAAGTGGTATTTTGTTTATGTTTTTGTTTACATAGAATAACATTGTAATCATTAGTTAATCTACCAATCTAGATCATACTCTAAGCTTTTCTCTTAATTTTTCTTTTATACATAATAGTGCTCCTTGGACATTTTTACCTAACATTACATAGAAAGAGACTTCATTCTTTCCTTCAGCAGCATAATCATTCATTGAATGGATATACCACACTTCACTTAACCATCCCCTAGTAATTAACGTTTGAATTTTTTTTTTTCTCCCACGTTCTGAAAGGGAGTCCCTGGAGTTGGAAAAGAGCAAGCATTAAAACTTATACAGACTTTGAGAGGGCAAAGTTTACTGCAGAGGTAACTAAAACTTAATTTTTCTTGTCACACTGGACGTGTATTCTTGTCAGACTTAATAGCCAATATGACCAAAAGGATTGTTTTCCAAAATACGATTGTATATTTTTAAACTAATCTCCATTTTCATTTAAAATCATTTATTCTGAAGCTTTCTCAGAAAGGATAAGAATATGTGCTCTAAGCCATACTGTATTTTTTTTTAATATCTTTAGGTTACTATAAACGTAATTAGTATGATATCAAATGCATTTGTTTATAACCTCAGGCATTTTGCCACAGCGTACTTCAGATAGATTATTTTAAAACCAAGTAAAGATAAACATGGCATTAAAGTAATTTTCTATTTCACACTTTGATGTGTTTATTTTCTATAAATGAAATACCTGTGTCACATTGCCAATATTTAATAAGCAACGCTTGATCAAAAGTTTTAATTGACTGCCCTTTGTTCTGTAGCTATACATTTAATAATGAAATAATAATTTAGATTCTACAATTTAAGAGTTAAAGATAGTGAAGATATAGATTATGTTGAAATTTACAAACTGTGCTATTTGCTATCTAAAAAGCATGTGAATTATATTTACTTGACAAAAGTCATATTTTATAAAACTAATATTGATGATGGTAAGGTGTAGAATAAATAAGAAGGAAAAGAACTAGGATGCTGGGGGACTGAAAACTATCTTGATCTCTAATAGGTCCAAAATGATGAGTGCCTGAAAAATGACATTAAGTGGTAGAAATGAAGAAGGAATAGCCACGAAAACCATTTCAAATCACTGTACTCTTACCTAAAATGTTTTCTTTCACCTATAAAACTATTGATAGATCTAAGACTTCAGTAAATCCGTTATTGACATCAGTGATAATTTTGCCAAAGCAAGAAAGAAAAGGTATACTTAGGCATACAGTGGAGTTAAGAAATCATTTGAATATTGTGAAGAATAATATAAAAGAGAATAGCAAGCAGATATGCTAATTGACTACAAACCATTCTTGTTGAGATAGATCCTATAAATGTGTGCTTTTGACAACATTTTATTAAATGTCTGAGACTTAGTTATCTAGTGCTGCTATAACAAATACCACAAGTGGACGGCTTTGACAAACAAATTTATTCTCACAGTCTGGGAGACTTAACCTGTTGCCACTGAGTTGATTCCGACTCATAGCGACCCTATAGGACAGAGTAGAACTGCCCCATAGAGTTTCCAAGGAGCACCTGGTGGATTTGAACTGCTGACCTGTTGGTTAACAGCTATAACACTTAACCACTACACTACCAGGGTTTCCTGCCTAGGAGACTAGAAGCCCGAATTCGGGCACCAGCTCCTGGGGAAGGCTTTCTCTCACTGTCAGTTTTTGGGGAAGGTCCTTGTCATCAACCTTCCCCTGGTCTAAGAGCTTCTCAGCACAGGGACCCCAGGTCCAAAGGATGTACTCCACTCCTGGTGTATCTTTCTTGGTGGTGTGAGGTCCCCATCTCTGCTTGCTTCTCTCTCCGTTTATCTCTTGTAAGATAAAAAGGCGATGGAGGCTACACCCCAGGGAAACTCTCTTTACATCTCCTCAGGACTGTGACCTGAATAAGGATGTTGTGTCCCACCCTAATCCTCTTTAACATAAACTAATCTCACTTCATTAACCTCAGGCAGGGTGGTTAAACAACATTGTAATTGTTATTTAATTTACCAATCTACATAATAGTAAAAGCTATTCTCTTAATTTTTGTTTTACACATGGTAGTGCATCTTGAACATTTTTACCTAGCATTACATAGAGAGATACCTCATTCTTTCCTTCAGCTGCATAATCTTTCCCTGAGTGGCTGTACCACACTTTATTTAACCATTCCCTAGGATTTACAACACATGCAAAAATTACAGCAGATCACAAAATGGAGGACAACTACACAATACTGGGAATCATGGCCTACCCAAGTTGACACGTATTTGTGGGAGACACAATTCAATCCATGACAATGCTTTAAAATGATGAAATTACATTTCTTTTTAAAATTATGTATATTACTAATTTCATTAATTTAGACTGATTTTCTCCCTAGTTATTTGTAATTTTGAAACTGTTATTTACGCAGCAGAAATTACTGCCAATTTTTAGCAAGCTTATACTTTGCCGTTGTACCAAATGAGTTAGAAATTCCAAAAGTTCAATAATTACTCCAAGTACAGATGCTACACCATATTTTTATGCAAATAATGCACACTTTCTATGTTTGCCAGCTGCGCTCTTCCCCGCATAATGTATTTTTATAAGTCCGCTGTGCTAACTTTTTGTTTACAGCAACATGTAAAAAAAATTGGCACAGTGGCACTTAAAAAAACACCTCTGGGGGGGGCATGGTTGGCAAACATGTAGAAGGTATGTGTTATTTGCATAAAAATACAGTACAGTGAACTGAGATGTTAGATTTTTATTAAAACTTTAGCATAAGTAGAGGGACAAAATTCAGGACACTTACATTTTATTTTTAATACCTATCTATCCTTTTGGTATGGAGCCCTGGTGGCACAGTAGTTAAGAGCTCAGCTGGTAACCAAAAAGTCAGCAGTTCGAATCCACCAGCCACTCCTTGGAAACTCTTTTGGGCAGTTCTACTGTGCCCTGTAGAGTTGCTGTAACCCAGAATCGACTCAACGGCAACAGGTTTGGTTTTGGCATATCCCTTTGGTGGGAGTACCTGGTTGGTGCAATTACCGTGCCCAGCTACTAACCAAAAGATTGGAGGTTTGATTCCACCCAGAGGTGCCTTGGAAGAAAGGCCTGGTGATCTACTTCCAAAAAATCAGCCATTTAAAACACTAAAGAGTGTGGTTTCTTTGATTTTCAGTCCCCTTAGTGGTTTTATGTTAACCTGGAACTTTAGTCAAGGGTGACGTTAACTTTCATAGAAGTCTTAGCAGTAATATACATTTTTTTTTAATCTTTTCATTAAACAAGTGATATTATACACAAGAGATTAAAAAAATTATTTTAAATGATCTAGATTTTTTAAACAGTTTTTACCCTTATTTAAGTAATGTTTTATTTGGTCTTGTACCTTATCCTTCACCCTTATTTTTGATATAGAAAAATGTTCATGAACATGATTCTGTTTGTTTTATACTCTGGGACACAGAGAAGAGATCAAAAAAAGATACACATATTATTCTTTCCACATATTGCTGCCTAATTCAAGAGTCTTAAAAAAAAAAAAGTTGAATGAATAAGTATAATCTTTGTATATTTAAAAATTGTGGCAAATAGACTGAGTATGCTCCCAGGGAAAGTTGGGCCAGCAACTTTATCTACCACCAACGGATAAGTAGGCAGGTGAAAGGGAGCAGAATAGCCTGACATTTGAGAACATGGAATTTTTCTGACCTTATTATTTGTTTTTTTTCTTCTTAAAACCATTTTCTATCGAAGGTTTAATCAGTGGAATGAAAAATCTTGCTACTCTGATACACAAATACAAGTTGTTAAAAAACTGGCTCATTGCTCTGTGTGTTCCCATCCAGGTAAGCAGACATTTAGGGAATGTTATCTCTAGAATATTAATGCCTGATAACCACATGTTTATTCCTGTTCTCATCATACTTTGTATATACCTTTATTAATAGCACTTTGAAACCGTTTACATTGTCTTCCCCACTAGATTAAAAATTCTTCGGCATTATGAGTTGTATCACATACATCTGACAAAGTGCCTTACACATAGTAGGCACTCAGTAAATGTTTATTGAATGAAATAATGTGATGTAAATGGTAAAAACTAGGATAAATAGTTCCAAATTATGGTATTAAAGTACTTAGATCTTAAAACTATCATCTGTTTTCAATATAGAAATCCATTTTAAGAATTGAAGACATTAGACTGCTCATGTATCAGTAAAATGGAATTGAAACCATTTGTTTTTATATCAGTGATTTATATTAATATACTTGGATGATTCTTAGTTGTCCTATAATGTATTTTTATTGTGTATGAAGATAGGGCCTCTATGCTGGTTACTACATTTTTGAAAAGAGCTTGAACTCTCTTCATTAGTTTTGGGAGCAAAAGGCCTTTCACTCACAGAAGAAATTAGATCATGTTAGCTTATCTTTTAAAAGAAATTCTGCTGTTTCTATTTGTCTGAATATGTTTTTTTAAAACATTGTTAAATGATAGATGAAATCATAGAAGGAAATAAATGTTTACATAGATCAGATGCTATCCAGTAGTTTTTCGATGCCTTATAAATAACAGTTTTAGGTCACATCAAGTATGTATGCTTTTCCGATTCTCACAACAGTGCTGACGTTAGTGCTTTCCTTTTAAAGTGAACTAGTGCCCCACACCTGTGCTGCATCATAATTTGTTCATGTTCCAAGTAAAGTTTGAAAATAACTATACAGGCAACTGCAAGCTAGATACTACAAAGGTAATTGGTTGCTATATTCTTGTAGAGAAACCATTTTATGAATTATTCTATTAAATAATCTTTTTATACTAATATATCCTACATTTTTTGCAAGTAGCTACCACATAAACCACAAAGGTTTCCATTTTTGATTATTATAAATGTATAGTTTTAAATTCAAATTAACACTTTCAGACAGAAGGGTAATTTACCCCAAAAAAAAGTGTCATGGTATAATAATAGCTCAAAATCTACTTCATCCTAGGAATTACCATGGTGTTCATTACTCTGGTCAACCAAAATGTATTAAAAGCCTTTTATATGCTAGGTAATGTTGGCAGTATTATTTTTTGAAAATTTGGATAAGGGCCAAAAAAATGTATGTGTTAGGTAATTCTAAAGAATGTTAGAAACCATAGTTCTTTGTGACTCCATAAAGGTTCACCTAAGGATCATGAACGTAATGGATGCAAATTATGTAAGAGTGATAGATATTGTGAACCTCACGATTATGAATACTGCTGTCCATGTGAGTGGCACCGTATGGAACGTGATAGACAACTAAACGCAGTAGAGAACAATATTAAGAAGTAAGTTTTTTTTTTAAGACCCATTTTATTCTAGCAAGATCTGTTTTTGCACCTGTGGTTGAATTATTTCCACATAGCCTTTTCCTACCTCTAGTTTAGTAAAATGTTTTACAAAATCCTTTTCTAGATTATATTCAAAAATTGGATTATCTCAGAAAGTAGTTAATCAATAGTTATTCAAAGAAAAGCACGGTGACTATTTGGGATACTGTACAAGGACATTCTTCAGTAGATGGGAGGAGGTGAGATCAGATGATTTTAAAGTCTGTCTAAAGTTGCCTGATTTTATTGATAATAGGTGTGTAATTTGTTTTCAGAAAAGCTTGCAGTTGTGAGGGATTCCCATTCCACGAGGTAATAACCAATAATTCAACTGTGCGCTTATTTGGGGAACTTTAAAAAAAAAAGTTTAAAGTCTCAATCCTTATTTTCTTTTCCCTTGTCAGGTTATTCAAGAATTTCTTTTGAACAAAAATAAATTGCTGAAGGTAATCAGGTACCAAAGACCTGATTTACTATTATTTCAGGTATGTGAAGATAAATTTTTACTTTACAGAATTAGATACTGGGAAGATTGGGAGGGATGTTCAATTTGACTGGTCTGAGAGAGGGTTTGAAACATGCAGCTATTTACTGCCCATATACTTTTCAGCATTAATCTCTAATCCTCAGTCCTTTGCCACACAGTAGCCTTACTTTGCAGACAATAAGACAAACCACAGTTACGCCGTTCGTTAGAAGACACTTTAAATGTCATGTACAGGTGTATTGTCATCAGGGATATGTGAGGAGGAGAGGGGCTGGTAACCAAAGAATGTCAAAGATCGAGTATATTACTATGGCAAACAGTGTAGTTTACAAGGGTGTTAGGATCTGTAATCAGTGACCTAAGTTTAAACTTGGACAGTCTTACTTACTAACTGGATGTCTGCTATCCTCAAAGTAGAAATAATATTTATCTTACGAAGTCATCATGAGGATTGAATGAGATTACATATATAAGCCCCCAGGGTAGTGGCTAGGTGCAGGGAATAGCTCAATAAACTTTAACTGTTTGTTGCTTATCGCTAACAATAATAGTATGTTTTGGACACTTAAAATTTGCTATTGAGCACATTACATGTAATCTTATTTCATCTTCATACTCTGTGAATAGGGTTTTATTATTTCCATTTTACAGATGGAAAAACTGAGACTAAGAGAGATTAAGTAGCTTATCCAACATCTTGGAAAGACCAGACTGGGATTCAAACCAAGAGTCCTCACAATTATTACATAACATTCCCTCCTTAGGAGACTCAGTGTTCTTTCTGGTAATACCCATTGATACTACTTTAAGAGTGTTAATTCTGCAGGAAAAAAATAATATCATCTAAGAGTACTATTTGTCTCCAAGAGGTATCAACAAAATCTTGTTTTATTTTTATTATACTTACAGAGATTTACCTTTGAAAAAATGGAGTGGCCCAATCACTATGCATGTGAGAAATTATTGGTGCTTTTGACCCACTATGACATGATGGAAAGAAAACTTGGTAGAAGAAGCTGTAACCAACTACAGCCCATTCGGTAATATAACAAAGAGTTGTATAAAGAAGTCTCTGTTTTCATTTGAATATCTTATGATCAAAAATATTATTCTTAATAGTAGGATATATTGCTCTTTTTTTTATAAAAATGAGGAAAAGTTCTACCAGAATATTAAAAGCTTATTCAGGGCTTATAGCCAAGATGACATATTTCTGTTTCAGAAACGTAGTAATGAGAGATTATAGAAAAAAAGAAATATAAAAAGGTATAACCAGGCTTAGCAAAATAACAATTTCAGTGGACAAGACACCAAAAATGATAAGCGAATGGGGGGACTAAAATAAGACTTGGAGAGTCCTAGATCTGGGAGCAGCAATATCATCCAGGAGGTGAGTCCTTTAGAGTAAAAGAAAAACAGAGATCAAAAGCACAAGATGTTGATGTGGCAGGTTTATGGCTTAAATTTCAGTTGCTGGGAAGAAAATCCCTCTGGATTGGGGAGGGGATAAAAAACTGTAGCCAAATGCTTCTTGAGACCTGGAAAGTCTGCGAAAAATTACTCAAAAAGTATGGGGGAGATAGGGGTAAGGACAGAGATCAAAGAGAAAACGATATAAAAAAATAAACATGAAGAAATTTTACAACTGGAATATGAATTCACTTTGGATTAAATTAATTTTATAAAACAGTCTGATGATTTTTCCCCCCTTGGCTCTTCAGAATGTTAGGATGTTTAATGAAATTAATGAAGATATATCTTCATAAGAAACAAAGATGAAATGGTGAGATAAAAGTGAGCAGAAGTGATTTAAATAGATGGATATAAAAAGCCAACTATTAGAAATCTGAAGAAACACAGTTGTTAAAATAAAAAGCAATAGATGGAACTCTAGGCTTAGCTTGCTCAAAAAGAATTTGTGAATTGGAAGACAATATTAATAAAGTCAAGGAGCCCTGGTGGCACAGTGGTTAAGTGGTCAGCTGCTAACCAAAATGTTGGCTCTTTGAACCTACCAGCCTCTGTGTGAGAGAAAGATGTGGCAGTCTACTTCTGTAAAGATTATCAAAAACCCATTGCTATCGAGTCAGTTCTGTCTCATAGTGTTTCTACAGGACAGAGTACAACTATCCCATAACGTTTCCAAGGCTGAAGCAGACTGCCACATCTTCCTCCCATGGCGTGGCTGGTGGGTTCGAATTGGTTAGTAGTTGAACGCTTAACCATTGCACCTCCAGGGGTCCTTCCATAAACATTACAGCCTTGGAAACCTTCTGGGGCAGTTCTACTCTGTCCTATAGAGTTGCTATGAGTCAGAATCATCTTGACGGCAATGGGTTTGGTGGGTTTATTAATGAAGGCACACAGAAGGTAGCATAGAGGTACAGATAAAAAATACTTAAAGGAGTAAATTAGAGAGTTCCCAGTATATTTCTAAAAGCTAATAGAATGGTGGAGAAGTAATTTTTTAAGAGACAACACTTGAAACTTTTCCAAAATTTGAGAAAGTTCTCAGATCAAATTATACTCCTAGTACAAGCATGATAAAATAAATCCACACCCAGACATATTGTAGACATCTAGAATAAAGGGAAAATCTTAAAAATTTCCAAACTGATCAGGCAAGAATCAACAATGGATGATAAAACCATTGGGTGAAAAATTGCTAGAGAAAAAGGATTGTCACACAGTCTCAAGTATCACTCCATAGATGAGTTACAAAGGAAAAACGGTACCTTCAAAAATGGAGAAATCCAGTGGATATCACCTAATTAAATAATTAATGGCCAATAATAGGGTGATAAACAGATTTCATATGCCTCCTAATATGGTGCATTAAGAAATGCACTACATCATCTCTAAAGTATTTCTGAGTCTAATGAGAAAAGACTCAGATGAATCCAGAGTGGGGAACAGTGTGTAGAAAAGCCATCCTGGACTCTTCAAAAATGTGGGTGTCACAAAAGACAAAAAGAAAATTTGGGCTATTAAGGAGATGTGACAATATGTTGTGAACCTGTTTGGATTCTGGCCATAAAGGCTATTTTTAGGACAATTGAGAAAATTTGAATATGGGCTGTATATTAGGTAATAGTCTTGTATCAGCATTGAATTTCCTAAGGGTGATAGTTGTAGTGTGGTAATGTAAGAGAAAACTGGGCATAGATTGGCTGCAGTGTTTAGGGGTGATGTATCATGAGACACATCTGCAATTAATTTTCAGTTGTTCCCAAGAACAAAAGTATATATGGAAAGAGAGAAAGCAAATGTGGCCAAATGTTAACAATTGTTATATCTAGGTGAAAGGTGTATGAGTATTCATTGTACTATTCTTGAAGCTCTTCTAAAGATTTGAAAATTTTAAAAATAAAATGTTTGGGGGAAGTATCAGGGAAAAAAAAGATAAACTTGAAAAGTTTGACAATCCGATAGCACGTCTTTCAACACAGTAGTAGATGCCAGAGGATGATGGAGTAATACTGAAGTATTCAGTCAACAAATTGAAAAGTTCCAAATAATTTCCAAATAGTTCGTGCAATTGGACATTATTATATGAAATTTGTTTTTCAGAATTGTTAAGACCCGAATCAGAAATGGAGTTCACTGCTTTGAAATAGAATGGGAGAAGCCCGGTATGTGTTCACTTTAGACAAAATGTTTTATTTAACCATATATGTTTAGCAAATATTGTATACAGATATAAAACGTGTATAAAGGATAAAGACGAGACGTAGCACATGCACCACGGTTAATTTCATAGTTTGCCTGTATTATTTTAAATAGGCTTTGATAATAAATATAAACTCGAAGTGATTTTAATTTAACAGAAATGTTGTAAAGCACGATTTGCAGTGAGTTATCCATTTGTGGATGACTTCTTCTACCTGGTAAGCTTAGTTACCTGGAAAAATTGAATTTCTGAAATCTGTAATTAGGCTTTATTGTATTAATCTTTTAGACCACTATGCTACAGAAGATAAAGAGCATGAAGAACTGATTCTACAAACAATAGAAGAAGAATCATTGTTTGAAGCAGCCTATCCTGAGATTGTTGCTATTTACCAAAAACAAAAGTTAGAAATTAAAGGAAAAAAGCAGAAAAGTAAGTATCAGATTTGATAGCTATTTAGGACACACACAAACATTATAAAAAAGCCACTTGTATTTGAATCTGTCTTGTCTGAATTTGCTGAAAGTTCTATAAAATCAAGGGTGAGGATTGTACTTCAGCTTTTGTGTCTCCACATACTTTCTTTTAAAGCTGAAAAGCCGGAAGTTTTTGCTCTGTATCTCCTAACTTACCAAAAAAAAAAAAAACTTTTTTAAGTATTAACCATGATAACTGTATTGACCGATTATTGAGTACCTACTATGTATAGCATATTTTTGGTTATAAATTAAGCTTTATTTATTTCCCAGAACTTGGTGAGGAAAACAACTCGATTATAACATTGTTTTCAAAGGGAAATATTTTATAATATTCAGCTTTATGGCGCAGTTTTCAGGAACACATTGAGACGAAAAAGTCACTGCTCATACAGAATATTTCTGATCTGAGTGCTTTAGTTTATTTTTAACCCAACTTAAGAAAAACAGATTTTAATTGTATTTTTATTCTTTTCAGGTATGAAAATTCAGCCTAAAGAAAACGATTTGACAGAATCAGATGATATAATAAGTTTTCAATCACACATCAGTTTCAAACCTACGTGTGAAACCTTTCCTAAGCAAAGTTCTAAATTATGTTTGGAAATTTCCCCAGATTCCAAACTACCGCAGGAATCTATTTCTCAGTCACTGAATAGCTTGCTTCTACCAGAAGATGCTTCTTGTTTGGATATACAGGATGAGTTAATGTCTTCTCCAAGACCTTTGGCTGTACATCAAATTAAAACTATCAACAAGTTTCTAACTTCAGAATCTAGTCAACCCGATGCCTTATCCCATAATGTATCTGTGATTGCTGATCTACACTTGAGCACCATTGATTGGGAAAGTACTTCTTTTAGTAATTCTCCAGCTATTCAAAAGAACATTGTCTCTCACAGTTTAAAATCAGAGCTTGAAACGCCTATCCCCAATAGCGTTGAAAATATCTCAGAACAATCATCATGTGAATCAGAGTGGTATACCACTAACATTAATCAAGTATCAGATGGGGGTCTTCAAAAGACTAGTCGTGAAGAGCATCTACTTTCTGACATTAATGATTTACAACTTCAAGATTTGCCTTTAAAGGAACGAATACGTATAAAATCATATCCGCAGGATATTGACCTGAAAACTTTATCCTTGAAAGAACTTAGCATTGCTAACAGCAGCTTTGCTTGTCCATCACATCTTTCAAAGAATCTTTCAACAATTCATTCACAAAATAAATCCAAAAACTCTGACGCTTTGAAAGGAGACCAGGTGCTTCGAGAAAGCTATAAAATAAACACTGCTTTAAATCATGGTAGAGAAATTGATGTCCATACTGCTCAGAAAATTGTAATGAAGAAGAGTGTTTGCCTTGACAGCCATTCCTCCGATGAAGAAAGTGCCCCAGTGTTTGGGAAAGCTAAATATACAACTCAAAAAATGAGGCAGTATTCTCAGAAGCATATCCCAGCCCAATTCAAGAGAAGTGACATTAGCAAACTGAGTAGCCATACAACACGAATTAAAGAAACTGAACAGTGTGTCCAGGCTTATACAATAGCTGGAAATGAAGAAAACTGTTCCCTAGATCCAGCACAAAGTTCTCTGAGTTTTCTGCAATGTCATAAGGAAAAGGAAGACCCTGACACTTGTTTGGATAGTCCTCTTCCTTTATGTCAGAGATTAAAACTAAGGTTCCAAAGCACTTGAAATGAAATTAAAAATATTTAAATATAACTTATAATTCTGTTCTCTGCATTAGCAGAGGCAGAACAGTGTCTGATGTTTGGTAGAAAAATTAATGTGGTTCTATATTTCATGAAACACCCTGGCCATCTTAAAATTGTAATTAAAAAAAAAAAAAATTGTTACCTGAAACTTCAGTTTTAAAATGTGATGCTGTCTGGTGAAAACTTTAGGCAATATATTTTTATCACTCACTTTTGCCATTTTTTAATATCTTAATTGATACTTTCAATTTGAAGGTAACTTTGATGTGCTCCACCAGTTTGGTATACTTAGCATTTGTGAGAGTCAAAAATAAAAAGACAAGATGTAAAAATCATGCTTGCCATGCTGAATGAACTGAGGGAAGCTCAAAAAAAAAAAAAAAAGCCATTGCTGTCGAGTCGATTCTGTCTCATAATGACCCTCTAAGGCAGTAGAGCTGCCCCATAGGGCTTCCAAGGAGTGGCTGGTGGATTCGAAGTGCCAACCTTTTGGTTAGCAGCTGGGCTTTTAACCACTGCAGCACCAGGAAAGCTACTCCTTACATATCCCTACATGTTCAGAGGCATGTCAAATGGAAAAAAGTTTTGAAAAATACAATTTTAACCAGAAGAGAATAAGAAATTTCTTCAGTGTCACACAATTAATTGATAGTGGTGTAAGAAATAGAAATCGGCATTCTTGTCTCCTAATTCTTTGCCTTTTGTTTTTTTTCTTTTGCTTTTTAAAAAGATGAATCTATGTAATATATACAATATTGACTTCTATTAACTTGTACGTTAATTTATGTAGCACTCATAGAGGCATCCAGAAGTAAAGCTGTCTCTTGTAACAGATGACAAGCTCTTGTATATGGAAAATCCTAAGGAATCTATTTAAAAACTATTAGAACTAATAAGCGAGTTCAGCAAGTTTCCAGGATAAAAGATCAATATACAAAAATCAATTATATTTCTTTACATTCACGTGAATAATACCAAAATGAAATTAAGAAAATTCCATTTATAACAACATCAAAAAGAATAAAATACTTAGGAATAAATTTTTAATAAGAAATGCAAAACATTCCAAAAACTACAAAACATTGTGAAAGAAAACCTAAATAAGTGGAAAGATAAGTTCATTGATTAGAAGCTTAATAGTAAAATGGCAATACTCCCTGAATTGATCTATACATTCAGTGCAATCAACATCATTGCCAGCTGGCATCTTTGCAGAATTTGACAAGCTGATTCTACAATTCATATGGAAATTTAAGGAAGCCAGTATAACCAAAACAATCATGAAAAAGAAAAAAATGTTACCGGATTCACCCTCCTGATTTCAAAACTTACTACAAAGGTACAATGATGAAGAGTGTGGTACTGGCATAAGACAAGCAAAGGTCAATGGAACAGAGTTAAAAGTCCAGAAATAAGCCCTCCCACTTATAGTCAGTTGATTTTCAACAAGGGTGCCTGGACAATTCAATTGAGAAAGAAGAGTTTTTAAACAAACGGTGCTGGGACAACTGGATGCCTACTTGAAAAAGAATGAAATTTGATCCCTATCTTACACAAAGGGCAGAGACTAACCCAAAATGGATCAAAGATCTAAGTGTAAGAGGTAAAACTAAATTTTTGTGACCTTGGATCAGATAAGGATTTCTTAGATACATGACACCAAAAATGCAAGTAACATTTGGTCTTCATCAAAATTAGAAACTTTTATGTTTTGAAAAACACCTTCAAAGTGAAGAGACAGCCCAAAAAATGGGAGAAAATATTTGCAATTTGTTATAAGGGCCTTGTATTTAGAATATATTAAAAACTTATAACTCAATATAAGGGCAAATAACCCAATTCTAAAAATGGACAAAATAACTGAATAAACAATTCTCCAAAGAAGATAGATGTCGAAAAACCACATGGAAAAATCTCAACATCATTAATTTGTTGTTAGGTGCCATCAAGTTGGTTCCGACTCATAGCGACCTTATGCACAACAGAACGAAACACTGCCCGGTCCTGCGTCATCCTTAAAATTGTTGTCATGCTTGAGCTCGTTGTAGCCACTATGTCAATCCACCTTGTTGAGGGTCTTCCTCTTTTCCGCTTACCCTGTACTCTGCCAAGCATGATGTCCTTCTCCAGGGACTCATCCCTCCTGGCAACATGTCCAAAGTATGTAAAACACAGTTTCACCACCCTTGCCTCTAAGGAGCATTCTGGCCGCACTTCTTCAAAGACATATTTGTTCTTTTGGCAGTGCATGGTATATTCAAATATTCTTTGCCAACACCACGATTCAAAAGTGTCAACTCTTCTTTGATCTTCCTTATTCATTGTCCAGCTTTCACATGCATATGATGTGATTGAAAATACCATGGCTTGGGTCAGGCGCACCTTAGTCTTCAGGGTGACATCTTTGCTCTTCAACACTTTGAAGAGGTCCTTTGCAGCAGATTTGCCCCATGCAATGCGTCTTTTGATTTCTTGACTGCTGCTTCCATGGCTGTTGATTGTGGATCCAAGTAAAATGAAATCCTTGACAACCTCAATCTTTTCTCCATTTATCATGATGTTGCTCATTGGTCCAGTTGTGAGGATTTTTGTTTTATGTTGCGGTGTAATCCATACTGAAGACTGTGGTCTTTGATCTTCATTAGTAAGTGCTTCAAGTCCTCTTCACTTTCAGCAAGCAAGCTTGTGTCATCTGCATAACGCAGGTTGTTAATGAGTCTTCCTCCAATCCTGATGCTCCATTCTTCTTCATATAGTCCAGCTTCTCAGATTATTTGCTCAGCATACAGATTAAATAGGTATGGTGAAAGAATACAACCCTGACGCACACCTGTCCTGACTCATTAACTTTTAGAAAAGTGCAAATCAAAACCACAATGAAATAACCACTTCACTCCCACTAGGGTGGCTGTAGTAAAGACAGATGATAACAAGTGTTGATGAATGTCTTAGTTATCTAGTGCTGCTATAACAGAAATACCTATCAAGTGGGTGGGTCTAACAAACATTTATTTTCTCACAGTGTAGGAGGCTAGAAGTCCAGATTCATGGTGCCAGCTCTAGGACAAGGCTTTTTCTCTCTGTCGGCTCTGGAGGAAGGTCCTTGTCTCTTCAGCTTCTGTTCTCTGGTTCCTTGGAGATACGTGTCTTGACATCTATCTTACCCCAGCTCTGTTTCTCTGGCTTGTTTAATCTCTTTTATATCCCAAAAGAAATTCACTCAAGATACACCCTACACTAATCCTGTCTCATTAGCATGACAAAGACAATATTCCAAAATAAGACATATTGTTACATATAGAGTCGTTTCCAACTCATAGCAACCGTATGTACAACAGAAAAAGCACTGCCCAGTCCTGCATAATCCTCATATAATGGCCACCATGCTTGAGCCCATCTCTGCAGCCCCCGTCTCAATCCATCTCGTCGAGGGTTTTGCTCCCTTTCAATGACCCTCTACTTTGTCAAGCTTGATGTCTATCTCCAGGAAGTAGTCCCTCGTTATGACATGTCCAAAGTAAGTGAGACAAAGTCTCGCCATTCTTGCATCTAAGGAGTATTCTGGCTATACTTCTTCGAAGACAAGAGTTGTTCATCCATCTGGCAGTCCATGATATACTCAATATTCTTCACCAACACTGTAGTCCAGAGGTGTCAATTTTTCTTTCATCTTCCTTATTCATTGTCCAGCTTTCCCATGCACGTAAGGCGATTGAAAATACCACAGGTTGGGTCAGGCACACCTTAGTCCTCAAAATGACATCTTTGCTTTTTAACACTTAAGCTATCTTTTGCAGCAGATTTTCCCAGTGCAGTACATCATTTGATTTCTTGACTGCAGCTTCCACAGGCATTGATTTAGAACATTGGGGGGGGGGGGGCGCAATTCAATCCATAACAATGAAGATGGGAAGAAATTGGATCCCTCATACCCTCATGGGTAGGAATTTAAAATGGACCAGCCACTTTGGAAAGCAGTCTAGTGGTTCCTCAAAAAGTTGAACTTATATGGCAGCAATTCCACTCCTAGGCACATACCCAAGATAAATGAAAACACAAAAAACTTGTATACAGATTTCCATAGTAGTAGTATTCATAACAGCCCAAAGCTGGAAACAACCCAAATGTCCATCAACTGGTAAATGGTTAAACAAAAGGTGGTATATCCATACAATGGAATATTGGTGATAAAAAGGCAGTAAGTATTGATTCATGATGCAACATGGGCAAACCTTGAAAACATGCTGAGATGAAAAGCTAGTCACAAAAGACCACGTATTGTATGATCCAGTTTATATGAGGTGCCCAGAATAACCAAATCTATAAAAACAAAGATTTGTGATTGCCTAGGACTGGAGGTGAGGGTGAGGCAGGGTAATGACTGCTAATGGGGATGGGATTTGGGGGGAGGGTGATAAAAATGTACTAAAATTGGTTGCAATGATTGTTGCAAAACAATATACTAAAAATCATTGAGTTCTACAATAGCTGAATTGTATAGTGTGTGTGTGAACTATATTGCAATAAGGCTGTTAATTTAAAAAAAATGATTTTACCTATCAGAAATTTTTTAAGTACCTAAAAAGTGTATAATCTAACCTCCTGCATAGCACTGCCATCATCATTTTATAGATTAGAACACACATCTAGAGAAGTGAAGAGTTTTTCCCAAGTTTTGAGATAAAGTCTAAATTTATTAATCTAGTATTAATTTTTACATTGCACCATATTGTAAAGTTAGACTTAAATTTGGAGTAATTTTAAATTCTTGTTCCTTTTCTGAAGTTGTAACTTTGTTTAAGTTTTGTTAAGGATGTATAAAATACTTTGAACTTTACTTTGTTTTAGAAAAATTTTGTTTATAGAGTGCTTATTATATATATTAGGAACCCAGGTGTCACAACTCTTAAGCACTCAGCTGCTAACCCAAAGGTTGGCAGTTCAAACCCACCCAGTGACTCCGAGGGGGAAAGACCTGGCGATCCCATTCCGTAAATATTAACAGCCAAAAATACCCCAAGAGTCAACTGCTACTCTAACGCATGAAGTTGCTATGATATGAAAGTCAAACCCACACCTGACAACAACATACCAGAAAACCAAACCCGTTGGAGTCGAGCTGATTCTGACTCAGCAATCCTATAGGACGAGTAGAACTACCCATAGAGTTTCCAAGGAGTGGCTGGTGGATTTGAAATGCCAACCTTTTGGTTAGCAGCCAATTCTTAACCACTGTGCCACCAAGGCTAACGACAATAACATATATTAAACACATCTGGGCAAAGAGAATCCTAATACACAGAGTCCCCGGGTTACAAATAAGATCCATTCCTAAGTCTGTCTTTAGGTTGAATTTGTAGGTAAGTCGGAACAGGTACATACAGTTCTTATTTGGTGTCAGTCAAATGTTTGTCTTAGTATATAGACATATACTGAAAGCGAAGACAGCTAGAAGCACTTACGAAGTTCAAAGACCACAGCCTTCAGTATGGATTATACCTCAACATAAAACAAAAATCCTTACGACTGGACCAATAAGGAACATCATGATAAATGGAGAAAAGATTGGAGTTGTCAAGGATTTCATTTTACTTGGATCCACAATTAATGGCCATGGAAGCAGCAGACAAGAAATCAAAAGACGCATTGCATTGGGCAAATCTGCTTTCAAGTGTTCAATTGGAGAAGTGAAAAGATTTTCCCATCTTTTGAGATGAAGTCTCTTTCAAGTGTGGAAAAGCAAAGAAGTCACCTTGAAGACTAAGGTGTGCTTGACCCAAGCCATGGTGTTTTCAATCGCCGCATATGCATGTGAAAGCTGAATGATGAATAAGGAATACCGAAGAAGAATTGATGCCTTTGAATTGTGGTGTTGGTGAAGGATATTGAATATACCGTGGACTGCCAAAAGAATGAACAAATCTGTCTTGGAAGAAATACAACCAGAATGCTCCTTAGAAGCAAGGATGGTTAAGAGTTCGTCTCACATACTTTGGACATGTTATCAGGAGCCATCAGTCCCTGGAAAAGGACATTATGCTTTGTAAAGAGTCAATAAAAAAGACGAAGATCCTCAATGAGATGGATTGATACAGTGGCTGCAAGCAAGAATTGGCTCAAGCATAACAAGAATTGTGAGGATGGCACAGGACCAAGCAGTGTTTTGGTCTGTTGTACATAGTGTCATTATGAGTCAGGACAGACTCAATTGCACCTAACAACAACAACATGCATACA
The DNA here is from genome assembly GCF_024166365.1 of Elephas maximus indicus. Taxonomy (NCBI): domain Eukaryota; kingdom Metazoa; phylum Chordata; class Mammalia; order Proboscidea; family Elephantidae; genus Elephas; species Elephas maximus. Next base: position 33,614,418 of record NC_064830.1, read on the forward strand.
AAACACTTAAGAAACACTACCAAAATGGGTAATGTTTTCATGACTGTCACAAAGTAGTGCATGCATTATTACAAACCATTGTATTTAACTCATTATGGCAGTCCCTTCTTGAGTATGAGTTTCCTAAGTTCTATGTTTGTAACCTAGGGACTGCCTGTAAAGCCAGTCAATTCTCTGTTCCCAAGGAACTGATCTATGTAGTGGAACTGATAAATTTTAAATCTGATTATTTACGTATTATTTACTTTTTAAAGTAATACTTTCATGTGATTAATAAAGTTGAAAGTTGTGCAGAGAATATAATGTGAAAACTTCAATCTCACTTTTATCCTTAATACCCAGGCCCTAACTCTTACATTGCAAGCACTGTTCCTAATTTCCGTGTATCCTCCCAAAGGTGTTGTGTACATGTAAATATATCTCAGAATTTATTCCGTATCAGTAAGTATAGTCTGTCTCTTTTAAGACTTCAGTGTCCCTTGCACAAATGCCTAAGGATATCTAATAGATGTGAATGCCACATTTGGCTTTAAGTTTTGATAAATTTAGTTGAAACATTTTTTATTCTCTAAAGCCAGCTAAATTATTTAATATTGTTGTTAGGTGATATTAGAAATGTGAACTTAATTCATACTTCATTTTGCTGTAAGCTTTCTCTTGAAAAGTCTCCAAAAGTCCTTTAACAGTAATTATAAATAATATATGAAGAGAATTTACTTTGAAAACCTGATGCTAGAAAAGTTTGACAATATTGCTACCAAGAGAGGCATTTCTTTTGTAAAATCACCACAGTTTAGGATTTGGCCAATTTTGAAATGTTAGTGGCCATCAAGTCGGCTCCAACTCATGGCAACCTCATGTGTAACAGAATGAAGCGTTGCCCAGCCTGTGCCATTTCATGATCATTGAACATGCTTGAGTCTATTGTGCCAGTATCTCGAGGATTTCCTTCATTTTTACTTTGTACCAAACAGGATGTCTTTTTCTAGTGATTCGTCTTTCCTGATGACATGTCCAAAGTAAGCAAGCTAAAGTCTTGCCATCCTCGCTTCTGAGAAGAATCCTGGTTGTATTTCTTCTAAGACTGATTTTGTTGTTCTTTTTCTGGCAGTGTACGCTATGTAAAATATTCTTTGCCAACACCACAATCAAAATACATATCAATTCTTTTTCTGTCTTTTTCACTGTCAGGCTTTCATATGCATATGAAGTGATTGCAAAGATCTTGGCCTGGGTCAGGTGCACCTGCACCTTGGTCATCAAAGTGGCATCTTTGCTTTTCAAATCTTTAAAGAGATCTTGCTCAGCAGATTCACCCGGTGCAATATGTTGTTAGATTTCTTAACTGCTGCTTTCATGGACATTGACTGGTGATCCAAGTAGAATGAAATAACTGACAACTTCAGTGTTTCTCCACTTATCATGATGTTTTATGTCCAGTTTAAGGAATTTTGTTTTCTTCGTGTTTAGATGTAATCCATAGTGAAGGCTGTAGTCTTTGACCTTCATCAGTAACTGCTTCAAGTGGTCTTCATTTCTGGCCAGCAAGGTTGTGTCATCTGCATATTGCACATTGTTAATGAGCCTTCTGCCAATCTTGATGCTACCTTCTTCATATAATCCAGTTTCATGGAGTATTTGTTCAGCATGCAGATTGAATAAGGTAAGGCGAAAGGATACAGCCCTGCTGCACACCTTTTCCAGTTTCGAGCCACGCGGTATCCCCTCGTTCTTTTCCAACGACTGCCTCTTGATCCAGGTACAGGATCCACATGAGCACAATTAAGTGTTCTGGAATTCCCATTCTTCATATTATCCATTATTTGTTATGATCCACAGAGTAATTGAATACCTTTGCACAGTCAATATAACACGAGCAACATCTTTCTGGTATTGTCTGCTTCCAGCCAAGATCCATCTAACATCAGCAATTACACTCCTCATCCTATGTTCTCTTCTGAATTTGACTTGAGCTCTGGCAGGTCTCTATAAATGTACAGCTGCAGTCGTTTTTTAATTATCTTAAGCTAAATTTTGCTAGCATGTGATAGTAACGATATTGTCTGATAATTTCCGCATTCCATTTGATCACCTTTCTTTGGAATGGGCATAAATACAGATCTTTTCAGTTGGTTGGTCAGGTGACTGTCTTCCAAATTTTTTTGAGATAAGTAAGTGCTTTCCAGCATTGCATCCGTTTATTGAAGCATCTTGTTTTTCCAGTGCTTTCAATGCAATTGAACAGTGGCTCTTGATTATGTTGCCACCTGATATGGTTGAACATTGACCAATTCTTTTTGGTACAGTGACTCTGTATGTTCCTTTCATATTTTGATGTTTCATTTAATTGTTTTGTCCATAAAATCATTCAGTAGTGCAACCTTAGGCTTGAATTTTCTCTTCTCTTCTTTCAACTTGAGAAATACTGATCATGCTTTTTCCTTTTGGTTTTCTAACTCCAGGTTTTTGCATATTTTATCAAATACTTTATGTTGTCTTCTCAAGCTGCCCCTTGAAATTTTCTGTTGAGCTCTTTTACGTCAGGATTTCTTCCATTTGCTTAGGTAAACCCAAAAACCAAACCCAGTGCCGTCAAGTTGATTCTGACTCATAACGACCCTACAGGACAAAATAGAACTGCCCATAGAGTTTCCAAGGAGCGCCTGGTGGATTCAAACTGCCAATGCTTTGGTTAGCAGCTGTAGCACTTAACCACTACACCACCAGGGTTTCCATTTGCTTAGGTACTCTGCACTTAATAGCAAGTTGCAGTCTCTTTTGACATTCGTTGTGGTCTTTTCCTTCTTTCCTGTCTTTTTAATGACTTTTTACTTCATGTGTGATGCTGTTGCTGTCTTCCCAAAACTGTTCTGGTCTTTGGTCATTAGCATTCAGTGCATCAAATCTATTCTTGCGATGTCTCTAAATTCAGGTGGGTGTATTCAAGGTTGCGCTTTGGCTCTTGTGGACTTGCTTTGATTTTCTTCAGCTTCAACTTGAACTTGCACAATCAGCACATGGCTTTGTTGTGACTGTTGATATTGAGCTTCTCTATTATCTCTTTCCATAGAGTAGGCAATTTGATTCCTGTTTTTTTGTTGTTGTTTTTTAATTTTGAGCTAGTCCCTACATATTTTCACGTAATTTCCTGCAATTGAGTAATCTCAATTTTAAATGCCCATATAAGTAAATTTTGAATTTCTCAAAGAATTGTGCTTTTGAAATTAATTGGAACTTACTGAATAGACAGGTGTACATATCTGAGGTTAGAGTTGAACAATTTAGGAGATTACATATTGAAGTCCTATATACTGAAGAGGATAAGAGTGAAATCTTCCTTCAGAGTAATAATTGATTTTTTTTAACTGCTCACTCTTATCCCACATCTAACATTTATTATCTTGATGCATGTCCTCAGAAACACATCTACAGACTCGATTTCTTTTTAACTCCACTTTTTCTTTATTGAAACATAATTTACATACAATAATAAAATTCACTCATTTTAAGTATAAAGGTTGGTGAATTTGTTAATTGAATACAGATGTATACCTTCCTCCATAATCAAGAAATAAAAATATCCCATCACCGTAAAAAGTTTCCTCACGCTGTCTTGCAGTTGATTCTGTCTCCCAAACCTTGATCCCAGGCAACTACTGCTGTGCTGTCTATCATTGTAGTTTGCCTTTTCTAGAACTTACATAAATGGGACCAAGCAGTATATGGCCTATTGTGTTTGACTTTTTACTTAGCACAAGGTTTTTAAGACATATACATGTTGTGTTTTTTAATGTTTTCTTCCTTTTTATAGTAGAATAAAATTACATAGTATTAATATACCACACTTTGTTTAACCATTCATCAGTTGATGGAAAATGAGGTTTTCACATTTTGGTTATTATGAGTAATGTAAAAAAGTAGCTATGAATATCCAAGTATAGGTCTTTAGGTGGACATATGTTTTTGTTTCTCTTGGGTAAATATCTAGGACGGGATTGCTGGCTCATATGGCCAGTGTTATGAATTGAATTACACCCCCCGAAAAGAAACGTTGAAATTTTAACCCCTAGTTACTATGAATATGACCTCGTTTGGAAAAAAAAAAAAAAAATCCATTGCCGTTGAGTCAATTCCAACTCGTAGTGGCCCTATAGGGCAGGGTAGAAGTGCCCCATAGAGTTTCCAAGGAGTGCCTAGTGGATTCGAACTGCCAACTTTTTGGTAAGCAGCCGTAGAACCTAACCACTATGTCACCAGGGTTTCCTGCTTGGAAATAGGGTCTTTGAAATGTTATCAGTTAACAGGCCATACTAGAATAGGGTGGATCCTAATCCAATACGATTGGAGTCCTTATAAAAGGAGAACAAACACAGACACAAAGGGAAGACAGCCATGTGAAGATGGAGGTAGAGATTGGGGTGATGCATCTACAAACCAGGGAACCCCAAAGATTGCCATGAATCACTGGAAGCTAGGAGGGATCTTCCCCTAAAGCCTTTAGAGAGAGAGAGAGCATGGCTCTGTTGACTCCTTGAGTTCAGACTTTTAGGCTCCACAATTATGAGAAAAAATTCCTGTTGCTTTAAGCCTCAAAGTTGGTGGTATGTTGTTACAGCAGTCCTAGAAAACTACCATGTATGTTACACAAATAGTGAACACCTTCTATGTTTGTTTGCCAAATGAGCTCTCCTCGAGGTATTTTCATAAGCACCTATGCCAATTCTTTTTTTACATGTTGCTGCAAAAAATTAGCATAGTTCACTTACGAAGATACCTCACAGGGGGAGGGTGCATTTGACAAACAAACATAGAAGGTAAGCATTAATTGTGTAAAATATGTTAATAACAGTCAGCATATGTTTGATTTTGTAGCATACTGGCACTCTTCCAAAGGGTTGCACAATTTTATGTTCCCATCAGCAATGTAGTAGAGTTCCAGTTACTCTACATTGTCATCAACACAATATTGCCAGCCTTTTTAATTTTAGCCGCTCTCATAGGTGGATATTGGTATCTCTTTGGACTCTAATTTGCATTTTCTCGATAATTAGTGAATTGACTATCTTTCATGTGCCTACTGACCTTTGGAGAAGCCCTCATTAAGTGCTTGTTTGCTAACTGAAAGTTTGTTGGTTTGAACTCACGCAGTGGCTCTGAGAGAGGAAGACCTGGTGATCTGCTTCCATAAAGATTACAGCATAGAAAACTCTATGGGGCAGTTCAACTCTGTCCCACGGGGTTGCTGTGAGTTGAAATAGACTTTGTGGCACCTGATGACAACCACATTGTCCGTTCATCTATCTCTGTTTGTAAAGAGTTCAGCTATTTTGTGTGTGCCATTTTTTAAAATCAGGTTATTTGTTTTCTTATTATAAAGTTGTAAGAGGTTCTTTACTTTTTTCTGAATATAAGCCCTTTGTAAGGTAGGTGTTTTGCAAATATTTTGTTCCTGTGTCTGGCTTTTCAGTTTAACTGTGTCTTACAAAAAGTAAAAGTTTTTAATTTGTATGTAGTACTCTATCAACTTTGGCTTTTCTAGATCCCTTGCTTTACATATACATTTTTAAAACAGCTTGTCAATTTCTTTTAAAAATCCTGCTAAGGTTTTACTGGGATTGCATTGAATCTACAGATTAATTTGGGAGATTGCTATTTTAACAAAGTTTGAGTTTTTCGATACATAAACGGCCTGTGTTGGTTCGTTTATTTAGATATTCAATTTCCCTTTGCAAAGTTTCATAGCATTCTTTGAATAATTAAAAACTTACTCTCAAGTATTTTATTTTTTATGTAATTGTTTTTTAAATTTTGTTTTCAAATTTTCATTGCACTGGGTTTTTCTTATCATACAGAAACACAATTGCTACTTTAGATTGACTTTGTATGCTGCAACATTGTAAATCTACATAAAGGATCATGTCTTCCTTAAAGACAGCTTCCTTCCTTCCTTCCAATCTGTTTGCCTCTTATTTTTCTTGTCTTATTGCATTTCCCAGGACTTTTAATACAATTTTGAATGGACGTAGTGAGAGCAGACATCTTTGCCTTGTTTCTGATACTAGGTAGAAAGGATTGAGCATTTCATCATTGAATATGATGATGGCTCTAGGCTTTTTTTGTGATGTTAATCAGGTTGAAAAAATTCCCTCCTTATTCTTGTTTAGAGTTTTTTTAATCATGAAGACAGTTGTTTCTCTAATCCTTTTACTGCATCTGTTTAAATGGTGAATAACATTGACTGTTTTATGTTAAATCAACCATGCATTCCCGGGATAAACCCCTCTTGATCAAAATGTATTATCCTTTTTATATATTGTTGGATTTGATGTGCTACATTTTTCTTAAGGATTTTTGCAATCTCTGTTTAGGGATGTTGCTCTGTTGTTCTCTTTTCTTGTAATATCATTGGTTTTGGCCTCATAAAATGAATTGACAAGTGTTCTCTGTTTCCTGAAGGAGTTCATACATATTGATACTTCTTCCTGAAATGTTTGGTAGACTTCACCAGGAAGCCATTAGGCCTGGGGTTTTCTTTGTGAAACCACTGATTAAATTTATTCAAATGCTATAGAGCTCTTCAAGTTCCCTATTTCTCCTTGCATTCGTTTTGGTAATTTAAGTCAACAAATTTGTCCATTTCATCTAAAGAGTCAGATTTATTGGTGTATTCCATTAATACGTGTAGGATCTGTATTGGTGCCCCTCCTTCATTTCTGATATTGGTGATTTGTGTCTTTTTGTTGTTCTTGATCAGTCTCATTACAGGCTTATCTATTTTATTGACCTTTGCAGAGGATTAGCTTTTGAATTCCTTGGTTTTTCTATTTTTAAAAATTATTTTATTTATGCTCTTATATTTACTATTTCCTTTCTTCTACTTACTTTGGATTTAGTTTGTTCCTTTTCTTATTTTTTAAGGCAGAAATCAGGTCGATTTTAGGTCTTTCTTTTTTTCAAATATAAGTACCTAGCTATAACTTTCCTTCCACATCTTAACCTGTATTTGAATTTCATAAAGTTTGTATTTGAAAAAGCAAATTCACACATCTAAGTTGTTGCAAACATACTTAAATCTTTCAAATAACTGAATCAGGTATCAATTTTTTAATTGAATTGAATATTTAGTTTTTTCAGTCACATTTGCTGCCTTTCAATAGCCACATGCCACTGTTTTAGACATTGCAGACTTAAAACCCTGGTGGCGTAGTCGGCAGTTCGAATCCGCCAGGCGCTTCTTGGAAACTCTATGGGGCAGTTCTACTCTGTCCCATAGGGTTGCTATGAGTCAGAATCGACTCGACGGCACTGGGTTTGTTGGGTTTAGACTTAAAAGAAAAAAAATTATGTAGGAATTGATGTGTGATTAGTTAGAGACAGTAGAGGCTCCAAGATGCTTGACACACCTTCTAACCCTGGGTGTAGTTCCAGAGACTTGCTGTAACTGGTTCCTGGTTCAAAGTGGAATCATTTGGATATTGCACATTCGTTCATTCATTCATTCTGTACATGTTTACTAATGGTCAACTATGTGCGAGGTATTATGCACATCAAATGCCAAAATCTGCTAGGAAATACAAACTGGTGTAAAACTCAGTCTTACTTTCAAGAAATCAACAATTTTAGAACAAGGTAGGGAGAAGTGGCATATCACGTGTAAGTAATACTGAATAGCACAGAATTAATTGTTAAATTAATGGAATAGGTAATCAATACTACATGAGTCTTTCAGGAGGGAATATTCTTTTAGCAAACATGGACTTGACTGGGTTTTGAAGTGTGGGCAAAAATTTGGCAGAGTTGAAGGAGCATTGAGAGCAGAATACATTTCTGCTGGATGAGGGAATAGTTCGAGGCAATTTTGACATAGAAGAAAGAGCAAGAGTTGGCATGCTTAAGGAATGATGAATAATTCATTTCCATCATGTAGTCTTATGTGAAACTCTAGTTCCAGGGAACAAATCACTGCATGCAGGCAAGGGACTGGCCAGAGACTGAGGAGAAGAGATAAAGAACATGGAGTAGCAAGCCAGCTAACCAAAAACCCACTGCCATAGAGTGATTCCTGGTGACCCTGTGGGACAGAGTAGAACTGCCCCATAGGATTCCCAAGGCTGTAAGCTTTATGGAAGCTGACTGCCGCATCTTTCTCCCACTGAGTTGTTGGTGGTTTCCAACACCCAACCTTAGTCTTTTTTGTTCACGGAATACTAGAAAAGCACTTAGCCCAAGACCCGCTGAACGCATGAGTAAGTCCCCAGCTCTGAAGCCTGGAACCAGCAGTGGCTGCACTTTGCTTGCAGCATATGGTCTCAGTACTCCAGAATGGTTCATAAGGCGGGGATAAGCTGGCACCAGCCTCTGTCTCCAGCTTTAAATTCAAGCAATCACAGCCACGATCTTGGCTCTCACCATCTAAACGTGCTGTGAGCATCCTGGACGCAAAGTAACCATCTTGTATTTCTGAATCTGTAATACCAAGTACAGGGCTGGCACAGAGAGTGTCCAGTGAATGAGTGCTGATTGGCTGATTGACAGACTAATTCAGGGTCTTAATTCTTCAGTTCTCCATGAATCACTGTACAGGCTGAAGAAAGACCAGATCCTGTTGGATGGTTCCCTCTGTCAGCTTGATCACTAGTTTTCTTTAGCCGTTTTAAGATACCATGGTGAGATACTTGCTTTCTGAAGGTAAGGGGTCTAAATCAACTGCTGACTATTCCTGTTGTTCTTGTAACACTTAGGGTAAAACAGCTTAAGTAATATTACTAAAGGCAGCCTCCTTTCATCTACGGATTAACGTGGCAATGTTTATCACCTTCTTAACCAGGAAAAGCTTTTATCGGGTGCAGCTAACAGCTTGCATTAGCCTCTTACAAGGACTTGCCACATTGCCTTTAAATTGATATGCTGCAGAGTCAGCCCCAGTCATAGTACAAAAAAGGTGGAACATTTTTTGATGATTTTCAGAATAGATAGTTTATTTAGCTTCAGGCCAGGTAAATTCAATAAATTGTCTCTTTGGCAATGAAGGGTAGGGTCATCAGCAAAGTAGGCTGGCCCTTCAGTGGTCAGAATGACTTTGAACATTTTGCTAACGTTTAACAGAATTCTTTTTTCAAGCACCAAAGCAGAACTTCTTTAATACGGATTAAGTGTCTGAGCTTCCTCAGAACTATTCTGAGCCAAGCCCCCAAACGGAAACTGTTGACCTCCCAACATGTCAGAAACAACCTGTATATTTAAAGAAGGAGCCTTCTGTGATCAAAGTTCTCATGAAAGAATTCTATAGAGTTTGCATCATTAACTAAAATCAACGGTTATCTGCCTTTCAACTCTGAGTAGGGTCTCAAAGGGCTGTCTTTATAAATGTTTTTAATCTGAAAGTGAGAATGAGTGATTTATAAAACATCCATGTGAAGGTAGACCACAAGACTTTGCCTTTCTTTTTTGTTTGTTTTAAAACAAGGATGGTTTAAAAAACTGCTCCAATGTGATTATTATTGCTAAAATCACTTACTTTTTTTGTTAAACTGGAAATGCTGCCCTCTGTGAATGTCAGATGCCCGAAGGATTATTTTACATGGTTGTCCAAACACAGACGTTTCTAGTCCAGACCCTCTGTAGGCCCCACGACTTCACAGCTGGGATAGTTCTATGAGAGGTGTCAAAGGATTCAGTACAACCAGGTCTATATCCTGTGAAACAGACCAAAGGACATTTTCTTTAGTCTTTAAGGCAGTGGTCCGAGTAATTGTCGTAGTCCTGATAGGGGCTAGCTTCATTGGGAAACCTTCCTAGGGTGCAGCTTTCTTTTTCTTCCTGTAAGTGGGAAAGATACTTCCTTTTCTCTTCACTTTCAATTTTAAGGATAAATAGCCTTTTGAGAGACAGATTAATGTATACATTTAGCATTACTGATTTTTATTTGTGAAATCCATTGATGATCTGCAAATGATGTCTTTAAAATGTGTGCCATTATAATCTATCATTTTTTGGAAAGATAATTGTCTCTACATGTGAAGAAAAAAGAGTCAAAGTCCATTGGGCGCTGAAGATTGTCAATAGGTTCACACAGTTTCAAAAGTCTGTTTTCAGAACATCAAGTGAATGTTAAGAGAAGAGAAATGGCACATACTGAATGTCTACTACTATATATTAAACACTTTAATACTTCAAATTCTCCACATATGCTCCACAAAAACCATGAGAGAAAAGCCTTTTATCCCTTTTATACATGAGGATAACAGAAGTTAAGAACTTATCCAAAGCCAACATCTAGTAAATAGCAGGCCCACCATTTAAACCCAGAGGTCCAAAGTTCGCTTGCTCTCTCCCTAGTCCTTCATGCATCTTTGGCAGAAATTAAGGCTCCTGCATACTTTAAAAAAAAAAAAAAAAAAGCTAAATCCATGGCACTTTAAAAGAAACCACTCACCAGAGAAATGCTATCATCTATAATTGTCTGATTTATAGAAAACTGGACACAAATAAAATTAATTCAGCCCCAGAAGAGCTTCATTTTCTGAAGCAGTGTTGCAAATATTCAAATTATCACAAAATTTATTTTAATTTTCAAAATTAAATATATATCTCTATTAAAGTCAACGCTTGGGGAAGCTGGGGAACTTTGGTGCGTGAGTGAGAGGAACCAGCAGCCAAATCTTCCAGAAGTTTTTGTCTCCTCCTTCAAGGCTCTGACCACAAGAAGACAGATAGTCCTCTGGACTACGTCGTCTGCAAGTACATGGCAGAGCATTAGGTAGGCGGGTCTTCTTTTCAACAATCATTTCTGACTTGAATCATTTTTGCACAGCGCCTACAATGAGTCAGACCCTGTGTTAAGCATGTTAAGCACATTTTTACTAATCTTGAAAACAACCCAGTGAAGTAAAGCAACATGCCTGAGGTCACTCTGTTAGTTCATAAGTCTCCTCCCGGTCTGTTGCTACCTCCAAGGGGCACGAATTACTAGAGCAGCCTTCTAATTGATCTCCCTGCTTCAAAGTATTAATGCCCCCTGTAGTCTACACAACAGCCAGATAAGTCTGTTAAAAACACAAATCACATTCTAACATTCCCCTGTTTAAAAGTTTCCCATGGCTTCCCATCACAGTATATGTTGTAAAATCCTTGAGAGAGCCTGAAGGCCCTCGGTGGTTGACCCCTGCCTGTCTCTCCTAACATTACCTTCTGCCTCTTCCCCTTGCTCACCTTGCTCCAGTTGCACTGGCCCTCTTTCCTCTCCTTAAACGCACAAGCTCACTCCACATTCTGGCTCTTGCACTTGCTGTTCCCTCTGCCTGGACTTCCCACAGATTGTTGAATAGTTGGCTTCTTATTCACCTTTATAGTGAGTACTTCTGTGACCATGCTAGCTAAGTAGACACCTCCTCTCCCTGACCGCCGGTCAGTCTCTTGCCTCTTTCCCTGTTCTAGTTTCTTCACAAATTATTTGGAAGGTTTTTTTTTTCCTACTATAACTTGCTGTGAGTTGGAATTGATTCGACAACAACGGGTTTGGTTTTGGTTTTGTTTTATCACTCGAGTAACTTACAAGGGAATAAACTTCATCTTGTTCTTCTTTTATATCCCCAGAGCTCTGAACAGTGCTTGACACACAATGGGTGTGTCTTACCTCCTTTGCAGGGTTTGGTTGGAATTCTGCCCTTTCTCTGGAAATAAATCCCCTACAGTGGGGACTCATGAGGAAGGTCACCTCTTTGGGGTAAGAGGTAAGACACAGCTGCTCTACAGCATTATATATGCTCAGGTTATATAATACCTTTTGGTTAGCAGCCAAGCTGTTAACCACTACGCTCTTGGGACTACACAGAGCCTTGGATATTGGGCAGAAATCATCCAAGAGTTTCTTAGGGGGCCATAGCTTTAGTTATTCGCCCCTCAGAGAGGACTTCTTTACTTCTAGTCATGGCTCCCAGTGAAGTGTAGAGAAAGGAGATGCCTGAGAATTAGGTTACTAGCAAACGAATACGACTTACTATTTCAGAATTAACATTCATTCAGTCACTCATTCACCAAGCAGGTGCTCTATACCAAGTGTCACCAAATTGCAGGGAATTAGGCAGTTTCCTTTCCTTGAGGAACTCATACTTTAGTCACAAATAAAACCTTATGCAGTTAGTTTCTTAAGTCTCTACACATGCTGCCAGGTCTAGGTCGAATGAAAACATTTATTGCATACCCAGGCTTGACCACAAAACCGCACATAACCAAACCAAAACACTCCATGAAGGAAAAGGCTATGCTAACTTTTTTCCTTCAAGCTCTTCTCAGAAAGGTGATAATGAAAGATTTGGTCCTAACAGGGCCACAGGCAGGGAATTTGCATTTTAAAGTTTGACAGATATTTATAGGCCTTTTGATCTCCCCCACTCATCCCCTCTCAGGCTTGCCTGCCTTTTCCTTCTCCTCCTTCTCAAAAAACAAAAACAAAAAACAAACAAACAAAACACCAAACCCATTGCTGTAGAGTCGATTCCGACTCTTAGCAACTCATAGATTTGATTTCTCCACAACCACTCCCCTAATTCTCTACTCTGTACCAGGTATGAACTTTAGAAACCATCGTTCCAGACCAAGAGGCTTCTGGGATATGCGTCCTGGTGTGGTCAGCTTAGCTCCTATTTATTGAATACCAACTATATACCAAGTACTTTTCTTACTGAGTTCCTAACCTCCACTACCACCCTGCAAGGTTCATGTTATTATTATTATTTTTTTTTTAGGTGGAGGAAAATGAGTCTCAGAGAGGTTAAATAACCCGCACTGAATTACAGATAAGAACTGGTAGAGACAAAACTAAAACTTAGGTCTGTGTGCCTCCAAACCTATGACCTTTTCATTAAGCCAGACTGACTCTGGTAGACAAGACTGGTTATTGAAGACTGCTTAGCTAAGCTCCTTCTTGGAAAAGGTTATTCTACATTCCAGTGTTCTTGCTGGTGTTGTTCTGGAAATTGCCCAATAAATGTCACAATTTGATTTACTTGAGGACAAACTTGCAGCTGTCTATTCCTTGCAGCTCTTCTCAGGCTCTGACTTTTACCTTTTCCTCTGCTCATCTTTCACAACAGCTGCATCATCTGCAGCGCCATGGGATCAGCTGAACAAAACTTCACTCTGACCCAACAAAAGCCTATTGGAAATAGGCTCTTCAGAGTCTCAGACCTTTATATTTTTGCAACTGGAAGGGATCCTGAAGGCCATCTAGGAAAACTCAGGTTCAGAGAATGACTTGTACAAAGTAGCTGGTGCCAGATTTATTGGTATATATGTGTTTGCTATGTAAAAGTGAAAGATAAAGGAAACAAAGCACAGTACTGAATTCCTCAACATGCTTGGTGCTTGGTCATTAAATCTTCACTACAGCCCAGTGAGGTACAATTTATTATTATTCCTGTTTTATAGACAGGCCCTGATTCAGAAAAATAACTGGCTTAAGGTTCTATAGTGAATAATTTGTGGGGCCGGGATCTGAACTCATGTAACTATAGATATGATAGACTCTTTCCCACTATATGGTGGGGTATGAGGAGGAACACAAACAATATCCTAGCTGAAGCGACAGCTTTGCCTCTGAGATTTGTTCCTGTGCTGAAAAGCAAAAAAATCAATAGAACAAACAAATTCAGTGGTTTTGTGTACTTAATAAGCTCAAGTTTGTAGTCCAAAATTATCTGGAATTCACCAACAACCTGAGTTATATTTTGACCAAACAGGCCTCCCCTGAAAGCTGGGAATAGTCTCTCCCCAAACTTTCTAAGAGCGTCTGTTACAGGTAAGAAGATTCTGTGAGTTTCCTTCCTCCTTGAAAAATCCATCTCCCACCCTCTAAGAGGAGGCTTGGAAGTGCCAGATTGGGAGCTGTAAGAAAGTTGTTGCTGGTTGCTGAGACTTCCCAGTTGAGGTTGAGAGATCAGGTTCAAAGCTCAGGCTGAGGCTTCTCCATGCCCACTCCCCATTCTATCCTCAATCCCGGAGGAATAGCCTTTCCCTCCCCTAACTATCATTCCTTGAAAGACCCTCTGGATTGTGCTGAGCTGGGGGTCAGATTGGGAGTTTGAGGCTTCCTTTCTGCTGTCTCCAGTTCAACCCTAACTTCACAGAAGAGGCACTTGGACAGGTTCCTCACCAAGAAGAATGTTTGCAGAAGCAGAAATCTCCTGTCCTTAGTACCCAGGGTAGATTTTGGTGGAGAGTGGGCTGCTTCTAAGAAAATTCTTTTCTGAGTAATTCCTTGCCAGCCAAACAGGTGTGGGTCCCAGCATCCAGAGCAACAGAGGTTGGAGGTGATGCTAGTCTAATGTTTCAAATCTTACCCAGCAAGCTCTGGCCCAATTCCAACTGCACTTTAAGGCACAACTCACAATGATGTCTTCTTTGACCATCTGTCCATATTAACCTCAGTGTACTTAGGAATGAGATATACCCACACACAATTATCATGAAGATAGAGGGTTATCGGGTAGCATTTGAAATGTGCCTTGGGGAACACCTTTGACCTCCCTACCTAAGGAAAGTTTTATGCATCTTGTCATCACCCGTTCTGGGGCAAATACATGCCCTGATAGTAACGGTGTTTCTAAAGATGCCTATTTGGTATCATTTTGCTAGCATGCCAATGATGGCATTGTTATTAATCTTTAGCTTTTTTTTGAGTTATACAAAACCTTGGAAACTTTACAAATCTATAGATATCCACCCTTACCAGTAAAATACACATGGGCACATGTTGTTGTTGTTGTTGTTAGGTGCTGTGGAGTTAGTTCTGACTCATAGAGAAACTATGCACAACAGAACAAAACACTGCCTGGTCCTGCGCCATCCTTAAAATCATTGTTATGCTTGAGCTCATTGTTGCAGCCACTGTGTCAATTCACCTCATTGAGGGTCTTCCTCTTTTCTGTAGACCCTGTACTTTGCCAAGCATGATGTCCTTCTCCAGGGACTGATCCCTCCTGACAACATGTCCAAAGTGTGTAAGATGCAGTCTCGCCATCTTTGCTTCCAAGAAGCATTCTGGCCATACTCCTTCCAAGACAGATTTGTTCGTTCTTTTACTAGTCCGTGGTATATTCAATATTCTTCACCAACACCACAATTCAAAGGTGTCAATTCCTCTTTGGTCTTCCTTATTCATTGTCCAGCTTTCACATGCATATCATCTGATTGAAAATACCAAGGCTTCAGTCAGGAGCACCTTAATCTTCAAGGTGACATCTTTGCTCTTAAACACTTTAAAAAGATCCTTTGCAGCAGATTTACCCAATGCAATGTGTCTTTTTGATTTTGTGACTGGTGCTTCCATGGCTGTTGATTGTGGATCCAAGTAAAATAAAATCCTTGACAACTTCAATCTTTTCCCTGTTTATCAGGACATTGCTCATTGGTCCGGTTGTGAGGATTTTTGTTTTCTTTATGTTGAGGTGTAATGCATACTGAAGGCTGCGGTCTTTGATCTTCATTAGCAAGTGCTTCAAGTCCTTTTTCCTTTCAGCAAGTACGTTATACATGAAGAAAGCAAGAGGTCATTAAAAAGACAGGAAAGAAAGAAAAGACCAAGACAGATGTCAGAAGAGGCTCTGAAACTTGCTCTCGAACTTCGAGCAGCTAAAGCAAAAGGAAGAATCAGTGAAGTAAAAGAACTAAACAGAAGATTTCAAAGAGCAGCTCGAGAAGACATAGTAAAGTATTATAATGACACGTGCGGAGAACTGGAAATGGAAAACCAGAAGGGAAGAACACCCTCAGCGTTTCTCGAGCTGAAAGAACTGAAGAAAAAATTCAAGCCTAGAATTGGAATAGTGAAGAATTCTATGGGGGAAATATTAAACTACACAGAAAACATCAAAAGAAGGCAGAAGGAATACATAGAGTCATTATACCAAAAAGAATTAGTCAATGTTCAACCATTTCAAGAGGTAGCATATGATCAGGAACTGATGGTATCGAACGAAGAAGTCCAAGCTTCTCTGAAGGCTTTGGCAAAAAACAAGTCTCCAGGAATTGAAGGAATATGGAGATATTTCAACAAACGGATGCAGCGCTGGAGGTGCTCACTCATCTATGCCAAGAAATATGGAAGACAGCTTCCTGGCTAACTGACTGGAAGAGATCCATATTTATGCTTATTACCAAGAAAGGCGATCCAACCGAATGTGGAAATTATAGAGCAATTTCATTAATATCACACCCAAGCAAAATTTTGCTGAAGATCATTCAAAAGCGGTTGCAGCAGTATATTGACAGGGAACTACCAGAAATTCAGGCTGGTTTCAGAAGAGGATGTGGAACCAGGGATATCATTGCTGATGTCAGATGGATCCTGGCTGAAAGCAGAGAATACCAGAAGGATGTTTACCTGTGTTTTATTGACTATGCAAAGGCATTCGACTGTCTGGATCATAACAAATTATGGATAACACAGCGAAGAATGGGAATTCCAGAACACTTAATTGTGCTCATGAGGAACCTTTATATAGACCAATAGGCAGTTGTTCAGACAGAACAAGGGGATAGGTGTGCGTCAGGGTTGTATTCTTTCACCATACCTATTCAATCTGTATGCTGAGCAAATAATCCGAGAAGCTGGACTATATGAAGCAGAATGGGGCATCAGGATTGGAGGAAGACTCATTAACAACCTGTGTTATGCAGATGACCAACCATGGGCACATACACAATTATTTTTGCATGCCATGTGTAAAACCCTGAACCCCACTCCTGACCTCTATCCCATTAAGGATCTCTGCTTTATACAGTGAGTTACCTAATACAGGGACCACTTCTAGTTCACTGTCTCTCCAGTGTGTAGTGGAGTTTCTGGTACATAACAGATTGAGTACTTGGAAATGTGTGTTACATGTTGAAAGAGTTAATCAAGCTGGAAGAGAAAAGTTTGCTGATACCTCACAAAGAGATAGCCCATTGGTGATTATCCATTGAAGGAGGTAGGTGCTCTTCTATCCCATTAAGAATGACACTCATTGACTCTGTGCACAGCAGCTGAAGGGGAGCCTCCAGGCTGCAATCAGAGCAAAAATGAGAGAGGGTAGGACAAACAAACCAGCATGGAAAAGGGAAATACTTTGGGACAGTGTGTACTGGATCAGGTGCCAGGTAAGTAATCCTGGGGATTACAAACCTCAAACTAATAGCTTTCAAATTTAGCCTTCATAAGACTTGTGTAAAGAGTCTGTTATAAAAGCAAATTACTGGGCCCCACCCTTATAGATTTTGATTCTGGTGGTCTTTGGCCCATGCATAGAGAAATATTGCTGTAGATCTGAGAGAGATGTGGGGGGTCTGGACAAAGAAAAGGAGAGAAAGAAAGTAGTGTTTTTGTGTACAGATCCACTCACTGTAGTGAAGTCAGAAAAACAAATCAATCAGTCACTCTCTCTCTTCTGCTCACTTTCCCTTCCTCTTTTTAATCCACTGTGGCTATAGCTTTAGAGAACTGTTCAGAGTGATCAAATATTAACCTGCAGAAGTTTCTTTCTTCTAGAATCACTGCTTGTGGTTGAGGCCTGTCCCTGCGTAGGAAGAGGCTGCTTGCAAGTAACTGAAGTGGTTACAGTTCAAGATGAAATGGGCAGACCACCTAGGATATGAGTTGTTTTTTTCAAGCTCTCTATTTCAGGTGCTTCTTGCTCAGTGCTTCTCTCCAGAGAACATACAACAGGAATAGAAGGTGTCTTAGCTACCTTAAGTTTACGAATTACAGAAAGCCCACCAACACTGGCCTTCTCAGAGGCTTAAAGGTGGATGCTTGCACCAGGTATTTCCAAACTTGGTTCCCCAGACAGGGATCAGATGAGCTTCAGAAGGATTGAACAAGGTGATTTGTCAAACAGATGGCCTCACACTCATGACTTCTGTCTCATTAGGTTTGAATTTTGGCTCATAGGGTAATTCTGATGGCAATCAGAATTGAAAACCCTGGGAGGACTCAAGTATCACAAAATCTGTTTTGGTCATCCAGTTGGATGAGGTAAAAATTCCAATCTTATAACTAGGCTTTAGCACCTCCAAGCCTTTTCCTTACAATCTTATTTCAAGACCCAGTTCTGATGACACTTTTTTACCAGGAATCTTTCTTGGGTTCCCTAATTGAAATTATTTCTTCCTTCTCTCTCCTCTTAACAGCATATTTTCAGTGTCTTTATAACACTTAATAGCATCACCACTCTCCTCATATAATGGTTATTTGTCTACCAGATGTTTGTATCTACTAATAGAAATATAATGCCAGCCACATACATAATTTACAATTTTCTAGTAGCCATATATTTTTTTTTAGTAGCCATATTAAAAAAAAAAAACAGGTGAACATGACCCAGCAACTCCATTCCTGCATATATACCCAAGGGACTTAAAGCAGCCACACAAAAAGACATATGTACATCAATATTCATTGCAGCACTATTAACAATAGCCAAAAGGTGGAAACAACCTAAATGTCCATCAACAGATGAATGGATAAACAAAATGTGGTACGTGTGTGTGTGGTGTACATACGATGAAATGCCACATAGCCATAAAGAGAAATAAAGTCTTGATACACGCGTCAACAGGAATGAACCATGAAGACATTATGCTGAGCGAAATAAGTCAGTCACAAAAGGACAAATATTGTATGATCTCATTTATATGGAATGACAAGACTAGGCAAATGTATAGAGACCAAAGTTTATTAGCGGTTACTAGGGTTGAGAGGGAGGGAGAGACGGTAAGCCATTGTTTGCGAAGTAGTGAGTTTCTGTTTATGGTGAAGGGAAATCTGGCATTGATTAATGGTAACGGTTGCACAACATGATTAATATAATTGATATCAGTAAGCTATACACCTGAAAAAAAAATTTGAATTGACAAGTATTGCATTATATATATTTCTAACACACACACAAAAAAAGAGAGTAGCTGCTGATACTACCTATGTGCAACAAAACACCATATAAAATTTGTGGTCTTGGTTCAGAGGTTTAGGGTCATGGTTTCATGGAACATTCTGGTCAATTGGCCTAATATTGATATTAGTGCTGTTGTTCTACCTCCTAGTTTGTTATGTAGTGCCTGGGGTCTTAAAAGCCATACAAGGTACCACAATGGGTCTCTATTCACCTGGAACACAGAGAAAGGAGGAGAATCAGGAATCAGAGGAGGAACTAGAATGTGTGTCTAATTGCCTCCATGAACAACTGTTTCCTTTGCCATGAGACCAGAAGAACTGGATGGTGCCTGGCTACCATTACTGAATTTGTTGATCAAAGATTCTATAGAAGAATCCTGGAAAGAGAGGAAAATGTGGAACAGAATTTCAAATTCTCACAGAATCCAGACTTTCTGGAGCCATTGAGGCTGGATAACCCTCCAAAACTACTGCCTTGAGAAAATCTTTTAAACCTAACCATAAACCAAACCAAATCCATTATTGAGTCAATTTCAACTCATAGTGACCCTATAGGACAGAGTAGAACTGCCCCATAGGATTTCCAAGGAGCAGCTGGTGGATTCAAACTGCTGACCTATTGGCTAGCAGCTGAATGCTTAACCACAGTTTAGCTTAATTAGGAAAGAAAGTGTGCCTTGAGCATCATGCTCTTTTAAAGAATCATCTACATGTGATCAAATTAACCACAGCAACTTGAAAGAGATTAGATGAGAAGCATAGGGGGCAGTGAGTTTGTGTTAATGATGGTAAAATAATTTAGAGAAGAATATTGAGAAAGGTGGCACTTCCTTAAATATGTAATCAATGTCACTGAATTGTTCGTGCAGAAATCGTTGAAGTAGTGTATGTTTTGTTGTTTATATTTTCACCTAAATAAACAAGCAGATTATATTAATTTTAATAACCCATTTGAATTAACTCAATATATCCAAAATATTAGCATTTTCAACATGTAATCAATATAAAAATTATTTTAATAAGATATTTTAAATTTACTATTCATACTAAGTATTTGAAACCCAATGTGTATTTTATCTGGTGTGTGTTTTACTCTTACAACATATGTCAGCTTTGACTGGCTACATTTGACTGGCTATAGGTGGCCAGTGGCTGCCATATTGGATAGGGCAGCAATGGATTTCGGACTCTGAGGGCTGGTCTGTAACTTTTGTTTCTGGGTCCTCAGGCTGAGCTCAGTTCCTGGTTCTTAGTAATCATTTGTTTGACCCAATTCAAATGCATAATTATCACAGAGGGAGTAGATATTCTTTATTGTTTTTTGTTTGTTTGCTTGCTTCAGGTCATTATATCTCAGGAGATAAGAATAGATAACAGATACCTCAGTTTTAAGGAAGTGGGAAGCTGTTTAATGCAGGTTTTATTTGGGAGGATGGGGGGATGGGGAGCAGAAAAACGCAGTGGAGCCAAATGTGTAATAGAGTAAGGTTTCTATCCTGCGCTGCAGGCCAAACACAGTAGACCACAAGGAGATTGTGATTCTGAATCATGTATTCATCCTTGTTTGTGCATATTACCTTGAGCCACCTGAAGAATACTGGCTGCTAAAGGATTTGATAGGGGTGTAATATTACCAGTTAAATCTCTAAAAAACAGCAGTACCAAAAAGGTACTTTCAGTAAGGATTTCTCCTGAAAACAGGTTGAGCCAGTTCATATCCTGGCTACAGGGTCCCCGAGAGTTCATTGCTTACCAGTTCTGATATAACTGGTTAAATTAAGAAAAAAGGGATATCACTTTTGTCAACAAGAATAGCCTCCAAGACAGTTCCCACAGACATCTGATCATAGTCTTCCAGGAAACAGACATGCCCTGAAATCAGAATTCAAGACCCTTTCTCCTAGGTCCTCTGAGGTCAAATAATTAATGCACAGAGTTACTCTGGTCTGGAGTTTGGACCTACCAAAGCTGGTTGTCACTAGTAGTGTAGTAAGTTCCAGCTAAGCATCTGAGGAGGACCAAATCCTGAGTTGGACCATTTTGTCCCCAAACAAAGCCCCAGGATACTACGGAAAGGGCTCAGCATTTGGAAAGGAACACTCCATTCTCCAAAGGCCAACTCATTACTTTATTTAGAACATACATTATATTAGAACTCTTAACTTACATATTTCCTAAAAGAGATTTTCAGTGGCTTATGGAAACCCTGGTGGCATAGCGGTTAAGTGCTATGGCTGCTAACCAAAGGGTCGGCAGTTCAAATCCTCCAGGTGCTCCTTAGAAACTCTATGGTACAGTTCTACTCTGTCCTATAGGGTTGCTATGAGTCGGAATCGACTCAATGGCACTGGGTTGGGTATGCAAAACACTGTAGCAAATGGTCAAGGACTTGGCTCACTTCCACGTGACGTCAAACAAGTTACACAGACTCCTCAACTGTGAAATATGGAGAATAACAGTACCTATTTCCTAAGGTTGTGTGATGATTAAGCTCTGAGATAAAGTGCTAATCAAAATGCATGGAAAATGCTCCATAAAAGTTCACAACAATTTGAAAATTAAACACAACATAATACAGGATAAAGTATAAGAATGAGTTTAAAAGAGTAGAGAAAGAGATTATTTTCAAGCAAGTGGGTGAAGACATACCATGCTCACAGCAGGTGATGGGCAGCTGAGAGTGATTAGGAACAATGAAGACTATCCTTTTCATCCTTAGTTTACAGTCTAGTTGGGAAGGCTATAACATAAGAGGACAATCTTGTGTTAAGTTGTACAGCACTAACTATAAAAGCAATAGAGGCCACCAAGGGGTTGATTGGCAGTCAGAGGAGGCCAAAAAGAACCACTAGGATTTAGATAAACAGTGGGATGGGACCACTCAATGTAGGCAGAAAACCTACATTAGTCAGGGTACAACAATGGGATGAGCAGTCAGTCTTCCAAGAAGAATGTTATGGATTAAATTTTGTCCCCCCAAAATAATGTGTTGTAAATCCTAACCCCTATACATGTGGCTGTAATCCCATCTGGGAATAGGCTTTTCTTAGTATGTTAGTAGAGCTGTATCAGAGTGTGTCTTAAACCAATCACTTTTGATACATAAAAGTAGCAGTTTAGGCACACAAGCAAGCAAGCAGGAATGGGGGAAAGATAGATGCCACACCACATGAAGATCACCATGAAACCAAGGAACAAGCTGAAAAGAGACAAGGACTTTCCCCCAGAGCCGACAGAAAGAGTCTTCTCCTAGAGCCAGTGGCCTGAATTCAGACTTCTAGCCTCCTAAACTGTGAGAAAATAAATTTCTATTTGTTAAAGCCACTCACTTGTATTTCTGTTACAGCAGCACTAGATAACTAAGAGAGTGAGAAGGGAAAGTCCAGGCTGGAGGAAAGGGAAAGGTAGGGGACAAGTAAGGTGGATAATAAGAGTAACAAAAGAAAAAACAGACCAAGGCTGCTTCAGTAGGCACAATCTCTACAGCACCAGAAAACAATGCTAAGATCTCTAAGATGGTATCAGCTTGTACTGGGGGGAAAGAACGAGTGGGGAAGGGGGAAATTATCCATGATCCTATCATCTGTTCCTCAGCACAGCACTCCTAGGGTGCCCAAGCTCTGCCAAGAACCTCTTCTGCAGTGCCTATCACAAATGCTATTGATTGAAAGGGTTGGGCTGTGCTGGAGGAATCTCCTGTCCCTTTATAAGAATGCCCAGGAGAGGCTAGTTTAAGACACTTACCTTCTCTCGGCCTGGGTTTCTCACTTGTACTCTCCAAACTTTGTCTTCCATAAGGAATAATTAGATTACATCTTTAGAACATTTTGAGCTATGAGAAGGATGAGCATGGTGAACGGACTTAGAGGCACAGTCATTATCGCAGGATTCCATTTCCTCTGTTCTGTTAGAATGCATCTCCTGGCAACAGCTGTCCAGTTCCTTAAAGCCAGCAACAGCTGCAATAATGAGCCTACGATTGAGTGTGTGGATGACACAGGCTCAAGTCCAGCATGCAGCTGCTCCTTAAAGACTGATGTCTTATCCTCCCCTAGGCCTGGACAACAAAGAGAGCCATTCATTAACCCCCACATTCTCAGTTTTTCAAGTGAGGATCACCTATGCCTTTTACCCACGGTATCAAAAAACCAAACCAAACCCATTGCTGTCAAGTCAATTCCAACTCATAGCAACCTTATAGGACAGAGTAGAACTGCTCCATAGGGTTTCTAAGGAATGGCTGGTGGATTCGAATTGCTGACCTTTTGGTTAGCAGCTGAGCTCTTTAACCACTGAGCCACGAGGCCTCCCTGGTACATCTTTTAGTTCTGCCACTTTTTAGTTTTCCGTAGACAAGCATTAAGAACCTCTTTGAATTTTGGTTTCCTCAACTCTCCAACAGAGATAATAACGTTGCCTGCCTCATGGCATTATTGTGAAGTTTCAAAGATATAATAGATGTGAAAGTATTTTATAAATTATAAAACAATATTTCTAATTTAGCTGCTATTAAAGTCCTTAGTCCTGAGTATAACAAAAAAAATTACTGAACAATATAGGACAGTACAAGAAACTTCCAAATTGGGCTGTCCAGATTAATGGTCATTGAGCGCTGGAGGAGGCAGAGAGAATTTCTGGAGAAGGCACTTGACCCAAACTTAGAAGGACTGGTAGAATCTGAGAGGTCAGGGGAGATGGAGGAACCTTTGGATGAGGGAGACAACCCAGGCAAAGGCAGAAAGGAGAAAATGTGGCCTAGGTGGGAGCAGCAGTAAAGAAATCAGATGCACTGCATTGGGCAAATCTGCTGCAAAAGACCTCTCTAAAGCACTAAGAAGCAAAGATGTCACTCTGAGGACTAAGGTGCACCTCACCTAATCAAGCCATGATATTTTCAATAGCCTCATATGCATGCGAAAGCTAGACAGTGAATAAGGCAGACCAAAGAAGAGTTAAAGCCTTGAATTGTGGTGTTGACTAAGAATATCGAATACACCATGGACTGCCAGAAGAATGAACAAATCTGTCTTGGAAGAGGTACAGCCAGAATGCTCCTTAGAAGTGAGGATGGTTAGACTCTGTCTCAAATAACTTGGACGTGTTGTCAGGAGGAACCATTTCCTGGAGAAGGACTTCATGCCTGGTAAAGTAGAGGGACGGCAAAAAAGAGGAAGCACCTCAACAAGATGGATTGACACAGTAGCTGCAATGATGGGCTCAAGCACAGCAACAACAGTAAAGATGTTGCAGGACTGGGCAGTATTCGGGTCTGTTGTACATAGAGTTGCTATGAATAGAAACCGACTCAATGGCATCTAAAAACAACAACAAAGGACAGTGAAGAGCCATCCTGGAATGGGGACCAGGGAGACAAAGTTGGAAGGGTCAGGATGGACAAACCATGAGCAACCCTAAATAACAGGCAGACAAGTTATCAGGAAAGGTTTTAATAGAATGAGAAAGTCAAGGAGTTATAAAAGCCTGGAGATCTAGTCCTGCTCCCTGCATCCTGTGGTTTTATCTCTGTATAACAGTCTAGGCAAGAGGGGCCTGCGCTGGCGTGCTCTTGGCATCCTGACAACAGAATCAATGGTTCTTGTACCTTCAGAGGTCTTCTATCTGTCTGTCTCAGTGTTTCCCAACTTCCCTGACAGAAACACCAGGGGTGCTTATTAAAAAAAAGAGACTGCCAACTCCATCCCAGACTTACCAAATCAGAATCCTCTAGAGGAGCCTGGGGAATCTGTTTTTTTTTTTTTTTTTGTAAACAAGCCTTTCCCTTTCCCCAGGTGATTCTTGTCATCAGGGAAGTGTGGAAATATTGTGTGGGGAATGGGGAGGCTCATTCATACCTATGAGAATGGAGGACAACTGCTCAGTCTATGAAGGGTTGAGACTAGTCATCCTATTGCTTTGTCGTCTACACTGACTAGGATGAAAAAGACTGAGATTTCCTTCATAGAAACAACTTTTCCTCTTCTTAATATTCCTTCTTGCCCTCCACTACAACTTTTCCTCTCTCTAATCTTTCCTGTTGCCCTCCACTGAGCCTCCTGTCCACTTCTTTCTACTCCATACAAGCAAAACATAGAGCCCCGACAGGACTGAGCAACTCTTGTCACATCATAACTCTCAATGTCCTATTTATCTTTACAGGAGTACCCTCATTCCTCTCATTCTTTCTTTCTTCCTTCCCTTTCCCTTCTTTCTTTTTTCCTTCCTTCTTTCCTCCATCCATCCATCCTTCCCTCCTTTCCTTATTCTTCCTTCTTTCTTTCTTTCTTTCTCTCCTCCTTCCCTTTGTTTCTGTCTTTTCTTTTTAAATAAGTGTACTACCAAGATTCTTTTATTCAATTTAGGGAAAACTGTGATTCTTGAGTATTTTCCATTTGTACAAGTGCATACCCAGGTTAGTCACCCTTTTAAAATTCTAATTTTTTAAATTATTAACTTTTTAAAATTTAGAAAATACAGCTATCAAGAATGATAGAACACCTGGATCGAAGGAGAATGAAGAACACCAAGGACACAAGGTAATTAAAAGCCCAATAGACAGAAAGGGCCACATAAACCAGAGACTACATCAGCTTGAGATCAGAAGTGCTAGATGGTGCCTGGCTACAGCTGATGACTGCCCTGACAGGGAACACTACAGAGAACCCCTGAGGGAGCAGGAGAGCAGTGGGATGCAGACCCCGAAGTCTCGTAAAAAGACCGGACTTAATGGTCTGACTGAGACTAGAAGGACCCTGGCGGTCATGGCCCCCAGACCTTCTGTTGGCCCAGGACAGGGACCGTTCCCAAAGCCAACTCTTCAGACAGGGATTGGACTGGACAATGGGTTGGAGAGGGACGCTGGTAAGAAGTGAGCTTCTTGGATCAGGTGGACACTTGAGACTATGTTGGCATGTCCTCCCTGGAGGGGAGATAAGAGGGTAGAGGGGGTTAGAAGCTGGCGAAATGGATACAAAAAGAGAGAGTGGAGGGAGGGAGCAGGCTGTCTCATTAGAGGGAGAGCAATTGGGAGTATGTAGCAATGTGTATATAAGTTTTTGTGTGATAGACTGACTTGATTTGTAAACTTTCGCGTAAAGCACGATAAAAATTAAAAAAAAAAAAAGAGTGATAGCAGCTACCAATGATTGAATGCTTATTCTGTGTGAGGTCAGGCATCAGGAAGATACTTTACATATATTCATCTTCACAACCATTCTGTGAAATAGTTATTACCCCCAT
Source organism: Elephas maximus indicus (assembly GCF_024166365.1). NCBI lineage: Eukaryota > Metazoa > Chordata > Mammalia > Proboscidea > Elephantidae > Elephas > Elephas maximus. The sequence goes on from NC_064830.1 coordinate 33,640,585, forward strand.
TTAGGGAATTCCCTATTCCCAAAAGGGGAAACAGACACAGAAAGATTAAGTTACCTCCTTGTGATCACATAGTTAAATAAGTGGAAGATTGAAGCTTGAGCCTAGAAACCCTAGCTCTAGAGTCCATGCTTCTAAACTTGAATACTATACTACCTCTCAAGAAGAAAATAAGGTGAAGAAAAAATTAGTCAAATTTCTATTACCAGAGATAACACTTAGTCATTTTTCTATGAGAAAAAAATTCACTTGGATCAAGTATTAATTTTATATACATTGCTTTGTTATTGTTGTTGTTGTTGTTAGGTGCCCTTGAGTCAGTTCCGACTCATAGCAACCCTGTGTACAACAAAAGAAACACTGTCCAGTCCTGTGCCATCCTCACAATCATTGTTATGCTTGAGCCCATTGTTGCAGTCACAGTGTCAATCCATCTCGTTGAGGGTCTCCCTCTTTCTCTCTGGCTCCCAACTTAGAAACTATAATATTATATTTCTCATATTAAGTATTCTGCATATATATGATTTTATCAGCTGTATAATATTCCATCCTATGGAGAAGATGTTATTTATGTACTTACTCCTTTGTTGCTAGATAGGGTTCTGAATTTTTACTATTATAAAGAATACTGTAATGGATATTCTTGTCAATATATTTTGACTGCAACTTTATTTAGTTCTATAGGGTAAATTCTTTGTTTCAAAGGTACTTTTAAGTTTAAAATGCATATTAGAGACTTTAAAAGTATTTAAAAATCTAACCAGTTCATCCTCCCACGAGCAGTGTATGGAAAGGACCATTTCCTCACCTTCTTGCCAACTTTGCCAATTTGGGAAGTGAAAAATGGCCTTGCACTTTGTTTTAATTTACATGCCTTTGATTACTAGTGGGAAACCTTGGTGGTATAGTGGTTAAGAGCTATGGCTGCTAACCAAAAGGTCAGCAGTTCAAATCTACCAGGTGCTCCTTGGAAACCCTGTGGGGCAGTTCTCCTCTGTTCTTAGGGTAGCCATGAGTCAGAATCGACTTGATGACAACAGGTTTGGTTTTTGGTTTGGAATTACCAGTGAAGTGAACATTTTCATCTATGTTTATTAAAAAAAATAGCCACTTATATTTCTTCTTTCGTGGGCTATTCAATGATGTCTTTCTTCATTTCCCCAGTGGCTAGCTTGTGTTTTTCTTATCTGTATATTTCTTCATAGCAATAACCCCTTGACTATCATATTTATCAGAAATATTTCCCTAACTTTGTTCTTTGCCTTTGTGTCTGCTTTTTTTTAGGTGTTAATTAACTTGTAAATATGGAAATCTAAACTAAAGTGGGTAAAAAGAGAGGCCAAGGTTTCGGAAAATAAGCAGGCTTGTTATACAGATATTCTAGTAAAAACATTTTTAGTGTTCATTTTAATAATAGGAGTTTGGCACTTTAATTACTGGTGTTAATAAAGAAGTTAACTTTGCACTTCTCTGCTCTCCAGCCTGGTAAAAACAGAGGGGAATCCTGAGAGGACAATCTGGTGCAAATTGCTTTCAACTTTTTTGACATGGGTATTAAAATGCCACCCCAAGTACCAGTGGTAATAAAGAATCCAACTTAAAAGGGGAAGTAGGTGTAAATGTAACACGAGTTTTTTTTTTTTTTTATCTTGCTAGTTTTTTTTTTTTAGTCAGTTGCTGAGGGATCAGTTGTGAAGCACTCAAGGCTGCTACACCTCCCCAGTCGGTGGGGGAAAACCTGGTTTCTCGGGCTTGAATGTTGACGTGATGAGATTTTTGAACCAAGACAATGCTGTTCATATTCCCTTAAAATAAAAATAACCCAAACTTCCTGCCCTGATGCTCTCAAGGGAGAATTAGCTTCCGCTACCTGTTTTTATTACCCTCTTCCTCTGCTCTGATGTTTCTCCACCCCACACATTGCATCCCCTCTCTACCACCTTCCTGTCTTCCACAGAACTGCCCATTTTGTGTGGACATGGTAACTGGATTTTTTCCCCCCTCAAAGGAACAATTAAGGGATGTTTTCAAAACAGAGAGAGGCTTATTTTGTGATCAGAAACCACAGGTACCAGGGACCCTGCAGGGACATGGCTACTTTGGAATGGATTCTTTTTAGAGTGGATCACACTGCAGTGGCTTCTGCGTACATTCATTTGGCAAAGAAAATTCACATTGCACTTGACTGTGGAACTGACGACATGATTTTGAGCTCAGGTTGCCAAAGTGCTTGAGGATAAAGGGAATCTTAAAAGGTGTTTGGGAGGGACGATGGTGCTCATGACTTGGCTTAGTGAAGGGGACGCCTTGAGAAGCCTGCTCCCTTTCTGTTTTGAAGGGTTTCTACAGTTTAGCATATTTATCTTCTGTTTCTAGTCTTTTCTAAGAATTAAGCCAAATTCTTTCATTCTTATTTTTCCTGCTATTTGATTCTTGCTAAACAGCCAGTCTAAGGAAATCATCTATTCACATGTTGCATGATGTTTTTCAGTATACCTTCAAGGGGATTTATTCAAAGCGACTCTATAGGACACAGTAGAGCTGCCCCATAGGGTTTCCAAGGAGTGGTTGGTGGATTCGAACTGTGGACCTTTTGGTTAGCAGTCAAACTCTTTAACCACTGCACTATAGGGTTGCTATGAGTCAGAATCGACTTGACAGCGATGGGTTTGGTCAAGAAGATTAAAATAAAAACATTACTCTTTGGCGTTAAAGTGAGCCACAAACCCAAACCAGGAGAACCAGAAATTTTTATAATTTGCCTAGTTTGTAATGAGCGTGCTGGTGGTGACATGTAGTAATGCTCCAAAGACCCTCACACTACCTTTGCTGTGACTCCAACAGTCTTCACAACATAGGAGCTCTGTATCAGAAGCCAAGTAGGAAATAGCTATCTTTATTTCCCTTTACTAGTTCAAGAACATAAAAAAGATGCCACATTGTACTTCCCCACCGCCCCGCCCCAAAATTTGCCGTTGAGTCGATTCCGACTCATAGTGACCCTATAGGACAGAGCAGAACAGCCGCATAGGGTTTCCAAGGAGCACCTGGTGGATTTCAACTGTTGACCTTTTGGTTAGCAGAAGAGCTCTTAACCACTGTGCCACCAGGGCCCCCATACATCACACTTAGGTGTTCTTTTTACAAGCACTTACATGCACACACACACATACGCAGGTCAAACTCCCTTTGCATTACAAAAAACAAAACAAAACAAAAACAGATGCCATCCAATCAATCCTGACTCATGGTGACCCCATGTATGTCAGAGTAGAACTGGGTTCCCTAGGGTTTTTTAAAATAATTTTTATTGAGTTTTAAGTGAAGGTTTACAAATCAAGTCAGTCTGTCACATATAAGCTTATATACACCTTACTCCATACTCCCACTTATTCTCCCCCTAATGAGTCAGCCCTTCCACTCTCTCCTTTCATGAAAATTTTGCCAGTTTCTAACCCTCTCTACCCTCCTATCTCCCCTCCAGACAGGAGATGCCAACACAGTCTCAAGTGTCCACCTGATACAAGTAGCTCACTCTTCATCAGCATCTCTCTCCTACCCATTGTCCAGTCCCTTCCATGTCTAATGAGTTGTCTTCGGGGATGGTTCCTGTCCTGTGCTAACAGAAGGTTTGGGGACCATGGCTGCCGGGATTCCTCTAGTCTCAGTCAGACCATTAAGTATGGTCTTTTTATGAGAATTTGGGGTCTGCATCCCACTGATCTCCTGCTCCCTCAGGGGTTCTCTGTTGTATTGCCTGACAGGGCAGTCATCGGTTGTAGCCAGGCACCATCTAGTTCTTCTGGTCTCAGGATGATGTAAGTCTATGGTTCATGTGGCCCTTTCTGTCTCTTGGGCTCATAGTTATCGTGTGACCTTGGTGTTCTTCATTCTCCTTTGCTCCAGATGGGTTGAGACCAATTGCTGCATCTTAGATGGCCGCTTGTTAGCATTTAAGACCCCAGACGCCACGTTTCAAAGTGGGATGCAGAATGTTTTCATAATAGAATTATTTTGCCAATTGACTTAGAAGTCCCCTTAAACCATAGTCCCCAAACCCCCGCCCTTGCTCTGCTGACCTTTGAAGCATTCATTTTATTCCGGAAACTTCTTTGCTTTTGGTCCAGTCCAGATGAGCTGACCTTCTGTGTATTGAGTATTGTCCTTCCCTTCACCTAAAGTAGTTCTTATCTACTAATTAATCAGTAAATAATCCTCTCCCACCCTCCCTCCCCCCCCTCCGTAACCACAAAAGCATGTGTTCTTCTCAGTTTATACTATTTCTCAAGATCTTATAATAGTGGTCTGATACAGTATCTGTCCTTTTGCCTCTGACTGATTTCGCTCAGCATAATGCCTTCCAGGTTCTCCGTAGGGTTTTTAATGGCTGATTTTTTGGAATTAGATCACCAGGACTTTCATTTGAGGCATATTTGGGCTGACTCGAGTCTCCAGTCTTTGAGTTAGCAGCTGAGCATGTTAACTACTTGCACCACTCAGAGACTCCTTGCATTACAAGGATTGTTTATTTTTTGTTGAATGTTAGCTGGGTGCTAAGACTGTGTGGTAGCATGAAAGAACCTAGGCACTGAATTCAGTCACAACTGTGTTCAAACACTGGCTCTATCCCTTGCCTGGGAAGGCCAGGGCCTAGTCTGGCCAGTGGGGTTCTGTGTGGCTGTGGTTGGAAGAAGGGAATGTGGAGTACAAAGGTCAGAGGGGCGTGTGCTGTCCAGAGCCGACGGGAACCCCAGCAGCCAAAAGTAGCTATTGAAATTAAGGTGCACAAAGCCAGGAGTCTGAGTGTCTGAGTAACAAGGGGAGAGCTGAAAACAAGGCAGAAATAGTGAGGGCAGGAACTGGAGGCATTACTGCTGCTGACCCTGGGTGTGTCAACCACCCAAGTGTGTGGCTGAACCTGCTGCTTTTAAAGGAATAGCCGTGCCTAGTGAGGGACCTTGACTGAGTGCCTTAGCATCTGAGCTTTCCTTCCTCTTGCCTAAGAAGAGGGTCGTATTGAGGATTTCATGAGATGCAAAACCATTTTTAAAGTTGCTCCTGGCCCAGAGGAAGCGCTGTGAGTACTCAAAAATGGAAAGTGCTATTACTGCTATGGAGCCCTGGAGGTGTAGTGGTTAAAAGGTCAGCTGCTAACCAAAAGGTCAGCAGTTCAAGTCCACCAGCGGCTTCTTGGAAACCCTGTGCGGCAGTTCTACTCTGTCCTACAGGGTCACTATGAGTCGGAATTGACTTGAAGGCACCTAACAACAGCCGTACTGTTATTTTTGTTATCATTGACATTGATACATTTATATTTAGAAAAGAATAAAAAAGTCCTTTTAAAAATTTTCTCCTGGGAAAAACCTACCTGAACATAATCCTTACCTGCTATTTGATAATGATAATAGTGCGATTTTAGGCCCAGTACTAGACGGGTGGGTAGGTGAGGTGGACGCCTTCTGTTCTGGAGCTGCAAGCCCAAAGCTGTACAACAACAGCAAACCCTACAGTGTCACTGAGGTGCCCTTCCAAAATCCTCTGTCATCTACTTCCTCTCTCAGGTGGAGCCTGGCATCCCTGGAGTCACACTGCCTGGGTTGAAATCATGGCTGCTCCACTTAGTCTCATGACTTCAGGCAACATTTTAAAAAAGGTCTCTAAGCCTCTGGGTTTTATTTATTTATTTAGAGCCATTTTAGGTTTCCCAAAAAATCGTGCAGTAAGTGCAGAGAGTTCCTACATGTCCCCGCCCTGCCGCACATTGTTTCTCCTTTTAATACCTTTATGCCTCTTTTTTGTTTTTCCTAATGTAAAATAGGAGCAAAAATAGTGCTTCCGTTAAAGGACTTTTGTAAGATTTAAGTAGAATAAACCATATAAAGCCCCTAGAACTAAACAAGTTTATCAGTATTACTGTTATCACTTGGAGGAGTGCCTAGATGAAATAAATGGTTAAGTGCTGGGCTGCTACCCAAAAGGCTGCTGGTTCAAACCCACCTAGTGGCACCTCAGAAGTCAGTACTGGTGGTGATTTGCTTCTGAAAGGTCACAGCCTGAAAATTGTATGACGCAGTTCTATTCTGTACACATGGGGTCACCATGAGTTGAAATTGATTTGAAGGAAACTAACGACAACAGCACCATCATTTGGATAAGCGTGGGCATGGCCAAGAAGAGGCTGCCTCTGCTGGACACACACAGACACATACACACTCCATTCCCTTTGCACCATGAGAGTTAGGCTTGTCCACTAAAGGAAACAGAAAGGAGTTATGTGTGTGTCTGTCATGTCTATGGAAACCCTGGTAGTGTAGTGGTTAAGTGCTATGGCTGTTAACCAAAAGACCAGCAGTCCAAATCCACCAGGCACTCCTTGGAAACTCTGTGGGGCAGTTCTACTCTGTCCTATAGGGTCATTATGAGTTGGAATCTACTCGATGGCAACGGTTTTGGTTTTCTTGGGTCATGCCTAACCATTTAATTTAGCAATAAGGATAGAAATTCTAACTCTACTTCATCTTTTTGTTCAGGTGACCCATAAGCTCTGGATGCATGATCGAATAGTATCTATCAAACAGTCTTCTAGTATTTACTGAGTCCCAGCTCGGATTTCAATTCCTCTCACAGGGACTATTATAATGATGCTTCCCAACTGTTCTCAGAAGGCAGCATAGTGTGTAAGGCTTCTAAAACTGAGGTGCTTGGCATGTCTAGGTGGCTGGCTCAGGCGTAGGCCTGACTGCATTTTGTGACTTCTGCTTCTGCATTCCTGAGAAGGTAACCTTGACTTCTTCATATGCCTATGCCCTGGGCCTCTGGCTAGGTGGAAGCTATAGACCCTGTCCTCCTGTCAATCATCTTGTGACACCCCGCCCCGAGAGCACAAGCACATTCTTCCCCAATTATGTGAGTGTACTCAATCCCCTTACACCCCTTAGTTATGTATTTAAACTAACCAATCCAAATAGTCCACATTCGTGTTTCCAGCCAGTCACTGTAAAGTCCTCTCCTTCCGGTTGTCCAGCCTCCTGCTTACTTAATCTTGCAACTTCAATCAGGATGTTGTATTTTTACCTCATAAAAATGACTCTGTAACTCCACCGTTTTGGAGTGCTGGTTTTCACTTCGTGAGATCCAACATATCCTTGGCTCAAGCTGCCTTTGCTCTCAATAAACATTTACTTTCATTTTAAACAGAGTACCACTTGACAATAGTCAGTGGTTAAAAGCCTAAACTCTGGAGTCAGTTGGACTAAATTCTAATCCGGGGGGCTACTGTTTATTAGTTGTGTAGCCTTGGGTAGTTACTGAAGCCCTCTGTGCCTCAATTTTTTATTAGTAAAACAGGATTGGTTATCATAGTGCTACCTGCCTCACAGGGTTGTCAGTTGAGGATTAATTTGAGTTAATTTGTCTTAAACATTTAGAATAATATCTGGCACAGCCTCTGCCTCTAGTCATGTTCTCCTCAAACACATACTCCCCCAGCAGCCTGAGTGATGCTACAGTGCACTGCTGACCTAATCCCTCCACTGCTTAATTCCCATCAGAAGCTCCTCATCATTTACAAGATAAGGTCTAATCTCCTTACCATTATGGACAAGCTTTCCAAGCTTCTTGACCATCTTCCCAACGTCATCTCCTGCAGCTGCATTGTGCCTCCACTTGACCCCCTTGGAGCATGGACCTGCCAGTAGCTTCTTGCAGAAATCATGCTATATCTAATAACCTTTAGGCAATACCTTCAAGCAATAAAGGGATGGTTGAAGGTCTGAAGAAGGCTCTCCTCAGCCTTTCGTCTTTAAGTGAAAGGTTGAGGAGAACATTCTTTAAGAACCAATAGGAGTACTACTTGTCCATTGGCCAATGTGCTTCATGAATAGCTACCACCCGACTGTTAATGGAGGCTTTTGAGTTGCTATGATGCTGAACAAGTTTCAGTGGAGCTTCTAGACTAAGATGGACTAGGAAGAAAGGCCTGGCAATCTAGTTCCAAAAATCAGCCAATGAAAACCCTATAGATCACAATAGTCCAATCTGCTGGAACATGCGGCGCTTCCTTCCATTGGGCATGGGTTGCCATCAGTTGGGGTTTGACTTGCTAGCAGCTAGCAACAACAATAGGAGTGCTAGTCAAAAAGCTGGGCCCTTTCAGAAAGCCTCCCCCCCAAATTCCATTTGGTGCCCCTCACCTGCACTTCTCATCTGCATCTAAGAATTTAAAAGCTTTGACCCAGGTTTAATCTCCCTGCAATGGCTATATTCTTGGCACTGATACCATTTTCTACCTGTCCAGTAATGTTTGAACAGCCAGCCACCAAAGTACTAAAATTGCTTATAATGCTAAGGAGATACATCACAGAGGGTTCCCAGGTCATTACATGTGATTATGCAGGGTGTGCCCAAGGTTAAATTTATCAGCAGTTACCACATTGTTTTACAAATATTTTTACTTATTTCTACCCTCAAGGCTCTGAACAGCTTGAAGGTAAAGGGTTTTTAATCGGACTTTCTCTCCTTAGCCCCCAGCACAGTGCTTGGCAGCAGTGTGTACTAAACAAAAATCTGTAGGCTGAATGAATGATCACCTTCTTAGCTCCTTGCACCATGCTAAGACTTAGTAAAATCTATTATCCGTGCCTTCAAGGGATTTATAATTTAACTGGGAAAATAAGTTGTACCTATGAGGGGACCTGGTGGCACTTGGCTGCTAACTGCTGCTGACTGGAAGGTTGGAGGTTCAAATCTACCCAATGGCTCCACGTGAGAAAGGCCTAGTGATTTCCTTCCATTTTCAAGAAAACCCTTTGAAGCAGTTCTACTTTGTCACATGGGGTTGCTATGAATTGAAAATTGACTCAAGGGCACCCAACAACAACAACAACAACAGTGTAACTAGATAACCAGGACAAAAACCAAACAAAGCCCAATGCTGTTGAGTTGATTCTGAATCATACTGACCCTGTAGAACAGGGTAGAAACTGTTCCACAGGGTTTCCAAGGCTGCAATCTCTACTGGACCAGACTGCCACATCTTTCTCCCATGGAAGGGTTGGTGGGTTTGAACCCCAGACCTTTAGGTTAGCAGCTGAGCACTTAACTACTGTGCCACCAGGGCTTCTTGGTAACTAGGACACCAGGTTGTTAAAAAAAAAAAAAATGAATGGGACCAAATCTAAGTACCCTCCATCAAAGAAGAGAGATATTCTCATGGCCGAGGCAGGCTGGAAAAGTTTTTTGGAGGAGGTGGGATTTGAACCTTACCTTAGATCTTGTGGAAACACTGGTGGTGTAGCAGTTAAGTGCTATGGCTGGCAACCAAAAGGTCGGCAGTTCAAATCCACCAGGTGCTCCTTGAAAACTCTATGGGGCAGTTCTACTCTGTCCTGTAGGGTCACTATGAGTCGGAATCTACTTGACGGCAACGGGTTTTGGTTTTACCTCTTGTAGTATCCCCAGTGATTACATTACATTCATTACATTGTTAATGAGGAGGCAGTGGAGTGCAGTGGAAGAAGCCAGGGATTTGAAATTCATATAGACTTAGGTAGCATCCTGCCTTTACTAACCTCTGGCTGTGTTTGTTGGGTCCCTTTCTGAATACAAACTTAATCATCTTTAGTGTGTGAGCCTCTACCTTACAGAGTTGCTGTGAAAATTAAGATGAACTAATTAAAAGAGACAAGTTTGTTTCTCAGTACATGATAGGAATTCAATAAAGAATAGCTCTCATTTTAATTAGACTGCAAAGTTTTAAATTGACTGACCAGGTTCTTACCTACTGAAGACCGTTGTGAGCATCCTTATAGGTTGATGTTCACTTGAGCCTCTCTCTGCCTCAAGCAAATGGCCTACTCAGACTGCCTCATAAAGAATATAGATTCAGGAGATGACAAGACAAACAGATCCCCCACCTTGATGCCTCTTGAATGAAGTCTGGAGATAGTGCTATTTCCCATGAGATAGGCTTTAAAAGAACACATGCCATCTTGCATGCTGATTTACCTGGTGCTATATAAAAAAAAAAAAAAAAATTTTTTTATATAGCAGAGGAGGCCTGGTGGCACAGTGGCTAAAAGCTCCGCTGCCAGCCAAAATGTTGGCAGTTCAAATCCACCAGCCACTCCTTGGGAGCCCTATGGGGTGGTTCTACTCTGTCCTTCTAAAATTGGTATGAGTCGGAATTGACTCAATGGCACCAGGTTTATACAGCAAGGAAGGAGGCCTGATGGTACAGTGGTTAAGCTGCTAACCGAAAGGCCAGTGGTTCCAACCACCGGCTGCTCTGAGGCAGAAAGTCGTGGCAGTCTGCTTCCGTAAAGATTGTTGTCGTTAGGAGCTGTTGAGTAGATTCTGACTCGTAGCAACCCTGTGTATAACAGAACAAGACGCTGCCCGGTCCTGTGCCATCCTCACAATTGTTGGTAGGTTTGAGCCAATTGTTGCAGCCAGTGTGTCAATCCATCTCATTGAGGGCCTTCCCCTGTTTTCCTGACCCTCTACCTTAGCAAGCATGATGCCCGTCTCCAGGGACTGGTTCCCCAGATAACATGTCTGAAGTATTTGAGATGAAGTTTTGCCATCTTCACTTCCAAGGAGCACCCTGCTGTACTTCTTTCAAGTCAGACTTGTTTGTTCTAGGAAACCCTTTGGGGCAGTTCTACTCTGTCCTATAAGATCACTATGAGTCAGAATTGACTCGATGGCAATGGGTTTGGTTTGAGTTTATATAGCAAGGGGAGCCCTGGTGGTGTAGTAGTTAAACGCTTGACTGCTAACTGAAAGATCAGCTATTCAAACCCAGCGGCTCCGTGGGAGACAGATGTGGCACCCTGCTTCTGTAAAGATTTACATCCTTGGAAATCCTATGGGGCAGTTCTACTCTGTCCTATAGTGTCACTGTTAGTTGAAATCTACTCAGTGGCAGGGTTTTGTTTTGGATATAGCATGGCATCATTGCGAGGACTGGCATGGATGATTTCATTGGTGAAAATAAATGTATTTGTTTTTTGCTAATCTTGATAATATCATAATATATTCCTATGGCCCTTAAAAAACAAAAACAAAAAACCCGTTGCTAATGATTTTACTCATAGCAACCCTATAGCCCTTTATATTTTCGAAATTCTTTTTTCAATTTTAATGTTTTTTACCTTCATAGCAACACAGTAGGTAGGATGATCCTACCTTTCACACGAGGAAATTGAGGCCCAGAAAAGTTGAATGTTCCATAGTAAAATAAGGTCAGAACTGGGACTAGGATTTAGGTGCCCTGGTTCAGTTCCAAACTTTCTGATACTCTTTGGCATTGTTATGCCAAGAATAGTGGTGGAGTGATCTGCCCCAGGGAGAAGTACTTATTTTATTGCTGGCATTGTTTAGAATCACCGCTACATGGTGATAATAAACAGACCAACTTTTAGTCAGCGTTACCACTTTTTAGATTGGCTAAGAGCTCTGCTGTTAACCAAAAGGTTGGCAGTTCAAATCCACCAGCCTCTCCTTGAAAACCCTATGGGGCAGCTCTACTTTGTCTTGTAGGGTTGCAATGAGTCAGAAGCAACTCAATGGCAAGGAGTATAGCCAATGCATCCCTTATTGCCTGCACCAGAGCTGATGGCTCCCACTACTCACCCTTGGTATGCCACTGCTCTTTTGGTAAAGTACTGTATCCAAACTGGTTCTATTAAAAAAAAAAAAAAAAGACTTCATTTGAAGAGAGAAATTTTGATTTCTAAGCAGAGGTGATTTGAGGCCAAGAGAAAATGAGAGTGATGTATTTGTGGCTACATGGGGCCCTGACGTCTCTTAACTTAAGGAATGGAGAATTTATTGAACACAAGATTAATAATTACAACAACGTTAGTTACCGTAATTAAAGCTTTCAATGTGTAGACCCGGTAAAAGTGTGTACTCTATGAGGTGAATATTGGTACGGTCAAACCAAAAACCAGAATTGTTGCCATCAAGTAGATTCCAACTCACAACGACCCTAGTCCCCATTTATCTGTGGGGAATAAATTCCAAGAGCCCCGTGGATGCCTGAAAACTCCAGACAGTACCAAACCCTATATATATTACATTTTGTCCTATACACATACCTATGATAAAGTTTAATTTATAAATTAGGCTCAGTAAGAGATTAACAGCAGTAACTAATAATAAAATAGAGCAATTATAACAGTATACTGTAATAAAAGTTACATGAATGTGGCCCCTGGGTGGGACAGAGTGGGCTGGCTCGAGATTTGATCACTCCACTCATTTAACATCAGACTGCGGTTGACTGTGGGTAACTGAAACCACGAAAAGTAAAACCGGGGATAAGGGGGGGCTATAGTATGTCAACTGCACGAAGAAGTTTAGGCTAAGAGAAATCGATTAACTTGTCCAACACCACAATTACTAAGTAGCAAAGGTAAGATCTGACCCAGATTTAGTCTGACTCCCATGGTTGAACTTTTGCACCTCTATCATTTTCTCTCTCTCCATCAATGTTTGAACAGCCACTGAAGTACTAAAAATGCTAACATTGCAAAAGAGACACATTACAGGGGGCTCCTAGAGCTTGCATTTGTGCAGGTTGTGCCCCAAGAGGCAAATGGGGGCTGAAATATGCCCAAGCTCTGTATTTTTCTATTTGCACAGAGGTACCATAAGGACTAGCAGTGGCCATGGGGGTCACCACTGGTTCCAGGTTCAGGAATCACAGCAGCTTGTTTCTTTCTGTTTCCTGTCCATTCTTTGATTTTTTTTTTACCATAAGGACTAGCAGTGGCCATGGGGGTCACCACTGGTTCCAGGTTCAGGAATCACAGCAGCTTGTTTCTTTCTGTTTCCTGTCCATTCTTTGATGACGACTTGCCAGGTTCCTGGAAGCGGCTCTGCCTGGAGAAAGCTTCCAAGACTCTTAAGTACAGAGATTGCTATCACCTCCGGCCAGTGTGAAATGCCCAGTTGTCTATGCCTCTGTCCTGACTATTACTGGGGACGTGACTGGCATTCCCTCAAAAGCTCATGATTCTGAACATTAGACACTAGATCACTCGTTAATCCGTGAGGCAAATCCTGGGTCCTCCTCAATGGGTGCAGCTACAATGAAAAGTTAGCACAAACGCCTAGGCTCTGGAAACTGCGGCCTGTGTCTTTATACTACTTTGGATAACAAGACCAGGAAAATTTGCAAGGCCTCTTGGGAGTAGGCCTCAGGGTTGGGGGACTTCTTTTCAATCTGTTGGAATCGTAGTCACAATAGCTTATAAATATTGATTAAAGACTCTTAAACTCATATTAAAATATTTATCCCAATAACTCAGTAATGTGGGAAATACAGTCTTGTCTAATATGAAAGTCTGCCACTTAATCTACATTAGTTTCAAGAGAAGAAATATCATGGGTCTGGGAGACAAAATGACCTGGTTTTTCTATTTTCACCTCTGCCACAGCCTTTTGGTGTGACATTGAGCAAGTCATTTGCTATCTCTGGAACTCAGTTTTTGGAGATATAAAATGTTGGACTCAATAGTCTCTAAGTCCCTTCATACTGATATGGAAAAAAAACAAAAAACCAGTTGCCATTGAGTCGATTCTGACTCAGGGTGACCCCATGTGTGCAGAGTAGAACTGCTCCGTAGGGTTTTAAAAGCTGTGACCTTTCAGAAGCAGATCACCAGGCCTTTCTTCTGAGGTCCCTCTAGGTGGATCAGAACTGCCAACCTTTCAGTTAGTAGATGATAAACCAAACCTGAAACCCATTGCCGTCAATCGATTACAATTCATAGGCACCCTATAGAACAAAGTAGAACTGCCCCATAGGGTTTCCAAGGAGTGGCTGGTGGATTCAAATTGCTGACCCTTTGGTTAGCAGGTGAACTCTTAACCACTACACCATATAATGGTATACCAAAACCAAACCCACTGCCATCAAGTTGATTCTGACTCTTAAAGACTCTATAGGACAGAGTAGAACTGCTCCATAGGGTTTCCAAGGAGCACCTGGTAGATTTGAACTGCCAACCTTTTGGTTAGCAACCTAGCTCTTAATCACTACACCTCCAGGATTTCTGTATACTGGTATAGCAAGTACGGTGACATAAGGTAACATGTTTCATGGCATTTTAGAGCTAGTAAAGAATTTCTTGTTTTACAGATACTCTTCATAAAGACAACAGGGCAAATATTATTATCCCCCTTTTCTAACTTAAAATACTAAGGCCCTGAGGGAGTGAATCATGTGCCCCAAACAAGGAAAACTCTAGCTCATCCTTCCACTGTACCACCTTGTCGACTTGGTTCTATTGGATCCAGTCTAAATCTAGCCTGCCTAATCAAGCTTTGTTCAAGTTTTCTGCTGCTTTATTCGCAATACAGATAGAAAAACTCTTAGCTAGTTGTTTAAATGTCAAGGCTACTAAAACCCTATAGAACTCAGTTCTACTCTAACACATGGGGTCGCCATGAGTCAGAATCAATCCAATGGTAATTGACTTGGTTCCTAACTTCTTAGAAAGGAGTCCTGTGGTGCAATGGTTAAGTGCTTGGCTGCGAACAAAAAAATCGGTGGTTCGAATATATCAGCATCTCTATGGGAGAAAAAACCCCTGGTGATTCCAGCCTTGGAAACCCAATGGGAGAGCTCTACTCTGTCATATAGGGTTGTTCTGAGTTGGAACTGACTTCACAGCACACAACAACAACCTCTTAGAGCCTAAGCATTTTCACCTGTAGCATCTTATCTTAAAAATGAAGGTTAGTTATAATGTATGTATAGTTCCTTGAATAGTATCAGCATATTCTAGGATTATCAATAAATTGAGTTGAAGGAAGAGAGAGGAGAGAGGGAGAAGAAGGGGGAGGAATTACTTATTACACTGATTATGTTACATTAATACTATCATTCTCCAAGATCTGGCTTAGGGTCCTCTAGTAAATGGTAAAATAAAGAGCATTCTTTTATAAATTACCTGCATGAGCTTTTTCTTTCCTGAGGCTATGCTAATTAAAAAATACCATGCATGTTCTAATTAGGCCATTGACATTTCTTTTCAATAATTACAAAGGGATTTAAAATAGCCATTTTAAAGGGCACGTTAATATTACTCTAAAATGTAACTCTCTGTGGGTTTAATATTAAGACTAATTTGTAGAGTTAGCTGCACGTAGAATAAGCTACCTTCATGGGACAAATGGGGACCCTGAGGCCCCTTTTCCAAAATACTGGGTCTATCTATCTCTCAGAACGTGTAGGAAATGAAGCAAACTAGCAAGACCATCCAACTTAACACATTCAATGGCATTTGGAACTAGGGTGGGGGAAAACTGGCCCCCTGGTTAATTTCACACTTTCTCTATACATTTCAAAAAACTAGGTGTGACTCCGCAGCTGGATTTAAAAAAGACCTTCAGAAGGCTAACTGCCAGGTATTCTGCAAACTCAACACTCTCTGGCTTAAAAGAATTTTCTGTTTCCTGGTGTCTGTTTGCTATGGGGAATCCAAATCCGTTCAGTGAAAGCCAAGGCTTTATGCTTCTTAAAGGACATATCCGGCACATTATGGCTCTGGGTTTACTGGAGCTGCTGACCCTTGTCATTCTGAGCGCAGGCATGTTGGGGAATGTCTGCACTCCACAAAACCCAGGGAAGTTTACCAAAGAGGAAGGGAAGAAGAAAACTAGCATTCATTGAGTGCCTACTGTGTACTATCCTCCCAACAGCCTTCTGGAATGAGCTATCATTGTCTGCACTTGACAAATAAGGGAATCAAAGCTCAGGGGGGTTATCTTGTCCATAGACCATGTGCTTCTCCAGTAACATGGCCCCCTTTGCTCTGAAACATCCAGTTCTTGGGGGAGGGAGAGGGAAGACCTCTTGGTGCCTCCGCTGTTCTCCATCAGGGCCGCTCGGCCACCACCTCCTTGCCACAGATTGCCCCAGGTTTGTTTTCTTTAGCTCCCTCATTAATGAGTTCCACAGGACAATGCTAAGTCTAGTTATGCAGCCTTAATTGGTTTAGTTACAACAAGATAATTCCTTTTTTCTTCTCTTGGAGGCCTTTCTGTTTAAAGACTTTTTAGCTGGAGGATGCTAATTATCAATGAGGAGAAAGTGACACCTGAAGAGTTCATTTTCCATCTTGGTCCTTGGTGTCTCCTTTGAACTCCCTCTCCCCAGCCCTCTTTCCCACTTCATCACTTCTCCCCCACCATCATAAAAGAGAGCTCTTCCCTTGCTGGAAGGCAGAACTCTCTTTCTCACTTGCCAGGGACTTATTCTCTCTGCAGCTGTCTCTCAGGGATGGATAACCTGCATGAGACCTTGCTCAGCCTCGAAGATGGCTTGGGCTCCTCTGACAGCCCTGCCCTTCTGTCCTCCTGGGACTGGAAAAACAGAACAGGGCCCTTTGAGCTGAACCAGACCTCGCCCACTCAGAGCCTTTCTCCAGCTCCATCACTGGAATCGTCTTCTTCTCCCTGCCCAGCTGTGGCTGGGCTGCCCTGTGGGCATGGCAGTGTTGGCAGTGGGGGCAGTGATGGCTGCAGCAGCCATGTGTCCAGTGGCCTGGTAGAGGTGGACTACAACATGTTGGATTTCCAGCCTGCCTACCTGCAGAGCGTTGGTGTCCCCAGGGCACAGAAGGGCACCAAAGTCAGGATGTCTGTCCAGAGGAGAAGAAAGGCAAGCGAGAGGGAGAAGCTCAGGATGAGGACCTTGGCAGATGCTCTGCATACCCTCCGGAATTACCTGCCACCTGTCTACAGCCAAAGAGGCCAGCCACTCACCAAGATACAGACGCTCAAGTACACCATCAAGTACATCGGAGAACTCACAGACCTCCTCAACAGTGTCAAGAGAGCCTAGACACGAGAGGCCTTGAGCTCTGTCCCAGGAATTCAGCCAGATCAAGCTCACTGGGCAGGAGTGGAGAAGCTTTAAAGACCTGAAGTATCTCATGGAACAATGTTATACGGTTGTTTTGATGTAGTAAGTGTCGTAATCTTGCTGTCTGCAAAGTTCTAAGGGATTCCCATTTGACTTATTGGAACAGCCAAAACACTTAACTGCCAGGTGAGCAGGCACTTTTGCTTCCAGCTCCCCTACCATTTCTCAGGAGGCATATCCTTTGCAAAGAGACATCACTTTTCCCTTCTCTGTCTGTTCAAGGTATCTTCAAGGGTCAATAGTTTAAAATGCATTTTTTAAATAACATACAATAGTTATTATTAATATTCTCTTGCCATTTTGGTGTTGGGAGTTTTCTTTCTGTTGCTATCACTGTATTTTGTACAGGATCTAGTGTAACACCTGGATTCTTATTTAGAAAGAGTTGTGTCAATTAAAGGGCTATGTTGTTGTGTGTTGTCAAGTCAATTCTGACTCATAATGACCCTGTATGACAGAGTCCCATTTCATTTTGTGTGTATGTGTGTGAACTGAAATTGTGCCTTTACCTTTCAAGGGGCCAAAATCACTTAAACGCAGAAGGAATTAGCGTCATGGTAAATAGAAAGTCACAGGCAGACAGGCTAGATGGAGACAGGGTGAAGGCCCTAAAGGCTAGAGTTTCCTCTCTTAAGGCTAGGGAAAGAGGGCTGCATACTCAGACTGCTGGGTGCCAGGGAATGAGGGTGAAGGAGAAGGAGGGGGAGGAAGAGGAAGGTACAGCACCACAGGTTGGGCCCGAAGCAGGGCTGGAAGGGCAGGATCTCCCTCTGGTAATGCATGTGACCACATTTAATCCCTTCACTAACTGGTTTCTCAAATAAAGAGACTGGCTCAAAATGAATGGGAGACTTTCTTAGTTCCATAGATTGTAAGTGAAAGGGACTGGAACTCAAGTCTCTCTAACTCTAACCCCAAAGTTATTTATTTCTTCATCTCCCCCTCCTATGCCACCCGCCTCAAAAAACAAAATAAAAAATAACAACAACAATAAAACCCTTCCTGCACACAAACATACACACACTGCCTTCACTGTGCCTTGTCTTCAGCTAGATGTCTGTGGCACCCTCAGCTTGGCTAGTCTGAATGGCACACGATATTGAAACGACGGCTTTGAATGACAAACCCACTCAAAAACTAGTGGGCTTTTTTATGGCTGAATTTTTCCCTGTAGGCTTATTAGTCATTTGTATTTGTTTTTCAATGAACTACCTGTTCCTGTCTCCTGTCATTTTTGGGGCTATGATTCTTCATTTATTTTTTTAGTGACATGAATTACGAAGGCAATAGTTGTATTCACCATTTAATGTATAACTTCTCCATGCTTTATCCTTTGATGATTCAAACATAGACAAAGAAGTAGTGGCTTATAAAAGTTTTTTTAAGATTGGAAAAGTGAGACTATGAAATGTCATCTATTCTGCAAACTGCTTTTTTAAAAACAATTTAACAATACATAGTAAAAAATTCTTCCAAATTAACTCAAAGAAATCTGTGATGTAAGTACCACTGTTTTCTTGACTTTATAGATGAGGAAATTGAAACACAGACTTGCCCAGAGTCCTACACGTCCTAGTGGAAAACAAAAGTTCAAAGTCTGGGGCTGGCCTAAGTTGTTGAATGAATCGCCTTTGGAATAATATTCAGGTTGTTTCCATTTTTTTATTATGAACGATGCTGTCATAAACATCTAGACGAATAGTATTAATCTGATGATATTTTAAGGAGTCTGATAATTCCCAGAAACGGGATTCCTGGATCAAAGTATATGGGCATCTGAAATTTTAATATCATTCCTAAAAGGTTGTGTTTATTAACATTATACAACAGAACCCATTTCCCTACATCACCACTGGATAGTATCAATCTCTGAATTTTTAATGAATAAAAAAACATTGTTGTCACTGGTATGCTAATTTTCATTTCCTGACTACTATTTGAGATACAGCATCTTTTTTTTTTTTATGTATTTGATACGATTATTGTTTTATTATGGTTCCTGTTCTATAACTTGCCTGTAACGTTCTTGGCCATTTTTTTTATTGGGTTGTTTGTCTTCCTGTTAATAATTTGGAGGGGGGAGGTTCTTTGTACATTATACATGTTGGGAATATTTCCTCCCAATCTATCATTTTCTATTAACCTTTGTTTATGGTGTCTTGTATATTACGTTTACCATATTTGATTATGGTATCTTTGGCTCTTTGAATATTTTCATTTTTATATGATCAGATCTCTCCTTTATCTCCTCTACGGCTTATGGGTTTCTTACCTTTGCTTAAAGTTTCCAGTTTCCAAGTTATCTAAGTGTCCTTCTGATTTTCCTAATATTTTAACAGTTTTATTATTTATATATGGATCTGTAGTATACCTGGAATTTATTTTTGTCTATAGTGTGTGGAAGGAATCTAACCATTTTTAATTTGTATGTGTGTGTGTTTTTATTGTGTTTTAGATGAAGGTTTACAGAACAAACCAGCTTCTTACTTTGTGTTTTTATAACTGGAGAATCAGCATATGTTGTCGTTGAAGGGGGCTGGTGGGTGGTGATAGGGCACAACTGCTAAAACTTCATCCTATGTATGTAAACCTTCATCAGCTTCTCATGTATTTATGGTAAGTACTTTAGGGAAGAAACTAGGAAATGTTGGACAATATCAAGACTTGCTCCAACAGATTCTACCCTGTGCATATATATGTGTTCATGTCAGAGTATACATATGGGCACATATACCTGAATTTGTATGTGTATGTTTTGTGTTTTGTGTGTCGGGGAAGAAAGAGTAGAAAGGATAGTAATATGGATATGTGCCGTGGTGGTGGGAGGGTATAACTATTGATCAACTTTTACATCAATTCCTATTTTCTTTACCAATTTTTAGAGTGGGACCCAAATGCTCTTGGCTTTTGATTTTTCAAGCTCGACCGTTAAAAATGATTTATAAATAGCTTGAGTAATATTTTGGTTGTGTTTCTTCACTTTCAAAAACTCCCTGGAAGCCACAGATCACAGACAAGCTTCGCTTTCCCTTAGGACAAATGAGGGGCCCACTGGAGGGCAGCCATCTGGAAAACCAGGAGAAGGTGACCGCTCCTTGGGAAGAGGCCTCTGGCCCAGGGCCTTGCCTCACAAATACCACTGCTCTCGGCCGCTGTCCTCCCCAAATTACCTGCCTGCAGCCCCTGCTCCTCTGAAGAAGAGGTAACTGTAAGGACGTCAGCATTTGACTCCTGCAGCAGTCCCCAACGAAGGTGCCTCCCCTGTGGGGAGGAAAGTTGGAGCAGGTTCCCCCCCCCCACCTCAGTCCCTCTGCTCCCATTCCTTTAGGGAGCATTTGGCCAGGCAAGGCTCAAGAATAGGAATAGGTTATTTCTGGTGCCTGGGAAGGAAAGGGGGAGGAAGAATCACAATTTGCGTGTGCCTACTGTGCTGCAGGAAACCCTGGTGGTGTAGTGGTTAAGCGCTACGGCTGCCAACCAAAGGGTCGGCAGTTCGAATCCACCAGGCGCTCCTTGGAAACTCTATGGGGCAGTTCTACTCTGTCCTGTAGGGTCACTATGAGTAGGAACTGACTGGATGGCACTGGGTACTGCACTGCAGAAACCCTGGGGGCATAGAGGTTAAGAGCTATGGCTGCTAACCAAAAGGTCAGCAGTTTGAATGTACCAGCTACTCCGTGGAAACTCTATGGGGCATTCTAACCTGTCCTATGGGGTCACTATGAGTCTGAATCAACTTGACGGCAGTGGGTTTTTTTTTTTTTTTAATGTGCTGAGGTTGGTATTCTCACCCTGATTATTTCACATAATCCTCATAACAACCTTGGGAGGTAGGCGTTATCATTCCAAGGGTAAGGAAACTGAGGTTTAGGACAGTTAAGCAATTCAAAGCCACTTGATTAGACAGTGGTACATGGTTGACTAGATAGCCAGTGAATTTAGCTCTAACTCCAAGGCTCCTTCCACCGAATCCTGCTGCCTTCTTTTCCAGCTAGATCTGAGGACTCTGCAGGCTGGCACTGGGCTTGGCAAAGGCGCACTCTGGAGGCTTCTCTACCTTTTCTCTGCTTCCCTACCTCTGGGGACTTCATTTCTTTAACTGTCTGAGGAAGAAGGGGCTATTCATCTTGTCCTCTAAATTATTTCCCTTTGAACTTCTGCCTCCTCCGCCCCAAACATTTCCTCAGAAATTCCTTTCATTTCCTTGCTGGTGGCTAGAGTCCTTCTTAATCTACAGAGGAAACCTGACTTCTGTTCATTTGTGTTCAATAAAGTGTTCCACAATTCACACCGGGGTGAGGCTCCTTTGTTCTCCTTGTAGTTTCTGCCACATTAACAAATCTGGAGATCAGGAGAGAGGCCAGGGACAGAGGCCAAAGCAGGGGGTAGAAGGGAATTCCTACAAATTCACAAGTTGATAGAATTAACTGTATGTTAAGATCTTTATGAAACAAGAGCAAAAAACCTGTGCTTACACCAATGTGTTTCTGGGGGGGTTGCTTTTGTGGCCCTGTTAAGATATCTTGCTAAGTTATACGCCTTAACTGAGGCATCACTTGATTTCCTGACAATTCTCATAGACCCTTGGGGCTGTACAAAGGAGCCTGGGCCTGGGCCTTGACGCTACCTGAGCTCAGCTCACACTGCTTGATGGGAACCAGAGCTGGGCAGACTCCTCTTGTCCTCCTGCTGGGAACCTGACAGTAACTCTTTTGTGCACGTGCACGTGAGATACTGAAGCTGAAGCACCACCTCATAGCTGCAACCCTGGAGGACTTGATGTTGATGTTTTGTCCCCAGAAAGATCCTTGACCTCTGAGGAAGAAAACTAAAAGCTTTGGAGGAGGCTGGGGAGAAAAGACAATTATTGGTTTGACTCTTGGGTTTGGAAACTGTCGACCATCCCTCTCTTAGCAGTTTTCCCGGTTACTTTCGTCTCCAGATGAACTCTATTGACTTCTGTTTTTCTTCATTAGGTTAAGTGGGGCTCTGGCCGGATTGGGATGGCAGGGAGCTTTTAGAAAGAAGAATGCTTAGAAAGGACTGCCATGTGATTTCCCCATCCCAGTAAACAGCAGTTGTGGGAGTTATCATTTTAAGGGGCCAGGCTCAGGGCCAAGGGCTTGACATGTGTTTTCTCATCTAAGCTTGATAGCTTAACTCTACAAGAGCTATTATTAGTCTGCTTTACAAAAGAAGAAGCAGGTTCAGAGAGGCCCAAGGTCACATAATTGGCAGCAGAGCCAGGATTCCACCCCAGGTCTGCTTGACTCATTTCCTCAACAAAACTAAGCTCTATGTATGCACTAGGAAGTCAGGAGTGAACAACAAAGCCCCTTCCCTGCCTTGAGTCTCTCTCACTAGTTTACCCTCTCATCTGAAGAAACTTTGTATTTGGTGTCCAAACAACTTATTAGAACTTATCAGCTTTAAATTGTGACACGCTTTCTGCCCCCTTCCCACATGGTATGGGACATGCTTATCGTTTCTCTCTCTGTATCTCTTGATCATATAAAATGGAGTTTGAGGAAAATGTGGGTGTTTTGCAGCAACTTTCATGGCACTTGTACAGCCCAAAAGGTATCATAAACTGGATTTCATAAATACCTGTTTTCAGGGATAACAGCTTACCCATTTTTTCCTTCAGTTTCTTTGAGGCACATAATGATAAACCTAAAAATGGCAATAACAACAATAATGATTTACATTTATTGTGTGCTTATTCTGGGTGAAGCAATGTTCTAAGTGCTTTACATAAAATAATTCCTTTAATCCCGTGATTACCCTTGTTGTTGTTGTTGCTAATTGCTGTCAAGTCAGTTCTGACTTATGGCAGCCCCCTGTGTGCAGAGCTGAACTGCTCCATAGAGATTTCAAGGCCGTGACCTTTTAGAAGCAGATCACCAGGCCTATTTTCTGAGGTGTATCTGGGTGGGTTCCAATGGCCAATCTTTTACCTAGTAGTCGAGCACTTAAACATTGTAGTAAGTGCTAAAGTTATTTCCATGTCATAGATGAGGTAACTGAGGCACAGGCGAATACCTGTCCAGGCCCTTACTACTACACCAGCTGCGTCCCTGTATTTGCTTTAGAGATTACAAAGCATTTTACACATTTTATCCTATTTAATCTTTATCTATACATAGTGGTTCAGTGCTAGAGCTCTATTCAAAAGGTCAGCAGTTCAAATCCACCAGGTGCTCCTTGGAAACTCTATGGGGCAGTTGTACTTTGTCCTATAGGGTCGCTATGAGTCGGAATCAACTCAACGGTAACTGGGTTTGGTTTGTTTGTTTGTTTTTATACCTCACTATATATGAGGCTGAACTAGGATTATTATATCCATTTTACAGATGAGGAAAGTGAGGCTCAGGATGACCAATATCACACCATTGACACAGGGCAGATCTGGTAACAAAATCCAGGTTTTTAAGTTCCTAATTTGGTTCTTTCTGTCTAAATCATACTGTCTCCTGAGGAAATCCAGTTGTGCCCTAATCCCTGTCCCCCCAAAAAAGTCCCCAAAGGCATCCCCATAAAGACAGAACTAAAGGAACACCATGATACATTTATGTAAGGTGGATTTTTGCATTGAATCTTTCTCAATGCAAATTTTTCCTTGATTTTTAGTCTAAAAAGTGTTCTGTAACAATCTGACTACATTCAGCACAACTGACATTTTCATGTAGTGTAGGGCAGTGGAAACCTCAACCCTTGAATAGCATTTTATTCTTTATAATTCAAGAATTTATACCCCTGCCGCTATTTTTAGTACATGCCTAATGACTTCCTAGCAGTGAAAACAGATGCCATTTAAGTATTTAAGCTCCAAGGATACTAACGAACATCAAAAGGCCTGATATATTCTGTGGGCAGCTGAGAAGCCGCAGGCTGAAGACCTGGTCATTGGAACAGAGAATAGGGGTGCAGTGAAGGAGATAGGAGTCAGATCTTATTCTTGGCTCCTCCACTGGGCCTGGAACTGTGCTGAGTAAAGGGGCAGCAGAGAGGAGACCGAGTGAGTGACACAAACAAGAGAATGCAATACGGCATGAGAATACCACGGCAGAAGGTGTGCGTGGTGCGGTGATGCGACAAGAGGAAAAGGAACCAACTCCCCTTGCAGGGCTCAGGGAAGACTTCACACAGGAGGAGGCTCTTGAAGTTTCCTCCAGGCACTTGAGGGGGCAAAGAGCACTGTGCAAAAGCATGGAGGTGTGCAAAATCTCGGGTGTTTGGGGAAATCATAAGTGGGGTGGGTTTGGCTGAAGCCCCGGGTGAGCTGGGAGAGGCAGGGAAAGGGGGCTGGACAGATAGGCAGGAGCTAAGACACACCTTCAAGCTGTGGGTAAACTTCTCAACCAAAGAGAAGTGCCTCTGGATCACGGGCAAACTCAGGTGGTTATTTATCTGGGTCCCAGTCAAGGTTCCTGGTGTAGAACAAAGCACAGAGGTAATGAGCAATTGGAGCTGTGGTCTAGCTGGCCCATGAGGATACCCAGTTTTTAGCAATATTTCTTAAAAATCCTTTCTTCTCACATCCACTTTCTCCATGCCTTACAGCTTCTCTCACGTCTTTTTTCTAATCTCTACAAAACATTCCTCCCCAGCTCTATCCACGTGACTCTTGTCCTTGGACCTTGTCTCTTTCTCTCTCTGCCCTCATCCTTAGTTACTCCCTCCCCCACCTTGCCGCATAGCACGTGCCCAGCACAAAATCGCTCCTTGAGGGAGGAAAGCGGGAGCAATTATGCAGATAAAGCCAGAATCTTCTCTAGAAGGCTAGGGACATTCATTCAATATTTATTCTGTCTTGCTTATGTCAGAGCTTTCTGAACACAGTAGCCCCAGGCTGCATTTGCTTGCATTTAAGGCAATCTTCGTTCCTTTTCAAGTTCCTGGGTGGTGCAAATGGCTAACATGCTTGGCAGCTAACTGAAAGGTTAGAGGTTCAAGTCCACCCAGAGGTGCCTCAGAAGAAAGGCCTGGTGATCTATGTCTGAAAAATCAACCACTGAAAACCTTACGGAGCACAGCTCTACTGACACACTTGGGGATTCCACGAGTCCAGAGAGACTCGATGACAACCAGTTAGGGTTTTCATTTCTCCCAATCATTCAAACACTGCAGTTTGAAGTTTAAATGGCGAACAGGACATAGACCTATACATAAGTGACCATAATACAGACAAAAAGAAAAGGAATAACATTTTTAAAAAGTGTCTAAAATGTAATGGGAACAAGAGAAGGAGAGAGAAACGTTCTTGTTGATGAGACACCTGGGTAGCAGAGGCACTGGCACTGAGCTTGAACCTAGATGGATCAGTGGGATCTTGATAGAGGAGAGGTGCATCTCAAGTGAGAGAACAGCGAGAGCAAAGAAAGATAAAGGAATCAGTGAGGGACATAGTGCAGTGGGTGTGGGGGATGGGACATGGGGAAGAAGAGTTAGTTTGGGTGCAGACTGTAAAGGACTCAATGCCAAGCTAAGGGATTGGATTTAGCAAACACCTTCATTTTGTGTTTAGCTCATCTGTGAGGATATGTGAGGATGATACATTTATTCACTGAACAAGAATTCATGGACCTGATAACACGTGCTGGTTCCTAGAAGAGATACGAGGTCTCTACCCACTGGAAGTTTACACTCTACTGTGGAAGAACAAGATTCCATGATTGATTGAAAAGGAGTGTGTCTCAGGCAGAGAGTTGGCTAGAAACTCTGGGGGGTGGGAGGACAGTCTCGGGGGATTGAACCGCAACAGGGAAGGAAGATTTTCGGGGACTACAAGAGAGCAGACGCTAGAGGGGTGGGAAGGAAGCAGGAGGCAGAGGTTCCTAGTGGAGCTGGCGAGTAGGGTATATGAGGGGCCAGGAGAACCGGTGAGAAGGGGAGTAGGAAAGGTGGGCCCAGCTTTGGAAAGCTCTGGAAAAGTCCATTGAAAAGATACTATTTCCAAATTCTGACCAACTCTTGAGTATTCTGTTCACGAATGTTCACTTCAGTGGGTGCATACCACATTTTAACACTTCCAGCAAGACTGTGAGGCAGATACCAATACCCCCATCTTAAAAAAAAAAAAAAAAAAATTTTTTTTTTTTTTTTACAGAGGAGAAAATAGGCCCCCCAGAGGTAAAGCAACTTTCTCGGGGCCCTTGGCTAGTGATTGGCAGAGCAGGCTTATGGATCCAGAGCTATTTGATTACACAGCAGTGCTCTCTTCCATTCCCTCAGCTGTGCTTTTTTTTTTTTTTTTTTTCCAGCCTCACTGAAATAAGGCAAGCTAAAAGTAGAAACTACAGTGTTCACAGGTGAAGAACTGGACCCTTAGCTTCTCAGCTGAGGTGATTAACATTTGAAATTTTTAAATTTCAGCCATGGGGGAGGGGCAGATGGCTTTCTCCATTTACAGCTAATTTAAGGAAGTGAAAATGTTTCCCCATTTTGATCTTTTAATTGTCTCCTGTAGGGGATGAACTTAAAAAAAAAAAAAATCCTAGGGGTTTAAATATGGATATAAAAGCAATTTACTGCAACCAAATAAAATGTTCTTCTCTGAGATCTCTCGCCCTTGCAAAACAGGCCCCTTAGTCTGTCCCAATTCGGTGCTCCCCCGCCCCCGACTCTGCAGCAGGTGAGCCTCAGAGGTGCTCACCAGCCGGCTCTTAACCCTGTTAACAAGGCTGGAGGCGCCAGAGTGGGCCCCTCGCTGGGCTGGAGGGGAGGATGCTGCGCCATAAAGGGCCCTGCTTAAAAGAAGCAAAAGGTGCCACAAAAATACTGTAAGAAGAATACGGTCTGTTTTGTTTCGGTTTTGTTGTGTTTTAAATAAAAACCAAAACCAAACCGTGGAGTCCGTTCCGACGCATAGTGACTCTATAGGACAGGGTAGGGTAGCCACATAGGGTTTCCAAGGCAGTAATCTTTATAGAAGCAACTCACCCTACCTTTCTTCTGCGGAGCGGCTGGTGGGTTCTTAACGTCTGACCTTTTAGGTTAGCAGCCCAACCAGCGCTTTAACCACTGCGCGACCAGGGCTCCTTGTGTTTTAAATTCTAGGCACAAATCTCCACTTTTGAACCTGACCATTCGTTAGCAACTGAGCAGCGCGAGGTCTCTGCTCCAGCCTACCTGGCACAGGTTGGCTTCGGAGAAACAGGTACCCCAGGCAGTGGCTATTTTCACCACTTTTGGAAACATCATCCCATCCTACTAGTGAACAGAGGATTTTCTTTGAAAAGCATTTCCGCAAAAAGCTGCCGGTAAGCTTTCCTAGCCCCCAGGCACACCGTCACTGGTTCTGGACCCAGCGGCCCCTTGGATTTTCAAAATAGGCGGTCAGGGGACAGCCCTTCTCTGCACGCCACAGTGTCCCCTGCGCGAATGAGAGGGCTTCTGCGAGATGCGCCAGGTGCCTGGACGCGGCTGACGTTCGCGTTTTGGGAAAGAACCCTATTGTTGGAAAAGCCAAAGAATCCATTCAAAAAAACTTTTTTGGCTAGTGGGCAGCGTTCTTCAGAATTAGTCCTGGGCTGCGGAAAATTGCAGAGCGGCTGGTGTTACGCAAAAAAAAAAAAAAGCTCCAGCTTGACCCTCGCGGGGTCGGCAGAGGCCTGGAAGGACCAGGGGGCTGGGAGCTAGGCTTCCAGCAGACCGGTCCCGATGTGAGAGGAACTGCTTTATGGCTCTAATAAAATTTCGCGGTCAGAGAAACAGACAGGGAGAAGCCAGTGAAAACCGCTCAGTTTGGGAGTTATTTAGCAACGTCTCCAAAGTCACACATGGTTTATAAACTCTCCCTTTTTTTTCTCACTAACCATCTCGATTTTATTGACAGTGGAAATATATCTAATAAATAAAACTTGCATGTCTGCCCTTCCCTTGCAGCGGATGGATGGTTATGTGACCTGTTTGGCCAATTAAATACAAATAGAAATTTCTGGGTGGGGTTTCCAAATTCATTTTACAATGAAAGCATAACGTTAATCCCGAAGCCTAATAAACATAGCACAAAAGGGAAAACCATAGGATAGTTAAAAACCAGAGAATTTCACTAACAGATAAGATACATTTAAAATGAAATCTAGAACATACTCCCATCAAGCCTTCATCCCAGATCTCTTTATCTTAGAGGGAAGTGAGAGGCCCCTGGGAGGGGAGAATCACACTAGCAGTAACAAAGAAGAGCTCCCTCCACACCTGCACCCCCCCACCCCCACGACCATAAGGTTTCCAGTTTCCTTACTGATAAAGCAGAGAGAGTAGCTTGATAGTGGCGTTGCTGCACCGCTGAAAACACTTTTCCAGGCATATGGGAAATTCCACCTAAGGCTAAATGCTGACAGATTGCTTTTCAACAACTACCAAACAACAAAGCTGAAAAGGCCTTTGGGAGAACATAAGATATAATGCTCTACTGGCCTTGTTCTAGTCTTTTTTCTTAAAAGCATCAAGGTTAATTTCGCCTCAGGACCTTTTCCTTGTTACCTCTGTCTGGAAGCATTCTATTTAGCACAGGAGCAAGGTCTTCTCTTTCATCCCTCCCTTTGCCTGGGCTCTGTCACAACCAGCTTCCCTATTTTATGCCATTCATGATGATAAATTCTATCCGAAATGATCTTATTTGCCTTAGTCTAGTAAATAAGTTAAACAAAAAACAAAACCTGTTGCCATCAAGTTGATTCTGATCCCTGGCAACCCTATGTGTTTCAGAGTAGAAGAGTGCTCCATAGGGCTTTCAATGGTTGAAATCTTACAGAAGTAGATTGCCAGGTCTTTCTTCTGTAGCACCTCTGTGTGGATTCAAATCACCAACCTGTTGTTTAGTAGCCCAGCAGTTAACCATTTGCCATATCCAGGGACCTTAGTAAATAAGTTCAGTACATTGTTAACTACTGTGTCCACAATACCTGACACATAGATGCTCAATAACTTAGCGAATGAATGAATGTGGAAGCAGCAGTAATGGCCCCACCTGCAGCAATAATCCATCTAGTGCTCCCAACATGAAGGGCCAGAGTATATCTCGATCTCACCTCTATGCCTTAGTCCAGGCCTTCTTTGTCCCAGAAAAGAAGGGGAGCACAGGGTTTCGTATAATGGTTGAGTACTTTTGCTGAAATAATTTGAGGGCTTGCATATTTCCGTCTGATGTTCTTTTAACTTCCTATTACCACACACATACGTTTCCCTCTAGTTTGAGGGGCTTCAGGACAGGACTTAGCTGGTTTTTCCTCAGTATCAGGTACTTAGTAAGTCTTTGGTGGGAAAAAGATGATCTCAGTCCCTGCAACTATAGAAGGATTTGAGCTATTCTTGTTTATTTGAATAATACAGAGTGTGTGGGTTAAGGCAGGTGGAAGGCAAGGAAGAAGTCTCACTTAAAGGCTCTTTCCAATGAGCAGATAGGTTTATAGTGCTGTTTATTGCTCAAAAGCTATATATGTATATATATATATGTGCAAATTAGAAGCTACCAATCTAGACATCTTCAGATACCTGTAGCATAGAAATGGGAATATGATTTTGGAGAAATGGCATTGCCTTGTGGGTAAAAGAGGCTCAGATTTTGTTTGAGGTGGCCAAGATGATGGCTCTGGATGAGATGTGTTCTCTCATGTGGTAGAAACCAGCACTTCTTCCTGCAGATAAATACAAATAAGATGAAATACACTTATCATTCCAAGGGAATTTTTCCTCAAACTATCCCTGCCCCAACTTGATAATCTTCAGATGAAGTTCTCGTTTGTTTGTTTGTTTTTGTTTTTCTAAGCCTCCTTTAGGGAAAATTGCTTCAGTTGTATAGACCTTCGTTTCTAGAAAAAATAAAAATATCCCTTATATAAAAAGTTATTGGTCATTTTTGTTCAAATCTCTGAATTCTAGATTCTTATATAAAGTCAGATCCTTCCTTGGAACAAGTTTTTAAACAGAAAGAAGATGGGGATGTATGATGTCCTTCAGAGGTGTAACTAGGCTATGGCAGGTATTGCACTGGCCCTGGGCACGTAGCACCACTGAGCAGTTTCTATTGACCCAGTATGGCCAGTGGATCAGCATATCCACAGAAAATGGCACCTATGGGAAACACTGAAATTGTGCCCTTGTCCAAACATCTGAACCCCTCTTTTAGAAAACTTTACCATAATATCAGCTCCAAAAATATAAGTCAAGGTCATTAAAATCTTTTCGTGAACACATTACCATGCTTGAGGAAGGACGTTGGGCCATATGGGGTTAATAGAAACTGCTCAGTGGCACCACACACCCAGGGCCAGTGCAATACCCTAGATATGCCACTGTGTCCTATCTTAGACAATAATCATAATTTTTATTTTATACTTGGCATTTATTGTAATTTTTCAGGAAAGAGAGATATTTGTATTAGATCACTAAGATGGTCTGATAGGCCGACTACCTTTCGCCAAGTCTGGTTATAGTGGAATGTGGCTGAAGCGACTTACCTAGTCTCTGCTTGCCTGGAATACACTTTTTTGTACATAGCAGGTCCGACATGGGCTCCTTGGAATTGCATATTACCATACTGCAGTGGAAGTATAGCTGCCGAAATTAAAAGCATTTTTTTTTTTGGCAAAGTTGGCTAGGCTCATAAGCACTATCCTGACAAACTAACACATTTCAAGATTTATTTAATCTTGTCACATTAAGATAGAGGCTGTCACTAACATTGCTCTGTAGTTTGGGCTCATTAACTCAGATCCTCTCTTTGGATGATGTTGACTACATAGATCCAGGCCGAAAGGCTTAATGAAAGGCCAAGAGATTATAGGATTCAATTTTTAAGTCTGTTGTTGCTAGTTGTCATTGAGTTGATTGACTCATGGCGACCCTAGACAGAGTAGAACTGCTCCATAGGGTGTTCAAGGCTGTGACCTTTCAGAAGCAGACCATCAGGCCTGTCTTCTGAGGCACTTCCGGATGGGTTTCAACTTCCAAGCTTTAGGCTTGTAGTCAAGTGCTTAACCATCTGCACCACTCAGGGACTCTGCTTTTTAGGTCTAGTGATTCTTAAATTTTGGAAGATGATGGTAACAGCTTTATATAAAGGTTATATAGTTTAATATGCAAATGATTATAGAAACCAAAAAAACTCAAACCCAGTGCCGTAGAGTTGATTCTGACTCATAGCGACCCTATAGGACAGAGTAGAACTGCCCCACAGAGTTTCCAAGGAGCACCTCGTGGATTCAAACTGCTGACACTTTGGTTAGCAGCCATAGCACTTAACCACTATGCCACCAGGGTTTCCAAATGATTATAGAGATACTTACAAATATAGAGAGTTATAGGTAAAAGATTTCATGTTCCAGACACAAGCCTACCATGAAAGATTTGAAGTAAAGAAGCTTGTTAAACACTGAACTGCCTTTTTACTTTGTCTCATTACTTGTAATCGCAATGGCTTTTTAGACCACGTCCTGTCCTTTAAAGAGAGTCCTACAGCTATTTTGAATTAAATTTTTCTAATTCATTTTGGTTTCCCTTTTGTCCAATTATCCACAACTAGACAAATCTGACTTTAAAAAAACAAATTGTGTTTACTTGGTCTTCAGCCCACCTACTGGCAAATTTGAACAAGTCTATTTGAGCAAGAGACAAAACAGTCAGATGAAAAGCCTACTCACATCTTCCAATAATGTACTTTCTTCCTTCATGAAGGTAAACATTTTCACTTCAAATCTCTTCACGTGGGAAGGAAATTTCACGGAGGTTACATCCACAGGGTGGAACACAGTTTCATGGGAATTGTCAACATTTGCACAACTTATAAAAAAAAGTGGGGGGAGAAAAGAAGAGTGGTTTCTATGAGCTCAGTGCTAGAGGGCATTTGTTGATGTTTGCAGCAAGAGACTACATTTCAATTGAAAGAACAAAGCCTTAAATCATTCCTCTTACGGGAAATCAAATCAAACCCGTTGCCATCGAGTTGATCCCGACTCATAGTGGCCCTATAGGACAGAGTAGAACTGCCCCATAGGGTTACCAAAGAGTGGTTGGTGGATTCAAACTGTCGATCTTTTGGTTAGCAGCTGAGCTCTTAACCACTGCACCACCAAATCTCCCTCTTATGGGAAGTCCCCACAAAAACAAAGCTCACTATCCAGACAGTGGGTCATCCAGACAGTGGGTCACCCAGGCAGTGGGTCATCCAGGCAGTGGGTCATCTGCCTGCTATAATAATATGAACACCTTAGTTCTTCTGTGGAAGTGAATTTGAAGGGTCAATTTCATGTTTCGTTTTTATGCTGAATTTAAAAATTGGCTTATCATAAATATTGATGAGACAAGATCAAATAAAAAGGCTATTGAAATAAAATAGAAAATTGAAAGCTATTGAGAGAATAGTTCAATCCCAGAGAGATAAAACATCTACTTTTGAGCCTTCTACCAGCCACAGCAGTAAAGGAAGCAGTGTCATGGAATTCACTATCTGCAGGGAAAGAATACAAAGATAATGTTCATGGCATTGAGTGCTAAAAAGAACTGGTCTCATAAAAATCCAATGCATTTTATTGCTTGATCTTCAAAAGTAGTATCCTAGAAGGTGCAAAGATGTGATGATTTTATAGTAATTCTGAGTATGAGCCAAAGACACTATGTAATTTGTCCTCAGGGAAAACCATAGCCATAGGGAAAAAGAGTTCAACTGGCCGCATTTCTGACTTTTAGGCAGAGAAGCATTAATGCTAAAAAAAAAAAAATAATGCTAGGATACTTTTATTCATTAATCTCCTGGGTGTTTGAGATAGCACAGATTCTTTGTGGTAATTCCCACTCCCCAGGCCTCTGCTCAAATGTCACCTTGAGTGTAACTACCCCAATTGACACAGAACTCACTGGTCTTTGCAACCTTTTAGCCAGCTTCATATTCTATCAGAGCATTACATTCTGTCTGTGTTTGACTTCTCCAAATGAATGCAGGCTCTGAGGGAAAAACCTTGTTATGTTCACAGTTATATTCCTGGTATGTAGGACAGCACTTGGTGTACACCTGGCGTTCAATGAATTTGAGTGAATGAATCCTTACCTCTACACGTGGCTTCAAATCAGTTCTTTTTAGCTTGACCACCTGCTGAGAATCTGCATTTCTACCAAGTTCCCAGGTGATGCTAATGCTGCTGGTTAGGGACCAATTCTGAGATCCACCAGTAGAGCAGTGGTTTTCAAGATTATACCTGTGAATCTTGTTAAACTGTAGATTCTGATTCAGTGTATCTGCGCGTGGAATCATTAGCATCACCTGGGCAATTGGTAGAAATGCAAATTTTCAACAGGGTTTGAGCCAAAACAGACCAGTTTGAAGCCCTGCCTCTAAGACACCTTAAAGTGAGTCTCTATAAGGACTAGGATTAAAAAAAGGAACATCGCACATTCTATGTTATTCGTCACCCTCTAAATGAGGGGAAGAAACCAAATATTTCTAAATGAATTTTTACAAGATTTGGGGGAAGAGAAGGAAGGGAAAATGCAAAGAGAATGTGTAGAAGTAGTTTAAGTTAAGCAGAAAATGAATTAGGACTTCTTACACCATAAGCAGAGCCCTGGTAGCACAGTGGTTAAGAGAGTGCCCTGCTGTTAACCAAAAAGGTCGGCAGTTTGAATCCACCAGCCACTTCCTTGGAAACCCTATGGGGCAGTCGTACTCTCTCCTATAGGGTTGGTATGAATTGGAATCAACTCAATGGCAGTGGGTTGGGTTTGGTTGGTATATCATAAACAGGAGTCCCTGGGTGGCCAAATGAGTAAGCACTTTACTAGCTAAATGTTCAGTGGTTCAAACCCACCTGGAGGTGCCTCAGAAGACGGGCCTGGTGATCTGCTTTGAAAAGGTCACAGCCTTGAAAACCCTAAGGAGCAGTTCTACTCTGCATGCATGGGGTCGCCATGAGTCGGAATCGACTGGATGGCAATGAACAACAGCATACCCTATACGTTATGATGAATACTCCTGTCACTGACCTGTAAAACATCATAGTAACTAATGCCTGTTGCCAGTGCGAAGTAGCCACTTACCTGTTAATAATGATGTCCCACTGTGGGCTGTTCTTGGGATCTGGGTCTAGGGTAGACCAACAGCCCTCTAGAAATAGCTCCAACTGTGGATCTTCAGATCTTCAATTTCAAAGAAAACGGGATCTCTTAAATATTTCACGACTGGGTATTCCATATCCTTGTAGAATTCTGAAGACAATGCATCTATTAAGAATCAGTTTGGAAATTAGTTTGATCACAGGTTTAATAAGAAATTTTTAGGTTTAAAATTGCTTTGACAGTTCAGCAACTGTGATATAATAATGAAAATTAAGTTGGAATAAAAAAAGTACATATGAATGTCCCCCTAGGTGTAAGGCCCCCTCTAAAGCATGTATGCACAGATGAGAAAGCCTAAGACCCACCCAGAGAACATTGTTTTTCTAAATTTTTCTGTCATGTTGTCTCCAATTGTTTTGTACTATCATTATCTCTACTATTTTCCCACCTTGGCTAATGACCACGCATTAGTATTTTATTTGAAACAATTTAATAGCTAAGACTTTCTACCATTGGGATGTACACAACTTATTTTTCTTAGAGATGTAGGCTTTTCATTCATATATGCATATACACAGATACGTGTATATGGAAAAATATATATTTACTATTAAGATGCTGAAATGACTATGTTTGTATGTATGTATGTATGTATGAATAAATTTTATTTCCTCATGAAAAATTCCTAGGAGTAGGAATGTAAACTATTAATACTCTTGAGGCGTAGTGTCAAACTGCATCATGGAAAGGCGATACCAAGTTTTATCACCACCAGCAATATGACAGCATCTGTTTTATCATACCTTTGCCAACAAAGAATCACCTTTGCCAAATATCTTAATTTGATAGATAAGAAGTTGTATCTTACTTTTAATTTGTATTTCCAATTTCTAGTGACAAATATTTTTATATATAGAATGTTTGCATTTTTGGTGAATTGTATGAATCCTTTGACTACTTTTCTATTGGATACTAATAAGCCACTCACTCATAAGATCTCTTCATTTTAAGGATATTCACAGTTTGTAATTTATTGCAATATTCAGCTCAACCCTTGTTAAAACCAAGCCTCAGTTCCCTAACTGGTAAAACTGGAGAATTCTTGCCTGCTACTCAAGATTTTTTTTTTTTTACTCAAGATAGTTGAAGAATAAATGAGATAACAGACACACACAAGTGTGATAGGAAGTGTTACACAAGGCTCAGTCAAAATTATTTTGTTATTTTTGCCATGAGCTGAATTTTCTTCCCATATTGCCAAGAATTTACCTTTGGACACCTTCATGGACAGGGCAAGATGACCAAGCCCTGGCTCAACACTGGGTGCCGGGTTCTTCTTTGGTTGATAATGAAATGTGTCAGTACCATTGAGAGGATACCGGCAGGCACACCTTAGTCTAAGGAAAATGAACAGCATCCCCTTAGAAAGGATACTTCTAGCTCACTAGCTACACAAAGCTCATGAAGGAACCCCCGCCTCCCACCCTTCTGCTGCTCTTCACAAAACCCCAGATGAGAAAAAGTGAGGTGGAATACTTAAGCTTTTTACTTACATTGAAAAAAATGTAAGTGTTACATTGAAGCAGACCCAAAATTAAAGCTTTCTGAAGAAAGCTCTTTTCTGCTTTGGTCCCCCATCCCCTGAACACCATCTTACTGGTACACAGGATCAGTTGCTCCAGGTCTGAAGTAAAGGACATCACTCTCATAAGTCAGGATATGATCTTCAAACTAGGGGTCATCAGGTAATACAGCATGAATTGTGAACATAGCATCATTCTCATTGGAAGTAGACAAGATGTAAGGGTGTGGAAAAAAAAAATCTTACCTTTCTGCTAGTTCTACAAGTGTTGACACTGAACACAAATGTTGCACTTGTTTTGGTGACAACAGCAGGCTGGCAGCGTTTGTCTCATAAAGTGAATTCTGATGGACCCAGACCTGGCACTCCTTCCAGCTTCATTGCAGTAATTATCATGGAACCGTTGGACTTGCAGTCTGGCAGACATTCAAATAGGTAAGGAGACTCATTTCCAGAAATACTGTGAACTACAGAAACTTGAATATTCTACCACTGCATGACAGCCAGAAATGTGGACAGGATATAGTAAGAGCATAGCTGAACTTGCAGAGACCATAAAGGCAATCCCTGAGACCACATAGGAAGAGATAACCAAATCTTGAAGCAATAAATGCTGACACTGTGGCTGCTCTAGGATGGGGTTGGGAGTTAGAAATGGTCATGTCAGTCTCAATAATCAAGAGCTTATATGTTAACATGCATATGGTAACTAGAGATTCTTAGGCATGTTAAGAGGCTGGCATTTGGAACAAGACCCTTGTGTGGAGTCTGGACCCTCCTAAGGGGTGTATTCTCACTGAAATGGTAAGCTAGAAAAGCTTCGCGGCCACCTACCAGTTAGAAAAACAAGGAAGCTTGTCTATCTAGGCCTGCATTCTTAGGGGTAGGAAGTAGGGGAAAGAAGTTTCCTCTGAGAATTTATGACACTGAACTGGCCCTTACAATTCATTCGGATTTTGTTTTCCAATCCATATATGATCAAGGAAATCAAACTGAGCAATTTACATAAAAATGTTCTCCAGCTGAGAAAAAACCTGGGGTACCTGGAAGAAACAAACTCAAAACCTCTGTGGAGAACAACATTTTCAAATTAGGTCATACAGATTCCTACATGCAAAAATCTTACTCAACATGAGTTTATAATACAAAATAACAAAGCACAAAGAAATCTGTGAGTGTAAGTCAGTAGGCAATTAGTAGGATTAGAATTTCAGATAGTAGAACTATGTTGTTAGATCTCGTTGAGTCACTTCCAACTTATAGCGATCCCACGCACAACAGAATGAAATACTGCCCCAGTCCTGCACCATGCTCACAGTCCTTGCTATGCTTGAGCCCATCGCTGCAGCCACTGTGTCAATCCATCTCGTTGAGGGTCTTTCTCTTTTTCACTGACCCTCCACTTTGCCAAGCATGATGTCCTTCTTCAGGGACGTAGTTAAGAGTTTGGCTGCTAACCAAAAAGGTCAATTGTTCAAATCCACCAACTGCTCTGTGGAAACCCTATGGTGCAGTTCTACTCTGTCCTATAGGGTCATCAACTCAATGGCAACCAGTTTTAGTAACCCAGACCCAGTGCTGTCGAGTCAATTCCGACTCATAGCGACCCTATAGGACAGAGCAGAACTGCCCCATAGAGTTTCCAAGGAGTAGAACTGTAAAATATAATTTATAAAGTTAGTTTCAGAAGTTGATATAAAAGGTACCAAACATGGGACAAGTCTAAGGCATTATCAAATAAGAACAGGCAGATATGAAAAAGAGTCAAATAAGAGTTCTAGAAAATTCAAATTCCTTATTGAAATTAAACTCATGGAAACTTAAAAGGATTAGATATAGCTAAATGGAATTAAGGAAGTGGCAGATAAATCTAAAGGATTTACCCAGAATAAATACAGATAAGAAAAAATGTGAAAAAGATCAGACATGGAAAAATAATACCTGTCTAATTTTTAATAAGAGTTGTAAAAGAAAGAGAATGAGTAAAGTAATATTTGAAGATATGACAGCCCAAAGTATCCTAGAATTGATAAAAGACATGTTATCTTTAGATTCATAAAGGATTAATAACCCTGAACATAACTAAAGCTCTACTTGGATATATCATGTTAGTCAAGAGCTTCCTTGTATTTAGTAAATTATTCCTGCTTGTGAATCTGCGGTGGTCTCAGTTTAAGCTAAAATGTTCTAGCCTTCACTCTTCCAGATTGACCACCAAAAGCAAAGTTAATGGGGGAGAAAAATTAGGTATAAAACGAGAGATGTGGAATAGCATGATATACTTATTAGCTTTCATTCATAAATTCTTTGGCCAGGCACTCGTTTTTATGAGTTACCTCCTCCCCCCACCACCTGCCCCAGTATTTCTAAGCATGGAGTTTTAAGTTACAGAAGTGTAAAGATCTTACCTATTAATCCTTCAGAGGAGAAGGGACAAGTAATAGAAAAATCTTTCATATCAGAAAGGGTTTGATTATTGTTCAAGTGTAACTGTAGTGAAGCAGAGATTCTCGAGGGACTTATGTCCTAGGAAAGTACAGACTATATTTGGAAGAGATCTCCAAAATGGTTTTAATCAGAATAATGAAGGGGAGGTTTGTCAAAAAAATCACTTTATATTTTATGGCTATTTTATCTGTCCCCACTCTTACCCATTAACTTAGTTCTCAAGTTTTCATGCTTACTGTCCAATTGGCCTCAAGGGAAGGGTAGGTATAGACACGTGGGTAAATAAGAGCCAGTAGAGGCTGTGAGGTCAATTCAAACAAATGTAGATATTCAAAAGTATTCAGAGGTTAGCTTAAATTTCTATCTAAAAACCTTTCCTCTGAGTTTAAGTTCTAGAGCTGATATAAACCTAAGTGGTGTCTCAGTTTTATGAACCTACATCTGTGGCTTTCTAATAATTTGACTAAATCCTTTGGATAAACTGTTGACCATGAATTATTTGGATTATAAATGATGTGGCAAATTTGGGAAGGAAGAAGCTTCCACTAAGATTAAATCATAATAAAATGTTTAAAGAGTATAGAACCACTAAATATTTACCTCATAGGTGATGTGTGCTGAAAAACGAGGGACTTGAAGGGCTAGATGTGTTCCATTGTCCTGGAACCAATAACCATACTTTTTTGCAGATTCAGGTGTTAAGCACGCACAAGGAAGAAAGGAATGGGATCCGGCCCTGTCAACATTGCCTCTAGTGATGGTGAGGGAGAGATGGTCAGCATCACAATGGCCACCAGCCTTGGGCAATACTGAAGTCAGAGTAACATTGGTTAATTCCACAAACCCTGCTTCCCCTACATGCTCCAATGTCAGCACCATTATGTTGTTTTTTTCTAAAGTGCTCACTTACCTGCATCTCTAACAGAAGCGAATATAACTATTGGAATAATATATTTGAGTCTACTCTGAAGTTCAAGGTAGTGTTCAGAATGTACATCCTGATATCTTGACCTGTATACTGAAGGTAAGATTGTTATTAGGGATTTTGAAGTTCTAAGAGAATTCAAGACAGATTGAACCTTAATGCACACCTCCACTTCTATACTTGGCACATCGAAACTCACTTCAATGTTATAGATGTTGCTTCCATTACCAAGCATTGTCTTGTTTACACTGTAGTCAGATGCTTCAGGAACTGGCACAGGAAAGACTTTGTCCTTCACAGTAAAGTTCACTAACTCCACATCCGGAAGAAATGATTCTACTGTAATGCTGAAGAGTCGAAGGCTGGTGTTGGTGTCTAAGGGAAG
Source organism: Elephas maximus indicus (assembly GCF_024166365.1). NCBI lineage: Eukaryota > Metazoa > Chordata > Mammalia > Proboscidea > Elephantidae > Elephas > Elephas maximus. The sequence goes on from NC_064830.1 coordinate 33,679,913, forward strand.
AGGAGGTTACTGATGAGTATTTTGCGTAGTTACCACCGTCTGATTAAAATTAAATTAGACTAAAGCAGCCTGGTAGCCAGAAAACCTTACTGTTGATTATTATGGGCTCTTGGAAGTACAGAGGAGTTGTTACAGTTTTGATCATGGTGTGCTTGGTTACTCCCCAGTTGTCATCCTCTCACTGGTGTTCCAGAAACAAGTTAATGCTATAGGTTATCCCACAGCATCAACTTCTCACATGAGTCTAAAACATTTGAGACAAAACCAAACCCAGTGCTGTCGAGTCGATTCCGACTCATAGTGACCCTATAGGACAGAGCAGAACTGCCCCACAGAGTTTCCAAGGAGTGCCGGGCAGATTCAAACTGCCGACCCTTTGGTTAGCAGCCATGGCACTTAACCACTACGCCACCAGGGTTTCCCATTTGAGACAAGACAGACTAAAATGACAAGGCATGGTTCTTTACAACAATCTCAATCTTCTACCACACTAGGAAGTAACTTTTTGATCAGTGGGCAACTTGCTAGTAACATAGAACATGGACAATAGTGTTGACTGCCAGTAATAAGTTATCAGCTTTGTACAGTTTCTAAGTTCCCTTTTTCATCTTTAACTTGTATAATAATCTGAGAAAGTACTTTAATTCTTCTTCTGATTCTAGAAACAACTAATCCCTTTTAGAAAGCTATGGATAACATATGTGGCAATTAGAGCCTCGTAGACTCTATACCCAGGATCCATGTTGTAATGAATCTCATGCTTCCAATAACTATATTTCATTAGATAAGTAGATACATAGTCCAAGAAAGGCAGGTATCCTACTGATGTCTGTGCTATCACTGACTGTGTTAGAATGGCACCAGCATATTGGATTCCATCTATATTTCACCTATATTTATCTTGGTGTTTCTATAAATAGATGTCTAATCTTTAACTTGTGATCGAGTCACCAACCTTGTAATAACCACCTTCTGTGCCAACAGGAACCTCGATGACAATTGCATCACTATCATTTCTAAATCCATAGTTCCTAGAAACAATGTCAGCAGTTGACAGTTTGTGGAGACTCACTCCCATCTGTATAGAGAGGTCCTTGAAGTGGCTGGCCCCGAAAAGGGGACTGATGTTCTTGAGGATGGACCAAGTAATGGTGTCCTCAGAGTAACCCACATCATCTTAGAGAGGAGACATAACACCTTATTTTTTTTTTTTTTGTACACAAAGATTAGACTTAAAATTTTGAGTTTGATTGTCGTGGATGAAAAACGTCCATGTCCAGCAATGGGAGTGGGGGTTGTGATGCGAGGCTATCCCTGAATCACAGAGGGATTGTTTGAGAGACAAACTAAAACGATTAGAACAATGAGGTTCCTAACTCATGTGGTTTGCTTATGATACAATGACAAAATTATAATTGGAACTGTTTCCTGAAAGAAGTAGTGACACAAACCAGAAACAAACCAAACCCTGGTGGTATAGTGGTTAAGGGCTACAGTTGCTAACCAAAAGGTCAGCAGTTCAAATTCACCAGGTGCTCCTTGGAAACCATATGGGGACGTTCTATTCTGTCCTATAGGGTCACCATGAGTCAGAATTGACTTGATAGCAATAGTTTTTTAAAACCAGACCTAGAAATATAAATTTAGGAAAATAAACTACTGAACTAGAGCCTTTTAGGTTTTGTTATGAATATGAAGGGGGTGGAGACTGACAGATTGGAATAAGTAGAGCAGTGTGAAGTTGACAAAGCAGCCAGCACGGAAGATAAATAGAGGGGAACAGTGGAGGGAAAATGGGATGACCCTAGATTGTGAAAGGTCTCAGAATTTGGATTCTTCACAATAACCATCACTTGGGTATTTAGGTAGACACGTGTTCTTCCCTTCCCTCAAGGACTGTCCCTTCCCCCGAATGCATCTGCTGGGGCTATCCCATGACCTTATTACCCCAGGCACAGAAGTTTGGAGGGTGGACAGAATGGTAGCTACTTGATCTTAGCGTGCCAAGTAAAAATCCCCTTGGGATTATAATTGTTTCAAGGATGGTTAGGTGGTAGAGGCTAGGCTGACCAGGCATCCTAGGGAACTTTTGCTTGAACTACTGGAAATGAAGGAACAAGTGGTGCAAGTGGTTAAGCACTCCGCTGCCAACTGAAAGGTTGGCAGTTCAAGCCCACCAGCCACTCTGTGGGAGAAAGACGTGTCAGTCTGCTTCCATAAAGATTTACGGCCTTGGAAACCCCATGGGGCAGTTCTACTCTGTCCTACAGGGCAGCTATGAGTCGGAACCGGCTTGACAGCAATGGGTTTAAGGAGTATTGAGAATGAGGTGTTTCCTCTGGGATCTTTAGTGATAGGAAAGATAATCTAGAACAGTTTGGGGTCATCTGGGCAACAACAGAGGGGATCTCTCTGAGAATGAAGAGCATGCAAGAAGGGCCAATCCAGCCATACTTGAGGTAACTCTAACCCTGCAGTTTCCAATTTCCTGAATGAATAACTTTTGTTTACCTGATTAGAACTGGGTACCTGTTGATTGTAACCAAGGATCCTAATGCAGGAAGAGTCTCTACATGGCACAACAAGCTGAAAAAGCTAGATATTATTAAGTAGGTGTTACCAAAACTCAGCTCCCTTTCTCTTACCCACAGGGCAAGCCACAGCTGTGTCCACCATCAAAATCATCCAGCGCTGCTTGTAGAAAGTACTTGATCTAACAGCAGAAAAAGTAATGCCTTGAATCTGTCAAGAATCATAAGTAGTTAAGAGTCCGAGCAATTTGTTTTAAAATGTGTTTCTCTGATATATAAGATACTGCTGAGAAGTTATAAAATAAGTCCATTTGCCTTGTCTGTGCAAAATGTTTATGTTAAGAATTTTATATGATCTCTATAGGGTCGCTATGAGTCAGAATCGACTCGACGGCACTGGGTCTGGTTTTTTTTTTTTTTATATCTTGCTGCTTACATGCAAATAGCATTCCCCCACGCAATTTAAAAAACACTTTGAATACACAGTACTTTAATGATTATTTAGTGACAAAGAGGCACCATAGTTTAAACAATCCTCTATTTAAAGGTTAATATTTCTAATTTTTCGTTAAGAGGCCTACATTAGTACTTATACGTACATATTTTCTACATTAAATATATACATATGTTCTTTTAAAGGGCATTCTGGGACAAGAAATAGGAATTTCAAGACAAATTCAAACTGCTTTCCAATTAACGTTTCTTCCAGCAAAAATAAAAATCTGTTTTATGAGGGAAGAAAAAAACAAAACACCAGTTTTTCTTTATACTTCATAAAGTGCTGTTTATTAGAAAAAAGAAATTCTTAAATTTAGAAATTCACCCTTTAATTCCTGCACTTCAGGGGTGGTGAACCCAGCTCGCAGCAGGATCCTGGTGTCAGTTGTGTTGATTCCATAGCCAGCCCTGTAGGCATCACTCACCAGCATCACATGCTGTAGGGTTGGAGTGTGAAAGACAATCTGCCAGATGGAGGCCACACCTGAAGTTGCCTGAGAAAAAAATCATAGGCGTGAGGACACTTGGAATTTCTTCACGGTGGGAAACCCCAGACCCTACGTGAACTTGCTCTTTTATGGGACGTGAGTCTTCCATCTTGGCTAGAAATGAGATTCAGAAGTACAATGAAGGAGTCTCATGAGTTTTCTTACCTCAGGGAACGCTGCAGCCCAGTCCTCTGGCTCATCCTGGAGCAGGTCCATTGACATCAATGGGACTTCTGTCTTAACAGAGACCTTCGGGAAGAAGGTTTGTTTAACCCTATTAATTTGTGAACACTTTAGACCCCCTAATCTTGGTAGATTAGATCACCTTTTACTTAACCTCATACCAGTATGATTATCATCTCATTCAGATACATACTCAAGTACTCAGAAGTTACCATCTAGGTCTAATAAGTAGCCAAGCTTCTGTGTCTTGAACTTCATAACTCCTACCAAGAAGGCCAAGGGTAATTCCACAGCACTATTTGTTTAAGAGAAAACACTGCATAAGACACTTAGCAGGGAGCTGGCATGCACTAGATATCTAGTAAGTGGTAGGTAGCCACTATATAACACAGCAGAAGCCTGGGTTATGACAACTAAGAGTAGGAATAGATTACTCCATCAGATACAGCTGACATATTATATACTTTACCTAGCTTTTCAGCACTTATATTAGCACAGGTATAGTCTTTATTTGGTAATTGATTTAACGGATTTTTAGCTAATTTTGTGGAGGCTTGAGCGAAAACATGGAACTACATTCCTTTCAGGTCCCTAGGTGGCATAAATGGTTTGTGATGGACCGCTATCCTTAAGGTTGGGAGTTAGAATCAACCCAGTGGAATTGAAAAAAAGGTAATCTGCTCCCTTTAAGAGCACAGCCAGAGAAAACTCTATGAAGCAGTTCTACTCTGTAACACATGGGGTGGTCACGAGTTGGAACTGACTCGATGGAAGCCAACAAAAATACTTCTCACTTTAACTTTGTTAATTAAGTTTTGTTTTGTTCCCTACTCCCCCCACCCCCCCGAAAGCCTAATATAACAATAATTCTCGCTTGTGAGAATTGAAGGTATCATAGCCACATGTCTATGCTTATCTCTGGCATAGTATTAGGCCCAAGGATAGGGGCTGTCAGTTATCTAAGCTATTGCTTTGAATCTTGGCTCTGTACTTGCTTTGAGATATTTACTTCACTTCTAAGCTCAATTTCCTTATTGCTGTCGTAAGGGTTAAGTGAGCTAATGCAGAGGATGTTCTTCTAGTATTGGACTCATATTAAAGTAGATAATTCTTGTTGATCACCACTATTTGTTGCAACTGAGGCTCATATAGCAGCCACATGAGGATAACACTACTGAGCTCCAATGGGGAATGAAGAGCTCAAGCAGACAGACTGGCCCATTGCTGGACTGTATATACAAAAACTGCTAAAGACTAGGGAAAATTCTAGTCAATACGTACCTAGAATAAGGGTCCTCTATTTATTATTTAAATAATTATTTAAATATTTAAATAATTTAATGAGGGTCTAGTTGGAAAATTAATATGGACATTGATACAGCAAAAAAAAAAAAAAAAAAAAAACTCATTTATGGGTCTATGAAACCAGTTGACTACTTTCAATAGTGGAAGAAGGTGGGTAGAAAAACTAGAGCCAAAGTAAGCTTGGATCACCTTTCAACACAGAGCAATGTGGTGCCTGCCTTACCTGGCAGGAAAGGGTGCTTCCCCTTACCTCCATGTAGTTTGCCTCACACAGGATCTTTCTCATAAGAAGCAACATCAGTTCTGGCTGCATCAGTGGCAATATCAAGACACACAGTCACAGGGAAGTTGACATCGCTCTGGGGAGAAAGAATCCCAACCTTATCAGAGCTGCAGACTTATTTTCCGTGTGGACCTACAGTCAATGTTGGAAATTTTGACTGAAATAAATTTGATTAGCTTTCCACAATATCCTTTCATTGAATAGGATACTTTTCTCCCTCCCTTTCCCCACAAGAGTGGAAGCCAGTGAACATAAGCTGTGCATCACTGTATCCCCAGCACTTTAGATTCTAATCTCTCAATACATAATGGGCACAATGTGAATGTGCCTAACAAAGCAAACCTAACCATACTGCCCCAAGCCCATATATATAAGTACCCAACACCATCCTTTCTCTGGGTGCCCCCTTATGAATTCACACTTGGGTTCTCTGGGAGCAGCAGTCATTTTCTAGGCCTTAAAGATCAGATGGGGCTTTTGGGACTGCTGGAAGGGGTCTGAAGCCTGAACTTCTCAGAAAAATAAGTACAACTAAATAACTTAGTAATTCTTGTGTAGATACCAAATATTAGTGTCACTACAGTAAAACTAATTCTATTTAACCAAATAAAATCACCATCATCTACCATATAGCCCCATTTCTCTGTAAAATTGATGATGTGGACTCCCGCCCCCCCAAAACAAAGGTTTTTCATGCTTTGGGTGCACTTATTTTAAGCAATAAGTTACTATCAAAATGCAGTACAAGAGAACTCAAAGTCACTATTTATAAGTCATAAGATTTGACTTATTTTAAGTAAATCCCTTGGAAGGGGGTCCTACTTTAGCACTAAGAGTGGTGCTTTTGGCTCTGAGTTAGCTGATGACCTCTTTCTAAGAAAGGACTTGGGGGAAGCCAAGGGTAAGGTTGCTATCAATAACACAGGGTTGATTCAAAACAACAAGCCTAGGGTTCCATGGCAGACTATGCATCGACCAGGCAAGCATCTCTGGCTTCCTAACCACAAGGTATGGGACACTCACCTGAATCTGTGTGTAGCAGCTGAGGAGGGATGCCCAGAGCTCCACATTCCCCCAGTGGTCAGAGAAGATGGTATAGCCACACTGAGCAGCCAGGGCCTCATCTATCTTTCTTCCTGAGCCATAATGGTCTGTGAACAGAGCCCCAGATGGTTTCTTACCAAATGGTCTTGCCTTCCTCTGCTCCACGTGTTGCTCCAGCAGCCCCAATTTCACAGGTGGGAAAAATAGCCTAAAAGGATGCTTAAGAAACTTGCCTAGGGTCACACAACTGAGAACAGCTAGACCAGGAATCACATCCAGGTGACTGATCCCGGAGCCTGCACTCTTAACTCTTTTCTGTATTGTTGGTTGTTTTTAACAAAAGCTGAACTTTTTTGTCTGTCTTCTTCTTTTTCACTCTCCCACCCTACAAAGAGTATAAAACCAAAACCAAAACCAGCGCTGTCAAGTCGAATCCGACTCATAGCGACCCTACAGGACAGAGTAGAACTGCCCCATAGAGTTTCCAAGGAGCGCCTGGCGGATTCAAACTGCTGAACCTTGGGTTAGCAGCCATAGCACTTAACCACTACACCACCAGGGTTTCCACAAAGAGTACACATGAGGATAAAGAACATGTCTATCTCACTGGGTCCATCTAGCCTCCAGGAAGTGCCTACCACACTGTAGGTTTTGAATTGATGGCTACTGAAGGAATAAGTTACTACTATGTGTCAGGGACTGTGCTGGGCACTTGACAAATATAATTTCATCCCACCACCTCTGCGAAACACATGACATTGTCCCCAATTTATAGGGAAACTGAGGGTCGAGTAGGTTAAGTACTCATCAAGGTCATACAGCTAGTGAGGGGCTGAGATGGGATTAAACTCAAGGCAGCCTGTCCTGAAAGTCCGAGGTTCTCTCCGTAATGTTTTTGAAGTTTCTATAGGCTCCATAGCTATTTTTTGAAGCAATTGCTACTCAAGAACAGCTGTTTCTTATGGGTAATAGTCAAATATTTACCTACATCCATTCACCCAAGTGTGAAAAACACCAGTTATACCATGGCCAAAAGTCTAGGTATCAGTGAAATAATGCTCCCTACTTGGCAAATGGGGCAGTGTTGATACTAAGCAGGTCAGGAGGTACCCGGGTCCTTTGGAAACATGGCTGTCCTTGCAAAAGATGCAATCTTTTGACATGACTAAGGTGAGAGAATTGAGAGCAGTCAAGGCTGTAGTCCCAGAAAATGTGGTACTCACCAACTGCATAAAAGTCGAGGTACTTGCCTCTGACATGGCCGGCCTTGAGGGTCATTCGCATGAGGCTCCCCACACACTCTAGAGCCATGAAGTCTGTGTCTGCATGTGTGGAAGCAAAGGGAAGGGAGGCAATGAGCCCCTAAACATCACTGTCCCTGGCTCCTCCCTGCCCAAGTGGTCAAGAAAAACCTTATCACTTACCTGCAGTAGGGACCCCATGTCTCATGAAGGCCAAAGCTCCTAGAAGAATCAATCTGTGAAAAAGGACAGAAGGAGCAAACTCTGCAAAAGTTTCCTCAAGAATATCTTTCCCGCTCTTTGCTTCGATGATTGAGAGTTCACCAAACAGTTGCAGAGAAAGAGAGTGAGAAAGAGAGGAAGAGACGCACACACACCCTGGCCCCCACACCCTTAGGGCCTCTGGCCTGTACAGTTCTAGACCTATAGTGAAAGCCACATAGAAATGTTGACCTCACTGCAAGACTTGAAGCCATGGTACAGCAAGAAGCCCAGACCAGCCTCTGCTGCCTTTTATCTCTCCCAAAAGCTCTGCTTTCTGCTTGCCTGTCAGTGTAGAATTGGCCTCAATAGGGCTTCCAATCACCCACAGAATCTATTACAGCTGCCTTTCACCCCTTACCCAGCAATAACATACAGCCCTGTAAGGAGTCCTTGGACTTCCGTTGATTCTATTCTAGCCTTGCCATTACCAGCTTGTTCAAAATGTCCCACAAACACTCTAGGAAAGGTCCCAAAGTAGGGTTGCCAGACAAAATACAGGAGCCTTCAGATAAACAATGAATCTTTTTTTCTTTTTCTTTTTTTTTTTGGATAAGTATGTCTCAAATAGTGCATGGGACATACTCATAGTAAAAAAATTATTTGTGTGAAATTCAAATTTAACTGGGCATCTTGTATTTTAATTCACTAAATCTGGCAACCTGAACCCAAAGGTTTTGGTTTTGCTGATCAGAAAAGGAAAACTTAAGATGAGCAAGAATATATTTTTAAAAGCACTTTTGATTAGTTGTGCAAGTTAATTGGGTAAGATGTTTGCCCAAGGCTAGCAAAAACCAGCCAACAAGTAAGTAAACCTGAATATATTTGTGTACATTGAAAGCATCTCTCTACTTATTATCTTTTTTCTCTACTAGAATTAAAATTCTGGTCAAACATGTAAAATTAATCAAAATAACACTGAAAGCTGTCCCAACTATTGTTAGTTGATTACACTGTTTCCAAAGATGGGAGGAAGCTTCAGTTTGGCAAGTGTAATAACAGAGATAATAGGGCTTTGCGGTCATGAAAGTGTGTGTGTGATGTTTAACCGCGACACTCATTGGCTATGTGGCCTTGGGCAAGTTATTTAACTCGGAACCTGAGGATCTTTATCTGTAAAGTAGGGATTTCCTACGTCGTTGCAAGGTTTTTATGTAAAAAGCACCTGGATAACTCTGGTCACCCACTCAGGAAAGCATTGGCTCCTCCTTTCACCTCCAACTCTTACCTGGTAGAATAGGGATTCCTAAAAATTGGTATGTGTGTATGTGAGAGAGAGAGAGACAGAGAAAGAGGAACTGCTGAGTGTAAAACAAGTGATTGTTTCTCAGTATATCGGGGATTGAAATACCAATTTTGTGCTATCATTTTTCCACATTAAAAAAATGCCCAAGAGTGACAAAATTAAATGGCCTCGTACACTTAAGTGAACAAAGAAAGATACAGAGCTGCGTACTTACTGTACTCATGAACAGCGTACTTGAAGTAAATACAACAGAATGGTAACATGATGATTTCTGAGTGTAGGTTATGAAAATTCTATTTGGACACTGCGATCTTGGGCTAATGCAGTGGCGGGAGCTGACCACTGGGGGGAGCCTGTCACCCTCTGTTAGCTTTGAGAGGCGCATCGGAGAAGCTGGTGGTTCTTCTGAGTGGGCAGCTTCAGCGCTCAAGGCAGAGGGAGCTTTGGGCATCTGAGTCCCCTTTAGTCCTAGCCCTAGAAAGGCTCATCACTGAAATAAAACCTGCCCTAAACCCTCCTTTATAATATTAGCCAGCCACATTTAAGGAGGGTGGAGTGAGAAAGGCTGGGGCTGAGAATGATATTCTCAGGTCTAAAGGAGGACACTTTCTCCTTCCCTTAGCAGTGGGTTCAGTGGTGGGAGACCAGTGCTTCTTCATTGGGTTGAGCAAGACGATTCCTTTATCCCATGCAGATGACTAGGAACAAAAATGAAAGGACGAAGTACTATAGCAGAGGAAAGGTGTCTACAACATGCTTAGAAGCAGGGAGGGTCCAGGAGGGTCACATAGGAGACTGAAGAAAGTGAATCTGTCATCCCATTCCTTGATTGTATACCTGCCTAAGCAATGACCTGCTGCTCTGCCCCTGTGCCTACCTAAGCCAGTAAGAAGAGAATTGGGGAAAGATAGCAGAAGGAAAGGTGGCAGTGAAGTAGACTGTACTCTTACCCTTTGGCATGGTGAGAATGATGAATTTTCCATGGGCCTAGTACATACCACAGAAGACCCATAGCCATGCTGGTTCACACCCAAGCGAGCCGTCTTTTAGATACAGGGCCCCAGTAGCAAAAGGAAGTGGAAAATGAGGAGGGAAGAGCTATCAACTGGGACTGGCATCTCCCACGTTTGCAGAATGTGCAGAGGGGAGTTCCTTGTATGGTCCTCTGAGAGGTACGCACCCCCCATCCTACCAAGAAAAGAGCCAGCACTGGACATCTGCCATAAAGAGCATCAATGGCTAGTTGGTGGTGACCAGAGAAGCCATGACCACTAGCAGAGGATCACAGCAGTACCCAATCCAGTAAAAACAAAACCCCAGAATAACACACCCCCAAATACTCATCCTTTCTCTTTCCCTTCCCCCTGCCCAAAAGTACTGGAAGTGCTTGATCCTAGAGAAGGAGGGAAGGGTGGGGCATGGGTGTAAACTGAACAAGTTGCTCCTTTCCACTCCAAAGTGTTGGAAGGGGAGGAGCAGACCACAACTGTCTATAGATTTCAAGTCTCTAACCACAAGACCAACCAGCGTTGAAGGAAAGCAGAAGTTTTGAATTGGCTATAAGACTAAAGTTTTCAACCAAATTGGACTTTTAATAAGAAAAAGCTTCTGAGAGTGTCTTAGTCCCCTAGTGCTACTATTACAGAAATACCGCAAGTGGATGGCTTTAGCAAGCAAATGTTTATTCTCTCACAGTAAAGTAGGCTAGAAGTCCAAATTCAGGGCGCTGGCTCCAGGCGAAGGCTGTATCTCTCTGTCGACTCTGGGGGAAGGTCCTTGTCATCAATCTTCCTATGGTCGAGGAGCTTCTCTGCATGGGAACCTCAGGTCCAAAGGATGTGCTTTGCTCCCAGTGCAGCTTTCTTGGTGGTATGAGGTCCCCATGTCTCTCTGCTCACTTACCTCTTTTATGTCTCAAAAGGGATAGGCTTAAGACAGTGTCTAATCTTGTAGATCTCATCAATATACCTGCCACAAATCCATCTCATTACAGCATAAAAAAAAACCATAGTGATAGGGAAATTACATCAGATGACAAAATAGTAGACAATCATACAACAGTGGGAATCATGACCTAGCCAAATTGACAGATATTTTTGGGGGACACAATTCAATCCATGACAGAGAGTTTATAGAATTGGTACCTAGTATCCTTAAGGGCAACAAGGTGACAGGACATGGTTAAAACGAGTGATTGGAAAAAAACAGTTCTCTTCAGATTAATTCATGAGTTGAGACTGATCAACAAAGCCCTCTTGGCCTCAGTTTTCTCTTCTTTACTAAGTGAGCAATGCTAGTAAAATGCTTTTCCACCCCCTGAATAGTGCTGAAGAGAGGAAAGGCCTCTAAGGAGCCGGCGTAGAGCAGGAAAATGTAGCGACTGAGGAAGGCACAATTCCAACCCTTCTCATTTAATGCCCTCTTCCAGGGTCTAAGAACGCTTTTAGCCAAAACACTTGATTGGCATCTATCTGGGCTTTGTGGGATCAGAAGAGGTAGTTCTTCAGTTAACTAGAAAAGAAATAGGGTTGCAAATCACATGAGAAGTTTTCCACAGCCTTTGAGCAGGGCTCTGCAAACTTCTTCTTTAAAGCAGTTAACAAGTTGCCACCGGTTAATTCTGACTCCCGGTGACTCCTTGTGTGTCAGAGTAGAACTGTGCCCCATAGGGTTTTAACTGACTGATTTTTCGGAAGTAGCATGACAGGCCTTTCTTCTGAGGCACCCCTGGATGGCCTTGAATTTCCGACCTTTTGGCAAGTAGCCGGATGCATTAACTGTTAATACTACCCAGAACTCCTTTTTTTTAAAACCCAGATAGCAAATATTTTAGGCTTTGTGGGTTGATTTGAATGGGGCCTTCTACAACTGTACTGTGAAAGCAGACATAAATAATAATAATAATAAACAAATGGGTGTGACTGTGTTCCAATTACAGCTTTATTTATGGATGATTAAATTTGAATTTCACATAATTTTCCTGTGTCACAAATATTATTCTTTGATTTTTCAACCATTTAAAAATGTAAAAGCCATTCTTAGCTTGCGGCTTTTTGGGCTGTATTTTGCAGACTCTTGCCCTAGACAGTTCCCTTTAAAGGATTAATTGATCAATAAATACAGCTTTGGGTGTTCCCTGTGAAGAGTTTCTCTCAAAAACCACACAAATGTGAGAGCAGAAGGCAGAGAAGGTTATATCTCCCCACAGAATAACTTCGGCCCCCTGGGGCTCACAACATAAGCAGCCTACTGCAGGTTCCCTGACTAGGCATTTTGGCCCAGCTTTATTCCTCCTCTTCTCTCTCGATTGTGGAATCCACTGAAGACGGTGACTCTATAAAGCTCAGTGATGATTCATGCTAACTCCTGCAGACAGCGTGTGTGTGCTGAATCCGCAGAGGCGGCCTTATATGTGTGAGCGACAAAACCTCTTCTCGTCCAATCACCTCTTTACAGGGGAGCAAGCTGAAACCTCCAGAGGGAAGTGATTAACCCAAGACCACCATACAGCCAGGGGCAAGGCAAGGACAAGAGCGTAATTATGGATGTGATTGTTTTTGAGACATCTGTGGCTCAGCACCATACGAGGTGCTGTGGGAATGCAAATGGATTGATTTTCTGAGAACCTTCTATTCACGGGAGGCATAAACACAGAATAGTGTTATTTCTTACCATCACCACTCCCAACTGTGACACGGCGAACTCCCCCAGCTCACATCCTGGGCATATTGCATAGCTTCTGGTTACTTTCATTTGTTAAAATTAGTCCTGTCCGGTTCAAAACACCAAAGGCAGATGTGATCTAAAACGAATCTCTTTGCTCATCTCAGACTGTTCCCATGCTCAAAAGGTGTATTGGTTTCCTTGGGCTGCTATGACAAAGTACTACAAACTGGGAGCCTTATAAGGGCTGAAATACATTGTCTAACACTTCTGGAGCCTGAGAGTCTGAGATTAGGCTGTTGGACACGTTGATTCTTTCTGAGGCCTCCAAGAGGGAATCTGTCCCATGCCTCTCTCCTAGCTTCTGGTGACTCCAGGCATTCCTTGACTTGCAGCTGCAATCTCACATGACATCCTATGACGTCTTTCCTCTGTCTCTCTGTCTCTGTGTATCTTCGCTTTTCATAAGTATGACACTAGTCATACTGGATTAGGACTCAATCTACCCTAGTATGACATCACGTTAACCCAGTTGATAACATCTTCAAAGACTCTCTTTCTAAATAAAGCCATGTTCATAGGTATCAGGTGTTAGGATTCAACATATCTTTGTTGGGGAACACAATTCAATCCATAACTGAAGGCTTGGAGTCAGGCATGGAGCATGGTCTCCTTTTTCCTCCCTCCTCTTTCTCATTGTCCTCCTTCTCTCTATTCTAATCTCCAGCCCAGGAGTGTGTTGGAGCAGAGAATGGGCAACGGGAACACTGATACACTTGCAAATGTTTCACAGTTGGCTCTCTGGGGGAAAAAAAAAAATGCCCTGATATGTGGTGTTTGCAGATTTCTGTGGAATAAATTGTCCAGCCATGGCTGATTTCGAACTACCAGTGGGGTGTCACTGAATGCAGAGTTATGCAGCGATGAACAAAAGTGCACTTTCCCAAGCTGGTGTGAGTGGTGTGAGCACACCACTGAATGAGAGACAAACAACCTGACTGGGCAGAGTAACAATGTCTTCTCTCTGCTGATTGTTGCTTGCACATATAATGCCACCTCTGTGGATTCAAGACACACACGCTGTCTGCGGGAGCTGGCATGAATCATCACTGAGCTTCATAGAGTCACTGTCTTCAGTGAATTCCACTGCTGCTGTGGCTAACAGCAACAGGCTCTTGATGTTTTCTCTGGGCCCTCAAATGGCCTCCCACTTCTCATTCCCCTGATGTTGGAGCCTCAGTTCCTACCACCAGTGGTACAGTCCAGAGTCTCTATATATGAGCCCTGGTGGTGCAGTGGTTAAGCATTTGGCTGCTAAAAAAAAAAAAACAAAACATAATGGCAATGGGTTATTCATTACATCCAACCAACCAACCAACCCTGTTGTCATTGAGTCGATTCTGACTCATAGCAACCCTACAGGACAGAATAGAACTGCCCCATGGGGTTTCCAAGGAGTGGCTGGTGGATTTGGATTGCTGACCTTTTGGTTAGCAGCTGAGCTCTTAACCACTATGCCACCAGGGCTCCATGTAAATGTATACATAATTTTTTTAGTATAAATACATCCCATGCAATATTTATAGATTCTTATAAAATAATTGTTCTGTCAGAGAGCAATAATTTAAGGGATCATATTATTAAGGAAATAAATGACATTATATGTGAGTCTTAAAATTCATGTGTATCCTCCTGCACGGAGATGGAAAAAAAAAAAAAAGAAAAAAATTAGGATATGTATGCATTATTAGACACTAAATAAATAAGTTGAAAATGATTGACCCCAGGTTTAGAATAGCCTAGCCTGTTTGGTAGTGGGTCAGTAGTTTCTCAGGGTTAGACTTTAGATGTGACTCTTACTATATAAACCCATGGCTAAGGAAGAAAAGGAAGAAAGCAATTAATTTCTGTCAGTATATGATGCTGCTGCTGACCCTGATTTTCAGTTTGGTCTTCCCCAGAGCACCAATCCTTTGCTAGCTGAGAGCATGCTTGGGAATACGAGCTGTTTTGTGGTGCTTGTATATTTGATTTTATATAGAAAGAGTTGGAGGGCTGTTAGAAACGACTCTCTAAGTGCTGCCTGCCCAAAGGAGACAAGGCTGGCACTTCTCTGACAAGTGCAAATTCTCCAGCATCTCTGAGAAATATGTGGCAGACAGTTTTCCAACAGGGAGGAAGCTCTAATCTGGAGATGGTTTCTTCTCGCATCAAGTGGTCTGGGATTACCAGCCTAGAGAGAGAACTAACTAAATTGGAAGGGGTGTTCAGGGAATCGTTGAATAGAATAAGCAAGCAAGACGGGTTTCTCAGAAGCAAATGGACTGTTCAGGGTGACTGCAGGAGCAGAGAGGGATGGAGGGAAACATGACCCTCTGGACCTGCTCAGGAGAGATGAACTGAGGCTTGTGAGCAGGTGGTCTGAACGCTAGTAGAATAAGGAGTCAGGGTTCTATATTGACCTATGCTGACCTTCACAAGCCTTTCATATTATATAATGTCACCTGCTTCATTATATAATTTCATATTATATATATATATATTTTTAATGGTACTTGAGGGATGGTGTTCCATTAGGAGAAAGATGAGGAATACAATTTGTGGTATTTGCAAGTCAGAACTCATCTAAAGGAAAGGTCCAGTACCCCATTAACAATGTGGAACATTTAGTAACAAAGTACAAAAACAACAAAGTAGGTTATTATTTATGTCCTATAGGGTTGCTATGAGTCGAAATCGACTTGACGGCAGTGGCAGTGGGTTACCAAGGCTAAGTTGGACAAGGATGTGTGAGGCAGCCTTGGTGTCTTAGGTTCCTAGTGATGCTTTAACAGAAATACCACAAGTAGGTGGCTTTAAAGTAGAGAAATGTATTTTCTCACAGTTTAGGAAACTAAAAGTCTGAATTCAGGACATTGGCTCTGGAGGAAGGCTCTCTCTCTGTTGACTCTGCAGGAAGTTTCTCTTTCTTCCAGCAATTTTCGGTTCCTTGGCCATCTTTGCATGACATGTGTCTTCCCCCATTTCTGCTGTGTCTATGCTGCTCCTTGTATCTCAGAAGTGATTAGGTTTAGGACATCTCCTCCAATGTTATGGCCTTGTTAACATAACAAAAACCCTATTTCCAAGTGGGATTGGATCCAACTCATGGTTACTTTATGTGGTGCAGAGTAGAGCTGTACTCCATAGGGTTTTCAAGGCTGTGACCTTTCAAGTTAATTTTCCTCCTGTTGTGGACTTTGGCTTAGGAGACTCCATGTGTTACAAAGTAGAACTCCTCCACAGGGTTTCCTCAGCTCTAATTTTTATGGAAGTAGATAGCCAGACCTGTTTCTTCCATGGTGCTGCTGGGTGGGTTTGAACTGCCAACCTTTCAGCTAGTAGTTGAACACTTAAACTTTTATGCTGCCCAACAACTCCTCCATAGGTGTAGGGGTTAGGGTTCTAACAGATTTTTGGGAGACACAACTTAATCCATAACACTTGGGTCCCGCTCTAGTAAACGTTAATTTTAGCATTTATCATCAATCATCTTTGAGGCACAGAGGTGTATGTCTTTTGTACTGTCAGTCCTTCCCTCCAACCATTGACATCACTTCCCATGTGAAACCATGGGCCATCTGTAATGATGAAAAAGCAGGTCTCCTGAAGAGGGTGGCAAGGCTGACAGCCTGGAAATACCAGCAAGGCAGGAGGTGACACCCACAGGAGCTGTAAATTACATTACTCAATCCTACCCAAAATAGGGAAGAAATAAAGCTTGGCAAAAAGCTCATTTAGAAGATTCAGAGATGCAGATAGTAATGGAGGGAAAGAAACAGGCCTTTCTGGGGGTGAAGGAAATTGAGTTCTTGGCTACAAGTAATTGCAAATTACTCTGATGAATTTAATTAAATAGTAATTTCCTAGGAGCTCATGGAGTTTATGAGAGTCTGAAAGATCAGGCTTGGAAATGGGAGAGAATAAAGGGCGCTCTGGATGGTCAGGAACCAAGAGCAGAAGCATAGCAACCATGTGAAAGCCGCTGTTGTAACCACTCTCACAAACGTTCTGACAAACCATGTCCACCGTTTTCCCTGTGCTTGTACCACCTGCTTACTGTACAAAATCTTGACAGAATGGTTGACTGGCCAAGCACAGATCTCCATTCCTGTGAGGTAAAATTGCTTCTTTTCCTGCAGAAAGTGCGTCCTCAAAGACCCACCCAACTCTTGCTCTGACCAACCTCATAAATTCAATGAATACGGAAAGTAATTACTACCCTTACATAAAACCTGGACTTGCAAAGGACTAAATACTTAAAGAAAAAGAAGAAGAAAAAACAAGCAAACAAAACAAAACCACCTACTGACAAAAAGGGCAGAGAAGAAAACTTGTCTATCTTATTGTGGATTCTGGGTTAAAAAAAAAAAAAATCTACTCTCACAATCAAAACTGCCAAGCCAAGAAATTAACCTAAGAATAGTCTCTGAATAGTAACACATGAGAGAAAGATAAAATTCTTTTTGGTAGAACATGCCCAGAAACCAAGCCTTTCAGATCCATGTGTGTGGGGACAAAGCTTATTGTGTGGGTTGAGGTGCTCACACCATGAGCATGAGGTTCCCTTATGTTGCTGGAAGGAGCAGAATGGGAAGGCAAGAGGGTGGGCTTGCAAATGCTAGTGATTGATATCTGAATCTATGGGTTGCTCTACAAACCAGCTTTTGCTAATTATAGCCAATATCTGTAGCTTATACTGGATCAAGTCAACTGGCCTACTCTCCGTTTGATAAAAATTTTCTATTTCTGTGAACTTTTCAAGTGTAGGAGCCAGATTGGTTAATATGTAATGAGATATTTAAAAAAACCAATCCGTGCTTTCCCTCTTACCTTTTTGGACATAAACCTGTTGCTGTTGAGTGGATTCTGACGTAGCAACCCTGTTGGGCACGGTAAAACTGCCCCATAGGGTTTCCAAGGAGCTGCTGGTGGATCCAAGGAGCTTTTGGTTAGCAGCTGAGCTCTTAGCCACTGTACCACCAGGGCTCCTTTGGACACAATTTTCCCCCTCTTCAGGGGCATCTCATTGTTTCAGGGAGGATTAAGATTGTTATCAACCTTCCTAAATTCCTTGCTAACCAGCCTATTCTGACTCAGCAACCCTGTAGGACACAGTAGGCTTTCCAAGGCTATAATCTTCATGGAAGCAGACTGCCACATCTTTTGGCTGGTGGGTTAGAACCACGAGCCTTTTGCTTAGCACTGAGTGCTTTAGCCACTGCGCCACCAGGGCTCCTTAGGATTGTTATTACAGGAATGCAAAGAGAAAGAAACTCAGAAGAAAAGCTACATTAATGGAAACAGAACAACCAGAACAGAAATAATGAGAATGCTGAAATACTGAGAAAATGTAACCAATATCACTGAACAATATGTATAGAAACTATTAAATGAGAACCTAATTGCCTGTGTAAATGCTCACCAAAAACACAATAAATAATAAAAAAAAAAAAGAAAGAAACAAACGTCAGCGTTTCACTTTTGACTTGCGAAATTGGCTCTCTGTTGAAGTCTGTAACAATGACCTTGTGAGAAAAGGATTATTGAACCGCTAGTTTAGGGCCAAGGTTCTGACATGAAAAAGGACAGATAGAAAAGAGAATAGATGGAGAATCAGTTTTCCCATACAGAGTTTATAAAAGCTTGCTATGAGATGGTGGGAAGACATTTGGGGTTCAGACCTGAGAGAGTTGGAGTCCCTAAGAAGGGGAGGAGTATGGAAATCCCAGGCCAGTTTGGGCGGATCCCAGAGCAAAGGATACCGGTATTCGTTTTTGCAAACCACACAGAGAAATCCAGCATGGCATTAGAGCCAAAAAGTAGCCGCAGCTGTTAAAAAAAATCAAAACCCAAAGACATAGAAACATAAGGCTTATTCTGAGCAATTACTCTGTATGCATATAGGAAGATCGTTCTGATTCCAAAAAAGCAAATGGAGTGAAGTAGATAGTTACAATGAAGCTTATAAAGAGAAGAGGAGGGAGAAGAATAGAAGGTCAACCATTGACTAATCTTAACATGATTGATTGAACCCTGCCCTCATCCTTTTCTGAGATACACCGATATCAGATTATTAGGTGGTTTTTGGCCTGGCAGTTAAAAATTTGGTTTTGTGGGTAAAAAAAAACCCTACAATCAAAGATGTCTGTTATTCATTTTTCTCTTTGACACAGCTGACCAAGCTGTCTGAGAGTTCCCATATGCAGGCTTCCAGGGTACCTGCTACTCCATGCAGGTGACCGTACCATAGAAGTGCCGTAGTAAGTGGGGTGATGACTCCATGAGGGAACAGAAAGTGTTCAACATGCTTGTCATTGTGAGGCATTTACTTGCAGACTATACCCTGGGGTGGCTTACATATAACGAGAACTTGGCTCAGTCAGACTAATTACAACCTAGTACTTTGCAGTAAGAATGGAAGGGTGTATCTGGGAGTTTATTGGATATTTATGTTGATGCTCATTATCCAACCAGGAGTTTGTTTTGTATATGAGAAATTTTTCTTTATGTACAGAAAAGGAGCAGGGGGTACTAAGGGACAGGAAGGAAAGGGGAAGATAACTCACATTTCTTATTCCACATTGTGCTTGGTGGGGTAACAAGGCCTCAAGACAAACTTGTGAGATAGTATTATTATTATTATCCCTATTTTATAGTGGTTAAATTGTAGCTTTGTTTAGTATACCTGATGCATATTTGACCTTCAAATGTTGGTTAAATGAACTAATGAATGAAGGTTGAGTCACATAGACAAGGTCACACAGTCAGTGAGTGGTAAAACCTGGAATAACTCTGTAACCTACATATTTCCACTATGCTATGTATCCCGTGAAGGACATTCTGGGGTTGTTATGAGTTACCTCTTTGTTATTTTTTAAAACCCTCTTTCTCCAAAGTCTTCCATCTCGTTTGTCGTTATGTTGACCCTCCTATGTACTTGGGTGTAAGCATCCTTCCCCAAAACAGGAGTAAATGGGAGAAGCCTCAGAGAGAATTCAAGGTGGACAAGATGGAAGCTGAGGGGCCACACATCCTGTGGCCTCTATCTTTTCAGTAAGTAGGTAGCCAGGTTGTCTGCTGAGGATGAGAGGAGGGGAGTAGGCTGGGATAGTGACCATCCAGGGCTTATAGAGTGGAGAATATGTGGACAGGATTCTGTAGAAAATATTGACTACACTAGGGTTGACTAAAAGTTTCACTGAGCAGCAGAGGCCATCTCTAAATAGTTTGTGGGAGGAGTCAATCAACTCACAGGTTTCTGAGATTATTCTCAATTTGTGGATGAGAAAACTGAGAACTTCCCACATTTCTACAGGTACTAAATGGCATTTTCAATTTATATTTATCCAAATACATTTATCTGTAATTATCCAGAAATTTTAATGGAGTTGGCTTTCAGTATTTATTTCTCAATTGATTATTTTACAGACTACACACTTCTTGAAAGCAGGGACTAGACCTTCTTTGTCTTTGCATTTTCCAAAGTCAAAGCACAATATGCAGTCTGTGCAGGCTCTCAGGGGACTGGGATCTGAGCCAGAGGGCAAGATCTAGGAGAATCAAAACTTCCAAGCAGTGATTGAATCAATTGATAAGTTCCTTTAGAAGGGCAGCCCTGGAAGGAGAAGGATAGAGGTTTAGATAGGAGCTTAATTTACACTCTCATGTACCTAGCCCTCATGAAGATGAGGCATCTTGACGTCCAAATTGCCTCTGGCTCATCAGGATTCTCCTTTTGACCCTGGAACCTGGTGGTGTGTAGGGGGTTATTTTCCTTTACCTGCTTTTCTGTGAGTTCATTTCCATGGTCAGGGATGACACCAAGTTTTTTTTTTTACTTGCTCTTTATGACTCAGCATCTCACTTCCAGACTGGTATGCAAGGTTATTGAAAATAATAACTCATACCTTAGTATTCTGGTGCAAGGACACTAGGTATCGTCATCTCCATTATCGGGGGAGGAACTGAGATGCAGGGATGGTCAAGGTGACACAGCTAGTATGAGGCCGAATTTGACACCAAAAGGCTTTTTCTTTCCTTTTTTTGCTTTGGTGAAAAACAAAGCCTCAGGAACTGATAGAATACCAATTGAAATGTTTCAACAAACTGATGCCGCTCTAGAAGTGCTCACTTTTCTACACCAAGAAATTTGGAAGACAGCTACCTGGCCAACCAACTGGAAGAGATCCATATTTATGCCTATTCCCAAGAAAGATGATCCAACCGAATGTGGAAATTATCGAATAACATCACTAATATCACACACAAGTAAAATTTTGCTGAAGATCATTCAAGTGATTTTAACAGTACATCAACAGAGAACTGCCAGAAATTCAAGTTAGATTCTGAAGAGAACATGGAACCAGGGATATCATTGCTGATGTCAGATGGACCCTGGCTGAAAGCAGAGAATACCAGAAAGATGCTTGCCTATGTATTATTGACTATGCAAAGGCATTCAACTGTGTGGATCATAACAAATTATGGACAACATTGCGAAGAATGGGAATTCCACAACCCTTAATTGTGCTCCTGAGGAACCTGTACATAGATCAAGTGGCAGTCATTCAAACAGAACCAGGGGATACTGAGTGGTTTAAAGCCAGGAAAGGTGTGTCTCAGGGTTGTATCCTTTCACCATACTTATTCAATCTGTATGCTGAGCAAATAATCCAAGAAGCTGGACTACATGAAGAAGAACGGGCATCAGGATTGGTAGAAGTCTCATTAACACCTTGCGTTATACAGATGACACAAACTTACTTGTTCAAAGTGGATTTGAAGCACTTACTGATGAAGATCAAAGACCACAGCCTGCAGTATGGATTGCACCTCAACATAAAGAAAACACAAATCCTCACAACTGGACGAATAAGCAACATCATGATAAATGGAGAAAAGATAGAAGTTGTCAAGGGTTTCATTGTACTTGGATCCACAATCAACACCCATGGAAGCAGCAGTTAAGAAATCAACAGACACATTGCATTGGGTAAATCTGAAGCAAAAGACCTCTTTGAAGTGTTGAAAAGCAAAGATGTCACCTTGAAGACTCAGGTGCGCCTGACCCAAGCCATCGTACTTTCAATCTCCTCATATGCATAAAGAAGACTGAAGAAGAATTGATGCCTTTGAATTGTGGTATTGGTGAAGAATATTGAATACACCATGGAAAGCCAAAAGAATGAACAAATTTGTCTTGGAAGAAGTACAACCAGAATGCTCCTCAGAAGCAAAAATGGTGCGACTACGACTCACGTACTTTGGACACGTTATCAGGAGGGATCAGTCCCTGGAGAAGGTCATCGTGCTTTGTAAAGTAGAAGGTCAGCGAAGAAGAGGAAGACCCTCAATGAGATGGATTGACACAGTGGCTGCAACAATGGGCTCAAGCATAACAATGATTGTGAGGATGGCGCAGGATTGGGCAGTGTTTTGTTTTGTCGTACCCAGGGTCACTATGAGTAGGAATCAACTCGGCAGCCCTTAACAACAACAACAGCTCTGTGAAGTCCCTGAGTGGCACAAATGGTTAAGCACTTGACTGCTAACCATAAGGTTGGTGGTTTGAGTTTACCCAGAGGCACTTCCTAAAAAGACCTAGCGATCTGCTTTGAAAACTTAGCCATTGAAAACCCTACGGAGCACAGTTCTACCCGGACACATATGGGGTCTCCATGAGCTGGAATCAACGGCAACTGGTTTGGTTTTTGGTATATTGCTGTATATCACGGCATTATTTTATTTCAATCCCACTCCCATCCTGTTGCTTATTGGTCCAGTTGCGAGGATTTTTGTTTTCTTTATGTTGAGGTGTAATCCATACGGAAGGCTGTGGTCTTTGATCTTCATCAGTAAGTTCTTCAGGTCCTCTTCACCTTGAGCAAGCAAGGGTGTGCCATCTGCATGTTGCAGGTTGTTAATAAGTCTTCCTCCAATCCTGATGTTGTGCTCTTCTTTATATATTCCAGCTTCTTGGATTATTTGTTCAGCATACAGATTGAATAGGTATGGTGAAAGGATGCAACCCTGACACACACTTTTCCTGACTTTAAACCAAGGAGTAAACCCTTGTTCTGTTTGAACAACTGCCTCTTGGTCCACATGCAGGTTCCTCATGAGCACAATTATGTGTTCTGTAATTCCTATTCTTTGCAATGTTATTCATAATTTGTTATGTTCCACACAGTCGAATGCCTTTTCATAGTCAATAAAACAGAGGTAAACATATTTTTTTTTTTTAAACATCTTTCTGGTATTCTCTGCTTTCAGCCAAGATCCATCTGCCATTGGCAATGATATCCCTCATTCCATGTCCTCTTCTGAATCTGGCTTGTATTCCCTGTTGATGTACTATTACAATCACTTTTGAATGATCTGTAGCAAAATTTTATTGGACTGTGATATCGATGACATCGTTTGATAATTTCTGCATCCTGTTGGATCACTTTCTTTAGAATGGGCACAAATATGGATATCTTCCAGTCATTTGGCCAGGTGGCTGTCTTCCAAATTTCTTGGCATAGGTAAGTGAGCACTTCCAGTGCTGCATCCATTTGCTGAAACATCTCAATTGGTATTCCATCGATTCCTGGAGGCTTGTTTTTCTCCAATGCCTTCAGTGCAGCTTGGAATTCTTCCTTCAGTATTATCGGTACCTGATCATATGCTACCTCCTGAAATGGTTGAATGTTGACCAATTATTTTTGGTAAACTGACTTTGTATATTCCTTCCATTTTCTTTTGATGCTTTCTGGGTGGTTAATATTTTCCTCATAGAATCCTTCAATATTGCAACTTAAGGCTTGAATTTTTTCTTCAGTTCTTTCATCTTGAGAAATGCTGAGCATGTTCTTCCATTTTGGTTCTCTAACTCCAGGTCTTTGCACATTTCATTATAATACTTTGCCTTCTCGAGCAGCCCTTTGAAATCTTCTGTTCAGTTC
Source organism: Elephas maximus indicus (assembly GCF_024166365.1). NCBI lineage: Eukaryota > Metazoa > Chordata > Mammalia > Proboscidea > Elephantidae > Elephas > Elephas maximus. The sequence continues at coordinate 33,703,644 of NC_064830.1, forward strand.
TTTTTCTTCATCATTTTTTTCTATTTGCTTTATCTTCTCTGTGTTCAAGAGCAAGTTTCAGAATCTCTTCTGATATTCATTTTGACTTTTTCTTTCTTGTCTTTTTAATGATCTTTTGCTTTCTTCAGGAGCCCTGGTGGTGCAGTGGTTAAGTGATAACAGCGGCTAACCAAAGTGTTGACAGTTTGAATTCACTAGCCACTCATTGGAAACCCTAAAGGGCGGTTCTACTCTGTCCTGTAGGGTCACTATGGGTTGAAATCAACTTGATGGCAACAGGTTTGGTTTTTTTTTTTTTTGGTTGCTTTCATCATGTATGGTGTCCTTGATGTCATTCCACAACTTGTCTGGTCTTCGGTCATTAGTGTTCAGTGCATTAAATCTATTCTTGAGATGGTCTCTAAATTCAGATGGTATATACTCAAGGTCATATTTTGGCTCACATGGACTTGTTCTAATTTTCTTCATCTTCAACTTGCATAGACCTATTCTACAGTCAGCCCCTGGCCTTTTTCTGACTGGTATATTGAGCTTTTCCATTGTCTCTTTTCACAGATGTAGTCAATTTGATTTCTGTGTATTCCATCTGGTGAGGTCCATGTGTATAGTCGCCACTTACATTGTTGAAAAAGGTATTTTCAAATGAAAAATGTGTTGGTCTTGTAAAATTCTATCCTGTGATCTCCAGTGTCATTTGTATCACCAGGCCATATTTTCCAACTTTTGCAGTCCAATCACCATTAATTATCAATGCATCTTGATTGCATGTTTGATTCATTTCAGACTGCAGAAGTTGAAAAAAATCTTCAGTTTCTTCATCTTTGGCATTAGCGGTTGTGTGTAAATTTGAATAATAGTTGTATTAACCAGTCTTCCTTGTAGGTGTATGGATATTATCCTATCATTGACAGTGCTGTACTTCAGGATAGATCTCGAAATGTTCTTTTTGATGATGAATGCGACACCATTCCTATTCAATTTTTCATTCCTAGCATAGTAGACTATATGATTGTCTGACTCGAAATGGCAAATACCAATTCATTTCAGCTCACTAATGCATAGGATATCAATGTTCATGCATTCCATTTCATTTTTGATGACTTTCAATTTTCCTAGATTCATACTTCATACATTCCACATTCTGATTAGCAATGGGTGTTTGCAGCTGTTTCTTTTCATTTTGAGTCCTGCCATATCAGCAAATGAAGGTCCCCAAAGCTTGCCTCCATCCATGTCAATAAGGTCTACTCTACTTTGAGGGAACAACTCTTCCCCTGGTGTATTTTGAGTCCCTTCCAACCTGAGGGGTTATCATCCTGCACTATATCAGAAAATGTTCCACTACTATTTATAAGATTCTCACTGGCTGATTTGTTTCAGAATTAGACCACCAGGTCCTTCTTCCTAGTCTGTCTTAATCTGGAAGCTCAGCTGAAACTTGTCCACCATAGGTGACCCTGTTGGTATTTGAAATACCCATGACAAATTTTCCAGTGTCACAGCAACACACAGCCAGCACAGTATGACAAACTGACAGGCATGTCACAACTGGACCAATAAGCAACATCATAATAAATGGAGAAAATATTGCAGTTTTTAAGGATTTTATTTTACCTGGATACACAATCAACACCACGGAAGCGGCAGTCAAGAAATCAGAAGATATATTGCATTGGGCAAATCTCTTCAAAAGACCTCTTTAAAGTGTTAAAAAGCAAAGAGGTCACTTTAAGGACTAAGATGCACCTGACCCAAACCATGGTGCTTTCGATTGCCTCAAATATATGGGAAAGCTGGACAATGAATAAAGAAGACCAAAGAAGCATTGATACCTTTGATTTATGGTGTTGGTGAAGAATATTGAATATACCATGGATTGCCAAAAGAACAAACAAATCTGTCTTGGAATAAGTACAACCAGAATGTTCCTTAGAAGCAAGCACAGGGAGACTTCACCTCATGTACTTTGGACATGTTATCAGGAGGGACCAGATCCTAGAGAAGGTCATCATGCTTTGTAAAGTATAGGGTCAGTGAAAAAGAGGAAGACCCTCAATGGTTTGACATAGTGACAGCAACTGTGGGCTCAAGTATAACAGCATTGTGAAGATGGCTCAAGATGGGGCAGTGTGTCGTTCTGTTGTACATAGTGTTGCTATAAGTCAGAATGGACTCGATGGCACCTAGCAACAAAAACTTGCCCTGTGGGGAAACATCTTACAAATGAGAAGCCTGAGGGTCAGAAACAAAGGTGATACGCCCAAAGTCACATGACAAGAGAGGGACAGAGCTAAGTTAGAACTCAGTAGGTTGAGTGTAGTGCACTTCCCCTCCTGGGACAGCTGCCTCTGCTGTTGGCCACGATGTCAGAAAAGTGTTCACAGCCTGCTGGCTCCCAGATCTCTGGGCAGGATTGGGCAGAACATGACCTTGGCAATGCAGATCAGAATGTCAACAAGTTTTCTGTTGTTGTTGTTAGGTGCTGTCGAGTCGGTTCCGACTTATAGCAACCCTATGCACAACAGAATGAAACACTGCCTGGTCTTGAGCCATCCTTATACTCGTTGTTATCCTTGAGCTCATTGCTGTAGCCACTGTGTCAATCCACCTTCTTGAGGGTCTTCCTCTTTTCCGCTGACCCTGTACTCTGCCAAGCATGATGGCCTTCTCCAGAGACTGATCCCTCCTGACAACATGTCCAAAATACGTAAGATGCAGTCTCGCCATCCTTGCTTCTAAGGAGCATTCTGGTTGTACTTCTTCCAAGACAGATTTGTTTGTTCTTTTGGCAGTCCATGGTATATTCAATATTCTTCGCCAACACCACAATTCAAAAGTGTCAACTCTTCTTCGGTCTTCCTTATTCATTGTCCAGCTTTCACATGCATATGAGGTGGTTGAAAATACCATGGCTTCCGTCAGGCGCACCTTAGTCTTCAAGGTGACGTCTTTGCTCTTCAACACTTTAAAGAAGTCCTTTGCAGCAGATTTAGCCAATGCAATGCATCTTTTTGATTTCTTGACTGCTGCTTCCATGGCTGTTGTTTGTGGATCCAAGTAAAATGAAATCCTTGACAACTTCAATCTTTTCTCCATTTATCATGATGTTGCTCATTGGTCCAGTTGTGAGGATTTGTGTTTCATGTTGAGGTGCAATCCATACTGAAGGCTGTGGTCTTTGATTTCCATTAGTAAATGCTTCAAGTCCTCTTCACTTTCAGCAAGCAAGGTTGTGTCATCTGCATAATGCAGGTTGTTGATGAGTCTTCCTCCAATCCTGATGTCCTGTTCTTCTTCATATAGCCCAGCTTTTCGTATTATTTGCCCAGCATACAGATTGAATAGGTATGGTGAAAGAATACAACCCTGATGCACACCTTTCCTGATTTTAAACCAATCAGTATCCCCTTGTTCTGTCTGAACAACTGCCTCTTGATCTATGTAAAGGTTTCTCATGAGTGTTGTGGAATTCCCATTCTTCGTAATGTTATCCCCCATGTGTCTGTCAGTTTGTCGTACTGTGGGGGCTTGTGTGTTGCTGTGATGCTGGAAGCTATGCCACCTGTATTCAGATACCAGCAGGGTCACCCATGGAGGACATGTTTCAGCTGAGCTTCCAGACTAAGACAGACTAGGAAGAAGGACCCGGCAGTCTACTTCTGAAAAGCATTAGCTGGTGAAAACCTTATGAATAGTAGCAGAACATTGTCTGATACAGTGCTGGAAGATGAGCCCCCCAGGTTGGAAGGCACTCAGAAGATGACTGTGGAAGAGCTGCCTCCTCAAAGTAGAGTTGACCTTAATGACGTGGATGGAGTAAAGCTTTCGGGACCTTCATTCCCTGATGTGGCACAACTGAAAATGAGAAGAAACAGCTGTAAACATCCATTAATAATCAGAACCTGGAATGTAAGAAGTATGAATCCAGGTTTTCTGTAGCTCTGAGAATTTCTAAAAGAGAGGGCAGGAGATAGAACTCTTTAGATAATGTTTTTTGTTTTCCTTTTGGTTGCTCTGTGGAGTCATACAGTCTGGGACAATCAAATTAAGTTTATGCATATCCAGAATCCAGAAGTGACATTCAAAACATTTAACAACTGCTTGAAGACTGCCAGTTCAAGTTGGACCAGGCATTAAACCTTTAATTGCTGGATGGTAGAAAGTTCTAGAGGGTCCTGGGGAAGGAGCTGTGGGAACGGGAAGGATAATCAGGGAGTTTGGCTGTTTACCAACCAGATTAGGAATATTTCAATATTTCCTCATCAGCCCCATCCATATACTTTGTCTTGCTATTCAGCTCCTGGGTATACATATCCACCCCTCAAATTTTCACCCAGGTCACCAGGTAACACACGCAAGTATATTCATCCCAGTGTTGTCTGTGGTGGGGAAGAATTCAGGGCGTTGTGGTCCTCTATACCTGGGGAGTGGATGGGCAAAATGAGGATGCTGCACCAGTAATCCAGAGTAACAGACCAGATGCACACACAGAAAGAAAAACATGCGCTGTGTTGAATGAATTATACAAGAAAATTGAGATAAAGGACAAATTACCATTTACATACATTAAAATTGTATGCATTCAAAAGAACCATACACATTTTACAAAGACATATGGAAAAAAGAGGCTATTAATAAGCACATTAGAATGGCTGCTTAAGGATGGTGGGATGGCAGTGGAAGTGAGGAATGAGCAGTAAGAAATAAACACAACACCAACAATAACTATAAAAAAAGTATATGGTTACATATGTAAGAGTACAGGCATGTATGCCTACAGGTAGGTACATATGTGTGCATAGACAATTACCCGTATATATGTGTACATATAGATTTGTGCATGCACACATATATATTCACAGAGGACACAGTTACAGACACTTCTCAGATATAACTAGGCACCTTGTAATAATGGTTTTCTGGGCTTGAAGGCTTAGGACCTTAGTCTTATGGAACAACTTATTCAACTGGCATCACGAAGCTCATGTTCTACATCCTAGTGAGATGAGTAGCATGTGGGGTCTTAAAAGTTTGCTAGCAGCCATCTAAGATACAACTACTGGTCTCTACTCATTAGGAACAAAAGACAAAGAAGGATATCAAAGTCTCAGAGAAGAAACTAGTCTACAGAGCTAAGAGCCTATACAAGCCATGGCCTCATTTACTGGATGCTGCCTGGCTACCACTATTGACAGTTCTGATCAGGGCCCCAATAGACGGGCCCTGAAGGAACAGGAGAAAAACACCAAGTAGAACTCAAATTAAAAATTCCAGACTTACTGGACCAGTTGAGACTAGAGGACTCCCTGAGACTATCATCCTAAAATAGTCTTTAAACCTTGAACTGAAATTATCCCCTGAGGTCATCTTTTAGTGAAATAACAGATTGATACACAAAATAAAGGATATCATTTGTGGGTATGATGGTGTGTTTAAAAAACCATCTATACAAGACCAAAGGGTTAACGATTACTCTAAAGCAAAGATGAGAAGATAAGGGGGACATGGAAACTAGAGTACTGGAAACAGAACAACCAGGGTGCAATTAAAGAGAATGTTGACACATTGTGAGAAGTGTAATTAATGTTGCTGAACAATTTGTGCAGAAATTGTCCAGTGGAAACCAAATTTGGTGTGTTTCATCAAAAGCACAATAAAATATTACTTAAAAAAAGAGATATAGAAGAAGAAACTATTGAGCAGAAGAGGCCTTGTACGAGTTGATGAAGATAATACACCATATTATTTTCCATATTATTGGAGGAGTATGATTACCCACTGCTGTGGAGTCGATTCCGACTCATAGTGACCCTATAAGCAGAGTAGAACTGCTTCATAGAGTTTCCAAGGAGCAATTGGTGGATTTGAACTGCGGACACGCTTAACCACTGTGAGTAGGAATCGACTCAACGGCAACAGGTTTGGTTTTTCTGGTTTATGATTAATTAAACCCTCTGCATGCGAGCAAAGGAAAAAAAAAAAGGAAACAAAGCAAGATGGATAAGTCAGTACAGCTGACTGGCTCTCATAAGTAATTCTAGCTGCATTTAAAGAGGAAGCGTGGGATGCGTTGGAGACAGAGTAACCTGCCAGTTACTGCCAGCAGATAGCAGGGCACTTACTGCCCACCTTGCTCTTCCAGAAAGATCTTTTGGTTCCTTCTCACTGTCATATCTTGATGAAGTGAAATCTCATTATTCAGGTGAAAAAGTTGTGATTTTTCAAGGGAAACTTTCATAGAAAAGGAAAATTACAAAATATGTGGAGCAGAAAGACACTCAGAGAAATTGTGTTTACAGAGGGTTTTTTTTTTTTTTTTAATCCTAAGAAAATAGCATTCTAGTCACTGAGCTGCTGCTGACCCTGTGTCTGGACTGCTGGTCTTGGGCTCCCTTCTTTACCCCAAACAAGCTTCTCTGCCCTGACCTCACACTCTGTACCCACCTGAGGAGTGTGCTCGTGGCAGAAGTTACCTACAGGCACTTTAAGGAGATGGCCAGTTCCAGAGGAATGCCCCTTTCTTTCAGAGATATGACCAAAGGTTCTACCCCTACAGATATAACCAAATGATGCCATGTGTAGCCCTCCTATGTATGATATTTGCATTTTGACATGGGCCTTCTGGAGACACCTGAGAGGACTTTAAGGTCTGTGTTGTTGGATATGGGGTAGGGATGTCATTTGAACAATTTTAGAATCCTTCACATCACAATGATGGCCATTTTTATTTCCTTCCCTCCCCCAACCATGGGGTCACACTAGACCTATTGTTCTTTATGTCATCACAGAGCAGGGCAGTGAGTTTCCTGGTTCTTGGAGACAAGGCTAAGGGAAGGCGCCATCCCAAAGCTATTGAATGGATTCTGGCAGCACAGGGCATTTTCAGAATGTGGAACCTAAAGGCAAGGATGAGTGTGACATCTTCTTCCCTGTACTTCAGCAGATGGGTACTCTATTGCTTCATATGAAGTTCATCTGTGAGCAACAGAGAATCCAAATAGCAATGACTTAAGAGTATTGTCTTCTCATGTAAATACAGGCAGTCCAGTGCTGTTAAAGCAGGGCTTGGAACTCGTCCATTCTGGTTCAAATCCCTGCTGAGAATTAGCATTTGTAACAAGTTCCCTGCTGAGAATTTGCATTTCCACCCCAGATACACTAAATCAGAATCTACATTTTAACAAGATCCCTAGGTGATTCTTATGTATAATTTCCTGGCTTGTTAGAAATGCAAATTCTAAGCAGGGGTTCTAACTGGACCGAGCTGGTTCCATGCCCTGTATTAAAGAGACCTAGGTCCCTTCCATCTACTTGCTCTGCCTTCCTAATCACACAGTTTCTACTTGTGGGTCCGGATGTGTACTCCAGATTCAGCTATCTTCTCGGTACTCCAGAGAGCAAGAAGGTAGAAAAAAGGAGGGGAAGGGCACTCCCCATTTCCGTTGAAGACACTTTGTAGAAGCTGAACTTGCCACTTCCACTGACGTCCCATTGTAAAGAACTCAGTCATATGTTCTTTCCTAGTTGCATGGGAGGCTAAGACATTGACTTTATTCTGGACATCAGTGTACCTACTAGGATGACCAACTATCTTATTTCTCTGGACTTGGGAAGGGGGTTCCTGGGACACAGGAGTTTCAGTTTTAAAAGGAAACAGTCCCAAGAAAACTAAGATAAGTTGGTCACCTTAATACCCAGGTAACTTTTGGGAATACTGTTTACTGAGGAAGCAGAAGAGAATAGATCATGGGACTGCACCTAGCAGTCTCTACCATGGGGATATTCTTCATTATTCAATTTGGAAATGAAGGGTAAGCTCTAAGTTCCATCACACCAATTAAGGTTATAAGGGTACAGAACTCCCCTCAAAGGAAAAACCATGAGGTTGTAAGACATGGCCTTTGGTGACCATCTGGGTTAGCTTTTCTGCACCCTCCCATGCAATATATATGCCTTAGTTCATCCATCCATCCATCCATCCATCCATCCATCCATCCATCCATCCATCCATCCATCCATCCATCCATCCATCCATCCATCCATCCACTCTTTCATACTTAGAGCATCCACTGAGCAATATACAGAGATAAATAATACCACAGAGTTCCTGCCCTCAAGGAGACTCAATCCATATAGGTACAGGAGTACAACTATAATAGGCAATTTGTACAAAGTATAATGGGGCCAAGAGGGACCAACTACATTTTGGTTCTTGAAGTAGAGAACATTTCACAGAGCAGGTGACATTGTGCTTGATGTTACATAGGCATTTTCTAAATAGGGAAGGGAGGCATTATAGGAACAGGGCACAGGTAATGCAAAGACCCAGAACAGTGGAAAGATGGTTCCACTCTGTTAGGGTGGAATGTTAAGGAGGTTCTGTGTGTGTTTGTGTTTTGGAGGTAGGGATGGATGTGGGGAATGAGTAAGGGAGAGAGAGGGGTGTGAAATATAGCTGAAAAGGTAAACTATGGCCAGATTATGAGCAATCTGGAAGTCCATTTTTTGAGGTATTTATTTTTCCCCTTATACTTATCTAGTTCTTTTAATATATGATATTCTGTGTGTGTGTGTGTGTGCTTTAGATGAAGGTTTACAGAGCAGATTAATTTCTCATTAAACATTTAATATACATATTGTTTCCTGGCATTGGTTGCCAACTCCACAACATGTCAACACTCTCCCCTTCTCAACCTTGGGTTCCCCATTTCCATTCGTCCAGCTTTCCTGTCTCCTCCTGCCTTCTTGTCCTTGCATCGGGGCCGGTATGACCATTTAGCCTCATATATAAGGTTGAGCTACAGGTATTATTGTTTGTTTTATGGGCCTGTTTAATCTTTGGCTGAAGGGTTAACCTCAAGAGTGACTTCAGAACTGGGTTAAAAGGGTGTCTGGAGGCCATATTCTCAGGGTTTCTTCCGTCTGTCAGACCAGTAAATCTGGTCTTTTCTTGTGAGTTAGAATTTTGGTTTACATTTTTCTCCAGCTCTGTCTAGGACCCTCTATTGTGACCCCTGTCAGAGCAGTCAGTGGTGGTAGCCAGGCATCACCTAGTTGTACTGGACTCAGTCTGGTGGAAGTTGTGGTAGGTGTGGTTCATTAGTCCTTTGGACTAACCTTTCCCTTGTATCTTGGACTTCATTCTCCCTTGCTCCAAATGGGGTGGGACTAGTGGAATATCTTAGATGGCAGCTCACAAGCCTTTAAGACCCCAGGCACTACCCACCAAAGTAGGATGTACAACATTTTCTTTATAAACTATGTTATACCCATTGAACTAGATGTCCCCCAAGACCGTGGTCCCTAGCCCTCAGCCCAGTAATTCAGTCCCTCAGGGAATTTGGATGTGTCTATAAAGCTTCTTTGACCTTGCCTTGGTCAAGTTATGCTGACTTCCCCAGTATTGTGTACTGTCTTCACCAAAACTACCACTTATATTGTCTAGTTAGCGTTTTTCCCTCCCCACCCCTCTCCTCCCTAGTAACCACCAAAGATTGTTTCTGTGTGTAAACCTTTTCATGAGTTTTTATAATAGTGGTCTCATACAGTATTTGTCTTTTTGTGATTGGCTTATTTCACTCTGCATAGTGCCCTCCAGATTCATTCATGTTGTGAGATGCTTTGCAGATTCATCATTGTTCTTTATTGTGTAGTATTCCATTGTGTGTATATACCATGGTTTGTTTATCCATTCCTCTGTTAATGGGCACTTAGGCTATTTCTATCTTTTTGCTGTTGTGCATAATGCTTCAATGAACATGGGTGTGCATGTTTATTCATGTGACAGCTCTTATTTCTCTAGGATATATTCCTAGGAGTGGGATTGCTGAATCTTATGGTATTTTTATTTCTAGCTTTTTAAGGAAGCACCATATTGTTTTCCAAAATGGTTGTACCATGTTACATTCTCACCAGCAGTGCATAAGAGTTCCAATCTCCCCAGTCTCTCCAACATTTGTTATTTTCTGTTTTTTTGATTTGTGCCAGAGATGGGTGAGATGGGTCTCTCACTGTAGTTTTGATTTGTATTTCTCTAATGGCTAGTGGGAAACCTTGGTGGCATAGTGGTTAAGCACTACAGCTGCTAACCAAAGGGTCGGCAGTTTGAATCCGCCAGGCGCTCCTTGGAAACTCTATGCGGCAGTTCTACTCTGTCCTATAGGGTCGCTATGAGTCAGAATCGACTTGATGGCACTGGGTTTGGTTTTTTTTGGAATGGCTAGTGATCGGAAGCATTGTCTCATGTGTCTGTTAGCTGCTTGAATGTCTTCTTTGGTGAAGTGTCTGTTCACATCCTTTGCTCGTTTTTTAATTGGGTTATTTGTCTTTTTGTTGTAGAGGTGTTGGATTTTCATATAGATTTTAGAGATTAGACGCTTGTTGGATTTGTCATAGCCAATTTTTTTTCCCCAGTCTGTAGGTTTTCTTTTTACTCTTTTTGTGCAATCTTTTGTGTTTAAGTTTTAGAAGATCCCAGTTATTTAACTTATCTTCTTGTTTGTGTATTGTTAGTTATGGTTTGCATACTATTTATGCCACATTTTAAGGGCCTCTAGATTTGACCCTATTTTTTCTTCTATGATCTTTATAATTTTTGGTTTTATATTTAGGTCTTTGATCCATTTTGAATTAGTTTTTGTGCATGGTGCGAAGCATGGGTCCTGTTTCATTTTTTTTTACAGATGGACGTCCAGTTTTGCCAGCACCGTTTGTTTGAAAGACTGTGTTTTCCCCATTTAATGGACTTTGGGTCTTTGTCAAAGATCAGGTGACCGTAGGTTGATGGATTTACATCTGGGTTCTTGATTCTGTTCCATTGGTCAATGTGTCTGTCGTCGTACTAGTACCAGGCTGTTTTGACTACCTTAGCTGTATAGTAGCTTCTGAGGTCAGGTAGTATGAGGCCTCCTACTTTATTCTTTTTCTTCAATAGTGCTTTACTTATCCAGGACCTGTTTCCTTCCCATATAGAGTTAATGATTAGTGTTTGGGGTATTTTTATGGCCTGACTTCTCAGACAGAGCCTTTAATATACGAAAGCGCATTATGAATATCTGCAAGTGGGATGTAGTGTGCACTTGCCCAAAGCCTTTTGATCACGATAGAGGTGTTCTGTGGAATTCACCTTGGGAAATGTTCGAGGTCCTCAGAGAGCAACTCCAAGTCCCTAAAGAGAGAGACATAGGCTGTATTCCATCAGAAGGTTTTTATTTCTTTAATAATTTATTAACTGTCTCCTTTTATCTGTAGAAACATAAAGCTTTTAGATCTGGCACAGAACTTAAAGATCATCTAGTCCAAACCCACACCGCCAAAGAGGCAGTATTACTGAGCTGATCGGGGTGGAGGAGGATTAGGATTCAGGACTTTGGGCTTCAAGACTGTTTTAGGTATCTAACGGTGCTATAACAGAAATAGCACAAGTGGGTGGCTTTAACAAACAGAAATTTATTTTCTTACAGTTTAGGAGGCTAGAAGTCCGAATTCAGGGCGCTAACTCTAGGGGAAGGCTTTCTCTCTCTATTGGCCCTGGGGGAAGGGCTTCGTTTCTCTTTAGCTTCTGTTCCTTGGCTCCTCTCTGCTTGCTTAATCTGCTTTTATATCTCAAAAGGGACTGATTTAAGACACACCCTACAGGAATATTGCCTCATTAACACAACAAAGAAAACCCATTCCCAAATGGGATTATAACCACTACAACCAAACCCATTGGTGTTGAGTCCATTCCAACCCCTAGTGACCCTATAGGACAGAGTAGAGCTGCCCCAGGGGGTTTCCAAGGCTATAATCTTTATGGAAGCAGACTGTCACATCTTTCTTCTGAGGAGCAGCTGGTGGGTTCAAACAAGCCACTGACCTTTCGGTTAGCACCTGAGTGCTTAACCACTGTGCCACAGGGGTTAGGATTTAGAACACTTATTTTTGGCGGACATAATTCAATCCATGGAAACCCTGGTGGCGTAGTGGTTAAGTTCTATGGCTGCTAACCAAAGGGTCAGCAGTTCAAATCCGTCAGGCGCTCCTTGGAAACTCTGTGGGGCAGTTCTACCCTGTCTTATATGGTTGCTATGAGTCAGAATCGACTCGACGGCACTGGGTTTGGGTTTAATTCAATCCATAACAGAAACTATAAAGATGTAAGATACTTTCAATATAAAAATAATACAACAGGACAGTGGAAATAAGCATATAAATAATTTTGTGAAGGGAGAGTGATCATTGCAGCCATCCATAATCTGGAATAAAAGCATGCTAGTTAATTAAGAACTAAATTTAATCATGAGCTGCCTGGCTTGCAAGCAAAGAGGGAAACATGGTGCTTTGAATGCTTTCTTTTAACCTGACAAGGTAGCACAGAAACAAAGGACTTAAGTTCCCATCAGGAGCAGATGAAACTGAGCAGCCCCAAGGCGGAGGTTTCAGTAATTTACAAGCAGACCCTATAAAAGGTCCTGGAAATTCAGTCTTCAAGGAGATCATTATCAAGGGGAAGATGTTGTTAGCTGCCGTCCCATCAGCCCTGACTAATGGTGACCCCATCTACGAGGGAACAAAATGCTGCCCAGACCTGCACAATCTCTATGGTTGGTTGTGGATCTGATTGTTGTGATCCATAGGATTGTCACTGACTGATTTTTGGAAGTAAATCACCAGACATTTCTTCCTAGTCCATCTTAGTCTAGAAGTTCTGCTGAAACCTGTTCAGCATCACAGCAACATGCACTAAGAGATGTGTGGTGGCTGGGCATGAGGCTCCTTGGCTGGGAATTGAACGGAATCCTCCGCATGGAAGGCAAGATTTGTACTACTAAACCACCACTGCCCCTAGTGGAAGATAGAGGCAGGTTAAACAATTAAAATCCAATATGGCGGGTGCTATGAAAAAGGAAAGCAAAGGGTGCTGAGGGAACATGGGTAGAAGACACATAACCCAAGATGGGAAAGGTGGTTTCCCAGAAGGTGGTGATTTTTAATTGAATGGTGTCCTAAGGGAGAGAACTTTGTTGAGCAAAGAAAGGCCTGGTGGTTGGGAAGAGCATATCCAGCAGAGGATGACTGCTGTCAATACAGGGAGGTATGAAAAAGCCAGGTGGTTTGGGGGAATTTCAAGTGTTCCATAAATTCAGATTGGCTGGAGAGACCTTCAGGCTGCTGGTAGAGTGTTGTGAATAAGAGGTACCAACAGAATAAATATTAACCATGATTATTAACACCCCCTCACTCTCCACCTTACTACCATCGGTTAGAGCATCTTTATTCTGACCGGTAGACTTGTTCCAATCGAAAAAGAAAATTGGTACTTTCCTTATCTCCAGTGATGACGCCCCGCTGAGCTTCTGTCACTTGGAGTTTAGTGAGAATGAAAGATCAAGGGTAGGTTTGGATGAGGAGAAGGAAGGGGTACATGGATGAGTGGGTAGGCGGGTATGAGAAAAAAACCCGTTGCCATTTAGTCGATTCTGACTCATAGCGAACCCTATAGGACAGAGTAGAACTGCCCCACAGAGTTTCCAAGGAGTGCCTGGCTGATTTGAACTGCTGACCTTTTGGTTAGCAGCCATAGCACTTAACTACTACGCCACCAGGGTTTCCAGGGTATGAGAAGGAGACTTAAAAAAGCGGAAAGTGACCAGAGCAAGGAGGACATGGAGGCCTGGAAGAGTCTGCACCCACTCCACGTTTGCTTGGGATGTCTCCGCTCACTCTGCAAATCCTCTTGGAAACACATGGAGGAATAAGCGCCATTGTCAGTTGATCATTAACCCCTTACAGGTGACTGGTTTGCCAAGGTGTTTTCTTGTGGGGATAGTTAATAAAGGGGGCACGGAATGTCATATCATGTGGCCTAAGGACATTTTGAAGAGGGAGGAGATGGGTGTGTGGAGGGAAAAAAACAGGCAGGTGAGGGCATGTCCTGTGGTGATGGAGATGAGATGGAGGTCAGAGAAGGGGCTATAGGTGCAGAGGGTGTGTGTGTAGGAGTGAATTCGGCACTTTGCCTAGGCTCAACCTTGAGGAACTTTCAGGGGTGAACTTTCAGACAGCAGACATGCTTTACAGTCCATGTACTGCTTTCACGTCTTTTATTTCATTTGCTTCTTCCAACCACACTGTGAGGCAGGAACTTTTCTTATTCTATAGATGAGGAAGTCAGGTCTGAAAGGCTAAATGACTTGCTCACAGGGTTACCCACAAGGTGCAGCAGGATGAGAAGCCCAGTCTATCTGACTCACCAATCTGTACCCTATACCCCTCAATATGCTCAAGGTGGCAGCCCACCCCTCTGCCCCCTGCTCTCACAGATGCCACAAAGGGCTCTTTCTGACTCCCACCATGCATGCCCTCCCTCCAGTTCACATGTGCCATCCAGATCCCACAAGAAGGACCTTACTCCCTGACTCTTCTGCACTGCAGATGCCTCCTGCAGTGCTTAGAGATTCTGAACATATTTCGTTTCCAAGTAAACAATGCTGGACTTTTCGGATACCTTGTAGATTTAAAAATGATTAAATGGCTAACTGCTGGGATAGATTTAGGGGATGGAAGAGTTCTTCAAAGTGCTCATAAAATGTGTACACATTTTTTAGAATAGTCTTAGGTTTTATGTTAAAGATGAATTGTGCATAAAAATTACCTTCTTCAGGCCTTTGAACGCAGCAGTGTAGACAAATGCTTTGCACCGTCTTCCACAGGAGTGGGTAAAGGCTTGGGGGAACCAAAGAACCATGAGATTAGGGGCAGAGGGGCTCAAAATACCTGTTTCCCACCTACTTGTATCCCCCTTATTTTCCATAAGCCAAATGAAAATCCTGGAGTCTGGTGGTCTCCAGGCCCTGAGGGTCTTATGCTTTAGCTTCTCCTTTGCCTTTCCTACCTGCCACCACCCTCTCCTTTCCACCAAACCTCCCTCTACGGTGCAGGTTCCACCTCTTCTTTGAAGCCCACCAGCTACTGTAAACACTGGTCCTTTTTCTCTGACTCGGAATGAGGGTCTTGATCAAACAAAGAATAATTAGAAAATCCAAAGACGCCACCCAGTACTTTGATGAGAGCAGAGAAAGTGTCTTTCACCTTTTTGATACGATCCTTCCGCCACCCCCCACCCCTCCTGTGCCTGGCTCCGGGCCTGAAACTTAAATACCTTGGTCTTACTGGTGCTAGCCAGAGGTGAGTGGTCAGCAGGGGCGGGTTGAGGGCAGCTGGCAGAGAGCGTGATGTGGGGCGGGGACCCAAGGAACACTGGGCGCCGTAGGCTCCGGAGGCAGCTGGCTCAGGAGAATTATTGCAAGTCTGCACAACTTAAAAATCTGCAGTTTGGGGGCGGGAGGGGGAGCTCGGGGGTGGCTTCCCGAGCGTCCCGTTTCTTGTCGGGGCTGTTCACTGAGCGTTCTTGCTCAGTGCAGAGAGGGCGGCGATGCCTTCTGGACCACACGCCGCCCTCGCCGGGGAACTGATTTGCTCACCACCTCGGCCAAAGGCATCTTCCTCTGACCCCGCTTCCGCCCGCCTGTCCTCTGGACCCGATCGATCCCCTTCTGCTCCGTGCATATGTCCAGCCATCTCTTCCGACTTGGTAAGTCTAGGAATTGCGCGTGTAGACCGCCTTGTTCTGCCCTGTGCCTGAGTCTTCCGTTAGCCGGGCTCGTGGTAAACAGGCTGGAGCAGGGGTTGTTTCTTCCTTCGCACTTTGTTTTAAAACAAGTTGGGGTCTCGCGACTTCCTAAATCTCTGCAAATCTGCAAATTGTCGCTTGCGCCGCGACTTTAGAGATGGGACTGACGATCCTCCGGGGCCACGGAGGAGGCCGCCCGCCTTCGGCGGGGTCGCGGCGCTCCCAGTCCCGGAGGGTGCGCAGGTGGGAGGCGCGGGGCGCGCTCCAGCTCCCACCCCGACAGGGCCGGCCGCTCTGGGGGTGACTCTGCACGTGGGCCTCGGCGGGGACGCGCTCCCCTCAGTGCCGCCCCTCCGTCCGTCCATCCGTCCTCCTGTCGGTCGGTCTGAGCCGGGCAACCGGTAACTCCCGGCTCCCGAGAGCCTCGCCCTCAGCCCTGGGCTCCCGGGGCTGCGGGCCCGACGCCAGGCGACGAGCGCAGCGGAGACCAATTGGGTGGCGGCCGAGTGGCCGGCCCCGCCCCGCCTCGCCCCGCCTCGCCGCTCCGGGGAGCCGCGCTCCCGCCAAGCTCCGCCGGCTGGGACGGATAGACAGACGCACGGCCGGCCGCCCGTTCTCCTCGCCGCCGCCGCGCCGGACGCGGGGCCGCGCGGCGAGGCCTGATCCCTGCAGCGCGGGCCGGCGGCGTCGCAGAGCGGAGGGAGCCAGACGCGCCCGGACTCCTGCAGGTACCTGCTTCTGTCTCCACTTCCCCGCGCGCTCTGGCCGCTTGTCTGTGAGACCCCGCAACTTTACCGCATCTTCTCCCGCCTTTTGCTACCCCAGTTTCCTGCGTGACCCAGGTCACGGGTGCACCACCTCGCAGGTCTACGTCTGCAGGGGGACTTGGCATCCTACTGGGCACCAGTCTCGCGGCACTCCCCTTCCTCAGGTCCCTTGAGCCCGCCGTCGCTGGAGCCCTGAGGCTCCGCCTGTTGCTGGAGCTGAGGGCAGCCGAGACGGTGTCTGGGTCTCTGTAAAAGCCGCGTGGAAGTCAGCTCTCAGGGCCGAGGTTTGGGGGTTAGGGTAGGATGGAGGAACGACAAGAGGAGGGAGAATCCTTGAACTGGAGGGAAAGGCGGAATCTCGCGTAGGGGCATCCCCGGGGCGTTTCCTTGGCCGGGAAGCCCTTCCTTCCCTTCCTCGAGAGGAGGTGCTTTCCTGGCGAATGTAAGTGCTTCCCGGGCCGCCAGCTCCGCCTTCTTCCCTGGCATTCCTCCCCTCCCCTTTGCCCGCAGCGGTTCAAGGAGCTCCGCGACAGTCGCAAGGAGGAGCGCACCTAGGGCCTTTACCTTGGTGCAGCGCTGCGCCCAGGGGCTGCCAGTGCGCTCTGGATGGGGGCGGCTTGGGGCTTGACGGGCGGGTGTCCAGTCGTCCGCGGACTCTCCGTGTTTGGATCAGGGGTAGTGGTGGGGATATCTGCTCCGGGGTCGGGAACTTCTCTTTCCGGCGACGGGCTGGGTGGCTGCCGGACCTCTTGGGGTGACGAGGCTGGCAAGCCAGCCAGACTTGCCGGCAGGGGCCGCGGCGAGCTGGGCTGAGCGCCTTTCGCATTGCGGGGCTTTTCCTGCCCTCCCCCCCCCCCCCCCCCCCGCCGCGTGCTCTGTCCCTTTTGGGAAAGAAGCTCCTTTTGAGTGCTCGGTGTCTTCCTCGGCCGGGGAAGCCGAGCGCACAGCTCCAAGCCTAATTCGGGCGGCCCGCGGCTGGGGCAGAGAACAACAAGGAACCCCTCCCGCCCGCCAGGATGACCTGGGTGGGGGCTTGGGTTTGACATCGGGCGGGTGTGCCGGTGGAGAGAGAAGGTTCCTGCCTCTCTGGTTCTTTCACATTATTCTCTAAAGAGAGTGAGGCAGGTGGAGAAAACCAGATCCGAAACCTTACCCGTCTCTTTACATTATTTGCTTAAATGATTTGCATAACTATTTGCATAGAACTGTATAAATTACTCCTGGTTGTCCCCCTTTTTAGACTACTTGCCAGTACCTGCCCAGGTAAACAGGAAGCAGGCATTTTCCTGAGCACCTGTCCCCTCGGTAAGGGCACATGCCCAGGCACATCTCCCCACACATCTCCAGCTGGAAGGGGGCAGAGTTGCTTCTCTGATAAATTTGATATCAAGTGTAGGTCCCCCTTTTTGCCTGGGTTGTAAACTCCTTGAGGGCATTGATTCATTCAGAATGCATTTACAACCCTACACTGTAGCCAGGTCCTGGGCTCTGCCCTGTGGATAGGCAGTAGAAGATGACATGGTGTCAGTTCCCAGTCTAGTCCTTTCCTTCGTTTTTGCTCACTAGATTCCTTCCTTCTTCTGGTCTGATACTGTTTGTCGTTTCAGAACTAGGAATTGGCAATATTGGCACAGGGAACAGAAGGTGACATTGAAGTACTTAAGGTTTGTTAATACAAAGTGTGTTGTGACTGTTTTAAGGAGATTTGTGTTTGTTTTGTGTGTGTGTGTGTGTGTATGTGTGTGTGCATTTAAGAAAGAAGGGGAAGAATAGGGACTCCAGGTACCTCCTCTGTCTTGAATGAATTTTGCCATTCACTGTAATCTTTCATAGGCTTTAGTGGGTGCAGTGGGTATGTCCCTTTGTTCTATCACAGATCCCAGCCTGAGGTGTATTTGGCATTTGGGTCCTGGATACCAGAATAGTGTTAGTTTCAAGAGAGCAGGTACCCCAAGATTTTCCTTCACCTCCTTTACCTTTTTCTTCTTAATTTAAGTAGATAATACTGGCGCCTACTATATGTCAGATATTCTGCAGGGCATTATCTCATTTAATCCTCACAACAACCCCGTGAGGAAGTGTGGCTTGTGTCCTTGACAGTATTATTGTTGCAGAGCCAGTGATAGATGGGGCTTCCCTAGTTATATCCTGAGTCAGATGGGAGACCAGGAGGCTGGGGCTGGGTGATGCTTCCCTGACCTGCTGGCCACCTGGCTGGAGGTCTGCTTGCTAGCAGGGAAGGACAGCTGCCCAGGGAAGGTTAAGGCAGTGGGGAAGGAGTGTATGTCTGTTGTTCCTGCTTGCCAGGTGTCAGGATAGTAGAGCACAAAACACCCACAAGGAGACATCATAGAGAACAGACTAGGACGTGGGAAGACGGATTCCAACTGTGATTCTACCTCTTTATGACTCCTTCACTTAACATAAATTACATTGCTTTTCTGGGCGTCAGTCTCTTTAGCTACAAGAATATTGTTGTTGTTATCATTAGATGCTGTTGAGTAGGCTCTGACTCATGGCAACCCCATGTACCATAGAATGAAATGCTGCCCAGTCCTGCACCATCTCCATGATCACTGATGTGCTCAAGTCCATTGTTGTGGCCACTGTGTATTTTGAGTGCCCTTCAACCTCTTTCAGCACTATACTGGACAGTTTTCCGTTGTGGTCGATAGGGTTTTCATTGACTGATTTTTAGAAGTAGATCACCAGGCCTTTCTTCGTAGTCTGTTTTAGTCTGGAAACTCCGCTGAAACTCTTCCATCATGGGTGACCCTGCTGGCCTTTGAAATACTGGTGGCATAGTTTCCAGCATCATAACAATATACAAGCCACTAGACTACAACAAACTGACAGAAGGGTGGTGGTATAAGGCTATAGATCTCTAGTACTGTATTGTTACCCTGGGCTAGGCACCGCGCTAAAAACTATTCATTGATATTAATTCATTTCATCCTCAGGACAACTGTAGGGATGGGTTTTATTAGCCCATTTTAGATGAGGAAAAAGAGACAAACTGAGACACCTGTGCAAGGTCACACAGCTGGGGAAATGTGAAGCCAGGAGCTTTTCCTGGCCATCCTACTTCAGAGCCACTGGAAGATTCTGTCCTCCTTGTTTATTCCTATAGCCTTACACTTAGTAGGATCTCAGACCGAGTTTGTTAAATGGTAACGGTAGAGGTGGCTTGTGATTACCAAGTGACTTTTGAGCAACATGTCCTTGGCCTTAAAAAAAGCTTTGAAGACTGTGCTAGAAAAACGTTCTTTTTGCCTTTACCAAAATAGTCTGCTTTCCAATGGAGTTCTGCCCAGCTGGGTGGGAAAAATGAAGACAGACCATGAAGATCATGGGTTAAGCAAGCATTGTGGCTATTTCCAGAAAATGTGTTTAATACCAGTATGAGAAACCCAGAGAAAAATCATAGAACACTTTGCACTCTGAGTGAAATCTGTCAAATAAGTTAACCAGTATCCAACCCATAGGTGTTTATTGTGTGAGTGTCATGTGCCCTGTACTGCTGGCACCGAGGGTAGGCAGAATCCAAGACCTGGTCTATGAGCTTGAACTTACAGTGGAACTGGAGACTCAAGTCAATAAGCACAAAACAGGACAATAAAAGATACTAAATATTTAAAGACCAAAGAAGAATTGATGCATTTGAATTATAGTGTTGGTGGAGAATATTGAATATAACATGATTTGTCAGAAGAATGAACAAATCTGTGTTGGAAGAAGTATAGCCAGAATGCTTCTTAGAAGTGAGGATGGTGAGACTTCATCTCACATATTTGGACATCTTATCAGGAGAGACCAGTCCTTGGAGAAGGACACCATGCCTGGTAAAGCAGAGGGTCACTGAAAAAGAGGAAGACCCTCGATGAGATAGATTGACACGGTGGCTGCAGTAATGGCCTCAAACGTAGAAACAATCATGAGGATGGTGCAGGATGAGGCAATGTTTCATTCTGTTGTAATAGGGTTGCTGTGAGTCAGAATTGACTCAGTGGAATTTAACAACAATGAAAACATTTAAAATAACACAAATTTAAAAAAGCCCAAACCCGTTGCTGTCAAGTTGATTCCAACTCATAGCGACACTGTAGGACAGAGTAGAACTGCCCCGTAGGATTTCCGAGGCTGGAATCTTTACAGGAGCAGACTGTCACATCTTTCTCCTGTGATACGGTTGGTGCATTGGAACTACTGACCTTTCGGTTAGCAGCTGAACACTTTAACCACTGCACCACCAAGTCTCTTTCACTAAATATTTAAGTCCTGATAAAAATCACAATGATAGTGTCACATTTGTACAGCCTGTTATGGTTTGCAGAAACTTTCACAGGGGTTATTTCATTTCAGTCCTCATTTCAACTGAGTAAGGCAGGGCAGAGGCTAGGAAGCCCATACTGCAGATGTAGAAAATAAGGCAAAGTCAGTGTCAGACTTAACCAAAGCCAGATGTCTTCTGACTCCAAGTCCAGCATTTTTCTGCCTCACTTCTCTCTGGTGTTAGGTTGGGCAGAAAAGGAGGCCAGTGAGATGTGAAAAAGTCCTTAGAGGCGGCTGAGTTTTGAATTTTACCCTGAAGCTGCTTTTTGCTTGCTGGTCTTGGCTATCCAGGGTGGCTTAGTGTTCCTTTGGTGGACAGGGGAAGGAAGAGTCATTTTTTTTTTTTTTTTTTAAATGTATTCTGGAACCAGAAGTATGGCATGTGAAGCCTGGAGAGAAATCCAAATTTTGATGAACACAGTGACAACTTAGAATGTACAATGAAATGTAGAAGCTAATTTAGAAGAATTTTCGTCCCTTTATCCCTTTATCATTTCTCTAGGTCACCTTTTGAAATTGCTGTATACGCACAGCTACACCTTATAAAAGTAAACACTTTTTCCAAACCAAATTCATTGCCATTGAGTCGATTTCAACTCAAAACGACCCACGTGCTACAGAGTAGGACAGTACTACACAGGATTTTCTTGCTGTAATCCTTATGAAAGCAGATGGCCAGGCCTTTCTTGCATGGAGCTGCCAGGTAGTTCGAACTGCCAACCTTTTGGTTAGTAGCTGATAGCAAACTGCTTATACCACCCAGGCTCCTTAAACGCTTTTTTTTTTTTTTTTTAATAACTTTTATTAAGCTTCAAGTGAACGTTTACAAATCCAATCAGTCTGTCACATATAAGTTTACATACATTTCACTCCCTACTCCCACTTACTCTCCCCCTCTTGAGTCAGCCCTTTCAGTCTCTCCTTTCTTGACAATTTTGCCTGCTCCCCTTTCTCTCTATCCTCCCATCCCCCCTCCAGACAAGAGTTGCCAACACAATCTCAAGTGTCCACCTGATATAATTAGCTCACTCTTCATCAGCGTCTCTCTCCCACCCGCTGACCAGTCCCTTTCATTTCTGATGAGTTGTCTTCGGGGATGGTTCCTGTCCTGTGTCAACAGAAGGTCTGGGGAGCATGGCTGCCGGGATTCCTCCAGTCTCAGTCAGACCATTAAGTTTGGTCTTTTTATGAGAATTTGGGGTCTGCATCCCACTGATCTCCTGCTCCCTCAGGGGTCCTCTGCTGTGCTCCCTGTCAGGGCAGTCATCGATTGTGGCCGGGCACCAACTAGTTCTTCTGGTCTCAGGATGATGTAGGTCTCTGGTTCATGTGGCCCTTTCTGTCTCTTGGGCTCTTAGTTGTCGTGTGGCCTTGGTGTTCTTCATTTTCCTTTGCTCCAGGTGGGTTGAGACCAATTGCTGCATCTTAGATGGCCGCTTGTTAGCATTTAAGACCCCAGACGCCACATTTCAAAGTGGGATGCAGAATGATTTCATAATAGAATTATTTTGCCAATTGACTTAGAAGTCCCCGCAAACCATGTTCCCCAGACCCCCGCGCTTGCTCCGCTGAGCTTTGAAGCATTCATTTTATCCCGGAAACTTCTTTGCTTTTGGTCCAGTCCAATTGAGCTGACCTTCCATGTATTGAGTGTTGTCTTTCCCTTCACCTAAAGCAGTTCTTATCTACTGATTAATCAATAAAAAACCCTCTCCCACCCTCCCTCCCTCCCCTCCTCGTAACCACAAAAGTATGTGTTCTTCTCAGGTTTACTATTTCTCAAGATCTTATAATAGTGGTCTTATACAATATTTGTCCTTTTGCCTCTGACTCATTTCGCTCAGCATAATGCCTTCCAGGTTCCTCCATGTTATGAAATGTTTCAGAGATTCGTCACTGTTCTTTATCGATGCGTAGTATTCCATTGTGTGAATATACCACAATTTATTTACCCATTCATCCATTGATGGACACCTTGGTTGCTTCCAACTTTTTGCTATTGTAAACAGAGCTGCAATAAACATGGGTGTGCATATATCTGTTTGTATGAAGGCTCTTGTATCTCTAGGGTATATTCCTAGGAGTGGGATTTCTGGGTTGTATGGTAGTTTTAAACGCTTCTTAAATAAGCTAAAAATAGTTACTAGACTAGGCTGTAGTATTTTTCTTTGTGCAGAGGGCAGTAGCGAGATTCTCTTTGGAATCCTGTAGAGCCTTGCACCATGGTTTGCTTAGAATACCCAAATCAAACCAAATCCATTGCTGTCGAGTCGGTTCTGACTCATATCGACTGTATAGGACAGAATAGAACTGCCCCATAGAGTTTCCAAGGAGTGGCTGGTGGATTCAAACTGCTGACCTTTTGGTTAGCAGCTGAGCTTTTCATCTCTTCAACACCAGGGCTCCAAAAAAAAATACAGAATGCTTCTCGAAATAGATACCCTATTAATATTGTCTTTAATTGTACAAGTGTTGGATGACGAAGGCTTATGATCTGCTTGTAGCCAGTAATGTTACAGGTAAACAGTAGACGTTGATACCAGCTGGCTTTTGCGGGCTTGCTGAAGCCCTGAGTGAATCGGGCATCCTGCTAACTGACCTGCAGATGAGTCAAGTGAATGCCTACCAGGTGCTCACCGATGTGGTCTCGATGATTAATTTATGTAGTTATACATATTGTGTCTACGTACGCAAACATGCACAACTATTCATTCAATAAGTATTTCAGTACTTAAGTACTCTATATGTGCTGTGCTAGATGCTGGGCATACTGTGGTAAGGGAAACAAATATGGGGGTGGGGGGTGGTTGGGGAGGCAGACGTTAAATAAATGCAAACATTTAAGCAGTGGTCAGTGCTCTGAAGGACTTCCCTGGAGAGAGTAACAGTATGGGGGAAGGCACTAGTTTAGGTTGGAGGCTCAGGGAAGACCTTTCTGAGGAAGGGACACTCCATTCTGAGGGCTGGATAGGAGTTCAAGTGAAGAGTGGAAGAAAGAGAATCCCAAATTTCAGGCTGAGAAATAGCAGTGTGAGGATTCTGAGGCAGGAATGAGCACTGAGCTTTGGAGGAACTGAAGACCAAAGTGCCTGAAGACTGGTGGACAAGGGTGGGATGGCTGAGAGGAGTTTGAAGGTCCAGATCATGCTCTGCCCTTTAGGCTAAGTTAAGGAACTTATGGAGT
This sequence comes from Elephas maximus indicus, assembly GCF_024166365.1. Lineage (NCBI taxonomy): Eukaryota > Metazoa > Chordata > Mammalia > Proboscidea > Elephantidae > Elephas > Elephas maximus. The sequence goes on from NC_064830.1 coordinate 33,727,540, forward strand.
CCCTGGGTGGTATAAACGGTTAATGTGCTCGGCTGCTAACTGAAAGGTTGGCAGCTTGAGACCCAGAGGTGTCTCAGAAAAAAGGCTTAGTTAGAGATCTACTTCCAAAAAGACAGCCGTTAAAAATCCCATGGAGCCCAGCTCTACTCTGATACGCATGGGATTGCCATGAGGAGGAATAGACTCAATGGCAACTGGTTTAAGGGTCTTAGAGTAATAAGGCTATGGGGAGGAATAAATGTTTTGTAGCAGGGGGTGTCATGTACCAATAGCCAATTTATATGTATGCAAGATTGAACAGGCTGTGAATAATACATTGGGTGAAACCAGATTAGGAAAGAATAGATTGAAGACATGCAAGAGTGGAAATTGGAAGCCTAGCTGGAAGGCATTTTGGAGAGATGAGACCTCAAACCAGCTTAAACTGGGCTGAAAAGTGACTGGGAGGTGAAGAGGTGGAGACCATTTATGTGTAATTGGGTTATAAAAGAGACCGGTGGTTGTGGGTGTGTAATTTGTGTGTTTGCTTGTCTGTGTAGAAGGTGATCTTGGCTGGAGGTTAGGAACTGAGTCCAGCTGCTTAGTAAATCAACACATACACGTGTGTAGGATTTTAATGTTTCAGAACATCTAGAAAATGAGAGATTTGCATTCTAGCTCCGGGTGTGTCTCCAAATTGTTGGGTAACATTGGGCATGTCATTTTTCCTTCTTTTTTCACAGCCTGATGATTTTATGATTAAAAAAATATGTAACATTTGTACTAGTATTCTTCTTCAATAGATTCATTTGTATTTGTTCATTTGGATCATTGTAATAATTGAATTAGAAGCACTGTGAATGTGTATGTGGGAACATTTGTGATGGGATTCTCAGCATTCACTCTTTGGTGATGACCAGTAAGTTCCTTTTGATTTGGCTCCAATGGAGAGACATTAGTGATAAGCCTAGTGACAAGATGCCAAGCCCCTCCAAGGTAGATGGGGGGAGGCCCGATGGAGAGACCCAGGATGGTTATAAGACAACTCTCTGTGTCTCCATAGAGTCCTTCCTTACCTGGTCTTCCTCATCACATTAGCCTCTTCTTCTTTATCAATGAGTATCCGTACAAAAGTGCAACAGAACAGTGTCCTTTCTTTTGGGAACCTATGTTTTAGCAAAACATGCTGGTCCAGACATTAACAATGAACACCATATGTGGCCTGGTAGGGCCTTAAAGAAGGATAGAGTACCCAGTGATCAATTTATAGTTAGAGGGGATGAGAGTGTAAATAGGACATAGAGTTGAAAGTTATTCCAAAATCATTTAGGCCGTTTGCTGCCCCTGGAAGACTTACTTTGGGAATGCTGATTTATATCCTGGCAAATAATTAGTGTGTCAAGATAAAAGAGTGCCAACAGATGAAATCTTTAGACTTGAACATGATGAAATTTTTTTTACTTATATTATTCTCTGGACTGGTTTGGCTTTCCTAAGCCGTGATTGTTGTGCCAAGGTAAACCTAAAAGCATTTTCTGTGATTTACTCGAGGAAAAGAGCTTAATTGGTCAAAGAGATGAGAGAACGTCATAGATAAAGACTGTGGTTTGAAGTTTTGGATCGAGAGAAGAGTCTGGGTTCTGGCAAGTTTATTTCAGCGTTCTTGCCTTTGAGTTAAATAAATCATGTGTTATCTGGGCATTGGTATTCTTGTGGGTTTTTAAGATCTCAGTTTTCTAACTGTGGTCCCATCATAAGGCCACTGACTCAAGACCTCCTCCCTCCTCCCCTTGGCGATTAGAAGTTACCTGGCCAAAATTCAGCCTAAAGCTTCGTTTCAGAGTTGAGCCTCCTCGGTGAAGCTGGTTTCCTGGACTAAAAGTATAATTTGAAAGTGTTCTTGTTTGGCAGTGTCTGTCTGTCTGTCTACCTACCTATTTTTTGCTAACGTGTGAAAAGTTATTGATGTTCCCTCAACACTTCAACATCTCTTGAAATCACAAATCCTATAAAGTTGACTGACTGGAGATATGAAAATAGGAATCTCATGAAAGCTCATATGATGCCTGCGAATGTTGCCGTTTAAGCAATATCTGCAGACTTAATCTTATTGGAAATCGAATGTCAGTGAGGTGCCTCTTTTTGGTGATGAGAACTGAGATTTCTTTTCCTATCTCCTACAAACTGAAATTTTGGAAGCTGCCGCACACTTTGCCTTCTTGACGAGCATCTTTTATGTGGGGCTTTGAAATACAGAGTACAGGACGCACAGTTGTGTAATGTGGCCCTAAACTCTAATGGGTTTGCTTTTAGTTGCTTTTTATCACTCACCCTTTATCGCTATCACTCACATCAGCGGGGTTAGGAGCAGATAAGCAAGCTCTGTTTTACAACTCTTCACTCACAAGTTAATGCGAGCAACTTGGAAATTATTCCCATTTAAGCATTATTAGACATTGGGGTAAGTTTCAGGCTAGTCCACAAAAGCAGATTTAAATCATACTGAGGTGGAATGTTGGATGGTTTAAGTACTAGCAACCAAGGACTGTGTGGTGTATATTGCTCCATACACTCCTAGACACAGACACACACCCTAGAGGAGACAGTGGTCATTGGTATGGACTGTGTAGCTGATTTGACATAAGTAGACATAACATAGCCAAAGCACAAAAAAAGTACCATATTTATTTTTCAGAGTTTATAGCAACAAACCAACAGCAGCCCTCCCACCCCAAACTGTTTGTATTGTCCAATTGTGAACTGCCTCAGAAACTACCAAAGTGACTGAGCGTGGAACGATTTTGAACATCCCTTGTTAAACTAACTTGAGAAGGAAACTCGCAGAAATGGAAACTCTGTGAAAATCAAGTAAAGAAGCCCATGTTTTACATCAGGGTGTATGAAGTTTGTTGTTTTGTTTTCAAGTGTGTGTTCTTGTTTACCGTGGAGTGAGGTCTTTCTTTCAACATCTCAGGAGGGAAGACTATGCTGGTCCAGAGGTAACAACTAACACTGTTCCCTGAAGCCTGGTTCTGAGCTGGCAAGTGCCACTGCTGTGCTCACTGGAGGGTGTGGGCGCTTGTCAGCAGATCTCGGTCTCTTCCTTCCGCCGCATTCCACTTAGTTCTTCCTTGTTTGGAGAACTTGGAAACTCTGAGAGAGGTGGGTGTGCCTAGAAAATAGATTGGAGAAAGGAGAGGTATAAAAATTAATTTTTGTAAGTCAAACTGGAAACTTTTTCCGCTTGCATTGCCTGGGGATCTCATTATTTTATTCTTTTTTTTTTTCTTATTGATGAAGTATAGAATTACTCATAGCAGATACTTCTGGGCAAGGAATTAAAATCCTCCCAGGATAGCTTCTTGGAGCCAGATGTGAATGTTTAATAAACCATAAAAACAGTTTTTTTTTTTTTTCCCCTACCTTCCAAGTAACAGACTATATGCTGTATTAAAAAACCAAAAACCAAAATACAAACCAGTTGCCATGGAGTCAATTCCAACTTATGGCGACCTCATGTGTTGCAGGGTACAACGGCGCTTCATAAGGTTTTCAAGGCTGTGACCTTTTGGAAACAGATTGCTAGACCTCTCTTCTGAGGTGCCTCTGGGTGGGTTCAAACCGGCAACCTTTTGGTTAGTAGTTGAGTGTTTAATCATTTGTGTCACTCAGGAACTCCTATATGCTACAAAAACCATCATATTTTATTTTGTCATTTCTTTTAAAGTGTTAGGTAAAACTTTTGTTTTCACCACGTAAATTAGTCGTGGTGGCAGCTTTCCACAGCAACAGACACTTGGCTCTCTGAGAATTTTGTTGTAAACATGCTGAGGATTTCTGATTTGGCAAAAGGCACTCTGTTACTTGAAGCAGCAATAAACACTTCCTTGAAATCCTTTGGAAATGCCGTAACATGTTAGGTGCTCAGACTGGGTTCAGAGAAACCCTGTAATTGTCACAGCTATCATCATGGTGTCCTGGAGCCGCCAGGGAAGGCAATACGTTGTGAAGGTGCCTCCCATGCAGACTTCTCCAGTCTCTTTTCAACAGGAAAAACCTTATGTTTTACCCTTGAGTGGAACATTCATTTATTCCTACTTGTACCAGGTAGCTTCTGCTTCCTACTGTGTATCTGGCAGGGGACATGCGGAAGTCAGAGGTGATCCTTGGTCCTGAGCTGAGATAGACAGCTAAGATTCTGTGTGATAAGCAAAGTGCTAATGCTAAGATATGGGGTTCTGCAAGCACAAAGGGGAGTTTCCCATTTAGCTTTAGGTGTGTGTGAATCCGGGGCTCATCAAGGGAAAACTTCCTGGAAAAGGTGACATTTGAGCTGGTTTCTTGAAGACAAAACTGGAATTAAATGGATAAGAAGGGAAAAGAGCACTCCACGCAGAGAGAACAGCATCTATGAGGTTTGGAAGTGAGGGTGTACTGTGAGATTAAAACCAAACTAAATCTGTTGCTGTTGAGTTGATTCTGACTCATGGCTACCCCATGTGTTACAGAGAACTGCTCTGTAGGGTTTTCTTGACTGTAATCTTTAGGGAAATAGAATGCCAGGCCTTTCTTTTGTAGCCGCTGAGTGGGTTTGAACCACCAACCTTTAGGTTAGTAGTTGAGCACAATCCGTTTGTGCCACCCAGGGATTGCTGTGGTAAGGCTGGGGATGGTAAATAATTTGACAGGGTTGGGGCAGGGTATGACATGGATGATGAGGCCAGAGATACAGGCAGCGATGTTGTTGTGTGACATCCTGAGGCATTTGGACTTTATCCTGAAAGTAATGAGGAGCCATTGAAGGTTTTACGTAGGACGTTGACACATTTAGCAGTTTTGACAAGTCACTGTCACCTTCTGTGGAGAGTGAGAAATGGAGGCAAGATTATGTAACTGACTTGTCTACTGGTGTGATTTGGGGGCCTGGACAGGGGCCTCTGTCTCATCCAGGTAGTTTAGTCTCTTCCTTGATGCCTAAAATTCCTTAGACTTCTACATTTTTTTTTTTTTAAGTCCAGAATAGAGAATTCCCTGGGGATGTTTAGAGGAGTTTTTGGCCACACAGCTGTTTCGTCTTCCTGTACCCCCTCGTTTCCTTTGGCTAATTGTCCCTCCCTGTTTGTAATGTTGTCTTAGTGGGATGGTAAATGCTGAAGATATTCCTGGAGGCTTCTTCTGCCAGCCCCTTCCTGTCCTGCCCTAGCACAGCCATTTGGTGGTCACATGGTATGAGATCAGTCAATGAGACGTTCTGTCAATTGAGTGAATCAGGGTTGGAAGAGAACTCCGGAGTGTGTTCCAGACCTCTTCTTTAATGAGTTGTTTCTGGTTCCAGGTCTTTCAGAAATGCCTTGAGTCCCGCCTGTTTCCAGGTGTGGGTCTTCAGCCTTCTCATTGATTCTGTGAGATGCAGATAGCCTTCTGAAGAAATTATACCTATTTGAGTTAGCCACAACCAATGGCTGTTGCTTGTAGCCAAATAACCCAAAAAGATGTAGGAAACTTCCAAGGGCCTCATCTCACACCAGAGTTGAATCTCAGTGTTTCCTGTTGTTTTTGAAAGGGGAGCAGGCAGAGAATGCGAGGACACCTTGTTGCTGAAAGAGAGTGAGGGATGCTCTGAAAGGGTCATGGGTAACCAGGTCCCTACAGACCGGCTTTGTGGCTTCCCAGGGTAGCCGCAGATGGTCCTGCTTCAGTGTCTATCTGGAGTGGGCCAAAATAGCATTAAATAAGTGCAGGCAATTTCTGTGTACTGAGAATTCTGGTTCTTACTCAAAAAACACTCAGGGCAGTGGTAATACTTAATAAAAATGATAATTGTATATGCATTTATATTGTACCTGTATTATGTGCCAAACACTGTTCTAAATGTGATGTGTATATTAATCTATTTAATATTTGTAACAATACTTTGAGGTAGGTGCTGTTATCATCTTATATTAAATTATTATCCTGTTCCATCCATCCATCCGTCCATCCGTCCATCCGTCCTTCCATCCTTCCGTCCTTCCGTCCATCCATCCATCCAAACAGATGAGAAAACAAGCAATGAGAGGTTTCAATAACTTCCCCATGTCATATAACTGGAAAGTGGCAGAACTGGGATTCAAATCAAAGCACGCTGGTTATAGAGGCTGTGCTCTTACCCATGGGTTTAAATCTTAGCTCCACCACTTACTAGCTGGGAAAGTCATTAAACCTCTCTGGCCTCAGTTTTCTCATCTTCAGAATGGGAATTAAAAAGAGCATCTACCTCATGGGGCTGTTGAGAGGCTTAAAGGATTTACTAAGTGCTTAAAGCAGTGCCTGGTACATAGTAAATACTCAATGAGGGTTTTCTAGAAAAATTATTTAGTAATAGACGTCATAAAGAAGGCTGAATGCGCGTACTTGAAAAAGTTAAGCACAGAAAACACGCGACTCTTCTGTCCCCCACTTGTGGTCTATACAATGCCCTTTGTAGATATGTTATGGCTCTTCACGGAAAGGTCCTGACGTAATAAAAAGTCATTTGTACTGTTCCCACATTCGCTTAGGGAGATAAGGCCAAAGAAGAGTTTATTTTAAGGACGTGAGCTGGTGTGTAAGGATAGGCAGTAAGCCATTAACAACAGGAGTGGTGTGGGAGGAGCTTCCCTGCCAGGGGCCTTGTTGGGTGACCTGAGCTTTGGTCTGGACTTGCCACCTCCCTGTTGTACTTAACCCTTTGGAATCTCAATTTCCTCATCCATAAATAGCAGATAATAATAATACCTGCCAGTCTGGTTTGATCTGGGCATTAAATAAGATCATTCAGTCATTCATTCATTTCCTGCTGGGCATTAGGGATGCAAATTTTTTAAAAAAAAGTAGCCCTGCCATTGCAGAGCTCACAGTGCAATGGAGACAGCAGTATAAAGCATTCTGCTGTAGGTCAGTAGGTTAAATACTGTGATGGAGGTAAGACCTGGTGGATGAGTAGAAGCAAGTCTGGCTTTGGGGTAGGGAGGAGTTTGGGATGAGATGTTTGTTCTGGAAAATATGATACAGCCGAATCTTGAAAGGCATTCTGAGCCAGACAAAACGAGTGCAGAGATCTAGAGGTGTGAGAAATTGTGGGTTGTGGCAGGTGATGCTGATGGACAAGGAATAATGGTAAAGAGAGCTAACATTTTATTGAGCATTTACTATGTACCAGGCACAGATGGCTTTATTTATACGATCTCATTTTTTATCCTCACAACTGTCCTATTTGGTACATGATTTTTTTTTTTTTTAGTAAACAAAGTTTCATTGGAACACAGCCACACGCATTTGTTTACGTATTATCTGTGATGGCTTTTGCACTAAGATGGCGGCGTTGAGTATTTGTGACAGAGACAGTATAGCCTGCAAAGCTGGGCTTTTAGAGAAAAAGTTGCTGATCTTATTTTATTTTAGATGTGGTATGTGATATTTATTACCTGTGTTTTATAAAGGAGGAAACTGAGACTTAGAGAGCTTAAATGACTTGCGTAAGGTCACACGGAAACCCTGGTGGCTTAGTGGTTAAGTGCTACGGCTGCTAACCAAAAGGTCAGCAGTTTGAATCCGCCAGGCGCTCCTTGGAAACTCTATGGGCCAGTCCTATAGGGTCGCTATGAGTCGGAATCGACTCGACGGCACTGGGTTTGGTTTGGTACTGGTTTATGGTCACACAGCTGAAAAAAAAAGAAAAGAAAAAAAGCCCCATTGCTGTTCAGTTAATTCTGACCTATAGCTACCCTATAGAAAAAGAACCTCCCCATATAGTTTCTAAGGCTGTGATCTTTATAGAAGCAGACTACCACATCTTTCTCCTGCAGAGCAGCTGGTGGGTTTGAACTGCCAACTTTCCATTTAGCAGCCTAGAGCTTAACTACTGTGCCACCAGGGCTCCTTGGTTACACAGCTAGGAAGTGGAAAAGCTGGGATTCAGACCCAGGCATCTGGGTCTAGGTTTATCTTAGAGCCCTCAGTATTTTATGTCTGCTTGAGGGTGTGTGTGTGTGTGCGTGCGTGCGTGCGTGTGTGTGACCATCCAATGTGCATTTTAAAAGGTAACTTTAGTTTAGCATGAAGGATGAATTCAAGGGTAGGAAATGGGGATGGGCCTGAGGCAGGGGGGAGAGTTAGTAGACTGTTGTAGTAAACTTGGGAAAATTACCAAGTGTCTGAATTAAAGCAGATGGAGGAGGGAAAGGAAAAGGAGAGGGATTTGAGAGACATTTGGGATGTATATTTGACAGTCCTTGGTGGTGACCGATTGTCAGTGGGCCTGTGTGGTGACAGAAATGTAGGCGTCAAGGATGATTTCCAGGTATCTCTCCTGAGTAACATTTTAAATTGAAAATACCATGGCTTGTGCCAGGTGTACCTTAGTCCTCAAAGTGACATCTTTGCTTTTTAACACTTTGAAGAAGAGGGCATGGAACGAGGGATATCATTGCTGATGTCAGATGGATCCTGGCTGAAAGCTGAGTGTCATAATATTTTCAGTCACCTCATATGCATGTGAAGGCTGGACAATGAATGAGGAAGACTGAAGAAGAATTAATGCATTTGAATTATGGTATTGAAGAAGAATGTTGAATATAGTATGGACTTCCATCTGTGTTGGTAGTACAGCCAGAATGCTCCTTAGAAGTGAGGATGGTGAGACTTCATCTCACATACTTTGGACATATTATAAGAAAGGACCAGTCCCTGGAGAAGGGTATCATGCTTGGTAGAGTAGAAGTCAGTGAAAAAGAGGAAGACCCTCAATGAGATGGACTGACACAGTGGCTGCAACCGTGGGTGCGAACATAGCAAGTATTGTAAGGATGGCTTAGGACCTGGCAGCCTTTCATTCTGTTGTACGTGAGGTTGCTGTGAGTTGGAACTGACTCAAGGGCAACTAACAACAACATCTCGAGTAAGCGTGTGGGGTGAGAATAGAGGGTGAAAGGGAGCTTTGGACATGTTTATTTTGAAGTGTCAGTGGGACATTCAAATGGACATGTCCAATAGGTAGTTATATGGATTCAGAATATAGGAGGGAGATCAGAGCTGGGAATACAAATCTGGGCTCCATAGCCGAAACCGTGGTGTTAGATGAAATCTCCAGAGGAGAGCGGAGGGATAAAAATGAACCCATGGGCGTGGGATAGGGTGAGGAGATGACATGAACTTGAGGTCTATGAACGGTATCCAGGCTACAGATTTGTTTTGGCCTGAAGTATTGAAATAGTAAAAACACCTGCTGCCAACATTTTAAAAAAATGAGTGAGCTCCCATTAAAAACAAAGATTTGTTGGTGTTCTTGACAGACTGGGTGGTCCAGCCCCTGTTGCCCACAGGTGAGGGGCAGCAGCCTCCTTTCAGCAGGGCCAGTGCTTCTCAGCTTGCTCCATTGACCAGGTGTCCTCCTCTCATTTCAGGTAGCTGCCTGACCCCTTATGTTATGACCCCAGATTGAAGGTTTGGGAAGAGGAAGTAGAGTTTCAGACAAAGCTAAGCATGAGGAGTCAGACAAGTTGGGGAGAACAAGAGCAGGTGGCATTAGTGAATTGCAGAGGTAGCAGAGGTCAGTAGTGACAGGTGCCTCAGAGAGCTAAGTCAGATGCAGACTGGAAAGTGTCCTTTGAGTTTGGCCACATGGAGGTACCCTTAGCAAAACCACTTAGTAGAGTGTTGGGGCACGAATGTTAGGGGAGGAAGGGACGATTAACGCAGAATATGATTTCTAGAAGTATTCTTGCAAAGAGGAATTCGGGGTTGGGGGATTTTGTTTTGTGTTATTTTTTTAATAAGTGGCTTGAGTATATCTATATAAGGGTGTATGTGCTATAAACTAGGACTTTGTTCTTGATTTACATTTTATAAGAACAACAAGGACTCTGGGCTTAGCTTTGGTTGGCAGATTATCCTATAAGAAATGGCTGCTCTTCTTAAAACAAAGCTCCTTCCACCCCCAGGTTATAGAATAGGGTTGGGTCCTTATATGCCTTTGTTAAGATAGTTCTGCCAAATTTGAATCTTACCAATGTTCAGGGCATTTTTTGAGATTTTAATTTGTAAGCCGTAGTGCCTTAAAATTTTTAAAATAGGTAATTTTACATTTTAACAGTTGCAAATTAAGTCGAGCAGTGTCCATGTGGTGATTTGTTACCTACATATTCTCATGTGAATACTATCCATTTCCTTTTATCACTTGCCAGGTGCAATCTGTGTGATGATCTTATTAACCGGCATCACTTCTATTGCAGTCTGGGTTAGTGTGTGTTTATTGATTTTAAGCAATATCCCCCAATTTTTCCATTTACTTTTTTGAATTTGTTTTATGACATAACTTCTTCTAATAGTGTGTGTGTGTGTTGGAACTTATCTATCTTGTCTTTCATGAAAACTCTCTTTATTAAGGGAAGAATGAATATACTCTCCCATCTGCAGTGGCTGATAAATCACCTACTTTCTTTTCTTCTTGAGTGACCACGATTTTAAAAAGCACATTTTGCTATGATTTTCTTTTTGCCCAGTAATGCAATTGGTAAGAGAGACTCTAAAATTTGACCTGGAACAGAAGCAGTCAGTAGCTGAGCTGTATGACAACTATCAACCAACTCATCCATTTGTTAATTAACTCAGCAAAATGTTTTTAAGCACCTATAGTCAAAATTGACTTGACGGCAATGGGGTTTGCTTTGGAGCCCTGGTTGTACAGTGGTTAAGCATTCAGCTTCTAACCAAATGGTCAGCAGTTAGAATCCACAGCTGCTCCTGGGAAACCCTATGGGGCAGTTCTATTGTGTCTTATAGGGTCACTATGAGTCAGAACCGACTTGACAGCAGTGGGTTTGGTTTTTGGTTATGTGTTAGACAAGATTGTAGACATGGAATACAGCAGTGTATAAGACACAAAAATCCCTGCCCTCATGGAACGCATATCAATAAACAATAAACTAGATTAAAAAAACAAAGTATATGTCTCTAAGTATATCTTAAAACAAACAACCAAACAAAAAAAATCAAACCTTTTACTGTTGAGTCGATTCTGACTCATAGTGGTTCTATAGGACAGGGTGGAACTGCCCCATACGATTTCCAAGGCTATAATCTTTATAGAAGCAGACTGCCACATCTTTCTCCCAAGGAGCAGCTGGTGGTTTTGAACCATCAGACTTTCGGTTAGCAGCCAAGCACTTAACCACTGTGCTACCAGGGCTTCTTAAGTATATCTTAAAAACAAAAACCCAAATCCGTTGCCATAGAGTCAATTCCAACTCACAGCGACTCTACAGGACAGAGTAGAATTGCCTTACAGCGTTTCCAAAGAGCAGGTGACCTTTCGGTTAGGAGTCATAGCTCTTAATCATCTTAACCCAAAAAACCACTCATTGCCGTCAAGTCGATTCCAACTCATAATGACCCTATAGGATAGAGTAGAACTTCCCCAGAGGGTTTCCAAGGAGCACCTGGTGGATTCGAACTGCCGACCTTTTGGTTAGCAGCCATAGCTCTTAAGCACTATGCCACCAGCGTTTCATCTTCGGGAGTGATAAATGCTAAGGGAAAAAAAAATAATAAATCAGGGTAGGGGAGATAGGAGTTTCAGGAAGACTGTTGACATTTAGATAATGTAGCTAAGGGAGGCCTCACTGAGAAGGTATCATTTGAGTAAAGACCTGAAGGCAATGAGGAAGCAAGTCCTGCAGCATCTGGGGAAAGAGCGTTCCAGGCCGACCACAGACAGTGTACGGGCCCTGAGACGGGAATGTGTATCACTTGGCATGTGTAAGGAATAGCACAAAGGTATGCCAGACTGGAGTGAAAGGGCAAGAGAAGCAGAAGATAAGATCAGTAAGTAAAGTGGGAGGAGGGGGCTTTTACTCTCAGTAGGATGGAAGCCACTGGACGGTTGAACATAGGGGTGACATGATGTGACTTATGTTTTAGCAGGATCTCTAGCTAAAGGATTTTTAACCTTTATTTGTGTAGTGGACCCCGTTGGCAGTCTGAAGAAGCCTATGGCCCACTTTTCAGAATAGCACTTTTAAATGCAAAAAATAAATGGCACAGGATATGAAGTATTGAAATAGCGACATATTAAAGCAAGTTTATGATGTAGTCATATATGTGTTTCTTTATTAACTCATTATATATAATGTAGCAGTAGGTCTATAGCTTCTGCGATTTGAAAGTAATAATGAGTGTAGATGACATTTTGAGATGTTTGCACAACTCTGATATGAAATTATGAGGAATTTCTATCGATGCAAAGTCACAGGTACTGCTATTACTGCTCTGGACCAATGCTTACATTTTTAATGGGAGGAATTGCCAAATTTTAGTTGGAAATTAGTAAAAGTAAAGACTTTTTCCCGCATCTCCGTTTGAGGACTTCCTGAGTTCTCTCTACAGACTTCTGCTCTGACCGTTAGGTGGAGAACAGATTAAAACCAGTTGCTGTCGAGTCAGTTCTGACTCGTGGTGACCCCACGTGTGTCAGAGTAGAACTGTATTTCATAGGGTTAAAGTAGATCACCAGGCCTTTCTTTCGAGGTGCTACTAGGTAGACTCAAACTGCCAAATGGTTAAGCTGGTGCGAGCACTTTGCACCACCCAGAACTCCTGAGAATAGATTAAGTGGGGTCAAAAAGAGAAGTGGGATGAACCAGTGAAACCTGGCTGATGTTTCCGTTCTTGTCCTTGTCTGCGTTTCAGCTGGTACTACTGGAATTCACTGCTTGTCATTTCGGATCACTAGAACTCCTGGTGGATTGGTGTACCCAATGGCAGCCTTAAGTTTTTAGATGTTCTAAGAATAGCAGTAATTCTGAGTGGTTTTTACATTTTTCTTACTGCTTTCTTGTAGGTAAATAGCTCAGAAGGCCTGGGGTATGGTCCCTTTACTTCAGTGATCCTCTGTCTGCATGGCCACAGGAAATCCGTTCTCCCAGCCTAGTTACCTAGCCTTTTTATTCCTGGTTCACAAAGGTAGGGAATATGATAGTACAGGTAAGGTTCTGTATATTTGAAAAAGAAATATTCTAAATCAATACCTCTAAGTCATAGGGCTACATCGTAGCCAGACTGAACTACTTTCAGCTGTCTGTACACACCACATGCTTTCTTGCCATCTTGTCTTTGCTTGTTCTTTCTTTTCCTTGGAGAGCAGTCTTCTTTACCCTAACCTCTCCCCTTTACTTGTTCATATCTCACCTAACCATAAGGGTGCAGCCCAAATGCCACTCATTTGTGTCATTGTCCCCAGTTCCCTCTCCTGGAGTACCTCTGCCTCTTCTGAACTCCTGCAGTGCTTTCTCTATACGTCTCCATGTGGTACCTGAACCGTTCTACCTTGCGTTATGGTTACTTCTTTATCCCTTTATCCTCCTGTAAGCTCTTTGAGGGGTAGATCCATGTTGTCTTTTGTTCTCCTTAGTTCCCAGGAGAGTACCTGCCATGAAGCAAATGTAAATGAACAGAAGAAGCTTATGATTCTTGCCGATGACACTGGAGTACCTTGGCCAAGGATTCTATCTTGGGCGAAATCTGTAAGTTTCATTTAATGTATACACCCCGTCCCCTGCCCAAATATTGACCAAGGCTGCTTGTGACCTTTCATTTTCCAAGTAGGAATAACTATAATTATTTTATAATACCTACTGATTTACAGAAAACCCTGGTGGCATAGTGGTTAAGTGCTACAGCTGCTAATCAAAAGGTCAGCAGTTCAAATCCACCAGCCCCTCCTTGGAAACTCTATGGGGGCAATTCTACTCTGTCCTTTAGGGTCGCTGTGGGTCGGAATCGGCTCAACGGCAATAGGTTTTTTTTTGGTACCCATTTACAGAAATTCACACAGTACCAAGAGGTATAGAATAGAAAGCAAAATCACCCGTGGTTCCATCATCCAGAATGAATGCATTTAATATTTTGGTAGATGTTCTTATGTTTTTTTTTCCTACTTTGTAAAGTCAGACGTATTTTACAAAGATTTTTGCCATATATTGTATGATATGCACACATGTATTTTACTTAGCATATTGCGAATATCTTTTCATGGATATAGAGACAGTAGAACATGGTGGTTAAGAGAACGGGCTATAGAACGTTATTGTTTGCATTCAGACCATGGAGTTATCAATCGTTGTTGACCCTGGAGAGTTAGTTAACTTTTCTGTTCCCCAGCTTCTCCATCTGTAAAATGAATGAAATAAAAAATACGACTTATGTGAGTGTTGTGAGGGTTAAATGGATTCAGACACGTAAACCCTTATTGTGGGCCTGGACTCAGTGCACAGAAGTTGCCGTTGTTATTATTTCAGCTTTTTTAAGGGCTGCATGGTATTCCATCACAAGACTACCCCCTAATCTACTTAGCCATTTCCCTATTTGATGGCCATTTAGGTTGCCTTTGACTTTTCTCTCTTATGAGTAAATAGTGATGTAGTGAGCATCGTTATACATATGTCCTTGCACACTTGTCTGATTTATTTCCTCAGGGTACATTTTGAAATGTGAAACTGGGGGATTTTTGTGATACACATTGCTAGAATGTCCTCCAGAAAGGTTTTCTTTAGCTGGTCTACACTACTATCATCATTGCATGATACAGTTTTCCTCCTACACCCTCCAAAGCTGCCTGCTTTCAGTTCTCTATCAGTGTGCTAGTGTGGACGTTGGCTACCCTCAACCCTTTAAAACATGGAAACAGATGAGACTGAGTGCAGAGTCTGAGCCTCGAGGTGTGCTAATTTGCCTTACTGTTTCTCCTGTTTCCTGGCTGCAGACCCAGCTCCTGTGTTCAGCCAGCCATGCTTCAGAGGGACTGCTACAGGGTGGATGGAGCTGGGACGCTCCTTTCAGGGGCCAGTGGAATGGTAGCAGGCATGTGAGCCACTCCTGGTGGCCTCAGAGCCCTGTCAACATGCAGGGAGTACCATACTGGGATCAGACGCTGTGGGGTTTGCTTGCTGTTATCAGCTGCACACCCTTCCACAGAGCAGCTCCTGGTTGGGGCCATCTTTGCTTTCCTTTCTCCAGACTTTCTTTGTGAGTGACTCAGCAGCGTCCCCACCGCCTGCCCTCTGTTCCCCAGGGGAGGTTGTCTAGGAACGCAGAACCCGAGGAGAGGAAGGCGGTACTTAGTTACCCACGCATCAAGCCTTTGGGATTTCTGGAGGTGGTACTGCATTCACTTATTCTGAATGGACAAGGGAAATATCATGTACGTTAACCTTCAGATATAATTTAGAGGCTTTGCTTTAGAAAGCATTTACTGGTTTTCTCTGTGAAGAGCAGTATTTCTACAAATTATTTTTAATCCCTGAATATATTAGACTCTAAAGAAGTTTCCATTTTCTTCTTGGGTCTGACCAAAATGAAGCAAACAAACAAAGATCACTGTGAATTCAAGATTTCTCATATTACTTTAAGGCACTTCTTGAAATGTGATAATTTGGAAAAAGTAAGTAGCTCAGAATATTCTTAGTAAACCATTGTCTGAGTCAACTATAAGGTGTATTTTTCTGATTGTTGTGGGTTGTAGAAGTTAAATATAAGTGTAATTATTCTAGCACATTCCATCTAATTATGATGGTTTGATTATGATATTTTAATTTTAGTTAGGCAAAACATTGGATTACAGTTCTTGTTAGTTAAGCAAGGAAGAGGTAGAGCTGAATTTCACCTTTCGTTACTACTCCTGTTATTTCATTACTTTCATGTTCTATTGAAAGTTAACCTGTGGGTGATGAATAGTGGCAAGACTATAAAACTGACACGTATTTGCGTTTTTCTTGGGACAGCAACAGGTTTCCACAAGACTGGCACTTTGGCTCAGGGCGGGTCTGTTCAGCAGAAGCACTACTACCTGCAAAATGCTGTGTTATTGTGTTGTTGGGTGATTTTTGACTCATAGTGACCCCATGTGACAGAGTAGAACTGCCCCATAGGGCTTCCTAGGCTGTAATCTTTACAGAAGCAGATTGCCAGATCTTTTCTTCCGTGGAGCAGCTGGGTGGATTCAAACCACCAACGTTCTGGTTAGGAGCCAACGCTTAACCCTCATGCCATCAGGGCTCCCTGCAGAACGCTGTAGCAGGCCATCTATCTGAAACTATACTAGTGCGTGTGCGTAGCATATCTTCTGGCACCGAAAATGTTAGAAAATGTAAGACAGAATGGCTTGGCGAAAATTACTAACCTTTACTCTAGACTCCGATTGCATGGGGTAAGCCTTGAATTTCAACAGAAGGTTAAACCTGCTTTTATCTTTCTTCATTTTTTATGTTTTGCTTGTCTGACTCCAGAAATACCATGACTGAACTCTAAAAGAACAAGTGTTTGGGAATGTCCCCAGCCCTTCGCAGCATATAAATTATCAGTATGATCCGTTGTTCTGAGCTTTCTGACTGCATTTGGCCTTCCACGTCCCAAACAGTTGTCTGAGGTTCTTTACTCCTAGAGCAGTGGTTCTCAAGTGGGGCTGATTTTCCTCCTCAGGGACACCTGGCAATATCTAGAGACATTTTTAGTTGTTGGGTAGGGGTGTTGTCACTGGCATCTAGTGGGTAGAGGCCAGGGATACTGCTAAATATCCTACAATGCACAGGGCAGCCCCCCACAAGAAGGAATTATCTGGCTCTGAAAGTCAATATTGCCCAGGCTGAGAAACCCTGCTGTAGAAGATTGAAAGGTCAGGATGTCTTCAGGGAAGCTGACTAACTGCCAGAAAGGTGCTCAAAGGTGCCCTTTACCTGGTAACCTTATCCTCAGTTCAGGATCTGGGTCTCTTGCAACTTTAGAAACATACTTTTAGGTGTTCCACAGCTGATCACATTCTAGGAGGTTGACTCCCATTGAAAGTCACAGGAAACTGAGTAAATAAACCTCTTCCCTCCTTATTAGGCTTCACTAATAAATAGAGCTAGCAGACAGAGTGGACACTTATGGTGGCCTGCATAGCTCATATGCCTCCTGTTGACAAGGTATGTGGGAGCCCAAATCCTCAGGAGGTGACTTGGCGAGCCTGCAAGCAGAAAAAGGGAAGTTTTTGGGTATTTAATGATGGGAAGGAGTCCCTGGGTAGTGCAAATAGTTAACACCTTTGGCTGCTAATGGAAAGGTGGCAAATTCCAGTCCACCCAGAGGAAGAGCCTGGTGATCTGCTTCCAAAAAAATCAGCCACTGGAAACCATATGGAGCATAGTTCTACTCTGACACACGTGGGATCAGCATGAGTGGGATCGACTCCACGGCAGCTGGTAGTAACGATGGGAAACTCTGAGGTCTTCACATTTAAAACTCCACTCCAGGCATGTACCATCATCATGACTGGAGATGCTGGGCTTTCAGGCAAGGCTGTTCTCCCTTAGGCAGTGCCGAGATGGGTCTTTTCTTCTCTGCCTCCATTGCTGACAAACTGCCTTTCGTCATCCATCCTGATTCTGTTAATTAAAACGCTCTTTAGTTTTGTTTGACTTGGGGAAGGGGGTTTTGTTCGACCAAATGTGTCGAGCACCACTCTAACATGGATGTTAGGCTCTGGGATATTCTGAATAATATTAAGACACTGTTCCCAACTGGAGCTTTCTCAGTCTTGAGGATGGCTCTGACATACCAACATTTCAAGAGTGTGGACAGGACAGTAATAGTATACACAGGATAGTATGCGATACAGAGGACACAGACCTGTGCTGCAATGTCACAGTGAGCGTCTTTGATCTACTAGGCACTGATTTTATAGTTTAATTTTTGGAAGGCAGCCTCGTTCCTGCAATTCTGAGTTTACTGTCAGCTATCCATTTGCTTTTCCCAGCAGTCTGTTCCAAGATTAGATGTTAGGTTTCTGGATGATAAAATAGTCCAGTATGCCACTTAATCTTTATCTTTGCCCTTTCAATAACAGAGGCAGTTGTTTTGTACATCTTTGAATGCTGTAGTCAACCCTCCAGGAAATTAAGCCAGGCTGGAGGGAAGTAGAAGGATGATGCAATGTGAAGAGAGGAATTCTGCAGCGGGTAGCGATACTCGAGTGAGCTTGATGGGTTTTGCTAGGATCCTGCTGAATCACTCAGCAAAGGCAGAAACTGTTCAACTGCTAAATCGCATACAGTATTTCCTTGTTTGAACAGATAACGCTGACATGAAGGGTAGGAACCTATAGAAATAGAAACATTTGGTGGCGTTGTCAAGCAGTAAGGAGCGAATCTTTTGGCTGTACACATTTTTCTTCCTCATCCTGTTTTTGGGTGATGTTTTGCCTACCTTTCCCAATCCTTTCTTGACCTTCCCCAAGTAAGAGTGGATCTTGGTTTTCCACACTAGCTGAAATCAGGCATACCTGAGTTTGAATTCTCACTCTGACACTTGTTGGGTGTGGGACTTGGGACGAATAGCATCTCTGAGTAGAGGGTGAATTTTCACCCCAGATGATAAGGAGCCCTGGTAGTACAGTGGCTAAATCACCTGGCTGCTAACCGAAAGGTCAGTGGTTTGACCCACCAGAGGCTCCACGGGAGAAAGATGTGCCAGTCTGCTTCCATAAAGATTCAGAGAAAAAACCAAACCCACTGCCGTCGAGTCGATCCCGACTCATAGTGACTCCATAGTACAGAGTAGAACTGCCCCATAGAGTTTCCAAGGAGCGCCTGGGGGGTTTGAACTGCCAACTGTTTGGTTAGCAGCTGTAGCTCTTAACCACTATGTCACCAGGGTCCCTCCATAAAGATTACAGCCTTGGAAATCCTATAGGGCAGTTCTATTCTGTACTATAGCGTCGCTATGAGTTGGTATTGACGTGACAGCAATGGGTTTGGTTTTTTTTTTGGAGTAGAGATGATAAAGAGGAAGGATTCGGAGGTAAAATGTAGCTCCACCCAGACTGAACTCCAGAGATGGAACTCTTGGCACTTACACTAGTGGAGGATAGAGGTAACGTGTTTAAAACTCTTAGGACGTTACCTGGCGTGTAGTAGAGACTCCATACATACTAGTAATTTAGGTTGTGGGGTCACACATAGAATGTACATATCCTGTGAGGAGTATGAACTGACATAAATTCACATTGACGGGTATTGGCTGGTATTACATCTTTTGCATAAATCCAGTGTTTTGGATAGGAGTCACAGTGGTGGTGAATGGGGTAAGGTGTAGGAATTCTGAATTTTGGGGAGGAGAAGAGAGAAAGGGATAGCCTGGAAAGTTATGTATTCATCAAACATTGGCTGAGCTCGCTAGGTGCCAGTTTCTGTTTTTTTTTTTTTTCAAAAAAGGAGGTACTCTTGGTTAACTTCATAGTCTGTCCCTGGGCTAGTCCTGTCCTTTGTGTGATGAGCTAGTACAAGGGTACTGCTAGGAAGCATGTGGGGTTTCTTAGAAGTGCTGAATAGCTTAAATGGTTTGTTATTTTTACTTTAGTAATTAATATAGTGATATCAAAGCTGTTTGCAGCCAGATTACTTTTACTGCCCCTCAACATATGCTACATTGAAAAGGCATCTGATAGGGAAAGGATACTACATGTGTGTGCTATTTGACGCAGTGGTTAAGAGCCCAGCTGCTAACCAAAGGTCAGCAGTTTGAATCCACCAGCCATTCCTTGGAAACCCTATGGGCAGTTCTACTCTGTCCTGTAGGGTCCTTATGAGTCAGAATCGACTCAACAGTGACCAGTTTTTATTATTTTAAAAAGGCGTGGCAGCACTGCTGCGTTTCATTGGAACACAGATATCTGAGGCTGATCTAATGATGTGCTACTGGGAGGCCACAGAGGAGGAGGATCTTAGCCTCTGAATTGATTTTATTTATCCCTGTTGGGGTTTTCTCCCTCCTCTGCCGAGAGTTCCATCTCAAAAGTTCAGTTTGGTTGGTGCTTTGTTTTACCTCTGGCTCCCTCCTCTTTGTCATCTCTACCAGGGGTGGACATTCATGCTCTGCAGAGCCCACATGTGCTTCAAAAATTGCTCTGCTTATTATTGGGACCAGCTCAGAAATTGTGTTTCTGCTTCTCTTCCTCTCCATTGCTCACTTGATGTTGTTAGAACACCATCACTTCATTATTGTTTGTCTTTGGAGTCTGACAGCTCCTGGGGCCAGCTGGTACAGCTGGTTTGTAATCCCAGCGCCTAACTCGATGCCTGGTTCTGATGAATGCTTGTTTAATGACTGACATTGCCAGAGGCATGCTTTTCAAGTCTTGTACTTCCTTTCTGAAGCTCTGAATTAGTCTTCCCTTCTTCCCCTTTTTTCCCCATCTCTTGGACCTTGATGCTGATTGGAAAACATGAAAATCGATAGATGGATGCTTAGATGCCAGTGCAAACCTATGGGAATGTATCAGCATGAGGCAAGGCTTACCTGATTGGGAATTGGAAATGTTTTTGCTTCCTTTAATTGATTCAGAGAGAGTAACAGAAATTTATTTGTCTTGCTACAAACCTAAAACATACCTGCACACACACATACATGCCGCACATGCACTCATCAGAGGACTCTGTGCTAGTGTGTTTAGCCATTTTTAATCTATAAAATTTAACAGTAGGCAAATAAAACAAAATTGAATTTGGCCAGCCTTTGAAACTTATTGATTTCAAATTAGAGCAGGAGTGTTAATTCTGTTAAGGCAGTTACACACAGAGCTTGGTCTCTGAAATAGATTCAGATGCATCGATTTAGAAGTTTGTAGGTATATCCTTGATGAGTTAACTGGGAAAATAATAGTCCTATGAGAAACTGTGTGGGAGCTGAGTGACTGCTGCCCTAATTCTAGTGTCTAGGTTTATCTTTAGAGTCCCTGGAGGTTGCGAACAGTCAACACACTCCACTGCTAACCGAAAGGTTGAGGTTCAAGTCCATCCAGCGGTGCCTCAGAAGAAAGGCCTGGAGATCTACTTCTGAAAACCCTGTGGAACACAGTTCTACTCTGGTGCACGTAGGGTCACCATGATTTGGAATCGACTCGACAGCAACCGGTAGTTTTATTTTTGGATGTTTCATTGGCCTCTGGGTCCATGGCTTTATCCCATGTGTTTCCACTTTGGTCAAGTTCTGAGTGTGGTTTTGAATTAGGTCCTGTGGCTTTGTGATATCTGCCTATCCACTTGTCTAATGGGAGTGATGGTTTCACAAGGAGAGAAGATGAGCCCTGCTCCTGTGAAATAGATAGGGCTCTAAGAGATGGGGTCTAATCAGCATGGTGCCCACAGCACCAAGTCTGAGATAGGCCGTCTTTGGGTGTGTTTCCTCCTTGGAGTTACAACTTCGATGATGGTTTCTTCTACAGCTGGACGTGATTTCCCATAGATTGCTTTGGCCTGGACAACCAGAGAACAAGATTATTCTCTTCTGTGTGGGACGCTAAATCCCTATGTGCGCCACAAATTCCAGTGAGAGAAGAAGGGTGGAGCTTCTTGGGTGACCATGGAAATCCCACTGGGCAGGATGAGGGCAGAGTGTGTGACATCGCCACCACAAAGGTAAGAGCTGCCTCTCTCTGCCATTCTCTCTAGTGCCTATTGTTTATCAAAGGAAGAGAATGAACCTGACAGTGTAGTGACAGAAATGAAGGTGAGACACCAGGGAGACTATTTTGATTGTAAAATCCACTGGGAATTTGTGACATATAACTAAAAGTGAAGGGGGAAAGTCACTCTGAAAAGATCAGATTGGAGTTGTATTGGGGGCCAGGGTGGACCAACCTGGAAAATTCTATAGTCCTGTTGCCATTTTCTTTTTACATTTCTAGTTGAGACTTGAGGGAATAACACCACTGTTGTGATAAGATTCCATTTATGTCCGTTTGAGCCAGGCTGGCTTAAAATGGGTCTTGCGGAGATAGGATTGGTGTGGATCTAGCTCGGGCCACAGACTGGGTAGTTTATTGGATGTACCTGGTCCAGTGACACATTTTTGTTTGAACCACATAATGTTTAAAACTTCTTGGATTAGTTCTCGTTAAACTTGAAATATCCCACATACAAATCAGGATTTCTAGGCACTCCTGGAACTCTGAAAAAATACGGCTGTACTGTTCCCATGAAGGAATGTAGAGCCATGTAGCCTCTTCCTCATTAGACGAGTGTGGATAGTTCACCACAGTCCCTGACCAGCCTGCTTTATTTGTTTAAATTACTTGTTTGGTCACTGGAGACATTTAATTTCACCATTCCTGGTCTAGATCAGTTTGCTAGCTTCCTGTCAGAAGCCATGATAGCTTTTTGTTAATTCCTCCAGTTGTACTACACTTTGGGGAGCAATTAGAACAAGGGGCTGGGGCTAGGGAGATGACAATACTTGATCTTTCCCACAAAAGAGCTTAGAGTCTAGCTGGGGAGAGAGACAGCTCAGCAGGGATCAGACTTGTGGGGAGCAAGGAGGCCTGTACAAAAACATTAAAATACCTGGTGATGTTGTGATAAGTGGTAAGATAAAGGAGCACCCAAAGGGCTGTGGTAAAAGGTGAGTGGTGGGGAGGGCTATTAATTTGGCCTAGCCCCAAGCCCTTTGCTGTTGAGTTGTTTCCAACTCATAGCAACCCTATAGGACAAAGTAGAACTGCAGG
Organism: Elephas maximus indicus; assembly: GCF_024166365.1. Taxonomy (NCBI): domain Eukaryota; kingdom Metazoa; phylum Chordata; class Mammalia; order Proboscidea; family Elephantidae; genus Elephas; species Elephas maximus. The sequence goes on from NC_064830.1 coordinate 33,750,068, forward strand.
TTAGGATTTCCAAGAAGCGGCTGGTGGATTTGAACTGCCAACTTTTTGGTTAGCAGCCGAGCTCTTAAGCCAAGCTCTTAACCACTGCACCACCAGGGACCCAGTTTGGCCTACAGACATTCCAATTCTCCAAAACCCCCTTACCTTGCCAGTAAAGCTTTCTCATCACAGCCATTTATATGTGCATTCCTCTAAGTAAAAAGGTTCACTTGGATACCTGATAGAATTCCTACCACAGGGTTAAGGCTCTCCTCTTGTGTTATGTCCACACTTTTCTGGTTTCTGGCTGCAAAACTATCATCTGTGATTCTTTGTTTTTACAAATATAGGACAGCATTCTGGCTATTTGGTTTACTAAATCCGAGATGAGCTTTGTGAACTACAGAGATCCCTGGAGTTTCCAAAGAGGAGCAGCCACACTAAATAGAGATCCAAAGGGAGTGAATACAACTCTAATATGATCATGCCAGTTGGAGGGTGAGAGGGTGGGGGGAGCAAGAGAGAGGAAGGGACTAGTGGCACGGCGGGGGAGGGAGAGATACTATTATCTCAATCTCTTATTTTTGGAGCAAGGTTTTACATGTGTCTTGTACTTTATGTTTTCAGAAGACTTTTGCATTTGTTATCTCACCCTCAGGGTGGGTTTATCATCTTCTTTTATAGATCAGTACTCCACCCGCTCAATGTCATGTAGCTGGGAAGAGGCAAGTTTTCCAACTCCCAGCCTTTTGCTCTTTTTTTTTCTAGTTGCCCCTCATAACTCAGCATGAATAGGGACACATGGGGTTCATTTATGTTCAGCTCAACATTTAAAATTGGGCTCAGGTTATGAACATTCTGAAATAGGACTCCCTGAGACCCCAGTGATTACTTGGACCTGTGCTATTGGTGTGGTGACAGAAGTGGAACAGGGAGGGAGTTTTCTTGTCTGTCTACCTGGCTGGTGGGACTCACACTTTCTATCAAAGCTTCCTCAGAGCGTGGGCTCAATCACTTGGAAGGCTATTGAAGGGACTGGCTTCATAAAGGAGCCTTAGGATGCCCAGAAAGTCCTGGGAACAAAGACTGAAATCCAGAAGGTTCTTTGAAGTTTGATGTGATCTATGCTCTAGGCATATCCTTTTAGCTGTTTGTTTCTCAGAACTGTACTATTGTGAGCTGCTGTAAAAGCACTCTGATTCACTGAAGGCCTGAGTCCAGGACCACGAGCATCTCAGTTTCCAAATCCATGCTAATCATATAGAAAAGGCTATATAATTCCATAGACACTTAGCCGTACTCCCTGCTCTTTTCTGACCCATCAATTTCTGATTTCTTCTCTTTGCATGTTACTCACACCAGTACATGGGGATGTAGAGGAAGAGGAAGGCTTTCTGTAGGAGAAGACTATCACAGGGGAAGGCGCCTGATGGGAAGGAGATTTGGGAGTGGATTGAGTTTCGATTTTCAATTTTGTTTACATATGCTGGTTTTATTTGGAATAGTCTCACATGGACGGGGCCCTGGTGGCACAGTGTTTAAGAACTCAGCTGCTAACAAAGAGGTTGGCAGTTTGAATCCAGCAGCTGCTCCTTGGAAACCATATGGGGAAGTTCTGTTCTGTCCTATAGGGTCGCTATGAGTTGGAATTGACTTGACGGTAACAGGTTTTTTGGTTTTATTCTCACATGGCCTGGCCAGAAATAGAATTTAGCAAAAAAAAAAAAAAAACCCTACTTTTTTTTTTTTTACCCTATGGGGCAGTTCTACTCCATCACACAGGATCTCTCTATAAGTTGGAATTGACTCAGTGGCACTTAAGAGCAACACTCTTGTTAAAAAACCTAAATGATTTTTCTTTTAAATGTAATAGAATGAATTGAAACTTTTAGAAGTATGTTCCAAAAACATGGCAGTATTAATGTTGAAAAATGCTCTATTTCTTTCTCTGATGAAAAGACTAATGAGGATTTTAGATAAGCGGGAAGGAAAAAGTAGTCTAGGTTTTTGTTTACCTTTACGGAATTAATTAAAAAAAAATGATTCTGCCTAATCGGGAAACAGGCTCGTATTTGTTATACTTTAGTTACTTTGCTGAGTGAACCAAAAGCCAAGGTATTATCAAAGACGCCATACCACGTGCACACATACACGCCAGCCTTGACAAGACACAGTTTTCAGTGTTTTTTTTAAATGAGTTTGATAGCATGAAGCAAAGAGAGAGGAAATTGAACAGAGAAGAGGTGAATAAAAGGTTAATGGTTTTGAAAAGGCTTTACAGGGCTGCCACCGGGAGAGAAGTGGGTCAGTGTAGGTTCTCTTTTATGCTGCCAGGGAGTGTCTTGGATTTTGACATATTTTTTTCTTCTTTTTCAACCTTATGAACATCAAGAGACACGAGGTGGCCATATAGAGTATATAGTGTTCTCTCCATGAGCGAATTGGGTCCATATTAGTCAGGAGAACTGATACAGTCAGCCTAAGCTCTCCTTTAGGAAGAAAATGGAAACAGCAGTGAGTTCTCCTACTTTGTGGCCAAATGCCTTGTGCAATTGCCATTGATGATCATTGCCTGGATCCGTTATTTCATAATGAGTTGCAAAAAGGTGACATTTTAATCCTGTCTTTCTTCTTAATTTAGTAGCTGTAATTCTTCGTTAATAGCAGCTTTATTGAAGTATAATTTACATACCCTAAAATTTACCTTTTCAAAAGTATATAATACGGTGGCTTTTAGTGTATGCATAAGGCTGTATAGCCAGCAGTAGTGTCTAATTCCAGAACATTGTTATTACCCCAAAAAGAAATCCCATACTCATTAGCAGTCACTCTCCATTCTTCCTTTTCCTCAGTATCTGGAAACTACTCATCTATTTTCTATCTCTATGGGTTTGCCGGTTCTGGGCATTTCATGTAAATGGAACCACACAATATATAGTCTTTTGCATTTGGCTTCTTTCACTTAGCAAACTGTTCTAAAAGTTCATCTATTTTATAATTTATTTTTTTATCAGTACTTTATTTATATTTTATGACTGAATACTGTCCCAGTGTATGGATATATCACATTTTATTTATCTATTTGTCCATTGGTGGGCATTTGGATTATTTCCACTTTTTGGTTTTTAATGGCTGGCGTTGCTATAATCATTCTTGTACAGGTTTTTGTGTGGACATATATCTTCAGTTATCTTGGATATATACCTAGGAGTGGGATTGCTCTGTCACATGATAACTCTATGTTTAACTTTTTGAGAAATGGCCTGTTTTCCAAGGTTGCTGCACCATGTTTCATTTCCAGCAGCAATGCGTGCAGATTCCAGTTTCTCCACAACCTTGCCAACACTTGTGATTGTCTTTTGATTGTAGCCATCCTAGTGGGTATGAAGTGGTATCTCACTATGATTTTCATTTGGGTTTTCCTAGTGACTAATGATATGGAGCAACTTTGTATGTGCTTATTGGTCATTTGGAAATCCTGGTGGCATAGTGGTTAAGTGCTACAGCTGCTAACCAAAGGGTCGGCAGTTCGAATCCACCAGGCACTCCTTGGAAACTATATGGGGCAGTTCTACTCCGTCCTATAGGATTGCTGTAGGGTCATTATGAGTCAGAAGTGACTTGACAGCAGTGGAGCTTTTTTTTTTTTTTTATGGTTCAGTAAATGTTTTGTGACTAGGAAGAAATGAGTGACTGTTAAATGCTTGCCTAAATGTGAGAATATTGACAATAATGATGTTCAGTATCTTTTCTTGATTTCACACATTTTAAACATGTGAAGTGGCATGCTGTAGAGCAGAGAGCACTGGGCTTGACATCAGGAGCGCTGGCCTGGGCCTCTGCCTCTAACCCTTAATCTCTGTACAATGCTCACTCATCTCTTCTAATCCTTCGTCCTTATCTGAAAACCTGCGTAATACCCACTCCCAGGGTGGTGGTGAGGAAGTGCTATCAGGAATGTTGGTAATTGGCAGGGCACTATCTGTTTGTAAGGGAACCTCACTATAGTTTGTGAAGATGGAAGCTGTCTCATCCTGCCCCCGTCAGCAGTCCTGGACCAGACATAGCCAAGGAAACCAACACTTTGTGACTCTGGCTACGGTGACTCTGGGAATCTCAGCACTGCCTCTGAGCATTTGATTGAATCTAGAGATCATTTCCATTTTCTTTCTTCTGAAAGCCCCACCAAAACAAACAAATAAAAAACAACCCTCCTTTTATGATGTGTGTTGGTTTTATGACTAAGCTTTGTGGAATGAACGGACTTTGTAATGGGCTCTCTTTAGCTGGTGTAGAGTGAATTAAAAACAAAAAGGACTGAACTGAGAGGCTGATTTTATGAACCATGACAGTGCTCTTTAGCGGGGTGACTGCTGAGAGATTGGTAAATGGCTTCCACACCCTTGGAACATGAGACCGACATGTGCAGATTGTTTCATGAAAACAGATATCATTGTAGGTTTCCAGGATAGCTGAGGAGATGAAAAAGAATCTACCAAAAGACAGCTTCCATTAAAGTCTTAGTGTCAGCTTTGCAAAACCAGCTCCTTGGAACTTTTTACTACTATACTTGCCATGAACATGAGCTGACTTTCAGTGATCTGAAGAACCATAATTATTTGGACCAAGTCTAGAGCTCTGATTTAGGCCCTTCAAAGAAGACCTCTAGCTAAAAAGAGAAAGGAAGGGGAGAAAAAATCAAGTCTTTTGAAGAGGTCAGCAAATCTATTAATGGGTGTGTCAAGCCATGCTATGGTCTCTGGTTTCTTGGGGAGACATTCAGTACTAGAGTCTCAAGAGCAAATGCCTATACCTTCTTTATGGGTCTGGGTAGATGGGCAGAGGGCTATATTTTTAGGCTGTGTCCTCTGGTGTGTCTTTTGCAGAGGAGGATTCTCTTGTCTCACTGACAGCCTTGGCTTTTCATAAACATAAGGGAAAAGAAACTCCTTCTTACCTTTCTGCCTCTTCCAATGGTGTCACCATCAACCCACATATGCACGTATCCTCTTCAGCCTTTCTGCTTCCTCGTCCCTTCTTTTCAGTAAGTCACCAAGTACTGTCAATTCTACTTTATAAAGTTCTCTTGAATTTGTCACTTCTCTTTGTATGCACTACTGTGTTATTGGTTCAGGCCCTCACCTCCTCTTACCTGCTTTATTGCAGCCTGATTTCCAAGGCTCTATCCTTTCTCCCTGGCTGTCTTCCACCCTGCTGTCACTGGAGTCTTTCTGAGTCACAGTCACAAATACCACCATGTCTACTTATTGCTTAGGACACTACAGGATAAAGTTCAGACTGTCTAACATGATGTATGAAGCCCTTCAGTATCTGGCTTCGGCCCACTCTTTGGTTTAGCCCTTTTCCCTTTTGTTTGATCAACTTTGCTTGATCTTCAAGATTCAAGCTGAACGTAACTTCTGCTGTAAAGCCTTTCCAGACAGGGGTCATTGTTCTTGTCTCAAAAATCCCAAAGATGCTTGATTTATCTCTATTTTAACACTTCCCACGTTAATTTACTGAATTATAATAAGAAAGAAAACAGAGAGTGCATGTAGTGGAGAGAACATGGGCATTGGAGTCAGTCAAACTTGACTTTAAATCCTGGCTCTACCATTTACCTATTGTTTGATCTTGTACAAGTTAAAACCCATAAACCCAATGCCATCAAGTCAATTCTGACTCACAGTGACCCTACAGGATAGAGTGAAACTGCTCCATAGGGTTTCCAAGGAGCAGCTAATGGATTCAAACTGCTGACCTTTTGGTTAGCAGCCATAGCTCTTAACCACTGCATCACAAGGGCTCCTCGTACAAGTTACTCAACCTCTATTAGTCTCTACTTTCCCGCCTTATAGTGTTGGAATGATTAAATGAGATTAATGTGTACAAGGCATCTTAGTCCCCAGTGGTAACTCTGTATATGATAGTCTCCTACCCTTCTTTATCTGGGTCATCTGCTCAGAGGACATATCATTGTAGTAAATGATGGTCAAAATCTATTTTTTTTCTCTCTGGGAAATGACTCCAGTACATCCTGGAAAGTGTCAGAACTAAAACATTTATGTGCTGGGCCAGGATAGACTTGGACATCTATGAGGAGGTAATCATAGACTGGAGGTATGGAGACTGGCTGGGAGAGGGGAGAGAAGTGTGTTTGTATCAGGGAACTGATACTGCAATTAACTTAAAAAGTTTCCCCAAGTCAGTGTCTTTCCATATAGATGCACCTGAAACACCATCCCGTGAAGTGTAACTATATCTTTAAGATATAAGGTACTTCAGGACAGGGAGATAATTATATCCTCTGACTGTCTACATCCAAACATAGGGAATAGGGCTTTCTCTTAAAGGAATGGAACATTGGTGCATAAGGGGAAGCCCTCAGCCTTTGGAGGCACAGAGCTGAGTCTCCAACGATGTGCAGGTTGGAGGTGAGGTACAGAGCAGAGGAGAGAGCTCCTGGCAGCATGACATGCTTCTGAGGGTGTGTGGCTGAGCTCTGGGGAAGAGAAGGAATGAGCTACGAACCTGACAGCACTAGCTTCTCACGTCTGAGCTGAGCATTGCCAAACACAGAGGGCTTCGTGGTTGAGACTCTGGAGATGCTAGTATTGTGTAAGTGATCTAAAAATGCATTTTTTGTTTTGTTTTTGCTGGGGGTGGGTAAATTTTATTAACTACAGCATCGGAATTAGGAAAAGTTAATTTTTTTTTTTAACATTGCAGTATTTCAGCTTTCCTAGAAAATGGATCCATGAACCCAAGTTTTTGAGAAAATAACATTTTGCGTTGGTTTTCTTCTCATCAGAGTGTCTGATAGCATACTCATCATTTATTCCATTTCCTGTTTTGCTTTTCAGTTAGCTCATCATCCTGGAAAGGGCAGATTAAAAATAAGTTGGCAGGGCACGAAGGGACAGAGTGCTAATACGGTCTTGTGTTCCTTCCAGGTGCAGAGTGATCTTCTTCGTTTCCCTTCCAAGCCAGCACTCCTCCTCCTGTATCCACCATGGTGTATGGTGAGTTTTTCCATCGCCCTGGACAAGGCGAGGAACTTGTCAACTTGAACGTGGGGGGCTTTAAGCAGTCTGTCGACCAAAGCACCCTCCTGCGGTTTCCTCACACCAGACTCGGGAAGTTGCTCACCTGCCACTCTGAAGAGGCTATTCTGGAGCTGTGTGATGATTACAGTGTGGCGGATAAAGAGTACTATTTTGATAGGAACCCCTCTTTGTTCAGATATGTTTTGAATTTTTACTACACAGGGAAGCTGCACATCATGGAGGAGCTGTGTGTGTTCTCGTTCTGCCAGGAGATCGAGTACTGGGGTATCAACGAGCTGTTCCTTGACTCCTGCTGTAGTAATCGCTATCAGGAGCGTAAGGAGGAAAAACATGAGAAGGACTGGGATCAGAAAAGCAATGACGTGAGCACCGATTCCTCATTTGAAGAGTCATCTCTCTTTGAGAAAGAGCTGGAGAAATTTGACAAACTGCGATTTGGGCAGCTCCGGAAGAAAATCTGGATTCGAATGGAAAACCCGGCATACTGCTTGTCCGCCAAGCTTTTTGCCATCTCGTCCTTGAGTGTGGTGCTGGCCTCCATCGTGGCGATGTGTGTCCACAGCATGTCAGAGTTTCAGAATGAGGATGGAGAGGTGGATGACCCTGTGCTGGAAGGTGTGGAGATTGCATGCATTGCTTGGTTTACCGGGGAGCTGGCCATCCGGCTGGTTGCTGCACCCTGTCAAAAGAAATTCTGGAAGAACCCTCTAAACATAATTGACTTTGTCTCCATTATTCCCTTCTATGCCACGTTGGCTGTAGACACCAAGGAAGAAGAGAGTGAGGACTTTGAAAACATGGGCAAGGTGGTCCAGATCCTGAGGCTGATGAGGATTTTCCGAATTCTGAAGCTTGCTCGGCACTCGGTAGGGCTTCGTTCTCTAGGTGCCACCTTGAGACACAGCTACCATGAAGTTGGGCTGCTGCTTCTCTTCCTGTCTGTGGGCATTTCCATCTTTTCTGTGCTTATCTACTCTGTGGAGAAAGATGAGTCCATGTCAAGCCTCACCAGCATCCCCGTCTGTTGGTGGTGGGCCACCATCAGTATGACGACTGTGGGCTATGGAGATACCCACCCAGTCACCTTGGCTGGGAAGCTTATTGCCAGCACGTGCATCATCTGTGGTATCTTGGTGGTGGCTCTTCCTATCACCATCATCTTCAACAAGTTTTCCAAGTACTACCAGAAGCAAAAGGACATTGATGTGGACCAGTGCAGTGAGGACCCACCAGAGAAATGTCATGAGCTACCTTACTTTAACATTAGGGATATTTACGCACAGCGGATGCACGCCTTCATTACCAGTCTGTCTTCTGTTGGAATTGTGGTGAGTGACCCAGAATCCACAGATGCTTCAAGCATTGATAACAGTGAGGATGCATGTAACACTGCATCCTTAGAGAACTGCACAGCCAAATGAGCGGGGACGTTTGTGCCTGTATCTTGAGTCCCTTCCTGACATTAGGTTAACACAGCTTTATAAACCTCAGTGGGTTCATTAAAATCATTTAATTCTCAGGGTGTACCTTTCAGCCATAGTTGGACATTCATTGCTATAAAATGATAGACTTGTCTTTATTTTTCTCAGTGAGGTGAATTAAATGCCTTGTTCTGAAATTTATTTTTTACAAGAAAGAGTTGTGATAGGGTTTTGGGAAAAAAGGTAAATGGTATTGGGTGGGATTTGTTGCTATGGCTTAATGCATCATTCTGTGTTTGTCATTTACTCACATTGAGCTAACTGTAAATTATGACAAGTAGAATCAAAGGTCCAGCTGATTGGAGACTCTACATGCATGTAAGATCCACAAAATGTGACAATGCATGTAAATCTGTGTTCACATCCTAGACATGGAAATGAGGAGCCTAATAAACTTACGAATTCAGTATGGAGAATGACTTGGTTGTTTGTTTCAGTGTCAAATAAGTACATTTGAGTATTTTCAAAATTGGCTTGGGAGGAGAAATGCTCTAATTGGAGCACTGAGCATCCTTACTTTATGTTTTTGACAAAACTGTGTTGTACGTGATTAAACAGGTACTTGTTTAGGACATACTCCACTGGCATCTGTGAATGAAACATGTGCCCTTGCAGACATGTTTCCAGTTTATATTTTGAATTTTATAATTTGTTCTGCTGGGGTTAAACCTCATCACCTGAATATTACTGAGATTAGAGTAAACCTGAACACTTACAGGCAGTGATGCATTCAGTGAATGAGAGAAAGGAGAAATATTGTACACACAGATGTGATTCATTGTGGCCAGACGAGTGAAACTTACATCATGAAAAAAGCTCTGCCAGCAACTATCAAAGGAGCCGACATTTTCATCCTGAGATGGTAATGTCTGCCTCTTCCACAGAAACCCCACACAATGAAAGGAGACATACCTACTCATTCTTTTAGGTCAATGACAGAGCCAATCTATCGCATGCAGAGAGAATTTGGCTAAAGTCTTCATTTTGAAGATGTACAGTAATTCTAACTCAGGCTGTCAGGCTGACTCTGAGGCCCTTTCCCTGAGGTCTTTCAAATGCAAGAGCCACATGGATTTATTATCCAGCCTTTTAAGTTCATAGATGCATTTCATTGAAGAAAGGACATTTCCCCTAGGTTATCTGATGAAGATAACTCTCCGACTTGTCATTCCTCTTGGCACTTCCACGACTTCTGAGGTAAACATAACTAAACAGTGTTTATATTCACTCTTAAATCTCGAGGTTTAGTACATGCATGTGCCATCATCCCCTGCTCATTAAAAAACAAAAACTTTCTTTTTCCCAAAACGCCTTTTTAATGTTGGCATACATTTGTTTTTAAGGCATAGAATTTGGGATCCTATTTAATTAAAGATTTCCTACTTGGTAGTGAAGTAACCAGAAACACTGGTGGCTGGCAGTTCAAATCCACCAGGTGCTTCTTGGAAACCCTATGGGGCAGTTCTACTCTGTCCTATAGGGTTGCTATGAATGAAGTAACCAAAGACTGCTTACATGGTAATAGCAGTAAAAGCAATAGTAATAGTAGTAGGAATAATAATAAGTAGCTACTGCCATAAATGTACTTTCCTATATTATCTCATTTACTCCTTACAACATCCCTAGGCCAAAAAACACCCTGCTGTCGAGTCGATTCCGACTCATAGCGACGCTATAGGACAGAGTAGAGCTGCCCCAAAGAGTTTCCTAGGAGCAAGGTTTTATTACTATCGCTGTGTTAAGAGGAAACTGAGGCACAGAGGAAAACGGCTTGCTTAAGCTCACATAGTAAGTAATGGAGTTGGACTTTGAACCCTGAGAGCCAGACTGTGGAGCCTGTGCTTTTAACACTGTGTCACACTGCTTCCAGCTCTGCCCTGTTAGGGAGTGGATTTAGGGGTGCCTTCATCTGAAGGGACAAAGAGCTACAGACTCTGTCAGACTTTGAGTTGAGAAGGGGGAAAATACTAGTATATGGACCTCTCCTTAACACATGGACACATTGGTTTACAGAGACAGTTTTCTAGAATGCCCCTAAAGCTGGAACAGGCTCTGAGGGTTCTTCCTTGAGGAGAGCCTGTAGGTCTGAAAAAATTCAGAAATGTCTCTCAGCTGGTGGGTACCTAAGGCGGAGCTTCTGAACAGTAGGTCCTATGACTCTGAGCTTTTACAGTTGGAACTGTATAGGAATTGTGATTCTGTCGGTATCTCTTACTAATTCCTGAAAGGTGGTTTTCCAGAGTGCTCAGTGCTGTGTGGAGTGGTGGTGGCTGCTCCACTTGGGTTTGACAAGCTGTAAATCTCTCCCACCCTGCCTTCTCACCTTCTCCATAGTCCATGCATGTCTGTGACTGTTAATTCCCAGATGGTGAGGTGGTTGCTTCCTTCTTGCTGGAAATTTGAGTCAGTAACTAAATGCCCAGTTGCTGCGGATGCTGGCAGGAGGATTGGGACATTGGGCAAGGGAAGAAGCCAGTCATGCATGGTCTTAGGAATTGGGATTCATTTTAGTGGGGCCTGACTTTTTCTAGGAGTTTTACCTTTTATTCCTAATTCTTTTCCCTACCTGATGACCTCTTCTCCTCTTTCCAGTTCCTCGGATTTGTTTTATCATCTTCAGCAGAAGTTCTTTATGGGGTTTGGAAGGCCACTGAAAGCACCCAAGGACCATATCCAACATGGCTGATTCCTTCCCTCCCAGCCCTTCTCTGTGGAGATTGCTTCAACTTCCTCTTGTTTCACTTCAACATTTCCTGGGTGTTTACTACAATATAGGCTCAGGGCAGGGACTGGAAGTACAAAGATAAATGAGACACAATCCTTGCACTCAGGGAGCCTCCAAGCCAACTGGAAGCAGAGAAGTCAACTGATAATCACTACACAGAGTGAGGAAGGCTATCACAGGGACAAGCACAAGACATTGCTATGAGAGTCCACAGGAGAGGTACCTAGCTCTGTGTCTGTGTGTGTATTTGTCAGGGAAAACTTCTTGGAGGAGGTGACACCTGAGTTGGGTATCAGTCCCTGAGATCCTGGCGAGTTCATTTCAGATTTAGGGATAAAACCACTGGGAATGGATAGGTGGAGTCTGTTGCCTTCATCACCTCCCAGCTCTGTGGAGTGCCAGTCTCCACCTCTATGAATTCTCTTCTCTCCCCTTTGCTAATTTCCCTTCTTTAGTTAGAAGTTCTGCCTTTAGATGTGTTGATCTTTTTTTTCCCCCTGTGGTGGAGGTTTAGATACGCTGATACAGGTAGACTTCGTGACTTTTCTTGCTTTTCCTGTTTTTTCACAGAAATATTTAGTCTCCCAGTTGCTTTTATACACACCGGGGCTCATTCCCATGTGTTGAAGTCAAATGTGGAAGGACATTTGCTCTTGTCTCCAATGAGAGGGTCACGGTGAGGCCTTGTCTTGGGGCTTCTGTGCTAGTCTGTCTTCTAGAGGTTTGTTAATACCATGGAGAAGCTTTTTCTAATGTTTAAAATTAGAAGGGGGTTATTTGCACCATAGGAGATTGCCACTAGTCTGTCATTTTGACACAGTTTCACATGGTTCAACTTAAAGATAAGAGTTTGCCTCAGGTTTACAAAAAGGTGTTCCTCAAGTTCATCACTAGTCCTATGTATATTTCTGGCTTAAAGAATGGCCATCAGGAAGCCTGGGGTCTTAGTATTAGCACCACGGCTAACTAGTTGTATAATCCGGAGGCCAGATTGCTCACTTCTCTGAGCTTCTTTTCTCACATTGAAGGAGAGTGTAATGATTCCTGGTGTCTTTTCTATCTCTGACACTTACGTAGTCTACTTTGTTCCTGTAAATTAGTTATTTCACCTCTAATTTTGTGTGCACTAGGAATTTGCAAAATGATTTTTAACCTGCCATCTACCTTTTCTTATACATCTTTTTATCAGTAGAGTCCTAACCAATGAGATTTCATTTCTTGTCGATGAGGGCGTGGGGAGTCAGCTAACTGAAATCTTAGGTTATTAGAAAAACATTTACAAAGTATCACTCATTTCCCTTCATCCTGTGGCCAGGAGCGAAAGTTCCTCGAATGCTGGGGGTGATGCCGGGTGAAAGGCCTCTGAACATCTATAGAGATGCGATTTCACTTTGATTTAAAATCACTCAGTGGTTTAACCTTTGTTCATTTTCAGCATCTGCTACTCTGTCCTCTCCAGGAAGAATGCCAGAGCATTTAGGAACATGGCAGGAGAGGGGGTGAGCTGGGAGTGAGAAGGAGTGCAGGACCTGTGTGGCTGAGCACTGTCTAAAGCCATGGGCCATGACAACGCAAAGGAACCCCAGAGGTCATCTGGTCTACCTCCCATTTTACATCTGAGGAAAAGGAGTGTCTCTCCAAGGCCATGCAGCAACCTAGAGACCCAATCCAGACTGGAACCAGACCAAAGTTCTTTCCTTCCTTCCATGGTTTATTGTGAAAAATTTTGAACAAACGTACACAAAAATATATGCACCTGTCGCCCAGTTTCAACGATTTATCAACTCATACAAAACATTATATCTCTTTCCCCACTCACTTTTTCTCCTCCCCAGTTTATTTTGAAGCAAGCCCAGTCACGCCATTTTGTCCACAAGTATTTCAGTAAATGTATCCAAAAGAGTAATCTTTTTCTAAACACAACTGCAGTACCATTGTTGTTGCTAGTTGTTGTTGGGTCGATTCTGACTCACGGTGTTCCCATGTGTTACAGAGGTGAACTGCTCCATAGGGTTTTCTTGGCTATAATCTTTACGGAAGCAGATCGCCAGACCTTTTCTTCTGAGGTACTGCTGGGTGGATTCAAACCACCAACCTTTAAGTTAGTGGTCAAGTGCAAATCATTTGAACTACCTAGGGACCTTGGGCAATGCCATTAATAATCCTAAAAATCAGTACAGTCAGTTCTCATTATTAATGGTAGTTATTCTATAACATCACCGTGAACTCTGAACTAGCAAATACGAACCAGCCTTTTTCTACCTCAGCTGGGAACATGAGCCTTGGGCAACTCAATTTTTTCCTGATTTGTGTATGTGCATGTCTGTGGAGGACATGTCTGAGTACTGACTTTGGGGTTGCAAATAAACTTTAGCTAATAGGCAAATTCACAAATACAGAATCCACGAACAAACGAGAATTGACTCTAAGTCCTTAATACTTTCAAATAGTTTCAGAAGGTATTGCATAACCACTACCTTCCAGGTACTTGGCATTTCTGAACACCTGGTTCAGGCAAGATTTCCAGAAATTCCAGAGTTACAGGTATGCAAAACCAAAAAACCAAACCCATTGCCATTGAGTTGATTCAGACTCCTAGCAGCCCTATAGGAATTTTCACAGGAGCACACTGCTATGTCTTTCTCCCGTGGGGCGTCTGGTGGGTTTGAACTGCCTACCTTTTGGTTAATAGCTGAGCACTTAACCACTGTGCTACCAGGGCTCCTTTTTACAGGAATGCAGGGAGTCTCAAAAAGTAGTTCTTAGTTTCTTAGTGCTGCTGTAACAGAAATATCACAAGTGGTGGCTTTAACAAAAGGAAATTTATTTTCTCACAGTTTTGGAGGCTAGAAGTCCTAGTTCAGGGCACTGGCCCTAGGAGAAGGCTCTCTGTTGGCTGTGAGGGAAAATGCTTTTCTCAGCTTCTCTAGTGTTCCTCAGTTCTTTGGAGATCTCCAGGTAGCATCTATCTTTCCCCTGTTTGTGTTTCCTTGCTTCAGTGCCTGATCTGCTCTTCTGTATCTCAAGAGATGGGCTTAAAACACACCCTACAGTAATATATGGCCTTGTTAACCTAACAAAGAAAGCCTTTTCACCAAACGGGATTACATCCATAGGTATAACCAAAAAACAAAAAAACACCAAACCTGTTGTCCTCCAGTCTGTTCCAACTCATAGCCAGCCACCCTATAAAAAAACCTGTTGCCTTTGAGTTGATTCCAGCTTATAGTGACCCTATAGGACAGTAGAACTGCCCCAGAGTTCCAAGGAGCAACTGGTGGATTCAAACTCCTGACCTTTTGGTTAGCAGCCAAGCTCTTTACTACTGTGACAGAGTAGAACTGTCCCCATAGGGTTTCCATGGCTGTAAATCCTTAGGGAAGCAGACTGCTGCATCTTTCTTCCACAGAGCAACTGGTGGGTTTGAAACACCAACCTTTTGTTTAGCAGTTGAGTGCTTAACAACTGTGCCACCAGGGCTCCTTTCCACAGGTACAGGGGTTAGGATTTACCACACATTTTTTGAGGACATGATTCAATCCATAACATTCTGCTCTTTGGCCCCCAGAATTCATGTCCTTTCCACATGTGAAACACATTCACCCCATCACATCATCCCCAAAATCTTACCTATTCCAGCATCAACTCTAAATCTAAAATTTCATCACCTAAATCAAGTATAGGTGAGACTTTGGGTGGATTTCATTCTGGGGCAGAATTCCTATCAGCGGACCTGTGAAACCTAGAATAAAAATTATCGGCTTCCAAAATACAGTGGTGGAACAAACACAGGGTAGACATTTCCATTACAATGTGAGAAATCATAAGTACTAAGCAAGTCCAGGGAACCCTGGTGGCACAATGGTTAAGAGCTTAGCTGCTAACCAAAAGGTCAGCTGTTCGAATCCACCAGCTGCTCTTTGGAAGTTCTCTCTGGGGCAGTTCTACTCTGTCCTGTAGAGTTGCTATGAGTTGGATTGGACTTGATGGCAATGAGTTTGGGTTTTTCGGCTTGAAGCAAGTCCACAACCCAGCATTCCTTGGTTTGTAGCATCACTCCAATCTCTGCCTTCATGGTCACCTTGCCTTCTCCCCTTTGTCAAATCTCTCTACCTCCCTTTTAGGCCCCACTCAGTAATCCAGGGTCATCTTCCCATGTCAAGATCCTTAACTATCACATCTGCAAAGTTCCTTTTGCCATAAGGTAAGAGTCACAGATTCCAGGGATTAGAACCTGGATATCTTTGGGGGCCATTATTTAGCCTACCACACCAAGGTTGCACAGTTACTAAGAAGCCTTAATTTTAATGATGCACTAATATGTGTGTAGCTTATTGGGCAGGTAAAGGAAATGGTGAAGAAGAGCATGGACTTTGGGTTCTAATTAGACCTGGGTTATATTTTTTCTAATTCTAGCTCTGTCTGTGGTCATGGGCAATCCCTTTAACCTCTCTGAGCCTCAGTCATCACATCTGTACATGGAATGATACCACCATTTTTCATAGGAATAGTGAAAGAATTAAATTGGGTAATTGTTATGGATTGAATTGTGTCCCCCCAAAATATATGTGGTAAATCCTAACACCACATCTGTGGTTATAATCCCATTTGGGAATGGGTTTTCTTTGTTAGGTTAAAAGGCCATATCAGTGCAAGGTGTGTTCTAAGCCAATCACCTTTGAGATACAAAAGGAAGCAAAGATGGGGAAAGATAGATGCCCATGTCACATGAAGATCACCAAGGAACCAAGGACCAAGGACCTTCCCCAGAGCCAACAGAGAGAGAAAGCCTTCCTCTAGAGCTGATGCCCTGAATTCAGACCTATAACCTCCTAAACTATGAGAGAATAAATTTCTGTTTCTTAAAGCCACTCACTTGAGGTATTTCTGTTATAGCAGCACTGGATAGCTAAGATAGTAATCTACTTAAAGTGCCTGGTGCAATGCCTGGCGTATAGTATGCACTTCATAATGGTCTTCCATGTTATAATAATGCATGGCTCTTTTTGGCTTATCTCAGGTGGTACTTATGCAGATTCAGTTACAGTATATGTATATATATATATATAATTTTATTTTTTATTATTAGTGTACTTTAGGTGAAGGTTTCTAGACAACTAGCTTCTCATTAAACAATTAGTACACATATTGTTTTGTGACATTGGTTATCAATCCCACAACATGTCAACATTCTCTCTTCTCGAACTTCTGTTCCCATTACCAGCTTTCCTGTCCCCTCCTGCCTTATAGTCTTTTCTCCTGGGCTGGTGTGCCCCTTTAGTCTCATTTTGTTTTATGGGCCTGTCTAATCTTTGGCTAAAGGGTGAATCTCAGGAGTGATTTCACTACTGAGCTAAAAGCGTGTCTGGGGGCCATAATTTCGAGGTTTCTCGAGTCTGTCAGGCCAGTAAGTCTGTTTTTTTTTGGTGAGTTAGAATTTTGTTCTACGGTTTTTTCCTGCTCTGCCTGGGACCCTCTGTTGTAATCCCTGTCAGAGCAGTCAGTGATGGTAGCCGGGCACCATCTAGTTGTGCTGGACTCAGTCTGGTGGAGGCAGTGGTAGTTGTGGTCCATTAGTCCTTTGAACTAATCTTTCCTTTTTGTTTTTGGTTTTCTTCATTCTCTCTCGCTCTCAATGGGGTGAGACCAGCAGAGTGTCTTAGATGGCTGCTCACAACCATTTAAGACCCCAGATGCTACTCACTAAAGTAGAATGTAGAACATTTTCTTTATAAACTACAGGTACAGTATGTTAATGAAATCAAACCCAATTTGACTGTCAAGACATTTACAGGTGTTAGTACAAAGGTAATTTATGAAGTATTATTGTGTGCAAAGACACTAATACTAATTAAAAGCTAAGAAATAAAAATTTAAAATAATAGAATCACATGTAAGATTAGGTCAATTTTAAATAGATTATAAAGGTTTCTGAGAAACAGAAAATGTTACCAAGACACGGTAGAGTTGAAGATGGGGGAATTCCTGAGTTTGAGTTCCAGGTCTGTTATTTCTTCTGAGTGAGCTTGGGGAAGTCACCTCATGTCTCTAAGCCTCGGTGTCTTGGTGTATGAAAAGGGAACAGCAACAAGATGACGGCCGTGAGGACATAAAAAAAGCTTTTATTATGTTCTGGGGGTTCCTGGATGGTGCAGTTAACACGCTCACTGCTAACTGAAAGGTTGGAGGCTCAGGGACACCTCAGAAGAAAGACCAGGCAATCTACTTCCGAAATATCAGCCACTGAAAACTCTATGGATGCCCTGAATTCAGACCTATAACCTCCTAAACTATGAGAGAATAGTTTGACACACATGGGGTCGCCGTGAGTTGGAATTGACTCAATGACAATTGGTTGTTGGTTTTATAAGCACTTCGTAGTAAGCAGCCATCAGGAGGCCCTCCTTTCCAGATGAGAAAGACAAAGAGAAGAAGCAACCCCATGCCTGCCTGTGATGTACTTTATTGTACCATTTGAAAAAAAATCAATGAACAGAACATTTGGTTCCTGAAGCTTTGTGTAGCTAAACTTGAACACAATTTTCTTTCCAAATAAATCCTGCCAGCTAGTAACATGAACATACATTTTATTGAAAAGCTCCATGGTGCTGTAAGGCCAGATGTATGAAGCACGCACAGAGCTCTTCTTCCAGTAGTAATTATCTCATGAAATTGTGCCTTGTCGGCAGCGGGCAAACCGGATGTATTCCCATCAGAGAAGGGAGCACGTGCCATAGTATTTATAAACCATAAAAGATGTTTGTCAGCATGCATAGCACATGCGTTCATCCCTGAGCACTGGCAAGAGATTGCCTTATTGTTTCTGAAGAGCTAATGATGCATTCATAAATTCTGACAGCAAATCTGTTGCTGCAAGGGATTCTCTCCATGGATGATGGTGACTCCAGCATGTGCAGCTCTGATCGTGGACTGATTAGAGTATAAGGTCTTGGGTCAGACACTTGGCCCATCCTTCCGTGGGCCAACTCTGACAAATTCCAGAAGCAAAGAAAGAGGCATGGTACATGGTGCATGGTGTTATGGAGAAGATGAATCATAGTAAGTCAGCCGACTCAGAATCTTCATCTTGCTTCTTCCATTGCCAAAGAAGAGAAAACTTTCAAAGCTGTGTTAGACACCATCAGTAAAAAGGGCATGGTGGTGGCATCTGACCTCCTCTAACTTCACAAGGGGGAAGGAGAATAGAGATCAACAGCCCAAGGCTGACACCAACTGTCTCTCCCACGGTGCTCTATTTCTTTGCTGGGTTCAGTAATTCATTGCAATGGCCACAGAACTCATAGACAATACTCATGGTTACGGGGTTTATTGGGGAAGTAACAAATTACAATTCAGGTTCAAGAATGCTCAGGACATAATTCTTCCATTAGGATAGCCTTTTCTCAGTGTGCTTGCAGGCATGCCTCTCTCTGGCCCCTCAGCCTCTGGCCTGCTTAGGCAAGCTCTTTTAGCTCTGCCAGTAAGTGCCCAGAGGTACCCCACTCTGCCAGTAAGCCTTGGCCCAAAGACAGCTTTCATGCTCTGTGGGCCCAGGAAGCCCAGTGTGCCCTCTCCTGCTGGTCTCTCCTACCGCCATTTCTCTGCCATCACTTCTCACTGTCTTCAATGTTACAACTGTCTCTTGCTGTCTCCTGGTTCCAGGAGGTTCTTAGCACAGTGATCCTGGGTCCAAAAGACAGGCTCTACTCTTGGCCCTTCTTCCTTGGTGGTGGTGAATCCTCTCTCTGCTCTGGAATTGGCTCTTGTAAGCCTAGCAGTATGGAAAAACTGACAGATCCCTTCATGAGGGCTCCACATCCCTTTTTAGCATGGTCCCACCCAATCATTTGGTGGAAGTTACAAGACCATGGTGAGAAAGGCCACATAAAAGTGATCCATTGCACCACACCATCCCATCCCAACTGCTGGGAGGTCTGTATAGTCTAGGACTTTTGAACCCTTTTCAGGCTCTCAATGGAATTGGCTTTGTTGGGGACAGGGGCAGGAATGGTTTATGTCTGCTTATACCCTTTACCTCTAAGCCAGCCTTACAGCCTAGCCAGCCTGTAGAAATGAGCTTCAAGCTCTTTATGATGTTCACAGTAATAGACCAAGACCCTCTTCACTGTTCTCTTCTACCTCCCAATGCTTTTAGGTTTGATCTGGCTCCTGAATCTGAGCTTTGTCTTTTGTTTACCATCTGCCCTTAGGACTTGGAAAATGATTTCTCTGTCCCTCACTCCAATACCCCCTCATACCTTTGGTCTATACATCTCCCCATTTCAGACCACCTTCAACGTAAGCCTACTCCAGCCAGCCCCTCAGAGCATCCTCAAGTCCCAACTAGCTGGGGTTTACCCCAACCTGCTGAATGCCCTGCAGAGAGAGACCTGAAGATTTCAGGCTGTTGGAGCCTATGACCTCAGGTGATTGATGTAAGCCTGATTAGACTCCATTCCAGGTTTCATAGCGAGAGTTATCAACTAATCTTGAAGTCATTTCAAATATAAGTTATTCCATGTATCACCTCCCCTTGCATTTTCCTGGAACCTTCAGCATAATTTTCCCTTCTGCTAATCATCCAGCCCTAGTGGCTCTTGGTTGTTGTCCCTAGAGACTCTGTAAAGTGGTGTTGTTCTTTGACCACTTCCCAGGGTGATAGGAAAGGACCCCTAGAGCTCTTATTCTGGGTGATTTCTCTCAAGGACCTAGGCTTTTTATTATTATTTTTCCTGATATCTAATTTTATTTGTTTAATGAAGGTTTATTAAAAGTTGTTGCATCTTATACTCTGCCCTACTGTATGCACATGCTCTGATGTAGTGGTGAAAGATCAGAATTCCTGCTTACAAGAAGCTCACGTGTGATGGAATGGGCATCGGGGGCTGTGGTGCCTGAGGCAGACTGAGGAAAGCGAGTATTTTAGGGAAAAAAGCGCAGGCCTTGGATTCTGTCAGACCTTGGTTTAGAACCTGGCTTCACCACTTATTTGCTCTGTGACCATGAGCAATCTACTTAACCTCTCTGATGCCTTGTTTTCTCAACTGTACAAAGGGGGCTAATGGGGTCCCTCTCACAGGGTTGAGATAATACACATTAAAGATACACAGTAGGTTTTCATTAAATGTTGCTTTCCTTTTCTCTTTGTTAACCAATAATACATTCTTGGCTAAAGTTTCAATTACATGAGCTAAATTGGAGCTTTAACATCTTTTTAGTGAACCTGAAAAGTATAGACAGTAAACCAGGTGATTCAGACTTCAGTAGCTTTGCTCTTTACCTCATTCTTTGCTGGATAAACTCATCTTAGCTCATTAGTATGATGTTAAATTCCAATGCTGTTCTGAGGTTAAGAGCAGCCTGCCCTCCCCCTAACTCTTGCTGGTAAAGACTTCTCCCTCTTCCCCTGATGGTCATGTGCATCATGAGTCAGAAGACCCCTCAGCCTTGGGAACTTTCTTGAATGACTGTAGGCTTGCTGACATTTATGAATTTATTATTGCCTTATCAAACGATGAGGAATTCTAAAAACAACGTGGACCCAAAATAACTGCCCCATGAACCTGGTATTTGAGTGCTGACAATCATCACCAGGGTCCATAAAAGTTTTGGCGAGTGTTTCCCTCTCTCACAGAATACCAGCTTTCTACAATGAAGCTGTGTATTTTTGTTCAAGGTCAAGCATCCTTGAATTCTGATGGCTGAATGCTTCAGTCCATCTCAGGAAATTGTCTGCAACCAGAAGATCTAATAAAGCTGGAGTTTTTTGTTTTTTTTTTTTAAGTTTGGATGACATTGAGTTATGTAGCTACATTTGGAATGGCAGTTGCACAATAATAACATTATATGTGTGCTTGGCATTGTTTTAAGTGCTTTATATAAATTGACTCATTTAATCCTTACAACAACCCCATGAGGTAAAGTACTTTTATTATCCTTATTTTACTGTTAAAAAACTGAAGGACAGAGGGGTTATAAAACGTCCCCAAAGTCACTCAGCTAGTAAATCTGACCTCAGAATTTATGCTCATAACTATCACGGTATACTGGCTCAATGTTAATTTAAGTCATATGGCTAATGGTTATTGAGAAATTCAGTTGAGAAAAACTTTGGCTCCCTCAAGAGACTGAGTTTTGAACATTTACTAAAAAAAAAAAGACAAAACAGTATGACCTCCAAATTTGAATGCTGAGTGTTGGTGGCTCATTATTTCTTGACTTTGCCATCATCGAGGCCCTGTTAGGGAATGATGGCTTTCTTGGGCGCTGGGATTGAAGGATTGTTAGGAACGATCCCATCAAGAACTATGAAGGATCTGAAATCGTATGGTAGCAAGTTAGTTTGCCACAGAGTCATGGAGGCTAGCAGTAGCCTGGACTAGAGACAAGGGCAGTTTATTAGTTATAGCAACTGCAGGAACCAGAATATCGGCTTTCACACCAGTTCCTGGAGCCCCGATTCCCGCAGGATAACACGAATAGAATCTGAAGAGAGCACCTGCACTGAGGGAACACAAATATTTTATAATGGGCAGTAAGCATGCCTGCCATTTGCACTGGAGGGAAACACTACCTCTGCCTTACAAGACTGTTCGCTATACAAACACCCTTGAAAAGACAATCCAGAACAAAGGGTATTCATGGTTCTCTTGTGTTTCTTCTCATCTTGTGAGCATGAATTGTTTCTCAACGGGTTCCTGTATCCCCCAGAACCTAGAATTTCAGTGTGACATACAAGGAACAACATAAGAATAATACATGGGGATTGTATAATTTAGACTGCATGTATTAAGATTTTCGTGGGGAGAAATGCGGTTGTGAGCTGGGGTGGGCATAGAAGGCTTCCTGGATGAGGATTTTTTTCCTAATGAGGAAAATTGGTGATGTGGCCTCACCTTACTCAGGTTCTTTGAATAATTGTTGCTTTTTCTATATTTACCCACTGAGACACAGGCACATGACGTCCCTTCTCTGGGAAGCTTTCTTTGATTACCCTGACCCACACTGACCTTTTTCTCTCTGATCATATCACTCTATTGGTCTCAATCCATCAGTGGGACCCCGTTGTCCAAGGGTGAGGTTCTGACTCCATGGCACTGCCCACACAACCTCCGTGAACTGACCCAAGTCTGTCTCTTCAGCTTTATATTCCTCTCCCTGCCCCTTATACTCTATTAACCAGCCGAACCGAAAGTGTTCATGTTTGTACACACACACACACATTACTAATTTTTCATTCCTTGGCTTATATTGCTGCTTCTTAAAGCTTTCTCTACTCCTTGCTTACTAGCTCACTTCTACCCAACCTTTCTGAGTCAACTCAGGAATTAACTCCTCCCTTAAAAATTAAACATCCAAACTTAATATCCCCCAATTCATTTCTCTTTTCCTTTCTCCCTCCCTCTACCACTCTCCTCCCTTCCTTCCCCCCTCCCTTCTTCCCTCCCTCCCTCTCTCCCTCCCTTCCTTCTTCCTCACTTTCCATATTTCCTCTGCCCCATGCTAGTTAGCTAAGTAACAAGACAAAGTTCCAGCCTCTGCTCTCATGAACTTATACTTTAGTAGGAAAGACTGACTTTAATCAAAGAACTGTAAAAATTAATGGAGCATATAATTTGTAATAGGTGCTGCTTGAGAACAAAGGAAACCCTGGTGGCATAGTGGTTAAGAGCTACACCGGCTAACCAAAAGGTCGGCAGTTCGAATCCACCAGGTGCTCCTTGGAAACCGTATGGGGCAGTTCTACTTTGTCCTATAGGGTTGCTAAGAGTCAGAATCGACACGACGGCAATAGATTTTTATGAGAACGAGATGAGAGCTTTCCCATAGGAAGTGAGATTTAAACTGTGATTGAAAAAGTAATATGTACCCATTGGTTAAAGAATAGAGGATGGGAGTGTTCTCAGTAGAGGGAACAGCAAAAGCCATGAGGAGTGGAAGCTGGCACACTGACGGAACTGAGATAAGGCCAGAATGGCTACCACAGGGACCAGTGGGAACACAGCATGAGTGGGCTGGAGAGAGGAGCAGGGCCTGGGCCGTGCAGGGCCTGGTGTGTCAAATCAGGGATCTGGTCTTTATCCTGGGAATAAATGGAAGTCGTTTAAGGGTTTTCTTAAGCAGAGAAGGGTATACTCAGATTTTAATTTTGTCTTAAAGTGTGGGGAATGGAAAAGAGAAGATGTGGAGGTACTAGTTAAGAGGTGAGAGATGATGGTGTCCTGCCAATATTACCTCCAAGGACAGAGAACTATCGGTCACTTTAAACACGTCTATAAATTTGGCTTGAAATAACTCAATTTGTTTCTCTGAGGGGAGTAACATGACTGTTCAGATTTGAGATTCAAGTATGTAACCCTGTTGCTCCTCCAGAACAAAACAAAAAAAAACCAAACCCAGTGCCATCGAGTCGATTCCGACTCATAGCAACCCTATAATGACGGAGTAGAACTGCCCCATAGAGTTTCCAAGCAGCCGTAGCACTTAACAACTATGCCACCAGGGTTTCCCCTCCAGAACAAGTGACTGTTAAATGTTTTATCTTAAATTCTCCTGGAAGCCTTTCTCCTGCCAGGTAAGGCTGTTTCCCCAATTGTTCCTACATTGGCACAGAACCCCCCAGTTGGACTGCATGAGCCAGGAGGTGAAATTCACCCTGTTTGCAGGGCTCCTGGACCTCTGCCCAGAGGGAATCAGCAGCGCCTGCCTCTAGGCAGTCACAGTGCAGCTGGGTGTGGCAGTTGGCTCCTCCTTTCCTCTGGCCTTGGCACACTTCTCCCTGGGGCAGCTGGCCTGTGTTGTGCACTGAGACTGTGACACCAGCGGCCCATAGGGGGATCACGTGTGGCCGAGGTTAAATGAGGCCACTGCAGTAGGGTATTTTTTTTTTTTTTAAATGATTAAACTTTAGAACTAAAATGTGAAATGGAACTGGACTCTAAGTGTGAAGTGTATTTCACCTTTTCTTTGTGGACCTCATCCCTCCCCAGTTCTATGGACCTGAGCTCAGTAAATATTTGTTGGATGGATGTGTAATCTTCTTGCCAAAATTCTAGGGGAGCCACACCTTGCAAGAAAATCAGTTAAAGCAACATGGGTGGAATCAAAAGACTTGGTGCATGTTGGGAAAACCCTAATCACATACAAGGATTTGGAGGGGACCACTTGGGTACATGGGTGGGAGTGGGTCACACGGAGAAGGGAAAGAGAACTGGAGAGCATTTGACAGTCAAGGACCTGCAAGGAGAGAGGGGGATGGAATAGCTGCCCTGTGTTATGAAATCTGGGAGAAGAGGGATGAGTTCAAAAAAGATTTTAAAGAAATCTTGCTGTGTGTTTTATGCCTGTAACCCCTCTTTAATTTCCTTCAAAAGCCTAGAATAAGATTTTGCATTATTTTTCAACATCTTTGCACTTAGATTTATTATGTGGGCCAGGAAGCAGAGGCATGCCTCAAGGAAACCCAGACATTTTGGTTTACAAATAAGCAAATGAAGTGGCTGTGGACTGCCTCACTGGTCTGTGTATCTGGCAGAATCTTGAGGTTGGGACTATGCTTGGTCGGTATTGCAGGCTAGGGATGAAAGGATAAATACAGGGACTGGTTTTTCTTTCTTTTTTTTTTTTAGGCTTAAGTGAGGTGGATTTTTTTTTAACCTTTTTATTTATTTTCAGTAGTTTTGGGGAATATTTTATATTTATTTAGGTTGGTTTTTGGGGTTTATTCAATAAACCCCCTATAAATTAGGGAAAAATACCTAAAATATTATAGTCTCAGTACTAAGACTTTTAACAGTATGTGCATTGGCTCATTCCGAGCTCTCAAATGTCATAGGCTGTCAGAATTGGAAGGGATTCTAGAAATCATTTAGCATTCTGTAGACGGGGAAACTGAGGCTCAGAAAGGGATATCATGTGATAAATATCATGTAACCAGCAAAAGCAAGAACTTGAACTTGATATTCTTTTTTTTTCTGTTTTAATGATTTATATTCTTTTTGTTGTTGTTGAGAGTATACACAGCAGAAATACACCAATTCAACAATTTCTACATGTACAATTCTGTGACATTGATTACATTCTTCAATTTGTGCAACCATTCTCACCCTCCTTTTCCAAAGAACTTGGTATTCTTAATTCTTAGGACAAGAGCTATTTTCATTTCTTTTCTTTCTTGTTTCTTTTCTGCTCTCTTAATTAATTTTAGTAGCCTTGGTGGCCCTGAGGAGCCCTGGTGGCACAGTGGTTAAGTTCTTGGCTGCTGACCAAAAGGTTGGCAGTTAGAAACCACCAGGGGCTCTGCGAGAGAAAGACGTGGGAGTCTGCCTCCATAGAGATTTACAGCTTTGGAAACCCTATGGGGTCACTATGAGTTGGAATTGATTAGACAGCAGTGGGTAGTGGAGTAGCCTTGAATAATAGACACACTATTAAGACTCTTAATAGCAAACAACAGAAACTAAAGCAAGAAGGAAAATTTATTAGAAAAACTCTGAGGAGACTCACAGGTCAGAAGGCAGAATGGACACCAAGCCTTGGGAGGCCAGGACTAGGGCAGCTCCAGGCTGCCAGCATGGGGAGTCCGTGGGCTCCTTTCCAGGACACACTGATCACCTCCACTGCTGACTCAGGTTAATCATTGTGGCTCTTTAAAAATTGTTTCCTTCTTCCTTTTTTAATCTCAAATGGAAGCGTTCAGAAAAGTGTCTAAAATGCTGCAATGATGCTTGTTTGTTCAAAATGATCAGAACTTTCGTTGATAAGTTTGGATACTTTGTGGATTAAATTTATTGAATACCCTCTTTTGCACTTTGACCAATGATAGCAGGCCCAGCACCCTCCTATCTTGGCTAATGTGAAGGCGCCGGCCTGCTGAAGGCCTCGCTTTCAAGAAACATTGTGAGGAATTTTTGTTAATGGAGAATGCCAAGGACATTTGGATGAAGCTAAGATTCTGGCATCTTCCAAAATTCACAATATACAGAGTTGGTTTATAAATAGTGTACGACTTAATTTTCCATAGTTTTGATTTTTATTAACTTCTAAAAATTAAAAGCACACAAATTTCCCATGCTAATGAGTTACATTCCAGCAAATGAACTGCAATAATTGTGTCACTTTTGGGCAAGTCACTTGATTTTTTAATTCCTCAGTTTCTTCATCTATCAAATGGGGATATCAAGACCAAAACATACAGAATTAAGACTTCAGTTATACACTTATATTATTATTATCATTATTTATCTAAATGTCAGTTTCCCTCACTAGATTCTCAGCTTCTTGTAAGCAATTGCTTAACCCCTAGAATACCTTTGGCAATGGAATGGTCAACTTTGAATGCCTGCTAAAGCTCTTAGTGAAGGATGTGAATAAATCAGTCCTTTTTTTAGGGGATACTGGGCTGGGACTCCAGCTCATTGCTGGAAAGGAGCAAGCATGACTTGCTTAAGTTTGGGAAATGTGGCTTTTTTGGTGTTTTTAGTCTAGATGCCTATTTATTCACGTCCCAGATCACCCCACAAAGTGTTTGAGATGTGGCAGCTGTCCATTGCCTCTGCTAAGCTTTTGCTCATTTTGTAGGGGCTGCATATTCAGGTTTCTCCTGGGTGTTGCAGACGGTTAACAAGTTCAGCTGCTAACCAAAAGGTTGCAGGCTTGAGTCTACCCAGAGACACCTTGGAAGAAACACCTGGCAATCTACTTCTGAAAATCAACCATTAAAACCCCTGTGGAGCACAGCTATACTGTGTCCCACATGGGATCTCCACGAGCAGAGTCGACTACACAGCAGCTAGTGGGTGCGTGTGCGCATGTACAAGATTGGATGAAGGTTGAAAGTGAGTGCACGCGTGGAGCTTCCCAGTTCTCAGTTTTGCTACCCTG
Organism: Elephas maximus indicus; assembly: GCF_024166365.1. Taxonomy (NCBI): domain Eukaryota; kingdom Metazoa; phylum Chordata; class Mammalia; order Proboscidea; family Elephantidae; genus Elephas; species Elephas maximus. The sequence goes on from NC_064830.1 coordinate 33,777,202, forward strand.
AGCACTCGCGGTGCAGGGCAGGTACTACAGATGTGTTAGGTGGATCACACTGGAAAGCAGCTACACTTCTGTGATCTGCCAAATGCCTTAGGCACAAAGAATCTGACCTACAAAGCCAGATTTACCTTAAATCACCAGTGGGAAACTCTGGCACTCAGGAAGTGTGGGTTCTTTCAGTTGAAAAGGTGTGCAACAGAGGGGTGAGCAACACAAAAATATTCAATCCTGCTGTTCCCTGTAATACCCTTTATTTGTATTTATTTCATGATCTCATTCATTTAATCAAAAAACATATTGGGCACTTCTATGTGTCAGTCCAGTTTTTTGGTGAGTGTTCTGGGCAACATGGCATTAGGAGCTGTGGGAACAATTGGAGGGATACCAGCCCAGCCTGGCTGTGATGGAGGCAGGGATGACTCCACTGAAGAGGTGGGGCCAGGGATGACTCCACAGAAGAGCCGCATGTATGCTGAGGGGAAGCATGTAAAATTGTCGGTTGGGCAAGGGTGGTTGGGCATTGGGGAAGATGAGAGTGTTCCAGGTAGAAAAAAAAAAAAAAAAACAACTTTTGTTTGCAGCACTGGAGCAAAGGGAGTTTGTTGGGTTGAGGTGAGAAGTGAGGGAACAGAGGAAAGCAGGAGTCAGGTCACAAAAAGCACTTTGCAATCTGGTTTGAAGATTGGGATTTTATTCCTTGTCCAGTGGGGAGTCTTTTAGGGAGCATTAACAGAGAATACTTTGGTGAGATTTGGGTTTTAGGAAGCTTTCTTTGGCAGTTGTATGGCGAATGAGTGAGAATAAATGGGAAACGGAAGCGAGAACATGTACGTGAGACACAACCGTTTTGCAGTAGGCTTCTTAGTCACTTTGATGACAAACGGGTGTCTGACCCAAGCCGTGGTCTTTTCAGTAGCCTTATATACATGCAAAAGTAGGTTGATGAAAAAGGGAGACAGAAGAATTCATGCATTCGAACTGTGGTCTTGGCGAAGAGTTTTGAATATACCATGGAACTGCCAAAAGAACGAGCAAATCAGTCTTAGAAGAAATACAATCAGAATGTTTCTTAGAAGAGAGGATCATGAGACTTTGACTCATTTACTTTGGGTACATCTTTAGAAAAGACCAATTGCTAGCAAAGGATATCATGTTTGGTAATGCAGAAGGTCAGCAAAAACAAGGGAAACCCTCAATGACAGGGTTTGACGCAATAACCACAACAATGGACTCAAACATACCAACGATCATGAAGGTGGTGCAGAACCGGGCAACATTTTGTTCTGCTATACATAAGGTTGCCATGTGTTGGAGCCAAGTTGAAGGCAACAACAATAAGCAGTAGGCTAGAAACAAACAGAACATGCTGACAGTTTCCAGAGGCACAGTGGGATCTTGTTATAACAGAGTCTCATCTACTAGGCTGACTCACAGCCTGTGCTTGGCAGTGATATTAAACTGAGATTTCTGTGTCCCCAGACAGCATGGGGTCCACCACAGCTTAGTGTTCAAATTGATTTTTCTTTTGCATTTTTATTCAAGTCTTATTCTTTGGGAACTGGCCAGGTGAAAGGGCCACTCTAGAGTTATGTGATAGTTATATCTTCATGCCAAACATCCCAGTGATGCCAAGAGAATTGTGGAGTTTCAACGTTTAGACCTTTGTTCAAATGTCTGAGAGACTAGCAAACTCTCAGGCCTGAGTGGCAATCACATGCTGCCTTGCTTGCTCTTGCTCAGTGGGACTTGCAGTTCACAGGTGGGATAACGTTGGTTTTCTGCTGTCACACTAGTCAGCATGGGCAGTTTACATGATGCAGGGCGTCTCCAGCTTGCCATCTCAACCCTTCAGGGGAACAGAGGTGTCTTCTCAGCTGGGTTCTCCTGGCCTTAGTTGGGTGGAGGAGTGGAGAGGCAGCTGCAGTACTGAGGCACTTCCTCCACCATCTTGGGTGCTTTGCCTCTGCTACTGTTCCCCTGAACTTCTACATTAGTTTCATAATCTCTGTTCCTCAGTACCTAATGTTTATGCTGTCAGGTCCTTTCAGTCTTCCTGACCATGTCATTCTGTGAATAAAGTCCCAACCCCTGGATTCACTTGTGCCTTTCTCCAGCTAGAAAACATCAAAATGGCAAGGTTTTCTGCTCTCTGCCCACTCAGTCTCCACTGAAGATGGCCCACAGGGGTATCTGGCCCCCAGGGATATTCCATATCATTTTATTTAGGTTATTTATTCCTTTTCCCTTAACTCTCCACAGTTTTCTCTCTCTTTTTTTCAGGGGAGGGGTATATTATTTATGAATTTTTTGCAGAAGTTTTTCCCCTCAGCTGCTTTTCCATTGTTTGGTTCTGAAGGGATAGAGTGGGAGTGTGAGTTCGTAATGAGGGAAAAATGCCCTTTAAAGGTCTCTCACAAGGAGGACAGAACAAGAGAAGGGCTGTATTACAAAGGAAGATCCAGTGGCTTCCCAGTGGGGAAATAAGTGTAGGCTGAGGAGGTATGAAACTTCTGACGTTTTTAGCCCTTCTTGACTGGAAGAGCATGGCCAACTTTTGGGAACAGAAAGCCCAGGGATGAGAATGGGCCAAGAGCCAGTATGACTTGTTACGAAATATGAAGGAAAAAGTGAGGGAGTGAGGAAATGATATCTGAAGATATTTCTGGGAAACTTTTTGGGTGCAGACATGTGGGAAAACCTTTGTACCAGCCCTGCTTTTAAAGACCTGTATTTCTGTTTAATGCCACTAAGATTGGATTTATGTTTCCTTTGAATGTGACAACATGCGAAGCCTGGGTGACACAAGGCTTCTCATGCTGTGCAAGTGTTAATTCTATACTCATTTGTTTTTGGTCAACCCTTCCTTTGTTTGAATTTTACTGGTTTGTTTCCTGTTTTTACTCTTAGATTTGGTGTGAGAGTAGTTTGTGATTTCATATCTAATCTGTCATCCTTCTCTAGGACCCAGGAAAAGTGAACGGGGATCTTAAAAAAAAAAAAAACAAAAAACCTCACAAATAAGAGGAAGACAATTTGGTTCTTTTTTATAAGAATTTAAGCTTTAAAAGGGAAAACATTTCCTTGAATAATGCTTTCTGGAAATAACTTGAAATGTGATTTCACACAATTTTTCCTATATTGCACTCCATACATACGTAACTATTTCTTCTAATTATAAAGTATAATATTTCCTATATTACATTTTATAAGCAGTTAGCTTGAGGAATATTTCCTTACTCTTTGCTTGGTATTTGAGGTCACATGTACCAAACACTATTAAAGAAAAACTGTGGTTGTTGGCAGAGATGCCATGGCAGGCTTATGAGAAGAATTTATGATGCAGAGACCAGTAATGAGCGTGAGGTCCCTGCATTTCACCTCTGCCCTGTTCCCTGCACTTTCTCTCTGTGCAATGCCCTCTTCCAAAGAGGCACCCAAAATTTTCCCTGCTCTTCTGAAAGAGATAACTGTGGGCCAAATGTTAGTATGAATTTATCTGGATCCTGCCATAAATTCTAATTAATGTTTCCTTTGAGATATAAGACATTGCTTTCACTAGCTTCCTGGTTTCCATTTCTAGCTATCATTTTGAGCTAGATTTCAGGACTGGCTGGCCACTGGGAATGTTGTGTCCTTTTACAGCAAGTAATTTCAAGCTGGCAACATTTAATAACTATTGAATTCTCCCAATCAGAAAAATCTCCCTAGGATGCAGCTGTTAGGAAAAGCCAGAATGAGTTGTTATACTTCTTAAATCTTTGCTAATCTGTTAGGTTAGAAATAGTATCTCATAATGTTTTCATTTCCATTTCTCTAACTATGAGTAAGTTTGAATTTTTTTTTTAATGTTCGAGGGCTTTATTTTAGTTGCTAACCCAGGGTAGGGGATAGAAGACAAGCTTGATCAAAGTATCTACCCATCCCAGCTGGGTGTGGGCTGAGACTGAAGGTCACAGATTCTAGCTCAAAAACTGCAGACACAGGCAGCTGTTGTCCCTCTATTGTCTCTCTGTCTTGGTGGTCCAGGAATATCCAACCCTGCTCACAGATGCCAACGGCACAGTCCTTTTCCCGGGAAACTGAGCGTGTAGAAAGAGCATGGGCTTGGGGTAAGGTGAATCTGGTACTACCTCCTAGCTGTGTGTTTTTGGACAAATTGCTTTGCCTTTCTGGGCCTCATTTTACTTCTTTGTAAGATGGGGACAGGCCAAATCTATCTATTTCACAGGGCTGTTGCAAAGATTAAATGAGTCAATGGACACAAAGCCTCTCCACAATGCCTGGCCCAACAGGAGACCCTTAGTAAATACCAGTTCTCCTGAGTGCACTTACCTTCCACACAGATCATGGAATAGTACTTCATAACTCTAATTTCTTTGCCTTCAAACACCCGTCTCTGAGTTGGAGGGGTACCCACTAAAGAGGCTTGAACCCAGGCATTGCTTCTTTGACCATGGAGCAGGAAAACAGGATGGCTCTAGAAAGGCCCCTAGGTGGTGCAAGCAGTTTGTGCTCATCTACTAACCTAAAGGTTGGTGGTCTGAACCCACCCAGCAGCACTGTGGAAGAAAGTCCTGGAAATCTGCTTGCATAAAGATTATAGCCAAGAAAGTCCTATGGAGCTGTTCTACTCTGTAACACATGGGGTCGCCATGAATTGAGATTGACTCGATGGCTATGGGTTGTTTGAGTTTTTATCATCTAGAGCAGGAAGATAATTGGAGTTGAATGGGGAAGGGTTGGGAAGAATAGGGGAATGGGGATGGGGTAGAAGGGATGAGGAAGAAGTGACACTTTTCTGAATAGTCCTTTTTGTATAGCTCTGAGTCTTAAAACCATAGTAATGGCTCACATACCTAAACAATAAAAAATACAATTAAAATCATCTAGGATATTTGGGGAACCCAAAATGGAGTACAAACAACAACACATGAACTTGGGTGCATTACAAGTGGATAGATAGTCACGCTGAGGAGTGTAGGGAAGAAAATAGCTAACCTAAGTTACTTTGGAAAAAAATTTTTTGACTGGATTCTTTATGGATAAAGATAAAAAGAATCGTCCACAAATACTGCAATTGAATTAATAAACTTGTCTCTTATATGGGTATGGGTTAGAGATTTTGAATACGGCTGATACTAAGATTGAACATATGCTATGGATTGAATTCTGTCTCCCCAAAGTATGTGTTGGAATCCTAACCCATCTATCTGTGGATGTGATCTCCCTAGGTTGGGAATGGCATTTTCTTTGTTTTGTTAATGAGGCAACATAAGTGCTGGGTGTGTCCTAAACCTAATCACCTCTTAGTTGTAAAAAGAGCAGATTAGAAACAGAAGGAAGCGCAAGCCAGTGAAGATAGATGCCATATGGAGATACCCAAGAAACTGAGGAACGCCAGGGCTACAGAAGCAGAAAGAGACAAGGATCTCCCCCCAGAGCTGACAGAGAGAGAGCCTTCCCCTATAGCTAGGGCTCTGAATTCAGACTTCTAACTTTCTAATCTTTAAGAAAACATATTCTGTTTTTTAAAGTCACCCACTTGTGACATTTCTGTTATACCAAACCAAACCAATTGCCGTCGAGTCAATTCTGACTCATAGCGACCCTACAGGACAGAGTAGAACTGTCCCATGGGGTTTCCAAGGAGCGCCTGGAGGATTCGAACTGCTAACCTTTTGGTTAGTAGCCGTAGCACTTAACCACTATGCCACCAGGGTTTCCTTTCTGTTATAGCAGCACTAAAAATTAAGACAGAATAAGGGTAAGTATATTGTTGTTAAGAGGTCAGTTTCTTACCGTTGAAGAAAGGAAGTTACAAAAAAAGGAAAGCAGAAGGCCGAATGAATACTGTGGTGTTGGATTGGAATCAGACACACACACACACACACACACACATACACATATTGATATATACAGAAACAAATATAGATGTGTGTGTATATATGAATTACTGTATATGCATATATTTTGTAGCTCTGATGACTGAGAAGGCCTAAAGCAATGAAACCCAGTAGTCATGAGAACACTAGTGCCTAGATCTTGGCTTCTAAAAATCGTTCTTCAGTAAAAGGAACTAAGGCTCCTTGGAGAAGTAGTTAATTCCAGAACTGGATCAAGGAAATTCAAAATGAGCCTGGAACATATTTTTGTGCCAGAAAGTAAGGTAGTACTCAAAAAAGTTGGAGGTATGTCAAAGAACGTAGGGGTCAACTCAAAAGAACCCTCAATGGCCAAAACTGGAGCAATTTGACCAATAAAACCAATAATGATAGTTAGTATTGGATTTATAATCCATAGGATAAAATAAATACTCGTAAGTCCATACTTGTATAAATGAATGAATGAATGAATAAATAAATGGAGGAAGGGACCATCCTTCTCTACAGAAGAATTTTAATTAAAAGTTGTAGAAAGAAAGGGAAAAACAAAATTACCGTTAGGCAAATACAATAGTAAAAATTGTTGCAGGCATGATCCACTAATGGATGCTAAAATTAACAAAATTTTGAGGAGAAAGTGGATATTTTCATTGTCTCAGAAATATGTCCCTCAACATATTTATTAACAACAAAAAAACAAACCCAGTGCTGTCGAGTCGATTCTGACTCATAGCGACCCTATAGAACTTAGTAGAACTGCCCCGTAGAGTTTCCAAGGAGCACTTGGCAGATTCGAACAGCTGACCCTTTGGTTAGCAGCCATGGCACTTAACCACTGTTAACAACAAAGGGAAAAGTAATAGCTTTATGACAGAGGATCCGGGCACACACCGCCTTAATCAAGTGATCAAGCTCAATATCACTAGTGAGACATGTCAACGTAATGAGCCCCTAAGGGTGATATACTGAGAAGGGCACACATCGCTTCAGTGGGATTCTTGCTCAAAGTGTGCAACTTCAGTCAACTCATTAGAAAACATCAGACAAAACAAACCAAGGGGCATTGTACAAAATAACTGACCAGCTGTTTAAAAAAGTGTCAAGGTCATAAAAGACGAGGAAAAAAAGAGGAACTGTCACAGACTCGGAGACTAAGGGAACCTAATATCTAAATGCGATGTGGGATCCTGGACTGGATTGTGGAGGAGAAAAAAAAACATTAGTGAGGAAACTGGTGAAATTCTAATAAGCGTGTGGTTAAGTTAATAGCACTGTCCGAAAACCCGAAAAACTAAACCGGTCGCTGTCGAGTTGATTCCAACTCCTATCAACCCTATAAGAAAGAGTAGAACTGCCCCATAGGGTTTCCAAGGAGCAGCTGGTGGATTCGAACCGCCAACCTTTTGGTTAGCAGCCAACCTCTTAATCATTGCACCACCAGGGCTCCAATAGTACTGTACCAATGTTAATTTTCCAGTTTTATGATTTTTAAAATTGTTACGTAAGATAAAAACATTTGGGGAAGCTGAGTGAAAGGTATATAGGAAGTCTCTGTACTATTTCTACAGTTTCTGTAAGTCTAAAATCTTGTGAAAATAAAAGCAACAACACCAGCAACACAGAAGATTTCTTATCACCCAATCTGGGGCATGAGGTCAGGGCTGGACCAGTTGTGAAGGGTGACTGCTGCCCAAGTCCCTCCTCCTCAGGCCACAGTACATCCTGCAGAAGGGGTAGGATGGGGGTTAAGGGAAGGCTCAGTGTCTCAGCCATGGGAAAAGAGAGCAGAGGGGTACAGACGGCCAACAGTCACATCCTTACTGAGACTTTGAGAAGCAGTACTCTTTTGTAGGGGAGAAGCCAAGGACATGCTCCTGCCCAGACAGCTGCTGTCTAGTGTTCAAATTAGGTCTGTGAAGGCTGCCCTTGGAAACAGTTCTATTACTTTAATGTCTCATCTTATGTGTGTGAGAGATTTACTGCCCTTTTCCACATCACTAGTTATTTGTATTGTATATTCAAATACCTTGAACCATTACAAAGTGTGCAACCTCTCTACTTCTGTGGCATTTTCAGCCCTACAAAAAGCAAAGCTAGGACATGCTTAAGATGGGGAATCAGTTCTCTTTCCCGAATGACTTGCTCAAAAATGCAAGCTTTCTATTTTTAAAAGATGGTAAAGTTGACAAATGAATCAAAGTGTCCTCAGTGAGAATAACTTGGGTGTCCCCTAACAGTTTTATCATTTTAATTTATGAGTTATAGTAAATTACAGATTAGCTGTAATTTATTTGCTCTTCTGAATTATTTTGTGAAAGTGTGGCTTTGGGCTTCAGTGATACCTCACTAAAATGTTAAATCCTTGCTCCTGCGGAGATGGAATGAATTAATGGGTGTTTGGGGAATGTGTTCACCATGCAGCCTCCCTAAATTCATGTTGTACACTCTAATGCCAGCTTCCTGGGGTCAGAGTGGGCCCAGTACAGTCATGGTGTCCCTTCTGTCAGTGTGGGGTGCATCTTCCCAGGGCGTCTTGCCTGAAGGACCTGCATAAACTAGATACTGTGTATTGTTGTTGTTGTTAGGTGCCATTGAGTTGTCTAACTCATAGTGACCTCATGTACAACAGAAAAAATGCTGACTGATCCTGCACCATCCTCACAATCACTACTGTGTTTGAGCCCATTGTTGCAGCCACTGCATCAACTCATCTTGTTGAGGGTCTTCCTCTTTTTCACCGACCCTCTACTAAGCATGATATCCTTCTCCAGGGACTTCCTGATAAGTGAGACGAAGTCTCGTCATCCTCACTTCTAAGGAGCATCCTGGCTGCATTTCTTCCAAGACAGATTTGTTGGTTCTTCTGCAAGTCCATGGTAAATTCAATATTCTTCACCAACTCTGTAATTCAGATGCATCCAATTCTTCTTTGGTCTTCCTTATTCATTGTCCAGCTTTTGCATGCCACCACAGACACCATGGTAAGACAAACCGACAGACAAGTAGTGGAGATACTGTGTTAAGGGTGATATTTCTTTTTTTCTTTTCTTGTACTTTAGGTGAAAGTTTACAGAGGAAATTAGTTTCTCATTAAACAATTAATACATATATTGTTTTGTCACATTTGTTGCCAACCTCATGACATGTCTACACTCTTCCCTTCTTGACCTTGGGTTACCCACTTCCAGCTTTCCTGTCCCCTCCTGCTTTCTTGTCCTTGCCCCTGGGCTGGCGTGCCCGTTTTGTCTCATTTTGTTTTGTGTGCCTGTCTAATCTTTGGCTAAAGGGGGAACCTCAGGAGTGACTTCAGTGCTGAGTTAAAAGTGTGTCTGGGGGCCATACTCTGGGAGTTTCTCCTGTCTCTGTCAGACTAGTAAGTCTGGTCTTTTTTTGAGTTAGAATTTTGTTCTACATTTTTCTCCAGCTCTGCCTGGAACCCTCTGTTATGATCCCTGTCAGAGCAGCTGGTGATGGTAGCTGGGCACCATCAAGTTGTGCTGGACGCAGTCTGGTGGAGGCTGTGGTTGTTGTGGTCCATTGGTCCTTTGGACTAATCTTACCCTTGTGTGTTTGCTTTTCTTCATTCTGCCTTGCTCCAGACAGGGTGAGACCAGTGGAGTATCTTAGATGGGTGCTCACAAACTTTTTAAGACCCCAAATGGTACTCACCAAAGTAGGAAGTAGAACATTTTCTTTATAAACTGTGTTATGCCAATTGAGCTAGACATCCTCCAAGACCATGGTCCCCAACCCTCAGCCCAGTAATTTGGTCCCTCAGGGAGTTTGGATGTATCTATGAAGCTTTCATGACCTTGTCTTGGTCAAATTGTGCTGATTTCCCCAGTATCATGTACTGTCTTACTAAGGGTGATATTTCATCTAATTACCCCTATAAGCCTGTTAAGGCTCAGAGAAGTTAGTGCCTTTCCTAAGGTCACAAGTCTGCTAGATGGTAGAGCTGGGATTTAAATCTGCCTGGTCACAAATGCAAGGTTTTCTCACTAACCACACTGCCCAGCAGAGGGAGACAACTTTGGTAACCATGCCATGTTGCTGAGGCCCGGTTTTCCTGTGTGTACGGGTAAAAATAACAGGAAGCCCTCTGCCAGTGCAGCAACCTCGTCTTTGTTCTGAACTCTGAGCATCTTTTGTTTGTTCCCACTCATGCTCTGTAACGTTTTCCTGTGTATAGATGGCATTTTAAAGGAAGCCTCATTTGCCAGCTCCTGGAAGGTCGGTCTATGCAGGGAGCCTGAGAGCAAACCTGGCCTCACTACCATCCGACGCTTTAGAACCTCCCTCATGATCCTGGTGCATCAGGGAAGGTCATGCCAAGTACTTCCCTCTTGTTTTCAAGGAAAAGTTCCATTTGCGTTGCGACAAGATCACAAGCTTGGAATCACACCGGGTCTGAATTCTGTCTCACCACTGTGTTTTCTTGAATAAATGAATTCACTTCTCCATGCCTCAGTTTTCTTTTCCATAAAACGGAGATGGCAATGCCCTTCTCATAGAATGGCTGTGAGGGTTAAAAGGTGTGACATAGAAAAAGCACGCAGCACATGTCAGGCACTGAATAAACGCTTGTTATTATTTTGACAGCCACTACTAATTCTCAAGATGGTGTGATCTGCTGCTAACCTGAAGGTTGGCAGTTTGAACCCACCCAGCAGCTGCGTGGGAGAAAGCCCTGGTGATTTGCTTCCATAAAGATTACAGCCAAGAAAACCCTATGGGCAGTTCTACTCTTTCATATGGGGTCGCCATGAGAAGTAAGCGACTCCGCAACAGCTAACAACAACTACTAATTCTCAGTATAGCATTTCGCCCATATATTCCCTCCACAGTCCTCAGTCTATTTCTAATGAAGAAGAATAAAGTTGCAAAGTGTGCTGCCTCTTGCAATTACTTTCATTTCTAGAGGACGGAAACTCAGCCAAGGAGGAAAATGGAAGTTATCCCAGGCTTTTGTGCAAGTTTTATTTGTATGCGAAAGCAAACACGTCTTCTTTGTTCTGAAGATGAATTTCATTCTAATGGTGCCAATGAATCTTAAAATTTCGCAATTGCCATTCCTAGCATGCTCCAAACTGCGAGATAACAAAAGAATTAGGTGGCCAGTTCAACTTGGATTTGGAGACGGATGCGCATTTGGAAACGCTTCGGCTGCTCTCTGAGTCATCTCAGTCCACTGAGACGTGCAGATGATTTATGTTGTGAAGTCAGCAATACCAGTCCAGCACTGCACAGCCAGTGGTACTGGGGGTGACAAGACGGTACAAGTCAGGGTCCATGGGGAGCTTAACTTGAGCGCTCTTCCCAAATTCCTAGCCCTGCCTTTTTTTACCCATAAATACAAATGCATAGAGCACTTTACATTTATTGTCTTATGCAATTCTTACAAAAATCTTTGAGAATAGATGCAGACAAGATTATTATCCCACATGATAGAAGAGAAAACTGAGGTTCAGAGAAGTTGTGGCTTGCTCAATATATATGGCTGGTAAAAGAGTCTGGATTTGAATTCCTAACACCTGACACTAAAACTAATAAACTTCCCACTATATTCGCGTGCATTTTATGGTACAGTACAACTATCCAAAGGGGCCCTGTTGATGTAAATGATGAAATGCTTCGGTGCTAACTCTAAGGTTAGTGGTTTGAACCTACCCGGCAGCTCCGTGGGAGAAAGACCTGGTGATCTGCTTCTGTGAAGATAACAGCCAAGAAAACCCTATGGTGCAGTTCTACACTGTCATTTGGGGTCACTATGAGTCAAAATCAACTAGATGGCACCCAACAACAATGTAATTATCCAAGAAGGCAGTAGTGGTTCAGTGGCAGAGCCTTCTTCCATGCAGGAGATCTGGGTTTGATTCCTAGCCAGTGCACCTCAAATGCAAACACCACTTGTCTGTTAGTGGAAGCTTGCATGTTGCTGTGATGCTGAATGGGTTTCAGTGGAGCTTCCAGACTAAGACAGACTAGGAAGAAAGATCTGGCAATCTACTTCCAAAAATCAGCCAATGAAAACCCTGTGGATCGTAATATCTGATCCCATTATCCATGTGGTTGCCATGAATGGGGGCCAACTTTATGGTAGCTAACAACGACAACAACATAATTATCCAAGTTTGAATTAACGACATTGTTATTTTTAAAAAAAGGCAATCATGTAAAAAAACAAACAAAAAAACCCGTTGCTGTCGAGTTGATTTTCACTCACAGCGACTCCATAGGACACAGTAGAACTGCCCCATAGAGTTTCCAAGGGGCACCTGGTGGGTTTGAACTGCCGACCTTTTGATTAGCAGCCATAGCTCTTAACCACTGTGCCACCACAGACTACACATAGTCCTGTATAAATCACCAATAACCAAACCAAAAACCAAACCCACTGCCATCAAGTCAATGCCTACTCATAGCGACCCTATAGGACAGAGTGGAGCTGCTCCTTAGGGCTTCCGAGGCTGTAGTCTTTATAGAAGCAGACTCCCACATCTTTCTCCCATGGAGCAGCTGGTGGATTTAAACTATCGACCTTTCAGTTAGCAGCCGAGTGCTTAACCACTGTACCACCAGGGCTCCTGAATCACCAATAACATTTAGTTTCGTACTCTGGGGATTTACCACACTGATGACAGCTGTCTTATTCTAAGGGTTCAGCCTCCATCATCACAGACAGCAGGTCTGAGGGGGTGGGGCAGAACCTTCTCTTCCTCCCCTTCTCCTCTTCCTTCTTTTTCTTATGTGTGGAATCACACAGAGGTAATAATCATCTAAGTTCTATTAGACTGTAGCATGGAGTATAAGTTGGGACAGTAGAAGAAAAGATGATCCAGAGGCTACAGTGGGATAAGCTGAGTGGGGAAAAGGAACTTTGTGTCTTTGGGGAAATCTTTGGTTCTTAAACAATTCAAAGATCACTTTTAAATTTCCAAAGCAGACTGAAATGGTGCTTCTCAAACTTGAGTAATATACAGACCTTGTATAAAGGAAAAAAAAAGGACTTCCCAGTTAACTTAAATGTATAAAAAAATTTTTTTTTTTTAGTTTTTTTGAACACATAAAGACATCAAAATTTTTAGAAGTTCCTTACGCTTATAGCTCTTATGCAATAATAAAATTATACTTTAAGTTTGTGTTTAATTTTTGATGATTTGAAAATGAATGTGAGGGCATTCTGGGTGCCCATCAGTGGATGAAAGGATAAACAAGCCGTGGTGCATCATGCATTCAATGGAATATTATGAATCCGTGAAACATCTCACAACATGGATGAATTTGGAGGACATAATGCTGAGTGAAATAAGTAAATCACAAATGGAAAAATACTGTATTATAAAAAAATAAGAAAAACTTTACATACAGAAAATAAAAATTTCTGATGGTTATCATGGCTAGGAAGAGGATGGGAGAAAAATTATTAGCTAGATAGACGACACATGTTAATACTGGTGAATGGAAATTCGCTACTGATGATAAATAAATCAATTATTACTGGAAATACTCCTTGCTTCTTAGAATACAGCTTTATAATTATTTTTCTTAATTGAAGGTGAAAATTTGGCAGTTGCTCTTTATTGTAATGCCTTGGTAGAGTTTTCAAGCATTTATGTGGTATCCTTTGATAAAAGAAATTAAAATTATGGTGACAAAATTCTTAATAATTCATTGGAAAGTTTGGAAGATTAACTTAAAGAAATGTCCTGGAAATACTGCAAAAACAGTGGAAAATCAGAGAGAAAAGATATTTAGGGAACCATTCTAGTGCCTCCAACATCTAAAGTATAGGCATTCCAAAAAGAAAGAAGGGAAAATAGAGGAGAGGAAATTATTAAAAAAAAAAAAAAAAAACAGGAAAATTGATTTGAAATGAAGGGAATGTGATCGCCTAATGCTCAGCATGATGAGTGTGATAAAATCCATATTAAAGCCAGTGGGCTTCTAAAATCATTGTTTTAGAACACTGAGGATATAAGGAAACGTCAAAAAAAAAAAAAATTCCCCAAAAGACAAGAGAACTCACATAAAAAGGAACAAGAATCGAAATGATTATTTCTTTAACAGTAATGGGAAACTAGGAGACAATGTGGCAATGACTTTGAAATTTTGAGAAAAAATGATTTACAGTCTATAATTCATATCCAGCCAAAATAACAATAAAGTATGAGTGTGAGATAAAGATAGCTTTGAACATTAAAGGTTTTAAACTTTTATTTCCCGTGCATCCTTTCTTAGAAAGCTACTGAAATACATGCTTCATAAAAATGAGGGAGTAAACTACAGAGGGGGAAGAAAGACACGATCTGGGAAATAAGATTCTACCAGATGAGAGGTAAAGACTATGTCCAGAACGTTGATGTAGAGAAATCCGAGGATGCAAGTCAGGCAGCATCCAACCCAGAATGGAGCAGGAAGAAAGCATCCAGGAGGGGTGTCCCCCAAGTATAAGTGTGTGTGCGTCTGTGTAAGGAAACTGATGCCTTTGACTTTGAAAGGAATATTACCACACAGCTGGAACATTGCGGGAAGTATGGTGGGTACAGAGAAAGCTAAGACATGGGGGGGGAAAAAAAAGGAAGCAATTATTCTTTCCAGGAAAAACGTAAAGTTCTATGAGAAAATGTGATCATAGTGCACACTATGTCTCAGCTGTGAATAACATTCCCATGATAGTAGTAACGCCAATAATGAATATTGATTTAACTAAAAATGTGATAAAGTGTAGTAGGAAGACAGGGAGAGGGTGTGCGTGTGTGTATGTGCACGCATGCGTATGTGTTAAGTCCATAGATAATGTCAATGCAGTGATTAGTCAGTGTGGTAATAAGCCAGTAGATAATATCTAAAATTGGCAAATAATCATCAGAAAGTAGCAGTATAAGCTTGTTATTCAGAAGTGTGGTAGCAAATACTTCAGATGAATAAGAATAGAAAGTGGTTGCTTCTGGGTAGTGGCACTCAGTAGAGGATGGCATGGGGCAGGGGAATGCTCTGGCTTCCTTACTTTGCTTTACCTTTTTTTTTAAATTATTATTTATTGTGCTTTAGGTGAAAGTTTACAGCTCAAGTCAGTTTCTCATTCAAAAACTTACACATTGTTTTATGACATTGGTTGCAGTCCCCACAATGTGACAGCACTCTTCTCCTTTCCACCCCCCGGTTCCCTGTGTCCATTCGTCCAGTTCCTGTCCCCTCCTGCCTTCTTTACTTCGCTTTTAACAATTCTAAACTGACCAGATAAAATGCAGATTTTGTTTTGAAGTCCTGAAATGAAGGGAACCAAGTCCATAATGTTGCCATATAAAGTTAATTCTTTTCCTAATTATTCAAATCCTTACCAGGGCACACAGTATCATTTCTTTTAGAGTGCTAAACGCTATTCCTGAAACAGAGATCAGAGATTAGGTTTGAAAGGACAAAGATGGAGGTAACCACAGACAAGTTTCATCTTTAACTAGTACTTAGCTCAACTTGACACACTGTGGAAAATTTGCCGAGATGTGGTAAGCACGTTCTTCATGGAGTCCTTTGTTTTGGCATAGCAATCATAAAATGGAGTTTATATATTGGGAACCCTGATGGAGTAGTGGTTAAGAGTTCAGCTGCTAACCGAAAGGTCAGCAGTTTGAATCCACCAGGCACTCCTTGGAAACTCTGTAGGGCAGTTATATATATACGTATATATATATATTTTTTTTTTCTTCTTTTTAAAGATAGTCCTGATTTGATATACTCCTATGAAATCACTGAGAAGTGGGCCTCATTTGGAAAATTTTACCTTGTTCTAGGAATTAAAGCAGAGGAGGAGCTCAGAGGGAGCATGGTTTTGATAGTTGATATAACTGGAGTTAATTTTCTAACCCTGTGCGACTCTATGAATTCATCACCGAGTGATGCGTACGGAATAAGCCCTCCTTAGAATCAAAATATTTTCTCTCTCTCCCCCACTCTCCCTGCCCCCTACCATTCCCCTTCTCAATCCCAGAATCTTTTCCTGCCACTGAACTACAGGAGTCCTTGCTCTTTTGAACTCAGATTCCATGGATTCTAAAAAGCACTAGCTGAGTGCCCGGATGGGTGAGGCCACTGGCTCCAGAAGGCCCTTTCACCCACGGGGATGTGGTTGATTTTGGGTCCAAATTGGCTCTAAGGACACCTGGCTCGTTAAAACAAATAGCATTCATTTCTGAGTGGTTGTTGCTGAGAAGGCTCAGGTATATATTGTGTGATCAGTGAACTGGAAATTACTTCCGGTTCTCCGATGGCTGCGGCTCATCACAGACAAATGATGATGCAGTTGACAAACTTCTTGTTGTGGGCTTCGTGTTCTAGCTCAGCTCTAAATATTTAAAGCAGCCTATTCTCTATCTGGCATGCCCTGAAGCGAGCTTTGGAATGCAGCATGTTTTATGTCCTATTAAAACTTCCCAGGCTCTTCTAAGTGTTGAATAACAGAATGGACGTGAGTAGGTCTTGGGCTGCGTATGGCTGTTGGAGCCAGTGGAATTATTTATCTGTGAATCCTCTCAGGAGTAGCTAGTAAGAGGATTGCTGTTTTTCTGTTTTTCCCAGGAATTCTTTTATAAAGCTTTCACAAGGCTGAAAAATCCTGTTTTGCTTTTTCTATAGGAAAACTTTACCTGCAAAGTCCCTTTATCCCATTAAGACGGAGGCTAAAAAAAAAAAAAAAAATGCTAAAAGGATACTTAAAAGGACAGTAGTTGATAAATGACCTGAGCCCAGTTTCCTGAATAGGTGTCTGACCCACTTTACGGAAGGGGCATCCACTGAAGTCCTCCTGCTGACGCTGGTGTCAGGTGGTGGGTATTTAACGAATGTTTTTCTACTGTATGAATCAAAGGTAGGTGAGTGGCATACAGGAAATCACATCTGTGAAGTTCTCTGAGGCCACAGAACTGAGGATCTGGCTAAGGAAGACCAAGTTTGCCGTTCCAGCTGTGGCGCTTTTCCAGCTGAGTGACGTTAAACCAGTTTCTTAGGACCTCAGTTTCTTCATCTGTAAATAGAGATGATTCCAGTTAGTTGTAGTGAGCAGCAAATAAGATAAAGCATGACAAATGTTATATAAATATACATGATTTTCTCTTAATAATGGAAGTGATAAATGAATATAATTTTTACTGTCTACTATTAAGAAAATGTAATATATATGTGTGTATACTTATATACTCTAGGACAAGAAATAAGGAACTATTTATTCTTTAAGTATTTGGACCAACAGCAATAAATTGACTACATATTTTTTTGTGTGTTTGTATGAAATGTCCTAGTGTTTCTGGCTGTGAGAATTTGATTAAAGTAGAACTAGGCTCATGTTCTAAGCTTTTTAGTTTACAATATCTTCTCAGAATTCCTGTACCATTGGCTTTTCTGATATTCAGTTACAACTTAATTCAGTAAGAGTGTGATGGGATAAAACTCATTAACCTGGGAGTGCTCAGACTTCTCCTCTGCCCAAAAAAAAAAAAAAATCCTGTAATTGTCAGCACAGTGCTTACCTTGCTTACCAGATCACCTGTGGTGAACAATTTCACATTTTTTTCACCACATCAAAGATTCTTCTTCTAGGTATGGCTGGCATCTGTCTCTCTGCAAACACTACAGCATCTTCCTACCAAATCAAAGCCTCTTTTCCAATTTATAATCCCTGACAGGGGTGGATGACTCAGTAAGCAAGGGAAGCACAGGCTTACTTGTGCTTACTTACTAATCTGTAGTCAAGTTGTTCACTGCAGATGAATAAACACAAGTAAGCCCATGCTTACCTTGTGTATTGGAGAATCCACCCCTGTTTGTACTAAAAATCCCTGAGAGAGAATGGGGAGGGGGAGGGAGAAGAAGAATAAAAGGGGAATGGAGAGGGAGATTTTTCTAAGGATTACTTGCAGTGAGACACTCTAGAGAATGCAGGCTATGAGAAAGCTGTGAAGAGAAACAAGATTGGGAGTTATGACACAAGTAGAGTAGAATTACTTTAAAAATGTGTTTAGGTTGTTGACCTGAACACAGTGTTGTTTACAGACTAGATCCTATGGTTCACAGCTTCCACAGGGTTCCAGATGAAAGGTACCACATGATATTTTATGCAAATTTCTTCTGTATTCAACCAATCCGTCTCATCTTCTCTTGTGTCACTTTTCAATAGACTCTCAGTTTATCCTCAACTACTAACCATCAGAAGAATGTTTGTGAAATACTAATGTGATCAGGTCAATCCCTGTTCAAAACCTTGCATAATATAGAATGCCTCCCCTTTTTCAAAGCCTGACACACACACACACACACACACACACACACACACACACACACACACACACGCCATTTGCCATTTGGAGGCTTAGGGTGACACTTCGACCTTTCCTCTAGTGCTCCAGTGAGTGGTCTTCTGTAGCCCAGTAAACAATCCTGATTCTCCCTCAAGAGGTTAGGAGAAAGATTTCTAAGCAGAAGATGGGGATCTGGGATGCACTCCTGGATGACCTGACCAATTCTGTCCCAAGCCCATCTGTGATGCTAACCAAAGTTGTAAAGGTAGCAGCCAAACTCAAATGTTCTCTACTGCTTGAAGCACAGCCATTAACTGAAGGCACCAAGACATACCAAAGAATAGAGGAGTGCCAAGGGAGGGGCCTACATTAATGAGGAACAGTATTCCAACACTGCCATTGTTAAAACTTTCCTGCACATGATATTAAAAGCAGATTGACTTTTACTCAGTTTTATTATTGTTTTAAAATTCTCCACCCCATTATTCCTTGCACCAGGGCCAGACTGCTCCCCTGTGGGAGAATGCCACCTCTTAATACTCCATGGGGCAGCACTGCTCACTCCCTCTTCTTTTTTAAAAATTATGTGTTTATTTTTCTCTCTCTCTTTTTTTTAAATTGAGCTTTGGATGAAGATTTACAGAACAAACTAGTTTCTCATCAATCAGTTAGTACACACCTTGTTGTATGGCATTGGTTAACTATCGCATGACATGTCAACATTCTACCTTCTCAAGCTGGGTTCCCTATTACCAGCTTTCCTGTTCCCTCCTACGTTTCAGTCCTTGCCTCAGGGCTGGTGCATCCCTTTAGTCATGTTTTGTTCCATGGGCCTGTTCAATCTTTGGCTGAAGGGTCAACCTTAGGAGCGGCCTCCTCTCTGAGCTGAAAGGGCATCTGGGGCCCATACGCTCCAGGTTTATCCAGTCTCTGTCAGGCCAGCAAGTCTGGTCTTTCTTTTTGAGTTAGAATTTTGTTTTGCATTTTTCTCCAGCTCTGTCCGGGACTCTCCATTGTGATCCTTGTCAGAGTAGTCAGTGGTGGTAGCCAGGCACCATCTCACTCCCTCTTCTTTCTCTGGAAGTTGAAGAGCAATTGCATCAGATACTTGATTTGCCTGATATGGAAGTGTCCAGCAACATTTTGAGTGGTAGCCTTCCAGATCTGTAGAAATCATAATATGAAGACACACAAAGAAACTGATTATAGTCACCAAGGTCAGGTACAGGTCTATGTACAGTATAACCAGTGGAGCGAGAAAGACAAGATACCAACAAGAGAAAAGTGAGCACTGAGCTTGTCCAAGTAGCGGACTGACATACTGGTCTTTGTGATTGCTTTTTAAGTACTTGTAGCTATTAAATACTATTCTTCTCAAGGGGTTCTGTCAAATTTTTCAGGTCCTGAATTTATTTCATTTTAATAGTGCTTTATAAAGTGTTCTTGCAAGTGCAGTGGTTTAAGTTATTCTAAATACTGTTGAATTTTGTTGTTGATTCTTAACTTTGGAGAGACCCCATGTGCAGCCCCGGTGGCACAGTGGTTAAGAGATGGGCTGCTAACCAAAAGGTCATCAATTCAAATCCACTAGGCACTCCTAGGAAACCCTATGGGACAGTTCTACTCTGTCCTATAGAGTTGCTATGAATTGGAATATACTCAACGGCAACGGGTTTGGTTTTAGTCATGTGTTACAAAGTAGAACTGCTCCATAGGATTTTCTTGGCTGTAATCTTTATGGAAGCAGATCTCCAGGCCTGTTTCTTCAGTGGTGTTGCTGGGTGGGTTCAAGCAGCCAACCTTTTGGTTGCCGGCTGAGTGTAAACCGTTTGTACCACCCCAAAACCCAAACAGGGACCTTAAATCCAGGTGAATTTTGATTAATAATAAAAACGTAAAAAAGCAAACCTATAAAGAATAAAAATTGACTCACATGGTACAGGGAAGAGAGAAATGGTCAAATATTAAAACGAAGGTCATCAGCAGCTGGGCAGAAGTTAGGAAGGGAGGGCAGAAGTGTGGAGAGGTGGCCACTGCTTTTGATAGAGACCCCTTCCTGGGCCCCATAATGGGCATGCAAATCTGCTACCTGCATGATCAAATCCAAGCTCTTAAATGCAGCAGGTACAGCCCTGAAACCCTGCTTACTTTCTCCACTGTATATTTCTATATTTTCCCTTGACACCCTGCAGCCCTGCTCTGGACATCCCTAACTAGCCGGTTCCTGAATATGACACACTTTTTCATGCCTCTGTGCCATTGCAAGTGCTGTTTCTTCTCACTGGAAAGTCCAGTTTTCCTCTTTTTCCATCTTCCCATACTTGTCTTCAAAAATTACCAAAATGTCATCTCTGCCATGGAAACTTCTCTCTGAGTCCATTTCTAGTCACATCTCAAGCAAAATTTGTTTTCTTATCTGTAATATAGTTCTGGAATCAGAATCCCAAATTTGACTCCTGTCTCCACCACTCACCAGCTGTGTGACATTGGCCAAATTACTTTATATCTCTGCTTCAATCTCCTCAATCGTATAATAAGGATAATAATAATACTATGGCACAAAATTATTTGCAGGATATAGTTCTTAAAAAGTTTTCTATAGAGGCGGGGCCAAGATGGCGGACTAGGTGGACGCTACTGCGGATCTCTCTTGCAACAAAGACTCGGAAAAACAAGTGAATCGATCACATACATAACAATCTACAAACGCTGAACAACAAACATAGATTTAGAGACGGAGAACGAACAAATACGGGGAGACAGCAATTGTTTTCAGAGCCAGGAGCTGGCGTACCAGGCAGGTGATTTGGGGCAAAGCCCAGGGGGGCAGACGGCACAGACAAGGGGCCCAGCCCTAGGCCCCGAACTCATCCTGGGAGGGAGCCCAGCTGGTTGGCGCGGGCGGCGTGGTGGCGCAGCCGGTGGGAGAAGTCCCTGGAAGGCAGTGACTGATCTTGGAGCAGGGAGAGCAGCGTCCCAGCAGGGGAACCGTCCCACCAGGAGTTTGGCGGGGAGCGGGCGTGGCACGACCGCGGCGGGGACCAGCTACATTTCCCCGAATTGACCCCGGGGGGGAGGGGCCCAGTCGTTCGTGCGGACGACGCCCACCCAGTTTGCGCGAGTGGCGCAGAGCACCGGAGGGAGAAGTCCCCGGGAGGAAGTGACTGGTCTTGGAGCAGGGAGAGCAGCGTCCCAGCCGGGGAGCCGTCCCACCGGGATTTTGGCGGGCGCGGCTGGGGCGTGAGCGCGGGGACCAGCTATTTTCCCCTGAATTGAACCGGGGGGGGGCCCAGCCGTTCGTGCGGACGGTGCCCACCTAGTTCGTGCGAGCGGCGGTGCACTGGAGGGAGAAGTCCCAGGGAGGATGCGAATGGTCTTGGAGAGGGGAGAGCGGCGCCCCAGCCGGGACGCGCAGTCGCGACTCAGGTGCGGGGACCTGCTCCGCTCTCCTGAGCTGACCGCGGGGGGGGGACCCCACCCGGTTCACGGGAGCGGCGCGCAACGCAGCTGGCGGGACAGGGAGTCCCTGGGAGGCAGCGACTGATTCTGGAGATGGGAGTGCACCGTCCCAGTAGGGGAGCCTTAACCTTGGGGGTGGGGCTGACAGCAGAGGATCTGACCATGACTCCAGCGGGCCAGAACCCCCGGGGGGCAATCTCCACACAGCCAGTACATATAGGCGACACGCCCCGCGGAAATCTCAGATATAAGAGTCATTCCAAGTAAGACAAACAACTCTGGCTATATTCTGAGGTGCTACACTCCTAGCTCTCTGATCCCTCCCCCACCCTCCCCAGGCAGCTCCATTAACATCCGAATAGCCTGAGCCAGAGGGATAACTCTGATAGGGATCTGACTGCATTTTTTTTAGCGGATTTTCTGGAAAAACTAGTTTCCCAGTGATGGCTCGGAGACAGCAGTCCATATCAAACCACATAAAGAAGCAGACCATGACAGCTTCTCCAACCCCCCAAACAAAAGAATCAAAATCTTTCCCAAATGAAGATACAATCCTGGAATTATCAGATACAGAATACAAAAAACTAATTTACAGAATGCTTAAAGACATCACAAACGAAATAACGCAAACTGCAGAAAAAGCCAAGGAACACACTGATAAAACTGTTGAAGAACTCAAAAAGATTATTCAAGAACGTAGTGGAAAAATTAATAAGTTGCAAGAATCCATAGAGAGACAGCATGTAGAAATCCAAAAGATTAACAATAAAATTACAGAATTAGACAACACAATAGGGAGTCAGAGGAGCAGACTCGAGCAATTAGAATGTAGACTGGGTCATCTGGAGGACCAGGGAATCAACACCAACATAGCTGAAAAAAAATCAGATAAAAGAATTAAAAAAAAATGAAGAAACCCTAAGAATCATGTGGGACTCTATCAAGAAGGACAACTTGCCAGTGATTGGAGTCCCAGAAGGGGGGGGGACAGAAAACACAGAGAAAATAGTTGAAGAACTCCTGACACAAAACTTCCCTGACATCATGAAAGACGAAAGGATATCTATCCAAGATGCTCATCGAACCCCATTTAAGATTGATCCAAAAAGAAAAACACCAAGACATATTATCATCAAACTCACCAAAACCAAAGACAAACAGAAAATTTTAAAAGCAGCCAGGGAGAAAAGAAAGGTTTCCTTCAAGGGAGAATCAATAAGAATAAGTTCAGACTACTCAGCAGAAACCATGCAGACAAGAAGGGAATGGGACGACGTATACAGAGCCCTGAAGGAGAAAAACTGCCAACCAAGGATCATATATCCAGCAAAACTCTCTCTGAAATATGAAGGAGAAATTAAGATATTTACAGATAAACACAAGTCTAGAGAATTTGCAAAAACCAAACCAAGGCTACAAGAAATGCTAAAGGAGAATGTTTGGTCAGATGACCAATAATATCAGATACCAGCACAATACAAGGTCACAAAACAGAACGTCCTGATATCAACTCAAATAGGGAAAGCACAAAAACAAACAAATTAAGATTAATTCTAATAAATAAATAAATAAACAAAATAATACACATAACAGGGAATCATGGAAATCAATAGATAAAAGATCACAATAATCAAAAAGAGGGACTAAATATAGGAGGCATTGAACTGCCAGATGGAGAGTGATACAAGGTGATATAGAATGATACAAGTTAGGTTTTTACTTAGAAAAATAGGGGTAAATAATAAGGTAACCACAAAAAGGAATATCAACTCCATAACTCAAGAAAAAAGTCAAGAAAAAAGTAACGACTCAACTAACATAAAGTTAAACATTATGAAAATGAGGATCTCACAATCTACTAAGAAAAACGTCTCAGCACAAAAAAGTATGGGGAAAAACGAAATGGCCAACAACACACGTGAAAAGGCATCAAAATGACAGCACTAAAAACTTATTTATTTATAATTACGCTGAATGTAAATGGACTAAATGCACCAATAAAGAGACAGAGAGTCACAGACTGGATAAAGAAACACGATCCATCTATATGCTGCCTACAAGAGACACACCTTAGACTTAGAGACATAAATAAACTAAAACTCAAAGGATGGAAAAAAATATATCACGCAAACAATAAGCAAAAAAGAAGAGGAGTAGCAATATTAATTTCTGACAAAATAGACTTTAAAGTTAAATCCACCACAAAGGATAAAGAAGGACACTATATAATGATAAAAGGGACAATTGATCAGGAAGACATAACCATATTAAATATTTATGCACCCAATGACAGGGCTGCAAGATACATAAATCAAATTTTAACAGAACTGAAAAGTGAGATAGACACCTCCACATTTATAGTAGGAGACTTCAAAACACCACTTTCAGAGAAGGACAGGACATCCAGTAAGAAGCTCAATAGAGACACGGAAGACCTACTTACAACAATCAACCAACTTGACCTCATTGACTTATACAGAACTCTCCACCCAACTGCTGCAAAATATACTTTTTTTTCTAGTGCACATGGAACATTCTCTAGAATAGACCACATATTAGGTCATAAAACAAATCTTTGCAGAGTCCAAAACATCGAAATATTACAAAGCATCTTCTCAGACCACAAGGCAATGAAGCTAGAAATCAATAACAGAAAAACTAGGGAAAAGAAATCAAATACTTGGAAAATGAACAATACCCTCCTGAAAAAAGACTGGGTTATAGAAGACATCAAGGAGGGAATAAGGAAATTCATAGAATGCAACAAGAATGAAAATGCTTCCTATCAAAACCTCTGGGACACAGCAAAAGCAGTGCTCAGAGGCCAATTTATATCGATAAATGCACACATACAAAAAGAAGAAAGAGCCAAAATCAGAGAACTGTCCCGACAACTTGAACAAATAGAAAGTGAGCAACAAAAGAACCCATCAGCCACCAGAAGAAAACAAATAATAAAAATTAGAGCTGAACTAAATGAATTAGAGAACAGAAAAACAATTGAAAGAATTAACAAAGCCAAAAGCTGGTTCTTTGAAAAAATTAACAAAATTGATAAATCATTGGCTAGACTGCCTAAAGAAAAACAGGAAAGGAAACAAATAACCCGAATAAGAAACGAGAAGGACCACATCACAACAGAACCAAATGAAATTAAAAGAATCATTTCAGATTACTATGAAAAATTGTACTCTAACAAATTTGAAAACCTAGAAGAAATGGATAAATTCTTGGAAAAACACTACCTACCTAAACTAACACATTCAGAAGTAGAACAACTAAATAGACCCATAACAAAAAAAGAGATTGAAACGGTAATCAAAAAACTTCCAACAAAAAAAAGCCCTGGCCCGGACGGCTTCACTGCAGAGTTCTACCAAACTTTCAGAGAAGACTTAACACCACTACTACTGAAGGTATTTCAAAGCATAGAAAATGACGGAATACTACCCAACTCATTCTATGAAGCTACCATCTCCCTGATACCAAAACCAGGTAAAGACATTACAAAAAAAGAAAATTATAGACCTATATCCCTCATGAACATAGATGCAAAAATCCTCAACAAAATTCTAGCCAATAGAATCCAACAACACATCAAAAAAATAATTCACCCTGATCAAGTGGGATTTATACCAGGTATGCAAGGCTGGTTTAATATTAGAAAAACCATTAATGTAATCCATCACATAAATAAAACAAAAGACAAAAACCACATGATCTTATCAATAGATGCAGAAAAGGCATTTGACAAAGTTCAACACCCATTTATGATAAAAACTCTTACCAAAATAGGAATTGAAGGAAAATTCCTCAACATGATAAAGGGCATCTATGCAAAGCCAACAGCCAATATCACTCTAAATGGAGAGAACCTGAAAGCATTTCCCTTGAGAACGGGAACCAGACAAGGATGCCCTTTATCACCGCTCTTACTCAACATCGTACTTGAAGTCCTAGCCAGGGCAATTAGGCTAGACAAAGAAATAAAGGGTATCCGTATTGGCAAGGAGGAAGTAAAGCTATCACTATTTGCAGATGACATGATCGTATACACGGAAAACCCTAAGGAATCCTCCAGAAAACTACTGAAACTAATAGAAGAGTTTGGCAGAGTCTCAGGTTATAAAATAAACATACAAAAATCACCTGGATTCCTCTACATCAACAAAAAGAACACCGAAGAAGAAATAACCAAATCAATACCATTCATAGTAGCCCCCAAGAAGATAAAATACTTAGGAATAAATCTTACCAAGGATGTAAAAGACCTATACAAAGAAAACTACAAAACTCTACTACAAGAAATTCAAAAGGACCCTATACAAAGAAAACTACAAAACTCTACTACAAGAAATTCAAAAGGACATACTTAAGTGGAAAAACATACCCTGCTCATGGATAGGAAGACTTAACATAGTAAAAATGTCTATTCTACCAAAAGCCATCTATACATATAACGCACTTCCGATCCAAATTCCAATGTCATATTTTAAGGGGATAGAGAAACAAATCACCAATTTCATATGGAAAGGAAAGAACCCCCGGATAAGCAAAGCATTACTGAAAAAGAAGAAGAAAGCGGGAGGCCTCACTCTACCTGATTTCAGAACCTATTATACAGCTACAGTAGTCAAAACAGCCTGGTACCGGTACAACAACAGGCACATAGACCAATGGAACAGAATTGAGAACCCAGATATAAATCCATCCATGTATGAGCAGCTGATATTTGACAAAGGTCCAGTGTCAGTTAATTGGGGAAAAGATAGTCTTTTTAACAAATGGTGCTGGCATAACTGGATATCCATTTGCAAAAGAATGAAACAGGACCCCTACCTCACACCATGCACAAAAACTAACTCCAAGTGGATCAAAGACCTAAACATAAAGACTAAAACGATCAAGATCATGGAAGAAAAAATAGGGACAACCCTAGGAGCCCTAATACAAGGCATAAACAGAATACAAAACATTACCAAAAATGATGAAGAGAAACCAGATAACTGGGAGCTCCTAAAAATCAAACACCTATGCTCATCTAAAGACTTCACCAAAAGAGTAAAAAGACCACCTACAGACTGGGAAAGAATTTTCAGCTATGACATCTCCGACCAGCGCCTGATCTCTAAAATCTACATGATTCTGTCAAAACTCAACCACAAAAAGACAAACAACCCAATCAAGAAGTGGGCAAAGGATATGAACACACAATTCACTAAAGAAGATATTCAGGCAGCCAACAGATACATGAGAAAATGCTCTCGATCATTAGCCATTAGAGAAATGCAAATTAAAACTACGATGAGATTCCATCTCACACCAACTAGACTGGCATTAATCCAAAAAACACAAAATAATAAATGTTGGAGAGGCTGCGGAGAGATTGGAACTCTCATACACTGCTGGTGGGAATGTAAAATGGTACAACCACTTTGGAAATCCATCTGGCATTATCTTAAACAGTTAGAAATAGAACTACCATACAACCCAGAAATCCCACTCCTCGGAATATACCCTAGAGATACAAGAGCCTTCATACAAACAGATATATGCACACCCATGTTTATTGCAGCTCTGTTTACAATAGCAAAAAGCTGGAAGCAACCAAGGTGTCCGTCAACGGATGAATGGGTAAATAACTTGTGGTATATTCACGCAATGGAATACTACGCATCGATAAAGAACAGTGACGAATCTCTGAAACATTTCATAACAAGGAGAAATCTGGAAGGTATTATGCTGAGCGAAATGAGTCAGAGACAAAAGGACAAATATTGTATAAGACCACTATTATAAGATCTTGAGAAATAGTAAAAACTGAGAAGAACACATACTTTTGTGGTTACGAAGGGGGGAGGGAGGGAGGGAGGGAGAGGGTTTTTATTGATCAATCAGTAGATAAGAACTGCTTTGGGTAAAGGGAAAGACAACACTCAATACAGGGAAGGTCAGCCCAATTGGACTGGACTAAAAGCAAAGAGGTTTCCGGGATAAAATGAATGCTTCAAAGGTCAGCGGAGCAGGGGCTGGGGTCTGGGGAACATGGTTTGAGGGGACTTCTAAGTCAATTGGAAAACAATTCTATTATGAAAACATTCTGCATCCCACTTTGAAATGTGGCGTCTGGGGTCCTAAATGCTAACAAGCGGCCACCTAAGATACATCAATTGGTCTCAACCCACCTGGAGCAAAGGAGAATGAAGAACACTAAGGTCACACAACAGCTAAGAACCCAAGAGACAGAAAGGGCCACATGAACCAGAGACCTACATCATCCTGAGACCAGAAGAACTAGTTGGTGCCCGGCCACAATCGATGACTGCCCTCACAGGGAGC
The DNA here is from genome assembly GCF_024166365.1 of Elephas maximus indicus. Taxonomy (NCBI): domain Eukaryota; kingdom Metazoa; phylum Chordata; class Mammalia; order Proboscidea; family Elephantidae; genus Elephas; species Elephas maximus. The sequence goes on from NC_064830.1 coordinate 33,805,172, forward strand.
ACAACAGACAACTCCTGAGGGAGCAGGAGATCAGTGGGATGCAGACCTCAAATTCTCATAAAAAGACCATACTTAACGGTCTGACTGCGACTAGAGGAATCCCGGTGGCCATGCTCCCCAGACCTTCTGTTGGCACAGGACAGGAACCATCCCTGAAGGCAACTCATCAGGCATGAAAGGGACTGGTCATTGGGGGGGAGAGAGATGCTGATGAAGAGTGAGCTAATTAAATCAGGTGGACACTGGAGAGTGTGTTGGCAACTCTTGACTGGAGGGGGGATGGGAAGATAGAGAGAGAGGGAAGATGGCAAAATTGGCACGAAACGAGAGACTGAAAGGGCTGACTCAATAGGGGGAGAGCAAGTGGGAGAAGGGAGTAAGATGTATGTAAACTTACATGTGACAGACTGATTGGAATTGTAAATGTTCACTTGAAGCTTAATAAAAGTTAATTAAAAAAATTTTTCTATAAACACATAGTAACTCAGTAATTGTTAATTGTTTATTACTTTTATTATAATTTATTACCACTGCCGTTATCACCATATATATATACCTCCTTAATGCTTTTGTTCACACAAATTTTATTCATATGATTATTATTGTTTGTGTCCATCAGCCTCATGTTTATCTATCTTTAAGTGTCAGGACTTAGACTTGGCATGAATAGGAGTCTAATAAATATTTTTGGATTTTAATTATTGCTAAGTTTTTTTGGGGGGGTATCAATTTATAGGCACCTTGAAGAGTGTTTTTTGGCTTTATAGCAATCTTCAGAGATGCTAACTCGGTGGCCTATGCATAATCCATACCCAAGTATCTACTGAAGAAGCCAATGAATTAATGAAGAGTGTGTAGAAATGGCTGCTTAAATGTTAGCTTCCAGAGAGCAGGGCAGACCACAGTAAAGGCAGACCTACTCCCAGCTTGGCAGGTGGGGCCAGCTGGATGTAAATACTTTGGTCCAATTCTTTGTCTTATAAACCTCAATTGAAATTAGAAGGCAACCAAATTTTCATGTTAAAGATGAGGGGCTGCTTTCTGGCTTGAGAACCAGCGTGTGGAAGAGGTGAGGGATAGGTTTGGAATTTGTGTATGGGGTGACCAGGTAGACTAGAATAACTTTCGTGTCCTTTGAAACTCTGAGAGATATGATTCTATGCCCCACAGCTTTATCAGTCTGTACTTTCACAGAATTAAGGGTCTTATAATTTAAATTTCCCTGCTTCTACAAACTATTTACTAGTCATTATTTGATTAGACGTGTCTTTATTTTACATTAGTTAGGTTGCAAATAGCTTGAGTGATAATTCTCTTCAGCTAGGAATCCTGCAAAAAGGAACACCTTGATTCAACTTCTGAGAGTGGGAGTATTACCATGGAAGTGTATAAAGTGGCTCATTTCATACTCCAGGAGTGTGATGTGGTTTTGATCCATCTCACATCATCTGCTATTAAAAACATTCTGAACTTTGGATCCATTATTTAATAGCTCTTGCTATTAAATACTATTCCTTTAAGGGACAATTGTTAAGCTGTTCGGTCCCCAAATTTACGTTTTGCTTAAAAAAATGCCATATTAAGTCAAGATCAAGAGATTTTGAGGGAATTGCTTAAGTTAAAAAATGAGAACATTACTTGACCTTGAGTGTAACATTTAAAGATTTTTCTGGGAACTGAAACACACAGAAAAAAATGCAAAGTCATTATAAATGGACTGTAAGACTCTTTACTTTTCTTGCTTAAGCTGCTGGAAATGAAAAATGTAAATACAAAGATAAATGAGGGAGGGATTTTGAAAGTTCTTCATCAAGTAGTTGAGTTTGTTGCCTGAAATGGCAAGGAAAGTAGGGCAAATGCTTCTTGCAGACGTCTCAAACAGACACATCTACCCAACAGGCTTGAGCACAGCTTCCTGAAGCACTTCCCCAAGATATTCGACCCACCATTTCCTTCTTTGGAAACCCTGGTGGCATAGTGGTTAAGTGCTATGGCTGCTAACCAAAGGGTAGGCAGTTTGAATCCACCAGGCGCTCCTTGGAAACTCTATGGGGCAGTTCTACTTTGTCCTATAGGGTCGCTATGAGTCGGAATTGACTCAACGGCACTGGGTTTGGTTTTATTTTCTTCTTTTGCTGCTGCCACTGCCTCTAATAGCTCCTATTCTCCCAGGCTGAAGGGAGTGCTCTTTATTCATTCATTCATTCAATCAATACCTGTCTTCCATTCTAATCCTAGGGTGTGGTGGAATGAAGACTCGCCTAAAAGTGAGAAGACAGTCATTAATCCACTCAGGAAACATTTACTGAGAACCTACATTATTATACCTAGCCCTGTGGTAAATGCTGGAAATTTAGAGATGATGAGACAGAGACACTGCTGGGTGTTCATCAAAATCTTTTCCTCCTGGACACACCATTCACTACATTTCTTAGTCCACTTGTAGTCAGGTGAGACCACTTGCCTAGGTTCCAGCTAATGGATTTGAGCAGTCCAGCTTGGATCCTAAAATTTCTTACAGGATTCTACTCTAACTCTTTCTTCAAGGCTCTAGGAGTTGGCACTATCATTCGATCAAAGAGCCCAGGTCCCTGAATTACCATATGGAGTAACTATGGAGGATATATACAAGGACTTGGAGCAGGAAACACCATTATGTATTTCTTGAAAGTGTGGGCTTGATTGTGGAGGGTGGTTGTGGTCAAGGAGAAGAAGAAAACTGTAAGCCATTCGTGTTGCTGGAGCAGAAAAGATGCGGTTGAATTTTGCACCAGGTGTGGTTGGAGAGGTAAGTTGATGTCAGACCATAGAGTGTCTTACATGCCATGCCAAGGACCTGGACCTTTTGATATCAGTGTTACTCAAAGTGCTGGCCTGCCATGATATAAGAAGCTTGTGCTAGAACGTAAATCAACACTACTTTCCTCATTCAGTAAGTCTTGCTTTCAAAAGATGTCAACTGAACTAAACAGCAAGCTTTGTGTTATAGTTGATTGACATTCTGGCATAAACTTCTAATTTTGTTGTGTCCAAGAAAATGTTTGTGGACTGGCACTGGTCTGGGGACCACACTCTGAGTAACACTGCCTTAGATATATTATTCTCCTTGCAGTGTGAATGATGGATTTCAAAGAGTATTCAGAGGCAGGGTGACCATTTAAGGTGAATGTGGAAGTAATTCCAGAGGAAAACAATGAAGGGTTAAACTAAAACAGTGGGGATGTTTGTACAAAAATGGAATGGATTTTAGAAATAGTACACAAGGAGGGCATAGCATCTAACTGGATGTGGACAGTGAGGGAGAGAGAGAACTAAAAAATGACTACTACGTTTCTTGATTGTTTTGTTGGATGATAGTGCCCTTAACTGAAGAAGATCCCATAAGAACAGCCGTAAATTGATTTAGTGGGGAAATTTAAAGAATAAACTTTGGGTAATGTCTTTTTTTTTTTTTTTAATGTCTTAGTTATCTCGTGCTGCTATAACAGAAATACCACAAGTGGATGGCTTTAACAAACGGAAATTTATTCTCTTGCAGTCTAAGAGGATAGAAGTCCAAATTCAGGACGCCAGCTGCAGGGAAATCCTTTCTCTCTCTTTTGGCTCTGGGGGAAGGTCCTTGTCATCAATCTTCCCTTGAGTTAAGGAGTTTCTCAGTGCAGGGTCCCTGGGTCCAAAGACATGCTCTGCTTTCGGCTTTTCTTCCTTGGTGGTATAAGGTCCCCCTCCTCTCTGCTCACTTCTCTCTTTCATATCTCAAAAGAGATTAACTCATGATACAACCTAATCCTGTAGACTGTGTCCTGCCTCATTAACATAACTACCTCTAATTCTGCTTCATTAATATCATAGAGGTTAGGATTTACAACACAAAGGAAGATTACATCAGATCACAAAATGGAAGACAACCACACAATACTGGGAATCATGACCTAGCCAAGTTGACACACATTTTTGGGGGACACAATTTAATTCATAACAGGTGATATTGAGGGTGAAGTGGCTAAAGCATAACCAGGTAGATTCGTTGAGCAGTCACTTGGAGCTGACTAAGCTTGGGGGAAGAGCTCTGGGACAGAGGTTCAAATTTTGGAGTCATTATCATAGATGGTACAGAAAATGGGAGTGTATATATGCAAAATGAGAAGGACAGCAGGAAAAGGTCCAAAATTTGGGGAACATCAATATTAAGGAGATAAAGGAGAGATCAGCAGATACAGCTGACATTCCAAGGGAGTGAGGGGCCATGGAAGATAAGAGTGCAGAAGTAGTGAGCCACCAAAAGCAGCAGGGAGGTCCAGTGAGATATCAATGAAAAGTCTTCACTGGAATTGTTGGTGCAGTTGTTAAGAACTTGACTGCTAACCAAAAGGTCTGCAGTTCGAATCCACCAGCTGCTCCTTGGAAACCCTATGGGGCAGTTCTACTCTAACCTATGAGTTGCTATGAGTTGGAACGACTTGACGGCAACACTTTTTTTTTTTTTTGTGGTGAAATCTGGGGCAAGAAACGGTAGGGCAGATGCAACACTGTGGCAGAATTCTAAGGAATTCTAAACCCACCCAGTGACTGGGCAAGCTCCCTTTCCTCTGGAGTCCTGTTTCTGCCTTTGGAAGACTAGGTGAGCTCTAAGATGTTTTCGGTCCTAACATTCTGTGATATCAGATATCGTTTTGAGTGCCTACTGTGTGGTAGGCATGTAATTCTCATACAAATTCTTCAAGATATTGGTATACTACTTTTCCAGAGCCTGAGAGAGCTTAAGTATCACGTCTGGGTTTATATAGTTGATGCATTTCTGAGCCGAGAATTAAACACTAGGTTTGTCTGCCCACAAAACCTGTGTTCTTTTCACTATCCTGTGATGTACAATGATTTTAAAGAGAGATTAGACACAAGGTAGAATGCGAATTGAATTTTGGTAGTAGATCATTTATAAGAGCTGTCCTTGCTGTATTTTCATAGGCAATCTCCTTTAATAAAAGACAGAATGTTCCCTTTGAGGAACATAAACAAAACTCAGCGTGAGGGCTTTAAACTGCTCTGATATTAGTTATATAAAAAAGACCAGCTTGATCAGGAAGTGACAGGAAAATAGAGAACTTTTCTATAGACAGAAAAGAAAATCGATACGAGCACAATAGTTTACAGAGGTAATACATTTTTCAGTTAAACATCTAACAATGAGCTTAGTAGTTGATAGGTATAGAAACTCTTAGGGACACAATTCTCATTCAGTGCAGGTAAGCAGATCCCTGAAGCCAATTATCTGATATAAGAGAAGAGCTCAGGCATTCTCAAGGTGTCTTCCTTTGGGTATGTGTTAGGAATAATTGTTGTTTTCAAAGTTATCCAGCTTAGCATGGGGAATGTTCTACTTTTACCCAGAGAGAAAAAAGAAAAAAAAAAATTAGTATATAAATTAAATATATAACACATTTAAAGGGCCAGTGGTGTTACTGGGTTTTGGAGAACTGGGCAAATAGATACGGACGAGGTTTTCAAAAGCTCTCTGATTTCAGTACACACACTTTCAGAGAAAGTCTAAGTTATAAAGCATCTTAGATATGATCAAGTCTAAATATTCCATTTTATAGTCAAAGAAATAAAACAAGAAGAAGACGGATTTTGTCCAAGGTCACAAATAGAGGTAAAGCTGAGACTATAGCCCAGGTATCCTAGCCTTCAGTGCAGTGCTGTTTCTGCCACACTTGAATGTAAGCTCAGTGCAAAAAGGACTGTATCTTAGCCACTGTTTTATCCCCACGTAGGCCCTAGAACAGTGCCTGGAACACACAGGGTATTGGTTCTGCAACTTCAGCAGTGGAATGTGGGAGTATGTTTTAGGATTCCTAGAACCGCATGTAACATGGAAAAGCTTCGTATGAAGTTGGAGTGATTCCAGTTTCCCCATGTATTCTAATTCCACCAGACTATCAGATTTAACAGCTTTTTCAATCTCATAGCTGGGACCATTCAGGCCCACACCCTAAGCTCACACCTGTTCTAGTCCCTAGGTGGCGGTAAGGTGGAGAGGTCAGAGGCTCGGCTCTCAGACACACTGGCTTTAGTCTACTCTGAGTTGGGCTCTGATTCTTGCCAGGATCTTGCTCTACCTAGATTCATTGATTGAAACTATTCTGTGACAATCCAGGCCTAGGTTCCCACCTTGATCTCTTTTTATTTCTGTTAATTAGTTTAGTCTAGGCTTTAAGGCAGTAATGAACCAACCCCCAAACATCAGTGGCTTACCATAAACATTTACCTCTCACTCATAGTCTGGTAGTTCTCTAGGACAATTTCCTTTTAAGCAACAACTTAAAGATCTCAGTTTCTTATATCTTGTAGCTGTACCATGTGGAAACCATGGCTTCCAGGTCACCTGGCAGAGGAAGTGTGAGCTAGAGAGTGGTGCACCGCCTTTTAAGTGCTTTAGTTTGAAAGTGACACATATTACTTCTTTTCAAGGCCCATTGGTCAGAACTAGTTAGAGGATCTTTTCTAACTGAAAGGGGCTTTGGAAATTTAGGAAAGCACATAGATTTTGAAAGCAATGAATTTATTTGCCACTGTATACACCACTGTTGTTAGTTGTAGTTGTGTCAGTGCTGACTCAAGGTGACCTTACCTACAACAGAACAAAATGCTGTCCTGTTCTGTGCTATCTCCATGATCTTCGATATATTTGAGTTCATCATTGAGGCCATTGTTTCAGTCCATCACACAGGAATTCGTAATTTGTTCTTGTTCTGTTTTGATGCAGTGACTGAAGCTATCTTTTGTCAATAACATGCTGATTCCTGACTTGATTTCCTGCTTTGTATCCCACATGGGGTTTATGATTCTGCCTTCCTCCTTTTAGGGATAGATATTTGATCTCAGTCCATAGATGGACTTCTCTAATTACCTGTTTGTCACTGCTAGCCATTCAGAACTCCTCTTCCCACCATATACATACAAAGGATACGCCAACACTTATCAGTGGCTCATGCGGGCAGTGATTTTCAAAAAAGGGGTGAGTTAAGTAGCCATAATTAGGGGTAGGAGGTAAAGTTTGAAAAAACCTTACAGATGCTTGTGATGGGGTTCCCTTGCCTACAGTCCTCATGGAGAATTGGCCCCAACTCTGTCTGACTCACATGTTCCTTTGGCACAGCCAGAAGAAAGAGTTTTGAAGCTCTTGCTATTCACAAGGCCCTTGACGTATGGGTTAACAGGTGCTTCAGGGAAGACTGTCTTTACTTCTCACTCTGAAAACATGTGTCAGTAGCATCAGTTACCAAAAACTTGGTGAAGCAGTGCTTTGGGGGAGAAATTCACATAAGAAACTACAAGAGCTGGATTGCTTTGTCTTCAGACCCCACCTATGCTGCTGCCCAGTCATGGAAACAGGTGGCTTCTCCAGAGCTGTCAGGATCCAGCTCTCAGGGACCCCTTCAGCCAGCACATACTGCAGCTCTCCTTCCATCTGCATCAGGAGGGAATCAGGCAAATGAAAGCACTCAGGGTTTCATCTTTCTTTTTTCCTTCTTTAAAAAAAAAAAAAAAAAAAAACTTGTAATAAACTGACTTTGCAGAGTGGAATGTTCTTTGTGGCTTAACAAGACATAAACAGTAGTCTCAGTAGGACTAGAGAATATATACTGTGGGGCCTTAGCTTCTTGAGAACTTTGCTAGTCCTGGTGACTGCTCTGAAATTAGGTCACAAGGGATGTCTTATTGAGTAATAAAAGGTGAAGTGTGCATGGCTAGGCTGACCCCTGTTGGCTGGTTTTTCACTTCAGACAGAGCTAAAGAAAAACAGTTGCCCACTGGCCTTTCAACTCTGCTCCTTTCCTGGTTAATTCTTCAGCCATTTATAGTCTAGTGACTGGATAAAGTCAGGCCAAAGTTTGGCAGGATTTGAGGCAGATAAATCATTTGCAGACCAGCAGGGGCCTACATAGCTTTACCAGGAAAGGGAAAATTGGGAGCTTGGATTGGGGTGTACCGATGTGTCTTTTTACTGGCAAAGAGAGCTTTCATTTTAATCCTCATTGATACAAAGGGATAATCAAAAATCACATATCCTGCACCTTCTGTGGGTAAATGCTCTGCTAAGAACTTGGGAAGAATCTAAGAATTCCCTGCAGGCAAAATGAATATCAGTTGGGCCTGATGGAGGATAAAACATTGGAATGAGCTGGTCATGTTGCTCTGCTATCGTGTTTCCTGCTAACTTCTGCTCTTGTATGGGATCTTCTATTGAAAGAATGATTTGGTTTTCATTTTTAAATAGTATTAAAGACTTTGGGTTATACCTGATAGAAAATGGAGGTAAGAAAACCAATTGTAAGCAATTCCCTCTTTTTCCTCCACCACCCCGCCACTCCACATCGTATCAAGTCTTATCAAGTCAAGTCCTCTGGATTATGCCTTCTGAATATCTCTCCAATCTGTTTTATATTTACTACTTGATTATCAGTGCCTTAGGTTAAGGCTTCACTCTGTCCCATCTTATATTTCAATAGCACCCTAACTGGCCTTGCTACCTCCCATCTTAATTTACCAGGTTCATTTTTTTTATTCTTCTAACAGAGGGATGGAAACGCTGGTGGCATAGTGGTTAAGTGCTATGGCTGCTAACCAAAGGGTCTGCAGTTCGATTCCGCCAGGTGCTCCTTGGAAACTCTATGGGGCATTTCTACTCTGCCCTATAGGGTTGTTATGAGTTGGAATAGGCTCGACGGCACTGGGTTTGGGCTTTGGTTTAACAGGGATATTTCAAGGCACAGATATGACCATATCACAGCCCTGCATAAGCTTTTTTTGGCTTCTGATTACCTGTGAAATAAACTCCAAACCCCCTCCATCTATAAGTACCATTCTCTCATTTATCTACGCTCCCAACATGCACTTTGCTTCAGCTGTGTGGAAAAACTTGTTACCAGACTGTTATGTCCCTTTGCGCCTCTGTTTCTTCCCGTATATTGCTACCCAGAATGCTGTTCTCTCACTTCTTCATCTTGCAAGCTCTAATTAATCTCCCAGGATTCAGCCTGGACACCACCTCCCTTGGGGAAACTTTCTAGACCTCCTCAGTTGGGTTAGAGACCCTGTATCTGGGCTCCTACAGCATTTGTTAAACTGAATTGTAACTTTTAACTTTTTCTGAATCTCCACGGACTCTGAATCTCTTAAAGGTAGGAACTGTATCTTATTTAACTTTGTTTCTATCATGTGTTGACTTATTTTTGGACCCTCTATTGTATTCCATTGAACTATATGTTTATATTTATAGTCGATGTCTTGATGGCTGTAGCTTTAAAATAAATCTTGAAACTAGGTGATATAAATCCTACAACTTTGTTGTTTTTCAGAGTTGATAATGCCTATGTGTATCATGCACCCTATAAATTTAGAATTACATTATTAACTTCTGCCAATGAAACCTGTTTGGGATTTAGACTGGGTTTGGGTTTAATCTATAGATAAATTAGGGGGAAATTGCATCTTAACAACATTGAGTCTTCTGATTCACGAACGTGGTATATCTTGCTACTTATTTAGTTAATTTTTCATTTCTTTCAGTGATGTTTTTTAGTTTACAATGTACAGGTCTTACACTTTTTTTTGTCACGTTAAAAACAAAAAACTGAAATGTAGACACTTAGAAGACAAATACATTGGAAGAAGGGTCTTTGCTTTCCAAATGGATCCAAAAAAGACTCCTTAAATACTCCCAAACTCTGTATTTGAAAGGATACATTTCAGAGTAGTTACTCAAAAACACTGCTGACAAATGAACGGCTGCTTTGACTTAGAGATCTTACTTTCATAAGCAACTTTCCAAAAGCCCAAAGACTACATGAAGTAAAGGATGCCTGCATTCCATTTACCTTACTTCTCCAAGAATTATTTCTAAGGAGATTTATTTAGGTTTCTAGCAGGCAAAACCTTGTATTCTTTGAACCTGATTATCTGAGTCAGGAAGTGTCAGCACTCGGGAGGAGCAAGGCTGGATTTTCGATTTGGTCTCCATGACTAGGGCTGGGGCTTTGGTAGGCCAATTCGTCCCCTCCAGCCTGATAGTTCTTGAAATGACCCTCTCTCTCCTACATGGAGCCAGATTGCATCCATGTGGGATGAGGGCCAGATCCACCACTCAGGCATGATTTATGGGTAACTTTAAAGAAAGCAGAAAGTTGTGAGGCCAGGCTGAAAACGCAAGGGTGTAAGCATCCTTTTCCTGGCTTGCCAACATCTACTAGGCTGTGAGAAGTTCTTAGTCATGTTCCTGTTCATCTTGCTCAGAACTGAACCTTCCTAAAGCTCAGGCTTTGTGGTGCAGTGGTTCAGAGTCCAGCTGCTAACCAAAAGTTGGCAGTTTGAATCCACAAGCTGCTCCTTGGAAACCCTATGGGGCAATTCTACTCTGTCCTATAGGGTCACTTCGAGTTGGAATCTACTCAACGGTGACGGGTTTGGTTTATTTTTGGTTTTTGAAAGCTCAATTCCAGTTATGTCTGACCTCGTCCTAGTTCTCAACCTTCTAATGGTTCCATATTGCCTACTGAGTAGTCCAGATTTATTTTTATGGCATTCAAGTTCCTTTGTAATCAGCTTCCAAATATTTAGCAGGACTTATATCCTGTACATCCCTTGTGTTTATGCTGGCCCCAGGCCAGTTGGAGTGTATGCAATTCCTGACAAATGGCAAATTCTTTCTCACCTTTGCTATTGCAGTTCTCTCTGCATGGTATAACCTCACTCTCCTTTAATTTTTTTTTTTATTTCTTGAAAGATTTTCTCAATTTTACTTTCTAGCTGTTCTATTGAAATTTTCATTTCTAATACCCATCCAATCCATCCATCTAAGGCTGCCAGAATGATGTTCCTAAATTATAGCTCTGCTCATAAAAAAAAAAAAAAAAAAATTTTTTTTTTTTTTTCATATCATGAACTGGTTCAAAAACTTTTAGTGCCTTTCTAAGGCCAAGAGATAAGTCAGAACTCATTAACTAGGTAGCAAGGCTCCACAAAATCCACTTTCTCATAACCTGATCTACTTTATTTACTGAGTGTAATGGATTGAATTGTGTCCCCCCAAAATATGTGTCAACTTGGTTAGGCCACGTGCGTTTGTCCTCCATTTTGCGATTTTCCTATGTATTATAAATCATAATCTCTGCCTGTGGTTAAAGAGGGTTAGGGTGGGATGTAACACCCTTGCTCAGACCACATCCCGGCTCCAATGTAAAGTGATTTTCCCTGGATGTGGCCTGTACCACCTTTTATCTCTCAAGAGAGTAAAGGAAAGGGAAACAAACAGAGAGCTGGGGACCTTATACCAAGAAAGTAGCAGCAGGAGCAGAGTGCGTCCTTTGGACCTGAGGTTCCTTCACTGAGATGCTCCCGGACCAAAGGAAGACTGACGACAAAGAACTTCCTCCAGAGCCGACAGAGAGAGAAAGCCTGCCCCTGGAGCTGACACCCTTAATTCAGACTTCTAGCCTACTGGACTGTGAGAGAATAAACTTCTCTTTGTTAGGGCCATCCACTTGTGGTATTTCTGTTATAGCAGCACTGGATGTCTAAAACACTGAGTTTCCTACTCTAAACGCCCAAACCCTGGGACTGATGCTCCTCAGGCCCTCTCCACCATTTAGCTGTTGTTCTCATGTATACTTCATATTTTGTTGCTGATTTTGTGTATGTGGGTGTACGTGTGTCAATATGTCTATATCCTTACTAGGCTGTCAGTTCCCTATGGCCAACACCTGTTTCCTTGTTCAAGACCTAGCACCATTCCTTCTCCATAGTAGATACCCAATAAATATTTTTTGGTGGTGAATAATGAAGAAGTAGACCAGAGCAGAGGCTGCCCTGTTGGGTTCTGTATAAGAGAAATGACAAAGACCTCCATTCCAAAAGCTTACACCCTAGACCTGAATAGGGATGTTAAAAATAAATAAGTCCTTTTTCAGTTTAATCTAACAGATATATACGGATCACCTTAAGGTTAGATATTAAAATAGTCTATGAAGTACTGATCCCAGAGGAAGAAATGCAAATTCATGCTCAACTAATCCCTACCAGTGAGACGTTAAACTTCAGCCAGATTTCTATGATTTAATGGACTGTAAAAGAGGAAAAAAATTTTTTTTTTTTTAAAAAAAGAGGACATCACCCTTTCTATAAAAGAGGAAAAAAATTTTTTTTTTTTTAAAAAAAGAGGACATCACCCTTTCTATCTTCTGCCTCAGGCTTGTGGTCACAGCCATGAGACAGCTGGAATTCATCAGGGGTTAAAATGAAGACTAACATATTCCTAATCAGCAAGGGAAGATCCCTGAAGATAAGGAACAGACTAAAAGGGAAACATATCACTTCTGACACTTTGAAGAAATTTTCAGCTGATGGGTATCCCTAAGTGAGACTGTCTGTATTCAAAGGCAGTTTACTGAGCACCTGCTCTATGCTGGATCCCATACACAAGCCATGGGGCACACAGATAAATCAGACATAAGGAGCTGCAAGATACTGTTGATATTACAAGATAATGTTGACATTCATTAAAAAATGGCCTAATATTTATATACAACTTTACAGCTTTCCTTTAGACAAATTTTGGAGACCCTGGTTGCACAGTGGGTAAGAGCTACATCTGCTAACCAAAAGGTCAGCAGTTCAAATCCATCAGGCACTCTTTGGAAACTATGGGACAGTTCTACTCTGTGCTATAGGGTTGCTATGAGTTGGGATCTTCTCAATGGCAATAGGCTTAGACAAATTTGCTTTTATTCTTATAAAATTATGTTATAGAAATTAGAAAAATAGTATAATACAATAAATAAAAGAACAGTCACACCCATATTCTCCTCATAAAGATGAATTTTAAAATTATGCTAAACTTTTCATCTCTTTACGTTTATATACTTTTCAGTAGTTGAGAACATACAGTATATTCTCCTCTTCCAGCTACCTTTATAACACAAGCATTTCTCCATGTTAACACACAGTCTCTATACAGTTTATATTCCATTTTTAAATTAAGGAATAATATATACACTAAAATTCACTGTTTTAGTGTACAGTTCTGTGGGCTTGATGAATGTGTACATTCATATAACCACCACCACAATCAAGATTTAGAAAAGTTCTATCACCCCCAGAATTGTCTGTGCCCCATTTGGAGTCAAACTATCCCTCATGCCCCAGATACTGGCAACCCCTGATCTTTTTTCTATTTCTATAATTTTGTTTTTGCAAGAATTTCCATATAATGGAATCATACAGTATGCTGGCTTTGAATCCAGCTGCCTATGCTCAGCGTAGTCGATCTGAATTCATACATGTTGTTGTGTGTATAAGTAGTTTGTTCCTCTTTGTTGCCGGTTAGTAATCTATTGTATGGATGTGCTACTGCACTTTTTTGATTCCCTAGTTCAGGTACATTTAAATTGTTTACAGGTATTAGAAATTATGAAAAAATGTTACACAGGCTTTTGTATGAAGACAGGTTTTAATTTCACTTTTTTTTTTTTAAATACCTGGAGCCCTGGTGGTACAGTGGTTAAGAGCTCGGCTATTAACCAAACAGTCGGCAGTTTGAATCTACCAGCTGCTCCTTGGAAAGCCTATGGGGCAGTTCTACTCTATGAGTCAGAATCAAGTTGACAGCAATGGGTTTGGGTAAATACCCAGGAATGGGATTGCTGTGTCTTATTGGTAAATGTATATTTAACCTTATTAAAAAAAAAAAAAAAAAAACTCTGCCCACCTAGCACTCAGATCTTGGTTTCTAATACCATTATCCAATAAAAGGAACTAGGGATTCTTAGAGAAATGGCTGGTTCTAGGACTGGGGCAGGAAATATACAAGATGAGCCTGGAACATCTTATAGGACAAAAAAGGAAAACAAAAATAAAACCCCATATTGATGAGATTATGTCAAAAGGGCACAGGAGCCAGATGAAGCAGCCTCCAATGGGCAAAGCTGGAACAATTTGAGCAACAAAATAAAGTAAGTAGTATTGGATTATAACCCAAAGTAAAAAATAAATATCCATGTGTTCATAATAATATAAGTAAATGATTGAATAAATTAATAAATGGGAAAGTAGAGACATATCTCCCATGCGGATGAATTCTAAATAAATTATGTGGATGTTCCATCGTCAAGAAGGGAGAGTTGAGGTCCTCACTCTTTATGTGTGGGCTATATATAGTGACTTCTTTCCAAAGTATACGGTAGGAAAGGGGGACAGGGAACAGAAGTGGTAACTTTAAAGCACAGAAACGTGACAAACACTATTGTAGCCAGGTGATCAAGGTCAACCTCGATAGTCAAAAATCATGTTGATAGTACGTACTCTTGATATGATGTGATGAGATGGCATTTTCCCTCTGTAAGCTTCTTCCTCAAAATCCATCACCCCAGTCTAATCATAAGGAAGACATCAGACAAATTCCAATGGAGAGGCGTCCTATGATATACCTGACCAGTAATACTCAAAATTGTCAAGGTCTTTGTCTTAGTTATCTAATGCTGTTATAACAGAAATACCACAGGTGGATGGCTTTAACAAACAGAAATTTATTCTCTCAGTCTAGGAGGCTAGAAGTCCAAATTCAGGGTGCCAGGTCCAGGGGAAGGCTTTCTCTCTTTGTTGGCTCTGGGGGGAAGGTCCTTATCATCAGTCTTCCTCTGGTGCAGGATCTTCTAAGTGCAGGGACTCTAGGTCCAAAGACTGCACTCTGCTCCTGGTGCTTCTTTCTTGGTGATATGAGATCCCCTTCTTCTCTGCTCCCTTCTTTGGTTCTCTCTTTTATATCCCAAAAGTGATTGACTCAAGATACAACCTAATTCAGTAGATTGAGTCCTGCCTCATTAACATAACTGCCTCTAATCCTGCCTCATTAGCATCATAACCTGTTGCCGTGAAGTCAACTCTGACTCATGGCGACACTATAGGACAGTGTAGAACTGTTCCATAGGTTTTCCAGGGAGTGGCTGCTAGATTTGAACTGCTGACCTTTTGATTAGCAGCTAAGCTCTTAACCATTGTGCCACTAGGGTTCCATTAACACCATTAACCAAAACCAAAACCAAATCCAGTGCCGTCGAATCGATTCCGACTCATAGTTGCTATTAACATCATGGAGGTTAGGATTTACAATACATAGGATAATCACATCAGATCACAAAATCGTGGACAACCACACAATACGTGGAATCATGGCCTAGCCAAGTTGACACACATTTTGGGTGGACACAATTCAATTTCTAACAGTCATCAAAAACAAGAAATGCCTGAGAAACTGTCACAGTCAAGAGAAGCCTAATATAATGTGGTGTCCTGAAACAGAAAAAGGGCAAGTAAACACTAAGGAAATCTGCATAAACTATGGACTGTAATTCATTGCCCAGAGGGCTTAATTTAGTGAATTCTATCAAATTTTTAAGGACGAACTAATGCTTTTTCTACACAAACTCTTCCAGAATTCTCCCCAACTAGAAGTTTATCAGTTTTCTTGGTCTTGTCAAAACACTAGGTATTGGTTTCATTGTTTTTGCCTACTGTTTATCTGTTCTCAGTGTAAATAATTGATTTCTGCTCTTTATTATTTCCTTTCCTCAGCTTGCTTTGGGTTTTTTTTTCTCTTAATTTTCTAGGTTCTTAGGATAAAGTCTTAGATCACTGATTTGAGACTTTTTTCTTTTCTAATGCAAAGCCTTTAATGTCATAATTTTCTCTCAAAGCTCTACTTTAGTGTGTTCCACAAATTTTGATATGTTGTGTCTTCATTTTTGCTCTTCCTCTATTTTGTTGACTCTAGCCACATATTAGAATCATCCGAGAAGCTTTAAAATATGCCAGTGTCCTAGCCCTACCCAAGACCATGTAAGTCAGAAAATCTGGGGATGGGATCTGGGCATTGCTATGTTTTAAAATCTCCCTAAGTGATTTCTAATGTTCAGCTAAGGTTGAGAATCCCTGCTCTAACCTCATTGAAAGCATTTCCCACAGTGTTCATCTGAATATGCCTGTTGAAAATGCATATTCTTGTACCTATCCTAGATTCAGCAGATATAAAAAGGGTTGTGAAAACTGAGGAGTCCTGGTGGTGCAGTGGTTAAATGCTTGGCTGCTAACGGAATAGTTGATGGTTCGAATTCACCAGGCACTTTGCAAGAGAAAGATGTGGCAATCTGCTTCCATAAAGATTATAGTCTTGGAAAGCCTGTGGGGCAGTTCTAATCTGTGCTATAGGGTTGCTATGAGTCGGACTCAACCTGATGACAATGGGTTTTTAACGGGTAGAAACTGAATTTTCAAGAAGCGGGCCCATGTAATTCTATGTCTGTGGGCCTCAGACTACACGTTAGTAATCCCACATTAGAAAACCCACAAGATAAGATGCGCGCCTGCTATGGTCACAGTTCTATGCATTTCGAGAAGCAATAAATAGCTCGACTACTGTTGGCATCTTTGGAGAGGGTGCACTCCTCCCTGTATGCTCTGCTCGAACAGAATAATGCTATTCTGACAAGGAGGGCCTCCTGACTGGGAACATCTTTGAAGAATTAATTAGTGCAACTGCTGCCCTTAATGTTACTTTCCAAGGTCAAATAGAATAAACTTCATAAAGTTCAGGCCTTTACTCACACTATTTTCTCTGCCTAAATGCCAACCCTTCTTCTCCACTTAGCTAACTTCTGCTCATCTCTGCCACTTCATCCCGGAAACCATCTCTGACCTTCTTCCAGACCACGCTCCAGTCTAGATTCGGTGACTCTCTTCAGTGCCCTCACACTCTCTCTTTGCCTGTCCCTGTAAAAGGATGGGAATAGTAACAGCATCAGGACCTGTCTAACTTCAAGGGGAATAATGCAAATAAAGATCAGCCCAAGGCTGATCCCTATGAGGTAGAAGTCAGACATATCTCCACTCTCCAATCTTTTTACCAATTCTGACACTAGCTGTCCCTCCCATGGCACTTTCTACTTCTCTTCTGGCCTTGATAATCTGTTGCAATGGCCACACAGAATTCACAGACTATACTTACAGTTAAGTGGTTTATTAAGGAACAGAGTACAACTTGGGATCAGGATCAATAGGCTAAAACTCAGGATCAGGAAGCACGTAGGCAAAGTCTCCCTTCTTCAGTTCAGGACAGTTCTCTCAGCTCCTCTTGACCATGCAGGCCTCCTCTTAGACCCCTGAGGATAGGTTCTTCTCAGTCCCCTCAGTTCAGGCTCCTCTCAGCCCCTTCAGGACAGGATTCTCTTGGCCCTGCCATCTGTCACAGTTGGCTCTGCCACTAGCCCCCTTCTGGGCCTCTTGCTGTGTTCAGTGTTATGGCCCTTGACCCATGTTACAGCTCTTTTAGGCTGTTCCTTGCCTTCTCTCTCTCTGCTTCTTCTTTCTTCTTTCCTTCTGCTTCTTTCTGCTGCTTCTCTTCCTCTTTCTTTCTGTCTGAAAAACCTCTGTAGGGTTAGCTGCTTATGTATACAACTCCTTGTCAATTTCAAGGCATGGCCTTCCCACCAGGGCCATGAACTGACCAATTCTGTCTCAGTTGGCCACAGACACTTCATTTGCATAGTAGGCTACAAACATTATTTGCATAGTCTGTTGACCAATGCCTGCAAGATACATACCAATCACAGGGCAGGCTGCAGCCCAAGACCAGAAAAAAAGTATCAAACCAAGTTGTTTACAGCTTACCCAGGAAATGTCAGTCAATCTGGACAAAGGTAATAAACCCTCTGGAGTAGAAAACTAGGGCAAAGGTAACTCCTCAGGACTTAGGAAAAACCTCTCAAGCTGTTTTTCTAAACAACCAAGGAAAAAGGAACTCATTTCACCACCTCACCCACTGGGTTAATAACCTATTTACTCATTTACATCCCCCATTAAGCCCTTTGAGGACAAGTTGAATCTTCTTTATTTTCAGGGTTTAGCCCAGGTATGACCCATAATGGGCCCCCAGTAAATGTCTATGGAACTAAGATAAACTGAGTCCTCTTCCATTAGAAGACGGTGCACCATTCTGCCTTCCTACTGGTTTCAGTTCCAGAAGAGGAAAGGGTAGTGATTTTCCAGATGTTCTATATTGATGATCCCACCTGGAACCTAATCAAAGTGTAGAGCTGAGGAGTGGAGGAAGCACAGGTTGGCTCTTTAAGTCTTTAGCACAAGGTCTTGGAAATAGTCACTGCTCAGAAATATTGTTTGATTCAATGGAAGAAGGAAACAATAAAAGGAAAATGGCAAGGGATAGTCAGAATTAGAATGTGGAGGCTTCACAAGGATTTAAGGAGCCTTTTTTTTTTGGTGGTGCAGTGGAAACCCTGGTGGTGTAGTGGTTAACAGCTATGGCTGCTAAGTAAAATGTTGCCAGTTCAAATCCACCAGGCACTCCCTTGGAAACGCTATGGGGGAGTTCTACTTTGTCCTTCCAGGTCACTAGGAGTCAGAATCGTCTTCATGGCAGCAGGTTTGGTTTTTTGGTTTTGGTGGTGTGGCAGTTAAATGCTCGGCTGCTAACCAAAAGGTCTGTGGTTCAAACCCACCAGCCGCTCTGTGGGAGAAAGATGTGGCAGTCTGCTTCCGTAAAGATTACAGCCTTGGAAACCCTGTGGAGGCAGTTCTACTCTGTCCTGTAGAGTTGCTCTGAGTCAGAATCAACTCTATGGCAACAGGTAGTGGTGGTGGTGGTTACTAGGTCTTGAATCATCAAAGAAATCTGTTTACTAGATTCTAATCTCACTGAAGTATCTAAACCCACTTACAGGCTTTCTAAGTAGAAGAGACTTCTACACAGAGAAGGACTTTTGCTTTCCCAGAAAATACTATAAATGAGAATGTTTTCTGGAACATTCCATTTAATGGGTAATGTAATGAGGGTTTGTAGGCCAAATAATGCAGTTATGTAAACAATGATTTAAATTGTTCCCAAAAATGTTGTTTGATCTCCCTGAAGGTAATTTAGTTTTTAGACCCTTTAGAAACACCCATTTGCAAGTAATCAAACAGATAAACTCAGCGCCTCCCAGGGCACTTGTATATTGCAGCTTGCTGAACTTAATACAGGCACTTGTGGATAATAAAATTACTTTCCTTTAAAAAATAATAGAAACTCTTGCAGATTCGCTAGTTATTCAAAGAGAGGTATTTTCACATAGAAGTGGATGAACTATGTTTTAATTTAAAAAATGAAACAATGTCCTTTATGGTGTAACATCTGTTAAAGAACAGGCAATATGGTTATCTCAGTCGTGAGCTGGAAGGAGGAGGGACCATTTAGGCTCTGAAGGCTAAGGAAAGAGGAAGATTTGAGGATATAGGGAGCAGCTGGCTGGAGAGAACTGCTTGGTCTTTGATGAGGATTTCATTCATTCCATCAGAAAATATTTATCGAATACCTGCTATGTGCCAGCCACTCTTTTTAGGAGCTGAATACACTGAATGATAATGTAAAAAGATTTCACAAAACAGATTATGGTGAGAGAGATGGATCTCTGAGCCAGGAGATCTGGCTTTAGTTTTGTGAAGGTCCTGGGGGAATTTCTTGCGCTCTATGGACTCCAGTTTCCATGTATGTGCTGTGGAGGTGGATGGGATTGGGAGCCCAGGATCTCTAAGGTCTCCTCTATCTCCGATATCAAGGCTCCCCAGGTGATTGAAAAATGGGCAATTTCATAGGTGATTTCAATATGGCAGGAGTTCAATACGTTAAAGTTCAATACGGGAACAGGCTGACAAAGCTGTTTACGTGGCTGGCATGACAGATATGGAATGCTCAGAATCCTTTTTGAAGAGGGGGTGGGAAACTGGGTGGGAAACTGAGTGGAAGAGGTCTGTGAAAATTACAGGTAAGAACTGGGTCTGTTTCTCCATGTGTCTGTACTATCCTAGGGATAGGCACGAACACGTTGTTGTTGTTTATTGCCATCAAGCCAGCTCCGTCTCATGGTGACCATATGTGTATAACAGAATGAAACATTGCTTGACTCCGGTCATTTTCATGATTATTTGTGTGCTTGAGTCTATTGTTGCGGCTATTGTGTTAATCCATCTCATTAAGGGTTTCCCTCGTTTTCATTGACACTCTATTTTACCAAACATGATATTCTTTTCTAGCAATTGGTCTTTCCTGATGACATGTCTAAAGTAAAGGAGTGGAAGTCTCAGCATCCTTGCTTCTAAGATGCACTCTGGTTGTATTTCTTCTAAGACTGATTTGTTTTTTCTTCTGGCAGTCCACGGTATATTCGATATTCTTCACCAGCACCACAGTTAGAATATATCAATTCTTCTGTCTTCTTTTTTTTTATTATCCAATTTTTACATGCTTAAAAAAATCAGCTTGAATTTGGTTGCATGGTATACCAGTAAAAGAAGAATTTTTGTGATTATCCTGGGTTTGATGTTTTTCTTTTCCACTCAATTAGTTTCCTGAAGCCCCCTTCAGTTATCACATACCTGTGTAACATTGAGCGGTTTCTAACAGTCTCAGGTTGAAGTTGCTGTGTAAATTACAGAGCCCTGGTGGTGCTGTGGTTAAGAGCTTGGCTGTTAACCAAAAGGTTGGCAGTTCAAATCCACCAGCCGCTCCTTGGAAACTCCTTGGGGGCAGTTCTACTCTGTCCTGTGGGGTTGTGTTGAGCCTGAATCAACTCAACAGCAATGAGTTTTGTTTTGTTTTTGTATAGACTATATAATAGACATAAACCACTTAAAGTAATGCCTGACAGTAACTTCTAGAATGTTGGTTTCTTTCTTGCTAGTACAAAAATATGATGACCCTGGATCCTGTATTGTTGTGCCAAACTGTGAACATCTATTTCTTTAGAATTTTTCTCTCATAAAGATAATGATGACTTTTATATTCACTTCCTCAGACTGAAGTGTATATTCTCTTGCACAGAGATTTCCAATTATAGGCTTCTAAGTGTTTTCTCCCTACACATAGTTACTTCTTTCGTCAGTGCTAACATATATTTGCCATCCAAGTTTTTTTTTCTAAAGCACGGTTCTGATCGCACCACTCCCCTGCTCGAAAGCCTGCAATGGCTCCCTGTTACTTATAGAATAAAATCCAAATTCTTTAGCTTGCATTCTAAGATCACCAAGATCCAGACCAAGCATGCCTTTCCAGCCCCATCACACATCATTTCACTCCAGGTACATTACCCACTATCACAGGGGTTCACAAACCTTAGTGCACTTCAGAAACACATAAAAGGCTTGTTAAAACACTTATTTCTGAACCTCCTGCCCAGAGTTTCTCATTCAGAGAGTCCGAAGTGGGGGCCTGAGATTTTGCATTTCTAACAAGTTCCCCAGGTGATTTTGATGCTGCTTGTCTGCAGGTCACACTTGAAGAGCCATTGCTGTAACCTCACAAGACATTGGTTCTTCTTGGGGTATATCATGTATTGTTACTGTTGTTAGGTGCCATCCAGTAGATTCCAATTCATGGAGACTTCATGTGTGTAGGGTAGAACTGTTCCCTGGACTTTTCAAGGCTTTCTTTCAGAGGCAGATCAACAGGCTTATCTTCTGAGGCACCTCTGGATGGGTCTGAATTGCCAACCTTTCAGATAGTATTCGAGCGCTTAACCGAAGATATACTTTTACTTCTTGGTGTTTTTCTTGTGCTTATTCCTAGGGCACTTTCTATTGGTACAGTTCCACTCATTTTTCCAGCTAATTTTACGTTCTCTACGAAGCTTGCCTCTATCTCTTAGAATTAGGGAGAGAGGCATGCTCTCACGTGCACTTCTATAACGTGCTGTATCTCTATTTTTAGTTTTTATTCCATTCTCCATTGTTCGAGGGTAACTGAGTGTTTGCCCTCTCTCATTCAATTGTCAGCCCCTTGAGGGAAAGGACTATATTTCATTAATCTTCTGATCCTCAAAAGGATTGAATTTCACTGATGCCTTGGGGGCAACCCCTCTAATTACGCGCCCCTTTTTTCTCCTTTCTCTGCTTATTGCAGCCCCAGGGGGAGACAGCACTCTCATGAGCAGCAGTCATCTACATTTCTGAGGTTGAAGGATTTGCACAATTTAAGTGCCCAAATTAATCAATTCCATCAGCAACATTCTAGAGAAATTCTCCAAGGTTAGAAGGGGATTAGTCCAAAATGTTGGTCTGGTGGGTTTCAGAGCTGCCTGCATCATAAAGATGCTAAATACCATTGCAGTAAGTCAAGCTGTCATGGGGAACACTATGTGAAGTCAACTTCAATCTAATGATGTGTTTGAAAATATTTTTAAAAGGGAAAGTGCCAGAAGCTATTTCTTCTCTGTGGACAGCCCTTTCCTATACCAAGTGTGCAGGAAAGAACCAGGGGAGTTAGTAATGAAGCCAGAGTAAGTGCACAGTCTGGAGAAAGTTTTGTACAAAGTAAATTTCAGGGACAGTAAAATAATCAATCTCCTTAAATACCCTGTCAGTTTCCAAAGAGCACAGAGTGAACCCAATTTTCCCATATGACTCCCTGTCAGTGAGGTGCTTCTTGGTCTCCCTCCTACTCAGACTTTTCTTCCTCTGCCTTCCTTTTGAATAATAGATCCTGTTCCTGGCCTTTTTCCTTTCTTATGCCTCATATTCTTCTGGGGGGATTCCATCTGACTCTGTGACTCCCTCCGTCATCTAGGTGCTGATGACTGTACCCCACCTAGGTCTTTCTCCTGAGCCTCAGACTCTTTCAGCCAACTGTTTTCTCTTTGCCTCTCCTTGGCTGTTCCATAGGTATTGCAGACTCAACATGCCCCCACATGAACTCATTATTTTCCTGGTCCTTTGGCTATTTGCAAGTTATCTGTTACAAAGAGTGTAGAATTGGGACAACTACTTTGGAAAACTATTCAATAATTCCTATAAAAGCTGAACAAATGCAGAACTTATGACCAGAAGTTCCATACCTAGGTAAATAGCTAACAGAAATGCTCACTTAATATTCACCAAAATTATATGCACAAGAATGTTTATAGCAGTACTATTTGTAATATCCCCAAACTGGAAACTATCTAAGTGGGCCATGGACTGTAGAATGAACACATAAAAGTAGTTCATTGATATATGAAACACTGCACAGCAGTAATAACAGACAAATGACAGCTATGTGCAGCACCATGGATGAAGCACACCAACATAATGTTGAACAAAGGAAACCATATACAGAATACATTTTGTATGCTTCCATTTATATACATCTCAAAAGTAGGCAAAATAAACATATGCTGTGAGAAGTCAGGAGAGAGAGTACCCCTCGGGCATAGTGATGGAAAGGAAGTATGAAGGGGCTTCAAGGAAGTCGATAATGTTCTTTTTCTCGATCTGGCTGCTGATTTACATGAGGGTTTTCATTACATTTCAAAAGTAAGTTTGTGAAAATTACTTGAGTTGTGCTCTCAAGAGTTGTGTACTTTTCTACCAGACATAATGGTCTGACTGAGACTAGAAGGACCCCGGAGGTCATGGTCCCCAGACCTTCTGTTAGCCCAAGACTGGAGCCATTCCCAAAGCCAACTCTTCAGATAGGGATTGGACTGGACTATAAGCCAGAAAATGATACTGGTGAGGAGTGAGCTTCTTGGCTCAAGTAGACGCATGAGACTATGTGGGCAGCACCTGTCTGGAGAGAAGGTAGAGGGGGACAGAAGCTGGCTGAATGGACACGGGGAACACAGGGTGGAGAGAAGGAGTGTGCTGACTCATTAGGGGGAGGGAAACTAGGAGTACATAGTAAGATGTGTATAAATCTTTGTTTGAGAGACTGACTTGATTTGTAAACTTTCATTTAAAGCACAATAAAAATAATAAAAAAAAAAGAGTTTTTTACTTTTCTGAAGGTATATTATGCTTCAGTAAAAGTTACAAGAAGAAATGAACATGGGCCACTGCCCTTAGCTTCTCTTTAGCCACTGAAAGATCAGCCTTTAATTCTGGTTTTTCTGAGCCTGTGTGGCTTATCTCTCCATATTGGCTAAAAATGAAACTAACAACCTCAATAGAAAGAAAGGACATGATCTAAGAGGATAGACCATGTGTCAGATCTAGTCAAAGTGATGTTTCTAACCAGCCAGTTGGCCTTTGTGGCCTCCATGGTGCCTCTTCTCTGCCCACAAGACAGCTCCCTACGGACACTGGCGTTAGTCCAGAACCCAGCCTAAGAACACTTGAAGGTTAAGCTCAGCTGCTTGTGTAACTTGTGGACCCAACTTCCCCATCCAAGGGACTGCAGAGGTTTGTGTGTATGTGCAAATCAATTTTATGTGCAAATTCCATTTTCTTGGTAAAATGGAAATTTAAAAGCTGTTATTGGATAGAAGCCTGCATGGTGCCACAAGTGGAAGACAGTCCATTATCAGCTGAGTGGCAATACTGGCCTTTTAGTTAGCAGATAAGCCCTGGAATTTCAGTGGCTTGACAGATAAAACCTGAAATCTCTCTGGCTTTATGCAATGGAAGTTTATATCTGGCTTATGTAAAGCTTAACATAACAGTGGTGGTGCAGGGAGGCAGAGTCTGCGGAGGGAAGGCCCTGCTCCATGCAGTCATTCAGGCTCGTGGAGGCTCTGGCATCTTCAACCTGTGGCTTCCAAAGTCACTTTGGACACTGCCATCCAGTTGGTAGATAGGGGAATAAGAGAGAGGAGGATTGCACTTTATTTTTTTTATGGATCATGCCTGGCAATGTGATACATCACTTCTCACTTTTCTTTGGTCAGAAGCTGGTCACCTGACCACACCTAACTGCAGAGGAGGCTACCATTCATGGCCTGGCTGTGAGCATGGAGGAACAGAAACAAATTTCATAAATAGCCACCCAGTTTCTGCCACAGAAGTAAAAAAATATAAAAAATTAAAAAAAAGAAGTAAAAGGAGACTATAAAAAGCAAACATGATACTCTGTTGGGTACGATGTGTCATAAATGAGTCACCAGGAAGTAAGATTTCTTGCCAGGTGGGCTTCAAGATATGATTGAACCTTATCTTAACTCAGAGAGTTGATTTCCTTTTATTTTTTGTTACCACAGCCTGATATTGGAGAACTGGCATAAGTGAAAGCACGCCTATACCTTGGTGAGTAAACCAAAGAGAAGTCCAACTTTCCTCAACCACCACCCTCCTATCCCAATCTATTCCTTCTCCTATATTCTTTACCTTCCATGCAGTCACCTAAACCTGAAAGAGACGGTGATTCTTCCATCTCTATTTTCATCCAAGTATTTAGTCAGTAAGTCCTGTCAAGTTCATGTCCTAAATTTTATCCACTCCATTACATTATTCATGTCTACTGATACTGCCCTATTTTTAAATCTCTTTAGTTCTCAAGTAGGTTACTGCAATAGACTTACATCAGTCCTTCCAATATACAACCTCTCTCCTTTTATATAGGATCCATGCATTGTTCAAATAATCTTTAAGTGCTATTACTCAAGCATTTCAATAATTCTCCATTGTCTACCAAATTAAACATAAACTCGTTAGTTTGACATACACAGCATTTCTCAATCTTGTCTCCAAATAACCCGTTCACCCTTATCTCCGTACAAACTCTACAAAACCTGTTTTCCAGACCAACCTAACTCCTTGTCATTTTCTATGTGCTTCAGGTACATTTCACATGCTGCCAAGATACCTTTTCTGGGTGAGCTCCCACTCATTAATAATACCCGATTCAAATGCCACCTCTTCTGTGAGGCCTTCCAGGGTACCCCCAGGATGAGTTACTTTCAGTAGGATTTATCTGTATTACAATACTTATCACATTGCATTATATTTCCTTGTTATTTACCTCCTCTACTAGACTGTCCTGGGAGTTAGTGTTGTAGTGGAAAAAGCAAGGGTTAAGGAATCAAATTAGATCTGGGTTTGAACCTTGCCTCTCCACATTACTACCAGCACAACCTTAAGTTACCTAAGTTGTCTGAACCGCAGGTTTTTCTTCTTTAAAATAGGGAGAATAATGTTTACCCTATGAGGTTTTTGTGAAATTAATGTGTATATCTGACACCAGATGCCTAATTTTCTTCTTCTCCCCCTTCTCTTCCTCATTTTTATCTATTATTATTATTATCTTTAGTATTTTGTCTCACCATCAACGCTTAGTAAAGGTTTGTTTAATGAATGAACTAAAAAGCTCAGCAGCCTAGGACCCCTCAGTGCATGCCTTCATTATAGTTCTTCCACACCCTCATCTCCTTGTAAGTAGGGAAAGGCCTGCAAAGTAGTTATTCCTTAATGATCACATTTAGAAAAGGTTATTTTGTGCTCTTTGTCCTCGTTTAACTATGGCAGGGAAAGGTTTTAATCAATGATGGTTAAAATCAGAAAACATGTTTTCTTGATTATTTTAGTTTTTATAGCAGGTCTTGAAATCAGGTAGTACGCCACTGGGTTACTGGGTTTAAGTCCTTTATACTTTTTTCTTTTTGTTTCAAGGATGCATTAGCTATTCTGGTCTTTGTTTCCAGCTAGAGTAATCAGCTTATCAAATTCTAACAAAAAAAAGAGAAAATCTTGCTGAAAATTTGATAGGGACTGCATTGGCTATATAGCCCAATTTATGTAGATTGTCTTAACAATGTCGAATCTTTAAATGTATGATCATAGTGTATTTTGCCATTTATTTCAGTCTTCTTTCATTTCTTTCAGCAATATTTGGTAGTTTTCAGTGTTGAGGTCTTGCACGTCATCTGTTACATTTGTTCCTAGGTTTTGGAATTTTTTTTTATTGCTTTCATAAATCATATTTTATAATTTCATTTTCTGGTTGTTTATTGCTAGTGTTTAAAATTTATCACCTGCAACTTTGCTAAATTTGCTTTTTAGTTTAGTAGATTTTATTTTTGAGATTCCTTAGGGTTTTCTACTAACAAAACCAGTTACCTACAAATAGAGATAGTTTTATTCCTTTCTTTCTACCCTATATACCTTATATTCCTTATCTTGCCTTATTGCATTGGCTAGGACTGTCAGTACAATATTGACTAGAAGTAGTAAGAGTGAACATTTTTCTTTGTCTGATCTTAGGGGAAAAGGGTTTAGCTTCACCATCAAATATGTAACCCGTAGGATTTTGTAGATAAGGTTTATTAGGTTGAAGAAGTTCCCTTCAAGTCCTAGTGTGCTCAAATTTTTTAAATTTATTTTTTTATCATGAAGTGCTGTTGAATTTTATTAACTTTTTTCACTGCCTGTTAAAATAAATATACAGGTTTTCTTCTTTTCTCTGCTAAAACGGTGAATAACATTGATTGATTTTCTAATTTTAAACTATCCTTGAATTACTGGAATAAACCCTACTGAACTATAAATGCATTATCCTTTTAATACATTATTGGATTTGATTTTATATGTTTTCACAAGAATGTTTACATTTGTGTCCATGAGAGATATTCAACTTTAATTTTATTTTCTTGCAATATCTTTGTCTCATTTTCTTTTTAAGGGTATCCTGGCCTTATACAAGAAGTTTGGAAGTCATCCCTTCTCTAATTCCCGAAAATGTTTGCATAGTATTAATATTGTTTCTTCCTTAAATGTTTGATAGAATCCAGTAATGAAACCATTCTTGTGGGAAAATTTTGGATAATAAACTCGATTGTGTTCATAAACATATAGCTATTTAGTTTCTTCTCTTCATTTGATAAAAATGTTTTTCAAGTAATTTTTCCATTTCATCTAAGTTGTTGAATTTATTTGCATCAGATGGTTCCTTACCAAAGGCTCCTAGGTGGCACAAATGATTTGCACTAGACTGCTAACTTATAGGTTGGTGGTTTGAACCCATCTAATGGTGCCATGGAAGAAAAGACCTGGTGATCTGCTTCCATTAAGGTTACAAACAAGAAAACTCTGTGGAGAAGTCCTACTCTGTAACATGTGGGGTCACCATAAGTCAGATGGCAATTCTTGCATTTTTTTACATTTTATTTTGAAATAAATTTATATTTAGAGAGGAGTTGTAAAGATAGTACAGAGATTTCCAATATGTTCTTCACCGACATTCCTCTAATTTTAGCATCTTACCTAACCATGGTCCATTTATCAAAACTAAGAAACTAACATTGGTTCAATATGTACATATTTTTAATCCATTCTGCCATTTGAATGGAGCATTAATCCTTTTACATTTAAAGGAATTACTGATAAGGAAAAATTTACTTTTGCCTTTTTGGTATTTGTTTTCTGTATGTTTTATATTCTTTTTTTTTTTTCTGTTGTTTCTTCCCTCCAGTGGTGACTTTTTTGTGTTTAGTTGGTTTTTTGTAGCAAAACATTTTGATTCCTTTTGCATATATATTTTAGATAACTTTGTTCTTTTAGCAGTCCGTGGTATGCTCAATATTTTTCACCAACACCACAATTTAAAGCTGTCAATTCTTTGGACTTCCTTATTCATTGTTCAGCTTTCAAAGGTATATGAGGTGATTGAAAACACCATGACTTGGGTCAGAAGCATCTTAGTCCTCAAGGTGACATCTTTTTTAAGGATTTCATTTTACTTGGATCCACAAACAACACCCATGGAAGCAGCAGTCAAGAGATCAAAAGACACATTGCATTGGGCAAATCTGCTTCAAAAGACCTCTTCAAAGTGTTGAAAAGCAAAGATGCCGCCCTGAGAACTAAGATGTGCCTGACCCAAACCATGGTGTTTTCAATTGCCTCATATGCATGCGAAAGCTGAACAAGGAATAAGCAAGTCTGAAGAATTGATGCCTTCGAACTGTGGTGTTGGTGAAAAATATTGAACATACCACAAACTGCCAAAAGAACAAACAAATCTGTCTTGGAAGAAGTACAAACAGAATGCACTTCTAAAAGTGAGAATGGCAAGATTCCATCTCACATACTTTGCACATATTATCAGGAGGAATCAGTCCCTGGAGGAGGACATCATACTTGGTCAAGTAGAGTGTCAACAAAAAAAAAGGAAGACCCTCAACGAGATGGACTGACACAGTGGCTGCAACAACAGGCTCAAGCATGGAAACAATTGTGAGGATGTGCAGGACTGGGCTGTGTTTCATTCTGTTGTGCATAGGGAGCGGGAATCAACTCAACAGGACCTAACAATAGCATGTTGCTGTAAAAAATTAACGTAGCGTGCTTATGACAATATCTCATGAGGGGAGTGAGCGGTTGTCAAACAAGTGTAGGAAGTGCATGCTATTTGCATAAAAATGAGTTAAATATGGCCACAATATACCTATGTATGCACACACATGTACACCCCATATGTCTTCTCACACCCATATCTACCCATGGAACCACTCACATATATTTAACCTGTTATTATTGTTGTTGCAAGATTGTATATGTTATAGTATTTACTGTCGTTGTCTTTTATTCTTGGGTAAACCTCAGTGTGTTTATTTACTTTGGTCAAGTTGTGCTGACTTCCCCCCATATTGTGTATTGCCTTTCGCATCATGAGAATTATCACATTTGTATTATCTAGTAAGTAATTCTGCCTCCCACTGCTGGTAACCATCAAAAAATGTTACTTTCTGTAGGTAAACCTATTCTTGACTTTTTAAAGAGGTGGTATTCCGCCAGGCGCTCCTTGGAAACTCTATGGGGCAGTTCTACTCTGTCCTCTAGGGTCACTATGAGTTGGAATCGACTCGACGGCAGTGGGTTTCTGGGTATCATGAAATATTTTTCCTTTTGTGTTTGGCTTATTTTACTCAGAATAATGTCCCCCAGATTCATCCATGTTATGTTTCATGGATTCATCATTATTCTTGATCATTGCATAGTATTCCATTGTATGTATGCACCACAATTTGTTTATCCATTCATCCATTGATGGGCACTTAGGTTGTTTCCATCTTTTTGCTATTGTGAGCAGCGAACATGAATGTGCATACGTCTATTTGTGTCATTGCTCTTATTTTTCTAGGATATATACCTAAGAGTAGGATTGCTGGATCATAAGGTATTTCTATTTCCAACTTTTTGAGGAAGTGTCATACTGTTTTCCATAGTGGTCGTACCATTGTACAATCCCACCAGCAGTGTATAAGAGTTCTAGTCTCCCCACAACCTCACCAGCATTTGTTGTTTTCTGTTTTTTTTTTTTTTTTTGATCCATGCCATTTTTGTAAGGGTGAGATAGCATCGCATTGTAGTTTTGATTTGTATCTCTCTAATTAATGGCTAATGATCATGAACATCTCTTCATGTGTTTGTTAGCCACATGTATGTTCTCTTTGATGAAGCATCTGTTCATGGCCTTTTCCCATTTTTGATTGGATTGTTTGTCTTTTTGTTGTAGAGTTGTTGAAGCTTTCTCTATATTTTGGAGATTATATCCTTGTCGGATGTGTCATTGCCAATTTTTTTTTCCCCCAGTCTGTAGGTTCTATTTTCACTCTTTGGGAAATTCTTTTGATGAACATAAAAATTTAATTTTTAGGAGGTCCCAGTTGTCTAGTTTATCCTCTGTTGTTCAGGCATTTTTAGTTGTGTTTGACAGTGTATTAATGAAGAAATTAGGACCCCTAACTTTGTTCCTATGCTGTCTTCTAGAAACAGTATAGTTTTAGCTTTAACATGTAGGTCTTCACTCCATTTTGAATTAGTTTTTGTGGCTTTAATCAGCATCTGTGTGGCAATTTTTGATTGGATGTAAGATATTGTGATTTTGGCCTTGTTGGGTGCTGGCTATTCATTAATTTTAAAAAAAAGAGATATCCTTAGCTTTGTCTGGGATACAATTAAGTTATTTGGGAATAGTTTGATCCTTTCAAGGCTTGCTTTTAACCTTTCTGAGTCAGGACAATATCAGTTTTTAGCCTAGAACCAATATTGTTGCACGAATGAGAAAAAAAGAAATGAAATGCATAAAGATCAATATCCTAGGCATTAGTGAGCTGATATGGGCTAGTATTGGCCATTTTGAACTGGAGAGTCATATGGCCCATTTGTCATATGTAATGACAAATCGAAGTGGAATGGCATCTCATTCACCGTCAAAAAGAACATTTGAAGATTTATCCCGAAGTACAATGCTGTCAATAATAGGATAATATCCATACATCTACAAGGAAGACCAGTTAATGTGACTATTATTCAAATTTATGTGTCAACCACAAGGTCAAAGATGAAGAAATTAAAGATTTTAACCAACTTCAGCAGTCTGAAATTGATCAAACATGCAATCAAAATGCATTGATAATTACTAGTGATTGAAATGTGAAAGTTGAAAACAAAGAAAAAGGATCGATATTCAGAAAAAATGGCCTTGGTGATAGAAACAATAACTGGGGAGCTCATGATAGAATTTGCAAGATGAGTGCCTTGTTCATAGCAAATTCCTTTTTCAACAACATAAATGGCAACTATAGACATGGACTTCACTGGATGGAATACACAGGAATTAAATCAACTACATCTGTGGAAAGAGACCATGGAGAAGCTCAATGTCATCAATCAGAACAAGGCCAGGAGCCTGCTATGGAACAGAGCATCAAATAGTTCATATGCAAGTTCAATTGAAACTGAAGAAAATTAAAACAAATCCACAAGACCCAAAATACAAACAAGTATATTTTACCTGAACTTAGCGACCATCTCAAGAATAAATTTGACACATTAAACATTAATGACCGGATACCAGACGAGTTGTGGAATGACATCAAGGATATCATATGTGAAGAAAGCAAGAGGTCATTAAAAAGGCAGTAAAGAAAAAAAGGACCAAAATAGATGTTGGAATAGACTCTGAAACTTACTCTTGAATGTAGAGCAGCTGAATCAAATGGAAGAAATGATGAAGTGAAAGAGCTGAATAGAATATTTCAAAAGGCAGTTCCAGAAGACAAAGTATTATAATGAAATGTACGAAGACCAGAGTTAGAAAACAAAAAGGGAAGAACAGCATTGGCATTTCTCAAGCTGAAGGAACTGAAGAAAAAATTCAAGCCTCGAGTGAAAATATTGAAGGATTCTATGGAGAAAATATTGAATGACACAGGAATCATCAAAAGAAGGTGGAAGGAATACACACAGAGTCACTGTACTAAAAAGAATTGGTCAGCGTTCAACCATTTCAAGAGGTGGCATATGATCAAGAACCTGTGGTACTGAAGGAAGAAGCCCAAGCTGTACTGAAGGCATTGGCAAAAAACAAGACTCCAGGAATTGAAAGAATACCAATTGAGATGTTTCAACAAACCGATGCAGTGCTGGAGTCGCTCCCTCGTCTGTGCCAAGAAATTCGGAAGAGAGCTACCTGGCCAAGTGACTGAAAGGGATCCATATTTGTGCACATTTCAAAGGGAGGTGATCCAACAGAATGTGAACATTATTGAGCAATATCATTAATATCACACGCAAGTAACATTTTGCTGCAGATCTTTCAAAAGTGGTTGCAGCAGTATATCAACAGAAAATTGCCAGAAATTCAAGCTGGATTTAGAAGAGGATGAAGAATAAGAGATATCATTGCTGATGTCAGATGGATGTTGGCTGAAAGCAGAGAATACCAGAAAGAAAATACCAAAGTTTTATTGACTATGCAAGGACGTTCGACTGCATGGATCATAACAAATTATTGGCAACATTACGAAGAATGGGAATTCCAGACCACTTAATTGTGCTCATGAGGAACCTGTACAGAGACCAAGAGGCAGTCATTTGAACAGGAAGAGGGGATACTGTGTGGTTTAAAGTAAGGAAAGGTGTGTGTCAGGGTTTTGTCCTTTCACCTCACTTATTCAATTTGTACACTGAGCAAATGATCCGAGAAGCTGGACTATATGAAGATGAATGTGGCATCAGGATATCAAGAACTCAACAGCAACAGATGATATGCAGATGACACAACCTCGCTTGCTGAATGCGAAGAGGATTTGAAGCACTTACTGATGAAGATCAAAGACTACAGCCTTCAATATGGATTACACAAATCCTCACAACTGGACCAATAAGCAACATTGTGACAAACAGAAAAATTTGAAGTTGTCAAGGATTTCATTTTTCTTATATCCACAATCAATGCCCATGGAAGCAGCAGTCAAAAAATCAAATGACCCATTGCATTGGGCAAATCTGCTGCACGAAACCTCGTTAAAGTGTTAAAAAGCAAAGATGTTACTCTGAAGACTAAGGTGCAGCTGATTCAAGCCATGCTATTTTCAATTGTCTCATATGCATGCAAAAGATGAACAATGAATCAGGAAGACTGAAGAATTGATGTCTTTGAATTATGGTGTTGGCGAAGAATATTGAATGTACCGTGGACAGCCAGATGAATGAACAAATCTGTCCTGAAAGAAGTATAGCTATAATGCTCTTAGAAGTGAGGATGGCAAGACATCATCTCACCTACTTTGTACATGTTATCAGGAGGGACTAGTCCCTGGAGAACGACATTGTGCTTGGTAAAGAATTGGGTCGGTGACAGAGAGGAAGACCCTCAACGAGATGGATTGAAACAGTGGCTGTAACAATGCGCTCAAGCATAGCAACTATTGTGAGAATAGTGCAAGATGGGACAGTGTTTTGTTTTGTTGTACACAGGGTCACTTTGAGTCTGAACCAACTTGATGGCACCTAACAACAAGAACACTGAGACATACACATCTGAGTACTGTAGCCAATGCTCTGGAAATACTTAGGCATTTTACTATGGCTGGTAGAATCATAAACTATTTTCAGCCTTATATGTGCTCTCCCCGTGTGTCTGTCAGTTTGTTGTATTGTGGTGGCTGGTGTGTTGCTTTGATGCTGGAAGCCATGCCACCGGTATTTCAAGTACTAGCAAGATCACCCATTGTGGACAGGTTTCAGATGAATTTTTGGACTAAGATAGACTAGGAAGAAGGACCTGACAGTCTATTTCTGCAAAAAATTAGCTAGTGAAAACCTTATGAATAGCAGTGACACAGGAATTGAATCAACTACTTCTGTGGGAAAAGATGATGGAGAAGCTCAAAATTATGAGTCAGAACAAGGGCAGGGCTGACTGCAGAACAGACCATCAATTGCTCATATGCAAATTCAAGTTGAAGCTGAAGAAAATTAGAACAAGTCTATGAGAGCCAAAATAAGACCGTGAGTATATCCCACCTGAATTTAGAGACCATCTTAAGAGTAGATTTGACACATGGAACACTAATGACCAAAGGCCAGACAGGTTGT
The DNA here is from genome assembly GCF_024166365.1 of Elephas maximus indicus. NCBI lineage: Eukaryota > Metazoa > Chordata > Mammalia > Proboscidea > Elephantidae > Elephas > Elephas maximus. The sequence goes on from NC_064830.1 coordinate 33,839,339, forward strand.
GGAATGACATCAAGGACATCATACATGAGGAAAGCAAGAGGTCATTAAAAAGGCGGGAAAGAAAGAAAAAACCCAAATGGATGCCATAAAAGAGTCTGAAAATTGCTCTTGAACTTAGAGCAGCTAAAACAAGAGGCAGAAATGATGAAGTAAAAGAGCATAGGGTGGCCAAGAAGACAAAGTAAAGCATTATAATGTGCAAAGACCTGGAGTTAGAAAACCAAAAGGAAAGAATAGGCTCAACATTTCTCAAGCTAAAAGAATTGAAGAAAATTCAATCCTCGAGCTGCAATATTGAAGGATTCTACAGAGAAAATATTAAACCACTCAGGAAGCGTCAAAAGAAGATAGAAGGAATACAGAGTTACTACGCCAAAAAGAATTGGTCAATGTTCAAATATTTCAGAAGGCCATATGATCAAGAACTGGTGGTACTGAATGGAGAAGTCCAAGCTGCACTGAAGGCATTGGAGGAAAACAAGGCTCCAGTAAGTGATGGTATACCAACTGAAATGTTTCAACAAGTGGATGCATTGCTGGAAGTGGTCACTCATCTCTGCCAAGAAATTTGGAGGACTGCTGCCTTGCCAACAGACTGGAAGAGATGCATATTTGTGTACTTTCCAAAGAAAGGTGGTCCAACAGAATGTAGAAATTATCAAACAATATCATTAATATCACACACGAGTAAAATTTTGCTGAAGATCATTTGAAAGCAGTTGCAGCAGCATATTGATAAGTAACGGCCAGAAATTCAAGCTGGATTTAGAAGATGATATGGAATGAGGAATATCATTGCCAATGTCAGATGGGATCTTGGCTGAAAGCAGAGAATACCTGAAAGAGGTTTACCTGTGTTTTATTGACTATGCAAAGGCATTCAACTGAGTGGATCATAACAAATTACGGATGGCATTGTTAAGAATGGGAATTGCAAAATACTTAATTTTGCTCATGAGGAAGCTGTATATAAACCAAGAGACAGTCGTTTAAATAGAAAAGGGGACACTGCATGGTTTAAAGTCAAGAAAGGTGTGTGTCGGGGTTGGTATCCTTTCACCATTCTTTTTCAATCTGTATGATTAGCAAATGATCCAAGAAGGTGGTCTATAAGAAGAATGGGGCATCAGGATTGGAAGAAAACTCATCAACAACCTGTGATATGCAGACAACACACCTTTGCTTCCTGAATGTGAAGAAGCCTTGAAGCACTTACTTATGAAGGTGAAAGACTACAGCCTTCAGTACATATTACACCTCAACTTAAAGAATACAAAAACTCTCACATCTGGACCCATGATAAAAGGAGAAAAGATTGAATTTGTCAAGTGTTTCATTTTACTTGAATCCACAGTCAATGCCCATAGAAGTGGGAGTCAAAAAATCAAACTACACATTACACTGGGCAAATCTGCTGCAAAAGACCTCTTTTTTTTTTTTTTTTAATTAACTTTTATTAAGCTTCAAGTGAACGTTTACAAATCCAATCAGTCTGTCACATATAAGTTTACATACATCTTACTCCCTGCTCCCACTTGCTCTCCCCCTATTGAGTCAGCCCTTTCAGTCTCTCCTTTCGTGACAATTTTGCCAGCTTCCCTCTCTCTCTATCCTCCCATCCCCCCTCCAGACAAGAGCTGACAACACACTCTCAAGTGTCCACCTGATTTAATTAGCTCACTCTTCATCAGCATCTCTCTCCCCCCCGCTGACCAGTCCCTTTCATGTCTGATGAGTTGTCTTCGGGGATGGTTTCTGTCCTGTGCCAACAGAAGGTCTGGGGAGCATTGCCGCCGGGATTCCTCTAGTCTCAGTCAGATCATTAAGTATGGTCTTTTTATGAGAATTTGAGGTCTGCATCCCACTGATCTCCTGCTCCCTCAGGATTTCTCTGTTGTGCTCCCTGTGAGGGCAGTCATCGATTGTGGCCGGGCACCAACTAGTTCTTCTGGTCTCAGGATGATGTAGGTCTCTGGTTCATGTGGCCCTTTCTGTCTCTTGGGCTCTTAGTTGTCATGTGACCTTGGTGTTCTTCCTTTTCCTTTGCTCCAGGTGGGTTGAGACCAATTGATGCATCTTAGATGGCCGCTTGTTAGCATTTAAGACCCCAGACGCCACATTTCCAAGTGGGATGCAGAATGTTTTCATAATAGAATTATTTTGCCCATTGACTTAGAAGTCCCCTCAAACCATGTTCCCCAGACCCCCGCCCCTGCTCCGCTGACCTTTGAAGCCTTCATTTTATCCCAGAAACTTCTTTGCTTTTGGTCCAGTCCAATTGAGCTGACCTTCCATGTATTGAGTGTTGTCTTTCCCTTCACCCAAAGTAGTTCTTATCTACTGATTAATCAATAAAAAACCCTCTCCCTTCCTCCCTCCCTCCCCCCTTCGTAACCACAAAAGTATGTGTTCTTCTCAGTTTTTACTATTTCTCAAGATCTTACAATAGTGGTCTTATACAATATTTGTCCTTTTGCATCTGACTAATTTCGCTCAGCATAATGCCTTCCAGGTTCCTCCATGTTATGAAATGTTTCACAGATTCGTCACTGTTCTTTATCGATGCGTAGTATTCCATTGTGTGAATATACCACAATTTATTTACCCATTCATCCGTTGATGGACACCTTGGTTGCTTCCAGCTTTTTGCTATTGTAAACAGAGCTGCAATAAACATGAGTGTGCATATATCTGTTTGTGTGAAGGCTCTTGTATCTCTAGGGTATATTCCGAGGAGTGGGATTTCTGGGTTGTATGATAGTTCTATTTCTAACTGTTTAAGATAACGCCAGATAGATTTCCAAAGTGGTTGTATCATTTTACATTCCCACCAGCAGTGTATAAGAGTTCCAATCTCTCCGCAGCCTCTCCAACATCTATTATTTTGTGTTTTTTGGATTAATGCCAGCCTTGTTGGAGTGAGATGGAATCTCATTGTAGTTTTAATTTGCATTTCTCTAATGGCTAATGATCGAGAGCATTTTCTCATGTATCTGTTAGCTGCCTGAATATCTTCTTTAGTGAAATGTGTGTTCATATCCTTTGCCCACTTCTTTATTGGGTTGTTTGTGTTTTTGTGGTTGAGTTTTGACAGGATCATGTAGATTTTAGAGATCAGGTGGTGGTCGGAGATGTCATAGCTGAAAATTCTTTGCCAGTCTGTAGGTGGTCTTTTTACTCCTTTGGTGAAGTCTTTAGATGAGCATAGGTGTTTGATTTTTAGGAGCTCCCAGTTATCGGGTTTCTCTTCATCATTTTTGGTAATGTTTTGTATTCTGTTTATGCCTTGTATTAGGGCTCCTAAGGTTGTCCCTATTTTTTCTTCCATGATCTTTATCGTTCTAGTCTTTATGTTTAGGAAAAGACCTCTTTAAACTATTGAAAAACAAAGACATCACTTTGAGGACTGAGATGTGCCTCTCCCAAGCCATGGTGTTTTCTATCACCTTATATGCATGTGAAAGCTAGTCAATGAATAAGGAAGATCAAAGAAGAATTGATGCCTTTGAATTATGGTGTTGGCAATGAATACCATGGACTGCCAGAAGAGGGGACAAATCTGTCTTGGAGGAAGTACAATCCAAATGCCCTTTTGCAGCAAGGATGGAGAGACTTTGTCGCCCATACTTTGGATATGTTACCAGGAGGGACCAGTCCTTGGAGAAGGACATCATGCTTTGTAAAGTAGAGGATCAAGAAGACCCTCAATGAGAAGAATTGACACAGCAGCTGCAATAATGGGCTCAAGCATAACAATAATTTTGAGGATGATGGGGCACCTGGCAGTGTTTTGTTCTATCGTACATAGGGTTGTTACGAGTTGGAACCAACTCGACAGCATCTAATAACAACAACATATGAGCCATGGGAATTCTTTCCTTTGGTCTAGTTGGACAGTTCTTATTTTGCATCTTTTAGCTTCCTAATGTCTTTGTGCTAATCAGTCCTCTCCTCTACATTTCTTCAGAGCTACACCTATCTTTGGAGCCCTAATGGCAAGGTGGTTAAGAGCTCAGGCTGCTAACCAAAAGGTCAGCCGTTCAAATCTACCAGTCACTCCTCAGAAACCCTATGGGGCAGTTCTACTCTGTCCTGTAGGGTCTGTATGAGTTGTAATAGACTCGATGACACACAACAACTACAGCAGTACCTCTCGTTGCAAGTCTGTCCTCTTTGGTGTTCTGCTATGTGACTTTTACCCACCTAGGCCTCTTCAGGCTCCCAACTCTGTTCTGTCATCTCAGGGACATTGTCTCATGCCTCCTCAGATTACCCTCTTTATTAAAAGTCTAGAAATTTTCTCCAGAGCTTAAGTTAGGACAATTGCAGGGTTCAGTTTTTTGTTTCCTCTATCTCAGTGATCACTCTCCTGTACTGCTTGATGTCTATTGTCTGAAAACGGTTCATATACTTTGTGTAGTTTTTTTTTATTGTTTCACGTAGGAGAGGAGACCTGATCTCATTACTCTATTTTGGCCAGCAGGAGATGCCTATGTTCGTTTTTTAGGTACAAGTCTTTTTGATTTATTTTAATGGTTACTTTAGATATTACAACATAGATCTTTAAGGTATCACAGTTAATCTTCAAATAAAATTACACTTTTTAATGAACAGTTGAAGAACCTTATAACTGCATTTTCATTGATTTTTCTCTCTTTTGCGCTTTTATTGTCTAATATATTTTCTCTACATAGTCTATTTGTATTAGTTAGGGTTTCTGTAGAAACAGAACCAGTCGTGTATGTGTATGTATATACATGTATAGTTAGTGCTGACTACTAGCTGAAGGGTTGGTGGTTTGAATCCACCAAAAGGCACTTTGAAAGACAGGCTTGGCAATCCGCTTCTGAAACAACACAGACTTGAAAACCCTAAGGAACAGTTCTACTCTGCATGCATGAGGTTGCCATGAGTCAGAATCTACCCAGCAACAAATAACAACAGCAATTATGGGGTCTGGCAAGTAAAAAATCTGTAGGCCAGGCCAGCGGCCAGGTAACTCAGAAAAGATTTGATGCTGAAGTCTTGATGCAGAGTTTCTTCTTTTCCAGAAAACATCAGTTTTTGCTTTTAAGGCCTTTCAACTGGTTTACTGAGACTTAACCATATTATCAAAGATAATCTCTTTTATTTAAAGTCAACTGATTGTAGATATTAACTGTATCTACAAAATACCTTCACAGCAATAATTAGATTAGTTGATTAAATAACCATCTCACTATGCCACAGTTATTGTTATTATCTTTACTTTAAGTTATTAATATATGTATATGCTTTTAATATATATATTTTAAAATGCCTACCTGCATAGAGATAGGGTATAGATATAAAATTTCAAGATAATTACAAAAAATACTTTTATTTTTTCAGTTATTTACTGTTTTTGAAGTGCTCTTTATTCTTTCCTGTGGAAACCCTGGTGGCATAGTGGTTAAGTGTTACAGTTGCTAACCACAAGGTCAGCAGTTCAAATCCACCGGGCACTCCTTGGAAACTACGGGGGACAGCTCTTCTCTGTCCTATAGGGTCACTATGAGTCAGAATTGACTCAATGACAACGGGCTTGCTTTTTTTGGTCATTGTTTTTATAGGTCTGGATTTTGTATCCTAGATTTTTTTTATGAAGCTGTCTGACAATTTCATCCTCTAAAAATGTCTGGTTCTATTTTCACTGACTGTTTCCTATCTTGTCCTTGGGTCATATTTTCTTGCTTCTTCATGTGTCTTGTAATTTTTGACCAAATGGCAGACACTTAGTATAAAAGAGCAATAGAGACTGAAGCAAACAATTCTTGCTTACCTCCAGAAAAGTGCGCATCCTTTTGTCTTTTAGAATGAGAGCCTATGTTAATCTGATTTGCCATTGAGCCAGACTTAATTGAAGCTTTAGTTTGATTTAGTTCTCTTACTGTAGGCTTTGATTGATTTGATGGTGTCTTGGGGATTTTTCTTAGCAGGATTTGTGCTCAGAAACTGCTACACTCTGGAAATCTCTATTTGAATTACATCTAAGCAGACAGTGTTTCGAACTTTGTGAAAACTCTCTTTGCCTTATAGCCTAACTTCTAGATTTATGGGTTTTTAGGAAGTTCTTTTTGATCTCTAGTCCTGCCCCTAGTTTTTGTGTTTCAGGAGATTTCTTTTTGCCAGACTAGCCTGCCTAAGCCTTTGGAGTGCAGCTGCCCTCCACTATGTGAAGGCTTGGAATACCTTGAGTTTCTCTTAGATATCTTACACTCCCCTCAGATTTTGCTTCCTGAGAACCCATAGTGCCTTAGATGTATTTCTTTTACTTTCTTGTCCTTTTCCTTGCCTTTGGAGGGTAACTGTCTTATACCTGGAGGAGGTACAGTGCACATCACAGGTGTTATCTCTCAATGTACCTGCCATACCCTAATCCTTTGGCATACTACTTCTGATCCCTAAGTGAAGATCGGTTGGAAAAATTTGGCAAATGGATTCAATCTCACCTGATAATATTAACTTGTGCTATTCCCCACACAACCTTAAAAAAATTGTTAAAATTTTAGCTTGTTTCTCCTTGTAGTGGTTAATTTTATGTGTCAAATTGTCTTGGCTATGGTTCCTAGTTGTTTGCTAAAACACTAGCCTGTTTGCTATTTTGAAGTAAATACGTGCAATTAAATCAGTTGGCCTTAAGTTAAGCAAATTACCTTACATAGTGTGGGTGAGCCTCAGCCACACAGTTGAAGGTATTAAGAGCAAAAAGGAAATTTCTCAAGAGTGTCTTCTGTCTCCAGACAATAAATAGATATTTTACCATAACATTCTTACTCTTCACTCTTCCCTTGAACTGAACTATGAATTTTGGGACACAAGACTGCAGAAGTCTCCAACCTGTTCCCTGACCTGTGTATTTGGTATTTGTCAGCACCCCACAATTGCATGAACCAATTCCTCAACAAAAATCTCTCATCTCTCTTATCATCTGTCTGTCTGTCCGTCCGTCCGTCCATCCGTCCATCCGTCCGCCCGCCCGCCTGCCTGCCATCCAACTATCTATCTGTCTGTCTGTCTATCATCTATCTATGTATCTATCTATCTATGTATCTATCTATCATCTGTCTGTCTGTCCTTCCGTCCGTCCGTGCGGCCGCCCGCCAGCCCTCCTGCCCGCCCGCCTGCCTGCCATCCAACTATCTATCTATCTATCTATCTATCTATCTATCTATCTATCTATCTATCTATCTATCTATCTATCTATCTATCTATCTATCTATCTATCATCTATCTATCTATCTATCTATCTATCTATCTATCTATCTATCTATCTATCTATCTATCTATCTATCTATCTATCTATCATCTATCTATCTATCTATGTATCTATCATCTATCTATCTATCATCTATCTATCTATCTAATCTATCTTATTTATCTATCATCTGTCTGTCTATCTATCATCTATCTGTCTGTCTATCTATCATCTCTCTCTCTCTCTATCATCTGTCTATCTGTCTGTCTGCCTATCTATCTATCTATCTATCATCTATCTATCTATCTATCTATCTATCTATCATCTATCTATCTATCTATCTATCTATCATCTATCTATCTATCTAATCTATCTTATTTATCTATCATCTGTCTGTCTATCTATCATCTATCTGTCTGTCTATCTATCATCTCTCTCTCTCTCTCTATCATCTATCTGTCTGTCTGCCTATCTATCTATCTATCTATCTATCTATCTATCTATCTATCTATCTATCTATCTATCTATCTATCTATCTATCATCTATCTATCTATCTATCTATCTATCTATCTATCTATCTATCTATCTATCTATCTATCTATCTATCTGTCTATCATCTCTCTCTATCATCTATCTGTCTGTCTATCTATCATCTGTCTATCATCCATCCATCCATCCATATCATCTATCTATCTATCTATCTATCATCTCTCTCTCTCTCTATCATCTATCATCATCTCTCTATCATCACTGATTCTGTTTCTCTAGAGAATTCTATGAGCTTGTGGTACTGAGAATGGTTTTAGAGGAACAAAGTCTTAAGGATGTGTTTTCTGAGTTCCTTTTGGGGTTTCTGGAATTGGGTTTCAAAATATGGTTAGATTTAAAGGCACTATTTACTCTATTTTTAGTAGTAAAGAGGGCACTGATTGTCTATGGTGTGATGTTGCAATAAAGATTCACAAAATGTCACAATTGGATACTCCTAATCAAATACTTATGAGAGACAAGTTTTTGGTTGATCATATATTTGATGCCTTAGGACTTTTTTTTTCCCCAAACTGATGAGTATATTGATAATGAGTGTTTGCTTCTACCTTTTTTTCTGGACAAAGCAGGGAAAGAAAAAGATGAGCTCAGGACTTCAAATTCCCAGCTCAAGCACTGCATAAGTGACCTGAAATTTGGTGTCTGTTCACTGAAAGAAAACCTTATCTCATGTAGCCATGGAGCTGAAATTGATGAAAACCAAACCCAGAATCTCATCGTACAAGTAGCTAAATTTCAATGCCAAATGAATCCCAACTTCTCAAGGTGTCTGATGTTAAAGTGAGGGGATTTCCTGGGAAGAATTGGGATCCTGAAAATTGAAATGGGTACATATGAGTAGATACTGATAAAGCTGGAGATATTGAGTCTCTAAATTCTGCTCAGGGTTTTTTTTTTTTTTTGCCAGTTGAAGCAGCCCTCTCACTCCATCTGAAGCCATTAAGCCAGCTTTGCTTGAGGACACTGTAGTGACCTCTCCTGAGGCAGATGCCTTGAAAGACACTCCTTATTGTCCTCCAGGCCCTCCCTCACTACCTGTCTTTGTTTCTGTATTTATAACTAGACTCAAGACTTAGCAAATTCTGAAAGGTGAGGTACAAAGTGTGACCCATGATAAGGTGTGTTACACTACACAGATTTTCTAATTGATACAGACAGAAATCTGGGGAATACGTTTGGACATGGATAATGGGTGTGGGATAATGGTGGAAAGGACAGAAAGTTGGATAAGTCTGAATTTTTTTTATATGGACCCACTAAGCAGATATTCTGCATTTAATATTTCAGTTTGACGGGTTAGGAAAGGATCTAACAGTTTGTTTGTTTGGTTGGCTAAAACCATGGGCCAAAAGGTGGCCTATTCTAAATGAAGTTGAAATGGCAGAACTGCCTTGGCATACTGTAGAAGAAGGTACAGGCATAACCTCCTTTTATTGTGCTTCACTTTATTTCACTTCACAGGTACTGTGTTTTTTACAAATTGAAGCTTTGTGGCAACGCTGTGTCAAGGAAGTCTATCAGCACCATTTTTCCAACAGCATGTACTCACTTCATGTCTCTGTGTCACATTTTGGTAATTCTCACAACATTTCAAACTTTTTCGTTATTATCATATCTGTTATGGTGATTTATTATCAGCGATCTTTGATGTTACTATTGTAATTGGTTAGGGGTGCCACAAACCATGTCCATATAAGATGGTGGGTGAATTTAATTGATAAATGCTTTGTATGTTCTGACTGTTCTACCTACTGCTAAGTTTCTCCATTTCTTTCCCTCTCCTCAGGCCTCCCTGTTCCCTGAGACATGAAAATATTGTAATTAGGCTTATTAATAATCCTACAATGGCATTTAAGTGTTCAACTGAAAGGAAGAATTGCATGTATCTCACTTTAAATGAAAAGCTAGAAATGATTCAGGTAGTGAGGAAGGCATGTTGAAAGCTGAGAAAGGTCAAAAGCTAGGCCTCTGGCACCAGTTAGCCAAGTTGTGAATGCAAATGAGAAGTTCTTGAAGAAAATTAAAAGTGCTACTCCAGTAAACACGCAAATGATAAGAAAGTGAAAGCCCTATTGTTGATACGGAGAAAGTTTTAGTTGTATGGATAGAAGATAAAACCAGCCACAACATTCCTTTAAGAAAAAGCCTAATTCAGAGCAAGGCCCTAACGCTCTTCAATTCTCTGAAGGCTGAGAGAGGTGCGGAAGCTGCAGAAGAAACGTTTGAAGCTAGCAGAGGTTGGTTTATGAGGTTTAAGGAAAGAAGCCATTTCCATAGCATAAAAGTGCAAGGTAAAGGAGCAAGTGCCGAAGAAAGATGCTGTGAGCATTGTTGAAACTACAACAAAGGATTTAGAATATTATGTAAACTTAGTTGATACAGCAGTGGCAGGGTTTGAGAAGGCCATCTCCAATTTTGAAAGAAGTTCTACTTTGGGTAAAATGCTATCAAATAACATAGCATGCTACAGAGAAATCTTTGATGAAAGGAAGAGTCAATTGATGTGGCAAACTTCATTACTGTCTTATTTTAAGAAATTGTCCAAGCTACCCCAGCATTCAGCCACCACCACCCTGATCTGTCAGCATTGAGGCAAGACCCACTCCCCCTCCCCAGCAAAATGATTACAACTCTCTGAACGCTCAGATGCTGGTTAGCATTTTTTAGCTGTAAAGTATTTTTTTAACTTAGTAATTTTTTCATTGTTCTTTAAGCAAAAGTTTACAGAGAAAATTAGTTTCTCATTGAACAATTAATGCACATATTTTGTGATATTCGTTGCCAACCCCATGATGTGTCAACACTCTCCTCTTCTTGACCTCTGGTTCCCCATTTCCATTTGTCCAGCTTTCCTCTCCCTTCCTACCTTCTTGTCTTTGCTTTTATGCTGGTGTGCCCATTTAGTCTTTTATAAATGGTTGAACTATGTGTGTTATTGTTTGTTTTATAGGCCTGTCTAATCTTTGGCTGAAGGGTGAACTTTAGGAGTGACTTCAGAACTGAGTTAAAAGGGTGTCTTGGTCGTCTAATGCTGCTATAACAGAAATACCACAAATGGATGACTTCAACAAACAGAAATTTATTCTCTTACAGTCTAGTAGGCTAGAAGTCCCAATTCAGTGTGCCAGCTCCAGGGAAGGCTTTCTCTCTGTGTTGGTTCTAGGGGAAGGGCCTTGTCATCAATCTTCCCTCGGTCTAGGAGTTCTCTGCCCAGGAACTGCAGGTCCAAAGAACGTGCTCTGCTCCTGGCACTGCTTTCTGGCTGGTATTTCTGCTCACTTCTCTTTTTTATATTTCAAAAGAGATTGGCTCAAAACACAATCCAGTCTTGTAGATTGAGCCCTGCCTTAGTAACATAACTGCTGCAAATCCCATCTCATCAATATCATAGAGACAGAATTTACAACACATAGGAAAATAACATCGGATGACAAAATGGTGGATGATACTGGGAATCATGGCCTAGCCAAATTGACACACATATTTTTTGGGAGACACAATTCAGTCCATGACAAAGGGTGTCCGGGGGCCATATTCTCAGGGTTCCTTCGGTCTCTGTCAGACAATAAGTCTAGTCTTTTTTTATGAGTTTGAATTTTGTTCTATATTTTTCTCCCACTCTGTCCAGGACCTTCTATTGTGATACCTGTCAGAGCAATAAAGCATTTTACTATTATTTTTTTTAGTACCAGAATATTTTATTTATTTTTTTATTGTGCTTTAAGTGAACATTTACAGTTCATTGTAACAATCTCATTCTAGTTTTGATTTTCATATCTCTAATGGCTCATGGTCATTAGCATTTCCTCATGTATCTGGTAGCCATCTGAATATCTTCTTTGGTGAAGTGCCTGTTCAAATCCTTTGCCCATTTTTTAATTGGGTTATTTGTCTTTTTGTTGTTGAGGGTTTGCAGTATCTTGTAGATTTTAGAGATTACATGCTGATCTGATTTGTTGTAGCCAAAAACTTCTCCCCAGTCTGTAGGTCGACTTTTTACTCTTTTGATGAGCATAAGTGTGTGATTTTTAGGAGCTCCAGTTATCTAGTTTCTCTTCTGGTGTTTGTGGACTGTTAGTAATGTTGTATATTCTGTTTATGCCACATATTAGGGCTCCTAGTGTTGTCCCTAATTTTTTTTCCATGACCTTTTTTTAGATTTTATATTTAGGTTTTTGATCCATTTTGAGTTAGTTTTTGTGCATGGTGTGAGGTATGGGTCTTGTTTCTTTTTTTTGCAAATGGATATCCAGTTATGCCAGCACCATCTGTTAAAGAGACTCTCATTTCCCCAATTAAAGGACATTGAGCCTTTGTTGAATATCAGCTGCTCATAAACCAAAACCAAACCCACTGCAGTCGAGTCGATTCCCACTCATAGTGACCCTATAGGACAGAGTAGAACTGCCCCGTAGAGTCTCCAAGGAGCGCCTGGCAGATTTGAACTGCTGACCTCTTGGTTATCAGTTGTAGCACTTAACTACGATGCCACCAGGGTTTCCTATCTCTCACAGGTGGATGAATTTATGTCTGAATTCTCAATTCTGTTCCATTGGCCTATGTATCTGTTGTTATACCGATACCAGGCTGTTTTGACTACCATGGCAGTGTAATAGGTTCTGAAACAAATAGTGTGAAGCCTCCCACTTTATTCTTCTTCAGTAATGCTTTACTTATCCAGGGCCTCTTCCCTTTCAGTATGAAGTTGGTGATTTTTTTTCTCCATCTCAATAAAAAATGCCATTGGATCAGAATTGCATTGTATCTGTAGATTGCTCTGGGTAGAAGAGACATTTTCACAATGTTGAGTCTTCCTATCCAATGGCAAGGTATATTTTTCTACTTATGTAGGTCGCTTTTGGTTTCTTGCAGTAGTGTCTTGTAGTTTTCTTTGTATAGATCTTTTAGGTCTCTGGTTAGATTTATTCCTAAGTATTTTATTTTCCTGGGGGGCTATTGTAAATGGTATTGATTTGGTGATTTCCTCTTCAAAGTTCTCTTTGTTAGTATAGAGGAATCCAACTGATTTTTGTATGTTTTTCTTGTATTCTGATACTTTGTTGAAATCTATTAGTTCCAGTAGTTTTCTTGTAAATCCTGTAGGGTTTTCTGTGTATAACATCATATCATCTGCAAATAGAGATACATTTACTTCTTCCTTACCAATCTGGGCACTCTGTATTTCTTTTTCTACCCTAATTGCTCTGGCTAGGACTTCCAGCACAATGTTGAATAAGAGTGGTGATAAAGGGCACCCTTGTCTGGTTCCCATTCTCAAGGGGAATGATTTCAAATTCTCTCCATTTAGGATGATGTTGGCCATTTGGTTTGTGTACATACTCTTTACTACGTTGAGGAATTTTCCTTCTATTTTGCTGAGCTTTTTTTTTTTTTTTTTTAATCATGAATGAGTGTTGAACTTTGTCACATGCCTTTCCGGCCTCAGTTGATAGAATCATGTGGTTCTTGTCTTTTCTTTTACTTATGCGATGGATTAGATTGATTATTTTTCTAATGTTGAGCCATTCCTGCATACCTGGTATGAATCCCACTTGGTCATAATGAATTCATTTTTTAGATTTTGTTGAATTCTATTGGCAAAATTTTATTGAGCATTTTTGCATCTATGTTCGTGAGGGAGGGACATTGGTCTATAATTTTATTTCTTTGTGGTGTCTTTACCTGGTTTGGGTACCACGACTATTCTGGCTTCATAGAATGAGTTTGGGAGTATTCCATCCTTTTCTATGCTTTGAAATACCTTTAGTAGTAGTGGCGTTAACTCTTCTCTGAAAGTTTGGTAGAATTCTCCAGTGAAACCATCAGGGCCTGGGCTTTTTTTTTGTTGGGAATTTTTAAATTACCTTTTCAATCTCTTTTTTTTGGTATAGGTTTATTTAGTTATTCTATCTCTGTTTGTGTTAGTTTAGGTAAAGAGTATGTTGCTAGAAATTTGTCCATTTCCTCTAGGTTTTCAAACTTGTTAGAGTACAATTTTTCATAGTATTCTGCTATGATTCTTTAAATTTCAGTTAGGTCTGTTGTGATATTGCCCATCTCATTTCTTATTTGGGTTATTTGCTTTGCTTCTGTTTTTCTTTAGTCAGTTTGGCCAATGGCTTACTGATTTTGTTGATCTTTTCAAGGAACCAGCTTTTGGTCTTGTTAACTCTTTCAATTGTTTTTCTAGTTTCTGTTTCACTTAATTCTGCTCTAATTTTTATTATTTGGTTTCTTCCAGTGTCCAGGGGCTTATTTTGCTGCTTTCTTAGTGTTTGTTCAAGTTGCAGGGTTAATGTTTTGATTTTGGCCCTTTCCTCTTTTGGGATGTGTGCATTTATTGCTATAAATTGACCTCTGACCACTGCTTTTGCTGTGTCCCAAAGGTTCTGGTAGGATATATTTTCATTCTCATTTGATTCTGTGAATTTCTTTTTTCCATTCTTAATTTCTTCTATAATCCAGTAGTTTTTGAGTAAGGTGTTGTTCAGTTTCCATGTGTTTGATTTTTTTTCCTTGCTGTTTCTGTTATTGACTTATACTTTTATGGCTTTATGGTCAGAAAAGATGCTTTCTGATATTTCTATGCTTTGAATTTTACTAGGGCTTGCTTTATGGCCTAATATGTGGTCTATTCTCAAGAATGTTCCAGGTGCATTGAAAAAGAAAGTATACTTGGCTGCTGTTGGGTGAAGTGTTCTGTATATGTCTATGAGAACAAGTTGGTTAATTGTAGCATTTAGATCTTCTGTGTCTTTTTGAGCTTCTTTCTGGATGTTCTGTCCTTCACCGAAAGTGGTGTGTTGAATTCTCCTACTATTATTGTGGAGCTGTCTCTCTTTTCAATGCTGTTAGAGTTTTTTTTTTTTTAATGTATTTTGGAGCCCTGTCATTGGGTGCATAAATATTTATTATGGTTATCTCCTCCTGGTGTATTGACCCTTTAATCATTATATAGTGTCCTTCCTTATCCCTTGTGGTGAACTTTAAAGTCCATTTTATCAGAAATTAATATTGCCACTCCTTCTCTCTTTTGATTGTTGTTTAATTTTTTTTTTTTTTGAGTTTTAGTTTGTGTCTTTAAGTCTAAGGTGTGTCTTTTACAAACAGCATAAAGATGAATCGTGTTTTTTTTTTTTTTAATCCATTCTGCCTCTCTCTGTCTCTTTATAGGTGCATTTAGTCCATTTATATTTATATTAAGGGTAATTATTGGTAGGTATGAGGTTTTTTTTTATGAGTTTAGTTCTGTCATTTCGATGTCTTTTTTTTGTGTGTGTTGTTGACAATTTCTTTGTTCCACTTAATTTTCTGTGCTGAGTCATTTTTCTTTACGTATTTTCTTTTTATCTTTTTCATTGTTATTAATTTCATATTTGCTGAGTCTTTATCTTTTTCTTGTTTTTTATTTTGATGTGTAGGATTGTTAGTTTCCTCTGTGGTTACCTTATTATTTACCCCTATTTTTCCAAGCTTAAACCAGTCTTTTATTTCTTTATATCATCTTGACTTCCTCTCCATATGAAAGATCTATGACTACATTTTTAAGTCCTTCTTTTTTGTTTTAATGTTGTCATCTTTTACATAATGACGTCTGTGTCCCTGTTTTGAGCATTTTTTAAATCTTGATTTATTTTTCTGATTTCCCTATCTGGGTTGATATCTGGTTTCTCTGTCCTGTGTTCTGGTCTTGGGTTTTTATCTGATATTATTGATTTTCTAACGAGAGGACGCCCTTTAGTCTTTCTTGTAATTTTGATTTGGTTTTTGCAAATTCACTAAACTTCTATTTATCTGGAAATGCCATAATTTCACTACGATATTTGAAAGACAGTTTTGCTGGCTATATAATTCTTGGCTGGCCATTTTTTTCCTTCAAGCCTTTATATATCATCCCATTGCTTTCTTGCCTGCATGGTTTCTGCTGAGTAGTCTGAGCTTAGTCTTATTGACTCTCCTTTGTAGATGACTTTTTGTTTATCCCTAGCTGCTTTTAAAATTCTTTTTATTTGGTTTTGGCAAGTTTGATTATAATATATCTTGGTGACTTCCTTTTGAGATCTATCTTCTGCAGGGTTCAATGAGTGTCTTGGACAGATATCTTCTCACCTTTCACAATATCAGGGAAATTTTCTGCCAACAAATCTTCAACAATTCTCTCTATATTTTCTGTTATCCCCCACACCCCCAACCGCATTCTGGTACTCCAATCACTCGTATGCTATTCCTCTTGGTAGAGTCCTACATAATTCTTAGGGTTTCTTCATTCTTTAAAATTATTTTATCTGAATTTTCCTCAAGTAAGTTGGTGTCAAGTGCT
The DNA here is from genome assembly GCF_024166365.1 of Elephas maximus indicus. NCBI lineage: Eukaryota > Metazoa > Chordata > Mammalia > Proboscidea > Elephantidae > Elephas > Elephas maximus. The sequence continues at coordinate 33,855,425 of NC_064830.1, forward strand.
TTATCTTCAGTGTCACTAATTCTGACTTCCATTTCCTCAATTCTGCTCCTGTGACTTTCTATTGAGTTGTCTAATTCTGAGTTGCTGTTTGCTGTTTCTCTATGGATTCTTGCAGACTGTTAAATTTATTATTGTGCTCTTCTATAATCTTCTTAAGTTCTTCTATTGCTTTATCTGTGTGTTGGGCTTGTTCTGCATTTTGCCTGATCTGCTTCCTGATCTCTTGAAGAGTTCTGTATATTAATCTTTTGTATTCTAGCTCCAGTAATTCCAGGAAGTTTTCTTCCTATGGAAGATTTCTTAATTCCTTGTTTTGGGAGCTTACTGAGCCCATCATGGTCTACCTCTTTATGTGATTTGATATTGACTGTTATCTTCGAGCCATCAGTAAGTTATTATATTTATTTATTTTATGTTTGCTTACTGTGTCCTAGCTTCTTGTTTTGTTTTGGTATGCCCAAATAGGCTGCTCATGTGAGCTAGTTTGATTATTGCCTCCTTTGAAGCTCTAACGTCCTGTCACCAGTTGGTTAGATTTGTTACTAGGTATGTGAGCCCAGGAGTCTGTTTACTTTTCTTGTATGGACCCAGCTCAGGTGACCAGATAGTTGGTCATGAAGTGTGTGTGTGCAGGCTTTTACCTACAGTCCTAGACTGGCAGGGGTGATTGGACTAGGCACAGGTATCTGGCTGCAGTAGAGGATTAGATGCTGAGCAATGCAGTGGGCTGACGGCTGCCCCTGAGTGCCTGGGAGGAAAGCATGTCCCTGTTCCCTAGAGTGGGTAGGTGAGTGGGTTTTGCAGCTGGGCTATGGACATCCAGTGTTGTTGGCTGTAAGGACTGGGAGGCACCACTTATTCTTGGACCCCTGTTGCAAGTGGCTAGGTGGCATGGATAGAGTCACCAGTCCTCAGGCTTCTGAAGTGAGTAGGTATAGACCCTGCTTAATAGGTAGAGCAGTGTCAAATGTCACGAACCTACCTCTTCACCATATAACTGATAGGGTGAAGTTAGGCTTCAGGTATATACCCTGTTGTAGTGTGCTAATGAGGGCCTACACTGTTAAAGTGGGCCCCACAGTTCTGTGCAGAGGCAAAAGGCATTCAATGTCTGTGGACCCTTTGTGCCTGTGCCTAGGCAAAGGAGTTGTACCTGCCCTGAGTTCCTGGTGTAGGGGTGCTAGCAGATTGCATTTTCCAGTTTGTTAATTTATTCCCTCTCTAAGGCTGGGAGAATGGCTCAGGGTACATGACGGGTCCTATTTCTGGCCCAGGGAAAGCAGCAATTGGCAATCACTGAAGCCAAACCCACAATGTCTCTGAGGTATGCCTGTATCTAAAGGCTTAGGGAAATTGGAGTGTTAGAGTAGATTTATCATGTTAGATGCATCCACCTGCAACAGGAGTGCCCAGAGGCATTGTGAGGAATAAATCTGTGAGAGGAGCTACAGCATCCTTGAAGAGTGCTGTGATTACTCTTCTCTGCAGATCAGCTATTACAATGGGAACTGCTGCTGCTGAACTGGGAAATTTAAGTGAAATGGGGGGATTGGATCCTGGGATGGCAGCACTTAATCGCCAAAGACAAGGTTGACATAGTTACAATAATAGTAGAATCAAAGTAATAATCAAAATAGTATGATTTACATAAACCCAACTGGCCATGGTGTCACTAGGAGTAAAATAGGAAACCTACTAAATATTTTCCTGATCTGTATAAGTAGAAGAGTTGTAGTTAAAGTGAACAAAATCTAATTTACATCACTAAAACAAAGAGTCACAGCTACTCAGTCAAGTCCCAAGCTTGAGCCAATTTACAGACCTACACGTCTTGAATGAAAAGAGAGTGAAGGCACTACTCTAACAAATATCTAAAATATGGAAATAGTTACGAATTTGGGTAATGGGTAGAGGCTGGAGGGATTTTGCTGTGCTTGATAGTAAGACCCTATATTGTCTTGAGCAGACTGATGGTAGAATTATGGACATCAAGGGCAATTTTGATGAGGGCTCAAAAGGAACTGAGAGCTGTGGGGAAAATTTTATTATCATGAACAGACATTGCTAGAATTGTGGATATTGTATGTGCTTTGCTGAGATTTTAAAAGAAAATGATGAACATGTTATTAGACACTAGAGGAAAGATTATTCTTGTTAGAAAGTGGCAAAGAAGTTTTCTGACTTATATTCAAGTGTTTTGTGGAAAGTAGAACTTGTAAGTGGTGAACTTGGATATTTGGCTGAGGAGATTTCTAAGCAAGATATTAAAGGGGCAGAGTGGTTTTCCCTTGCTACTTATAGTAAAACGTAGGAGTAAAGGCATAGATTTAGACATAACCTGTGCTAAAGAAACCAGAACCAAAAACTTTGGCAAATTCTATTGTAAAAACTAAGAAAGCATATCCTGGAATTGCTACACAATCGTTTGCTAAAGAGAAACAGCCTCAGCAGAAACCTTGTCAGTTTAGACTGAAAGGAACAGAAACAAGACCACATGAAGGAAAGTTGTCTGCTTCCTGGAATTCTACAGACAGGAAATTGGCCAACGAAACTACTATGCGAATATCTGCTGTCCTTCAAGAAAAGGAAAGGACCATTTCGGAGGCCAGCAGTACTGTCAGAAGGAGTACAAGGGAATGGGTCACCTCTTCCTCAGTTTCAAAGGGTGGAGCCATTGCCTTCTCAGTTTCAAGGGGTGGGGTTGCTGCCTATGTTTCAAAGACTGATGTCTTCACCACCTTGGCTCCAGAAGGTAGAGTGCCATTCCAGTAGGCCAAGAGAATGAGGCTGTTGCCCAAATTTGAGGGGGCAGGGCTACCATACCAGTGGCTAGTAGAATGGGACCACCTAAGGCCAAAGGGTTGGGGTCATGTTCTAGGGGACCAGGAGGATGGGATTGCCTCAACCCAAGAGGGAGGGTTCACTGTCTTTAAGGATTGAATTGTGTCCTTCCAAAATATGTGTTAGAATCCCAAACCTGTAGATGTAATCCTGTTTGTAATTTCTTTGTTGTATTAATGAGTGATATAAAGAGCAATATAGATACAGAGACAAGCAAGCACAAGTGGGGGAAGATAGATGCCATGTAGAGATCTCCAAAGAATCGAGGAATACTGGGGCTGGAGAAGCAGAGACAAGGATTTTCCCCTGTAACGAACAGAGAAACAGCCTTCCTCCAGACCGGTTTTCCTGAATTTGGACTTCTATCCTCCTAAACTGTGAGAAAATAAATTTCTGTTTATTAAAGCCACTCACTTGTGGTATTTCTGTTATAGCAGCACTAGCTAACTAAGACACTGTCCTAGTGGGCCTGGAAATTGGGACTGATGCCTGGGACCAAGATGTCACTGTCCTGAACCCAGAAAGTGTGGCCAGTTCCAAGAGTTCAAAGGCAAGGTCACTTTCCAGATGTGCCTGGAAAACAAAGAATTGTTTTCAAACCTTAAGAGCTAATGGGATTTACCCTGCTTGGTTTTGGACTTCTTGGTATCCATGACCTCATTTTTCCTTCCAATTTCTTCTTTTTGGAATGGAAATGTCTACTATGTACCTGTTGTACCACTATACTTTGGAAACAGATAACTTGTATTCCAGGTTTCACAGGTCCACAGATGGGCAGGTGTTTTGCCCCAGGATGGAAGCCACTCAAAGTTTCACTCCTACTTGATTTAGCTGATCCAGAAGATGAGATTTTGGACTTAGAGTTGATGCTAGAATGGGTTAAGGCTTTGGGGAGTGATGTGTTAGAGTGAATATGTTTTGCATGTGAGAGGACATGAATTTTTGGGGGCCAAATGATATTATGGATTGAATTGTGTCCCCCTAAAATGTTTTGAAATCCTAACTCCTGTACCTGTAAATATGACCCTGTTTAAAAACTGGATTTTTCTTTTGTTATGTTAATTAGGTCATACCAACATAGGAAGAAGTACAGCCAGAATGCTCCTCAGAGGCGAGGATGGCGAGACTTTGTCTCACATACTTTGGACATGTTATCAGGAGGGACCAGTCCACGGAGAAGGACATCATGCTTGGTAAAGTAGAGGGTCAGCAAAAAAGAGAAGACCCTCTATGAGATGAATTGACACAGTGGCTGCAATGATGGGCTCGAACTTAGCAACAGTTGTAAGGAGGGCACAGGACTGGGCAGTATCTCATTCTGTTGTACATAGGGTTGCTATGAATCCGAACCAACTCAATGGAAGGTAACAATAGCGACAACAATGTAGGACGGGTCTTAAATCTAATCACTTCTGCTTATGAAAAGAGCAGAATAGACAGAGAGACACATGTAGAGGGAAGATGGACAATGTCTAATGACAGGCAGATGAGTCTTCAAGCCCAGGAAATCCTAAGATTGCTTGCAGCTAGAAGCTGAAATAGTCAAAGAAGGAACTTTCAGTATAACCACACCTTGAATTTGGACTTCTAGACTTCTGAAATGTCAGAATATAAATTTATGTTCTTTAAAGCCACCCACTTGTGGTATTTTTTTTTTTTTTTTTTACAGTATCATTAGTTAACTGAGAAACCAAGTGACCTGAAAAGCTTCTAGGTTTGAGTGGGACCTAGAACAAAGGATGGTTCTGCAACAGGTTCAGGCTGCCATGCAAGCTGCTCTGCTACTTGGGCCATATGATTCAGCAGATCCCATGGTTCTTGAAGTGTCAGTGACAAATAAAGATGCTGTTTGGAGCTTTTGGCAGGCCCCTATTTGTGGATCACAGCTTGGGTTCTTAGGATTTTGGAGCAAAGCCTTGTCATCCTCTGCAGATAACTACTCACCTTTTCAGAAATAGCTTTTGGCTTGTTACTGGGCCTTAAAAAAGCCGTAGTAGAGATTAAATGCTTAGCCATGGACCACAAAGTTAGCATGTGGCCTGAGGTGCCTGTTATAAACTGACTATTGTCTGATCCACAAAGTCATAGTGTTGCTCATGTGCAGCAATACTCCATCATAAAATGGAAATGGCATATATGAGATTGGGTTTGAGCAAGCCCTGAAGGCACAAGTAAGTTACATGAGGAAGTGGCCCAAGTATCCATGGTCCCCACTCTTGTTACATTACCTTTTCTCTCCCAGCCTGTACCTATAGCCTCATGGGGGTTCCTTATGACCAGTTGATTTACAGATGGTTCTGTGTGATAGGCAGGCACCACTTGAAAGTGGACAGCGGCAGCGCTACAGTCCCTTTCTAGGACCTTCTTGAAGCACAGTGAAGGGAAATCCTCCAAGTGGTCAGAACTTTGAGCAGTGTACCGGGCTATCCATTTTGCCTGGAAGGAGAAATGACTAGATGTGCAATTGTATTCTGGTTCACGGTCTATGGCTAATTTTGAGAAGTAGTTCACCAGACCTTTCTATTCTGTCTTAGTGGAAGCTCCACTGAAACTTCTCCACCATGACTGACCCCAGTGGTATTTGAAATACTTGAGTCATAGCTTCTAGCATCAGTAACGCACAGTCACCACGGTATGACAAATTGACGGATGATATTGATACAGATACAGATGATATAGATTTAAATACAGTGTATCTACAGATATATATACACAGTGTCTGCAGATATTCTGCATCTATATCTATTATATATAAGCAGGTTTTCTTCTCTAGAGAACCCTAAGACATTCATTATCTCCAACTATGGTATTTTCTTCATTTTCCCACCACCCCACTAGGAAGATGAACAGATGAGGCTTCTTTTTTTTTTTCTTATAAAGGGCTTGTCTTTTTCATTTAGTTCATTTAGATTTCCTTGTGTCTTCAACTGATATTTGAAAAAAGATTTTTTGGCTTCCCTAGCTTGTTTTTTTTTTTCCCCGTTAGGGTAAAAGTGACTATCTCTTGTGATTTTCTATATGCTAAACAGAAGCATAAGATTTATGCGTGATTAAAAAAAAAATTCCTGATTTGTTCAGCATGCCTGGCAATTTTCAGCAGTAGCTATACTATAGAGGAATTCTAAAGGAGATGTTTCCCCATAATAGGCTTCATGTGATGAAACAGATTTTTTTTTTTTGCTTTCATAAAACCATCTTCCAGTTCTCTTTTGAATCTATTCTGTACCCTTACCTTAAGCAGCTCTTAGGACAGGTAGAGTCATGCAGTATTGCTTGTTCTATAAATTCCATTAATCAAACAACTCACACTTCTATAGGGATTCAGACTTATTCAGTACTACATCCTCAAATCCTAGAATGGTACATGGCAGAGAGTAAGCATTCAATAAGCACCTGATCCTTAAACTATTCCTAAAGATAGACAGAAAGGGGAAGAACTAGCATTTAGTAAATGTTACTTTGCATTAGGAACTGTTCCACACACTTGATAAACATTGTTTTCCTTAATCCCCAGGGCAACCCTGTGATGCATTATTATTTACTTTTTCAAATAATAGGAAACTAAGATTTTAAGATTGTCAGTGGGAGCTCAGATCTATGAGAACCCAGGTGGATTCTTGGTTCTAGACCTTTCCATTCTACCACTCTGGATCTCATGAGATGGCTCTTGTTTTGTGAGAAAAGTGAAGAACACAGTGTCGGTAGATATCCTTACCCTAGATAATTTCAACATCTCATTTTTTTTTTTTTTTTTCTTTTCTCAACTATTACCAAAGTCCAAATACCTGATTCAGGGAAGAGAAGAAAACAAATCCACAAATCTGGATTCTCTTTAGATGTCTGACATCTAGGATCATAATGGCATTCTTTTCAAGAACTTTTGCTTTTATAAGAGCATTGATGTACTTGAGGAAATAAAATACTACTAACATTCCAATATTATGTAGTTCTTAAAAACTCTAGTTGTTCCAAAATTTTCTAAAAGCAGCCCACGTGTCAATGGGTAGCTCTGTCATCTCTAATAGAAGCTTCGGTTCTCAAGTCAACCATGAGGTATCCTTTGCACTAGAAGTGAATTTATACTACTAGTTTATAAATTTACTACATTTTGACTCTTGCATAGATATATCATGTTGTGTTTGCATTAATGTAGTATTAGAAGATGATCTTTTGGTTACTTGTAAAACACTGAACTTAGTGAAAGAAGTGGATGCTTAATAAAGTTTGAAATTACTGCAAAATGCCTCATTTTCCATAAATGATTACATTTTCTAATTAGCACAATATATGTAAAATATTTTTTTAAAAAACCACAGGTTTAGAGTTTTACGTTGAAATCTCTTGATTGCTGATTTTTCTTTCAAATATTTAAACTTGATTAAATTGACTTCCATCGGAGTATAGCCACAGTGGGTATGTGTTTATCTACATTTTTCGAGGTGCTAGGGAGTAATTGGAGCCCTGGTAGCTCAGTGGTTAAGAACTCAGACTGCTAACCAAAAGATCAGCAGTTCAGATATGCCAACTGCTCCCTGGAAACCACATGGGGGCAGTTCTAGTCTGTCCTATAGACTCGCTGTGAGTCGGTATCAACTCGAAGGCAACAGGTAGGAAGTAATTATCGATCTCCATGAGAGGAAAGGGAGATAAGAAGTTCTTTTACTTGGAGCAACATTTAGATGCATGGCAATATTTCTTCAATGGTGTATCTGTCTTGGAACCCATACAACGGTGTTTCATTACAAATACATCAGGACACTCTTATTACCTAACAGGGAGTCATAGGGAGAATCAATGTATACATAACACAATATGATAAATAGTCCGTAGAACTTACTATTGGTTAATATTGGTTTTCCATAAATTGCTAATCTGCTTTCTGCATTCCCATAATGAGAACTATGTAATTTACCCTGCTTATCTTTGCCTTGGCTCCCAAAAATCTCAGTTATCAAATTTTATAGAGAGCTTATGAAAATGCCAAGTACTGTCATGTACATATGACAGAGAAAAAGAAAGTGAGAGAGAAAGAGTGTGTGTGTGAGAAAGAGAGAGACAGAGAGTTAGAAAGAGAGAGATTTTGAGCACTTCATGTAATCAATAGCCATGTATAATTGGAGCCACAATGGCGCCGTGGTTAACAGGTATGGTATGCTGTGGCTGCTAACCAAAAAGGTCAGCAGTTCAAATCCACCAACCTCTCCTTGGAAACCCTATGGGGCAGTTCTACTTTGCCCTGTAAGATCTCTATGAGTTTGAATTGACTCGATGGCAAAGGGTATGTAATGTATGATTAGCATAATTGCTTCAACACTAGTCTCCTCATTCCATATTAGTGTTATCGGGCATTTTCGTTGTTGTTGGAAGACATCTTAAATCTTTATGGAAAAAGAATAAGGTGTAAGTAAATAAATATAGAATGCTGTATGAAATGTATATCAGTAGTAATTTTGTAATGTTTGAAAAGGGTTAAAAAAGATGGAAGAGTCTTGAATCTACTTATAGCATTAGAGGATGGGGAGATAGCAGAGAGGAGAGGCTGTGATTCAGAAGAGAGTGTAGTGTTGGGGTAGGCTTGGAAAGAGAGAAAATATCTGATTCTAATGATACTTATGTGAATTATGGGAAACGATTTAATTTTTCTGAGCTTCATGTATACTCATCTATAAAATGGGGGCTATACCTCAAAAGCTTGTGGCCAGAAACAAATGAAACAAAAGGGTCAGCATCTATAAAATAATACTTATCTGTAATTTATTAGTGAACCCAGTTATTCAGAAAGGGCAACAGAAGAAAAGTCAGCAGCTCCACTTGCTCTATTTCCATCCTGTTGGATGGAATTTCATCCAGGCACCAGGGCTGGGCGTCATGATCTGACTGGCATTGGTGGGAGGTAGCAATCTTTTTCCCCATACTTGGTGAACCTTGTGATGGGCTCCCAGAGGTTGTTTTTTTTTTCTTCCTGTCTCCTTAAGAGGGGTACTGCCATCTTGCTTCTGTCATTTTGACTAAGTCCAAGTCAAATTTCACGCCCCAGAGTCTCTGCTTGAGCTTCCTGTGCTCAGAAGAGTTCTCCTGGTAGAATCAGTGCATTGGTAGTCATCTGTCTTCATTTGCAAAGTCCTACATGTCAAATCTCACTGATCTACACCATGGAGGTGAGGGTTGAGGGATCTTGGGTGAAAAGAGGTAGCCCAAAAGAAAAGAAATCTGAATTATTATCTATTATTTAGAAGAAATTCAGTTTCATTTCTTTCAAATATGCCAACTACCTAGAACTAGATGAGTAGCATTGGCCTTAAGCACCTTGCTTTGGTGGATAGCCAAATAAGATTCATAATTAGCACACCAATTGTGGTTAAAAGCAATTAATAACTTAAATGCCTACTTTTCCTCCCACATCTTGTTTACATAATTAATTTAATCAATTGATACTTTCTTTAAAGTATGCAAAGTGAACATCAAGCCTGTAACTTAAATTACATTCAGTGGTCACAACTTACACTTTGAAGTATTTTCTTCATTATAATACCATCGTATGCTTATAATGGTTTCATTTTGTCTTCTCAACAACCCTACATGGTAAACTAGAAAGTTTTCTTATCTCTACTTTGCAGATGGGGAAAAAGACTCCCAAAAGGTAGGTTACTTATCTAAGACCACTCTCCTAGGGATCAGCAAATTCATCTGTACTTTTCTGATTCTTCAGAGATTTAATTTACTATTGACATGGTAAATGAACCAAAGCAAGCCAAAGACTGGGCATGCAAGGTGGGTAATTTTGTTTGTTCATTTGTTCATTCATTTATTTTTATTCCCAGAGACTGATACTATGCCTAGAGACTGCTGCTATGCCCAGAAGATAATCATGTCTCGGAAAGTGCTTACTGCATGAATAGAAAGGGGGGTGGATGGAATAATTTACTCTATATAGAAGAGTAAAAACATCTTGCCTTTTATTACATTGTCACTGACTCAACCCTGCACCGTACTTTCAATCTCAGGCAAGTAGCACAGGAAACAAACTCACCTTAACAGTTCTTCCTTCTTTAGGCATATAGGTAGCCAGGAGGATGCTGAATGCTTGTTGAATTGACAGGTTCTAAGTGTTCAGATGGCCATCCTTTCTCCTTCCCACCCTCCCTCCATAAACCCTCACCATCTGCCTCACTCCTCTAATGACTTTTGTTCCTACGTTAACTCCCTCTTTCTGTGTTTTTCCTCTCTGTTTCTTTCTTCCTCTGCTTTTCTCCTTCTACTCCTCTTTTTCCTTTTCTTTTTTCCTTCCCTTTCTTTGCTCTCTCCTGTCTTTTTTGTCCAGTGGGCACTTATTCAAAGGCTGAATGGCATTACTGAGGTTAGGTATTTCCCCAAAACAATGACCCAGAGCTGGCTCAGTTGAGGTTTAGGACATGCCATGTGTAATTCAGGTTAAAATCCATTTTCCATAAGAAACAGTCATATTACTTAAAAAAAATTTGAGTGGTAGAATTTTCCAGATAATGGACTTAGTTCTCTACCTCATTGTATGCATTATTGTTCTACGTTAAGGACCTTTCCAAAGAGTATCAGATAAAACCCAACAATACTTTAGCTTTATTCTTTGCCAAAATTGACGGAAATCTGTAAGAACACCCTTAACTAAAGTCTTAGGAGTCAGCTTTAAAGGCAATATAAGAATTCTGTTGATAGCCTTCCCGTTATTGGTAAATGTCAGGCTCTCGGTATGTTCCATAGCCTTTTATCTGGTCTCTATGCTTCTGATAACGCACCTCCTTGCCCCCATCTCAGCCCCAAGAGCAACTTTAATAAAAAGAGCAGATTTTGTTAATTTTCTACTTCAAACATTAGTTGGTTCCTAGTTGATTATGAGATATAGTTCAACCTCCTTTTCCTGGTATACTAGAACCTTCTTGATTTAGTCCGTTCGATCTCTTCAAGCCTGCCTGCAACTCCCTCACTCCCTTTCTACCTTCCATCTTTCCTTGAACATGCCATGTCCTTTCCTAAAGCATTTTTGTTGTTTAACTTACGTCGTTCTTTTTTCTGGAAATGTTCTAGTTCCCTACATGTCCTTCCTCTAACTCACCTGGTGGTGGAGATGAAGAAAAAAAGAGAAGGGGCAATGTAATCGAAGGACATTTCTCAGGTCCAAAGTCTATCCCTCGCATGAAGCTTTCATATGTTTCACCAGCCAAAATGAATGCTTGTCTCCTTTCTGTGTACTTGCATATGGCCTGGCATTCTGCCCTGCATTCAATTATTCTTTTCTGTGTTTCTTTTTCCTCCTGGTCTATGAGTACATATCTCATTCACCACCTTTCAGGATGCATCAGTGCTTGGCACAAACTTGATGTTCAGTAATAGGCCACCACTAAGTTGTTAAACTAAAGTCTCCTGCTGTGCTTTGTATTGGACTGTTCTATGGATAGTAAGATCCTCTCAACTCTCGGGAGCCAGTAGTTTCTATCACAGGCTATGAGTGCAGCAAGAAATGAAAAGTTTAAAAGTCATTTTCTCATAAGTTAAAAGTCTGACCTAGGCTTCATTTTGGAAACACGTCACAGAAATGCTGAGAATCAAAGCATTTCCTCTGCATTTTTAGAAGATTTCAACTTGGAACTATTACATTGTCTTCTGTTCTGGTGGCCCCAGGCTCTCAGAGCATGTGTCTCTGTCTCAGACAGAGTTCCAAGAGTGGCTTTGTGAGTTTCTGTCTTCCTCCTGAAAAGCGTGTCATTTTAGGTAATGTTGTTGTATGAAGGGGTGACATTCACCATCTCCCCCATTCTAGAACATCTGGATTGAGTTTAGTTTTTCTATGATTATAAATCCTGTTTCTGGTTTTATCAATAAAGTTTTATTTCATCGTGTAACCAAGGCTAGATGCCTAGCATGCTGAAGTGAAATAGCAAGGATTTGGAGTCAAAAGGCTTTGGTCCTAGGCATATGACTTTGGGCAAGTCACCTACTTACCTTCTCCAAGCTTCAGTTTCATTATATTATTGGGATAGCGATGTGCCCATTTTATAAGTTTGCTGGATCAATCCTATGAAATGAGGCTTGTAAATGGGTTTCTCAGAGCTGCCAGATAGGCTACAGAGGATTTCCTGCTGTGGAGATGAGGTAGACTTCCAGGAGGTTAGGAGGCTGGGATAGACAAATAACTAAGGTCCTTCCCAAGATTTATTATTTATTGCTTGTATTCCATATTTTCTCCTTGTTTGCACCAAAATTAATTTTTATGTGTTTGGTGCATGTGTGGGCTTTTAACCTTTTTGTGCCGTGGACTTCTTTGGCATTCTGGCAAAAGTGATGGAATATTTCACAGAATACTTTAAAATGTATAAAATATTAGGCTTATCAAGAAAAAATGATACTGAAATAGAGTTCCATCCATAAATCTCTTGGAGGTTCATGGACCCATTTAAATTTCTGAGAATAGCTTAAAAATTTTAAATCCAAAATGGAGCGAAGGGTCACAACTCTCATCGCTTTCACTTTACAGATGGTGAGAATGAGATCCCAAAGACAGTTTTTGTTGAGTAAATATTTGCAACACTGTAATACTTCTATATACTATGCTTCAAGCCACACAACACTCTTGGAATTATTTGTGCTTTGGTTTTTGTTTCTAGTTCACAACACTGTGGACTTGCTGGGTTGAATGCTATTTGGAGATCATTTCAATGCAAAATGGAGATTGTAAATGGCAACTTCCTAAATATTCAGTATACACCTCCAAAGTGCATTTGCTCCATCAAGGTTACCCTAGTATTAATTATTCATAGACAGAGCACTGACAAATCCTAATTGCAAATAAGTGCAATTGCTGTTGATTGCATAATTTATGATTTCATTTGTTAAACTAAGACAATGGAAGTTGATGAAAGGCATTAAGTGGCCCCAAATTAAAGATAATTTGAGTTCAAAATGTTGTTCCTATGTGTATGTAACTTGAAGTTGTCAGTTTTCCTGAGACCCTCTGCCCATAGTGGTTATTTAAACACTAGTTAAGCTGTGTTCAGTTGGACCCTGTGTCTGGATGGAGATGCATCAGTCCGAGACCATGGTCAGGTGACCTCTTGCCAGTATGAAACTCAGCAGCTGCCATCTTTCTCTGTGGCTCAGGGCCCGGCCTCTGGGGCTTGGCTCCATGAGAGCCCAGCCAGACAGCTTTGTCTGCATTGTGCTCTAACACTTTGCTGAGGAAAGGTTTGGATGAGATGACAAAATAGGCACTAGGGAAGTTCATTGGAAATGATTTCCTTGAAAATGAGAAAAATGTTTTTCTTTCCATGAGACAAACACTCCCATAAATCAGCATCTCACAGAGGTTAAGTGCAGTCTCTGAAGTTGCTCATTGCTATTCCTACAGTGTAACAAGAGAAAGAGATTCTATTAAAGATGGAATCTTTTGCATAATAAATTTCAAGATAAATCTATTTAAAAAAGTGGGTCTTGGAGGAGGTTGCGTGCACACATTTATGGTGCGCACAATGAGGTATTTGAGATTCAAGACATACATTTTGAGAGTTCATTGCAGGATGTCTGACTTTCCTTTCTTTGAAGACATAGAGCTGTTACTAGGAAACATTTGGCCTTTGAATCTTACATATTTTTTCTCTAAAGATGAAATTTAATCCAAACATAAGGGAACAGTCTGGAAACAATGAACTTTGATTTAACTGAACTTGTTATATACTCTATGATTAATTAATGAACAGGATAATGGGTCCATTTACTTCTGATTACATGTCATTTACTGCACTGGTAGGAATAACTGAAGCAGACTGGCCAGCCCACCTGCCCAGCCCACCTGCTAAGAAATAACCAAACAAAAACAAAACAAAACAAAAAAGCAGGACAAAACAAACAAAGCTATAATCAATAAATAAAGAAAATAATACCTGAGTGTCTCAGAGACAGTGGGCAATATCAAAACATATTAAAGAAAAAGGACAAGATGGCTCCAGTAAATGATGAAAATAATACACTAGATGACCACCCAGCAGAAGAAAATTCACAGGAACCACTTGCAGGAAATTCAGAAGTCTAATATTCAGGAATCTTCAAGAGATTAAGAAAGAGATCAAGGAAAACACAGACTAAATCATGGAAAGCACAGACAAAACCAACCAAAACATAGCCAAAATCAAGAAAAGCACAAAGTGATAGAAGGATTCAGGAAAATAATATTAAAAAAAAGGCAAAATAAATAAACAATAAGAAATCATACAAAACAGCAATTAGAAATCCAAAAGATAAACAACTAAATTTCAGAAATGGACAATGCAATAGAAGGTTTTAGGAGCAAATTTGAAATAATGGAAAACAAAATCAGCAAAATTGAAGACAAAACCATGGATGCCATTTTGTTTGAGGAAAAATCAGAGAAAAGAATGAAGAAAACCTAAGAACTATGGAATACAATCAAGAGAAAAATTTGCGTGTGATTGGAGTTCCAGAACAGGGGGAGCTAATGGAAAACACTGAGAGGACCATTGAATATGTGCTGGCAGAAAACTTCCCTAATACTATGAAAGATGAAAAGCTGACCCTTCAAGAAGTTCAACAAACCCCATATAGGATAGACCCCAAAAGAAAGTCACCAAGACATATCATAATCACACTTGCTAAAACCAAAGATAAAGAAAAAATCCTGAGAGCAGCTCAAGAAAAACGAAAAGTCACATACAAAGGAGAAACAATAAGACTAAGCTCTGGTTGCTTGTCGGAAACCATGCAAACAAGAAAGCAATGGGAGGACATATACAAACCTTGAAAGAAAAAAAATTGCCAACAAACAATAATATATCCTGCAAAACTCTCTCTCAAATATTAGGACATTTCCAGATAAACATAAATTAAGGGAATTTGTAAAAAACCAAACCAAAGTTACAAGAATTGTTAAAGGGAGTCCTTTGGTTAGAAAACCAACAATATCAGACAACAACCTGAATCCAGGACACAGGCCAGGATCAACCAGGTATTGACCTAGATAATGAACTCTCAAGGATAAAACAAAGCTAAAAGACTTAAAACAGAGAGCTAGAGGCGTCAATATGTAAATGATGACAACGTCAGAAAAACAAAATGGGGGATACACGGTGTAGGTATAGAACTTTCAAATGGAGATGAAGTCAATGCAATATCAAGTAATAAAAGACTGGTTTAAACTAAAGAAGATAAAGGAAAATTCAAGATAGCCAGAAAGAAAGTTAACAAACCTACTCATCAAAATAAAGAAGAAATAAAAAGTCTCTAAACACAAAATCTACAAAGTGAAAGAAACAGTAAGAGGACCAAAGAAAATGTCAGCATCGCAAAAAAAAAAATCACTACAAAATGACAGCAATAAACTCACATTTATCCATAATCACACTGAATGTAAATGGCTTAAAGGCACCCACAAGGAGAGAGTGGCAGAATGGATAAAAAACATGACCCATCAATATGCTGTGTACAAGAGACACTCCTTGGACACAAAGACATAAATAGATTAAAAATCAAAGAATGGAAAAAATATATCAAGCAGACAGTAACCAAAAAAAGGGCAGGAGTGCCAATACTAATTTCAGATAAAATAGACTTAAAGGCAAAATCAATCATAAAAGACAAGGAAGGACATTGTATAATGATTAAAGGGACAATCCACAAAGAAGGCATAATTCTAATAAATATCTATACACCCAATGACAGGGCTTCAAAATACATAAAACAACTCTTACAGAGCTGAAAAGAGAAATTGAAAATTCCACAATAATAGCAGAAGACTTCGACACACCACTTCAACACAGAACATCTAGAAAGAAACTCAACAATGATACAGAAGATCTACAGGCCAAAATCGAACAACATGACTGCAGATATATAGAAAACTCCACCTAACAGCAGAAAAGTATACATTCTTTTCCAGCATACATGCAACATTCTCTAGAACAGACCACAATTTGAGCCCCAAAGCAACCCTCAATAAAATCCAAAACATTGAAATAATACAAAGCATTCTCACTGATCACAACACCATAAATGTAGAAATCAATAACAAGAAGAACAATAAAAAATCAAACACATGGAAACTGAATAACACTTTGCTTAAAAACCACTGGGCAATAGAAGAAATCAAAGATGAAAAAAAAAATTCTAGAATCAAACGAGAATGAAAACACATCATACCAAAACCTTGGGAACACAGCAAAGGCAAAGGCAGTGCTCAGAGGTCAATTTATAGCAACAGATGCACACATCAAAAAAGAAGAAAGAAAATAAAAATGCTAGCCCAAGAACTCGAACTAATATAAAGAGAAGAACAAAAGAAATCCATAGCCCCCAGAAAAAAGGAAATAATAAGGATCAGAGCACAAATAAATGAAATAGAGAATAGAAAACAATAGAAAGAATCAACAAAAGCAAAAGTTGGTTCTTTGAAAGGATCAATGAAACTGACATGCCATTGGCTCAACTGACAAAAGAAAAACAAGAGAAAAAGCAAATAACCCAAATAAGAAATGAAATGGGGAACATTACAACAGGCCCAACTGAAATAAAAAAGTTCATAACAGCATACTATGAAAAATTACTCTCACAAATTTGAAAAGCTAGAGAAAATAGACAAATTTCTAGAAACACATTACCTACCTAAACTAAAACAAACTGAAGTAGAAAATTTGAATAGACCCTTAACAAGAGAAGGGATTAAAAAAGTAATTTAAAAAATCTTCCAAAAACAATATCAACAACAAAATCCTGTCCCAGATGGTTTTACTAGAGAATTCTACCAAACATTGAGAGAAGAGCTCATACCAGTGTTGCTCAAGCTATTTCAGAACACCAGTACCAACTGGGATTCACACCAGGTGGGATAGTTCAACGTTAGAAAATCAACCAATGCAATCAACCACATAAATAAAACAGAAGAAAAAAAATCACATGATCATCTCATTTGACACAGAAAAGGCATTTGATAAAGTCCAATGATTCCTGATAAAAACTTTCAATAAAATAGGATTAGAAGGAAAATTCCTCAATAAAGGGCATCTATATAAAAAAAACAACCAACATTATTCTCAATGGAGAGAAAGGCTGAAAACATTCCCCCTGAGAATGGGAACAAGGATGCCATTTATCACCATCCCTATTTAACATCATGCAGCAAGTCCTAGCTAGAGTGATAAGGCAAGAAAAAGAAATACAGGCATCCTAACTGGTAAAGAAGAAGTAAAAATATCCCCATTCATGGATGATACGATACTATACAGAGAGAACCCTAAAGACTCCACGAGAAAACTACTGGAACTAATAGAAAGATTCAGCAGATTAGTAGGATACAAGATAAACATACAAAAATCAGTTGACTTCTTATGCACCAATAAAAAGAACTAGAAAAGGAGATCAGGAAAACAAAACCATTTATAATAGCTCCTAAAAAGGTAAAATATCAGAATGAACCTAACTAGGGACATAAAAAAACCTATACAAAGAAAACTACAAAACACTACTGCAAGAAACCAAAAGAGATGTATATAATGGGAAAACATACCATGCTCATGGATAGGTAGACTCAATATTGTGAAAACGTCAATTCTAACCAAAGTGATTTACAAATACAGTGCAATCCCGATCCAAATACCAACAGCATTCTTTAACAAAATGGAAAAATCATTAACTTTATATGGAAATAAAAGAGGCTTTGGATAGGTAAAGCATTATTGAAGAAGAATAAAGTAGGAGACCTCACACTACCTGACCTCAGAACCTACTATTCACCTATGGTAGTCAAAATAGGCTGGTACTGGTACAATGACAGACACATTGACCAATGGAACAGAATCGAGAACGCAGACATAAATCCGTCTACCTACAGCCACCTGATCTTTAACAAAGGCCCAAAGTCCATTATATGGGAAAAAGACCTTCTTTTTAACAAATAGTGCTGGCAAAACTGGATGTCCATCTGTTAAAAAAAAAAAAAAAAAAGAGCAGGACCCATAACTCACATGATACACAAAAACTAATTCAAAATGGGTCAAAGACCTAAATACAAAATCCAAAATTATAAAGATCTTGTAAGGAAAAGTGGGGTCAATGCTAGGGGCCCTAATATATGGCACAAATAGGATACAAACTATAACTAACAAAACCCAAACACCAGAAGATAAGCTAGATAACTGGAATCTTTTGAAAGTTAAACACTTATGCTCATCAAAAGACTTCACCAAAAGAGTAAAAAGAGAATCTACAGACTAGGAAAAAAATTTTGGCTATGACATACCCAACAAAGGTCTAATCTCTGAAATTTATAGGAAAGTTCAACATCTCTCCAAAAAAAAGACAAATAATTCAATTAAAAAATGGGCAAAGGCTATGAATAGATGCTTCACCAAGGAAGACATTTATGTGGCTAACAAACACATGAGGAAATGCTTGCAAGAGAAATGTAAATCAAAACCACAATGAGATACCATCTCACCATGACATTACTAGTACGAATCAAAAAACCAGAAAATAATAAACGTTTGAAAGGCTGCAGGGAGATTGGCCCTCTTACGTACCGCTGATGGGAATGCAAGATGGTACCACCATTTTGGAAAACAATATGGCGCTTCCCTAAAAAGCAAGGAATTGAAATACCATAAGATCCAGTAATCCTACTCCTAGGAATATATCCTAAAGAAATAACAGCTGTCACGTGAGTAGACATATGCACATCCATGTTCATAGCAGCATTATTTACGATAGCAAAAAGATGAAAACAACCTAAGTGCCCATCAACAGATGAATGGATAAACGAACTATGGTACGTGCACACAATGGAATACTCTGCAACGATAAAGAACAATGATGAATCTGCAAAACATGTCACAACATGGATGAATTTGAAGGGCGTTGTGCTGAGTAAAATGAGTCGATCACAAAAGGATGTATACTGTATGAGACCACTATTATAAAAACTCATGAAAAGGCTTACCCACAGAAAGAAACAATCTTTGATGATTACTAGGGAGGGGAGATGTGGAGAGGAAAAAACACTAACTAGATAGTAAATAAGTAGTAATTTTGGTGAAGGGTAAGACAGTACACGATACTGGGGAGATCAGCACAACTTGACCAAGGCAAAGTCGTAGAAGCTTCACAGGCCCATCCAAACTCCCTGAGGGACCAAGTTACTGGGCTGAGGTCTGGAGACCATAGTCTCAGGGGACATCTAGCTCAACTGGCATAACATATTATATAAAGAAAATGTTCTACATCTGACTGTGGTGAGTAGTGCTTGGAGTCTTAAAATCCTGAGAGTAGCTATCTAGGATGTGTTTACTGGGCCTATTCCAGCTGGAACAAAGGAGAAAGAAGAAAACCAAAGACACAAGGGAAAAATTAGTCCAAAGGACTAAAGGACCACAACTACCACAACCTCCACTAGACTGAGCCCAGAACTAGATGATCCCCGGCTACCATTATGTACTGCTCTGACAGGGATCACAAGAGGCTCCCTGACAGAGCGGGAGAAAAATGTAGAACAAAGTTCAGATTCAGAAGAAAAAAAAAAAAATGACCAGACTCGGTCTGACAGAGACTGGAGAAACCTTGAGAGTATGGCCCCATATTCTGTGCTGAAGTTACTCCTGAGGTTCACCCTTCAGCCAAAGATTAGACAGGTCTATATTTTTTTTTTTATAGGACAAACAATAACACATGTGAGGAACTGCTTCGTAGTTCAATCACGTATATAAGACTAAATGGGCACACCAGCCCAAAATCAAAGCTGAGAAGGCAGGCAAGGACAGGAAAACTAGACAAATAGAAACAGGGATCCCGGGGTGGAGAAGAGGAGAGTGTTGACACTTCGCTGGGTTTTCAACCAACGTCACAAAACAATTTGTGTATTAATTGTTTAATGAGAAACTAATTTGCTCCAAAAACTTTTACCTAAAGCACAATAAAAAAGAAGTAATAGTGGGAGAGGAATGGAAGGTGATGAAGCCTGAGCTTCCCACCAGTGGGGCCTTTACAAAGTGTGTGTGGGAGGGATGTCATTTGACATTGTCTGGATCAGGCAATGAGAAGAAATGCAATGGGGTGTGTCCAAGAGGGCTACAGGGGAAGCGGTTTCTCAGCTCCACCACCTGCTGTCTGGAAGAGCTTGAATGAACTGTTCATCCTCTTGGTGCTTCGGTTTCCTGATCTGGGAAAAAGACCTATGTGCTGAATGCCTATTTAGTAGAGCTGTTGTGAAGTCATGTTGTGAAGTCATGTATGATATTTTAAAGTGCCCATATG
The DNA here is from genome assembly GCF_024166365.1 of Elephas maximus indicus. NCBI lineage: Eukaryota > Metazoa > Chordata > Mammalia > Proboscidea > Elephantidae > Elephas > Elephas maximus. Next base: position 33,875,546 of record NC_064830.1, read on the forward strand.
GTGGGTGGTACAAAATAGACAGCAGATGTTAGGTCCCATTCCTTGTCTTACAAGGGTTCTTCCTCTTGCCCTTTTAGTAATACATGGCATTTGGAAAGCACATAAGAGAGATGCTGGAGCGGGCGGTGAGACTGGTTTGCAAGAGCTCTGGACTAGGAGCCAGGGAGTGGTCATGGTTCTGACACTTAGTGGGATATGGCCTTAGTTAGGTCGTGTAACATCTCTGAGCCTCAGCTGCTTTGTCTATGTGGCTGAAGATTGAATACAATCATACCACAGAGTGCATATTGTGATGGTTTCTGTCCCTAGGATGGTTTATCTCTGATGCCCTTTCCCTTCCTTAGCTCTCCTTTCTTTCCTAATCAGCACTGACTTTTCTTCTGCTTCCTCTTCCAGGAGCCCAAAGCTCACTGTCTCATTCATCTCTAATGAAAGCCACTATCAAGAAAATACCTGAAGCTCATTCACGTTCAAGCCCAAATTCGTCAGTAGGCAGATTTTAGAGCCATAATGAGAGAGCTCCAATGCTGGCTTCAAGTGTTTGAGGGCAATAGGAGAATATGTTGGGTGGTAGGTGGGGAAAGAGGAGGAACACTGGAACCATTCAGTATTAGACAACTGGAACTGGTGGGGAGTGAAAGAAGTTTGTTCTGCTCTGTAAAATGAGGTTTGTTCATTTATTTATTCAAGTTAAGAGGGTCAGTTGATGATTATTTTTGCTTGTTTGAGAATAGTGGAGTCAAAGATGGCCAGAGCTTAAGGTACAGTGAACACAGTGTAGAAGGGTGAGACTGGAGAATTAGGCTAACTGTGGAGGGTTATGAATTGCATGCTTGGACATGATCCTGTAAGTAATAGTTATTCACAGGGGGCTTTTAAGTAGGAAAATTACACACACACACACACATATATACATACACACACCTATATATATGTATATTAACCAATACTTTAAAATAGCATAAGAGGTCAGTTATCTAAAAATTTATTTAAAAGCTGTTAATGCCTTTTAAGGAAACCCTGGTGGGGTAGTTGTTAAGAGCTACCGCTGCTAACCAAAAGGTCGTCAGTTTGAATCAACCAGGGGCTCCTTGGAAAGCCTATGGGGCAGTTCTACTCTGTCCTACTGGCTCACGGTGAGTTGGAATAGACTTTATAACAATGGATTATGTTAATTAATTAGCCATATATTAATTAACAGAAAATTAAATTTCTGTTCCAAAACTCTCTCTCTGGATATTTGTGTAGAGAATGGTTTGAGAGAGTAAACTTGGAGGCAGAGAAGCCAATTAAGAGTCTGCGGCCCTGGTCCAGGCGAGAGATGAAGATGCCTAGACTGTAGAAGTGGCAGTGAGTATGGGGATGGAGAGGGAGAGATTGAGAGACATTTCTAGTGTTAAATTCATAAAATGGGCTGACTTAGAAGACCATAAAGAGTTTAGGTAAAAACTGTGAGGAAGGTAAACTAGGGCTTGGCCCTTAAACAAAGGTTAGAGCTGGAATCAGACAAAAATTACATGGCTCCAGGGACAGCTACCAATGGGCCTCTATCAGGGGTGAGCAGTCCTGATGTCCTGGGGCTGGACTGCACCCATGACACCACAGATGGGAAGGCTAGCACTCTTGATTCTAACTCCCTGAGCCAGAAGGGGGGAGTGACTTGCTCAAGGTCATTCAACAAGTTAATTACATTTTTTACTAAGCTTTCTGAGCAGAATAGGAGTCCTTTTTAAGAAGTCTGGATTCTCAATGGCCTGGTGACAGCATCTTCTGAATTCCTGGTTTGGGCTTTCACAAGAGCCCTCCCTGTTCATCCTCCTTGGACTGAGTGTCTGCACTGGGCTCATTGCTCTGACTTTGAGACAAATCTGCTTTTTACTGGCAGTCTTGGGTTGGCACAGTGGAAAGAATGGAGTAGAAGAGGAAATCGTACCAGGGGGTACAAGTTCCTGAGTGTGTGTGAGTGTCTGGGTGCTGCTGTGTATGTCTGTGCCTCTGTGCATTTTGGTTTCTGGCTATGTGAGTCTATGCATCTTTTGTAAAGATACGTGCACCTATGTTTCTCTGTGTGTGTGTGTGTGCGCGCGTGCGTGTCTGTGTGTATGCACGTGCGTATATGTTTCTGGAATTTTGCCAGCATCTGGTATTCCACTTGAATGAGTATCACCTAGCCATTCTGCTTTAAACCTAATGAGAAATTGTATCAAGATAACAACATGCACAGAGCTCATTTGTTTCTTTCTTTATTCTAAAGGATTTCAAAATGCTTCCATTTCTTAAAGAAAAGAGGAAGAAAAAAAATGGCAGCTGATCTCATCTGGAGGTACAAAGGGCTAAATTAAATCATATTGCGTTAGGCCATCCCTGGGACTAATTAAGTGATTGTCTCCATGGTGGCCTAAGGAGTCAGCCGTGCTTGCAGCTGTTAGCACATTCTGCTAATACTCTCAGCCTAGCGATTTGCAATTTACAGGAGTTTTACATTATCGAACTTCTTAGAACCCCTGCGAGACAGGTGAGCTTATGACTGTTTTGTAAAGGAAGAAACTAAAGCTCAGGATTAAGTAATGGACCCTAGGGCATGTTCCCAGCCCTTCCCCTGCCCTCAAACTGCCCAGCCTCTCTCAGACTAATAAATTCTCATTTTGACCCTATGCCAACCTACCTATCTCTCTGGAAACCAAGCACCTGACGCCTCTAACGTGCCCTCTTCAAAATGTTCTATCCCCTTGACTTTCATGGCACCACACCATCCCTATGCAAAATGTTAGGGCCAGTGACCGACAAGATGAACTCCAGAGTTGCATAAAGTTCCAGCCTTCTCCCTGACTTAATTATCTTAGTAGAGAACACTATTAACACCACGCCAATGCCTTCTCCTCCTCTTCTTTCTTAGCCAAAATTTCTGGAAGCAGTGCTCTTCTGAAGTCCTTCTGTGTCCAGGCTTATTGCTAGAGATGCCAGCCTTCCAGAGAACTTGGAATGAGGGTTTTGGACAGTGCTCAGCTTCTCACTACCAAAAACAATTCAGGCTATCTGAGGATAAGGGAAATTTTGGGGTTTGCTCCCCTGTGTACAATAGACTGCTGAGCATTAAAACTGTTACCGGAGAATGGCCTTGGTTCTTGTCTTCAGCGTAGGAAAGAATTCAAACACTGAGACAAATAGTGTCAAGCGAGCAGAGGTTTATTAGCAAGCAGTCGGTTAGTAGTAAAAGTACACTTGACTAGGAAGTGTCAAGCGGGCTACTAATGGTCATTTTCTTAGGGTTTTATACTCCTTTTTCTCTTGATCTGTCTCTATTAACATTTAAAATCCAGGACAAGACCCCCTATGAAGACTATTTCCTTGGCTTAAGGTTTAATTACCAAGTTAGAGATTTTATCAAGCTATGGACCTTATCAAGTTAAGGGCTTTATCAAATCAAAGACCCCTGTAAAGATCATTTCCTTGGCTTAAAGTTTAACTACGTAGGGACCATCTTATTGAGGAATGTCACCACCCCCTGTCTCTTCCTTTGTTGGGATTGTCTTATTGAAGAATGTCACCACCCCCTGCCTCTTCCTCTTCCTGAGTACAAGCTCTCCCCCTCCCCTCTACACCTTTCCCCCTTTAAGTGCCATTCTCCCAGATCTTTGGGGTTGTTGAAGGGGGGTGGTCTGTCTTCTGTAGCTACTTCTTGCTGTCATCGGGGCTTAAAGCTGGCCCTAGGAGAGGCACTTGTTCCCTAATGGGGGGTTTGCTTGACTCTGGGAGCAGAGGATGGAAGTGCTGGGCACCTTGATCCAAAGGGGCTTCAGGGCTTGTGTTATTTGATGATGTCTGAATTACAGCCTTTTGGAATTGAAACTTTTGTAATCTGGCGGATACAAAACGAGTTAGTATTTTAAGGAGACAGGGCCCAAACGATAAAAGAATCACAGACATTAAAGGGCCAAGGAATGGTATTAGTCCAGATGCCCATGACCAGACGGATGACCAAGAATTCTATCCTTGTCACGCTTGTGTTTGGAGTTGTCTGGCCTTATCTAAAAAGTGGCAGATATGTTCTTGGACTTGGGCAGTTTGGATCACCCAAAAACAGCATTGCGCATCTAGCATGGTGCGTATACCCCATGGCTAGCCACTCACATGTCTAATCTTCTTCGATTTTGAAGTATTACAGCTGCCAAAGAATTTATTTGGGTTTGTAGAGTAGCTATAGAGGCTGCTACTTCGGTGTTGAGCTGGGCTAGTTCAAGTGAGAGGTTTGCATAAACGTGAGCTTGCAAGTGCCCCCGTGGTTCTGGCTGGTTCTGGCTGCGAGGCTAGCTGTTCCTATAAGATTGTTAAGTCCTATGAATATGGGAATTAGGGGTGCTGCTCTTTTTGTCACCTTGTGAGTGGTGCTTAAAGGTAAAGGAATAAGAGCTCTCACTTCAGCTAAAGACACAGGAGGGAGGACATATCCTTCTGTGCATAATCCCGTCCAATTTTGTGGGTAGGCATAGATAAGTTTACGCCTAATGTCTGGAGCAGTTTGAGTTAGAAACTTATCTTTTAAGACTAGTTCTCTTGTGATTCTGAGTCTAAATTGGTATATTTTAAGAGGGCTTCTTTTAGTCTTTTTAGGAATGTCGTGGGGTTTTCTTGGGGCCCTTGATCCATGGTGGCCAGTTTATCAAAACTGGTATGTTTTATCCTGCAGGCTTTCATTCCCTCAACCAGGCACACTAGCATGTGGTCTCTCGCCTGTCTCCCTCCTTGGGTATTATAATCTCATCCCGTGTCTATGCCTGGGACTCTGGCGGTGCCCATGGGATAGGCTTGTTGGTTTTGTACCCCATCTGCAAATCATCTGGCTGCCTCAGTGAGATTTAATCTTTCTCCCTGGGTGAGTGTTTGGTTGCAGATTATTATTATGTCTCTCCAACCTAAATCAAAGGTGAGTGTTAAGTTCTTAAATTTTTCTATATAGTTGTTAGAGTCGTCAGAGAAACTTCCTAGCTCTGTTTTTAGCTTTCCTAAGTCCTGCATTGAAAGGGGACCCGTACCCTGACTGGTCCATTAGGGCCAGCCACTTCTTGAAGGGGACACAGGTAAGGAGGCTGGGGGTGGCGTGGGTGAGGAATTGGAGTAGGGAGGAGTAGGAGGAACAGACATTTCTTTGGTATTTAAGGATGGGGTTGTAAGGTTGGTAGGGTTTGGGTCTAAGGTGTCTGTTGTTTGGTTTGTAATGATGGCACAAACTGCAGAGCCTATCTTACACTTTTACACAGTTCTGGATTTTTTCTTAAGGCCATAAAAACCTGGACATAAGGGACTTTTGTCCATTTGCCTTGTGCCTGGCAAAACAGATCTAGCCGAAGGATCATATGGTAATTCAAACTTCCCTGTTGTGGTCTAATTTGTGCATTTCCTAATTTATATTGAGGCCACATGGTGTTACAAAAGAAGACTAATCTCTTTCTCTTCAGGGTTGGAGAGTCAAACCTGTCCCAATTTTTGAGGATATATCCCAGTGGAACTGAGTTTTGGTTTCCCATCTGAAAAGGAACAGAGTGAGTCATAGAGGGTAGGCTGTCTCCTGTGCCCTCTATGTTAAATCCTTGCCTGGAGAAGGCGTCTCTTCTCAGGCCTGGGCTTCCAGAATTAACTAGTCCTTTTTTTTCACTGTGTAGCCTGCACCTGAAGTTTCTTGCCTAGAAACTTCCTGCTGCCTCTGTCTGGGAAGCCTTCATTTTGCTGGCAAACTTTACTATCCATTGAAGCTGACACCTTGATTGCCTCATCCTCTGACACACTGCATAATCTTGGGGGTCCTTTGGAATTGGGTGTAGGAGATTATTTAGCATTTGTGGGAGCCCCTCTTCTGTCCATACCCAAGGGGGAGGGTAATCTTATTATTTTCTGGGCCCCTCTCTTCCTTTTTTCTACCAAACCAGCAAACCCATTCTTCATGTATACCCCTCTCTGTATACTTTAGGAATTGTTCTTGCACACTGAAAGAGGGAATCAGGACACAGAGGGCTGTCACAAAGTAGAATCCTATAGCCCACTTCTTTGTATACTCTCGGACATTCAAATTCTTTGTAAGGGGGGTAACAGATATAACTTTAGTTAGTCTAATGAATAACCTTAAGGTTTTTGATTCAATGAGGCAGACCAGAGTGTCTCTATTCATTCTTTTATAACATGAGAGCAGGATGAGCTGATCAAGGAAAGGCTGCCTGTGTTTAGCTTCACAATGGCAATATAAACAGGAAAGCAAGAGAGGTCCTCCACCAGAACAATTATCCCTTAGCCTGTCACAAAGACAGCACTGATCCCTTTTGTAAAGCATACATGGAGGATATAGATGTAAGCAGGTTAGCCAGAAGTTGGATGGGGCTGAGAAGTGCAAAAGGTAAATGGGTGACTGGTCCCTTAAAGAGACTTGGCATGACTGTTGCTGAGGTTAGTGGGGGGTCACATGTTCTGGGTCAAAAATGTGCTGCTTTGTGAGCGGGACTCCTACAGTGTGTGACCCGTCTAGTCAACTGGCCTTCTCTTATGTGTCTTGGATTCTCTCCTGATTGTCTAAGACAGTCAGGGGGCTCAGAGCACTGGATGACCAATCCTTATGTGTGCTTCCCGGAGGAGCCTGATTGTTAATTAAGTGAAGTTGGAATTCTCTATGAGGCCCCTACACATCTCAGGATTGACTCAGGAGGGAGGAAGTGCCTCTTTTCTTCAGAGTCGGAAAGAATCAGACACTCATTGTTACCATATTCTTGCTAATAGTCAGACCAAGTACAAACAAATCTTTTTAGCACCTCTCAGACCTCTCTCTCAAGAAGAAACAAAACACACACACACTTAGAGGTAGGGATATCTCGGCGCTGGACTGGAGAGAAAGAGAGCCTACGCTCTGAGGTGGACTCACCACTTTCCAGACGAAGGAGGAGGAAGCTTTTTATCCGAGTCAGGGCACCAGAATATGTTACCGGAGAATGGCCTTGGTTCTTGTCTTCGGTGTAGGAAAGAATTCAAACACTGAGACAAATAGTGCCAAGTGAGCAGAGGTTTATTAGCAAGCAGACGGTTAGTAGTAAAAGTACACTTGACTAGGAAGCGTCAAGGGGACTACTTGGGTAGAGAAAGAACCTGAGTGCCCCATAGTTGTTTTCTTAGGGTTTTATACTCCTTTTTCTCTTGATCTATATCTATTAAGATTTAAAAGGCCAACAAGACCCCCCTACAAAGACTATTTCCCTGGTTTTATTACCAAGTTAGGGATCTTATCAAGTTAGGGACTTTATCAAGTTAAGAGCTTTATCAAATCAACCAAACCAAAACAAAATCCAGTGCCCTCCAGTCGATTCCAACTCATAGCAACCCAATTGGACAGGGTAGAACTGCCCCACAGAGTTTCCAAGGAGCACCTGGTGGATTTGAACTGCTGATCCTTTGATTAGCAGCTGTAGTGCTTAACCACTACGCCACTGCCACCAGGGTTTCCATATCAAACCAAAGACCCCTGTAAAGATCATTTCCTTGGCTTAAAGTTTAACTATGTAGGAACCATCTTCCTGGGGAATGTCACCACCTCCTGTCTCTTCCTTTGTTGGGATTGTCTTATTGAGAAATGTCACCACCCCCTGCCTCTTTCTCTTCCCGAGTAAAGCTTTCCTTGTCCCCCTTACAAAACCATCCCTGTACATTTGGATTAAAACACACACACACGTAACTATAATTATTAAATATTTAGTGATATAAACTGGGGTAGGCTTTAATTAGAGGAGATGATAGGTCTCACCTCACAATTGGCAGGACCAATGTGGGAGTGATGAACTCAATCTACTCCTGGAAGAATAAGAAGGAACTGGTGTGCCCGAAAATGCAGCAGCCAGGCCTCAGGTAGGATTCTTCTCTGAGTTCTTTGGTCTAAGCCCTGAGCACATAGGCCTATGCAGATTAAATGTGAGGTTGATGGAATTCAAACTTCCCCTGGGTTGAACTGTGTGCTTGGCTTATAGGAGATGCATAAGGAACCCACTTAATCCTGTCTCTCAGGGCTTAAAATCTAGTGGTATAGACTGACTAGTTCAAAAAGACATGGAGTAATGACACACTTCAGACATGCCCCACTAATGAACACCTTTGTTTCCCCCAGGCTCCCAACTCACACTCTCTCTGGGGCTATGATAATACATTGATGGGTCCTGTGTACTAACTGATGTCTTCATTCACTCATTCCAAAAGCATTGACTGAACATCTGTGATGCCACACCCTGTAAGGACTGGGAAAGCAGGAACTTGTTTATCTTGTTTGCATTCCTAGCAGCTGGGAAGGTGGTGGGCACTCAGTAGACACTTGTTGACTGACTGACTGACTGAATGAATGAATGAATGAATTCCAGGCCCTAGGTCTAGCTAAGTCCCCAGAATACAGAGCTCACAATGGTGAGAATATTAGGTGAAGAAATGAGTTCAGGGCCATGCTATGGAAGCTAGAAGAATGCAGTGGCTAATTCTAGAAGAGATTGGGAGAGTACCAGGAGAGAGTGCCTTCAGGAAGGGCACTTAATCTCACTCACTCCTTATACTGACCTTCTTGCCTGCTCTGACACACAAACTCTGCCAATCAGACTTGGCAAATATCTTAGAGGCCATACCACCTGAAGATGTCATTGATTCTACCCTTACTGGATTTTCAGAATCACCTGTGATATGGACACATTTCCATTTCACAAATGAGAAAACTGAAGCTTAAAGAAGTTTCAAATTCTCTAATGTCACCCATCAACTCCACGGTAGGTCTTCTTACTCAAAGGGTATTTTTTTTTTTTTTTTAAGAAAAATAAAATCACATTTTTGTTTAACTACGAGAGGTATTCACAAGCCATAGCTTTCCACCCTAGTATAAAACCATGATTCAGATTCAGAGAGGTTCTGGTAGAAACACCTGAAAAATCATTCTGTCTCTATTTCAAATAGGAAGCCAACAGCCATGGATGTGACAACTCTTTCCTGCCACAGTAAATGACTTCTCCAGTGAACTGGAAAGTCCTGATCTCGCCAGGTGGCTCAGGTGAATCCCCTTACATTGAGTGATAGCGAGGGACATGGGTCCTATTCCCTGAGGGGCACGACCCTCACTTCAAGAAAAGGCAAACTGCCCTTTGTGCCAGCTGCTTCCTGGGTTATGGTAGACAGGATAACTGTCCCCCAAAGATGTCCAAGCCCTAATCCCCAGAACCTGTGTATATTACTTTATATGGTAAAAGAGACTTTATAAAAATATGATTAAATTAAGGGTATTATGATAGGGAGATTATCCTGGATTATCTGGGGAGGCACAATGTAATCACAAAGGTCCTATAAGAGGGAGACAAGGGATCAAAGTCAGAAGATTATGTGACAACAGAGGCAGAAGTTGGAGAGATGCACTTTGGAGATGGGGGAAGGGGCCAGGAGCTAAGGAATGCAGGTGGCCTTTAGAAGGTGGAAAAGGCAGGGAAATGGGTTTTCCTCTGAAGCCTCCTGAGGGCACACAGGCCTGTTAGCACTTTTATTTTAGCCCCATAAGACTCATTTTAGACTTCTAACCTCCTAATTTATAAAATAAATTCGTGTAGTTTTAAGCCACTAAATTTGTGGTAAACTGTATAGCAGTAACAGGAAACTAATACACTCTGTGAAAGAGAGCCATAGAATCAAAGGGATCCTTGGGATGGAAAAGATCAGACCTTTGGAGCCAGATATATCTTTTTCCAAGTGCCAGTTCCACCATTTTCTCTTTGTATGACTTGGACAGATTCCTTATCTTTTTTGATCTTCAGTTTTCTCATGTGGAAAATGTAGCCGTTATGAGGACTTTAATATGACACATAGAAATCCACATAACATTATTGCTGTTATACTTAGTACTCTGTCTTGGAAGAAGTACAGCCAGAATGCTCCTTAGAAGGATGGAGATTGCATCTTACATACTTTGGACATGTTGTCGGAGAGATCAGTCCCTGGAGAAGGACATCATGCTTGGTAAAGTACAGGGTCAGTGGAAAAGAGGAAGACCCTCAGTGAGATGGATTGACACAGTGGCTACAACAATGGGCTCAAGCATAACAATGATTGTGAGCATGGCGCAGGATTGGGCAGTATTTTGATCTGTGGTACATAGGGTCGCTATAAGTCAGAACTGACTTGATGGCACCTAACAACAACTTACTTAGTACTATTACCTCAGAGGTGGAGGAGGTCACCTATCCTCAAACCCTCTATGTTACACATGCAAAAACTCATGCCCATGTAGATGACCTGCCTTTTCTAAGGTCACAGGTAAGACTCAGAAGGCTCTGGGTTGGGAAAAAAGTCTTTGTTTTTGCTTCTTTTGTTTTGCAAGCATGTACTGGGTTAATTTCAGTTTTTCCCAGCTTAGCATTGGAGCTGCATAAACCATCACCACCGAGAAGCTATTTTCAGTTGGAAGTGGAGTCCTCACCGCCCAGCCTCTAGTCCAGCCCCACAGCACTGCAGCTTGGGGCCTTTGGGAGCTTGTCTCCACATACCTTTCCTTCCCTTCACTGTGAACACTGTAATGGACCTAGGGGTCCTTAGAAATGTTCACCACAGGAATATTTGTTATGGTTGTTCTTAGCTGCCACTGAGTTGGCCTCAACTCATGGTGACACCATGCATGATGAAATGAAGTGCTGCCCAGTCCTGTACCATCCTCATGATTGGTTGTGGATCAGACCTTTGCAGTCCATAGGATTTTCACTGGATGATTTTTAGAAGTAGACTGCCAGGCCTTTCTTCTAGTCTGTCTTAGCCTGGGAGCTCTGATAAAACTCATTCAGCATCATAGCACCCTGAAAGCCTCCACTGAGACATGTGTGGTGGCTGTGCGTAAGGTGCACTGGCCAGGCATTGAACCTGGGTCTCCTGAATGAAAGGCTAGAATTCTACCACTGAACCACCACTGCCCCAAGGGGATATATTTTGGGCCTTTTAATCTGAATATGGAGTCCCTGGATGGTGCAAACAGATAACACAGTTGGCTTCTATTACTAGAGGCACCCCAGAAGAAAGGCCTGGCGATCTAATTCTGAAAAATTAGCCATCAAAAACCCTGTGGTGCACAGTTCTGCTCTGACACGCATGGTGTCACCAAGAGTTAGAATCAATGAGATGGCAGCTATTTTTTTTTTAACCTGGAAATGGCTTGCTCTCTTCTTTCCTGCTCATTTGGCCCCTTCCAGTCTTGCCTTTTCTCTCAGGGCACCAGTCTCACTGTTCTCTTTTTCCTAGCTTCTCCATCTCTCATGCCCACCACCATTGCTTGTTCAGGGAAGCTTTTTTTAATTTTGCAGCTGGGGAAAGAGTGGTGGAGGTAGAGGGCCTGCTCCTTATCACAGTATTTCCACCAAGTTTTGCCTTGCCTAAGTCCTCTCATTTCCTCAAGGGGCTTTTGGAAAGCAGATTCAAAAGAGTCCTTTATTTTTTTTTGTGGCCCTGTTGTGTTCCCTCTCAGATGTACTGAGCACCGAGTGGCAGGGCTGCTTCGTTCTTATCTGTTGCACCACAGAAGCAAATTAATCAATATTGATACCTGTTGCCATCGAGTCAATTCCAACTCATAGCAATCCTATATGACAGAGTAGAGCTGCCCCATAGTGTTTCCAAGGGACAATTGGTGGATCTGAACTGCCGACTTTGCTTAGCAGCCAAGCTCTTAACCACTGCACCACCAGAGCTCCAATCAATATTAGTAATAGGTGCCATTTAGTGAGTTCCCTGTGGTTGTGCTGCACCTACCCTTTCTATACATTACATGCTTAAACCATCACAGTAACCCAGTGAGATGAGTTTCTCGAACCCATTTTTCAAGGGAGGAAGCTTCAGCTGAGAGGGCCTTCATGACTTGCCTTAAATCACATAGCTGGTATGTGTCAGAGGTGAGATGCGCTAAGAGTGTAAGCCTGGCTCTTTCTGCTGCACCTAATAGCTTCCTGATTGAAAATGAGAGAGAAATTTATGAAGTAAAGGGGCCTTTAGCTATGTACAGAGCCCTCTAAGCTGTTCTGTTTTCCCTGGTTGTGTCAAAATGGGTCTAAGTATGTGCAAAAGTTTGGGTGCTTAGGAACCTGATATTGTGCCAATTCACTGGATGTGCAGAGCTTAATCCTGCAACGTTCTTGTGACATACGAGTGTCCTGGGGTGACCTAGGTGTGGATGCTGTAGTCCTAGTGAATTTAAAAAGCTCAGGTCTGGGAACTTAGGAAGCTACTAGAATAAATTATTCAGGCAGTTTCCATGAAGTGGTTAACAGAGATGACACCAAAGATGCTTTCAGATTTTAGCATTCCAAGATTCAAATCCTACAGACATCAACTATGACATTAAAATTAAAAAAATAAATAAAGAGGGAGACTGAAGTACTCCTAAGAACAATGAGGAGTAGAACTTGGGGAATAAAGAAACTTCTGGTATTTTGTCCAGAAAGAAGAGGTATAAGTTCACGTACAATGGAAAGAAACCCAGATGTGAACAAATGGACTAAAATTAAACTGGAAGGGTTTTTAGAACTCAGGTCAATTTTTCTGGGGTGCAGGGCTGAGAAGAACTTATTTGATTTTTTTTTTTTTTTAAGCACACGTAAGAAGCATTCTCTCTACCTCTCTTCTTGGGCAACTGGTACTTCAGTCAGGGAAGCCAGAGCAGTAGTCAAGAAATGGGAGCCATGATATTCCTGGGAACCGAAGGTGAGGAGGGCACTTCATTCCAAACAGCACTGGTGACAGATAGGGGAATGGACTGGAACAGTGCCCTCCTGCTACAGCAACACTGCACTTCCCAGATCCCACCAGGGCCTCCCAGCATGGGTCCAGTTCTGGATATGCCCAAGGCACTCTTCTTCAAGACCAGGCCTTTTACCAGAGTGCAGGACACTATCTACCAAGTAGATTCTTACAGAACATTCAAACTGCCCAACAAAAGATGTTAAAGTATAATGTAAAAGAGTGTGAGTGGTAGCTGAGAATGACGCTGCAGAGAAGGTTTAAAATATATACTCCTATCAATGGAAGGAAAAATAAAACACTATGAGGTGAGAGCCAACTGGTACAGAAAAATAAATATTCCAGCTTTCATTAGAGGCAGATCCAGCTTCAAATCTTTCATTTTAAAAAACTTCTATTTTCTTCTGCTTTCCACCGAGGGCAAGCCTACATCTAGGCCCCAGTACATCTTGTGCTAACAGCAAGACAGAACCATTTGAGCACAGGGGATCCTCATTAATAAATGGATTGACTCGGTACAATGACAGACAAAGAGAGTGTGTGATAGGCAGAAATAATAGCCCTCCAAAATGTCTGTGTCCTAATCTTTGAAGCCTATGAATATGCTACCTTACATGGCAAAAGGGACTTTGAAGATGTGATTAAAGTTAAGGGCCTTGAGATGGGATGATTAGCCTGGGTTATCCAGGTGACTCGAGTTTTTGTGGCAGAGAACCGGAGAGATGACAGCATGAGAAGGACTCTACCACCATTGCTGGCTTTGAAGATGGAGCCAAAGAACGCAGGCAGCCTCTAGAAGCTGAGAAAGGCAAGGACCCTCCAGAAAAGAATGCAGCTCTGTCAACACTTTTATTTTAACGTAGTGAGATTTATGTCAGACTGCTGAACTTTAGAACTCTAAGATAATAAAATTTTTATTGTTTAAGACACCAAATTTGTGGTAATTTTTACAGCAGTACAAAAAACTAAAACAGTGTGGGAGCAGAAACTATATCTAATTCATCTTTCTACTCCTGATTTCTTGCAGAGAGATGGGTACATGTATGAATTCAGTAAATGTTTTCCGAAAGAGAGAGAGAAAGAAAGAATGAAAACAAATGAGAATTTGAAAGAATTTGGCCAAGTGTCGCTGGTACCAGGCTCAATGGCATTTATTTGTTCAACAAATATTTCATGAGCCACTGAGAGCCCAGCCTTGTGCCAGATACTAGTGGGAAGGTACAGAGGCATAGGGCAGCTCCTTCAGGAGCTTCCAATCTAGGACATATATGAGTCAGAGAACAATTCGGTAGTAGCCAATGAGTGTTGACTTCCTCAGAGGAGGAAGAGGCTCCCGAGGAATGGTATGATAGGAGAGATCCTTCTTGGAGGATGGAGGCTTGAACCGAACCTTCAAAAATAAACAGGGTGGTCATGGTACGAGGACATTTCTAGCAGGGGGATGAGGTAGACCTAAAAGGTAAAAAAAAAAAAAAAAAAAAAAATAGGAGAAGAGGGAAAGTGATGAAACCAGAGTGATGGGTGGTGGTGGAAGTTAAAGTCAGAATAAAGTAGGCCAGTAAGGTGGAATAAATTCAGTCATTCACTTATCCACCATGGCCTGACTGTCAGGGCTAGGCATAGATTGGGCACAGGGACAAGAAAATGGCATGAACCCATCCGTCAAGGAACTGGTTGCCTAGTGGGAACACGGAAATGCCTCAAACCCGCTCAATATCTGTACATAGCTGATGTTCAACAAATACTTGTTGAATAATTTAAACATATAGCTTAAATACATAGTCAGGAATATTACTCACAGATGAAAACACAAATTGCTTGTTGGGTTATCTGTTAGTACCTAGCAAATTTCCCCAGAACTTAACAACTGAAAACAGGAAATATTTTTATCTTACAGTTTCTGCTGGGCAAGAATCTGAGCATGGCTTAGCTGGGCGCTTCTAGCTCTGGGTTTCTCACAGTCTGCAATGAAGGTGTCAGCTAGGGCTGCAGTCATCTCAAGGCTTGCCTGGAAGAGGATCTGCTTCCAAGGTTGGCTGTTGGCACAACTCAGTTTCTGATGGGCTGTTGGACTGAGGGCCTCAGTTCCTCACTGGGTGTTTGCTGGAGGCCACCCTCAGTTCCATTAAAGCTGACAAAATGGAAGTTGGATTCCCGAGAGTGATCCTGCAAGCGAGTGACAAAGACGGAGTCACAGTTTTTATATCTAACCTCAGAAGTGACATTGCTTCATTTTTGCCACATTTTATTTCTTAGAAGTGAGTCACTAGGTCTGGCCTACACCCAAGGGAGAGAATTACACAAGGGTATTAATATCAGGAAGCAAGGATCATTGGGGGCCATTTTAGAGGCTGCCTTTCACAGTTGGGTGGCCTTATTGGCCCCTTTTCCCTCCAGATTGTAGAAGAGACTTCTCTGAAGGCCCCAGGCAGAGGAAGTAGACAGAGCCCATTCCCGTTCTTCAGGGATGCACTGCATCTCCCACAGCCTACGTGATCGACATTAGCTGTACCAGGATCTGGAAGGAACATTTTGGGAGCCACCAACCAGCGATGGTTTTACTATGACTGACAAAAATCAAGATTAGGCAAAATCACATAGCATGTCAAATCTAGGAGCATCCTAGAAAGTAGTACTAAAGGTCAGGGCTGGAGGGAGAGGTGGGGGCTACATATCATCTTGGGTTATTAGTATTATATAGGAAACAATATCAGCCATAGGAGAGTTTGATTTGAATTAAAAAAGTGGATATGACCTTAAGTAAACCAAAAAAAAAAGAACCCCAAACCCATTGCCAATCGAATTGATTCCAACTCATAGGGACCCTTTAGAACAGAGTAGAACTGCCCATAGGGTTTCCAAGGACACCTGGTGAATTCGAACTGCCAACCTTTTGGTTAGCAGCCGTAGCACTTAACCCCTATGCCACCAGGGCTTCCATGACCCTAAATAGATTACTTAAATTCTCTGAGCCTGTTTCCTCATTTATAAAACAGGCATGATAATATCTATCTGTAGTGTGGTCATTTGATATGTTTTGTGGCCACTCAGGAGTTTTTGAATACACTTCCCATGTCTGGGCAATTTCCCAAATACCGAATTCCCTGAGAAACCCCCTTTCTTAGCTCCTCTTGCTGCTCTGGTACAGGCATGAGACGTAGGGTCTGCCAATCAAATGCTGAACGTCCTGGGAGAGACCCTATATTCAAAGTGCATGACATGCCCCAGGACATGGTTGACAGTTTCCAGAAACTTTTTCGGGTGTCACAGCTGGGAGGGGGATTGTTACTGGCATCTCGTGGGTGAAGGCAGGAGATACTGCTAAATGTCCTACAATTCCCAGGACAGCCCCCATGACAAAGAATTATCCTATCCAAAATGTCAATAGCACTGAGGTTGAGAAAACTTGCTGTTGACTCATAAGTCAAATGAAACCCAGCCCCCACTCTCTACTCTGTCAATAATAACGACTAAGTTTTGCCAGGACTAATTCCAGCAGGGAAAACCGCCAGATGCGGGAGTACCAGAGTACAAATTTAATCTCACAATTTCATATTCCAGGAAAGTACCACCAAGGCTATGGGAGCAGAACCTGGAAGGGTCCATTTTTCGTGAATGAATTCCCAAGGTCTTGAATTAGGAAATTTGGAAAAAAAAAAAAAATTAAAGAATAGCTTAATTTGATTTTTCTGCTTGGTTGGCCAATGATGTTAGGAAGCTTCCTTTTTTGTTTGTTTGATTTTGCTGACGCTCATTTCTGGATTTTTCTGTGCCAGGGAATCTTAGTATTTCCCTCACAGACTGTAAATCTGTTACATGCCCACATATAGCAATATAGAGCCTCTCTGCAGTTGTGGGCTTTTATTGGTACGCAGAAAATTGAAACATAAAACATCAAATATGCTATTTCTTCTAACCACAGACATGAGTTAAATGCATTGCCGTATTGTTCTTCAACAATATAATGACTCTGGTTCGTTCTCAATGGAAAATGTGTCTAAAAGGAGAAGACAGCTGTAATGTAGTACTAGTAATGAATATTTCTTTCCCTCCCTGGGCCTTAGCTTTCGCTTTTGTAAACTGAAAGGGTGGGCTAGCTGCCTTCAAATGTCTTCTCAGCTTTCTGGGACCACCAAGCTCCCAGGAATCTCAGGTCCTCCCGAGGGAAGCATTTGCATGAGTTTGTTAGGATTCATTGCATGAAGGCGGCCTCAACTTTAGGACCATGACCTCTTGTGTGGGAAGACACCAAGGTCACCTTCTCCTGGTAGGGTAATCCTGTGAAGGTCATGTGGGACAGATGAGTAGTTTTTAATTCAAGTGCCCAGGTGTGATGCATAATTGATTCTGGGAAATAGCAATGCAATCCTGCAGCCAGGCTTAATCTTTCTGGTTGAATTGTCTCACCCCCAGCAGGGTTTCTGCCTCTTCAGCTAAGATTCTCGAGTTCCAGCCTCTCCTCTGGTAGGTCACAAGTAGGAGAAACGGTGTATGATTTATCTCTGTGTGTTTCCATGTACAGGTCCCTTGTGGCACAAATGATTTGTTCTCACCTACCAACCTAAAGGTTGGTGGGTCTTACTCAGCACAGAAGAAAAGCCTGGTGATGTGCTTCAATAAAGATTACAGCCTAGAAAACCCTAAGGAGCAGTTCTACTCTGTAAGACATGGGGTCATCAAGAATCAGAATCAACTAGAGGGCAACGGGTTTGGTTTTCTGTGTTTATACAAAAATACATATTTTTTTCTTTTCAGGGTGATATTTATATTTTATTTAAGTATACAATTTTTCTTTTAATGAATATTTATATTGAATCATAACATTGATAAAAGTTCACAAATAAATGAGTACAACTTGACAAATATTCAGGATGCGAACACGCTAGTATAAAGCTGCTCATCGAGAAAAACATTACCAGCGCCACAGAGGGTCCCCTTGTAACTCCTGGTAGCCTAAGCCCTATCCAGACTTCTAACGCCACTGATTCTTTTTGTCTGGTTTTGAACCACGTAAAGTGGAATCAGATTGTATGTACTGACTTTTTATTGCTTGATTTTTGTTGGATATATACCCAGGAATGATCATCTTTAATATTGTGTCATAAGATCTGTGTAGGCATAATCTTAGTACTGTATTGCTGAAAATTGTTGATTGACTTCATACTCCTTGTAGCAATGTACAAGAGCTCAACTAACAGAATATGGTATTAACCATCTTTTTAATCTTTATTATTTTAGTTGGTATGCTGTAGTATCTTATTGCGGTTTTAATTTCCATTTCCCTAATGACTAATGATGTTGAGTATCTTTTTATATACTTATCAACAATTCAGGTATCTCTTTTGGCAAAGTGCCTAGTCTAGCCTTTGACAATTTGTAAAATTAGGTTATCTGTCTTTGTCTTACTGATTTATGAAAATTCTTTCTATATTCTGAGTGAGTCATTGGCCAATTATATGTATTGCAAATATTTTCTCCTCTGACTTGATTTTCACTTTATTAATAATGTCTTTAATTAAGAGAAGTTTGCTAGTTTTAATGAAGTCCAATTTATCTGTTTTTTCCTTTAAAGTTATTGATTTTTGTGTTCTTTTAAGGCAATCTTTGCCTAACCCATGGTCATAAAGATATTCTCTCCCACATTATGTCCTAAAGCTTTATTGCTTTGCCTTTTAAACGTAGATCTACAGTCACCTGTAATTGAGTTTTGGGTTTGGTGTGTGGTGGGAGCCAAAATTTATTTCTTTCCACATAAGAAAAAGTACCATTTCTTAAAAAGACTATCCTTTTTTGTTGGTCTTCAGTATCGCCTTTGTGTCCGCATCAAGTATACCAAGTGTCCATATAAGAGCAGGCCTATTTATTGCCCTGTCATTCTGTTTTGTTTGCCTATACTAATACAGATACTATTTGTCTTAATTACTGCCACTTTATATTAACTCTCATAGAAGGTAGTACAAGTCTTTCAAATTACATCTGCTTTTTCAAAATTTTCTTGGATATTCTTGGCTCTTTGCATTTAATTTTTTTTTTTTTTTTTTTTTTAGGAATAAGCTTGTCAATTTTCCCAAAACTTTTGCTGGATTTTCATTTGAATCAATCTGAATGAGATGGGAAATATTCCCTTTTACTAACATCTGAAAGAATTTAAGATTGTTATTTACTGAAGCGTTTGGAAGAGTTCACTTAGTGAAGCCATCTTGGCCTGAAATTTTCTCTTAGGATCTATATTTTTTAGGATTGTTTTAAATTATAGATTCGGTTTGTAAATAGCTATAAGATCGTTGAGATTTTCTCTTTCTTGCTGTATCAGTGTGACAAGTTGTGATTTTTGAGGAATTTGTCCACTTCATCTACACTTTCAAATTTATTTACATAAAATTATTTTTAGTATCCTTTTTTTTTTTTTATTAGTCTTCAAAATTTCTGAACTAACTGTAATGAGTTCTGTTTTTTATTCCTGATCCTGGTGATTTGTGTATTCTCTCTTTTTTTCCTAATCAGTCTCGTCAATGGTTTATTTATTTTCAAAGAACCAGTTTTTGGCTTTGTGGATTTATCACTCTTCTTTTGTTTTATATTTTATTAACTTCTGTTATTATCTGTGATATTTCTTTCCTTCTATTTTCTTTGGATTTAATTTTCTTTCCTTTTCCCATTTCTGGAGAGGGACAACTACATAACAGGTCTTTAGTTTTATTTCATCTCTAATATTTGCAATTGAGGCTATACATTTCTCCATCCCACAAGTTTTGATATTTTGTGATTGCCATTATAATTTTATAATTTCTTCTTTGACCTATGAGTTATTTACAACTATATTGCTTAAGTTGTAAATATTTGTGGATTTTCTCTTTATATTTCTTATTGATTTCTGCCTTGATTTTTTTTTTTTTTGTAACTGTGGTGTGAGAACTTACACTGAATAATTTTAACCTTTGAAATTGTTGGCGCTTGCTTTGTTGCTCAGCCTCTGGACAATTTGGTCAATGTTCCATTGGCATTTTGCCACAAATGTGTATGCTGCAGATATTGGGGACAGGGTTCTAAATATGTCAATTAGATCGTATTTGTTAATTACATGTTCAAATCTTGAACATTTTTCTGACTGTGAATCTGCTCTTAAACCTAATAATCAGTTCTTAATTTCTGTTATTGCATTATTTTAAGCCACTATTTGTGGTTTAAACCACTATTTTTTTTTGTTAAGCAACTATTGTTTTATTTAAACCTCTATTTTGTATTTGTTTAAACCCCTGTTATTTTGTATGTTTCTTTATGTTTTGTGCAGTTGTACCTAAGCTTAACTGCTGCGGGAATTGTAACGGGAAGAGTAATGAGATTTGAAACGTCTATTGATGAGCACTGTTATAAATTTCTGCTGGTCTCTTGGAGCTACCAACTTTGGGATCCTTGCTTTTGAGGAGCACTTGTGAGACTAAGATGACTTCTTACAGAGTTCTGCCTTTTTCTTCCTGCTTCCATGAAGCCACCATATAAGATGAAATATATATTATCATTGCCTGTATCCTTTGGAAACTTTAGCCCTCACAACATTTTCTTCTCCACCAGGTTTCAGAAGCACAATTATTAATTTCTAAATGGAAGACTTAAACTTAGAGGGGAAAACAAGACTGTGTTATAATTATTTTATCGATCATTTCCCCCAAGTTGCAAGTTGGAACTCAAATGCTAACAGAGAATCTCTTTCTGGAATGTAAATTGGTATATTTGAAAAATTTTATGAAGATATAAACTTAAATCCACTTAGCAATCATTTTAACAAGTAATTATACAGACAGAAAATAATAACATGGAAATAGATATAAAATAAGGGATATAATGTTTGAATTCCAAAGATAAGACCGTCCCAGAAAATTGAGATCATCTAGATGTTTTAAGCACGTGAAATAGACTCTACAAGACACATTGTTGGAATAAAAGTATGTCCCAGGTTGCACCACAGCATTTTATTATTTGTCAGCGTGTGATTTGGAGGATAATAATATGAGAAAATTTACCGGGAAATAGACAATAAACTGAAGGAGCTATCTCAACAGTATTTATGTCTAGTAGTAACTGAAAATATTGTTAGTGTTAAATTACACGGAAGAAAAAGCCATTTCTTCAGAACAGAATCCTTTATTCCCTCCCAGCGGCAATGCCTGACAGTGGGAAGAAGGCTGAATTGGTGGTTAGGTCATCAGCTTCCCAGTTCAGATTCTGCTACGTAACTGCTCTGGGGTCCAGAGCAAATCACCTTCCCTCTCTTGGCTTTAGTTTCCTCATCGGTCAAGGTCAGAAGCTGCTGTCAACAGAAGTTCAGGCCAGGTGAACAGAGAACCTATATATCAAAGAGATGGCAATGATGCTGAGGGGAGCCCCAAGATTAAAACACTTGCATGCTTGTTGAGAATGTTTCTCAAGCAGTGTGTTTCATTCCAGTGTTATAAGTTCAGCTGAAAACAAGTAACATTTTTAACATGGTTCCCTATATTTCAATCACATTTTTGGCCTCCATAGAGTAAGCTATGTTTACTTCCATGTCAAAATGAAGGTTCTTGAGCTGCTATGGGTGGTTGCTGGTGCTGGCTCCCACTCTTACTCCAATGGCCCTGACCTATCACATCTCTCCACCTTGCCAACTATGTATGACACTATTTTCAGATGGGGCAGCCCTTCAAAACATATTCCCTTGTTCCCATGCCTCTCCCTTTTGCCTGTGTGGGTTTTTGTGTGGTACAAGAGCATACCTGTAATAGCACGGTATTATGGATTGAATTGCGTCGCCTCAAAATATGCTTTGGAGCCCTGGTGGTGCGGTGGTTAAAAGCTTGGCTGCTAACCAAAAGGCTGGCAGTTCGAATCCATCAGCCACTCCTTTGAAACCCTATGGTGCAGTTCTACTCTGTCCTGTAGGGTTGCTGTCAGTCCGAATCGACTGGACAGCAACGAGGCTTTTAAAATATGTGTTGAAATCTTAACCCTTGCGCCTGTGGATGCATTCCTGTTTGGAAATAGGGTTTTCTTTGTTATGTTAATTATATCATACCCCAGAGAGTAGGGTGAGTTCTAAATCTAATCGCCTATGAGTTATAAAAAGGGCAGATTACACACAGAAATAGGCACACAGTGGGTAAGATAGAGGTCATGTGAGTATAGTTTACAACCCAAGGATCCAGGGAACTTGTGGAGATACCGACAAGGAAGGAATGGACATGGTGAAGATCCCAGTCTGGACTTTTAGCTCCAGAACCGTGGGCAGATAAATTCTGTCTTTAAAGCCATCCACTTGTGGCATTTGTGTTACAGCACCACTAGGACACTAAAACACATGGCATGGCCTGACAGTGTGATGTTCCATAGCTAGATTTGGGGGGAGCAGAATTCCAAGGGCTGGAGTAGGTGGTGACAGTTTTCAAAGGAAACAAAAGAAGATTAGTGCCTGCAGCCTCTGCTAAGGAAGAGTCGAGAACTAGAGAGTCAAATTGCAGTGGAGAAGTGGTTCCAAGAATATATGGTAGGAAAATTGTGGGGTTCCTGGGCATAAGGATTCAGAGAAAGAAGGCTTTGAGAAAGGGGTGCTGGAAAACTCTTTTTCCCTCTTTGTATCCACTTAGAGAACATTACTCCCTCAATCATAAATAGGCACCACTTCCTTAAGTTTTATGCCTGTGTCACAACTTTCTCTCCATTCCAAGTTGTGACATAACCTATTCTTTGGCCTGACGTTCTACCGCCTCCACTTAGCGGCCTCGTCTTGCTGTTTCTTCAGTACACATTCCTCAGCATCCTTCCAGCTCTTTGACCTGTTCTTTCTTACAAGTGTTCTTCTGATTTCTAGAGGCCTCCAGTCCCTTGATCCTTCCATTTTGTCCCAGTATATCAGCTCCACCTTGTCTTCTTTTCCTTATCTATCTAGCTTGTTCTAGATTTTTGAACACTTGAGCAACTCTATCGCTAGGACCCTCAGTTCTAAGATGCCAGCATTTTACTGCCCCATCTGAAGAATCTCCCCACTATCTGCAGACTTTCCTTTCTTTTCCATCAAGAAAGGTGAGACAATCTGTGTGATATCCCTCAACTTTTTATTCTCCAGTCACAAACTTTATTTACGTTGTCATCTATCTTCACCTGCCTTCATTTAATCTGAAGGCATGTTAATCTATCAGTTTATCCATTCCTTAAAACAAAACAAAACAAAACAAAAACAGAAGGAAGGAAGGAAAGAAAAAGAAAGGGAAGGAAATGAAAGGATGAAAAGAAACATTCTGGATTTCAAATTCCCCTGTAGCTGCTACCCTGTTCTTCACATCTAAATTTATCCAAAATTAATTTATGCTCCCTGACACCACTTCCATAGTCATTGATTGAATTTGGTCTCATATTCAAATAATAATTATGGAGCACTGACAAGTGCCAGGCACCGTGCTAAGAGTTGGGAATTCAGAATTGAGTAAGACAGGGTGCTAATCCTTAACTAGCTCACAGTTTCAGTGGCGATACTAGTCACACATGATCATTATAGTACAATGTGCTTTATGCAGTGGTGGAGATAAGCATGGTGCAATGGGAGCAAGTGAAGAGGGAGTCAAAGTGGAATGCAGGTGTTGACCTTCATTGTGGGGACAGCTTGAGTGAAGAGCAGATTAGTGCTGTGGGATAAGGCTGGTGAGTCAGGCTGGCAGTGGTTAGATCAGGGAGGGCTTTGCAGGACAAACAAGCGTATTCACTTTTATGATGTCACTCCCTGAATGACAAAGAGGTGAGTCCAGGTTCACAAATGCCTTCTGGAGACAGGGAAGAGCATTGAGCCCGTCAGAGGGTTTCTGTTCTCTCTCTCCACAGAACTTTTCCACAAGCTTTGTTGAGCTTCCATATTGGCTCCACTGGCAGGGAGGGAGAGGTGTGTGTGTGTGGAGTGGGGGAGGGGCAGAGAAAATTGGAGGAAGAGGCTACTGAACTGGCTGGCTGGGCTTGGACACAGACAACCATAGCAGCCACATCCCATTCTGCCCCTGGTTGGAGACAGAGCATGGATTGGGTTGCCATGGTCAAGAAGACACATTCCAGGAAACTGGCCAGGGTGGTCTGCACCCAGCTGGCCCTGATCCCTATTAGTTCTGAGCAAAAATATTTCCTTTCCTGCTCTCCCCTCCTTTCTCTTCCCTTCCTCTCCACTCCCTGCCCTCTCCTCAACTCCTCCCTCAGGAGAGGAGGTGGCTGAGCAGAACAGCAAGCCCATCAGGCAGGGAAGCTGGGAGCCACATGTCCTATCAAGTGACAGATACTCCCTGGGTCCTGAAGGGGACAGCCTGGTGGCCTTGAGGACACAGGTTTGCTAAGTGGATGGGCTTTGGGTAAATTTAAAAAGGCACCACTTCTGGACTATCTTGAGGGCACACAGCTTTGTGGGCAGCATGTGGTCTCAACTTCAGCCCCTTTGTCCTTGGGTTGGGTGCCTTGTGCAGAGCACAGGCTGAGTCACTGCAGCAGCCCTGTCACCTGGGGCTTTGTTTCCAGATGAGAAATTCCTATCACAGTGAAAAGGTTGGGAAAGTCCTGGAGCCACCCCAAGTCTACTCTCCCTGTATCATTGTGGAATGCTTTCTTTCTGCCAGGCTCTAAGGCATGATCTGATTTAATCTGCACGGTCCCATAGCAAAGGGCTAAGAATTTGGTTGCTAATTCAGTTTGCCTCTGTGTGTGTTTGGTTAGGCCAGCGGTGATGATGACTGACATTTTTCTTCTTAGAGAATTTTATAAAATTTCATTGGTTATGATCTCACAGGGTGGGGGTTGATGGGTGAGAAGGAAAGCAGGTGTCTACTGTGTAGAGAAATTCCTACACACTATTGTTAGGATTATGTCCCCTTGGCAGATAATTAAAAGTCATGCTGATTATGCCTAGGGTTATATTTCAAGCCTGTCTTGGTTTAAAGTGTACAATGGATTAGAGAGAGTTTTATAGCAGTTCCAATGGCCTGACCGGAGCCCTGGTGGCATAACAGTTAAGGATTTGACTGCTAATCAAAAGGTTGGCAGTTCAAATCCACCAGCCACTCCTTAGAAACGCTATGGGGCAGTTCTACTCTGTCCTGTAGGGTCACTATGAGTCAGAATTGACTCGACAGTAATGGGTTCTGTTTTTTTGTTTATGGCCTGATCGCAAGGATGTTTTCCTTTGTAGTATTACGAAAAGAAAACTTACCTCCTTACGCAAGAAAAAGCAGTTGAGCCAGTACTGATCAGATCCTTCTCCCTGGCTGAGCCTTAAATGGAAATAAACTGAGAGAGAGAAACAGGATAGAAGCAGGACTGGGGACAGGAGCATGCTGTGAGGACTAAGCCAGGCCCACATCCCACCTATACTTATGACAATGTGGGTACAAATGGACAACTCGTGGCTTTACCTGGGGAATCATAAGCTTAAAATATGGGGGTCACAACAACCATCAAATCACAGTTTTGGGAGTCATCTCTGACATAACCACCTAAGGGGAGACATACTTAGACCATAAAAGTGTCATTGAACCCAGGGTTCAGGGAAGGGGGAATAAGAGAAAGGACTATTGGTGCCCCTTTTATCTTTTCCTTTTTTGTACATGGTATCTAGTTAATTCTTTGCCCATCCCCTTTTTTTGAAGTACCTGGCATGGAGATTACTCAGTTCTCCTAAGCCATGAGGACAGACTGGAAGATTTAGACTAGCTGGTCCTTAAATCCTCCAGCTAGTACAAAAGCCATTTTGCTATACAAATTGGATTACACCAAAAGCACCTTTTTTTTGTTTTTTTTTGCTCCGTTGTGACTGGAAATGTGTATGCTCCCGGTACAAAAGAAAACACATCTTAATATGTTGCCTGTGATTAATAGTGATGTTGGTGATGATGTGGCTTGAGGCAAATATTAAAAAAAATAGAACCTGTTAAGCTTTAGATTTATGTAGTACTGAGACCCCTTGTTCAAGACTTTTGCAACTTGACAGATACTCTGTTGTATGTATGGGCTAGGCCATAGATCTCTGTCTAATGAGCATTCATGGCAATCACTAATCTGAGCCTGGGAATGTCTGAAAAGACTGATTCTCACCACTCTGAGAAATGTTCAGAGACCTTTGGGGTCAAGTTTTATTGGTGAGATAAACTGCTGTATTGCTGGTATGCAGTTTTCTGCAGTAGCCATATTCTGGCTGCTCGTATAGTAGAGGTGATCATTTATGACATTAAATCAGATACCCTGAATTTGTGCAGCACATGGTGGTGCTACGTGTAGTAGGTGGCCAGTATGTTCTTATTTGTTGATATAACTCTCTTTCAAGTGGAAGGAAAGAAAGTATTCTGAAATTGATGGCATGTGTGGGAATTCCTGGTGTCATCTACTATCTGAAAGCCTTCAGGGTGGTTAAAACTATAGTTTTGTTCACCAAAGCCTCCTGAAAAATGGTGGCAATGAGATAGACATAATCATACTTTATATCTGCATGAACGTATTACTTTATAACTTACACATATCTTATTTTACCTAGTTTAATTCTTAGAACCACTCTATGAAAAAGTTGTTATTAACTCCATTTTATAGATGAAGAAATCAGGGAGATTAAGGAGTTAACCCTAGCTGTAGTCTGAAAGGGGCCATTCCTTTGCTGGGTGACCCGAAGCAAATCACTTTGCCCAGTTGGTCTTGGTTTCCTGATCTATGAAATAAAGTAATCAATACCTGTCTTAACTACAGAAAACCCACAGAAGTAGCCGAAGAATGTCAAGAGTAGAAAACGCATTAGGGGTCACCCAGTTTTCCTCTTTCCTTGCCAGAAAGGTACAAAGTATAGAGCCTTTTCATGCCTGATTTTTTTCTACCTGCTGCCATCTTTCTACAAAGTTACCCCCATATTCTCTTGGGCTTTCAACAATTTCTGACTTTGACTCAACTTAAAGCTACAGAATAGGTCTTGAACTCTGACTTTGGGATTTATTAACTATATTAGAATCTGTCTTCCTAATTTCTCTGTGGACTTATTTCTGTGTTCTGACTCATTTCCCTGTTGCATGGTCTTGATCTTCAGTCAGATCCTTGACCTTTATCCAATCTCAAGGGCCTACCTGGATACTTGATTCCTGACTCCACCAATATGACCTGTTCTCTCACTACCATTAGCTGATTATTCTGGTCCCGGTAGTCACCTGTTTCATGTAGCCACTTATTGGCAGTGCAGTCCTTAGTATTTGCAAACTCAGGACTGTATGCTCACTTGATTAGTGCAAAGAGATGTCTATCTCCCCAGAATGGTTCCTCCCATTCCTGGGGAAAACCCAGCATCTCTGGTATAATACTTATCAGAAACCATAGTGTGTTTTTATGAATAGCCCAGATTATCTGTTGTCTCCTGCTGCCCCAGAGTGTGATTAGAACACACAAAGCGAATGCCTTCCCTTCCCAGGCTCATGGGCAAGGAGTTCTATTTGGAGGTGCCACAGATGGCAAGGGAGGTCCAGTGAGATGATTGTAGAGAAATTAATTCATAAACATTCCAGTGAGATGGCTTCCCTTCTCACTGGCTATTTTGGAACCTGTTCCCATGGAACAAGAATATGGTCCATTAAATGCCATCTCAATTCACAGAGCAATCTCCAGTCCACCAAATTGCTTACAGCAAACAAGTCAACTAAGTGTCTTCAAGAAAGGTATCAGGTTTGAGCCTAGAGACTGGTATTTTTCCAGGTGTAGAATACAAAGGGAGCTCTATTGGTGACTTTGCAATAAACTTGTAATTTTTCTTGTGAAAAAAATATGTATCTCCAGTTGATGTACTCTCAAGAAATGTCAACTGTATGCCCACACAGTAATGTAAACTAAAGAAACATGGACATTTCCCTACCTTAAACCAAAACCAGTTGCTATTGAGTCAATTCCAATCTATGGTGACCTTGTGTGTGTTAAAGTAAAACTGTACTCCATAGGGTTTTTAATGGCTGTTTTTTCAGAAGTAGATTTCCAAGTCTTTCTTGCCAGGTACGTCTGGGTCGACTGGAACCTCCAACGTTTCTGTTAGCAGATGAGTGCATTAACTGCTTCACCACTAGTGTACTCCTTATTTGCAAGAGCCAGAGAATCTTCAGGCCCAGAGATGAGACTTAATACTGACCATTTATTCTGTCTGGACAGGAGCATTCTGGGAATACAGAGACCTGGATCATAGTCCTGGCTCTGTTATGACTGGTTATGTGAGAGTAAATAAAATCCTAATTTTGGGGGGACCTCAGTTCTCTCATCTGTAAAATGGTAGGTGAAGGAAGTTGACACAGGAGATATTTAAGGCCATTTCCTGCTCTAAAATTTTATAGTTCTGTTTTCCTGCCTCCTTTTTCTACATGTGTAAGTCTCCATATTCAGAGATCAATTCTGTATCCCTAGACTCTCTCTGCCAAGTGGGTTGAGCAGAGTCTCTTCCCTACCTGGGCACCCACTAAATAAACAGATGGTTGGTCAGGTTCACCTGGTATCAGATATTTTCTGATACAAGAAAAAAAAAAAAGCTTCTCTGGGTTCTAAAAAGGGAGCTGTTAAGAACAACCAGTCACTATGAGTTGGAATAGACTGATGGCAACATTCTACTTGAGAAGGACTCACTTGGGATGCTACAGATCACATTATAACTAGATTTGCTGAACATTTAAATTAAATTATTTCACTAATTACATATGTCTGACATTTCACCTCTAAGTGAACTGTACAAGGTTGAGCTGAGTTCAAGTTGGCTCTTTCTCATCCCTAAGGAGCTATCATCTGTTCTCCAGCCAAGCAAGGCTGTCCATGCTTGGTTCACTGCTCTTCTGTCTGCTTAGGTGACCCCTCATTGTCTCTAATTTTCTCTCTGAATGAATCAGCTTCCAATGCCTGCAGGGTTTCTGCCCCTGCTATGCATGGACTTGCAGACTTGCAGATTTTTACTGCTAATAAGTTTGCCACCATGGTTTTTAAGGCTTTGCTCCTGCTCTTTACAAGCTTCCCACATCTTCCTTCCCTCCTGCTGACTTTTCCATTTCTCCTGCTCTTTGCACATTGGGTGCTCCAGCTTATCTCTCAGTGCTTCTGTGGAGCCCCATTCCAGCCTTCAAATTCTCTGTTACCTCCCAGCCCCCTGACAGCCACACACAGATTGCAAGACTACAAACACTTTTCTCTGGAGTAGACATCATCATTGTTGATTTTTGCACAGCAAAGAGTTTTTGTATTTTTTTCTTTTTGGAAAAAAAAGAGTTGATCTCAGAAAGATGATTCTCCCAGGGCAGTGTACTGATACTTTCCCCTTAGCACAACTGGGATGACAAGAACAAAGGACATCAAAGTTACTCTTTCAGTTGGAGTCACAACAAGAAACAGAGGCTCCACTGAAAGGAGTAATTGAAGAGTGATTAATACAAGACTATTTACAGAAGAGTAGGCAGCGTTCAGAAGAGCCCTGGTGGCACAGTGATTAAAGTGCTCGGCTGCGAACCAAAAGGTTGGCAGTTCAAACCCATCAGCTGCTCTGTGGGAGAAAGATGGGCAGTCTGCTTCCATAAAGACTTATAGCCTTGGAAACCCTATGGAGCAGTTCTATTCTGTCCTATAGGGTCGTTATGACTCAGAATCTGCTCCACAGCAGTGGATTTGGTTTTTGGGTTTTGGGGCAGTGTTAAGTATACTAATAAGGGATGGTGAAGCGCTGAAGGACTAGCAGCCGTGGGGAGCTATTACCATCCTTAATTTGAAGGGGCAAAAGGAGAGAAAGGGTATTTCAACACAATGATTGCTGAAGCGGTGGGATCAGACCAACTGACGGTATGGCTGTAGAGAGAGCAGCCACCACCAAACTGTGACCTAGCAGGGAGAAAGCAGAAAATAAATGCTGCCACCTGTCTCTGAACCTGCTCCCTGATATTCTGTGGGTGCTCTCTCTTCATGGCTGAACCTAACAGGAAACTACAGGGCAAGGGAATCCAGAGATACATCCATAGGTGTGACCTCCTGGGGTACAGAGCAGGAAGAGGAAGGGTGGAAAATGGATCTAGGATGCACACAAAGACTCTCTGCAATAATCACCTTCATTTATAAAACTTTACTTCTCACTTTGGGTGCTTACACATTTGATACTTTGCTGTGTCCAAGATTTCTGAAAATTCGAATAAATGAATAGGAAATCTAAAGAGGGTCTTACTTCTCTTCCTTTTATTTTTTAAATGCTTGCATGGTTTTTTGCAGTGTGACTTGTTCAATAGTCATATTTTAAAGGGAAATTTGTCTGGGAAATTGAGGAAAGAAAAGTACGTAGCTATCACCAGAGTTTTAAACACATTTCTGCCTACCCATTGAGAGCACTCTCTATTAACAATGATTTATTATGCCTACCAAAGTAGTTGATCGGACTTAGATTTCATAAAATGCCTTGAGCTTCTTGGAGGAATGTTTCTCCTTGAATGCAAAGCCTTGTGTATACAATGAAATAATGACATGTGGTTTCTATTATATCAGAACATATGTTTGTTGTTAAAATTATGTGTCTCAGATGTTTCTATCTCAGACGTCTCTTTGGCTAAAAAGATGTAAAATCATTCAGCTGGATAAGCATCAGTAATAAGACTACCAGCTATCAACAGGAAAACAGCCTGGCTGTCTCTTCTTTTTCCCTTCCTCTCTATGCCCCCACTCCATTCCTTTTCTCTTCCTCTTCTTTCTAGCTAGAGGGCAAAACTTGATAACAAAGACATTAATGTATGAATTCTCAACCAACATACCCACAGAGCTCAGTATGTTCATAAATCTCTGGGTCATCAACAAAGAAACAAACACAAGCACAGCAGCAAAGGTAAGGGTTGTGAGATGTCTTAAGCTAGTTTCAGCAAAGGATGTCCTGGAGTGTGCAGCCTGCACTACTCCCATCTGTGCACCCAGCTCAAATACACTTCTCTCTTCTGAGAAGTCTCCAAAAGCATCCAGAGCAGACAGGGTTTGTGAAACACAGAAACTAGATTGAGAAACTGGGCCCCAAAAAGGAAAGTCAAAGAGTTAGAAATTGTACATGGAGATAGAAGGTTTAATGGAGGGAAAATGAAAAAGAATTAATATGGGCATCATCAATGTACAGAGCTACTAACTAAAAGGTTGAAAGGTCGGCAGTTCAAATCCACCAGCTGCTCGTTGGAAATCCTATAGGGCAGTTCTACTCTGTCCTATATGGTCACTGTGAGTCGGGATTGACTTGATGGTAAAGGTTTTTTTTTTTTTTTTTTTTTTACCTAGATTAGTATCTTGCTTATGCAGTCCTATGTCCTAGACTTTGACTGCTGTCTGATGTTGTTGGTTCTCTAACTGAAGGACTCCTTTTACTACTTGTAAGTTTGGCTTGGTTTTTACAGATTCTCTTAGTTTACGTTTATCTAGAAATGTTCTAATTTCACCATCATATTTTAGGGAGAATTTTACAGAATATATTATTTTTGGTTGGCAGTTTTTTTTTTTTCTTTCAAGGTTTTGTATATGTTATCCCATTGCGTTCTCGTCTGCATAGTTTCAGCACAGTAATCAGAGTTTAGTCTTATTGTTTCCCCTTTGTAAGTGAGTTTTCATTTTTCTCAAACAACTCTCAGGATTCTTTCTTTGTCTTTGGCTTTCAGCAAGTGTGATTATGATATGCCTCAGTGACTTTCTTTTGGGGTCTATCCTATATGGGATTAATTGAGCTTCTTGGATGGTCAGCTTTTTGTCTTTCATGACATTTGGAAAGTTTTCTGCTGGCAAATCTTCAATAATGTTCTCTGTGTTTTCCATTTTCTCCCGCTTTTCTGGAACTCCAGTCATGCACAAATTTTTGCTCTTACTATGTCCCACGTAATTATTAGACTGTCTTTGTTCTTTTCTCTGATTTTTCCTCAAACAAAATGGTGTCCATAAATTTGTCTTCCATCTCGCCGATCATGTCTTCCATTTTTTCAAATTTGCTCCTAAAACCTTCTATTGAGTTGTCCGTTTCTGAAATTTTGATGTTTACCTTTTGGATTTCTAGTTGCTGTTTTTGTATGGTTTCTAGTTGTTTATTTATTTGAACATTTTGTTCTTGTATTATTTTCCTGAGTTCTTCTATTGTTTTCTCTTTGTTTTCCTTGTTTTTGGCTGTTTTTGTTGGTTTTGTCTGTGTTCCTGGATATTTTTCCTATCTCTTGAAAAGCCCTAAATATTAATCTTTTGAATTCCATATCAAATAGTTCCACTGCCTATTCTTCTACCAGAAAGTCATCTGATTTTTCATTTTGATCACTTGCTAGAGCCATCTTGTCTTCTTCTTCTTCTTTTTTTAATATTTTGATATTGTCTGCTTTCTCTGAGACATTAAGGTATTATTTTGTTTATTTATTGATTGTAAGTTCATTTGTTTCATCCTGATTTTTTGTTTTCTTTTGATATGTCAGGGTGGGTGGGTTGGGTGTGCTCTGCTGCTTGCTCTTCTGTGGGCACTGATAGCTCTCACCACTTTATTCAGGTAGGCAGCATTGCAGCAGGAAGGGCAAGCCCACTTTGCTGTGTACTGTTATGATGATGTGGCTGAGGGTGGGCTGAATGGGTGCTGTCTGCTTCCTGATGTATGTCCATCAACGTGGGAGTGTTCACAATCCCTCGCCAGATGGTTGGGGGTGTCATACCAGGAGTGCGCTTGCTTTCCACCATTCAGCAGTTGGTTGAGTGATGGAATGGGAGGCAGCTCTGCTGGTCTGGTGCAGTGGTAGGCCTGAGAGACAGGGATGCTCTAGCCATGTGGGCATGGTGGGAGCCAGTGGGAATGGGGTGAAGTGCTATATTGGGATAGGTGGGGGAAGGAAGAAAAGAAAAGAAAAAGATAGTCAGTGGGTAGGATTTGGGCAGACCTGTGCCTTGCAGCAAGAAGTGGGAAGGTGGAATATGGGGCTAGGTGGGAGGTAGAAAGAAAATAAAGGAAAAAAATTAAAAATATAAAATAAATGACAGCATGGTGGAGCTATAGGGTCGCTATGAGTCGAAATGGACTCGACAGCAATGGGTTTTAATGGGTATGGTGGAGCTGGTCGGTGGGTCCAGGGAGGACCTGTGGCAGTGGCAGACTGGCATGCCAATGGCACCATATTCATGGTTCTGTGGTGCAGGCTGGTGGGAAGGAGGGAGGTGTTATGTAGGGCTACTGGGAGGGAGAAATAATATTAAGAAAGGAAAAAAGAGAAAAATAAAGAGCGCAGCTTGGCAAGGACCAGCAAGTGGGGCTGCCCAGAAGGAGAGAAGGTGGCTTACAGAGCTAGGTGGGAGGAGGAAATAAAAGAAAAAAAAGGAGAAAAAAATGGTGGTGTGGTAGGAACAGGCAGATGGGTGTGGGGTGGACTTGGGGTAGCAGTGGGCCAGTGGCTCTCTAGCTGTGGTAACATGGTGGGGGCCAGCAGGAAGGGAGGGAGGCAGCATTCTGGGCTGAGCAGGAGGGAAAAAGAAAAGGAACAAAGAGAAAAGAGAAAAAAGAAAAAAAAACGTTGGCATGGTAGGTTTTGGTGAGTGAGGGCGGGGTGGACCTGGGGGCCCATGGGGAGGTTACATATTGGGCTAGGTTTGGCAGAAAACAGAAAAAATGGTGGTGTGGTGGGGGCCGGCTGGTGGTAGAGGGGTGACCCTTGGGCAGTGGTAGGCCAATGCACCAGTGGTTCTCTAGCTGTGGTGGTGGCTGGGCAGATTGGGGGAAGGTGGTTTATGGGGCAGAAGGTTGAGGGGTGAGAAAGCATGTTTCTCTGGTTAATGGGTGCTCCTGTTGGATACTCCATGAAGTTTCTTTTCTGTGCTTCCTGTCTGGGGTTGTTGCTGGCTCTGTTCCGAGATGCCAACACTGTGCAATGTTAGTTGGCAGGGGATCTCCACTCTGTAATCTCTCCTCATTCTCTGTCTTTCGTCAGTTTCTTTTTCTGTTCTGTGTTTGATCTGGTTCTTTATCTCCTCATTTGATGCTTGTATCACTTTTACTTAGGATTGATGTTTTTATCAGTTTTACTTAGTTTTTTTGATCTTTACTGCAAAGACAGCATGGTGCATCTGTCTAGGCCACCGTATTGACTCCACCTCCCCTAAAAATTCTTTTTCACTTATTAATGCATTGGTTGTAATTTCTAGTAAAATATTGAATGGAAGCAGTAATACAAGTAATCCTTATTTTTCCCTCTGGTATTTATGTGAATGGTTCCAATTGTCATCTTCTATTTCTACTTTGCTAAAGTTTTTTTTTTTTTTTTAAATTTATCATGAACAACCTAAGTGCCAATCAATGGATGAATAGGTAAACAAACTATGGTACATACACACAATGGAATACTATGCAATGATAAAGAACAATGATGAATCTGCAAAACACCTCACAACATGGATGAATCTGGAGGGCATTATGCTGAATGAAATAAGTCAATAACAAAAGGACAAATATTGCATGTATGAGACCACTACTATAAAAACTCACGAAAGGTTTACACACAAAAAGAAACAATCTTTGATGCGGTGGGGAGGGAAAAACACTAAATAGACGATAGGTAAGTGGTAACTATGGTGAAGTGTAAGACAGTGCACAATACTGGGGATGTCAACACAACTTGACCAAGGAAAGGTCATAGACACATCCAAACTCCCTAAGGGACTGAACTACTGGGCTGAAAGCTGGGAACCATGGTCTTGGGTAACATTTAGTTCAATTGGCATAACATAGTTTATAAAGAAAATGTTCTACATTCTGCTTTGGTGAGTAACATCTGGGGTCTTAAAAGCTTGTTAATGGCCATATAAGATACTTCTCTGGTCTCACCCCATCTGGAGCAAAGGAAAATGAAGAAAACCAAAGATAAAAGGGAAAGATCAGTCTAAGGGACTAATGGACCACAACTACCACAGCCTCCACCTCACTGTGTCCAGCACTACTAGATGGTGTCTGGTTACTACCACTGACTGGTCTGACAGGGTTCATAATCTCCTGACAGAGTTGGAGAAAAATATAGAGCAAAATTCTAACTCCACACACACACACACACACACACACACGCACGCACACACGCACGCACGTAAGACCAGAATTATTGGTCTGACAGAGACTGGAGAAACTCTGAGAGTGTGGCCTCCAGACACCCGTTTAACTCAATACTGAAGTCTATCCTGAGGTTCACCCTTCAGGCAAAGATTAGACAGGCCTATAAAACAAAATGAGACTAAGTGGGCATACCAGTCCAGGGGCAAGGACGAGAAGGCTGGAGGGGACAGGAAAGCTGGGGATGGGGAACCCAAGGTTGAGAAGGTGAGAGTGTTGAAATGTCGTGGAGTTGGCAACCAATGTCACAAAACAGTATATGTATTCATTGTTTAATGAGAAATTAATTTGCTCTGTAAACCTTCATCTAAAGTACAATAAAAATTTTTTTATCATAATTGAATGTCAATCTTAACAAGAAGCCCTTTCTTTTATAAAAATGATGTTTTTTGATTTTTAAATGTTAATATAATACACTAAATTAATTGTTCATGTTAAAACTTCTTTGCATTCATGGAATAAACTCATGATATATGCATGCACCATTTGTATAATAAAGAGTCCTGGTTAAGCACTTGGCTGCTAACCAAAAGGTCAGTGGTTCAAACCTACCAGCAGCTCCATGGGAGATAAGACCTGGCAATCTACTCCTATAAAGTTGACAGCGTAGGAAACCCTATGGGGCAGCTCTACTCTGTTCTATATAAAAAAAATAGGGTTGCTATAAGTTGATATTGGCTTGAAGACAATTTTTTTTAATGTACAATATATAATGTGTTTTATACACTATTGAACTAGATTTTCTAGGATTTCATTTAGAATTTATATCTATATTTACAAATGAGATTTTCTATAATTTTTTTGTACTGTTCTTTCCCAGTTTAATAAAAAGATTATACAAGTTGCAAAAATGAGTCAGACTTCCTTCCTTCTTTTTCCTTCCTTCCTTCTTTTTTCCTCCTTCCTTCTATGAGTACACTTAAAAAAAATTTAAATGCAATTTTCTTTTTCGATTTAATTTTCTAGTTTGTTATTACTGGCACTTAGGGATGCTATTGGCTTTCCTTCCTTCCCTCATTTCTTTCTTCATGCCTTCCTTCCTGTGAAGCAGATTTAATAGAAGGCATTTCGTATGTATTTGACAAAACTTACTTCTAATCAATATCTGCTCGTGGTATTTTTTGGGAGGGTTGTAGTAGAGGGTGTAGGATAGGGAGAGAGACAATTATTAATTTATCTTCTATTAATGTTATTACTCAGGTTTTAAAATTTTGAATGAGTTAGTTTTGCTAATTGAAATGTATTCGTTTTACTTTAAATTTCAAATTTAATGGCATAAGGTTATTTACGGTCTTGTCTTTTGATTTTTAATCTCTGTAATATATCTTTTTTTTTTTCTGCATTAGTCTTTCTAAAGGTGAGTCAGAATAAAATAATAAGGTTTCAAAAGGCCAACTTTAAGTTTTGTTTATTCTGTTTGGAGTTTTTTTTAAAATCAATTTCATTAATTTTTCTCTTCTCTCTTTAGTGTTTAATTGTTATTATTTTTTATAAGTTTTCACTTTCATTTTCCTCAATTTTTTTGTGGGACAAATTAGTTATTCTCACTCCTTACTTTGAGATTTATGTTTGCTTCTATCTGGTTCCTAGTCCTCTGTTTTCCAGTGCAAAACTGGGTCTTAAATGGCATTTTGAGGATCTTGTAGAAATATTGGGAACTCTTGTGGCACAGTGGTTAAGTGCTTGGCTGCTAACCAAAACGTCAGCTGTTCGAATCCACCAGCCACTCCTTAGAAAGCCTATGGGTATAATTCCACTCTGTCCTATAGGGTTGCTATGAGTCAGAATCAACTGGACGGCAATGGGTTTGGTTTTCGATTTGGATAGAAATATTGGGAACATTGCAGATGAAATCTTTAAACCAGAGGCTACACAAGTTAAGAAAGACTTTTAAGGAGGGAACTGGAAGGGCAGAGGTTCATGACCAGGAAATGGATTGTGCCAATCAAAACTCCCACCAACAGTATATGAAGTGCTAATATTACTATCTTCTTGTCAGCCTTTAAAATAGTTTGCAATTAAAAAATTAATATGAAAAAAGGGCATTTCAATGAAAATTGTTTAATTTAATAATAAATTGGGGGTGATAAGCCGAAGAAAGTCTTAAAGTACTTGAATGGTTTGGTATAAACTGGAGAAGGCTGATATTTTTTGCCCATTCCTTTTTGTACCTCAAAGTACAATTGCCAGTTAGTAAAATGCATTGTATTTTTTTCAGAAATTTTGGGGAAATGTTAAACTCTATGGGCTTACCAAAGTCTACCTATATAAATTCATTACTTTGCCTTCTGCACTGTGGGAGTTTGATGTAGGAGGTCTCTGCCAAGTGGAACATAAGTAGTTTTTGGTTTCATGATGTATATTCTGGAGTTCTGGGGAATTTTGAGTCAGTGAAAGAATTCCTAATTATGATACTAAGAATATATGGCAATATATACAGCTACTATATTTCTTGGAGGGAAAAAATAGGTATTTTTATTCCCCAGATATAAAACATCCCAGCTGTTTTGTTATTGAAAGTTATTCTGTTTTCAAAAACTATTATATCTCAACAGTAGAATATATCCCAGTTATTACTTCTGAGTAATGACTCAGTTGATGGTATTGAGGAGCTATAAACCACATTCTTTATCACAAGTTTATATAAGAACTTATCAAACTAAGATATATATAAAATTTACAGTAGGATGTTTGTGTAGCAGATAAGGATAGTGGGCAATTACAAAAAAAATCAAACTCTTTGCTGTTGAGTTGATTCCAACTCATGGCAACTCCACGTTACAGAGTAGAATGGCTCCATAGGATTTTCTTGGCTATAATCTTTACAGAAGCAGATCTCCAGGCCTTTCTTCCATGACACATCTGGGTGGGTTTGGACAGCCAGCCTTTAGGATAGTAGTCGAGTGCAAACCATTTGTGCCACCCAGGGATCTAGCTGGGGATAAGGGGGAAGATTTTAAAGACATAGTGGCAAAGAGTATGGAATTCCAAGTATGTAAAGCCCAACTTTTTGGTCAATAGATTTTATTTCTCTTGCCTGGCTACTACTATCCCTCTACACTCTCACACATATTCAATTCACAGTTACCCTGTTTTGGTATAAATAGGAAAGTGATGTTCATATTGCTTTGACTGCAATTGTGACTAATAGAACGCTTTCAGTAAATTTCATTTTCCTGCATTTTCTTTTATGTTGTATCCCAAGGTCTGTTTGCATCTGTACTCTTCATGTTTGACAAGCTGGAATGCCTTCTCACAGCATCTTATCAGATGGTATCTGTTAGGCTCTAAAACCAATATTCATTTCTTTTTGAAGTACAACAGATGCACTGTGGGTATTTAAGGACGAGCCCAAGGGTTTTTGAAGGGAGTGCTGACATAAACAAATACTGTTAAATGAAACTACACAGGACTACTTGTATCTGAACCATAGCTCCAAAACCTTACCACTGCTTTTCTTCTGCTCATCTTGGACTCTAGGCTGTTCCATAGATCTTCTTTCCTCTTGCATTTTTCCCTATGGAATGATATCATCTCCTGTCTGACATCCCAGTCTCCTGCCTTAGATCATTTTGTGCATTTCTGACCTCCTGGCCATCCATTCTGCCCAGTGCCTTTTGTCTTTGTCTCACCGAGCCCAGGATTCATAATACATGATGGCTTTACCAGGAAGGACCAGTCCCTGGAGAAGGACATCATGCTTGGTAAAGTAGAGGGTCACCAAAAAAGAGGAAGACCCTCAACAAGATGGATTGACACAGTGGCTGAAACAATGGGCTCAAGGGTAACAATTGTGAGGATGGCACAGGACCAGGCAGTATTTTGTTCTGTAGTACATGGCGTTGCTGTGAGTTGGAACTGACTCAATGGCTCCTAATAACAACAACTGCCCTGTAGTCCAGCCCAGATTGTCTAGTTTTCTTTTGTTCTCAGTTTTCTGTTTACCTTTGATTCTACCATTTAGAGGAGACATGGAGGAGATTTGTGCTGGATGTCTTTTATATTTCCTAGAAAGTCTCTCTTTTAGAATTATGCTCTGTTCAGATTTCATAACCAAGCTCACACTTCCATGCATACTCTCTGTTTCATATCCACATTATTCATTGCTTCACAATTCCATATTTCATTGACTTGGTGGCATAAAGCATTTTTTGGCTAATTCTTTTGTGTTGCAGTGGTATTTGTAATTAGCTCACTGGAAACCCTGGTAGCATAGTGGATAAGTGCTACGGCTGCTAATCAAAAGGTCACAGTTCAAATCTACCAGGCGCTCCTTGGAAACTCTATGGGGCAGTTCTACTCTGTCCTATATATAGGGCCACAATGAGTCAGAATCAACTCGACGGCAACAGGTTTTTTTTTTTTTTTTGGTGTTTAACCCATTAGCCAGCGACTGTTTATTATAATCATTTATGTGTTTTTTTTATTGACTAAACATTTATATTTTCCATGATCAATTCATTTGGTACACCTTTGTGCTTGCCTTCTTACTTTGTCTATAGATCCAAGATGTTGCATCCAGGACAAGGAAAACTTAGTTCCTTCCAGAAATCCCACCACCTCTGTGTTATACCGTTTCTGGCAAACCATATCTGGGAGGAGAGTTTATGAAAGATCTGACAAGCGCTGCACTGCAAAGGGTGGGTGTGACACATAAATTCTTTGAGACTTAAGATGGTCACCTCTTAGGAGCCAGAACAGACATTAGTGGTTGTGTCTTGGAGATGTGCCAAGGTAAATGCTGCGACTGCAATCCATATTCTAAGTGATAGGGTAAGGAAGAAGAGGAGTCAAGGTAAAGTTCTAGACACAGTTGTCTGCTAAACACCTGCTTGGGAAAGTCTTCTCTGACCTCTCTCTCTCAGCCCATGTGTGCCTGCCTCTGAGTCTAATCTGCTTTTATTATAACTCAGAAGTGGTTAGGTTTAGGATATAACCTGCACTGGTATGACCTCATTAACATAATGAAGAAAACCCTATTTCCAAAAACCCTATTCCTACAAACATAGAAGTTAGGAGTTCAACACATATTTTGGGGGAACACAATGCATTTCAAAACAGCAAGCGACAGGTATCTCATTTTTGGGCTCTCTAGAATTCTGCCCATTTTTTTTTTTTTTAGAATTCTGCCCAGAGGCACTTCGAAAGGAAGGCTCCTGCTTCCAAAAAGTCAGCCAAAAACCCTTTGGACCGTAGTTGTACTTTGATACACATGGGATCACCATCAGTTAGAATTGACTTGATGGCAACTGGTTTTTTAGAACTCTAATAACTCTTAAGTACAGGAAGAATCCAGGAAAAAAAAAAAATACACACTCATTCCAAGACTGTAGGGTTTTAAACCAAAGAGGAAAAAAATGACAGTCATGGCTGGAAACAGGAGAATGAAGCTCTAAAATAGAAGGATTTTAACCTGGAGTTTGAATCAGTGAGCTCCCTGGAATTGTATGTAAATGTTCAGTGTACTGGATCCAGTGGCTTCATCATATTCTCAAAAGTCTTTGACCCTCTAGTTTCAAGAGCCCTACATAAACCTTGGAAACCCTTGCAGCTAGTGGTTAAGAGCTATACCTGCTAACCAAAAGTTGGCAGTTTGAATTTCCCAGGCACTCCTTGAAAACCCCGTGTAACAGCTCTACTCTGTCCTGTAGGGTTGCTATGAGTCTGACTCGAAGGCAACAGGTTTTTTCTGTGTGTGTGTGTGTGTGTGTGTGGTTTTACATAAACCTTTAGTTCATCTCCTGACAACTGGAAATTTTGCCACATCTTTCCATCCTCCTCCTTGAAATGGTGTTACTACTCTCCCACTACATTCTTCAAACCTGGCTTGAGCCTCTGCCCATTCTTCCAGGGAGTCTGCCCTGCCCTTTCACGCTGCAGGGATCTCACCCTCCGCTGGCCTCCTGGCCCCTTCCTGACAGTCTGTCTCTTGTCCTCTTCAACTAGAGTGGAAGCTCCTGGGAGCCGGGATTAGGTGGTTTACTAATTGCCCTCTGTACCCCAAATTGCCTAGCAGTTAACAATTATTTTTGAATCACACTCATACTTTGCTGCATGTTGTATACTCCCATGTCTGCTCTCTCACATGTCCTAAGATGAGCCCTGTGAGGGAGTCATCAAACACATCTTTCAGAAGAAGAGAGGAGATCCAAGAGATTATGTCATTTTTCTCAAAGTCAAAAAACTAGGAAATAGTAGATCAGGATTCTAACTTAGGTCTTCTGACTCCTAGTTCAATGCTTTTTCAACTCTTCAATGCAGCTTCCCATAGGAGGTATTGACCAAAAATTGTTACTTTAAAATTTCTCTCCATGCTGACATGTCATGGGGTTGTTAACCAATGTCATAAAACAATATGTGTCATAACTGTTTAATGAGAAACTAGTTTGTTCTTTAAACCTTCATCTAGAGTACAAAAAAAAAAAAAAAGAAAGAAACAACAACAACAAAAAATTCCTCTCTGTAGGAGAAATGGCTTTGCTTAGAAACACATCTGAATGGGCGGGTCTAGTTTTGAAGATGTGGCTCTCTGGACATAGCCAAGCTGGGTTAGGCAATGGGAGAATGGGGCTTGGAATGGAGACAGAAAAAGTTTGACTTTATTGCATAAGACATTGATGGGAATTTGGGTTGGGCATGGCCCCAAGGAAGAGTGATTATATTTTATAAGAGGTAGGGAGGCTTTTGGTATACATATGCTCAGGATGGAATGCCCTTAGGCAGGTTTGGCAGAGGATTTTTGAAGAACAAGAGTTTTAATTTTTTACCTTAAACTTATCACCTGTTTTATAATCTCCTCCCATCTATAGTCCAGTTTTTAAAGAAAATTTACTACACCCAACTCTCGCAAGTGTTTGCTTTGAGGAAATTAGAGAAAAGTGGTCATGTTATACATTTGGGTTAGTGGGGAGAAAGATCAGAAGGAAAAGGAAAGAGAAGCAAGAGGTGCCATGAGAAATTAAAGCCCTGGGAATTCACAGGCAGCTTGGGGAGGCATTGAACCTCCCCAGGATGAGGACTAGAGGTTAAAGTCAATTTTATTTAGACCTGCAAAGTCAGAGCGACTCCAACGGACATTTGGGTGCCAACTGATTAAGAGAAGCCCTGCTGGCCCAGTGGTTAAAGCATCTGGCTGCTCACTGAAAGGTTGGCAGTTTGAACCCCTGCTCTGTGGGAAAAAGATGTGGGAGTCTGCTTCCATAAAGACTGACAGCCTTGGAAACTCTATGGGGCAGTTCTACTCTGTCCTACAGTATTGCTATGAGTTGGAATCAACTTCACAGCAATAGGTTTTTTTTTTCTTCTCTTTTTTGATTTTCCCAACAATATCAGAATGAGAAGGAGTAGGTTGATGATAAAGGGAGCTTTATGTTTTGTAAAATAAACAGACTCTTAGTTTCCCAAAGGCCTTCTGTATTTTGGGGGAGGCAGAGCGTTGAATGGCTGAAAGCTTTCCTGATGATGACGGTTGAATAATCTGCAGCTGAGTGAATGCAATTACATTTAAAATGCATGGGCTTTACATCCACAGCAGGCATATGGAAGCACTATGTGCCTCTTGGCAAACTCCAGGCTTCCATCTTCAGCTAAGAAAGGGTCCTAGGTACAAAAAATAGGTGAAAATGCATATGTTGTAATATTGGAAACAAAACTCTATTATCTTCCAATTTGGCTGCTCCGCTAAATAACAGATAGAAAGGTGGCAGGAAGGGAGCAGGTGAGAGCCAAAGCACAATTTCATTGCCCACTGGTGGCCAGCAGAGCCCAAAGAGCTCAGACCCTGCAGGGGGCTCCATCTCCTTCTCCTTCTCCAACAACCAGAAATACTGAATTTAGATCCTTCAGCTGCTGGCACGGGCTCTGGTAAGTGAAGAGAGATAGACCCATTAATTTTAGTGGGGGTGATACTTGGTGTCTCTCTTCTCCCTCATTCCCAGAAGCTGAAGATGGGAGTTTTGGTGATTTGCACAGCACAGAATCCAGCATCTCAAAGGGGCACTGGAGTGGAGGTCCAATCATGGATCTCAGTCAAGGAGGCCCCAACCTCTCCTCTTCCTCAGCAATTAATGTAACTAAGATCAGCAAGTTCTCATCCCAGTTGAAACAAACTAATGGTGCCGTTGGTTCCATCACCACCACCATCACTGCTGCCATTACTACCATTACTACTAGATTCACTAACTGCTGACTATAGGCCCGGAACTGGATCTAAGGCCTTTTCATGAGTTATCTTATTTAATCTTCACCAAAATACTATGAGATAGGCACTGCCATTACCTCAATTTTATAATGAGGAAACTGAGATTCAGAAATTTAATCGATTCATTTCCCATCTGAGTGGATAGTCCTGTAAAAAAAAAAAGTGTAAAATTCTAGAGGTAGTGTACTATAGCGGGAGCCCTGGTGGCATAATGGTTAAGAGATCAGCTGCTAACCAGAATGTCAGCAGGCAGTTTGAGTCCACCAGCTGCTCCTTGGAAATCCCCTATAAGGCAGTTGTACTCTGCCCTATAGGGTCACTATGAATCTGAATTGACTTAAGGAAAAATTTTTTTTTTTTTTTGGTAGTATAGTTGTTGTGGGGTGAAGAATTAACTTCACCCAAAGAATTTGGCCTTTGTCTCCAGCTTCTGGGAAGTAACTTCTAAATCCTTGGAATTTTTTTAGTGGTTGATTGGAGTGTCTTTTTTATTTATGGAGGGCTCTGGACCACACCTGATGGTTTATGCTAATGAGGTGGTTCATGGTAGAAGCTAGCCATGTCAGCAAAACCCACCACACGATATCAGTCAACTTCTGGGGATGGGAGTGTTAGAGATTAAGCTCAATCACGCAGCCAATGAGTCAAGCAATCATGCCTACATAATGAAACCCTAATAAAAACTCTGGATGCTGACGTTTGGGTGAGCTCCCCTGATTGTCAACACATTGATGTGCTGGAAGGATGACACGTCCTGGCTCCACTGGGAAATGGCACAGAGGCTTTGCATTTGGGGCCCTCCTAGGCCTCTCCTTACGTGTGCTTTCTTTTGGCTTTATCCTTCTTGGCTATAATAAAACTGGAATCCTTAGCACTTTCCTGAGTTCTGTTAGTTGTTCTAGTAAATTACAGAACCTGAGGGGGTTTTGGGAACCCCCAAATTTATGGCCAGTTGGTCAGAAGTGAAAGTACCCTAGGGATCCCTGAACTTGTGTCTGGTGTCTGAAGTGAGGGCAGTCTTGTGGAGGACTGTGCTCTTGACTTGTGAAGTTTGGCCAACCTCTGGGTAGTTAGTGTTGAAACTGCTTAGTCGTTGTTAAGGGTAAGAGCTTTATATTCTGACAGATCTGAGCTTGAAGCCTGGCTCTGCACCTACTGGCTGGGTAAGTTTGGGCAAGTCACTCAATGTCAGAAAGAATTATCATATATGACTGACTCCTTAAGGAGCAAAATGGACTTTAAGGGAATGATCCCTTTAAAGATTCTCTAAGAAACGTGCAGAGAAGAGCTCTGGAAAGGAGCCTCTTTCCAGATTTGAGGAAGTGGTAGTAAATAACCACATGGTCTGGCCTTAGTCCCACTAAGTTTTACCTTAATCTTGTTTCTGTGACCAGTGTGGTTGTTCTTCAATAACACAACAGAGACTGACTGGAGTTTTCAAAGAGAACTTTAATAACTACTGTACCAAACACCCCAAAGTTAGGGTTTAAAACAAAAATGATTTATCATTGCTCAGAATATTGTGTTTCTTCTGTTGATCTTCTTTTAGGGCTGACTCTTATGATTCTAGGTGATGGATTGAATAGCTCGTTAGTCTAAGAGGGCCTCCCTCACATGTCTGACAGTGATGCTGGCTGTCAGGGAGGCACCTTGGTTCTCCTGTACATGGCCTTTCATTCTCCAGTCAGCTAGACCAGCTTCCTTACAGTGTGGATATCTCAAGAAAGAATTTCAAGACTTCAATCCCAATGCACAAGCATTTAGCAAGCCTCTGTTGAGTTACTTTTGTTGATGTCACATAGCAAGTCATGTGGCCAAAGTCAGTGTCATGCTGGAGAGGAGTTAGACTCCACCTCTTGATGGGAGGAGTAGGAAAGA
The DNA here is from genome assembly GCF_024166365.1 of Elephas maximus indicus. NCBI lineage: Eukaryota > Metazoa > Chordata > Mammalia > Proboscidea > Elephantidae > Elephas > Elephas maximus. The sequence continues at coordinate 33,920,500 of NC_064830.1, forward strand.
ATTTGTGGCCATTTTTAATTAACCAAAATTAAAAACATAAAACACAAAGAATAAAGGGAAAGCATCTGGAAGATATAAGAATAAAAAGAATCCAGCTTGGAAAGTATGAATTTCAGGTCTTCGTTGGCTCCAAGGGCATTCAGACCCCCTAGCCACAGTCGTTGTTACCGTTAAGTCAATTCCAACTCATAGTGACCATATAGGACAGAGTATAAGTGCCTTATAGGGTTTTCTAGGCTGTAAATCTTTACAGGAGCAGCTCACCAGGTCTTTTCTCTCATGAAGTGTCTTTTTGGTTTGAACTGCTAATCTTTTGGTTAGCAGCCAAATACTCAAACATTGTGCCCCCAGGGCTCCTTACACTATAGTTACCTGGGCAGGCAAATTTGGTAGGCGCCTTTTCTGTCTCTTTCCTTTGTGGCAGGTTTCTGAAGTGCTGTCTTACATCTTCTCTTGTGAACAGTGGGCTTCTGTATTCCCTGGACCCCTGCTGAGAAGACCATTTACTTTTATAATCTCCTCCACCCCCTATCCAGCCTAATAACCAGGCTTTTCTTCTAGGACTGACACATCTCCCTTCCAAGTGATTGACTAATTTGTCATTGCTTTAAATATTAAGGATGATTGCAATTGTAATAAAGCTATTACTTTTGTTGACCCTGATAACACACTGGCGACTACCCTTTAGCTTCATTTTAGTTAATAGAGAAATATAAATATTTTTTATAAAATAGTTTGTACTCACAATGGTTGCCATGAGTCGGAATCGACTCAACGGCAGTGGGTTTATTGTATAACATTTACTTAAAATATAAACTAGACGTCTTCCTAAACCTCCTCTATCTGTGTTTATATAAATATTAATGTATACAACACATAGTGTGTATATATATACATATATGTTACACACACGTATATATTTTATATTTTGAAAGAGTTTACTAATATTCAACTGTCAGTTTGTCATACTGTGGTGGTTAATATGTTGCTGTGATGCTGGAAGTTATCCCACCACTATTTCAAATATTAGCAGGGTCACCCATGGTGGACAGGTTTCAGCGGAGCTTCCAGACAGAGACAGATAGGGAAGAAGGACCTGGTGATCTATTTCTGAAAAAACTGACCACTGAAAACCTTATGGATAGCAGTGGAACATTGAGATAGTGCTGGAAGATGAGCCCCTCAGGTTGGAAGGCACTCAAAATACAATTGGGGAAGAGCTGCCTCCTCAAAGTAGATGTCTTAGTTATCTAGTGCTGCTATAACAAATACCACAAATGGATGGCTTTAAAAAAAGAAATTAATTTTCTCACAGTCTAGGGGGCTAGAAGCCTGAATTCAGGGTGCCAGCTGTAAGGGAAGGCTTTCTCTTTCTGTTGGCTCTGGGGGAAGGTCCTTATCATCAATCTTCCCTGGTAGGAGAGCTTCTCAGCTCAGGGATCCTGGGTCCAAAAGATGTACTATTCTCCTGGCTCTTGTTTCTTGGATGTATGAGGTCCCCAAAAATTCAAGTCCTTGCCACATGTAAAACATATTCACCCCATCATATCATAGCAAAAGTCTTAATTCAACACCTAGTCCAAAATCTAAAAATTCTTCTTCATCTGTGAAACCTAGAATACAAGTTATCTGCTTTTTTCAGGACTTTCATTTGCTGTTGTGGCTTGACTTAAAATGAGAAGAAAGAGCTGCAAACATCCATTAGTAATCAGAACATGAAATGTGCATAATATGAATCAAGGAAAATTGGAAATAGAATCCATAAAGATTGATATCCTGGGCATTACTGAGCTGAAATGGACTGATATTGGCCGTTTTGAATCAGACAATCATATGGTCTACTATGCCGGGGATGATAAATTGAAGAGAAATGGCATCCCATTCATTGTTAAAAAGAACACTTCAAGATCTATCCTGTTATGATACCATAATGTCCATATGGCCGGACCATGATTCTCAGTGTTTTTGCAGTCCTGTAATGTTAGGATCATTTCCTTGTTGAGTTTTGATATGTAACTACCCTCATGATGGAATATGCTGTGAGTAGCCAATCAGTTGAAAGGGAGTTTCCTTGCCCATGTGGCCTGCATGCAAATATAAGCAGATGTTCTGGCAAAGCTGGAGGGCTTTTGCTCTTTTTGAATCCTGCAGCTGATTTCTGTTCACCTGACCTCTGGTTCTTGGGACTTGAGCTAGCAGCTTCCCTGTGGTCTTGTCTGCAGATCTTGGGAGTCATTGATCTTCACAGCCTGTGAGCAAAACCTGTGCTTTCCAACCTGCCAGTCTTAGGTTAGCCAGTCCCTTGTGGCTATATGAATCAGGAGAAGCCTCTGTCCTGACCCATAGGCGGCTTTTGATGTTCCAGCCTCTACAACCGTGTGGGTCATTTCCTTGATATAAATTTCTCTTAGTATGTATATTTATGCACTTTATTGGTTTTGTTTCTCTAGGGAATCCAGTCTAATACAAAAGGCATTAAACTGTGTGCATCAGAACAAATTATGGATAACATTGCAAAGAATGGGAATTCTGGAATGCTAAACTGTGGTCAGGCAGAACCTGTACATAAACCAAGAAGCAGTCATTTGAACACAACAGGGGGATACTGCATGATTTAAAATCAGGAAAGGTGTGCCTCAAGGTTGTATCCTTTTACCATACTTATTTAATCTATATGCTGGGCAAATAATCTGAGAACCTGGGATATGTCAGAATTGGTGGAAGACTCATTAACAACTTTCAATTTGCAGATGACATAACCTTGCTTGCAGAAAGTGAAGAGGGCTTGAAGCACTTCCTGACGAAGATCAAAGACTGTAGCCTTCAGTATGGATAACGCCATAATATAAAGAAAACAAAAATCTTCACGATCTTGGACCAATAAGCAACCGCATGAAAAATGGAGAAAATATTGAAGTTGTCAAGGATTTCATTATGTTTGGATCCACAGTCAAAGTCCATGGAAGTTGTAATCATGAAATAAAAGGGCATATTGTGTTGGGCAAATCTGCTCCAAAAGAGGACTTTAAAATAATAGCAAAGGTGTCTCTTTGTAGACTAAGGTGGACCCCACCCAAACCATGACATTTTTAATCACCTCATATGCATGGGAAAGCTGGACAATGACTAAGGAAGACCGAAGAAGACATGATGCCTTTGAATTATGGTGCTGGGAAGAATATTGAATATACCATGGACTGCCAGAAGAATGAACAAATCTGTCTTAGAAGAATTACGGCCAGAATGCCCCTTAGAAGCAAGGATAGTGAGACTTTTGTCTCTCATACTTTGGACATGTTATCAGGATGGTTGAGTCCCTGGAGAAGGACATCATGCTTGGTAAAGCAGAGGGTCAGTGAAAGAGAGGAAGATCCTCAATGAGATAGATTGACGCAGTGGCTGCAACAATGGGCTCAAGCATAACAATGCTTGTGAGGAAGGCACAGGACCTGGCAGTGTTTTGTTCTGTTGCACATGGGGTCCCCGTGATTTGGAGATGACTGCATGGCACCTAACAACAACCCTTTATGTTTACTTTAGTTAGTAGAGAAATACAAGTATTCCTTACAAAATGGTTCCTACTTACTATATTGCATGGTGTGCTTTTTTTGTTAAAATTATCAATTGGACATCTTTCTAAATCTCTGTATTTATATAAATATGTATATATAACACATAGTATGCAAGTGTGTATATATATATACACAAACATTTCATATTTTTAAAGAGTTTACTAATATCCTATTTGTATGGTTGTGCTAAAATATATCCAATTCCAATTTCCCTGATGGTGAACATTTAGGTTGCTACAGGTTTTTAAATTAGAATAAATCACATTGCAATGTCTATCCTAAATACCCTTTTATATATAACTTAATACATTTGTTATGGTTATTTAAGTAGGATAATTTTCTACAAATGGAATTGCTGGGCCAAAGGATAGACTCAATTTATAAAATTGATTTTATTATTGTGCTTATCAAATAATTTTATGGGTTTATATTCTAATGATTGCATCAAAGAACATCTCTTTCCTCCTAGCTTTCGTACGACTTTCTTCAAAAGTCCAAGTTAGCTTTCTTTTTTTTTTTTCTAGGCCAAGAAACAATGAGAGCTAAAAGTTAAGTGTTTTCAAGCCAGGGGAAGATAAAACTCTAAGCTAAACAACTTAAATAGCAGCCAGTGCACTGCAGGCCAGGGCACACAGATGGGGCCTTGACAGCCACACCCTGCTGACACCTGTCTCCTGCTGGAGGGCCTTCCTCTACAAGCCTGAACTTTTCCCAAACTAACCTCAACCCCAGGCTTGTCTTGGCAAGACCCTCAGATCCCAGCACAGCCTGGCGTCAGATGGAGAAGTCATAATTTCCGCTCAGATAGGAAAAAGTCCCTATGTATCCTTTGACAAGCTGAACAGGAATATTCCAGGGATCTACCTGGGATACAAGTGTTCCTTCCACTCAAAATCGAAAACTCCCTCTCATTTGCCCATTGCTTTTCACAACAACTTTCCTCTAATTACTCTTAGAACTCTGCAACAGAAAATTGTTGAAGGTATTTTAATATTTGACAGCTGCTTCCAAATCATACTAGGAAGGACCTTTTATCTCCTTGCTAGGCTCTGAGTGTCCTGGCTAATGTTTGGAGTGACTTCAGGGATTATTTTGTGAAGAACTTTGGAGGGCTTTGCCTGGGATCTTAATTCCAGGGGAACAGATACATACATGAGGAGGGGCCTGCAGACTTTGGGAGGTGGATATTGTAGAGCTTCAGCCATTTTCTCTTCTAGACCAGGGCAAACAGGCAGCCAGCTGAAGCCTTACCTTTTGTAAGAGGTCTTTCAAAACTGCGAATATCAAATTGGATCCTCATGGTGATAATATCTTATTTCTTCATACTTGAGTGCAAAAGTTTTATGCCTTTTCATTTGTATTATTCTTCTGTGGCAGGCAGGAGGTGCCCTTGGAAATAAATCTTCTAGCTCAAACTCCTCATTAGGAGAAACTGCAGCCCGGAGACGGCACATGAGTTGCCTATGCTCACCAGGCCTGGACCAAAGTCTGAGCCTTATGACTTGTGGTTAGAGTTATTTCCTCTGCCTCATTTTAAAGCTCTTTGGTGAATCAGAGTTTTGCCGAATTAGTCTTTTAGTTACCAGACACAGTGCTAAACAGTTTACGGTCATATCATAGCAAATCCTTATAATAATTCTATCAGTATCATTATCTTGTTTTTGAGGTAAGGAAAATGAGGTTTGGGGAAAATTTCACAAGGTCCCTAAGCAGCACAAGTGTTTTACAGTTGGCTGCTAACCTAAAGGTTGGTGGTTCAAACCCAGCCAGTGGCATGATGAAATAAAGTCCTAAAAATCTACTCCCATAAAGATTACATCCAAGAAAACTCTGTGGAGCAGACACAGGGTCTCCATGAGTCAGGATAGCCTCAGTAGCAATGGGTTTTGTTTTGTTGTGATGTATTAGTTTTCTATGGCTGCTATAACAAATTACCACAATTTGTTGGCTTAAACTGTACAATTTCATTATCTTACAGTTTTGTAGCTCGTAACTCTGACACAGGCATCATTGGGCTAAGATCAAGGTGTTGGCAGTGCTGCATTCCTTTTGGAGACTCTATGGGAGAATTTGTTTTCTTGCCTTTTCCAGCTTCTAGAGGCCACCTTGCATTCCTTGACTCATGACCTCCTCTTCTCTCTTCAAATCCAGTAAGAGTACGTAGAATCCTTCTCACATTGTGTCTCTTTGATCCCTTATCTGTCATTTTCTCTCTCTCTGCTTTTAAGGACTCATCTGGTTAGGTCGGGCACACCCAGATAATGCAGGATAATCTCCCTATTTCAAAATTCATAATCTTAGTCACAGCTGCAAATTCCGTTTTGCCACAAAAGGTGATATTCACAGGTTAGGGCATAGAAATCTTTGGAGGCCATTACTCTGTCTATTGCAGACAGCCCTCTGGCTCCCAAACATTCACATCTGTTCCAAAGGCAGAATACATTCACCCCATCGCAAGGTCCCTCACAGTCTCATCTCATTATGCGTGGGAAGCTAGGAAGTGACAGGGCTGGGGCTCTGGCTCCAAAGCCCTCTTATTCACTGCAGGTGTCATTTTGTTTTAACATGAGGTTAAGGCAGATGTGGAATTTGAGTGATTCTCTTATTAATTTGCATGAAGTCTTTAAATTATAGAAAGTTAAACTGTAACTGTGAAGGCAGGAAAGGTGTCTATTTTGTTAAGCATTCTATTCCACTGCCTATCACTCAGTAAGTACGCAAATGTTTGTTAAGCTAATAAATGTTGATGAATGCAAGCATCTAAGTAAACAAAATATTGTTGTTGTTAGGTGCTGTCAAGTCTGTTCTGACTCATAGTGACCCTATGTACAACAGAACAAAATGCTGCCTGGTCATGCACCATCCTCACAATAATTGCAATGTTTGAGGCCATCATTGCAGTCATTATGCCAGTCCATCTCATTGAGGGTCTTTCTCTTTTTCACTGACCTTCCACTTTACCAAGCATGATGTCCTTCTCCAGGGACTGGTCCCTCCTGATAACGTGTCCAAGGTACGTGAGACAAAGTGTCACCATCTTTGCTTCTAAGGAGCATTCTGGCTGTACTTCTTGCAAGACAGATTTGTTCAGTCTTCTGATCTAAAACCCAAAAAGCAAAGGCATTGCCATCAAGTCGATTTGGGCTCATAGTGACCCTATAGGCCAGAGTAGAACTGCCCTATAGAGTTTCCAAGGAGCATCTGGTGGATTTGAACTGCTGACCTTTTGGTTAGCAGCCATAGCTCTTAACCACCACATCACCAGGATTTCTTCTTTGCCTGCACAATAATTCAAGGGTATAAATTCTTCTTTGGTCTTCCAATAAGGAACATCATGATAAATGGAGAATATATTGAAGCTGTTAAGGTTTTCAACTTACTTGGATCCAAAATCAACATCCTTGGAAGCAGCAGTCAAGAAATCAAATGACATATTGCAGTGGGCAAATCTGTTGCAAAAGACCTCTCTAAAGTGTTAAAAAGCAAAGATGTCACCTCGAGGGCTAAGATGTGCCTAATCCAAGCCATGGTGTTTTCAACCACCTCATATGCATGTGAAAACAAAATATGGAGGTATATAAAATCATTAGAAAAATATGTGATTTCTTTTTCCAAAAACCTTGTATTCTCCTCAGTGTTTTTCAGAGCCCCTTGAGACAGGTTACTAACTTTACCAGAGCCCAGGTTTCTTCCCGTGTAGGCTAGTCAATCTGTTTGTGCTCCGTCTGGGTTTAAATTACTAGCAAATATCTTTTGAGGCATTGTGATTGCTGCCAAGATTGGCTCCCAGCCCATGGATCCTGTTTCAGTAGATGTAACCACTAAGCTTATAGAGCGCCAGATAGTTGGTATTCTCAGCATAGTATTCAGTTGCATTCCAGGGGTAAGGATCCTGATTATTTTTGTAGACAGAATATGCTCCTGCAGTTCTTCTTACATTCCACTCCATGATGACTGCTCAAAGGGAACATGGGGGACCACAGCATCATTTTCCCAACAAAAGTATTTTAAGAGTAATTTACCTGGGCTGGGGTGTGGAATAAGTAAAGGGGTTTTATTGGAGTGATGAAAATGTTCTAAAAGTAGATTCTGATGATGGTCGCACGACTCAGTAGCTTGTAAAAAACGTCGAACTGTACACTTAAAATGGGTGAGCATGGTCACAGTTGCTGTAGAAGTAAACAAGACTCCCTTGTTTGCCCAAACAATGTAAGTACAAGTAGTTATTAATTCTTAATTAAAAAAAATCTTGATATTTGGTTTAATTTATGCTAAATATATCTGAGTAAATGTTTTGATATGATTCAGAACCATACATATTTAATGTCTTACTATTCATTTAGAAATAATTCAACCCCCCAATCCATCTGTGTATTGCTAAAGGGACAATCATCTCCCGTGTCGAATAAAGCTTAATATGCTGGTGTACACAATAGCCAGGTAAACAAACTGACAAAATAAATCCTTACTAGCTGTTTAGCATTTGCAGACTTGAATATCAATTAAAAACAAAACAAAACAAAAAAAACAAACCCATTGCTGTCAAGTTGATTCCAGCTCATGTTGACCTTATATATAATAGTGTAGAACTGAGTTCTATAGACTTTTCTTGGCTGTAGCCTTTATGGAATCAGATCACCCAGGCCTTTCTTCTGCTGTGCCACTGGGTGGGTTCTGTCAACCTTTAGGCTAGCAACTGATCACAAACCACTTGCATCACCCAGGGACCTTCAAATGTCATACCATAAATTATTAATATATTTTGGACAAATAAATATAATATGGAATATGGATACATGTACACTATTACAAATATAAGCATTCCTTAAACAGTTACAGTGTTTGAACCAATAAAACTTCATTTTGAAATTGTATAAGTAACTCATGTGCTTGATAGAAGGTACCAGGTTCCTTAGACAAAGACTTGGACTGGCCAACTCAGTGGTAGTGAGAGCATAAAATGTAATTGTAGAGTCTCAGGCTTGGATCCCATGTGAACCAAGGAGATGAGCTGTAATCTTTCACTTTAGCCAATTCCTTATTCCTAGTTGATTTTTTTTTTTTTTCTGTGAGAATCATTGGCCTACTTGATGGTAGTTGTAAAAAAGCAGATTCCAAATTTGCTGAGTCAGAATCTTCAAAGTGAGGTTCCAAGAATGTATATTTTAAACGAACACTGTAACTCCCCCATGTGTCTATCAGTTTGTTGTAATGCGGGGGCTTTCCTGTCGTTGTGTTGCTGGAAGCTATGCCACTGGTATTCAAATACCAGCAGGGTCACCTATGGCAGACAGGTTTCAGCTGAGCTTCCAGACTAAGACAGACTCATCTATGCCAAGAAATTTGGAAGAGAGCTACTTGGCCAACCGACTGGAAGAGATCCATGTTTATGCCTATTTCAAAGAAAAGTGATCCAGCCGAATGTGGAAATTATTGAACAACATCATTAATATCACACGCAAGGAAAGTTTTGCTGAAGATCATTCAAAAGTGGTTGCAGCAGTACATTGACAAGAAATTGCCAGAAATTCAAGTTGGATTTACATTCTCACCCAAACCTTTTAATGTGGATGACTGCCCAGAATGTTTTCTTATCAATATATTCATGCCATCTGAAACTATTCAATACTCAAACTCCAAATAACACTAAATGACAATGTAATATGTTGTAGTCATAGTTTATATAGTTCAGAACTAGTTGTGTTTGTCAGAGTTCAAGAGGAAAAAAAGAGAATGTTCCTTTATTTTACCATCATGTTCAAATAACATATATTTGTTATTTAAAAACACTGCTATCTTATAATCTATCTATGCAAACAAAAACACTCACAGCTTGACCAATAAGCAACATTATAATAAACAGAGAAAGTGCTTTGAAAATTAGAAAGGTCTACTCATTGCAGATACTCCTGGGTTGACACAAATGGTTAAGAGCTTGGCTGCCAACCAAAAGGTTGGTGGTTCGAGTCCATCCAGAGGAGCCCAGAAAGGCCTGGCAATCAGCTTAGAAAAAGTCAGCTACTGAAAACCCTATGGAGCATAGTTCTATGCTGACACACAAGGAATCACCATAAGCTGGAATTAACTTGACAATAACTGGTTTGGTTTTTGATTGGCGTCCAATTGCAAGTTACATTTTATTGTATCTAAAAGACTCTAATTGTTTGAACTGAGTCAGCATAATTATTCAAGTTGAATTATTTACTGACAAGAGATATTTACTGCTCCATATGCCTTGAATGGAGCACTGGTGGCACAGCAATAAAGAATTCAGCTGCTAACCAAAAGGTCGGCAGTTTGATTCCACCAGCCACTCCTTGGAAACCCTGTGGGGAAGTTCTACTCTGTCCTGTAGGGTCACTATGAGCCAGAATTGACTCAATGGCAATGGGTTGTGTGTTTAATAATTTTAATATATTGACATAAACAAAAATAGGACAAGAGAGATAAATACATTGAATGGATAGAAAAAAAAGGGAAACCTGATAATGCATTAAAAACAAATATGAAATATTTGAATTATCCACAAACTTTCTGCTCCAACCCTGTGACTAATTGAGAGCTGACTGTGGAAATTTTATTCAGCAATGCTTTTTAATGTCAAGGATTGCTATAAATCAGTGGGAAGGCTGGCACACACTCCTTGTCTGACTCACCATTAACTGTACGAGGTTGATAGGTCTTTGGAGAATTGAGTGAGGGTGGTTTTAAGATTCCAGCTCTCAAGTCCTTTGAAAAATGTCTGATTTTAACTCTGTGACAAGTCTACAGTCAGCCATTGGCTTTCTCTCCTTGCAGGAAAAGATGGTGAGCTCACCTCTAACTCTATCTTTAGGCCAGTTGACTGGAGCCCTTCGCATGGCAACTGGGAGATTGGATAGGATAAGGTTATGGATTGAATTATGTCCCCCAGAAATGTGTGTCAACTTAGCTAGGCCATAATTACCAGTTTTGTGTGATTGTCCACCATTTTGTGATCTGATGTGATTATCCTACCTGCTGTAAATTCTAACTTCTATGATGTTAATGCAGGAAACCCTGGTGGCTTAGTGGTTAAGTGCTACGGCTGCTAACCAAATGGTCGGCAGTTTGAATCTGCCAGGTGCTCCTTGGAAAGTTTATGGGGCAGTTCTACCCTGTCCTGTAGGGTCTCTATGAATCGGAATCGACTCAACGGCACTGGGTTTGGTTTGGTTTTTTGGTATGATGTTAATGAGGTAGGATTAGAGGCAGTTGTGTTAATGAAGTAAGGACTCAATCTACAGGATTAGGTGGTATCTCGAGTCAATCTCTTTTGAAACATAAAAGAGAGAATCAAGCAAAGAGGAGAAGGACCAAGAAAGGCGACCTGGGAGCAGAGCATATCCTTTGGACCAGGGTGCTGAGAAACTTCTAGACCAGGGGAAGATTGATGACAAGGACCTTCCCCAAGAACCGACAGAGAGAGAAAGCCTTCTCCTGAAGTTGGCACCCTGAATTCCTAAAATGTGAAAGAATAAACTGTTTATAAAAGCCATCCACTTGTGGTATTTCTGTTATAGCAGCACTAGATAACTAAGACAGATAGAAATACCACTTGTTGTTAGCTGCTGTTGGGTCAGCTCCTGGCTCACAGAGACCCCATGCACAATGGGATCAGGCCATTGTGATCCAAAGAGTTTTCATTGGCTGATATTTGGAAATAGATCACCAGGCCTTTCTTCTGTGGTACCAAAGGGTGGATTTGAACCACCAACCTTTAGGTTAGTAGTCGAGTACAAACCATTTTCTCCACCCAGGGTCCTAGAACCAGTTGCTGTTAATTCTAATTCATGGCAACCGCATGTATTTCAGAGTAGAACTGCACTCCATAGTGTTTCCAATGGCTGTAATAATACAGAAGTAGATTGCCAGGCCTTTCTTCTGAGGCAACTCTGGGTAGATTTGAACCACCAACCTTTCAGTTAGTAGCTGAGTGCTTAACTGATTGTGCCAATCAGGGATTCCTAGAAATATCACTACCTCTCCTGTAATCCCTGGTCCAAGCCACTATCCTCTTTTTCCTGGAAAACCATAATAGTCTCCTAATGGGTCTCCCTGTTTGCACTCATGTCCCTTTCAATGTGTTTTCCACACAGAAGCCAGAATAATTATTTGAGAATGTAAGTCAGATTATGGCACTCACCTGTTAAAACTCTCCAAATCTTTCTCTACCACTTAAAGGAAATTCCAAAATCCATACTTAATGGGATTTATATACCCTATACAATCTGGCCTCTGACTACCTCTCCACTGTCATATTTTACTATTCTCTTTGCTTGCAAATTAGCTAATGTGAATTGCTCTTTCTAGAACATGATAAGCATGCTTTGTACTTGCTGGACTTCCTTGCCCCAGGTATCTTCATGGCACCTAGGTCTCTGCTGAAATGTCCGCTTATCAGAGAGACCCACCCTGACTACTCAATCATTATTATGCTCTCATTTTCTTAACCTAACTTTATTTTCTTTGTACTACTCCTTCTGTGACATTATATGGTATATTTATTTTTCTTTCATTCGTTTCCCATCTCCCCTATTTGTATGTAAGGTCCATGAAGACAGGGACTTTACCTTGCCCAATGCCTAGAACAGTGCCTGGTATGTAGCAGGTACTCAATAAATATTTATTAGTAAATGAATGAATGAAACAGATTGTTAAAATTTCTTGTTTCCTTGGTCTTTCTCCACCCGTCTGTATTTCATTGCTATGAAGCTTCCTCGACACTGTAGAACTTCCTGACTTACCTAACATCTCCTACCTCCAGGTCTTGCCTTAAGAGCACTGGCTCTGGAACCCCCTCTTACCTCTGATCACTCATTTCCCTTAACTGCTCTGTTATGCTGCTTTGTCTTATGTTTACTATTTTTCTTCTACAAAGGAAAGTTTGCCTTGGTCTTTGGCTCTACGTGTGCTAAGAACCTTGCATTTCTACACTTATGGCTAAAGTATGTATTTCCAGCTATTTCTCTGGCACTTGAATTACACATTCAGCCTCATCTTCATCCTGCTGAGTGAGGCTGAGCCAAGGGTTCTCAGACAAATGCAGCTAATGTTTGTTCAGTCCAGGAGACAAAAGGCACAAAAGAAAGCACTAATCAATACCTTTGCCTAGCTGTGCTGAAAACTTGCAATTTTGATGCTCTGAAGACTGTGTTCAGTCTAATTGCCTAGCAGTGATGCCACACTCAGAATTGGGTCCATCTACAAGGCTTGCCAGATTAAGCTGATGTGGATGACTGGGTTTTTATCTGTAATGGAAGTTTGGGCAGGGACCAAGAATTTGTGCAAACTCTTCAGACTGACATTCAAGGTTCTCCTCAAACTGCTTTTATGCCTCAACTCCCACTGTTCTTCTCTGTGGAGCTTCTGTTTCACTCTGAGAAGAATGCTTTCTGTTTCCTGGGCACACCCTTGAATTTTCTGCCTTCCCATCTCTGATTCCTTTCTCCCTGGTTATGAGATAAGTAGCTGAATGAAGAAAGATATTCCCTTCACTTTGATAATAAACTGAGTTTTCTCAGCTCTCATTTCCATCGCTAAGCTACTACCCATCCTTCAAGGCCATTCTCAGTTAATAACAAAAAGCAGCTAACAGTTAATTGATAGTTACTATGTGCCAGGAGCTATCCTTAATTTTTAACATGATAATAACTTATTTAATGTTTTTAATGATGCCATGAGATAGGTTTGGATATTATCTCCATATTAGAGATGAGGGAACAGGGACAGAGATACCACTTCTACTTTAAAAAAAAAAATCTTTTCTGATTTCTCCTATATGATGTGATTAATTGCTTCTTTCATCGAACTTCAACAGCTCATTGTTTTTCTCTTATATCATTTAGCTCTTTTAGTCTTTAGAGGAGTTCTAGTTATACTTATCCAATTCAAGCTACTATTTTATGAACTCTCTAAGAGTAGAGATTAAAACCAAACCAAACCAAACCCACTGCTGTTGAGTCGATTCCAACTCATAACGACCCTATTGGGCAGAGTAAAACTGCCCCACAGGGTTTCCAGAGCTCTAAATCATAGACTGCCTCATCTTTCTCCTGTAGATTCAAACCGCCAGAGAACAGCTGAGTACTTCGATCACTATGCTACCAGGGCTTGTTAGAGACTATGACTTAATAATATTTTTATCAGTTACACTACTTATTGTTCAAGAGTTTAAGGACTGTTCCCTGCATTGACTTGATTTGCCTTCATGACTCCGGAAGTGCTAGGTGTAGCTTGCTGTTGAGCATGGCCCCAGGACTCAGATCTCAGTGCATAACAGGAGTATCAACCTGATTCCAACCAAGCCCACTGGACATGATTTTTTTTTTTTTTTTTGGTTTCTTTGTAGCATGTTCTAGGGGCTAGCATGATTTCTAGGGGCTAGCATGTTCGAATATACCAGGCGCTCATTGGAAACTCTATGGTCCAGTTCTACTCTGTCCTATAGGGTTGCTATGAGTTGGAATCGACTTGACGGCAGTGGGTTTAGCATGCCTTATCCCAGGTTGAGGGCTCTTTCTTAAGAACAGGCTCAACAAGGAGTTCAGGTGTCATGGGCCCTCTTTGGCCATGGAAGAGATTCGGAATTGTTTCTATGAGTGCGGTGGAATGGAATTCGATTGGGAGAAATGAGTTCCTCTCATCTGCTGAGCTCCGGGCTGGAGGTATTAAATACATCTCTCTTTTATTTCATTTTGTCCCCCATTCTAAGAGAGCAGGAAATACTATCATATCTTGATGGGAGCTATGGAAATCTTTCATAAGTTATAGATCAGGGCTTTCAAAATGTTACATAATCTACTCAAGGTACTCAACTAACAAACTGCAGAGTAAAGGTTTGAACTCAGGTCTTCTGAAGCTGCTTCTGCTTTTCACACTTATTACGCTAAGTTGTTAAGGGTTGTATAATTAAAAACCAATCCTAGGCTCATTGAGGGAGAGAGTTGAGCGTTCCCAGAAATCTCTCTTCTATCCTTAATGGTTCTTTGCACAGAATGCATCTGAACCAGGTTCCCATTTTCTTTAATCCTTGGCTTTATCAATGTGAAAAGCCATTTACAATTCATTAAATTGATTCTTATCTTTGAATTGGTCCTGGATAATGCATTATTAGTTGCCAAAGGAGCTTCCCTAAAGACGCGTTAAAGATATATTACTTTTCCATTGTCCTTTTTTTTTTTTTTTTTTTGTCTCGTATTCTAAGCCTCCCATTCCCCCAAAACAATAATTATGGCTGTTATTATCGTGACATAGGAGGTAGTAAAATGTTCCATCCTCACAGAGAGATGGAATTCCCATTACGCCCTGGTAACAATGATCCAGGCTTTGCCCTTTGTTTGAGAGCTTCTCTGTGACAATGGTGGGACCTTGGTTCTTGGATGTGCTAAATTCACAGTCAGACGTTGTGGCTGTTGAGACACTATATTCCATGGTAATTCATGGGAGCCTGGATTACTGCAATTGTGTTAAATGAAAAGCAAATGACAAATTCCAAAGAGCTCATGAACACAATTTTATTTTATGTTGTGCCAAAGTGCCTTCACATCAATATGATGTGAAATAACAAAACCTATTGCATGCCTTAGTTTGAAACCCTTCTTCATTATAAACATTCTCAGGGGTATTAAAGAGCTGTTTTCGTGTTCCATGTGTCACCTTGTTTAATTCTTCCATCTGTAAAATGAGACTGGTGCCTTTATGATCCAAGAATAAAAGATGTGATGAGGTGAAAATATCAATGCATAGTTACTTGAGGACTTTTCTCTCTAAGCTTAAAAAATTAGCAAGTTCTAAGTTTGAAAGCATTCTCTGAGGTGTTCTGGAAGCCCAAACAGAAAAATATGTAGCTAGAAATGCTAATATATTATCACAGAGAAGAAGTCTGACTTTGCTGACCTCACCCAGCAAATGAATGAAGAAATAAGGAAGAGAGTTTGGGCTTCCAGGCTAATTAACATCATGGAGTTAAATCCATTTAAATGTGGGTGCTCTGGAATCCCAGCCTATGGGCTTCCTCAATTTTGCTAGATCACTGTACAAACTTGTTGAACTCAACAGTGAGGCAGGACCTTTTGCAGACAGAAGCCAAGGTGGGTCAATGAGTTTCTTCCTGAATTCAGGGGGAAGACCTGGAAGGACAGGAGCTGAGTCAGGTCACAAACAGGAAGAGTCACCCCAACTGGTAACACTTAGATTCAGTCAGCCACTTGTTGGTCTGAAATGACTCCCTGACTTTGTGAGGCCCAGCCGTGGGGCTAGTGTCCAGAATAGACTGGGTGTTAGGAGACATGGCATTAATTCTGACTCTGCCATGAACAATCCATGAGAGTTTCTTAATCTCAGAGTGAATTTTTCTATCTGTACAATAAAGCTCTTGGACTAGGGAACCTCTAAGCCCCCTTCCATTACTAAAGCTTTGTTGTATTCTGAAAATACTCTCCTTTGTGACAGCGTGTACTGCTATTCAACATTTCATAATGGGATGCCCAAACGTGAACACCATTAATGTCCCGTGAGGAACAATAAAGTATGTCAGAAAAAAATCCACAATTTTCTACTCTTCAGTCCTCTGTTCTTCCCTTCTTAGCACCCTCTCCTCTTCCTTGTTTCCTTTTTTCTTAAAAATGCTCATTAGGTTGGTAACTTTCCTAGCTAATCTCAATTACAAAATGTAATTTCCTTAAGCCTCAGTTTTCCTTTCTCCTTTCTCACTCTAATTACTTTTCCTTCTACTTCACAGAGAAAAGTGAAACGATTGAAAGGGGAAAATCCTACAAATTTCTTCCATCAAATTTGAAAACCCATGTGCATTTGTTCTACCCTTCCCCCTTAACCTCTTACAATAGAAACGTCCTTTCTACTCTTTAAGATCAATGCCTCCACCCTTGTTGCAGCCCAAATTCTTACATCGTGGAAAACTTCCCTTTAGATTATTCTCCTGTATATTCAGCCTCTCTCTCTCTTTTTTTAATTTTTAAATTGAAACTTTCTCATCAACATTTCAACATGCTGGAGGATTTTCCATTTTAACACACACACACACACACACACACAGAGCCCTCAAAAACAAAAAACTTACCTATGAGTTAACTTTGCCGACATGTAAACACACACTCTGCTTCCATCCACCAAAAACTTCTCTAAAGAATTACTCACACTTGTTGCTCCCGCTACCTTACTTACAAATCACTCCTCACTCCACACCAATCTGCCATCCATTCCCAACACTGATTTGAACCTTCTTTTCTATAGTATTAGGGATGCCCATGCCATTAAGAAGATAGTTGCCATTGGGTAGTGACTACCACCAAATCCATGCCATCTTGGGTTTTTTGAATATATCTTTGTCTTCCTTTCTATTATAATAGAAAAAGTGGTCCTGACCTTATTTAAGACTTCCTTACTCAAGCCCTGGATCCCATCACCTACTGGAAGAATTGACTCCTGAAATTATCTCCTCTTTCCTGGATTATTCCCATTTTTATACTTTCATGCCTTAAAAACAAACCCTCCTTTAACTTCATGTTTCTGGAAAAACTATTTAAAAAGTTGTCTATGCTCAGTCTCTCAATTTTTTCACTTTCTATTTCATCATCAATTCTTCCCATTCATTCATTCATTCTTCCCATTCTTCCATTCCACAAAACTGTACTTTTCGCAATCATGAATTAACTTCATTTTGCCAAAGCTGAAGCCAAGGGTCAACAATACACTGTACTCACCTTTCTCTGACTTCTCAGTAGTAGCTGATTGATCTAACCACTCCTTCCTTCTTCAGGCTTCTGTAATGACATATTTTCCTGGTTTCCACTTACCTCATTGGCTTCTGTTTCTTGTTGTTTGTAACTACTTTTTTCTTGTCTGACTCCTTTTTTCCCACATTTTTCTATTCTCATCCAGTCCTGTGAATTTAAATAATATCTATAAGGTAAAGACAATCAAATTTATATATGCAGCTTTGACCTCTGACTCATACTCAAGTGCATATTTGACTTCTTCTCTTAGATGTCTAAGACATCTTCAACTTAATGAGTTTAGAGCTGATCTCTTGATCTGCTTCCTCCTCCCTCTGCTGGTCATCCTCCATCCTCATCAAAACCATTGGTGCCCCTATCTACTCAATTGCTCAGATCATATATCTAGGAGTAATCTTTGATTCTTCTCTTTCCTTCTTTTCCATGTTCAATCCATTAGTAACCAAATGTGTATATCAAACTTGATAATTTCTTACCATGTCTATAACTCCTTTCCAAAGGTGTCAAAGTCCCCAACTAGGCTACTAGCATCCCACTTTATTTCCTTGCTTTCAATCTTGCCCCTATAATATACTCTTCATATATCATCCAATGGTCTTTTTAAAATGTAAATTTTTTCATAACATTTTCTGGCTTAAAATCTTACAAAGATTTCCTTTGCGACATGAATAAAATCTAAATTTCTTAATTTTTACCTCTCTCAATTCATTTACATTTTATTTAATGTAGCCCCCCAAAATCAAACCCATTGCTGTCAAGTTGATTCCAACTCATAGCAACCCTATAGCACAGAGTAGAACTGCTGCCCACATAGGGTTTCCAAGGCTCTCTTTACTAAAGCAGACTGCCACATCTTTCTCCCATGGAGCTGCTGGTGGGTTTGAATGGCTGACCTTTTGGTTAGCAGCTGAGCTCTTAACAATTGCACCACCAAAGCTGTTATTTTATTCAACAACAGCAGGTGATCTTTTCCTGATCTTGGATATAAATTCTTCAAGTCCCATGTAGACATCACTACAGTCACTCACAGTCTTAATTCGGCAATTAGCATGTCCAGGCCCATGTAATAATGAAAACTCTGGACATGACTTAATGTTAACCCATCTCCCTTCTCCTAGTGAAGACTTGCTTCAAGCCTACAACCTGCACTGGGGAAGCAGAGCTTTGTCTTTCTCAATCTCTCTCTCTTATGTGTCCCTTGTTCCCATCTCCTAATCTCAGCCAGCTTCTGACCCTTCTTTAGATGAGGATCAGGGAAGGAGGAGTGGTTAGGCAAAAGAAAAGTGTTTGAGCCCTTGGGATCCAAGTTATCTCACAAGAGAAAGCTTTCAAAGGAAGTTTTCATGGAATTTTTTTCTGGAGGTCTTTTTCCTGAGCTCTTGTCCCCTGCAGATTCTTTGACTTGGCAAATGCAACTCTATTCCAGATCACTTGTAAATTTTTTAGCCCCTAAAAAAAAAAAAAAAAAATTTTTTTTTTTTAAGAATGTCATCATTCGCCCCTAGCTTCTTGTTGCCGGAGCCTCTTTACCCCTCTAGTGACCCTACTGGGCAAAACCCAGCGTGACTCCATTCCAGCTCTTTCTTTCCCATGGAGCCCACATTGATTCAATGGGAAACATGTATGAACTCTAGAAAAGCAGATCATGCCCAACACAGCTGTGCTCTCCTGGCTCCAACATCCAACCAAAGCAAGACTTTGTCTATTTATCTTCTAAATATATCTCAGATCCAGCCACTTCTCTCTCTTCACACCACACACACCCTCACCCAAGGCAGCGTAATCTCATCTGGATCTCTGTGAAAAGCATGTCACCTCACATCCACTTTTGTCTGCCTTCCGCAAACTCTTCTGCAGTCAACAGCCAGAGTTCAGGCATGTAAGAGAAGGTGGGATTGGCAGATCAGATGGCCTTTTGTGGGTGAAGACAGGGTGACACATGCTGCGTGAATGCTGGTCTTGGAGGAAGTTACTGCAGGGCTCCCTCTGCCTACGTGCTTTTTGGCAAAAGGGTTTTAATTAGCACAAAGAGCCAGGCAGGACCTCATCACCCCCAGGCAGTGATTCTGTTCCAGCATGAAAAGAGAGCTAGCATGTGTGCCCAGAAAATGCTAGGGCTATAAGAGAACTGCTGAATGTTAGGTTGAAAGGCACTTAGCAGTTTACCTGGCCCAAGCAAAGGAAAAGTGGATTTCATGAGTCTGGTTAGCATGAAAACAGGGATACCTTTTACCACTTTCGCTTTTTGGTGAAAGCTCCTTGTGGGTGGCCCAGCCAAGGCATAGGTACATGTGTCCTGATTTTTCAGAGGCTATATATGAGCCATGTTGTAGAGCAGCAGCCCTTACCTTCAAGTGCATCAGAGTCACATGGAGAACTTGTTGGAAAGGTTCCTGGGTGTACCACCAGAAACTCTGATTTTGAGAATTCAGGGTGGGCTGAAGAATCTTAATTTTCCACAAACTTCCTAGATGATTCCTATAAAGATGGCCCTCAGCCCACACTTTGAGAAATATTGATGTAGTGGAAACCATGGGTTAAGTGTGGATGCAAATTCTGACCACGTGACCTACTGGCTGTATGCCCCTAAGCAACAATTTCACCAGGAATTCCTCAAATGGCCTGTTTGAACCAGACCATTAAATGTTACTTCCCAAAACAAAAATGCCAGAACCTAAAGTATGATCTGGGAGCTAAACTTTTGAAGGGAATGTTTACCCAGGAATTGGGGAAAGTACATTGTTTACAGACTCAAGTTTGTCTTCTTTAAGAAACAAGGAAAAAGGTATTATTTCACCAACCGAAGAAGCTCTTAGCACGTACCAGATGCAGCAAGGCATTTCCACATATGCTCTCTCATTTATCCTCACATCAGCCCTGTAGGTAGGACGTTTATTATTAATCGTCACGTTTTACAATGTGGAAATTGGAGCTTAGGGAAGATATATGACTTGTATAGTATCACATGACAACCGGCCTGGGCTAGACTTCTGACTCAGCACACTTTTCACTGTATCAGAACACAACTGGAATTGGAAACAACATGTCTTTGGATCTTACTGCTCGGGAAGTCATAGGTATAGAAAGTACATGAAACTGATCTTTGGTGGGAGTTTGAATATACCACGAACTGCTAAAAGAACAATCTGTCTTGGAAGAAGTACAACTAGAATGCTCCTTAGAAACAAGGTTGGCGAGACTATGTCTCACATACTTTGGGTATGTTATCAGGAGGGATCCGTCCCTGGAGAAGGACATTGTCATGGATTGAACTCTGTGCCCCAGAAATATCTGTCAATTTAGCTGGGCCATAATCCTCAGGATTGTGTGATTGTCCATCATTTTGTGTGATTATCCACCATTTTTGTGATTTTCCTATATGTTGTAAATCCTGTCACTATGATGCAATAAGATGGATTTGTGGCAGCTGTACTGATGAGGTCAACAGAAAAGGTTAGGGCTATACGGGAACTGCTGAATGTTAGGCTGAAAGGCACTTAGTAGTTTACCTTACCCAAGCAAAAGAAAAGTGGATCTCATGAGTCTGGTTAGCATGAAAACAGTGGTAACTTATACCACTGACAAGATTAGATAGTGTCTTAAGCCAATCTCTTTTGAGATACAAAAGAGAGAAGTGATCAGAGAGACATGGGGACTTCATACCACCAGAAAAGTAGCACCAGGAGCAGAGCGTGGTGCTGAGGTTTTTTGGACCTGAGTGAGGTTCCTGCGCTGAAATGCTTCCAGACCAAGGGAAGACTGATGACAAGGACCTTCCTCCAGAGCCAACAGAGACAGAAAACCTTCTTCCGGAGCTGGCACCCTGAATTCAGACTTCTAGCCTACTGGACTGTGAGAGAATGAAATTCTCTTTGCTAAAGCCATCCAGTTTTGGTATTTCTGTTATAGCAGCACTGGATGACTAAGACAGACATCATGCTTGGTAAAGTAGAGGGTCAGCGAAAAAGAGGAAGACATTCAACAGGATGGATTGACACAGTGGCTGCAACAATGGGTTCAAGCACAGCAACAATTGTGAAGATGTCTCAGGACGGGCAGTGTTTCGTTTTGTTGTGCATAGGGTCGCTATGAGTTGGAACTGTCTCGATGGCACCTAACAACAACACAGGTGTCAAATGCAGGGAAGGCATTTCCTCTGGTCTGTGAGCTTGGGACACCATGTAAGCAAATGTATGGGCTTTATTTTTAAAATTGAAATAGTGGGAAAAAAATCTAAGATTGGGATTTCTATACTAGGATTTGTCCTACTCATCAGATTTAGAGCTTTAGCTATTCTAAAGAGAACATTTTCCTAAATAAAAAACCACTTAGAACTTCTTCCTGAGGCTCCTCTTTCCATGGGGCAGCTCTGATCCCTGGGGCTCCCCCAGGCTAATCTTTTGGAGAACACTAACACATGAGTGGAGACACATAATGTTTCTCCTGGCCCGGTCAGCACAGCAGAGGTGGCCACAACTCTCACAAGACTGCACAGAACCAAAGGGAAAACTTTAGGGAGACAAACACAAATGATAGGGTGCATAAAGCAACACGTGTCACAATATGGAGCTTTTAGTCTGATTGTGATACGACTCCTAACCTTGCAGATCCTCTCTTAACCCACCATCTCTCAGATCTCAGAAGGCCACCAGAGATGTCCCTCTCAGATGTCCCAATCCCTTTGTGGTAAAGGCCAAGGGAAGAGTTCTAGTTCTGTGCCCTGTATTTCCACCCCAGCCCCCAGAGAACTTTTCCTCAGCTATTGTCAGAGCACTGTAACTCTCAGATGAGACCCTACCACCTTTAACTCGTACTTACCCTGGTTCCTGATATGGTGTAAAAATATCTCATCCTACAACGACTATAAGAATCTCTACGCTATAATCACTGTACATGGATTGTTACCACAGGGTCTTTCTGACACAGTGACACAATGCCACAACATTTGGTCAGTTCAGACTAACAACACAAAGCATTCTCTGTCACCTTTGAAGCACTAGATGGCTAATACAGTAAACACATTACAGTGAGTGACCTATTTGGATCCGTGTTAAGTTGGCCTTTGCAGGAGTTTTGGTTACAATGACTATTTTATTTTTAGCAGGGACAAGAGATGAATGCCTTCTAGCAGATCAGGTTCGCATTTTCTTGCCTTCATCAGCAAGTAGGGCAGACATAAGGACAGTTAGTCAATTCCCAATGCAGGAGACTTCAGGCCTCTGAGAATCGGATTCTCAGCACACAGCCAGAGACTCAGTCTCCAGGCACAGCTTGTGCCCATGTTGGGGCCTTGATAAAGCTCTTGATTAGGCCTGTTCCCAATAGGGTGCTGGCAAATAATGCTAAATAGGAGTGTGGGGGCTGGAAAATGAACCATGTGCAGTGTCAGTTGTCTGGGTTCTATTTCTGGATTTCTCTCCAGGTAACCTTGAACAAAATGTTTACCTCTTTGAACCCCAATTCTGCCTTTTGTGTCTTTAAAAAAAATGAGCACAAATACTTATCCACTAAATCACACTGGATATTTCTTGGGAAATACTTAACTAGTTTGCACTAAAGGGTTGGTGACTCATTAATTCACCTTTCCTCCTTTTTTTTTTTTTTTTTTTTTAAGGGGTGAGATGCTCCTTATCTCTAGGGGTTTCTGTACTTGGATGCAAGGCTTTGTACTTCCTTGGCATAATCTCATTTAATGCTCAAATAAGCCTATAAGGCAGTGGTTCTCAACCTTTAGAGAACCACTTGAGGGACTGATAAATGCAGATTTCTGAGCTCCTACGTCCAAAGTTTCTGATTAGTACACATGGGTAGGGCTCGAGATTGTTATTTCTAAGAAGGTCCCAGGTGATGTTGCTGCTGCTGGTTCAGGACCACACTTTGTGAACTCTGCTATGAGGCATGTGTATCATTATCTCAATCTTACAGATGGGAAGGCTGGGACATAGAGAAATTAAGTACTTTGCTTGAAATTACTAAGTGGCAGAACAGGGATTTGAACCCAGGTGTCAGTGGGCCCCAGAGCCCTGCTTTTGATCAGTGAGCTACACAGGCTCCAAAGAAGTGACTGGGAGGGAAGAGAGAAATCAAGGGATCAAGCAGACCTTGAACATTTATGATTCTCCTGAATTCTGGGGAATCTCTAACTCCAAGATCACTCCCCTATGAGCTGCTGTCCCCCAATAGTAGCAACTCTTGGCTTCACTCGAGTCTTTCCAACAATAAAATGACATCAAAGGTTGCAGAGCGACTTTAGTTAAAAAGCAAAAGGAGCTGAAAATTCCTGAACTTGGACAGAGGTTTAAGTTCAAGCTCAGCAACTAACTGTGTGACCTGGGACAAGTTACTTAACTTTATTTTGCCTCACTTTCCTCATTGATAAAACAGGCAAATAGTATCTATGCTATGAAGTTGTTATGAGGACGAACTTAGACTAAAGGCAATTTTATGCATAGCCAACCAAAACCTATTGCTGTTGAGTTGATTTTGACTCACAGTTTTTGGGTTTTTAGTGACCCTATAGGAGAGAGTATTACTGCCCCATAGGATTTTCAAGGAATGGCTGGTGGATTAGAATTGCTGACCTTTTGGATAGCAGCAGAGCACTTGACCACGCCACCACCAGGGCTTCTGTGCACAGCCAGACCACAAGAAATCATGGTGGGAGTGGGGGTGATTATTTTAGCAGTAGTCATCATCATGTAGAGGGTCAGGGAAAAAGAGGAAGACCCTCAGTGAGATGGATTGACACAGTGGCTGCAACAGTGGGCTCAAGCATAACAACAATTGTGAGGATGGTGCAGGACCGGGTAGTGTTTCGTTCTGTTGTACATAGGGTCTCTGTGAGTTGGAACTGACTCCATGGCAGCTAACTACAGCCATCCTCATTGCAGTCATCATCATTGTTAAGCAGTTATAAGAAGAAACTTGTTAGGATTGAGTTGGAGTTGAGGGTGTAGCTTCATCTTTGGAAGGCAAGGGAACTGGCTGACCCAGGACTAACACTAGGAGGGTGAGTAAAGAATGCTAAGGAAAGACAGGTGGTCTGGGTGGGTGGGGATGGAGTGGGGAAGACAGGGCTAGAAAGTTTAGGAGCAGAAAGAATGTTCATGTTAGAGAACCAGACAGGAGCTAATCTGGAATTGAGACCAGAACATTTGTTGAACTGTTAATATTTTGCTGTCCTTGGTGGGTGTAATGGCTAAAGTGACCAAAATACGACCACCAGATTCAAGGAACCTGACCTAAAGTATTCGTAAACCTGGCAGGGGCAGTGTAGTGACAAGTACAGCAACCATGCCTTCCACTTAACATGGGGCAAGGGAGGTGCCTTTTAGCTTTTATTCATCAGAATCTCCTGCACATGTGATGTAGCACAAGCAGTTGACACATCCAGGAAAGGGGTCTTGCTTGGAGTCAAAAGAGGGTTTGAATTCCTGTACTGCCATTAGTGAGTAGTTCTCAATAAGTTGCTTAACCTCTTTGAGCCACATTCTGTTCACTTGTTAAATAGGTGCAGTAATACCCAAGTTACAAGATTGTTGTAATGAATGAAATGAATCACTAACGTCGAATCTGGTATGTAGCTGGTCTCCATAAATGTTCCTTTGTTTCTCCTTCTTGTGATTCTCACACAATAGTATGATATAGGTTAAGGCAAATGGCATTATCTCTGTTGTTCAGAGGAAGCCATTGAGGCTTAGAAATGTAAAATTATTTGCAAGTCATCACGCAGCTAAAAAAAAAACAATATTTCTCTAATTCTAGCTCTGTGGTTTCCTACTATGCTATGGTGTGCCCTAAAGAGGGATTTAAAAAAAATGAGTTTCACTTCACAAGTCGAAGTCTACCAATTGGTGCTTATTGCCTGGAATGAAGGATTCCAAGGCTGCATGAGATTGAATAAGAAAGAGAACCAGGATAGAGAAGCCCTGTCTGCCAAGGACCTGAAACAATGAAATGGTGGCTCTTGTGCAATGTATTTGTCACTCTGGTCAAAAGTGGGCACCTTCCCAATATGACCCCCAAAGATATACCTATCCTAATGCCTAGAATTTTGAATATGTTCCATTAATTACATGTCAAAAGGGGATTTATAGATACAATTTTGCAGTTATAATTGAGGTTACATGTCTTAAAAACTGGGTGAGTATCCTAGGTTATTCCAGGTGGACACAATCTAATCACATGAGTCTTTAAAAGCAGAGAATTTTCTCCGGCTGGAGAATTGACAAGTTTACAATATTGAGTCTTCTTTTCCAAGGACATAGTGTACTTTTTAAAAATTATCATTCATTATTGTTTAAATAGCCTTTCAATAAAAGTTTTATAATATTCTCCATAATGAAAAAACAAACCCAAGGATCTTGCATATCTTTTGTTAGATTTAGTCCTAGAAATTCTAAGAATTTTTGTTGTTGTTGTTGCTACTGTAAATGCTGTATTTTTTAAAAATTAAAATTTCTATAAAGAAAACTAAAGACCCAAGGGAAAGATTAGTCCAAAGTACTAATGGACCACAACTACCACCGCCTCTACCAGACTGAGTCCAGTACAACTAGATGGTGCCTGGCTACCACAACTGACTGCTCTGACAGGGATCGCAAGAGGATCCCGGACAGAACTAGAGAAAAATGCAGAACAAAATTCTAACTCACAAAAAAAGACCAGACTTACTGGCCTGACAGAGACTGGAGAAACCCTGAGAGTGTGGCCCCCAGACACCCTTTTAGCTCAGTAATGAAGTCACTCCTGAGGTTCACCCTTCAGCCAAAGATTAGACAGGCCCATCGGGCACTCAGACTGACTAAAGGGGCATACCAGCCCAGGGCCAAGGTCTAGGAGGCAGGAGGGGAAAGGAAAGCTGGTAATAGGGAACCCAAGGTTCGGAAGGGAGAGTGTTGTGGGATTGTTAACCAATGTCATAAAACAATATGTGTACTAACTGTTTAATAAGAAACTAATGTGTTTTTAAACCTTCATCCAAAGTGCAGTTAAAAAAATTAAAATTTCTATATGTTTATCAGAAACCCTGGTGGCATAGTGGTTAAGAGCTGTGGCTGCTAACCAAAAGGTACGCAGTTCGAATCCACCAGGTGCTCTTTGGAAACCCTATGGGGCAGTTCTACTCTGTCCAACAGAGTCACTATGAGTTGGAATTGACTCAACGGCAGGGGGTTTATATGTCAGAAATATAAATGATTTTTATACTGATTTTGTAACTAGCAAACTTGCTAAATTCTCTTATTCTTATAATGAATCTATAGATTATCTTAGGTTCCCAACATAGAAAATCATATTACCTGCTAATAATATGGTTTTTCTCCCCCCTCCCCTCCACCCCCAATTTTTATACCTTTT
Source organism: Elephas maximus indicus (assembly GCF_024166365.1). NCBI lineage: Eukaryota > Metazoa > Chordata > Mammalia > Proboscidea > Elephantidae > Elephas > Elephas maximus. Next base: position 33,947,204 of record NC_064830.1, read on the forward strand.
ATTTCTTTTTCTTAACTTCAGGCACCAACTAGAACCTCCAGAGCAATGTTGAGTAAAAGTGGGTCACTGAGTTTTCTCCTTGTCTCACTTGGTGCCTCTATCAATGCTCTGAAGGGATCGAGTTCCTTCTGTTGAATCGCTGGCTAACAGTATGAGTAATGTGATCTGGTGGTTTTGTAAAATAACTGGCAGATCATGGCAGTCAATGTAAGCTTTTGCATCTGAAGTCATGGTAGATCTGTCTGATTTAACTTAAATGTAGGTCCAAACTTGAATAACTGGAAAATTTCTTTAAAGATAATAAGATTGAGAATAATAATTCTGTCATACATGTGCATAACACTCATGGAGTAGATCCTTTTCTGTGAGGACCTCAATGTTTCAAACCTAGAAACAAAACATTGTACATTCCTCCTTTCTCAGAACTCCTGGAAGTAGCTGATAAAACACAGACATGGATCATGGTTCAACACTTCTACTCGTTTTTTAATAAAAAAAGATTGGAAAAAGACTCAATAAATCAGCGGTAAAGGTCTTGCCTAATTCCTAATTCCCACCATCTCCGTGGAATTTACTGGCACTGGAGAGAAAAACTAAAGGAGTAAGGCTGTAGGCTTGCCCTTTAGATCCAGACACTTTGTTCCATCCATAACAGAACTGGGCTGCTCCTCGTGCTTGCCTTTACAACCTGACAAGTGTTTATTTGCTTCCAAGTCACGCAGTGATGCTGCCCAACTTTTTCTTGGATTTCATCACTTCGCATCTAAGTTAGTGCCTCTCGCAGTGTTTATTATTGGTCCGCAATGAGATATGTACAGAAACCGAGAGTAAGCATCTAGAACGTTTAGAGCAAGTTACATTGCCTTGACACTTTTATTGTGTTTATCAGAAGTATCAGTCCACAATGGGTTAGAAATTAGAAAAAAAAAGGTCCTTAATTGCAGACAGTGTCATTCACATTCAGCCTATTGTTTGGAGGAGGATGTAATGGGAGAAGATCATCCCAATCCTTTTTGTTATTCCCTCTGACTCTGATGGAACAATTTTTCCTTGCACTTGAAGGCTCAGCTTCAATTCCACATTTACAAAGATGTTTTCTGTGACTATCCCTTCCAAAAAGTCAGACTTAATTGCTCCTTCCGTTATATTCCTACATTGCTTATAACCATATTACTATTTCATGCTGCCATGCTTTAGAAAGAGTTGTCTAGTTGTCTGTCTTCACTTCACATTAGATTGAAAGCCCTCCAACACCCACCTCCCAAGAGTGATGTTCATATTTTGTTTCTGTCCATCAGGGAGCCTTTATTATTGGCATCTCCACCTCGAACACTGTGATTCTCTCTTTTTTGGTATTTGCTCGTGCATGACACATGGTAGACACTAAGCAGGTATTTGTGGAATAAACTTATAGGTTTTTCTATAAGTTCACTCTTACAGGAGCTGGTGAACAAGTGATGACCAAGACCCATTAAGTTTCTGACTCCATGGAGCTTACATTCTAGTAGAGGAAGGAACAAATTATAAAATCAGTGCTCAAGGAGTATCTGATAAAATAGAACAAACGCCTATGAGTAGCTTATGTATCCTTCTAGCTTTCTCACTGTGAGATAGTTTTCCCCTGGCTTTAGCCAGACAAAACAGCCAAGGACAGTCAGTGTGCCTTCAGGATAATCAGAGAGAGAGACTACAGTAATAGTGCTTCATAAAGAGGGACCAGCCCCAGGATCATTCATTTCACAGCTCTCATTTTGTGGGCTGAGTCACGGTGTGAGAAATATTGCCCAGTAATCTTGTCAGGTTGACAATACTGCTTGGGGAAGCCCTTATCATTGTGTCTCAGCCCCACTGTGGGAGCTTACAGATTATGTTGCAGAAAAGAATCATCTGAAAAAATGAAATGGGGAAAGGAATAAAAACAACTGCTTATTCCCGAACACCACAGCCTCTGTTTGAGATTCAATCCTGTCTTTGCCAAATTTAGAGTCCAAGATGCCTGAAATAGAGCTATTATTTCAAAATCTTTCAAAGTAATAAATTAAATTTGTCCATGCAATAGCTTCTGTAATCGACAACAGCAGTTTTCAGACTTTATTTATTTTTAAGGAGCAGACTTCTTTATTGGAACAGAATCTTCTGTGAAAGCGAAAGCTGTAAACCAGATTAATTTATGCACTCAGCAGATATTTCTATAGCACCTACCAAATGCCAGATGCTGTTCTAGACACTGGAGAAACAGCAGTGAACAAAAGAGACAAAAGCCTTGTTTTGAAAGAGTTTATATGGAAGTGGGAGAAGAAGGCAATAATAACAACAACAGAAGTCATGCAGTGTGGAGAAAATAAAGGTGAAAAATCGGGTTATTCACAGTCAAGTTCAAGGTGATTTGGTGTTATTATGTACAGTGGTCAGGGGAGGCCTCTGAGTTAATATTTGAAAAAAGACCTGGAGCAAGTGGGGAGAGAGCCATTGGGATATCAGGGGAAAGAGTGTTTTAAGCACTGAACCAAGGACACAGGTCCCGCTGTAGACTTGTGAGTATAGAGTTCTGGGAATAGCGGGAGACCAGGGGGCTGCAGGTGTAGGGAGCAAGTGACAAATGAAGGATGGACAGATTACATCTGTAAGATATTTTCCTTTTTTTAATCTTGAGTGAGATGCAAATCTATTGAAGGATTTTGAGCTGAGAAGTGGCATAATTTGGCCCACATTTTAAATCATGCCTCAGGAAGCGTGTAGACTACATGTCTGTAGTAGGTGGAAGGAAGGTAGAATACCAGGTATGAATGGAGGGATCTCGGAAGATGTGATGATGGAAGCTGTGAAACATCTCTTCTGATTGCTTCTCTTTCTTCAGTGACTTAAGAAACAAAGTTATCAGCTGAGGGCAAGTGTCAGGGAGTTGCTGAACGTTTTAGAGGATAAGGGAAGGCTCGAAATAGCTTTTTAGCAGAGAGGAAGAGAGAGTGGACCAGAAAAAAGGAGAAACATTGTCAGGCAGCAGGAAATGCTGGTTATGAATTAATGGTCTGTGGTCCTGAATTTAAAGAAAGACCAGTCGGAATAGCTGTGTATTTTTCTCTAGCCTCAGTCCAGCTTTGGTGGATACTCCTTTCCTTCATCAGCTATAAGCATGGCATCGGGAGGGAGACAGATGAAGGGCCCTGCTTTCCCTCAATTCCAGAAGGAAGAGTTGGATTCAACGGAGCTTGATTAGGCAAGTGAGGTTGATGCAGGAGGAGAGGGGCAAGGGCGCTGTGGTGCATGGGAGGGAGTGATTATAATGATGAATCATGGTAACCGAGCTAGGTGGGAAAGGAAAAGAGAACTGTGAGAGGGGAGAGATTAATAGATTGTAGGTCCCAGTGGGGTGACAGAATTGTTGGAGTTAGATGCTAGAGGGATACTAGAGAAAGTAAGATAGAAAGGTATGGAGAAGGCCCAGAGACAGAATGCCTGGAATTAAGATTGGGGGACAGGAAGAGTGCCACTACTGTTAACAAGGACTAGTACATAGCTATTGGAAGAGGCTAGGGGACCAGAGCAGAAGAGAGGCCAAGTAACCAGAAGGCCAAAGTATGGGAACGATCTTTGATGTGGGTATTGAAATCACCAAGAATCATGACAGCAGTGGTGTTGGAGAGAGGGCCAGGGAACCAGGAGCTACAATCTCCAAGACGCCTGATGAAGGGTCATGGGTAGACTAATCTTACTGCAGAAGCTGCTAAGCCAGGTGGGGATGGTTTAGAGAGGAGACAGGGGCAGCGGCCAGCATGGGAACCAAACCAATCCTCACCTCTTTCTCCAAATTAGCCTCTGAGGCACCTTTGTGAAATACCTAGGGTTTCCACAGTCCCGTAAAAAACCAAACCCATTGCAGTCAAGTCAATTCCGACTCATAGCAACCCTAGTGGGCTGGGATATTTCAAACACTGAAGGAACAGCAAATTTTTGAAGCAAGAGTTTTAAAGCACTTTGGACAAATGCAGGTCCTGTGCCCTGTAGTTCATATTTCCCTCTCAGCAGGGATATCCTTGCCGGTCTTTTCTCTGACTCTTTGCATGCACTTAGCGCTCCAAGCACCAAACCAATACAGCTTTAAATAAATTACTCTTGGTAAGGGACGGGCTGTCTTCCTGTCCACTGTCCACCCACTGCTGGTCAATCTTCTCTTCCGAGCTCCCATCTCTGGCTCTCTTGTCTTAGCCTCTATCATCAATCTTTGGACCTTGATTTTGGGACTTTTTTTATACTCTTTCTCTGGCCTACTGGACCCAGCTCTTGCTCTGTCTGCAGCTTTACAAGCTAAACTGATTTTTACTGTGTTCACAGGTTTGGCTTCATCCATCAGCCATAAAGTTGGCAGCAGGAGAAAAAAGGATAGTGGGGCCTGTTTCCCCTCCATATCTCAAAGTAATCCCATGATTGTTCCAGAGGGATAAAATACTTTATAACTGTTGAAACCTGACAGAAATATTAAAAGTACATAAAATGAGGTATGTATGTTATGAAACATCAGTCACGGTTCTGTTTAATTTGTGACAAAGTAAAAATATCACATCCTTCATCAAGACAGACAGTAAAGCACAAAGTAATAATGAGTGTCAACTTGCTCTACCTTCACCGTATTCAAATTATTTGTTTTTGCCAGCTATTTCTTCCAAGTAATTATCTCTGCCATAACCACCAACCCAATTCTGCCTCATCTTGCCACTCCTAATGCTCCTGACCCTGATCCCGCACCAAGTAAGAGAAATTTGGACACAGACACTTCTGTCTACCCCCTCCTTTCAAATTCTTTCCTCTGGCTAAACACCCAGCTGCATGAACTGCCTTACTGAATATGCTTTTCTGATTTACTTATTGTCTTCTTCTTCTTTTTTTTTCACCTCAGATACAATAGAAGCTCCTGGATGGCAGGGGCCTTGCCATGTCTTCTCATCTCCCCTTGGAGTTTGCAGGTCAGGGACAAGCATCTAGAAAGTACTCAATGCACTGCTGGTGCTTAATTTGTTGACATTGCCTATTTCAATGATGTGATCACATCCATGATAAGATCTGATATAATGTGATCACCTCCATGATGGGACCTGTTGTGAATGGCTGATCAGTTGAAACGGAGTTTCCTTGGGGTGTGGCCTGCATCCAATATAGGTGGACTCTCTGGCAAGACTCTAGGGCTTTTTCTTGCTCAGGATCCTGCTGCTGGCTCCTGTTCAGCTGATCTCTGGTTCTTAGGACTTGAGCTAGCAGCTTACCTGCTGATCCTGGGATTTGTTAGCCTCCACAGTCTATGAGCCAGAGGCCTGTTATTTGACCTGCAGCTACATGAGTCAGGACCAAAGCCTCTAGCCTGACACCTGACCAGGAACTTGGAACTTGCCAGTCTCTATAACTGCTCAAGCTGTTTCCTTGATATAAATCTCTCTCTCTGTCATACATGTATATGGTTTTGCTTCTCTAGAGAACCCAGCCTAAGACAATGGGAATGGTAACAGTACCTACCTAATAGGGTGTTTTATTTATTTACTTATTTCTGTCTCTGTTGGGTTGAGTCCAACTCATGACGACCCCTTGTGTGCCAGAGTAGAACTGTGCTCCATGGTATTTTCCATGGCTGTGATCTTTGGGAAGTAGATTGCCAGGCCTTTCTCCCAAGGTGCCTCTGGGTGAATTTGAACTGCCAACCTTTCAGTTAGTAGCTGTTTGTGCCACCAGGGACTTCTTAATAGGGTGGTAGTGAGGATTAAATGAGACAATACAAATAAATGCTTAGAAGAGTGCCTGGGATAAACACTCAATGTACATCTGTTACCACTATTAAGGAGTCCTGGTGGTGCGGTGGTTAAGAGCTTGGCTGCTAACCAAAAGATCGGTAGTTAGAATCTACCAGCCACTCCTTGGAAACCCTAGGTGTAGTTCTACTCTGTCCTATGAGTTGGAATCAACTTGACGGCAATGGGGATTTTTTGTTGTTTGTTTTTTACCACTATTGATATTTATTTTTATCATTATTATTTGCTCCTCCTTTCTGTGAGCCTGATCTTCTTCCCTCTGCTGGTCAAATGGCTTGTAAGGCTTTCCATGCTCACTGGTAAAACTCTTTGTTGCTGTTGTGCATTCCACTAGTGTTAATACCTTCTGCTTAGGGCTCAGTCATGCCCTGGCTACAAGGCAGATCATCACCTTTAGGGCTCAGGCATTCCCTTGGATGCCTTCGGCAACTGTTATAACCATTAAACAGACCTTTCCAGTTGACAAAGCAATTTCGTTGCCTTTGTCCCCCTGATCCTCTCTCAGAGCCAGAATAGTCACAATAGATTTGTGCAGGTTGTGCCCTGGTGAGTGCCAGTGGCACCATTCGCTTTGCGTCCATGCAAATGGCGCCCGCTAGAGCTCTGCAGTGGGCTGCGCTCCACTGCCTCAAGTGTGAACCTGCTCACTGCCACTCTGCGAGGTTAGTGTTGTTACTCTCACTTTAAAAATAAGGAAATTGGGGCTTAAAGAGGTTAATTAAAAAAAAATCTCAAATACTAAGAAAGGAGGCTTTACAATAAGTCTGTGGCTCCTTCTCATAGTCTGTGTATTTTGTCAGTTGCCAGGAAATTACCCTGGAGAGAAGCAAACAATCAATTTCAAACTATTTGCCGTTATTGCATCTTCTTCTCCACCCCCACATTAAGAAGTGGAAAATCCAATAACTAATAAAGAGCACAGTAAAGTCCTTTCCCTTTGTCAAGAGGATTTAATCATTGGGGTGAACTCTACAAATATTTATGCAGTGAATGAGAAAGTGAGTCAACGGATGTGGTGCTTCCTTGTGCCAAGGCTCCTTAGAGCTTTCTGCAGGGCCTTTGGGTGATGGGAGAGTTCAGACCTAGGGTAGATCCATCAGTTGGAAGGAGCACCCCAGCGGACTCCCCAAGTCTCCCAGCACTGGGGTTGGCCCACTGTGCCCACTCTGCTCCTATGGAATGAATGGGTGCATCGCTCATGCATACCTGTGGAACATGCAGACCTTTCTGTGGTCTGAGGCTCCTCTTTGCTCACCAGGAATGACTGGGACATAAACTGAGACTTGGGCAATTCACCAGTTATCCATTTTCGAAGGGAAAGGCTGTTGGTGAACACACGGAATTTTCAGGATCTAAAGTTTTTAAAATCTCTTCTTCTCCTCTCCCAGTTTACCTTTGAGTGGGGTTCACCAGGGCCTTGGCAGCAGGGAACTCTTTCTCATCTTTCCTTGACATCTCGCCTTCAGTATGACTCCCTCCCATGCAGCCTCCATAGTGTCTGTTCCAAAACAGCTAGGAGCATCCTGTGACCTTCGTCAACCCCTGTAATTGCTTGCAGAAAAAAAGAATAAATTTCTCGGCTATGTCTCAAAACTCTTCATAATCCATAATCTGATCCTACCTCCTTCCCAGTCTTATTTTTCCCACTGCCGTAAACGCCTGCTGCACACAGTCTATAACTCTCACGTTCCTACCTCTATCCTTCTGCTCCAGTTGTTTACTCTGCATGGGGAGCCCAGCCTTTTCTCCCTGGTCTCTGCCAGAATCCTCCTCCTTCAATAGTTTGTCTTCCCATGCTTAATTTGGGCTGGCCAACAACTCCTTGCTTTTTAGGTGGATTTTTGTCCCAATTTAAAAAACATGTATTTTTATAAATATTTTATTCTGCTGTGCATTAGAGATGTTGTAAGGTGCTGTTGAGTTGGCTCCAACTCATAGCAAACTTATGTCTAACAGAACAATAGTTGCCTGGTCCAGCACCATCCTTACAATCGTTGCTGTGTTTGAACCCATTGTTACAGCCACTGTGTCAATTTGTCTCATTACGGTCTCCTTCTTTTTTGCTGACCCTCTACTTTGCCATAAGTATTAGAGGCAGCCAACTTCAACTGATTTTTAAATCGGTCTTCTCTTAGGCACTGCCCCAAGAACTGGGCTCTATATTTGATTCTTTCTTCCTCACTAGATTGCAAGTATCTTAGGGGTAAGGGCCATTATTTATGCAGATTTAACTTCCCTACGGGCTCAGGTCTGGCCTGATATTTGCTGCCAAATTAAATTGAATTTCTAAACCATCTAAGTGTATTTCTTCTCCTGAGGACAGGTGGGGCTAATTGTGTATTTGCAAGTTGACCCTTGCCAGGAGTCACTAAGGCAATAACACTAACATCGTTCTTTGGAAATGAAGCTGAGGGCAGTTGGATGCTGGCGAAGCTCTCTCTGGCAATTAGACTGGCAGCTCACCGCATCCAGTAAAGGCACATCAGGGTCTCATTAGATCTTACCTCTGTGTCTCCCTCTGGCTTTGTTCCCAGGAGGATGCCTGTGCAGAGCTGACACTGGGAAGCCCATAGATTCAGAACGTGGCCACCAATTCCAGGAGAAAAATGACAGTGGGGAGGGAGATATATATCTTACCCCCTCCTGAGATGGGTTAGTGGTGCTGGTTGGGTGAGATTTATGTGTCCTTGTCCAGACAAGGACAAGGCAGATCCTGTCTCTTTATGGAAGGCAACAGGAGGGTCCCATGCTCAGTCCTCGTTTAAGTCATCATTGCATCCAGCAATATGGCTCTCTGGCAATTGCTTTTTAGCATTTTCCTTGGCAAAGATTAGACAGAGAACTGATTTGGCCTCAGATTCTCTAGCTCACCTGCTCCTGGCACCCCCTCCACCCTTCAGTTGTCAGGGTCCCCATTCTCTCCCTCTCTTCCAGACAAATGCTCTCAGACCCCTCCATTACAAATAAGGTTTTTTGTTTACTTGTTTTGCTTTTCAAATGCCTCCCCAGGGTGGTTTGCATTTTAACTAGTCGTACATGGCTGCATTCTAGGCATCAGCCATCAAAAGAAGGGAAATCAGAGTGGGCAGCCTGGTATTCCTGGTGCCCTTGAAGCCACACCATAGATTGGCTTCTCTCTCATCTATATGTAGGTAGGTGTCCACCTCAGCTCCTGACACACACTGGAAGCATTTAGTAAATGTTTGTTGAACTGAATGGTTAAACTACATGTGAAGATGTCTGATCAGTAAGCTTTTATGAAACATCTACTGTTATCTTAGTACTACCAACCAACAAGCTCCTTGCCATTAAGTCGATTCCGACTCATAGCGACCCTATAAAACAGAGTAGAACTGCCTCATAGAGTTTCCAAGGAGCACTTGGTGGATTCAAACTGCTGACCTTTCGGTTAGCAGCCATAGCACTTAACCACTATGCCACCAGGGTTTCCATCTTAGTACTATTGAGGGTAAAAAAAGCAGTAGGAAAAAAAAAACGCTGTCTGACTGTCCAACTGCCAGATCAATTGACAATCCAAGAGAGGTAGAGAGTAAACAACAATGGTAACAATAATAATAGTGATGATAATGATGGTAAGAATAACTTCTATTTTTTAAGCAGCTCCTATGTGCCAGGAACTTTACACGCATCTTAACATTTATTTCTCACAACAAGCCTGTGAGATCACTATTCTGCCCATTTTACAAATGAAGGGTGTGAAGCTCAGAGAGTTTCAATAACTTGCCCAAAGACAAACAAGTAGTAAATGACGGAGGCCGAGTTTTAAATGCAATCTGTTTGGCAAAACCAGTACTCTGTCCGTGATACCATGGTGCCGCATTAAGCATGGCAAGACTGAAGTGGAGGAAGGGAGACACAAATTCCATGAATGTGTGTTTAAGGGACTTGGAGGTGAGGGACTCACTGCAGAGTAGGGCTGTCCCAATGGGACATTGTGGAGGAAGGAGCTGAGTCTTGAGTTGACTTTACAGGACAAGCAATTTTTTTTAAATCCCTAGAATATATTTTTGCAAGAATGTATAGTCAGAGGATTGTGTTCCAAAGTCACTGGAGGTAACGCATGAGGAACAATTTTGTACGAGCTTTGAGATGGGGCTAAACCCAGGGCTTAGCACTTTGCCAGGTCTTGTTTAAGTTAACTAAACGGATGGAGGAAGAAATACCTCAAAAGCGGAGGAGACATAGAGACCACCTATACTAGGTCTATGCGTTGAACTTACTGTTGGCACTATTGGTTTTAAACACCGGTTAAAGTTTTTTGTTTTTTTAATTTAAATATTTCAAGATCTGGCTCATAGTAATTAGTTATGCCAGTTATGCTGTTCTGGTCTAGATCACAGTCCAAACTGAGGGCCTCACTGGGGCAGCTGTTCCTGGTCCCTCAGGTCACTGGCAGGCTTGCTGTGCAGTGCACAAGAGTGTACAAGTATTTCTCTCTTGCACGAGATACCATGGGACCTGCTTGGCACCCAAGAGGGAGCCACCTGGAAGTCAGAGATGTCAGCACTCCATGAAGTAAACTTCCGGTGGAGCCAATGAATATATTTTTCTTACTTCCTCCCTCTGGAGACACTGTTCAGAGCTACAGTAGCTTCAGGAAGTTAAGCACTCAACTTGTGGAGGTTGTGGCCTACTTTGTAAAGCACTTTCTTATATAGGTTCTCCCTCCTTCTTTGCCTCATGCCCCTTTTCCTTCTCTTCTACTCCTTGGAATTGTACTCTCCGATAAGCTGTTAGTATAGAAGCTGCTGCCGCAGGCTCTATTTACTAAGGCAACTCTTCTCCAGAATTCTTACCTCCCTGCTATTATTTTCCTCCTACAGTGTCCTTACAGCCAGGCCAGTTCTTTTTCTAGGAGGACTAAGAAGCTGTTGATGACTTTCCAGGCTGTTAGAGACCTTCCACCTAATGTTTCTCTGTGTCCTAACCTCTCATCTCAGAACTGGCACTTAGCAATTTATAGACTGTCCACCAGGAGAAGTTAGAATGTCATAGGGGACGAAAGGCTGCAAGGCAGTAACATCTGTTAATCAAACAGTAGAACTTTTTTTTTAATTAACTTTTATTTTGAAATGCTATATATTTACAGGAAATTAAAAAAAAAATCATACAGAGAGTCCAGTGTGCCCTCCAACCAGCCTGCCCAGTGCTGAACTCATAGAACTGTAGCAGAATTCAAACTAGGAAATGACACTGACCGGCCCACAGGACAGTTTGCTGGTAGACTAATGGTCAGAGCCTTACGGTGTAACCATGGGATGGTCTTCATCAGTGCCCCTGACTTTCTGTTTTGCCTTTGCTAAAATAAAGTTTCATTTTGAAAATCGTTTGGAAGTAAGGAGATTTGAGATTAATCAGGCGTGGATTCCAAATTCATGTTATCTTTACCCCTTGCCAGTGATCTTGGTCACTAAAAGGTTGCTTTCTTTGGTAATTTCTGAATTTAGCTCTCTTGTAAAGAAATCTTTTCCCATAATCTTTTTTTTGTTGTTGTTCTTTTTGTAATGTAGATCTTTATTTCTAGGAAACAGTGAGTTGGGTGTTTTTTGTTCAACAAAGTCATGTGTGGTGTTTTTTTAGGGGGTGAGGGAGCTAGCACTCAACCAGAGAAAGAGGAGAGATTCCCAGTATTTGCCTGCCCTCCTGCAAGCAGAATCCGCATGTGGAAGTGGCATCAGGGATCCAGTCCAGTCAGAAGCTCCCAGCTCTGTGTCATGAGAGCTCTCCTTTGGACCTCCTCTCAAAATCCGTCAAACAGCAGAATTTTTAAAGCACTAAATACAAGGCACGTTTTTAGTGTTGTGGACCAAAAGGGAGGAACTAATATTGATGAACTACTTGTTATATTCCTTCCTTCCTCCCTTTCTTCCAACATTTATTCACCAAATGTTCCCAAGTGTTTTCCATATCTGGTTGCTGTCTTAGATAAGTACAAGGGATACCATCCGAATGAGCAAGCCCTTGCCCTCAGAGGCTTTCAGTTTAATAAGTACCAGGTGCTGTGCTGGGCAATCTTATTTAAACCTCACAACCATGGTTTGTAATTTTCCAAGTGGTTCCATAACCATCATTTCCTTGGATCCTGGCAGCCAACTTTGAATTGACAAGGGATAAAATCAAAACAGGAGCATCTGATCTATTTGTAAAATGACTGAGCTAACCCTAAGAGCTCAATGTAATCTTTCCCTCAGACTTTACCTTTGTTGCCAAGGAACCAACCCCTATTATTGTTAAGGAAGTAAGTTTCTTTGAGTTCAGGCTAAAGAATGTGAATACCTATCTCATGGAAACACGTTCATTCCCTAATGGAAACTCTTTGTTTCCAATCTCCTCCAGAGATGGGTCGGAATCGACTCGCGGGTACTAGGTTTTTTTTTTTTTTTGGTTTCCAGAGAGGACATTCTGAGCTAGGTAACTTTTAACGGATCACTCCTGAAAATATCCACCGTTATCGCTTTGTAACCAACATGAAGCCCCCCTTGACCCCGTGTCTTTTATTTATGTCTTTTAGCCAATGTATTCATGCAACAAATAATGTCAAAGATTATGCTTTACTTTGTCTCATCTTTGACTGACCTCAATGACTGTAAAATAATCAGAACACTGTGTTTTGTATTTCCCCCTACAGCCCTATAAGTGCGTGCCTCCAATTGCTCCCTCTTGGCTTCCTGAGGTCTATTTGCTGGAATTCCACATTCCCCCATTGCTGTGCTCTTTTGTGCTGCAACTGTCTCTATTCCCTAGATAAAACTCTTTACTTTAAATTCTAACCAGGCTTCTTGATTTTGCTCTACGACATTGCTTGGTGTCAGATACATGGGACTTTGATGATGTCCCGCCTTCTACGTCCACAAGGACATTGAGAATACCGGCCAGCTCAACACCTCCCAAGATTCCCAAAGGCTGTCTAAAGTCAAGTCTCTGGAACCTGAGTCCTGCCTTCATTGTGTAGAGCTCTGTGACTTTTATTGAGGCTCTGTCTTTGCTTTCATTTTCAGTTCACTCTGTGAATGTTCTGACTAGTTTGTTGCCAAATTCGGTTTGGCAGAGCTGTTCCTACAATATGCCCAGGTCTACTCGGGAGATCAAGGTTGTAGCCCACTAAGTTTGTGCTCACTTTCTTTTTGCTAGTGCACTTTTAAGTTACAGTGTGCATTCAGGTTTCAGTGCACATTAAGTTTTTCCTTCTTTTCCCAACTCTTGCAAATTTGGGTTAAAGTTCCTTTGACTTAGGTCTGGTGCACGTTTGAGTTTGCTCCTTGCAATTTGGCATTGTGAATGCTATTTTAAGGTGCGAGAGACCTAAAGTAACACTAGTCAAAGCTGGGGTGCACATTTGGCATCGTGGAGGATGACTGAAAATAATGCTCCCCGCAACTACTTTTTCTTTTTTGTGTACACATTTGTTCCTTATTTTACAAGTTTTTCAGGTTAGCTGACCTCACAGACTAATAAATTATGTAGTTTTTTGGTTTTGTTTTAACTTGCTTCTAGTCTAAAAAATTGTGTCTGAATATCTGCCTTGTATCAAATTAAAAGCCATAGCTAATTATTACTGTTTTTCCATAGAACTGTTTTTGCCTGCCTTATAATCTAATTTTTTTTTTTTTGGCAGCTTCTTTAGATAAATTAGTTCATTTGAAAAGTGGTCTGACCACTTTTGTGTTACCAGGCAACCATGCTGAACTCATGCTACTTGCATTTGAAAGGGTGGAGCCATATCTCCACCAATGACTGAGGTCTTTGCCAGCTTTGCCTAAATCTTATAACTTTCAGAATTGAAAAAATTATGTCTCAAGTTTTTAGATATCATTACAAACAGGTAACTATAATTTTTATAACAGCTGACACCAAGATAAAGAAAACTTTTGAGTCTGAAATAATCATTATTGAGACTCTTGCCCAAGGCTGATTACAGATAAGTCCCTTCAAAAACCCAGCAAACACTTTTTGTTATGTATTATATATTTGTAGTATATTAATGTGCATCTTTGTAAATGTTGCCTTCAAGCTTTGACTAAAAATTGCTGCAATTAAGGTTTTTTTTTTTTTTTTCCAGAAGCACATAGAAACTATAACACAGGTTATAGGTAACAGTCTGGGCATTCAATCTGGCCACTAACAACCCTCAGACTAACTTACAAAGCAAATCCCTAGAAGGATAAGACAACCAGATAAAAATCAGTCCTGATTCTAAGTTTTTGTTATTCATGTAGGCACACACCAAAAAGACCCCATCTAACCAAATAAAAAAACTTTTTTTTAAACAAAAGAAATAATAAAAATTTAAATAGGTGGTTTAGACAAGCTTCATTTCAACAGTGATTATGTTTTGTAAAATATAGATTTAATTTAATTTCCAGAATTTCTTACTGGTATTAAATTCGGTTGGTGGAATTTGTTTTAATTAAAGTTTATAGGCTGTACTTTTCATGCCACAGGGGAAAAAATGTATATATATATTCGTTTTTTTACAAGAAATTTAAAAAGGTTTATTAAAAAGAAAATTTATTTGGCATGGTTAAAGTTGTTATTCACTGTAACTAAGAATTTAATGAGTTGGTTTATAAGAATTTTTAAGAACTTTAATATTAAATAATACATAAGCTAAGAATTCTCACTGTTAAGATAACAAAATTTTATTTAAAACTAAAGAATTAATTAATTTTTTAAAAATGAAATCTGCCTCAAAAGCAAAGGTTGAGCAGAATAAATTCCTAAATCAAAAACCAAGCCACATGGCTGTGGAAAAACTTAGACTTTCACCTTTAAGGTCTTTAATTAAAAAACGCAAATATTGTTTCTTAATAGCCTGTAATAAACTCCTGACATCTTTAAAACTTCTTAAAAGTCACAGAAGATTTATTTTTGTTTCATAAAGAAAAAAGTGATAAAAGGATTTATTTAATATACTCTGTTATATATATATATATTTTAAGTTACATACATATATAACACATACATAAGTTACATAAGGAAACCCTGGTGGTGTGGTGGCTAAGAGCCATGGGTGCTAACCAAATGGTTGGGAGTTTGAATCCACCAGGCACTCGTTGGAAACTCTGTGGGGAAGTTCCACTCTGTCCAATAAGGTTGCTATGAGTCAGAATCGACTCGACAGCAAGGGGGTTTTTAAGTTACATAAAACCTGTTGTCAAATCAACAGAAATGGCAAATTTCCTTTATATTAAAATTTTATGTTAATGTTTCCTCTTTTTTTTGGCCTGAAATTAGACAATAAACTCATTATATTATACCATAATTTTATTATTCCTTCAAGTACTATCTTGGTTACAACATTATTTCTTTTAAAATTCCAGCACCACCAAAGTCAATTGTTTCACCAAAGAGCTTTTATTATTTTTGATATAATCTGACTCTTTAAAAATGAAGTTAATCATTATGCTTAGAGATATTTTCATCTGAAGTTTTTATTTGACTTTATTTAACTTTGCATTACTTTTATAGTTAATTACCATCAAGTTTTTTCACTTTTAAAAATTATTATTATAAGCTAACCATGGTCATCTTTAAGTTTGCCATTCACAGATAATTTACCTTACTGATTCACTGACATTGCAACAGAAGTGGACTATATCAGACTTACAAAGAAGGTTGTAACATTTTGAATAAAAATGCTATTGACCTGAATCAGGATTTTTAGAAAGCTTATGTAGAATTGATTTTTTTTTTTTAATTTGAAGCTGCTGATCCAGAATAACATGAAACCAAAATTGGTTGCAGAAAACTAAGTAATCAAAAAAGGTTACTAAAGATTTATATAAAAATATCATTAATATAGTTCTCTAATATACAATGTTCTCTTTTCTAGATATAAAAAATCATTTTTTTCTCTCTTCTTTCCTTTTTTCATGTCAAATCAGCTATTTCAGGAACTAATAAGACTATACTGTTTACAGAATATCCTGAGAATTAGAAAATGTTATGACTTACGTCAAAGTTCTAACTAAAATGTATTCAGAAATGCCACAGACTCCAAGAAATAAATACGGAAATAACTATGGTGTAAGGAGTAGTTCTTCAAAAGCAAACAGCCCTCCCTTATATTACTTATACCAACTCTAATGTTGTTAAATATTATTAATCTTTAACCTAATACTCTAAGAAATATTTTCACAGGTTAAAAGGGTCTGAGAACTGAAAACCAAAAATCCCAAAATCTGCCTGATATTATTCCAGGGTAGCTATACATTAGAAAAAAAAAGCATCAGCTCAAAGATTCCCTGGAGCCTTGTTGGAAAGGACTGCACGAAGTTCACTTTACTAATTCTTATACTGCTAAATTATAGAGAGTTAAGACTTAGATACACCTTTCCCAAATATGGTTAAGCATTAGGCTGCTAACCAAAAGGTTGGCAGTTTGAATCTGCCAGCCACTCCTTGGAAACCCTATGGGGCAGTTCTACTCTGTCCTATAGGGTCTCTATAAGTCAAAATCCACTTGATGGCAATGGGGTTAATGGGTGACCTTGTTTAAACTGTCTAGTCAACTAAAAGACTCAAAATGATTTTCAGCCACCCTGGTAGACAGAAGCAAACAACTGGAACAGAAGCAAACAGTGCTGCCCAAGATCATGGAATGAGACTTCATACAAATAGCTAACATTTTTGAACTATGCTTTATAATCTTTACTTTATTATTTATCTTAATTATCCTTCATCAAGTTCGTATTCTCCCCTAGCAAGATATGCCTTCTAGAAACCCCTGAAATAAAAAAAAAATAGTTACTCTTTATCTAATACTTATAACTTTTAGAGTGGCACTGTTTTATCAGCTGGAATTTGTTGTTGTTAGGTGCCATCAAGTTGGTTCTGACTCATAGCGACTCTATGTACACCGGAACGAAACACTGCCTGCTCCTGCACCATTCTCACAATCGTTGTTATGCTTGAGCCCATTGTTGCAGCCACCGTGTCAAACCATCTCATTGAAGGTCTTTCTCTTTTTCACTGACCCTCTACTTTACCAAGCATGATGACCTTCTCCAGGGACTATTCCTTCCTGATAACATGTCCAAAGCACATGAGATGAAGTCTTGACATCCTTGCTTCCAAGGAGCATTCTGGCCGTACTTCCTCCAAGACAGGTTTTTTTTCTGTTGTTCTTCTGGCAGTCTATGGTATATTCAATATTCTTCACCAACACCATAATTCAAAAGCATCAATTCATTGTCTAGTTTTCACATGCAGGTGAGATGACTGAAAATATGGCTTGGGTCAGGTGCACCTGAGTCTCCAGAGTGACATCTTTGCTTTTTAACACTTTGAAGAGATCTTTTGCAGATTTGCCCAATGCAATGCATCTTGTGATTTCTTGACTGCTGTTTCCGTGGGCTTAATTGTGGATCCAAGTAAAATGAAATTCTTTACAACTCCAATCTTTTCTCCATTTATCATGACATTGCTTATTGGTCCAGTTGTGAGGATTTTTGTTTTCTTTATGTTGAGGTGGAATCCATACTGAAGGCTGTGGTCTTTGATCTTCATCAGTAAATGCTTCAAGTCCTCTTCACTTTCAGCAAGCAAGGTTGTGTCATCTGCATATCACAGGTTGTTAATGAGACTTCCTCCAATTCTGATGCCATGTTCTTCTTTTTATAGACCAGAACCTTGGATTGTTTGCTCAGCATACAGATCGAATAAGTATGGTGAAAAAAATACAACCCTGATGTACACCTTTCCTGACTTTAAACCACGCAGTATCCCCTTGTTGGAATTTATAAATTAGTAATTTGGCACCTGTTACTTTCTGATTTACTTCCACTCCTTTCTTTCCCACATATATATAAATTATTAAAGTCCTTAAACTTCTATTCCTATTGAATCCTTATAGAATTACATTTAAATTGCCTTTATCCCTATAACGGGAAATTTCCCTCCATACCGTTAATTCTCTATGCCCCCAATATATGTCTTTACTCTCAACTAACACTTTTAGTCTTTAAAGTTGCCTTATTCTATAATGTAAGATTTGTAGATCAATAATTTTTAACTAATTGTTTTCATGCTAGAATTATTAGCAGAACAAAAAGGAGGGAATAGACGAATTGTGGAGAACAAAATTAGGGTCATCTTCCAGTTTTTCTTCAAATTTTTCAAAGTCCAATATCCTTAGAAAGATAAATCAAGTGAAGTTGAATGTGGCAAAACGTAGCTCAACACTTCTTGCTCTTTCCTGTTTTCTATACAAACTTTGGAAATACTAGAATTCATTCTGTTAGTAGTTGGAGTGCTTATTTTGTCTAAATATTTATGGTATTACTCACTTGTTATATTTTTATAATGATCCCTGTTGTTTTGTTTATCCCGTATGATTGTGCTGGAGCTGAAAAGGTAAATCTAAAAATTAAATGCAGAAACCAAGATCATATTGGGCGATACCCCTTTGTTAAACAATACCTTGAAGAAGCCCAAATATTCAGTTGTTACAATTACTTTAAGACATCAAATAAAGCTATTAAACACTGTGATAACCCAGGTTCACAAAAACTATATCCAGTGGGAAATAAACTTTGAAAAGTTATCAACTTATAATAATGTCCACATAAAAACTTGGCTAGTAAATTTATCTATTTCTAGTTTCTCTGATCTTAAAGAGGCCCTGTGTGCTCCCCATGATTACTTGTTAATTTGTGGAGGTTCACTATAGATGACTCCTGCTCTAAAAAATTTTCATTATGCATAGGTCACACCATGCTTAGATAATTGAAGAATAAAAGGACACAGTATGTTTAGAACCATGGGAGTTTCTCTAGATATTTACATCCATAATAAAAGTCTACACTGATTCAGTGATTTCAAATTTATCTAGCCCAACATAGTCAAACACCAGCAATCCTATTGCTGACTACCCTGAATGGGGCTGGTCGTTTTTGTGAGCAACCATTCCTTGGTTTGGTACATTATAATTAAAACAATCTATTTGTAATATGCCAGGTACCATAGCTCAAATTGCTAACAATATTGCAGATGGAATGGCAGCTCAACAACAATTCGTTAATTCACCGAATGTGGTAATTAAGTATCATATAGCTTTAGATTTTTTACTAGCCCAGGAAAGAGGGGTTTACACCACTGTTAGCACCACCTATTGTCCTCGGATTAACACCACTGGTAAGCTAAGCAAGATTTTGCTATGATACATCAAAAGCTGTTTGGTTACATTTTATACCCCCTATAAATTTACCATCTTTTATCACCTTCAGTTGAGTAATAGTGCAGGTTTGTGGTTACAGTCTCTGTTGCAAACTGGGTTGATTATACTAATGATAATCCTTACTATTGGAGTTATAAAATGTGTTATACGATGTGCATTTACTATAGGAACTGGTAACTCTGCTTCATCTCATGCTCAGAGAATTGTTGTTGTGTCGTTAGGTGCTGGTTCCGACTCATAGCAACCCTATGCATAACAGAACGAAACACTGCCCAGTCCTGCTCCACCCTTGCAATTGTTATGCTTGAGCTCATTGTTCAGCCACTGTGTCAATCTGCCTGGTTGAGGGTCTTCCTCTTTTCGGCTGACCCTGTACTCTGCCAAGCATGATGTCCTTCTCCAGGGACTGATCCCTCCTGACAACATGTCCAAAGTATGTAAGACGCAGTCTTGCCATCCTTGCTTTTAAGCACCATTCTGGTTGTACTTCTTCTAAGACAAATTTGTTCATTCTTTTGGCACTCCACGGTATATTCAATATTCTTCTCCAACACTACAATTCAAAGGCATCAATTCTTCTTCTGTCTTCCTTATTCACTGTCCAGCTTTCACATGCATATGATGTGATTGAAAATACCATGGCTTGGTCAGGCGCACCTTAGTCTTCAGGGTGACATCTTTGCTTTTCAACACTTTAAAGAGGTCCTTTGCAGAAGATTTACCCAATGCAATGCATTGTTTGATTTCTTGACTGCTGTTGGTTGTTGATCCAAGTAAAATGAAACCCTAGTCAACTTCAATCTTTTCTCTGTTTATCATGATGTTGTTCATTGGTCCAGTTGTGAAGATTTTTGTTTTCTTTAACCCTGGTGGCCTAGTGGTTAAGTGCTACAGCTGCTAACCACAAGACTGGCAGTGTGAATCCACCAGGCGCTCCTTGGAAACTCTGTGGGGCAGTTCTACTCTGTCCTATAGCGTCACTATGAGTCAGAATCAACTCTATGGCAATGGGTTTGGTTTGTTTTTTTTTGGTTTATGTTGAGGTGCAATCCATACTGAAGGCCGTGGTCTTTGATCTTCATTAGTAAGTGTTTCAAGTCCTCTTCACTTTCAGCAAGCAAGGTTGTGTCATCTGCATAACACAGGTTGTTAATGGGTCTTCCTCCAATCCTGATGCCCCATTCTTCTTCATATAGTCCAACTTCTTGGATTATTTGCTCAGCATACAGATTGAATAGGAATGGTGAAAGGATAGAATTTGACACATGCCTTTCCTGACTTTAAACCAATCAGGATTCCCTTGTTCTGTCTGAACAACTGCCCCTTGCAATATGTAAAGTTTCCCCATGAGCATGATTAAGTGTTCTGGAATTCCCATTCTTCGCAATGTTGTCCACAATTTGTTATGATCCACACAGTCGGATGCCTTTGCATAGTCAATAAAACACTGGTAAACATTCTTCTGGTATTCTCTGCTTTCAGCCAGGATCCATCTGGCATCAGCAATGATATCCCTGGTTCCATGTCCTCTTCTGAACACAGCCTGAATTTCTGGCATTGGCAAAAAACAAGGTTCCAGGAATTGATGGAACATCAATTGAAATGTTTCAACAAATGGATGCAGCGCTGGAGGTGCTCACTCATCTATGCCAAGAAATATGAAAGACAGCATCCTGGCCAACTGGCTGGAAGGGATCCATATTTATGCCTACTACCAAGAAAGGTGATCCAACTGAATGCAGAAATTATAGAACAATATCATTAATATCACACCCAAGCAAAATTTTGCTGAAGATCAGAGAATTATGTATACCAAAAATGCATTCAAGTACTCAAACTAGAGAAGCTTCATGACTTAGATTAGTCATTTGAAAGTAGGCCATGCTGTTCCTCCAATTTGGCCACACCCTATCCATCCCCACACCAGGGTCACTGAAGATGGCTGCTCAACAATAGCATGGTGAAGAAAATTGAAGCTGCCCAATGCCAGAAAAACCTTGCATGTGGCTGACATAAGACCAGCTCACACTGAAGATGAGAACACCCCTACAGCAAGTAAAAATACATAGTTGTGTCTGACCACTTTTATTGTGTAATATCTAGGGACTTAAATACTTGCTGGTTCAAATGACAAGTAAGGACAATTTAAAGCCAAGCCCATGCAGAAGAGAGTATACCCATAAGTGTGATTAAAGCATGCTTTTTGAAATCCTTGGTCAAAAGAAGGGAGTGATAAGGGATAAAATCAAAACAGAGGCATCTGACCTATTTGTAAAGAGCTCTAATGTAACCTTTCTAAGAGCTCAGTGTAAACTTTCCCCCAGACTCTACCTTTGTTGCCTAGGAACCAACCCCTATTAGTGTAAAGGAAATAAGTTTCTTTGCAGTCAGGCTAAAGAATGTGGGTACCGCATGAAAACACATTTGTTCCCTGAAGGAAACTCTTTATTACCAGACTCCTTCAGAGACTGACACTCTGAGCAAAGTAACTTTTAATACAGCACTCCTGAAAATCTCTGTCACGTCCTTGCTTTATAACCAACATGAAGCCCCCCTGGACCCCATGTCTTTCAATTATGTCTTTTAACCGATCAATGTATTCATGTAACCAATGAAGTCAGAGATTATGCTTTACTTTGTCTCACTTTTGACTGATTTCAATCACTGTAAGCCAATCAGAATATTTTGTTTTGTACTCCCTCTTCCAGCCCTATAACTGTGTGCCCTCAATTGCCCCCTCTTAGATTTGTGTGTTCCATCTGCCCCCAGGTTCTTCCTCTTGGATTTGTGTGTTCCATATGCTGGGATGCCACGTTTCCCCATAGGAGTGTTCTTTTGTGCTACAGCTGTCTCTGTTCCCTCAGTGAAGCTCTTTACTTTTAATTTTAACTAGGCTTCATGATTTTGCTCTATGATAAGATGGGAAAAAAACTGGGGTGTAGTGAGATGAAATGATTTCTCAGAGATCTTACACTTAGTTAGCTATGAACTTAGTTCTCCTGGCTGTTACTCCAAACCTGTTGCTAACCCACCTTACTGACACTTGACTATACACAATTACTAATGCAGCCCACCCCCTCACTTCAGAACTTGTTCTCTAGTCTCTTACACATTACTCTGTGTGGTTCTGAAGCTGCCTTTGGCCTGCAGGAACATGAGGGTTTAGTGTTTGTGCACAGCTTCTGTTAATGAGGGCTGTCTGCAGCAGAGTGCGCCATGGGGTCCTCACACGTCCTGGCTACATGGTCCAAGGAGGAAGAAAATGGATATTGCCTTATAATGTCAGAAATGTATTCAAATTTCTTAAGCACTTAAAAATCTTTAAACTTGTAAAAATACCTTTGCAAAATTGAAATTGAGTATTAGGTACCCAGTCTCAAAAGTAAAGAAAAATATTAACATATGATTTCCCCTGACAAAGAGTATGGGGATTAAACTGCTTTAGTAAAATATTTCAGAAGGCTTTAAGGAGTCATCTCACTCCTAAAGGAGGGCAGAAGGTTCTGAGCTCCTGAAAAAGCAGCGTACACAACTTCCTTGTTCACCCACTTAATGGCATTACTTCATCTCAAAAAATTAATTTCAAGACTGTATATATAATTTTGGAATTTGTATATATGAAATATAGATATATATGAAAGTTTTGCACAGCTAACTAAATAAGATTTTTTTTAATTAGTAAAACAGAAACTTAAATTTGGATTTAGAAGTCAAAGCATTAGCCAAATACAGAGCTCTATGGTATTAGAATATTACTACCAAGTAAGAAATAAAGAATTTTGGCAAAGTTTACTTAGGGAGGGAAGTCATTTATTTTTCAAAAGCAAGTTAATTCACCATCTCAGGGAACTGTTGCTACTTTCCTTTTACAAAATTAGGTCTCCCTTATTAAACCAGAGTACTATTCCAGGACAATAATGAAGAATAATGCAGCTCTTTATTGCCTCTAGGGTATGTCTGTGCACTGATGGCCTTGGAAATAAAATAGTATTCTGGACTGAATTCAGTCTTTATTCTTTTCATTTTTTTCCTAACCCAGATCCTGTGAATGGAAGCAATTCCATGTTCTTTAAATCCCGAGGAGCCAATGAAGATGAATGAGACAAATAACCCCGAATGCATCCTTTACCTTTATACTGGCAACCTATAAATACAGGTTTACGCAAATCCCCAACTAGTTATGTATTGTGACAATCTCTAAACAACATCTCATAAATAGCTATAGTAATAAATTCTTGACTCTGCGTGGATTTTAACTTCACTGTGCCTGAATCTTTCTGAGATATGGCCCTTGGCTCAGCTAACACTTAAAGGGACCTCACTACTATCAAGAAAGAAGAGCCAGGAGCAGAACACATCCTTTGGACCTGGGATCCCTGGGCTGAGAATCTGCTAGACCCAGGGGAAGACTGATGCCAAGACGTGGAGATCTCCAAGAAATGCTGGGACCGCAGATGTTGAAAGGAAAGAAGGTCTTTCCTTCAAAGCCAACAGAGAAAGCCTTCCCCTAGAGTTGGCACCCTGATAATAAAGAAAGTTATCTAGTCTTAGTTATCTAGTACTGCTATAACAGAAATACCAAAAGTGGGTGTTTTAGCAAACAGAAATTTATTCTCTCACAGTTTAGGAGGCTAGAAGCCTGAAATCAGGGTGCCAGCTCTGGGTGAAGACTTTCTCTGTCTCTCAGCTTTCGGGGAAGGTCCTTGTCTCCTTTCAACACCTGTGGGCCTGGTGTTACTTGGAGATCTACATGTGTATTGGCATCAATCATCCCCTGGGTCTAGGAGGTTCTCAGGGCAGGGACCCCAGGTCCAAAGACGTACTCCATGCCCAGCACTTCTCTTTGGCAGTAATAGATCCCTCTCTCTGTGCTGGCTTCTCTCTACTTTTATCTCTTGTAAGATAAAAGGTGATGTAGGCCATACTCTAGGGAAACTCTCCTCACATTGGATCAGGGCTGTGACCTGAATAAGGGTGTTGCATCCCACCCTAATCGTGCTTATTTCTTGTAAGATGGTAAAGGGTGGTGAGTCAAGATATGTCCCACCTTAATCCTTATTAGCATGACCTAATCCTGCCTCACTGACACAACAGACAGCTCACTCCCAAATGG
Source organism: Elephas maximus indicus (assembly GCF_024166365.1). Classification (NCBI taxonomy): domain Eukaryota; kingdom Metazoa; phylum Chordata; class Mammalia; order Proboscidea; family Elephantidae; genus Elephas; species Elephas maximus. The sequence goes on from NC_064830.1 coordinate 33,971,310, forward strand.
GGCCATAACCACAGGAATAGAGGCTAGGATTTACAACAAATCACAGAATGGAGGATAATCAGATTACAAAATGGAGTTCAATCACACAGTACTGGGAATCATAGCCTAGCCAAGTTGACACAAATTTGGGGGAAACACAATTCAACCTATGACATTCTACCTTCTGGCCCCCCAAAATTCATGTCTTGTAGCATGCAAAATACATTTAGCAGCTTGAATGCCAGAAACTCTGTGTCTTCTGTGGCCTAAAACAGTACAGAGCCTGCTCTAGTTCACTGTCCTAAAATTTACACCTCCTTCCTCAGAAAGTGTGGGTCAGAGTGGTTCTGAAGAACATCACTAGGTAGCATCAACTTTTAAATCTTTTATTGACCTACTTTGCCTCTGGGGGCTTTCACCCTGGAAGTATGTGAAGATGTCTTAGATAACAAGTGCTGCTGTAACAGAAATACCACAAGTGGGTGGCTTAAAAGAACATGAATTTATTTCCTCATGATTTAGGTGGCTAAAAGTCCGGCTCTAGTGAGAAGGTCCTTCTTTGTCTATTTCAGCCTCTAATAGCCAGCAATCCTTGGAATTCCTGGACTTGTAGATTCATTTGCCTCTGCATGTCTGCATCTGTTTTCATATATAGGTAGTATCTATCTTCCCTCATTGTCTGTGTCTAATCTGCTCTTTTTTATAACTCATAATTTTTTTTTAAGTGATTAGGGTTAGGACACACACTACACTGAAACGACATCATTGCTGCAACTAAGAAAACCCCATTTCCAAAAAGGATTACATCCACAAGTTTAGGGGTGAGGACTCCAACACATATTTTTGGGGGGAAACAATTCAATCCATAACAAAAGTCTTCATATAGTTTCTGTACAGAGCATTAAATGGCAGAAGTAGTGCTAAAGTCCCTCAGTCATACTCTGGGGCAAATCAGTTGAACAATTTTATGCATGTCTCTTCCAGGTTCAGAAATCTTCAGTGACTTCATACATTCAAAAAATTAAAATATAGTTTCTATTACCTGGCAGCCCAGGATCCTTCCACGTGGATTCGTTCATTCAACAAACATTTGCCAAGAGCTTACTTACAACAGCTGTCAGCATCTCTGGTCTCACTCTCCTGACAATCTATGGGAGACAAATAGTCACACAACTAAGTATTTGATTACAACTCTAATAAGTGCCAGATGGAGGCATACAGAGTGCTGTGAGTGCATCTAATTAAGGATGCAGGCCTGGTCTGGGAAGCTGAAGAACTAGGGAACAGTTGGCTCTGGAATTCAAGAAGAAGAAGGTAAGAGGCTCAAGATAAGGCTGGGGTAACAGGCAACATTGGATCTTTCCGGGCCTTTAAGTATATGAACAAGTTTGGTCTTTAAGGAGAAATTGGAAGTCATTATGGAATTTCAAGCAGGGAAGCATATGACTAATTTTGTGCTTAAACAGATCACTATGGCTGCAGTATAGGGGTGGATTGGAGATGGAGATTCAGAGGCCAAGGAATCAGTCAAGAATCTGTTGCAATAGTCCAGATGAGAATGGAGAGTGATTTTGCATACATGTGGTGATGTTAGAAGTGAATAAAGCTGTGTAGGTGGTAAAATTAACTGAACCTTTGCTCCATAATTCTGATAATCTGTTATAATTTCTCCCTCGCTTGTTTATTTAAATTATGCAATTTGCCTATACAGCCCCTTATTGAGAAAAAGGGCAGAAATAGAAGAATGACTTTTCTTTGCACCAGGAACAACCCCAATCTTAGGCATAAGATTTGGTCACTTTGCTTAAAGCCAATGGCCTTTAATTTCATTCTGGGAAAGGGACATCGATCTCATTTTTCTCTAATATTTCTAAGTCTAACCAGAAAGTGAGCTTTTCACTCAAGAGGTGAAGGAGAGTGAGTCTCTGGCCAGTTACATTTAATTATTTTACTGCTTCTTAGGTGCCCAAACCACCCTTATGGAAGCTGACCCAAACTACTTTAAGAAAACATCTGCGTAAGCAAATACCAGCAACTTGGATTCCACTTATTCAGAATTTGGGCCAATTCACACAGGAACTGGGTTACAGCAGTGCTTGAAAAAGGGATTTGATTTTCCTTGAAAAAGAGGTCTTGTTAAACAAATTAATACAACAGACAGGATTATATGGGTTAAGGAGACACTGTACAAACACCCCTAGCTTTGCCTTTTACTGGCTATGTGTTCATGTGTATATTTTTAACATGGTAAGTCCTCAATTTTCTCATCGATATGGTATATGGATTAATAATATTGACCTCCCAGGGATCTGGGAAGATTAAATGATGTATGTTACACAGTTTGCACAGTTTGTAGTACATCATAAACACCCAAAAGATGATAGTTGCTATTACTTGGAAATATTTATGCTTGTCAAGAGACCAAAAGAGCAAATGCAAATTATTTTTCTATTTATTAAGGTTGGTGTATAAAAAACCTGAGAGAGTAAAGACTAAATAGATAAGTCCTTATTAGTCTCACTAACTGTTAGGTTGTTAGGTGCCATTAAGTTGATTCTAACTCATAGCAACCCTACGTACAACAAAACCAAATGCTGACCGGTCCTGCGCCATCCTCGCAATCATTGTTATGCTTGAAACCATTGTTGCAGCCACTGTGTCAGTCCGTCTCGTTGAGGGTCTTCCTCTTTTTTTCTGTGACCCTCCACTTTACCAAGGATGATGTCTTTCTCCAGGGACTAGTCCTTCCTGATAACATGTCCCAAGTTTAGCCATCCTTGCTTTTAAGGAGCTTTCTGGCTGTGTACTTCTTCCAAGACAAATTTGTTCATTTTTCCTGCAATCCATGGTATATTCAATATTCTTCACCAACACCATAATTCAAATGCATCAATTCGTTCTTAGCCTTCCTTTATTCATTGCCAAAGCTTTTGCATGCTTATGAGGTAAATGAAAACACCATGTCTGACCCAAGCCATGGGTCAGATGCACCTGAGTCTTCAAAGTGATATCTTTGTTTTTCAACAATTTAAAGAGGTCTTTTCAGCAGATTTGTCCAATACAATGAGTCTTTTGATTTCTTGACTGCTGATATGGCTGTTGATTGTGGATCCAAGTAAAATGAAATACTTGGCAACTTCAGTCTTTTCTCCATTTATCACAATGTTGCTCATTGGTCCAGTTGTGAGCATTTTTGTTTTCTTTATGTTGAGGTGTAATCCATACTGAAGGCTATGGTCTTTAGTCTTCATCAGTAAGTGCTTCAAGTCCTCTTCACTTTCAGCAAGCAAGGTTGTGTCATCTACATAAGGTCAGTTGTTAATGAGCCTTCCTTCAATCCTGAAGCCCTATTCTTCTTCATATAGTCCAGTTTCTTAGATTATTTTCTCAGTATACAGATTGAATAAGTATGGTGAAAACTTACAACCTTGACACATACATTTCCTGACTTTAAACTACACAGTGTCCCCTTGTTCTTTTCAAATGACTGGCTCTTGGTCCATGCACAGGTTCCTCATGAGCACAGTTAATTATTCTGGAATTTCCATTCTTTACAATGTTATCCATAATTTGTCAAGATCCAAACAGTTGAATTCCTTCATATACATAGTCAAAAAAATATAGGCAAACATCTTTCTGGTATTCTGTGTTTTCAGCCAAGGTCCATCTGACATCAGCAGTAGTATCCATGGTTCCATGTCCTCTTCTGAATTTGCCTTGATCTTCTGGCAGTTCCCTATCGAGGTACTGCTGCAACTGCTTTTGAATGATCTACAGCAAAATTTTACTTGTGTGTGATATTAATAATACTGTTTGATATTTTGCACATTCTGTTGGATCATCTTTCTTTGAAATGTGCAAAAATATGGCTCTCTTTCATTTTGTTGGCCAGGAAGCTGTCTTCCAGATTTCTTGATATAGAAGAATGAGCATCCATTTGTTGAAATATCTCAGTTGGTGTTCTGCCAATTCCTGGAACCTTGCTTTTCACCATTCCTTCCAGCTTGGACTTCTTCCTTCAGCATCATAGATTCCGGATTATATGGTACCTCCTGACATGATTGAACAATGACAAATTATTTTTGGTGCAGTGACTCTGCATTCCTTTCTTTTTCTTTTGGTGCTTCCTGTGTCTTTCATATAAATTCATAAATGTCTGTGATACGGACAGGGTATGTAAGTGTCAAAGAAGTCTCATGGGGTAGTGGGAACATGGAAGCTGAAAATGTACTCTCTATGTAGCTTTGAAAAACAGAACTAGAAAGATGTAATCCAGATGAATTTTTCTCAAAGAAAATAATTTAATCACAAAGACAACTTTCTTAACAGTAGGTGAAATGAATGATGAATTTATTTCATCAACTTTCCCCTGAAAGTCATATCTACTGGTTAAGGATTTTGGGCTGAAAGTGACAGTAAATCGAACTCAGTCTTGTTTAAAGTAAAAGAGAGAATTTATAGCTAATGTAAGCGAAAACTCCAGTGATGGATCAGGATGCAGTCTGGCTAGAATTGAGGATCAAGCCATGCACTCCAATGTGGTTTTTCTTCATTGCTCTGACTCTCTTCGTCAGCTCCATCCTCAGGTAGGCTCTCCCTCCATGGTCAGAGGATGGCTGCAGGAGTTAACAGGCCTCACATTTCCTACCACCGGTTTCAAGTCTGTGGGAAGGACTGAAGTTCCCCTTTCCGGAAATCCCAGCAAAGGTTTCATGATGTTTTACTGGCTCTGATCGTGTGTGTTTCCTTCTCTCTCTCTTTTTAAATTGTGGTAAAATATATATAACAAAACATTTGCCATTTTAATCTTTTTTTCTACTTCTAACAAATATGATGGTTTATTGATAAGTACATGGCTAGAGGGAGGTGCAGTTGGAGGGTGATTTGAATTATGCATTAAGGACCCATTGTTCTCACAACTGGTCAACCTCTCCTCAGCATAGTTTGGTTGTTTCCACCTTTTGGTTGTTGTGAATAGTGCTGCAGTGAACATTAGTGTACATGTGTCTGTTCATATTGCTGCTTGCAAATCTCTTGGGTATATACCTAAGAGTGGAATTGCTGGATCATATGGTAGTTCTGTATTTAACTTTTTAAGGAACTGCCAAACTTTTCCATAGCAGCTGTACCATTTTCCATTTCCACCAGCAATGGTTGAGAGTTTTGATTTCTCTGCATCCTTGCCAACATTTATTATTTTCCATTTTTTGATCTTAGCCGTCCTAGTGGGGAAGAAGTGATATTTCATCGTGGTTTTAATTTGCTTCTCCATAATAGCTAACGAGGGAGCCCTGGTGGTGCGAACAGTTAAGCACTTAGCTGTTAACAAAAAGGTTGGAAATTAGAACCTACCCTGCAGCTCCATGGGAGAAAGGCCTGGTGATCTGCTTCTGTGAAGATTGCAGCCAAGAAAACTTTATGAGGCAGTTCTACTCTGTCATGTGGGGTCGCTATGAGTTGGATAGACTCAGTGGTACCTAACGCCAATAACAACAAAAATGGCTAATGATGTTCAGCATCTTTTCATGTACTGTTGGCTATTTGTATATCCTTTTTGGTGAAATGTCTGTCAGGTCTTTTGCTTATTTTTTAATTTTTCTTTTTCAGTTGTAAGAATTCTTTATATGCTCTAGGTATTAAACCCTCATCAAATATATGGTTCTCAGAAATTTTCTCCCTGTCCGTAGATTATTTTTTCACTTTGTTCATAAAGTCTTTTGATATACTGAAGTTTTTAATTTGGGAAATGTCTTAATTTCTCCCTTGTTCTTGAAAGACAGTTTTACCAAATATAGAATTCTTGGTTGACAGTACTTTATGTTCAGCACTTTAAGTATGTCATTTCACTGCCTTCTGGCCTCCAAGGTTTCTGATGAGAAATCAACATTTAATTTTATTCAGAATCTTTTGTATATGACAATTAACTTCCTTTTGCTGCTTTCAGAATTCTCTCTATACCTTTGATTTTTTTAGAGTTTGAATATAATGTGTCTCCATGTCCATCTCTTAGGGTTTATCTGGATTTGAGTTCACGGAGCTTTTTGAATTTGGAGATTCATGTCCTTCTTCAAATTTGCAAAGTTTTCTGGCATTATTTTTTCAAATACTTTTCTTTCCCTCTCTCTCTCTTTTCTCCTGAGATTCCCATAATGCATATTTGGTTCACTTGATGGTGTCTTCCAATTCTATTAGGCTTTGCTCAGCTTTCTTGACTTTTTTTTTTTCTCTTCCACTTCAATAATTTCAATAACTTATTCTCTAGGTCAGTAATTCTTTCTTCTGCCAGCTCAACTCTACTATTGAACTCTTCTAAAGAATTTTTTGTTTTCAGTTACCGCATTTCAACTCCACTATTTCTATTTGGTTCCTTTTGATAGTGTGTTGTCTCTTTACTTATATTATCATTTTATTCATGTAACATTTTCCTAATTTCCTTTAGCTCCTTGGTCATATGGTATACTATTGTTTTAAAGACTTCTAGTCTGCTTATTATCCAGGCTTCCATAGTGATGGTTTCTATCTCTTAATTTTGTTCAATTGAGTGGACTATCCTTTATTGTTTCTTTGTGTGCCTTGTCATTTTTTTTTAATGAAACTGGGACATTCAAATATTATAATGTGCTAGCTCTGAGTCTCAGATTTTTCCCCTTCCCCAGGGTTGGAAAATATATGTTTAATCATTGAAGACTGCAGTATTCATCTCCTCAGTGACGTCCTCTAATTGTTTTTGCAATAACTGTCCTCCTACTGAATGTGTTTGGCACCACAAACACTGACCCTATTTTGTTCCCAGCTAGTGTTTTGTTTTTTTTTTTAGTGTTTAGCAAGAAATTTTCTTATGATTCAGTGAAAAAAGGAGAATAGAAAAAGAAAGAGAGGGAGAGAGGAAATAAAATAAAAATAAAAAAAGAAAGAGAAAGAAGAAAAAGATAAAGCACAGACAAAACAACAACAAACTTACCTCTCTTGGTCTTTGCAACTGGGGCCTGTGTTTAAGGATTAACTTGAGGTGAAAGCACAGGATGGTTTTAGGTAGCTAATGTACATGTATTTTGCCCTAAGCATGCATATGGATTTCTCAGTTTCCCCATATAGTTCTACTTTTGAGAAGGCTTTCTGTGAGAAACTCTTACACCAGCAATTCTCCTTTGATTCTTAAAAGCCTCCTATATGCTTCAATCACACTTAATTAGTTCCAAGTGATTAAGGGTGGCCACAATCTATAGGGAAATGCAGGTAGCGTAAAGGTTGAGTACTACAGCTGCTAACCAAGAGGTTGGCATTTTGAATCCACCAGGAGCTCCTCGGAAATTCTATGGGGTGCTTCTACTCTGTCCTAAAGGGTCACTATGAGTTAGAATTGACTCGACACCAGTGGGTTTGGTTTTGCTTTGACAGTCTATAGACATTGCTTGCTGCTTCCCGCTCCTTACTCCTGTCTGAAGGAGCTCACTAGCTGGCTAAACTGGGAGGATCTCCACCTATTCAGCCCTTCAGGCAGCCCCATCAGATCAGAACAGACATACGCAAAAGTCTGCCAACAAATGAAAAGTCTACTCTATACACTCCAGAGCCAGGAATTGGCCCTCTCTCTGAGAGTATGGTTTCCATTCTTCCACTGTGGCAGCGGCCACTGCCACAACTCCTTCTGTGGAAGTGGGGAGGGAAGGAAAAAGACACAGATGATGTGATGGTTAATGTCATGTGTCAACCTGGCTATGCAGCGATTCTGAGCAGTTTGGCAGATATTATGTAATTGCCCTCCATTTTGTGATCTGATGTGAGCAGCCAATCAGTTGAAAGGGGAGTTTCCTTGGAAATGTGGCTTGCCTCCAATATGTATGGCAAAGCTCTATATGTTCTGGCAAAGTTTGCTGTCTCTGGATCCTGCATCTGACTTGTCATCCTCTGACCTCCAGTTTCAGAGGCATGAGCTAGTAGCCTGCTGCTTGACTTGCAGATTTTGGGATTCGCCAGCTCCGGAAGGCCAGTGAGCCAGCAGATTTATCCTGATCTGCTGTTTCTGGGTTTGTCAGCCCCTGCAACCACGTGAGTCAGGAGGAGCCTCCAGCCTGATGCCTGATTCACAGATTTGGGACTTGTTAACACCCACAACTGTGTGAGCCATTACCTTGAAGTAAATCTCTCTCTCTCTATATATGTATATATACATTTCACTCTTTGCTCCTTCTAGAGAACCCAGCCTAGGACAGATAGTATAAATATAGTAGGCTCTTCCCACCCATCTGCAGTTTCACTTCCCATGGTTTTAGTTACCCATGGTCAACTGAGGTTCAAAAATGTAAAATGAGTGCATAGCATGATGAAATCCCCTGTTGTTCTGTTCTGTCGTTCACATAACTTTTATTGTTATGGTTCTAGTTTATGATTAGTTATTGTTGTTAATCTCTTACTGTGCCTAATAAATATATTAAACTTTATCATAAGTGTGTACGTATAAGACAAATCATAGTATACATAGAGTTTGGTACTATCTGCAGCTTCTGGCATTCATGGGAGATCTTGAAACGTATCCTCTGTGGATAAGGGGGGACTACCGTAAAAGTTTTTCTATCATCTAAAATTTATATTTTTTCTTGATTTAGCATTCATCTTATTGCTACAACACCGATCATATTTTAGAGATCTTACAGAGCTATTTCTTTTGATTTTTTTGATTGTTTTCCTAAAAACAATGTGGGCGGAAGAAAGTGTAGAATTGCTCATGGTGCCATAGTCCTGTTTGGGTGTTTTAACCATCTCTAAATAAATCACTATGGATAGGGGAATGTAATATGCTAATTGCCCCTGACCAATTAAGATCTACCTCTAGTGCTGGGGGAAACCCTGGTGGTGTAGTGGTTAAGAGCTATGGCTGCTAACCAAAAGGTTAGCAGTTTGAATCTACCAGGCTCTTGTTGGAAACCCTACGGGGCAGTTCTACTAACAGGGTTGCTATGAGTCGGAATCGACTTGACAGCAATGGTTTTCTAGTGCTAGGAGTGAGTTCAACTCCATCTAAATGATATGGGCTGGAGGTAGGCAAAATTAAAGTCTACTTTTCCAAAAGAAGGGTGAAGGAGGTTGGTTGTGGGAAAAAGTATACTATATATAATCAGGCAGACCAATTAATGAAGAAGGATGTATTAGAATTGGTAATTAGAACTAAAAAAAAAAGATTTTTTTTTTCCCTAAAATGTTTTTAAGTTAAAACATGATTGGTATACCGTACTGCTGTTCCTCACCTTTGGTTTTCAAGAATAATGTATATATCAATCTATATATCAATTTATTAGACATTTGCTAAGGACTCAAGTGGCCTGGAACTGTGTTGGATGTACGAGGTGCAATGACATTGTCCCTGCCCTCAAAATCTTGCTGTCCTCTGAAACAGGCAGAAAAGACAGAATCAAAATTCCCCAGAGGTTTTTCTTTTTGTATTTTTAAAGTGTTTCTTTTCAATAGGATATCATCTTATTAATAAGTTAGGAAAGAGACTCAATAAACCAATAAAGAACCTGGTATTGGACTGCATTAGTTGCCTCTGATATCTAAGCCCTTCGAACATAATCAAGACATTGTCTATTTTCAATCAATTGTCAGATGATCTTTTTAAAACATGGATATTATCAGGGATTTGCTTAAATGGTCAATTCCAAATTTGTTAGCATGGTTCTCAATCCTGGCCTCAATTTCTACCACTTCTTGATCAAGCATTCAGTGTTTCAGACCTGGTGAATTCCTCCAGGCCCCATATACCTCTTCATGCCTCTATACCCTAGTACAAGTGTTTCCTCTGTCCTTTTCTTTCATATTTCAAGTTGCAGATCAAATGTCACCTCTTCCGTGAATCCTTCTCTGATTTCCCTGTACAGATTTATAAGTTCCCTTATTTTATTTATCACAGCATTGTATAAAAGGAGCCCTGATGGTGCAACGCTTAAATGTTTGGCTGCTAACTAATAGTAGGTTGGTGGTTTGAACCCCCCAGCAGCTTTGAAGGAGAAAAGACCTGTTGATTTGCTCCCATAAAGATTACAGCCTAGAAAACCCTCTAAGGAAGTTCTACTCTGTTTTATGAGTCAGAATCAACTTGATGGCACAGAAAAACAACAGTATTGTGTAAAGCATATGCCTCTGTTGAGCACTCATTCATTGCACCTTGGGACTGTGAGCACATTGGGACGAAGTAGTGTTTTATTTACTTTTGTATCAGTAGGCTTAGTTCGGTGCATGGCATGTAGGTATTGGTTGAGGGTTAAAGGAATGTGAACCAAAAATAGCCTGAGGGTATTGCAATAGAAGAGCCATTTCTAACTATTATTTTCTAACAGAAATCTATTTCCTTAATCACTCATCTGGGAAATGAGTTTAAATTAATTTTTACCTATATAGTGTTATTTTAAAAGTGGCTCAAACACTTAAAAAGAGAAGCTTGCTGAGTCATTCCACAGAATCACTATAAGAAGCACCAGGGTAGAAAAGGAACAAAACTAGAAGGATGAGAAGATCTGGATTCTGTCCTGCCTCCAGAACTAACATGCTCTGTGACCTTTCAGTTAATCTGTAGGCATCTCAGTTTTCTCATCTATAAGATGGGGCCCAAAGAGTATCTCCACTGAGATGGATTACCTTAGCTCTATACAACAGCTATAGAATCAGAGAAAATCTAGAGTTATAAAGAATTCTAAGGTTGTCTTTTCCAACTTCCTCCCTACTATGACAATCTGACAATCAGTCTTCCCAGGAGGTGGATCCTGGTGTATGACCGAGTCCTCCAGTCCTAAAGCGTTCACTTCCGCTAAGGTCCCGCACTCCACTGCAGGGCAACACTCATGTAAGCGCATGTAAGCTCCAATCTGCTTGTCCTCTGTGACTTTACCCATTGATCTTGATCAGTCCTCTGGTGTCAGAAGAATAAGTCAATTTCATTTTTGCACATGGCAGCCCTTCAATCACTGCCAGATAGCTCTCACATCTCCTCTGAGACTCATCTGCTCCAGACTAAATAGCTTGACCTCCTTCAAGCATCTCTCACATTGAGAATGCTGATCCCCTCACTACTCCAATGTCCTTAGAACATGCTTCAGTGTACCTGTGTCAAAGCCTCTCCAGAAGTGAACAGATTGCACAGGAGCATCTGACCCAGGCAAATCCCAGGAAGCCTTTGCCTCTCTTGTGCTGGGCCTTGTATTCCTTTTCTCACAGCCTAATGCCTCAACAATTTTAAGTTTCTTCAGCCCCAGAGTCTTGTTGGCTCAGGTTGTGCTTGTGGTCAGTCAATATTTGAAATATTTCATAATTTAAAATAAAAATACCTTTTAAAGTCCTCTGTCAATCTAGGTCATCCCCTCTTGCCCTTATGCAATTCATTGTTTTTAACGCTAAATGGAAATGTCTACATTTATTTACATTGCTCTCAGTCCTTAAATACCACAACCCTCTCATGAATAATTTTGAAGAGTAGTGACCACAAGTAATGATCGTAGGCAGAGACGTTGAATAAGGGTCACCCCTTGCTTACCTATTCAGCCTTTGACTCTCTGGCCTCCTCTATCTGACTAGCTGATGTCTGGCTTGGAGACATACTCAGGCTTCCTTTCTTGCCTGTCTCTATGCCCTTCACAGTGGTGTGCTCTCCACTCTTTACAAACCTACTTCTTTTTTTTTTTTTTAGGTGTGTAAGTCCACAAAATAGGATGAAAGACCTAGTGATCTGCTTACAAAAATCAGCCAATGAAAACCTTATGGATCACAACAGTCTGATCCACAACTCATCATGGGGATGGTGCAGGACTGGGTAGCATTTTGGTCTGTTGTATATGGAGTTGTTAGGAGCTGGGAGCCTACTTGGTGGCAGCTGACAACAACAAGTCTATAAATTAGGAATAACTCTCACAACTGGGTTCAACCTGTAAAATCACTACTGGCCCATACTCTATACAGGAGGGAAGTGGGAGTAGTACACTTATTTCCCTAAATCCCATCTTGTCAATTTTGTAACATCTTTCATTCTATTGGTCAAGATGTTTTTAAAATTTAACCCCAGTGTTCTATATGGTTACTGTCTTTTCCATCTTTACTTCATCTATAAATGTAATTTGTTTGCCTCCATGTCTTCACCTAAGCCCTTGATACAGACAATTGACAGAACAATGGTAGAGCCTTGTGGGCCACAACTGGAGACCTCTTTTAAAACTGACATCCAGTCATTTACTTTGCACTTTTATGCTGTTTAATTAGCTGTGGCTCTTCCTAGGCTTATCATTATGGAGCCTACAGTGCTCCATTCTCCATTTTCTTAATTGTAGCATCTGCGCCATCTACTGCATTAGGTCTGAGAATAAAACAGTAAGTGAGCCATAATTGCTTCCTAAATTTGCTTAGGTTTTGACCTAGAAAACAGCATTTTCATACGATTAAACCCAATTCAATATGATTTTATAGGTTCCCTGACAGAGCTAAGTACTACGGCCTGAGGAAACACTTACTAAGGGAGCCCAGCCATTCTTGGAGCGGGTAGAGTGGTAGGGTTGGCAGAGGATGCTTCCCAGAGCAATAAAATCCAAACTGAGACCTGAAGGATGCACAATAATTTGGAGGATGGAGGGAGGCAGAGGAAATAATATACCATAGGAAAGCTGTTGACACTTCGCTAACATACAGGTGCATTATGGATTCAGAAACATGGTAGGTGTGCAAAATTGCTAATTAAATACTGGATTTAATGTGATGACCTTATCATAAAAAGAAGGTGAATAACAAATAATAGAGAAAATGAGGCTAAAACCTTCTAAGGATCAAAACCAAAGAATGAGACTGTTTCCAGTTCAAGAGGACTCCAGGAAAGAGACTGGAGGAGAAAATGTGCTACTTAGCACTAATTAAGGTTATAAAACGACAAACCTGATTTCAAATGTGAAACAGTTTAAGTCAAGAATTTGAGAGATAGAAACATCTCCGATTTGGTCAGACTCCCTGATTTTATATACATATATATATATATATGTATATATATACCCCCCACGTGTCTGTCAGTTTGTCATACTGTGGCGGCTTGTGTGTTGCTGTGATGCTGGAAGCTATGCCACCGGTATTCAGATACCAGAGGGTCACCCATGGGAGGACAGGTTTCAGCTGAGCTTTCAGACTAGGACAGACTAGGAAGAAGGACCCAGCAGTCTACTTCTGAAAAGCATTAGCCAGTGAAAACCTTATGAATAGCAGTGGAACATTGTCTAATATAGTGCTGGAAGATGAGCCCCCCAGGTTGGAAGACACTCAAAAGATGACTGGAGAAGAGCTGCCTCCTCAAAGTAGAGTTGACCTTAATGACGTGGATAGAGTAAAGCTTTTGGGATGTTCATTTGCTGATGTGGCACGACTCAAAATGAGAAGAAACAGCTGCAAACATCCATTAATAATCGGAACCTGTAATGTACAAAGTATGAATCCAGGAAAATTGGAAATCATCAAAAATGATATGGAACACATAAATATCAACATCCTAGGCATTAGTGAGCTAAAATGGACTGGTATTGGCCATTCTGAATCGGACAATCATATAGTCTCCTATGCTGGGATGACAACTCGAAGAGGAATGGTATTGCACTCATCATCAAAAAGAATGTTTCAAGATCTGTCCTGAAGTACAACACTGTCAGTGATAGGATAATATCCATATGCTTACAAGGAAAGCCAGTTAATACGACTATTATTTAAACTCACGCACCAACCACTAGGGCCAAAGATGAAGAAACAGAAGATTTTTATCAGCTTCTGCAGTCTGAAATTGATCGAACACGCAATCAAGATGCATTGATAATTACTGGTGATTGGAATGCGAAAGTTGGAAACAAAGAAGAAGGATCCGTAGTTGGAAAATATGGCCTTGGTGATAGAAACAATATCGGAGATCGAATGATAAAATTTTGCAAGACCAACAACTTCTTCATTGCAAATATCTTCTTTCACCAACATAAACGGTGACTGTACACATGGACCTCGCCAGATGGAACACACAGAAATCAAATTGACTACACCTGTGGAAAAAGATGATGGAAAAGCTCAATATCATCAGTCAGAACAAGGCCGGGGCCGACTGTGGAACAGACCATCAATTGCTCATACGCAAGTTCAAGCTGAAACTGAAGAAAATCAGAGCAAGGCCACGAGAGCCAAAATACGACCTTGAGTATACCCCACCTGAATTTAGAGACCAACTGAAGAACAGATTTGACTCATTCAACACTAGTGACCGAAGATCAGATGAGTTGTGGAATGACATCAAGGACATCATCCATGAAGAAAGGAAGAGGTCACTGAAAAGACAGGAAAGAAAGAAAAGACCAAGATGGATATCAGAGGAGACTCTTAAACTTGTTCTCAAGTGTCGAGCAGCTAAAGCAAAAGGAAGGATTAATGAAGTAAAAGAGCTGAAGAGAAGATTTCAAAGGGCCTCTTGAGAAGACAAAGTAAAGTAGTATAATGACATGTGCAAAGAGCTGGAGATGGAAAACCAACAGGGAAGAACATGCTCGGTGTTTCTCAAGCTGAAAGAACTGAAGAAAAAAAATTCAAGTCTTGAGTTGTAATAGTGAAGGATTCCATGGGGAAAATATTAAACGATGCAGAAAGCATCAAAAGAAGATGGAAGAAATACACAGAGTCATTATACCAAAAAGATTTTGTTGATATTCAACCATTTCAAGATGTGGGATATGATCAGGAATTGATGGCACTGAAGGAAGAAGTCCAAGCTGCTCTGAAGGCAGTGGCAAAAAACAAGGCTCCAGGAATTGGTGGAATATCAATTGAGGTGTTTCAACAAGCGGATGCAGCACTGGAGGTGCTCACTCGTCTACACCAAGAAATATGGAAGACAGCTTCCTGGCCAAATGATTGGAAGAGATCCATATTTATGCCTAGTCCCAAGAAAGGTGATCCAACCGAATGTGGAAATTATAGAACAATATCATTAATATCACATGCAAGCAAAATTTTGCTGAAGATCATTCAAAAGTGGCTGCATCAGTATATTGACAGGGAACTGCCAGAAAATCAGGCCAGCTTCAGAATAGGACATGGAACCAGGGATATCATTGCTGATGTCAGATGGATCCTGGCTGAAAGCAGAGAATACCAGAAGGATGTTGACCTGTGTTTTATTGATTATGCAAAGGCATTCGACTGTGTGGATCATAACAAACTATGGATGACACCGTGAAGAATGGGAATTCCAGAACACTTAATTGTGCTCATGAGGAAATTTTACATAGACCAAGAGGCAGTTGTTTGGACAGAACAAGGGGATACTGATTTAAAGTAAGGAAAAGTGTGTGTCAGGGTTGTATTCTTTCACCATCCCTATTTAATCTGTATGCTGAACAAATAATCCGAGAAGCTGGACTATATGAAGAAGAACGGGGCATCAGGATTGGAGGAAGACTCATCAACAACCTGCATTATGCAGATGACACAACCTTGCTTGCTGAAAGTGAAGAGGACCAGAAGCACTTACTAATGAAGATCAAAGACCACAGCCTTCAGTATGGACTGCACCTCAACATAAAGAAAACAAAAATCCTCACAACTGGACCAATGAGCAACATCATGATAAATGGAGAAAAGATTGAAGTTGTCAAGGGTTTCATTTTACTTGGATTCACAATCAACAGCCATGGAAGCAGCAGTCAAGAAATCAAAAGACGCATTGCATTGGACAAATCTGCTGCAAAGGACCTCTTCAAAGTGTTGAAAAGTAAAGATGTCACCCTGAAGACTAAGGTGCGTCTGACCCAAGCCATGGTATTTTCAATCACATCATATGCATGTGAAAGCTGGATAATGAATAAGAAAGACCGAAGAAGAGTTGACGCTTTTGAATTGTAGTGTTGGCAAAGAATATTGAATATACCATGAACTGCCAAAAGAACGGACAAATCTGTCTTGGAAGAAGTGTGGCCAGAATGCTCCTTAGAGGCAAGGATGGCGAAACTGTGTCTTACATACTTTGGACAAGTTGTCAGGAGGGATGAGTCCCTGGAGAAGGACATCATGCTTGGCAGAGTACAGGGTCAGCGGAAAAGAGGAAGACCCTCAACGAGGTGGGTTGTCACAGTGGCTGCAGCAATGAGCTCAAGCATAACAACGATTGTAAGGATAGTGCAGGACCGGGCAGTGTTTCATTCTGTTGTGCATAGGGTTGCTATGAGTCGGAATTGACTCGACGGCACCTAAGAACAAAGTAGCTAAAGCCCAGTGAAGCAAATGTAATGCTTGAGATGGTGCCTTGTTTTGGTTGGAGGAGCCTGGGTAGAGTTCAGCTTCTACTCACTGCCATACCAGACCTTTCAGAGGTGCTTAAGCTAAGTTGGTGCGTGCAGGTCTGCTATTAGACAACATTGAAGTCTTAAATGGCTACCAGAAGCAGCACCATGTGGTTGTGTGGAGTATAAAGCTTATAATCAGAGGATATGCATTTGAGTAGCCTACCTACTGCATTCTGTATTAGTGGGTATTGAAGGCTATTATTCCCAAGACATTCAATACCCCCACCTTTATTTTTTCAGCTCTTAGATGGTATACCAGAGAAACAAGGAATTTCTAACTCTTTATTTCCTTCCTTTTCTCACATTTACTAAGTGCTCACCGCAGTCCAGCAACTGTACTTGGTCCTGGGGCAATTAGGATGAATTAAACAGAATCTCAGAATAACTTTAATACATAGTAAATATAGTTTCAGAAGTACATAAAAAACTGAAAAGTTCTGATTCATAACAACCCTAAGGGACCGAAGTAGACTGCCACATTTCTCTCCTGTGAAGTGGCTACTAGGTTCCAGCTGCTGGCCTTTTGGTTAGCAGACAAGCACTTAACCACTGTGCCACCAGGCTTCCTTCAGAAGTACGTATCAGGTACCAAATTGAGGACATACATCATAGATGACGGCATGAGTTGTGCCTAGAGACAGGTATCGTGTAAGGGAGAGAGTTTCAAATTGTGAGCATGATTAAAATATAGGCAGCCATGTACTCTGCTCCAAATGCTGTCTCCCACATTACTTCTGGAATGTACTAAGTATGCTATTTCTCAAAAAACATCTCCCGCCTGGGCACTGCAACAAATATAAGGTTCTTGAATATAATGTGTCTCAAAGAATTATCTCATATCTTGTCAGCAAAAAAAGTAATAATTTTATGCCTAAAAGAATGAGATTAAGATTATATAGTAACAGAAAGATTTACAAGCCCCCACCAAAATGGATAGAATTCCACAATACAGAGTATATTTAGACAGCAAAATCATTTAGGAGCGAGTAGTTGAATATTAAATGATGCTGAGAGAAGAACATATTTGCTATATTCTTTAAAGTTTGAAAATATAGCTCCATATGCTTTAGGGAGCTTTAACTATGTGAATAAAAATAAAATATCTCCAGGCTAGAAACAATCCAACCATGGTCTGCTTTTATTTCTTTAGGACTACAACTGAGACAGTAAACAAGAGAAGATTCCAAAGATGTGTTTTTTTTTTTTTAATCTATGCTTTATGCTGGGCTAGATACTGAGGAGAAAACCCAGAGAAGACGAGAGCATGGCGCCAAGTTTTTGCTTGAGGTAAAAAAGTAAAGCTAAAAGTGTGTGACAAAAAATTTTTCCCGGAGGTTAGTAGTTACATTCTCTGTAATCTCTTTCCCTTTCAACTGAGCTGGTAACTTCCTCAAGGTCAGGATTTAAATTACACAGCATTTTAAAAATAACATTGATGTAGCTTAAGTCTATTACAATTTAAAATGTTCTGTGGGGGCCTTGATGACAACACCACTGAAATATTTTTGTAATACTAGGTGATTACACTCTTCGTAGATTGGGCATGATTCTGAATTTTATTGTTTTTGCCAAATTTAATACCCTCAAGGCTCAAAACCATTTATCAAATAGTATATGCCTTATTACAAAAACAAGTTAGAAAGCTCTAGTTATTTGAAAATGGTGAAAAAGAAAAAAAAAATGGTTGTAACCTTGAATGTAATGTCAACAATAATACTTATTTTAGGTCTTTAAATGAATATGTTTTAGTTCATTGCTTCACATGATGAAAAAAAATTCTAATAATAAATGTAAATATTCTCAGAAATAGTCTAAGAGTTTTTTGAGGGAAAACAAATAAAAATGAGTTAGACCTCAAATTAAAGAAATAAGTTTGGTGAAAATATTTATCCATATTAAGTAGGTCAGTGTTTCCCTAAGAAGAAATAAATTAAGCAATGCTCAAGATGTTTTCTGGGAGTTTCATTAATTCCTGATGCCTTATCAGCATTCAATTTGCTTACAGAGTTGTGCCCGGGACTCACTTTTGAAAGGCCTTGAAGCAATTTGCAAATTAAGCCACAGTGTAAGGAAGCCTACTAGAACTGGCTCATGATCCTTAGGCTGAGGGCTCTGTCTTAATCGCTGTTATAAAATTATAGCCAGATTTGAGGTAGATTAGGAGAATTGACTTGAAAGAGGGAGAAAGCTCTAGAAACCCACGTTCTAATCCCCATCTGTACCAAACTTAACCCAGGAGCTCCATACTACAGTACTCCATGAGATTAGAGTACCTCTCCTGTCTTTAATAATCAGTCTTCTTAAAAAGTTCTCATTGCTTTCACTTCTTCATCCTCATTCATTCTTCAATACTACCTATTCTTGCTGCCTTTCTATTACTCAGCTCACTCAAAAGTTGACCTAACTTTCCTATTACTTAAAACCAAGTCTTTGCTGTGTCCTCAGGCTCCATGTCCCTTTGTAGCGTCCTCCATTGGTTGGCAATATCTCCTTCGACTTTTTCACCTTCTAAGGCATCTTTTTTTTTAATTTTTTTAAGGCATCTAGGACATGGTGCCATCCTCATTCTGTTCCTACCTTTCTACCGTTACCTTTCCTTGCTTCTTTCTTGCTCTTCCCATTCCCTAAAGGTAAGTGGCTACTGGAGCTTTTGTTCTCAGCTCCCTTACTTCTTTCTAGCCTCTTCCTCATTAATCTTATTTACTTCCACAATTACAGTTATTGTGTCTATGTGAATGATTCTTAGATTTATATCTCCAGTCTCAATTCTCTCCTAAGCACCAGGCCTGGATTTCTAACTGGGTATTGTATATGTCCACATACATCCCACAGATATCTCAAACACAACAGGTCCTAAACTGAATTTATCATCTCTTCTTTCCAAACTAGCTCTTCCTCTTGACTTCCCAGTTTCTATTAATAGCACCATGACAAAACTACATAATTATTTTGTACTCTTCCTCTCCTTCCTTCAATAGATAAACAGTGTTGATCCTTTATTTTATGATCTGCATTGAGAGATTTCCCCATCCCCTATTTATTTAAATTTTTTTTTTTTAAGGAAACATAATCTTTGATCCATCAAGTCACACAAAGCAAACCACCAAACCCACTGCCGTTGAGTCGATTCTGACTCATAGCGACCCTATAGGACAGAGTAGAACTGCCCCATAGAGTTTCCAAGGAGCACCTGGTGGATTCAAACTGCCAACCTCTTGGTTAGCAGCCGTAGCACTTAACCACTAAGCCACCAGGGTTTCCATCAAATCACACAGTCACTTTCAAATTACTTGGAGAATAAACATCACATTTCTGATATGTTGGCTTACATGACCTTTTTAAGACAATTTATTCGTTTTTCATGCATACCCTGTTGTTGTTGGTAGTTGTCAGCTAGTTAGTTCCAACTTAGAGCAACACTATATGTGCAGAGAACTGCTCTGGAGGGTTTTCTTGGCTATAATAGTAACAGAAGCAGATCATCAGGCCTTTTCTTCCCTGGTACCACTACCACTGGGTGGGTTCAACTGCCAATCTTTAGGTTAGCAGTCAAGCACAAATCATTTGTGCCACCTAGGGACCTTCACGCATAAACCATAATGTTGAAATGAGCTATTTTGTGTGTTCTGATATATTTTGCATAGATAAATGGAATAAGGTAATAATGAAAACAAAATACTGTACTTTCTTCAAGGTAATTGACCCTGTTGACCAATAGCAACCCCAAGCCCACCACCACGGCAAAGGGTACACAGATACATGGTAACAGACACACAGAAGTGGAAGCTCCACAGAGGCCCAGTTGCCCATAGAACTCTCCAAGAACTTCTCCTTTGCAATACCATTTTGGCAGCTGAGCATTCTTATGTTTCTCAGATTGACAGCTGGTGACTGCTCTGATCTTATAACTCCCCTTCTAGACTTTAATTCCTCAGCTCTTTCGACAGTTGTGTAAAATATAATATATATATCAAATGTTTTATCCCATAACTCATAGTAGCTCTGTTTTCCCTGACTGAACCCTGAGTGATTACAACCTCCTAGATTGACCTTCTAAGTCTCTTGTATTTTTCTTTCTGCTTTAATTTTGGGGAGATTTTCTTGAATTTACTTTTAATATCCAAGAGTTCTTCCCTTTTTTCTGTTTCAGTTTCCTCTGAAAATACTATTTAAAGTGATACATATTTTTTTTCTTCTTGAACTCTGAATTACCTTTTTTTTTTTTTATGGAATCAGTTATTCTCTCTGTTATTGTTCATCTTCCCTTTTCATGTCCGTGGTTTTCTTCTAATGACTGGAGATCTTAAGTGGTGAGCTCATAATTACAAATGGAGACTAGGTATTCTTCTAGGTATTTGGTGTTGGATTTTTCTGTTTCGTTGGCAGATCTGTCTTCTTTTCAGGTCTTTTTGCTTTTACCAGTATTATTTGCTTACCTTTTTTTTGGATGGATCTCTGGGGACAAATACTTGTGCTCAAATGCCATTTTGGACCGGAAATATCCATCAATTCTTTGTCATGTGCCTCTGACTCATGTTTTCTTCTTTATCTTCTCCTCAACACTACAGTTGACTTTCTCACACCGGTTTCTCTGCTTCCGATATTTCCACTGTTCACTTCATACTTTCTTTACAGAGTAATCTTCCTATAGTGTTGTATCAATCGTTAAAACTCATTAAAAACATTCTATGGCTCCCAGTTGTCCTACAAAGTTAGCGCCAAACTTCTCAGGTCCTTGGAGATCTGTTCTAAACCTGCCTTACCGTGATTATATCACTCTGCCATTCCTGTACTTCAGGCAACTGGATTGTTCACTATTTCTTGATTATTGGAACTCCTTCCTCTGAGCCTTTACTTACGCTTTTATTTTTCTTCATTTAGAATGACTTCCTCCATACCTCTACCTACCAAATCTGACCATTCCTGATTATCTGCTCAAATATCGCTTTCACATCATTTTCTGACCATTCTCTCCATTCATATTATCACACTTTATTTGTAACATTTTACTGCAGAAATAACATCACGTCTGATGTAACAACTACTTAGCGACCATTCTTTTTTCTCACATGTTAGAATAAAATCTTCTTTAAAGCAAGGGCCCTATTTTAACTTCTATTTTCCCCTGAAAACACCGAGCATGAAACATAGCAGGTATTCAGTAAATATTAAAAAAAATAAATTTTTATTATTTTTCTTTTTAATTAATGTATGGATAAATTTTTGTATTTTAAAGAATCTCTGCATTTCAGTCTCCTGCAAAATGTGGATAATACCTTCCTTGTGTTTTTTGTGTTAGTGGGACCTTCACCTCCCCAGTCCTGATTTTTTTGGGAAGTAAAAGAAGATATTAGGCCATGAACAGATTGTGTAAGGGCCTTTCCTGTCATCTTACAGAATCATGAGTCTGGATTCCAAGAAGTGACCATGTTTATCATTTTGTTTTTATGTAAGACCTTTTTCACATACATTTAAAAATTGGTTAGGAATAATTTATTTAATGCCCTTACCTGACAAGGAATTCTGCTTTAGGTGTATCCTATATCCTTCATAATTTACCATAAATCTATGAGCTTTCTTTCTAATTCCAAAGAAGAAAGCTACTGGTTCTTAGGAAGAAGTGTCTGAAGCCTTGCCACAGTATGACTTGGTTGTGTTTGAAAGTATCTTTGCTAGAAAGCAGTCTTACAAGAAGTTAAGGACTCACTATACTCTTAATGTATATGTCAAATGAGAATTCTTGCAATCAAAATAATAGAATTAAGTAAAGTATATTCTTGGCAAAGATGGCAAATATGCCATTCTTCCAAATTACTATAGTAAAAAAAAAAAAAAAAAAAAGTTGCCATCGAGTTGATTTTGACTCATAGCAGCCCTATAGGACAGAATACAACTGTCCCATAGGGTTTCAAGGAGCAGCTAGTGGATTCAAACTGCCGAAGTTTTGGTTAGCAGCCAAGTTCTTGACCACTGCACCACTGATTTATTCACTCACCCATTCATTTATTCATTCATTCACGCATTCAAGAAGAACATTCACTAACCATGAGCCAGGCATTAGTGTTAGAGTGATAACTAAGACACAGACTCCATTTTTATGGAGCAAACACACTTATGAGGAGAGAGACCAATAAGGAGGCAATTTCCAAAACATATGATAAGGGGTTGCCAGCAAAATGAACAAATTCATTTTGGAGGATTACTCCTTAGAAGCAAGGGTGGCAAGACTTCATCTTGCTTACTTCGGACATCATTGGGAAAGATCAAACGATTAAAAAAAGGACATCATGTGTGGAAAAGTAGGAGGTCAACAAAAATGAGGGAAAGCTGCAACAAGATGGATCGACACAATGGCTGCAACAACAGCCTCAAACATATGAATGATCATGAGGATAGAGCAGGACCAGACGATGTTTCGTTCCGTTATACATTAGGTATCCACAAGTCAGAGCAGGATTGAGGATTCCAGAGGATACACATAAAGCCCTTGCCTAGTTCTGGAAACTAGGAACTACTCGCCCTTTAGCTGAGTTTCTTTAGGAGTGTTCTGAGGACAGATGAGGGTGATTCTTTGGAAACTGGAAAGCTTGGCACAGATACAGAGTTTATACGATTTAACAATGCAAACAATTTTCTCCTCACAATAGTCTCTCTATTGAAGTGTGTGCTTATCAGCTTCTGAAATTATAATAGCTTGAGTTGCATCAGCAGAAAGGAGGAAAAAGACAAATGAAGCAAAAACTCAACAAATTCCTAGCCAGCCAATCTATCTATTCAAATTTGTTGATTTTTTCATTTAACGTTTTTTTTTTTAATCTCATATAGATGCAAGTGGGATTTTTTTCCCCCCTGTTTTTCCAATATTTCTGAGACAAGAGCAAAGAGAGTGAAGCCAATTAACTTACAAGTCAGCCTATGCTCCAGGAAGGAAAAAGACATATCCTTAGACTCCATGACAGGGGCAATTGGGATACAGAAGAGGCTAGGCTAGCAAAGGAACTCTGAAGAATGGACTGGGTACTGCTGAGACTGAAGGAATACACGTGAGGCACGTAAAACTAATTAGGGCTTAAGGTGATAGAATGTCAGAGTTTTCAGAACCTGGAGTAGCTGCGGGGTGCAAATGGTTAACACGTTTGGCTGCTAACCCAAAGTTTGCATGTTCCAGTCAATCAAGAGGAAACTCAGAAGAGATACCTGGCCATCTATTTTGAAAAATCCACCATGGAAAACTCTGTGGAGAACAGTTCTGTTCTGACACACATGGAGTCACCATGAGTTGGAATCGACTCAATGGCAGCTGATGGTGGTGGTAGAAGTCCTGTTGAGCAATGCCTTCCTTATACAGATGGGAATTGGGGGCCATAGATGAAAATGAGGGAGATGGTGTTTATTGTTTTACAAGCCTCATGTTAGTCCCTTGTCATCCATTGTCTCATTTCCAGGGACTATAAGTAAAGCAACTCTGAGAGAGAGGTTTTATTGCTCCTGTTTTATAAGGAAGAAAACCAGGCATGAGATCACAAATGGGAAGTGGCTGTACAAGTATGGTGGCCCTGGTGGGGTTCTGACAGCAAGTGCCTTCTCACCTAAGCCCTGCCCAGAGTTTAAGGCATACTCTTCCTAACTTTAGGCCATGTAAGTTAATTTTCCTCTTCATGGGTTGTCTGGAAATAAAAGTGACATCCTCTACTACTTGTCACTTCATGGGGAGCTGATTTATCATTTATCATTTTGAGAGAAAAGACACTTGCTACCAAGGCTGAATAGTGGCCCCCGAAGATAGCCAGGTCCTAATCCCCAGAACCCGTGAATATTGCCTTATATGGCAAAAAGGACTTTGCAGATCTGATTACATTAAGGATATTAAGATGGGGAGATTATCCTGGATTATCTGAGTAGGTCCGAAATGTAATCACAAGTGTCCTTTTAAGAGGGAGATTTGACTGCAGAAGAAAAAGGCCATCCATGGTGATGACTGAAGTAAGATGCTACCTTGTTGGCTCTGAAGAGGACGAAGGGACCACGAGCCAAGTAATACAAGGAATGCAGCTCTCAAAGCTAGAAAAGGCAAGGAAACAGATTTTCCCCTAGAGCCTCCAGAGGGAGCTTGTTCCTGGTGACTCCTTGACTTCAGCCCACTGAAACTGATACAGGACTTCTGACCTTCAGATTTCATGAGAATAAATGCCTTTAAGTCTGTCGTACAGGA
Source organism: Elephas maximus indicus (assembly GCF_024166365.1). Lineage (NCBI taxonomy): Eukaryota > Metazoa > Chordata > Mammalia > Proboscidea > Elephantidae > Elephas > Elephas maximus. The sequence goes on from NC_064830.1 coordinate 33,995,832, forward strand.
GATGAGTCCACCACAGCACAGCTATTCACATCGGTGAAGCTGGAGCCTTGGGGCGTGGTGGTCTTTCCTTACTGTGCAGAGTCTCATGGACCTGAAAAAACCCAGTGCCGTCGAGTCGATTCCGACTCACAGCGACCCTATAGGGCAGAGTAGAACTGCCCCATAGAGCTTCCAAGTCTCATGGAGCTCCAAGTCTCATGGAGCACCCACATTTCCTGTCATAAGTACACAATCATCAATGCTCAGTAGTGGGACTTCTGGAGCAGTTATAGATTATCTACCGAACAGAGAGCTGCCACTTGGCTGTCTCTGGTTATATCTTCCACGGGTTTATCTGAGCATGGGATGCAATGGCCCTTCTGATAGCTAGTAAGGTAGGCTAGGGCAGTGGCATTCCCTGTTGGCTGGGCTTGGGCAGCATGCCATTTGTAAAGTTGGTTGACAGGCAAGCAGGTATGGGAGGCAAGGAATTAAGATTAAAAACATTATCCAAAGAGGGGGGCATAGGGAACAATATCTCTTGGCTCCTTGACCTTGGTGGAACTATGTCCATGGCTGGAAATCAGGCTTGTTTGTTTAGTCACAGGGATTAATTTAATAAAGGAGAGGAAGATGGAGCCATCCCAGGCGTTCTGAACATTGGTGTGAGTGTGCATGTGTGTTGTAGGCACAGGGCACATACTTTGCAGACTAGCATGATGGGGAGGTAGGATTTGAACCCTGGGTTACCTAATTCCAAACCCTTTACCTCCTCTACCATTTCACATGACTACTTATGCAGTTAACAGCTGTGCACAGAGTTATGACTCTAATGCAAGTTTCCCTACACCTTAGTCGAGAGTCTTTTCCGCATCACCATATGGCTTTCGTATGTAAAAGAAAAAAAAAAAAAACACACACACAACTTTTAGGGTGATGTCTTGCTCATCTGCATCAACATATTACTTTGTTCAATCTAATAGAGACACTCATTATTTTTAGCAGGCGAAAAATTGAGTGTATTGAAGACAAAAGAAAGAAAAACTTTGCAAATGGAGAGTGCATATTTATTTTTTCTGAAACCTGAGGGAGAAAATGATGCTGTAATTTGTTGACTGCCTTCCTTTTGCAGTGTGCTTTCTAGCCACCTTCTCATTCGTCCTTACAAGGCTTCGTGGTTAGGTTTTATAAGCTTCACTTTGCAAGGGAGAAAAACTGAAGTTTAGTGACTTGGGTAATTGTCCAAAGTCGCTCAGATAGATCAGCAGTCCTTGAACTTGAACGTGCATCAGAATCTCCTAGGGGGCTTGCTAACACACAGATTGATGGGTCCCACCCCCAGATTTTCTGATTCTGGAAGTCTGGGGTGGGCCCTGAGAATTTGCATTTCTAACAAGATCCCAGGTAATACTGATGGTGTTTGTCTGAGGACTTGATTGCCTGAGAACTTCTGAGTTAAGGTGTTTTTAAAGTATACGAATCCAGTTTAGTTTAAATCCCAATTACGCTTTCTCTGTATTCCCTTTCTGGTACTGACTTCAGGGCCTCCAGTGAGCAGACAGAGCTCTGGGCCTCGCTGCTCCCTGTCAGAGCTAGCCACATAAGCAGCACTATCTGCTGGCAAAGGGTGCCCTGACTGCCTGGGGCTGTGATTTCCAGCCCACTCACTGTGTCTGACTATGGCCAAGAGAACAGAATGTCAGAGACTGTCTGAGCAGAGGGTGGGTGGTAGGGTGGCTGCCTGATGAGATTCCAGGTGAAAAGTACGGCAACTGCCAAGAGTTGCGGTTTCTTTTCTCTTCCTTAATGCCTCTTTCGCTCAGGCACATTTCTTTTTCTAAAATGGAAATCAAAAGGTTTGTGTTTATTTTAAAATCTGTATTCTTATAAATTTATTGCCCGGCATAAGAATATGAAATTAGAGAGCTTCTGGAATATCTCAACATTATTTCTGTGAATCATTGGTTATAAACAGTTTAAAAGTTATGCTTTCTTGGAGATCATTTCCAAATGTGCTTAATGTTGGGATTGCTAGACACTGAAGGAATGGACAAGTTTGGGGCTCATAACTGACTTCAGTTATTTTTTTTTTAGTCATTTCTAGCTCTATGATCAACCTGAGACATGTTCATTGTCAAACATTTGGAAAGTACGAAGACTGTGAAAAAAAAATTACTCATGATTCCAACAGACAGGGCAACTGCTATTATTGTTTGATTTCCTTTACTCCTATTTCATGAGTTTTTAGTTAAAAACTTTTATAAATATACAACACATAATTTTACATAAATCAGCAATGGTATATATCATATACACATTTGTAAAAATAATTTTTATTGTGCTTCAAGTGAAAGTTTATAAATCAAGTCAGTCTCTCACACAAAAACCCATACACCTTGCTAAACACTCCCAATTACTCCCCCTCAATGAGACAGCCCGCTCTCTCCCTCCACGCTCTCTTTTCGTGTACGTTTCGCCAGCTTCTAACCCCCTCCACCCTCTCATCTCCCCTCCAGGCAGGAGATGCCAATGCAGTCTCAAGTGTCCACCTGATCCAAGAAGCTCCCTCCTCACCAGCATCCCTCTCCAACCCATTCTCCAGTCCAATCCATGTCTGAAGAGTTGGCTTTGGGAATGGTTCCTGTCCTGGGCCAATAGAAGGTCTGGGGGCCATGACCACCGGGGTCCTTCTAGTCTCAGTCAGACCATTACATCTGGTCTTTTTATGAGAATTGGGGTCTGCATCCCACTGCTCTCCTGCTCCCTCAGGGGTTCTCTGCTGTGTTCCCTGTCAGGGCACTCATCGGTTGTAGCCGGGCACCATCTAGTTCTTCTAGTCTCTGGTTTATGTGGCCCTTTCTGTCTCTTAGGCTCATAATCACCTTGTGTCCTTGGTGTTCTTCATTCTCCTTTCATCCAGGTGGGTTGAGACCAATTGATGCATCTTAGATGGCTGCTTGCTAGCATTTAAGACCCCAGATGCCACTCTTCAAAGTGGGATGCAGAATGTTTTCTTAATAGATTTTATTATGCCAATTGACTTAGATGTCCCCTGAAACCATGGTCCCCAGACCCCTGCCCCTGCTACGCTGGCCTTCGAAGCATTCAGTTTATTCAGGCAACTTCTTTGCTTTTGGTTTAGTCCAATTGTGCTGACCTCCCTTGTATTGTGTGCTGTCTTTCCCTTCACCTAAAGTAGTTCTTATCTACTATTTAATTACTGAACACCCCTCTCCCACCCTCCCTCCTCTCGTAACCACGAAAGAATGTTTTGTTCTCAGTTTAAAATATTTCTCAAGATCTTATAATAGTGGTCTTATACAATATTTGTCCTTTTGCAACTGACTAATTTCACTCAGCATAATGCCTTCCAGGTTCCTCCATGTTGTGAAATGTTTCACAGATTCCTCACTGTTCTTTATTGATGCGTAGTATTCCATTGTGTGAATATACCATAATTTATTTATCCATTCATCCGTTGATGGGCACCTTGGTTACTTCCATGTTTTTGCTATTGTAAACAGTGCTGCAATAAACATGGGTGTGCATATATCTGTTTGTGTAAAGGCTCTTATTTCTCTAGGATATATTCCAAGGAGTGGGATTGCTGGATCATATGGTAGTTCTATTTCTAGCTTTTTAAGGAAGCACTAAATAGATTTCCAAAGTGGTTGTACCATTTGACATTCCCACCAGCGGTGTAGAAGTGTTCCAATCTCTCCACAGCCTCTCTAACATTTATTATTTTGTGTTTTGGATTAATGCCAGCCTTGTTGGAGTGAGATGAAATCTCATTGTAGTTTTGATCTGATTTCTCTAATGGCTAATTATTGTGAACATTTCTTTATATATCTGTTAGCTACCTGAATGTCTTCTTTAGTGAAGTGTCTATTCATATCTTTTGCCCATTTTTTAATTGGGTTATTTGTCTTTTTGCAGTTGAGTTTTTGCAGTATCACATAGATTTTAGAGATCAGGCACTGATCAGAAATGTCATAGGTAAAAACTTTTTCCCGGTCTGTAGGTAGTCTTTTTACTCTTCTGGTGAAGTCTTTGGATGAGCCTAGGTGTTTGATTTTTAGGAGCTCCCAGTTATCTAGGTTTTTTTCTACATTCTTTATAATGTTTTGTATACTGTTTATGCCATGTATTAGGGTTTCTAATGTTGTCCCTAGTTCTTCTCCCATGATCTTTATCGTTTTAGATTTTATATTTAGGTCTTCAATCCATTTTGAGTTAGTTTTTGTGCATAGAGTGAGGTATGGGTCTTGTTTCATTTTTTTGCAGGTGGATATCCAGTTATGCCAGCACCATTTGTTAAAAAAAAGCCTGTCTTTTCCCCATTTAACTGTTTTGGGGCCTTTGTCAAATATCAGCTGCTCATATGTGGATGGATTTATGTCTGGATTCTCAATTCTGTTCCATTGGCCCATGTATCTGTTGTACCAGTACCAGGCTGTTTTGACTACTGTGACAGTATAATAGGTTCTAAAATCAGGTAAAGTAAGGCCTCCCACTTTCTTCTCCTTTTTCAGTAATGTCTTATTTATCCGGGGCTTCTTTCCCTTCCATATGAAGTTGGTGATTTATTTTTCCATCTCATTAAAGAATGTCCTCGGGATTTGGATCAGAATTGCATTAAATGTATAGGTTGCTTTTGAAAAAATAGACATTTTTATAATGTTAAGTCTTCCTCTCTACGAGCAAGGTATTTTCTTCCACTTATGTAAATCTTTTTTGGTTTCTTGCAGAAGTATACTGTAGTTTTCTTTGTATAAGTCTTTTACATCTCTGGTAAGATTTATTCCTAAGTATTTTATCTTCTTGGGGGCTGCTGTAAATGGCATTGATTTGGTGATTTCCTCTTCGATGTTCTTTTTGTTGATGTAGAGGAATCCAACTGGTTTTTCTATGTTTATCTTGTATCCCGATAATCTGCTGAACTCTTCTATTAGTTTCAGTAGTTTTCTGGAGGATTCCTTAGGGTTTTCTGTGTATAAGATCATGTCATCTGCAAATAGAGATACTTTTACTTCTTCCTTGCCAATCTGGATGCCCTTTATTTCTTTATCTAGCCTAATTGCTCTGGCTAGGACTTCCAGCACAATGTTGAATAAGAGTCATGATAAAGGGTGTCCTTGTCTGGTTCCCGATCTCAATGGGAATGCTTTCAGGCTCTCTCCATTTAGGGTGATGTTGGCTGTTGGCTTTGTGTAAATGCCCTTTATTATGTTGAGGAATTTTCCTTCTATTCCTATTTTGATGAGAGTTTTTATTATGAATGAGTGTTGAACTTTGTCAAATGCCTTTTATGCATCGATTGATACAATCACGTGATTCTTATCTTCTGTTTTATTTATGTGGTAGATTACATTAATTGTTTTTCTAATGTTGAACCATCCTTGCATACCTGGTATGAATCCCACTTGGTCGTGGTGAATTATTTTTTTGATATGTTGTTGAATTCTGTTGGCTAGAATTTTGTTGAGGATTTTTGCATCTACATTCATGAGGGACATAGGTCTATAATTTTCTTTTTTTGTGGTGTGCTTACCTGGTTTTGGTATCAGGGATATGGTGGCTTCTTAGAATGAGTTTGGTAGTATTCCATTCTTTTCTATGCTCTGAAATACCTTTAGTAGTAATGGTGTTAACTCTTCTCTGAAAGTTTGGTAGAACTCTGCAGCGAAGCTGTCCGGACCAGGGCTTTTTTTTGTTGGCAGTTTTTTGATTACCTTTTCAACCTCTTCTTTTGTTATGGGACTATTTAGTTGTTCTACTTCTGTTTGTATTAGTTTAGGTAGGTAGTGTGTTTCTAGGGATTCATCCATTTCTTCTAGGTTTTCAAATTTGTTTGAGTATAGTTTTTCATAGTAATCTGATATGATTCTTTTAATTTCTGTTGGGTCTGAAATTTCTTTTTCTGGTTATTTGCTTCCTCTCCTGTTTTTCTTTTGTCAGTTTGGCCAGTGGTTTATCAATTTTGTTCATTTTTTCCAAAAAACCAGCTTTTGATCTTGTTAATTCTTTCAATTGTTTTTCTGTTTTCTATTTTATTTAGTTCAGCTCTAATTTTTATTATTTGTTTTCTTCTGGTGCCTGTGGGTTTCTTTTGTTGCTCTCTTTCTATTTTTTCAAGTTGTAGGGATAATTCTTTGATGTTGGCCCTTTCTTCTTTTTGGATGTGTGCATTTATTGATATAAATTGGCCTCTGAGCACCACTTTTGCTGTGTCCCAAAGGCTCTGATAGGAAGTGTTTTCATTCTCATTGGATTCTCTGAATTTCTTTATTCCATCCTTAATGTCTTCTATAATCCAGTCTTTTTTGAGCAGGATATTGTTCAGTTTCCAAGTGTTTGATTTCTTTTCCCTGCTTTTCCTGTTCTTGATTTCTTATGGCCTTAGGGTCAGAGAAGATGCTTTGTAATATTTCAGTGTTTTGGATTCTGCTAAGGCTTGCTTTATGACCTCATATGCAGTCTATTCTAGAGAATGTTCCATGTGTACTAGAAAAGAATGTATAGTTAGTTGCTGTTGGGTGGAGTGTTCTGTATATGTCTACAAGGTCAAGTTGGTTGATTGCAGCCTTTAGATCTTCCGTGTCTTTATGGAGCTTCTTTCTGGATGTCCTGTCCTTCACCAAAAGTGGTGTGTTGAAGTCTCCTACTATTATTGTGGAGCTGTCTATCTCACTTTTCAATGCTGATAGAGTTTGTTTTATGTATCTTGCAGCCCTGTCATTGGGTGCATAAATATATAATATGGTTATATCTTCTTGGTGTATTCTCCCTTTAATCATTATATAGTGTCCTTCCTTATCCTTTCTGATGGATTTAACTTTAAAGTCTATTTTGTCAGAAATTAATATTGCCACTCCTGCTCTTTTTTGATTGTTCTTTGCTTGATATATTTTTTTCCATCCTTTGAGTTTTAGTTTGTTTGTGTCTCTAAGATCTGTCTCTTGTAGGCAGCATATAGATGGATCTTGTTTTTTAATCCATTCTGCCACTTTCTGTCTCTTTATTGGTGCATTTAGTCCATTTACATTCAGGGTAATTATGGATAGGTATGAATTTAGTGCTATCATTTTGATGTCTTTTTTTATATGTTGACAGTTTCTTTTTCCCACTTGATTTTATATGCTGAGTAGATTTTCTTTATATATTGTCCTTTCCTTATATTTGTTGTTGTTGATTTTGTTTCTGCTGAGTCTGTATTTTTCCCTTGTATTTTATTTTGATGAGTAGGATAGTTTTTCTCCTTTGTGGTTACCTTATTATTTAGCCCGATTTTTCCAAATTTAAAACTTTTATTTCTTTGTATCGCCGTGTCTTCCTCTCCACATGGAAGGTATATGATTACATTTCTTACTCCCTCTTTATTATTTTAATGTTGTCTTCTTTTATATAATAACATCACCGTTACCCTGTGTTGGGCTTTTTTTTTTGGATTTCCCTGCCTGGGTTGATTTCTGGTTGCTCCGCCCAGTATTCTAGTCTTGGGTTGATACCTGATATTATTGATTTTCTAACCAAAGAACTCCCTTTAGTATTTCTTGTAGTTTTGGTTTTGTTTTTACGAATTCCCTCAACTTATGTTTATCTGGAAATGTCTTAATTTCACCTTCATATTTAAGAGTTAGTTTTGATGGATATATGATTCTTGGCAGGCAATTTGTTTCCTTCAATTTTTTAAATATGTCATCCCATTACCTTCTTGCCTGCATTCTTTCTGCCGAGTAGTCCGAGCTTATTCTTATTGGCTCTCCTTTGTAGGTGACTTTCTTTTATCCCTCGCTGCTCTTATAGTTGTCTCTTTATCTTTGGTTTTTGGTAAGCTTGATTATAATGTGTCTTGGTGACTTTCTTTTTAGATCTACCTTATGTGGAGCTCGATGAGCATCTTGGATAGATATCTTCTCATCTTTCACAATATCAGGGAAGTTTTCTGCCAACAAATCTTCAACAATTTTCTCTGTATTTTCTGTTATCCCTCCCTGTTCAGGTACTCCAATCACTCTTAGGTTATTTCTCTTGATAGAGTCCCACATGATTCTTAAGGATTCTTCACTTCTTTAAATTCTTTTATCTGATTTTTCTTCAAATATATTAGTGCCAAGTGATTTGTCTTCGAGTTCAGAAATTCTAGCTTCTGCTTGATCAATTCTGCTCCTCTGACTTTCTATTGAGTTGTCTAATTCTGTAATTTTATTGTTAATTTTCTGAATTTCTGATTGTTGTTTGTCTATGGATTTTTCTAGCTTATTAAACTTTTCATTATGTTCCTAAATAATCTAATTTCTTCAGTTCCTTTATCTGTGTTTTCCTTGGCTTGTTCTGTGTATTGCCTCATTTCCTCCCTGATGTCTTGAAGGGTTCTGTATATTAAACTTTTGTATTCTGCATTTGGTAATTCCAGGAATGCACTTTCATCTAAAAGATCCCTGGATTCTTTGTTTTGAGAGCCTGTTGAGGTGATCATGCTCTTTTTCTTTACGTGACTTGATATTGACTGTTGTCTCCAAGCCATGTATAAGTTATTGTATTAGTTTATGCTTGCTTACTGTGTCGCAGCTGTTTGCTTCATTTTGTTTTGGTATATCCCATTGAGTGTGCTAGCTTGATTATTTTTGCCTTTGGAGCTCTGGTGTCCTGTCCCCAGCTGGCTAGAGCTGTTATCAGGTATATCAGTCTAGGAGTCCATTCAGTTTTCTTGTACGAATTCAGCTCAGGTTTCCAGGTAGCTGATATGAAGTGTGTGGTACAGGCTCTGTCCTACAGTCCTAGAGGGGCAGGGGTGATTGGCGTATATACCGTTATCTGATTGCAGCAGGGGGTCACATTCTGAAAAAGGCAGGGGGCTGAGAACTGACCCCCAAGTGTCTCTGAGGAAAATGCATCTCTGTTCCCTAGAGCGTGCTGGTGGGTGGGTTCTGCAGAGGGACCATGGGCACCCAAAGTTTTTATTGTAAGGACTGGGAGTTACCAGTTATCTTTGGACCCCTGTTGTGGGTGGCTGGGTGACCTGAGTGTAGCTACCAGTCCTTAGGTCCCTGTAGTGGGTAGGTGAGGACCTTGTTTAATAGGCAAAGCAATGTCAAACGTCAAACACCCACCTCTCCACCACACAGCTGGAATGGTTGGAGTTTGCCAACAAGGGCCTATTCTCCCGAAATAGGTCCACACAGGTCTATGCAGAAGGGAAAAGTGCTCAAGGTCCACAGATGGTTCATGCCTGGACAGGAGCCGCTTCTTTCCTGAGCTCCCCCAGTTAGTGGAGCTAACAAATTATCTTTTCCCCCCAGTTGCAAATTTTTTCATTCCCCAGGGATTCAGCCGCCGAAGGCGGCTAGGGGATGGGGGGGCGCAGTAAAATATACGCAAGTATTTAGCTTTTGCCAAGAGGGCCCTTCTCCTCATGTTCCAGATGTGTGAGTGGGCTGTGTGGTTGCTGCTTCTCCCTGAGGAAACTGCGGCGGAACACTAGGACCAGCTCGCCGCTGCTGCTGCAGCCTCCGGTCCCTCAGAAATGGTGCCTGAGGGCTCCCTGCGATTCAGGTCTGGTAACTTGTCTCCTCTTCTGAATGGCCTCTTCCTCCCCCTGCCCCTCAGTTCGTTGTCTAAGCTTGCCTTTGATGCTCAGGGCTCTCAGCTTATCACAAATATACTTGTTTCACTTTTTTTTTTGGGTCTTTGTTGTAAAGTGGGCTCGACAGAAGCGTCTGTCTGTTCCACAATCTTGGCTCCGCCCCTCATATACACATTTTTAAATGAAGAGTTTTTTTTTTTTTTGCTAGCTTCTTTCCTACTCTTTTTGCCACCCCCTCATCCTTTATTTACATCATCCTTCTCCAGGTAATCAACTTAGTAAAACCAGTTATGGTGGCGTCTACTCCAACTCATGGGAATATGATGTGTCTCAGAGCAGACCTGTGCTCCATAGGACTTTCAGTGGATGATATTTTGAGAGTAGATTGCCAGGCCTTTCTTGCAAGGTGCCTCGAGGTGGACTCAAATCTCCAACCTTTTGGTCAGCAGCTGAGCGCATTAACTGTTTGCGCTACCCAGGAACTCTCATTAACTTAGTAGGTATTCTGTCTTTCTCCACACTCATATTAAGAACATACTAACCAAATTTCAGTCTTTTTCAAAGCATACTTTTAGCGTTCCATTAGATGCATGTACTATGGTTTGCTGAACTGTCCTACTGTAGAGCATTGTAGGTTGTTTCATTTTTCACTGTAATGTTGATGAATGTCTTTGCATATAAATCTTCCTTGTGTCAGTCAGTTTGAACATCTTTAAAGATTTTAATTATGGTTATATTACTTTCTAGAAAGAATTTAACAATTTAGTCTCTCACTAGCTGTTAACCAAGAGGTCGGCAGTTCGAATCCACCAGGCGCTCCTTGGAAACTCTACAGAGCAGTTCTACTCTGTCCTATGGGGTTGCTCTGAGTCAGAATTGACTCGATGGCAGTGGGTTTAGCAGTGGATGAGAGGGCAAGTGCTTTTGAAAGTAAGATTCTAGATTCTTTTGACACAGGTGTTTGAAAAGTTGCTCATGACCCAGAGCTACTGTCTATTCTTTGCCTTCGAAGCAGGACATTTAATGGCATGACAATTCGATCTCCACTCATTGTATAATCCTAGGACCTAATTCTATGTTTTTTAATTAAATTACAATCCCAAGTATTTATTTTTTCTATTTGTCTTCTGATCTGTACATTGTGTCAACTATATTTCTTTAGAATATCTTGAATCCAGTGACATTACAACAACCAATCAACCATTCCAGAAATTCACTTTGTCCCCTACACTTTGCCAAGTCATTGCATAAGGCAACAACCCCTACAATTGATTTACAATTGACTTGCTACTGAAGACTTATGTAAAGGCATAATAAAATAGCTTGCACTACAAGGATCCAAATACATGGTATACAGAATCAGTGCTGCAGTAGTTCAGAGAAGGAAAATTTTAGTCTGAAGTCAACAGAAAGAACTTCACAACAGAAGAAAAATTTGAACTGGATCTTGAAGGAGTTGTAGGATTTGTAGTTGGGGGTTGAAACGGTGGGCTGGGTGTCCTAAAAAAAAAATAGATTAGAGAAATGCTGTGGGCAAACACCCAGAGATATAATTTGACAGTGTTTTAGGGTCTATTCAGAGTAAAAGTTGGATGCTGACATGGGGTAAGATAAAAGGTGGGCCAGCCATTCTAGGAGTGTAGCACAGGTCAACAGCCATGAAGTTGAGGTGGCTCAATTCTCTGCAGAGTTGGGTGTTTTTAACCCGCTACTGCTCCGCATTGGATGAGCAGAGACGGTAACTGGTTTGTTTGCTCTAAGGTTGTGGGTTTGCAGGATACGTAAGGACAAAGAACAATAAGGTGAGGACTTTGAGGTCCTGGCACAAAATGTTTGAAGTGATATATCATGGGTACTGGGCAGAATAGGGAAAGAATTGTAGCAGGTGAGTGTGGGCTGATGGACCTGAAAGAAAACAGAGATGTCTGTTGTTGTTGTTAGGTGCCCTCGAGTTGGTTCTGACTCATAGCGACCCTATGCACAACAGAATGAAACACTGCCCGGTCCTGCACCATCCTTACAATCGTTGTTATGCTTGAGCTCATTGTTGCAGCCACTGTGACAACCCACCTCGTTGAGGGTCTTCCTCTTTTCCGCTGAACCTGTACTCTGCCAAGCATGATGTCCTTCTCCAGGGACTCATCCCTCCTGACAACTTGTCCAAGGTATGTAAGACGCAGTCTCGCCATCCTTGCCTCTAAGGAGCATTCTGGCCACACTTCTTCCAAGACAGATTTGTTCATTCTTTCAGCAGTCCGTGGTATATTCAATATTCTTTGCCAGCACCACAATTCAAAGGTGTCAACTCTTCTTCCGTCTTCCTTATTCCTTATCCAGCTTTCACATGCATATGATGTGATTGAAAATACCATGGCTTGGGTCAGGCGCACTTTATTCTTCAGGGTGACATCTTTACTTTTCAACACTTTGAAGAGGTCCTTTGCAGCAGATTTGTCCAATGCAATGCGTCTTTTGATTTCTTGATTGCTGCTTCCATGGCTGTTGATTGTGGGTCCAAGTAAAATGAAATCCTTGACTTCAGTCTTTTCTCCATTTATCATGATGTTGCTCATGGGTCCAGTTGTGAGGATTTTTGTTTTCTTTATGTTGAGGTGCAGTCCATACTGAAGGCTGTGGTCTTTGATCTTCATTAGTAAGTGCTTCTGGTCCTCTTCACTTACAGCAAGCAAGGTTGTGTCATCTGCATAATGCAGGTTGTTAATGAGTTTTCCTCCAATCCTGATGCCCCTTTCTTCTTCATATAGTCCAGCTTCTTGTATTATCTGTTCAGCATACAGATTGAAAAGGCATGGTGAAAGAATACAACCCTGACACACACTTTTCCTGCCTTGAAAGCAATCAGTATCCCCTTGTTCTGTCTAAACAACTGCCTCTTGATCTATATAAAGGTTTCTTATGAGCACGATTGAGTGTTCTGGAATTCCCATTCTTCGCGGTATTATCCATAGTTTGTTATGATCCACACAGTCGAATGCCTTTGCATAATCAATAAAACACAGGTCAACATCCTTCTGGTATTCTCTGCTTTCAGCCAGGATCCATCTGACATCAGCAATGATATCCCTGGTTCCATGTCCTATTCTGAAGCTGGCCTGATTTTCTGGCAGTTCCCTGTCAATATACTGATGCAGCCACTTTTGAATGATCTTCAGCAAAATTTTGCTTGCATGTGATATTAATGATATTGTTCTATAATTTCCGTATTCGGTTGGATCACCCTTCTTGGGACTAGGCATAAATATGGATCTCTTCCAATCATTTGGCCAGGAAGCTGTCTTCCATATTTCTTGGCATAGACTAGTGAGCACCTCCAGCACTGCATCTGTTTGTTGAAACATCTCAATTGATATTCCATCAATTCCTGGAGCCTTGTTTTTCGCCAATGCCTTCAGAGCAGCTTGTACTTCTTCCTTCAGTACCATCGGTTCCTGATCATATGCCACATCTTTAAATGGTTGAATATCGACAAATTCCTTTTGGTATAATGACTCTGTGTATTCCTTCCATCTTCTTTTGATGCTTCCTGCATCATTTAATATTTTCCCCACGGAATCCGTCACCATTGCAACTCGAGGCTTGAATTTTTTCTTCAGTTCTTTCAGCTTGAGAAATGCCGAGCTTGTTCTTCCCTTTTGGTTTTCCATCTCCAGCTCTTTGCACATGTCATTATAATACTTTACTTTGTCTTCTTGAGAGGCCCTTTGAAATCTTCTCTTCAGTTCTTTTACTTCTTTAATTCTTCCTTTTGCTTTAGCTGCTCGATGCTCAAGAGCAAGTTTCAGAGTCTTCTCTGACATCTGTCTTGGTCTTTTCTTTCTTTTCAATGACCTCTTGCTTTCTTCAAGGATGATATCCTCGATGTCATTCCACAACTCGTCTGATCTTCAGTCACTAGTGTTCAATGCATCAAATCTGTTCTTGAGATGGTCTCTGAATTCAGGTGGGATATACTCAAGGTCGTATTTTGGCTCTCGTGGCCTTGCTCTGATTTTCTTCAGTTTCAGCTTGAACTTGCGTATGAGCAATTGATGGTCTGTTCCACAGTCGGCCCCGGCCTTGTTCTGGCTGATGATATTGAGCTTTTCCATCATCTCTTTCCACAGATGTAGTCAATTTGATTTCTGTGTGTTCCATCTGGTGAGGTCCATGTGTACAGTCACCGTTTAAGTTGGTGAAAGAAGGTATATGCAATGAAGAAGTCGTTGGTCTTGCAAAATTCTATCATTTGATCTCTGGTATTGTTTCTATCACCAAGGCTATATTTTCCAGCTACTGATCCTTCTTTGTTTCCAACTTTCACATTCCAATCGCCAGTAATTATCAATGCATCTTGATTGCATATTTGATCAATTTCAGACTGTAGAAGCTGATAAAAATCCTCTGTTTCTTCATCTTTGGCCCTAGTGGTCGGTGGATGAATTTAAATAATAGTCGTATTAACTGGCCTTCCTTGTAGGCATATGGATATTATCCTATCACTGACAGTGTTGTACTTCAGGATAGATCTTGAAACATTCTTTTTGACGATGAATGCAGCACCATTCCTCTTCGTGTTGTTATTCCCATCATAGTAGACTATATGACTGTCCAATTCAAAATGGCCAATACCAGTCCATTTCACCTCATTAATGCCTAGGATATCTATGTTTATGGGTTCCATTTCATTTTTGATGATTTCCAATTTTCCTAGATTCATACTTCATACATCCCAGGTTCCAATTACTAATGGATGTTTGCAGCTCTTTCTTCTCATTTTGAGTCATGGCACATCAGCAAATGAAGGTCCCAAAAGTTTTACTCCATCTACGTCATTAAGGTTGACTCTACTTTGAGGAGGCAGCTCTTCTCCAGTCATTTTTTGAGTGCCTTCCAACCTGGGGGGCTCATCTTCCAGCACTATATCAGACAATGTTCCACTGCTATTCATAAGGTTTTCACTGGCTAATGCTTTTCAGAAGTAGACTGCCGGGTCCTTCTTCCTAGTCTGTCTTAGTCTGAAAGCTCAGCTGAAACCTGTCCTCCATGGGTGACCCTGCTTGTTTCTGAATACCGGTTGCATAGCTTCCAGCGTCACAGCAACACACAAGCCAGCACAGTATGACAAACTGACAGACACGTGGGGGGTTGTTGTTGTTAGGTGCCCTCACATCTGTTCCAACTCATAGCCACCCTATGCACAACAGAATGAAACACTGCCCCTTCCTGTGCCATCCTTACAATCGTTGTTATGCTTCAGCTCATTGTTGTAGCCACTGTGTCAATCCACCTCATTGAGGGTCTTCCTCTTTTCCACTGACCCTGTACCCTGCCAAGCATGATGTCCTTCTTCAGGAACTGATCCCTCCTGACAACATGTCCAACGTATGTAAGACACAGTCTCGCCATCCTAGGACAGCATGAAAACCAAAAACCAAACCTGTTGCCGTTGAATTGATTCTGACTCATAGTGATGCTATAGAACAGAGTAGAACTGCCCCACAGAGTTTCCAAAGAGCAGCTGGTGGATCTGAACCACCCACCTTTTGGTTAGCAGCTATAGCGCTCAATTGCTATGCCGCCAGGGTTTCCTAGGACAGCATAGGTAATTTAAAATTTGCTAGAACACTTCAAAAGAAATAGGTGATACTAATTTTAATAATATATTTATGTAATGCAACATATCAAAATATTATAATTTCAACATGTACTTGATATAAATATTGTTGATCAAATAGTTTATATTCTTTTTATCATACTTTTTGTTAAAGTTGTTAGTTGCCATTGAGTCAATTCAGACTCAAGATGACTCCATGTGTTTCAGAGTAGATCTGTTCTCCACAGAGTTGTCTAGGCTGTGACCTTTCAGAAGCAGATCACTAGGCCAGTCTTCCGAGACATCTCTTGGTGGGTTAAATCTGTCAACCTTTTGGCTAGTAGTCAACCTCTTAACTGTTTGTACCAAGTCTTGGAAATCTGACGTGCATTTTACACTTATGGCACATCTCAATTCATACTACCCCCATTTTAAGGGCTCCGTAGTCACACGTGGATAGTGCCTACAGGATTGGACAGTGCAATTTGAGGGATTATGTTGGAATTGGGAAGATGAAGTTAGAAGGGAGAGAGGAAAGCTAAGAGTTTGTGACCAGAGACTAATAGTTCCTAAAATTAGAGGTGAGCTGTTTCTGGCTGGTGACAGCACTGTAGATGTAGTTGTCTAAGGTGAATCGGAAGTGAGTCAAAGTTCTCAGACCTCAAGAAACAGGGCAGGTAATGTGTTGGATGGTTCATTCACTTGAATGATGAGGTTCCCCTGGAGGATAGCAGGGGTCAGGTAGAAGAAAAAACATGGTGCTTAACACTTACTTAGAGCTCAGACTGAAAATGCTGAGCCCAGTGACAGAAGCCCTTGATGAATATAGAAGTAGAAACAGGAAGTCAATGGATAGAGTTCATATGGAAGGAGGATTTATGCTAAGAATCAGCAAGCTATGGCCCACAGGCTAAATCAGCTGTTTGAGGATTTTGCCTTGAGGTTGGGGCTCTGTTTCAGCTCAGTTTCAAGGAGGCAGCTACACTGTTAAAACTGCAACCCCTGAAGAAATCTCAGGACCGATGCTAACTTTCAAAACTGCAACGTCTTTTACACAGTACATTTTTCAATCCTCTGCAGACATTAACACCTACTGGGTTCACTAATGTGCTTTATAAGTGGAATAATGATACTGCTGTTTTTATAAATTGGCATACTGACTTCTAGACTCATGGAAAGTTTGAATTTGTGTAGTGCTTATTTCTATCTAGAAACAAGGAAAGACTCACTCCTGTCCTCTTTTGGCTTTATACACAATTAGAGCCTATTATTATCTCGGTAATAACATCTGAATGTATTGCATGAAAGATCTCATTTGTCACAAGATACATAACCCTACTACTTCTTCTTTGTGTAATTCTCCTCTCAGTAGGAAACGTGCTGCACAGTGGAAAGGGCAGGGAACTGGGAAGCATGAGACCCAGGGTTTATTTTTAGCTTCACTGCTATTTTGGTGCCTCTAGATTTTAATTTCCTCATCTATAATAATAATGACAATACAATAACTACCACTTTAAGGGGCAGTAGAGCTTAGTGGCTATGAGTTTGGACTCTCGAGCCTAACTGTTTAGATTTGAATCCCAGAGCTCCTTTATTATCTTGTGACCTTAGGCAAGTCACTCAAAAAATACCAGGGTCTTAGTTTCCTTATTTATAAAATGAAGATACACTAGTAAATACTTCATTTAATGAGTTAATATTTGATACATTGGGGCAGTACCTGGCATATAAGAAGTGTTATTTTAGAGTTTGTTAAAAACATAAACTATTAGGCCCTTTATAGTCACTATAATTACTAACAGCACTCTAGGCTTAGTCCTTTATGTGTACTGTCATTTAATCCTAACATCAATGCCATAAAAAAAAAAAAAGTTAGTATTATCCCACATTTTATACCCAAGAAAACAGATTCAGAGAGGTCAATTTAGTTGTTCAATATCACACAGCTAGTAAATGAAGAACTCAAAATCAGTGCAAGTCTTCGGACTCCACACACAGGCCAGCTCTGCAGCTCTTGATTGGGTAAGAGATTGCCGATTATAGACGACCCCAGTTAGTTGCAGAGTTAACTTGTCAGATTTAATGTGGGCCCATCAGCTGGATATGCTTCATTGCTATGGAACCGTGGACACATTACTTGACTTTCATTCTTTAGATGTCTTATGTAGGCTAGAGATGACACTAATCTACCATACAAGAGCCAGAGTGATCATTGGTTGATTTTTGCCTGTGCTGGGTCAGTTTTTCCCAATTCTGAAAATAGTAGATAATTTCCCTTTGGGAACCACTCTCCTCTCACTCTCAATCCAGATGATTTTTACCCTGCCTAGCTCTGGTTTGGGCCATTTGACCCAATCCCTGACCTATCAGAGTATGATAGCCTCTGGTTGGGGGGATTGCTTAAGGATGAACATGTGCTAGGCTGCCCCTAGGGTGTACTGGGCCCTGGGAGAATATTTTTTGTGGGACTTCCACCTATATAAAAAATCTAATTAAAAATGTATTAAGAAATTCATGGGCCCATGTGAGGTATGGTGGTTTACTAATGAAGGTTTAGAATGATGGGTGCGGGAGAGGTACTTATATATTTGTTCTTGTCTAATCAGTGCATATGAAGATTCTTAATAGTGCCCAGGCACCATCTCTTTGTGTTCAGGTCCAGGAGCCATCTCATCAGGATCTAATGTGCTGTTCCTGGCTAATTTCATATCTCCCACTTCGAGAAAAAGTAGCAATGCTATTATTATGCACAATGCCAAGGCTTTTCAGAATGAGTTGGTACTGAAACAACATAGATCTTCTTGCCTCTGCAGTTCCCTAATACCATTTGTTTAAGGCTGGTTACACCATTACCCATGACACTGCATCATCCATCCTGCTGTTCCTGAATACTGGCTTCCAGTGACTCTCTCAGAGCTTGTTACCATGCTTTGTTGACAATGACCACAAATGCAAGTCTTGTCCAGAGTATGCAGAGAAATGTGAATGATAATGTAATTTCTGAACATGTTAAATTTGCTGTTAGGGATTTTATAGCATAAATGTTGGATGACACATTGTCTTACCATGTCTTCTCTGAGCTCTTTAGATCATAATCACTGCATTCCTAGATGTGATCTCTTTTATACCCTTGCTTTCCACATACTGCCACCAGCAGGAAGGATATGTGAAAGGATGTGGGTGGAGCAAAAAGATCAATCCCATTCACTCAAGGAAGGACTGCCCCTCATCCTGCCTGGCTTGGGAGACCAAATGAGACCAACTCAGAAGAGTATGATGTTACCACATCTATCAGAGACAAGAAATGGTATTGATTGATGGGCCAGTTGGCACTGCAGAGCATCAGTCTGGAAAGCCCCCAGAGGAAAGGGGCATGGCCGCCCACAGAAGACTTCCCAGCATGGGGTGTGAAGCCTGTGGAGAGAATTGGGTGCTGTCCTGGTTGCCAGTGTCGGAGAATGAAATGACTGGCAAGGAGAGTAAGTGCTGCTGGCCACCACTCCAACTTCTTCTGGATGTTGTACACCACAAGAGACACAGGCGGGTAAGAGTCAGTGCACAGGAAGTAATTTGGCTCAAGCCAAGGGGGCACTGTTGGTAGTCTAGAGTTCTAAACTCATCCTTACTCTGACGTGAGCGACAGCCTTCCAAAATGACTGTTTTAGCACCATTCTGGCAGCCCAGTCTCATGAAAGAAATATAGTATCGACCAGTGGAACAATCTGTTTTTCAAGTTGTTCTCCTGGAACCAGAGCCCAGCCACATAGTCTGGGAAAACTCTATAGTCATGAGTTCTGGAGCTCCTCTGATATCTGGTTGACCCCATGCATAAAGTAGAGGAGGGGTTGACACTAAAGGGCTAGATATTAAATATCTTAGGCTTCAAGGACTATATCTCTGTTCTGTAGTTTTCCAACCCCTCCGGTGCAGGCTTGGAGAGTGTCTTGAAGGTAATAAGTGTGTGCTGGGAACTGCTAGGTGACAGCATAGACAACAACAATAACAACAACAGCAACAATAAAAAATTAGGAAATTGCAGAAAGGTAATGTCTTAGTCATCTAGTGCTGTTGTAACAGAAATACCACAAACGGATAGCTTTAACAAAGAGAAATTTATTTGCTCACAGTCTAGTAGGCTAGAAGTCCAAATCAGGGTGTCAGCTTCAGGGGAAGGCTTTCCCGGTCTGTGGGCCCTGGAGGAAGGTCCTTCTTGTCAATCTTCCCCTGGACTAGAAGCTTCTCTGTGCAGGAGCCCCACATCCAAGGGATGTGCTCTGCTCCCGGTGCATCTTTCTTGGTGGTATCAGGTCCCCATTCTCTGCTTGCTTCCCTTTCCTTTTATCTCTTGTAGGATAAAAGGTTGTACAGGCCACACCCCAGGGAAATTCCCTTTTTACTGGATCAGGGATGTGACCTGGGTGAGCGTTTGAAACCCCACCTTAATCCTCTTTAACATAAAATTATAATCACAAAATGGAGGACAACCACACACTACCGAGAATCATTGCCCAGCCAAATTGATACACACATTTTTGGGGGGACACAATTCAATCCATGACAATAACAGCAATTAGTATTTTTTCACAAGATAGAATATAGAAAGAGCATTTTAGATAAAAATTATAGCAGATGAAAAAGCAGAGCCAACATGAGGAATGACAAGTAGCTTGGTGGAGCTGGAGCACAGAGAACAATACAGGGAGTGGCTAAAGGGCTAGCTCGGTGCTGGACTTATTATTGGAAGAGATATGTTAAATATTTTGCAAACTGTAAAAATGTCAGCATATTATTTGTTTGGTAATTTTAAGACCTAATTAATTGATTTTTTTTTTAAATAGGTCTTATTGAGCCAATGAAGTTATGTTTTGCCAAGAGTTACATAGTTAGATTTGCCCTTTAGAAGGGTCACGTGATACTGTATGGAAGATAACCTAGAGGGACCAGATTGAGACAGGCAGGCTGACAAAGGGGCTGTTAAAATAACATGGGTGAGAGATGGTGAGAACCTATACCAGGGCAGTGGCCATGAAGATGGGAAGAGGAGTAAAAGCTGAAGAGATAGAGTACATTAGCATCACTTAATGGCAGTCTGGGTGTGAACGGAGAAGTAGGAGAGGTTTCAGTGATGACTATTTTCTTACGTGGACTGTTAGATGGATTCTTACGCTATTTACCAAGAGAAGAAACCCAGCACTGTCTATAATTATACCTTGAGCCCTGACCATTCATTACGCACTGCATGAAATGGAGGAAGAACAGTGGGAGTTTGTATTTGGCTCTGGATAAATCTTTGCTGGGGCAGCCTCAGTCCCTGAAGGTTGGTGGAAACCAGAAGTCTATGAGGAGGGCTGGACCTTCTGTTTTCCACATTCTGTCCTGGTTTGCTGGCTGATCAGAGGAGAGCCGTCTGACCTGGCCAGTCAGGTGCGTTAGTGCTGTGAAGGCCAGCATTTGTGGCTCCACAACTGGGCAGGGCCAATTCTTTTTCCAAAAATACCCTCGTAATGATCTTTTCCTTTCTCTTTTTTTTTTTTCTTGAAATTTTTATTGTGCTTTAGGTGAAAGTTTACATAGTAAATTAGTTTTCCAATCAATAATTCACATACAAATTTTTTGTAACATTGGTTGCAATCCCCACAATGTGTCAGCACTCTCCCCTTTTCCTCGCACAACCATACATATATATGTACGATACATATGTATGTGGGTATACTTTCATATTACCTCCCTCACCTATTTAAAACCTCACCTATTTAGCACACATATTTACCTATGTATCTACTCACAAAATATTGTTTGTTATTACTGTTGTTGCAGGATTGTATACGTTTTAGCATTTATTGTTGTTGTCCTTTATTCTTGCTTACCTCTCAATGTCTTCTTTTGCCTTGGTCGTGTTGTACAATCATCTCTTTCTTGATCAATGAAAACTATTTAAAATCAGCCATCAACTATGTCTATTCATGGTTTAATAGCAATAGGATTATATCCAGATGGAGGTATCTGATCAGCTTCCTGGAGCCGATCTGCTTCCGTTCAAATCTCAGCTGTGACATTGACCAGCTGTGTGACTTGGGCAACAGCTTCAATTTTCTATGCTTCAGTTCCTCAGTTGTAACATCAGCTTCCTCAGAGGCCTTTTATAGAGTCTAAATGAGTTAATATATGTAAAGCACTGAAACAATGTCTGGCACATAACGAACACTATATAAAAATTATGGCTTGAAACTAGATGCATCTGGAAAGCTGGGCTCCAACTAGTGGGGCTGCAGACTCTCAGTGACTCTTCCACTTCCCCTTTCTTACCCTTTACTGGATAATTAGTTGTGGGCCCAACGTTTGATTTCTGGGATGCAGCCAAGAAAAGGGATTTCAGAGGCCTAGGGTTCTGATGTCAGGGTAACATTTGGATCTCTGATTCCTGATCTTTGTTTGGGCCAGATTTATTATTTCTGCAGAATTAGAGGAGTGCCCTTCAAATGACCTTTGACTTTTTGTATTGGTTATTTCCTGCAGGTGATAAATTTCTCTTACATTCCAAACAAACAGAAAAAGAATGTTGAATAAGCTCCTGGCTGGTGTGGGGCCCACAAGCTAAGCGTAGGCCAGGCTGCTGCACTGCCGACTGTGACCATCACAAGCATGAATGGGAGATGAAAGTTAAGAGTTCAAAACAGTAGATGGTTTTTAGGGGAAAAAATACAATTCTGGCTTTTTAGACAAGCCCTGGTGGCACAGTGGTTGAGTTTGGCTGCTAACCAAAAGGTCTACATTTCAAACCAACCAGCCACTCCTTGGAAACCCCCCATGGGGCAGTTCTACCGTGCCCTATAGGATTGCTATGAGTTCAAATGGGCTTGATGTCTTAGTTACCTAATACTGCCGTAACAAAAAATACAAGTGGATGAACTTTAAAAAAAGAAATCTATTGTCTCATGAGGCTAGAAGTCTGAATTTAGGGTGCTGGCTCAAGGGGAAAGTCCTTTGGGACCTTTCAGCTTTGTAGCTGTCAGCAATCCTTGGTGTTGCTGGCCTTGGAGATGCGTCTGTCTCTGTCATCACAGACATCACGTTGTATCTGTTTACCCCCAGGTGTGTCTCTCTGTGTCTGTTTTCCCTTTTGATAAGACACCACTTAGAAGGGACTAAATTTAAGAGCTACCCTACTCTGATATGGTATGGTTTCATTAAGATAACAAAAGAAAACTTCTGTTTTCAAATATGATTGTATTTATAGGTACAGGTATTAAGACTTCAACATAACTTTTTGGGAACACAATTCAATTCATAATACCTGGGTTAGTGTTCTTTTGAAATGTTCCCCTTTGAACTGAAAACCAGGGTCTGGTTACAAAGGCAAGGTGGACAAGCTCTCTAGGCATTAAGAATAGTAGATGCCAAGTAATACATGTGTGTGGGCTCTGTGAGCATTTGAAACATACCCTGTGGCGTATGCAACTAAAAAACCTGACATGGCACCCATACTCCCAAAGTCTGACTTTGATCCTATACAATAAGTGAAGAGAAAATACCTTCTGGAGGCTCCAGTATGTGTGTATGGCAGCAGCGGGAGTTGTGGTGGAAGGGGAGGTGGGAAGGCAGGACGCATCAGTGGTGGTAAAGAAGTGAGAATCTGGAATCCTCCAAGAAGTGGCTGCCAAGGACGATTATGCATACAGAACTGTGCTGGGTGGCATGGAGGATTCAGATTACCAGTAAGGTGATGCGACTTTGAGCATCGAGTAAGACTGGGAGGGCACAACTGAGACATTTTGAGAATAAGACACTAAGCAATAATTGAGTTTCAGGAAAAAAAGCAATATAAAAATACAGAGAGGGGACATAGTTTTAGAAAAAGAGGAGACAGTTCCTGGAAGAAGTAAAGTTGAAGCTGAGCCTTGGAGCATACTTTTGGTAACATTTTTAGCATTTATGCATCAGTAAAATTAACTGAAGGAGCTCTGGTGGTGCCATAGTTAAGTGCTTGGCTGCTAACCAAAATGTCAACGTTTGAACATACCAGTAGCTCCAAGGGAGAAAAGACCTGGTGATCTGTTCCTGTAAATATTACAGCCTAGAAAACCCTATCGGGCCTTTCTACTTAACTCAAAGGTACACAACAACAACAAAATTAACTGAGCAGGAGACAAAGTGTTTTCACTCTTCTGGGTGGACTTTTCCTCTACATAAATCGCAGACCACATAATGCCACCCATTGGTTACAACTGGAATTTTAAATATTCTCCAAGTGAAGCTCAATGTAGAAGGGATTTCTGCAGCAATCCAGGACAGCACTTGATCTATATTGCCTAGGTTAGAGTTTGCACCAATCTTATACTAGCATTTACATTTAGAATAAGAAAAAAAAAATCTGTTTGCTAACAATGCATAAATGATTGTGAGGATGGTGCAGGACCAGGCAGTTTCATTCTGTTGTACACAGGGTTGGTATGAGTCAGAACTGACTCGATAGCAGGGAACAACAACAACACAGATGTAGATGTGTACAACGCAGCTGCAAGACATTTTTCTCCATTGCAGCAAGGATAGAATTATCAGTGAAGTTTCCGGAAAATATGGTAATTTGTTATTCTAGCAAATTTTCGGGCTAAATTCATTTCCTTTTATCTTCCCTGCATTTCAACAACAACCTACCCTGGTTATATAGAAGAATGGAGCTGAAAACCTATTGACTGGAGATTGATCAGTTTGCAAGATTTCAGGATCGGCTTTGGTTTT
This sequence comes from Elephas maximus indicus, assembly GCF_024166365.1. Lineage (NCBI taxonomy): Eukaryota > Metazoa > Chordata > Mammalia > Proboscidea > Elephantidae > Elephas > Elephas maximus. The sequence goes on from NC_064830.1 coordinate 34,019,732, forward strand.
GATATTAGCATTGAGGCTACTTGAAAATACATAAAAACGTTGTGTGGAAGGAAATTCAAAGTCTGACAACTTTAAGAGGATTGTGTGTGTGTCTTTGCAACACAAAGCCCAAAATTGTTGTCTCAACTTATTCTTAGTATATATATACTTATTCTTGGTCATATTGGAAATCTAGCTTTGAATGGACATTTTGAATTTTCATTCAAGGAAAACTCTATGCCCAAAGATTTAATTTCTCCTCCCTTATTCCACTCTAAACCTATTCGACCAAAACAGGGACTAGAGCTTCATAGAAATAAGCATTGATTTTGAATTTAATGTTTCGATTTTCAATCTCCTGATGAACAAACTCATTGAAATTCCAACTTAGTAGAGGCAAATGGGCATGAGTAATATATATTTGGAATCTACAGGTAAGGTTATCTCATGAATTATTCTAGTTGAGAATAAGCTAAAAACATCTAAATGTATTTCAAACTCAAATATGGTGCTGGTATTCAAAAAGAGCAAACAGACCATAAAAGTAAAAAAAAAAAAAAAAAAGAAATGAAATGAAAAATTTGATCATGGTTATCTGAATTTTACTCTTCTCTTTCTCCCTATAAGCTGACAATAAATATATCAATATTATGGACAGTATTTTTTCCATTTTGGCATTTTCTTGGAGTAAAGAAATTGAAGGTTTTTAGAGTCAAACATGAAACCTCAGTGCCAAGACATTTTCTCTTGGCCATGCCTGAATAATTCAATATTATTGCTCAGTATTTTAGCATTTTCATATAATTCTGTAGTTCTTCTATTATGTAAGTGTATTTTAAAGAAAAATGCTAACTTTTGACAGGTGGGGGAGGGTAGGCTCCAGCTTTGAAGTCAGGCAGGTCTGAGTCCAAATTCCAGGTCTTCCATAAAAAAAAAAAGTCTTCCATAGAGATGTTTAATAATCGTCAGGACACTCATATCCTCTAGACATCCACTTCAGGTAAGATAAGGGTAATAATTTCCTCTTTGCAAAGCTTTAGTGTCATTAAAGCTCATATTTATAAAATGCTGGGCATAGAGAGTAAATGGTAGTTTAAAGAAAATACTGCCTCGTTCATTGTGTTTACTATACATTGATGGGAGGTGATTTTAGAACTTTGTCCATATCTCAGAATATCAGCGGTTTCTTTTTCTTATTGTGGTTATTTGGGTCTTTGTCTCATCACCAACTTTAAGAGGCTTCTACAGGCAAAGACTGTGACTTCATCATCTTGGTATTCTTTATAGCATGGTTTCCCAATGTGTCCTCTGCCAAACCCTGGTCCCAAAATATGTTCCTCAGTGGAAAAATGTTCCATGATCTAATAAGTTTGGGAAATGTTGCATACATTAACGCATTAAATGTGCTGAAAAGGCCTGCAATAACAAAGCCCTAACTCTGTTTATCTCAGTGTTCCTCAGTCTTATTTGACCATGGAGAACCACTCTCTTTCTTTAATTTTTAATAATGCTATTGATATTTGGTGTAATACTTCTCTTAAGGTGGCTGCAGAGTAGGCTGACAGTAAATAGTTTTGAATGAACAATGGCCAGATGTATGTAAAACAGTTGCATAGCATTATTTTTTTTATATTTATATCATTTTATATATTACATGCAATCTTTTTTAAATACATCTGCCATCATTCTTTCAATAAATATATATTTAATTTATATATATAATGTATGTACATTGTGTATACAGGTATATATGTTTTATATACATAGTACTTGTGTGTGTGTGTATGTATACGTACATACATACGTATTTGAAAAGAAAACCAGAATTATTATTTTAAATTTACCAAAAATACTTTGAGAAGTCTTTTTACCTCAAGCAGCTATTTAATTTTGTCCATGTTTAATAGGTCTGATTTTTCTCATTAGTTCAGAAACCCCCTAAGCTTCTGGAAAGAAAATTGAGTTCGATGTGCAAATGTGACAATTTAAATTAAAACAATAGCAAAAATCAGAAAGACAAAGACAACTTCTATTCTTTTACAATAAAACCAAACACCAAACCCACTGCTGTAGAGTCGATTCTGACTCATACCCGCCCTATAGGACAGAGTAGAACTGCCCTGTAGAGTTCCCAAGGAGCACCTGGTGGATTCAAACTGCCAGCCTTTTGGTTAGCAGCTGTAGCACTTACCCACTACGCCACCAGGGTTTCCTTCTTTTAAAATAAATTGTGTGAAATGAAGCTAACTTCAAAAAGGGAGGTTCCATTTAGTGATACATAAAATACTATTAAAGTTAAACCAAATATCCCAGTCTCAGCTCATAAATGTTAGAGTAACATCTGTTCAAATGAGTCCTGCTCTTACGGGAATGGAAACAGATAAAGGCATTCCCATAAATGAGTATTCCAGAAAGCAGAAACTTAGCATGCTAAGTGCTGAAACTTTTTTTGTTGTTAAATCTTACCTATGAAAACCTTTCCCCAAAGTATTGTTGTTAGGTGTTGTAGAGTTCGTTCTGACTCACAGTGACCTTATGTAAAATAGAATGAAACCTTGCGTGGCACTGTGCCACCCTCACAATCTTTGCTATGTTTGAGGCCATAGTTGCAGCCACTGTGCCAATCCACCTTATTGAGGGTCTTCCTCTTTTTCACTGATCCTGTACTTTACCAAGCATGGTGTCCTTCTCAAGAGATTAGTCCCTTCTGATAACACGTCCAAAGCATGCAAGATGAAGTCCCACAATCTTTGCTTGTAAGGAGCATTCTGGCTGTACTTATTCCAAGATGTGTTTGTTGGTTCTTCTACCGTTCATGGTATAGTCAATATTCTTCACCAACATCATAATTAAAATGTACCAATTCAAATGAGCTGAACTTCTTTTTAATTATTAAGCTTTTGTGTGCATATGAGGTGACTGAAAATATCATGGCTTGTGAGTTAGGCACACCTTAACCTTAAAGTGACATCTTCGTTTTTTTAACACTTTAAAAAGATTTTTTGCAACAGATTTGCCCAATGCAATATGTCCTTTGATTTCTTGACTGATGCTTCCATGGGCATTGATTGTTGATCCAAGTAAAGTGAAATCATGACAACTTCAATATTTTCTCCACTTATCATGATGTTGCTTACTGTTCAATTTGTGGTAATTTTTTCTTTTTTTTATGTTGAGGTGTAATACATACTGATCTTCATCAGTACGTGTTTCAAGTTCTCTCCACTTTTGGCAAACAAGGCAGTGTCATCTGCATAATGCAGGTTGGTAATGAGTCTTCCTCCAATTCTGATGCCAAGTTCTTCATATGGTCCAGCTTCTTGGGTCATTTTCTCAGTGTCGTGGATTGAATTGTGCCCTCCAAAAATATGTGTCAACTTAGCTAGGCCATGATTTCCAGTATTGTGTGATTGTCCTAGGCCAGGGGTGACAAGGATCTTTCCCCAGAACCCACAGAGAGAGAAAGCCTTTCCCAGAAGCTGGTGTCCTGAATTCGGACTTCTAGCCTCCTAAACTGTGAAAGAATAAATTTCTGTTTGTTAAAGCCAACCACTTGTGGTATTTCTGTTATAGCAGCACTAGATAACTAAGACAGCATATAGGTTCAATAAGTATGGTGAAAGGATATAACCCTGGTGCATACCTTCTCCTACTTTAACCCATACAATATCCTCTTCTATGCCTCTTGGTCTATGTACAGTTTCTTAGCACAATCAAATGTTCTTGAATTCTTATTCTTCACAATGTTATCCATAATTTGTTATAATCCACACAGTCAAATGCATTTGCATAGTCAAAAGGTAAACATTTTTCAGGTATTCTCTGCTTTCAGCCAAGATCCATCTAACATCAACAATGATATCCCTTGTTCCACATCCTCTTTAGAAACAGGCTTGAATTTCTGGGAGCTCCCTGTTGATGTAATGCTGCAAACATTTTTTGAATTATCTTGAGAAAATTTTTGTTTGCATGTGATATTAATGATAGCATTTGATAATTTCCACATTCCATTTGATCACCTTTCTTTGCAATGGGCATGTATATGGACCTCTTCTGGTCGTTTGTCCAGATGCTGCCTTCCAAATTTCTTGGCATACACAAATGAGCACTTCCAGCATTGTATTAGTTTCTTGAAGCATCTCAATTGGTATTCCCTCAGTTCCTGGGTCTTATTTTTTGCCAAGGCCTTCAGTGAAGCTTGGACATCTTCCTTCAGCACCATCAGTTCTTGATCATATGCTACCTCCTGAAATGGTTGAATGTTGACCAATTCTTTTTGGTACAGTGATTCTGTGTATTCCTTCCATTTTCTTTTGTTGCTTCCTGTGCCATTAATTTTATTTTTTTGCCCACAGAATCCTTGAATATTGCAACTTGGGGCTTGAATTTTTTTCTTTAGTTCTTTTAGCTTGAGAAATGCAGTGTTCTTTCCTTTTTTTTTTTCTAACTCCAGGACTTTCCACATTTCATTATAATACTTTGTCTTCTTGAGCGCTCTTTGAAATCCTTTGTTCAACTCTTACTTGATCAGTTCTTCCATTTGCTTTTTATACTCTGTGTTCAAGAGTCTCCTCTGACATACATTTTGGTCTTTTCTTTCTTTCCTGTCTTTTTAATAACTTTTTGTTTTCTTCATATATGATGTCCTTGAGGTCATCCCACAGCTCTTCTGGTCTTCAGTCATCAGTGTGTAATGAGCCCAATCTATTCTTGAGATGGTCTCTAAATTCAGGCAGGATATATGCAAAGTGGTACTTCAGTTCTTCTAGAACTTGTTTTAATTTTCTTCAGCTTCAACTTGAATTTGCATATGAGCAATTGATTCTCTGTTCTGCAGTTGACCCCTGGTCTTGTTCTGACTGATAATAGTGAGCTTCTCCATCATCTCTTTCCACAGGTGCAGTCAATTTGATTCTTGAGATTTCCGTCTGGTAAGTTCAGCTGAAGTGGACCAATATTAGCCATTTCGAATCAGACAATCATATATATGGTCTGCTATGTCAGAAATGGCAAATTGAAGAGGAATAGCATCACATTCATCATCAAAAAGAACATTTCAAGATCTATCCTGAAGTAAAACACTGTTAGTCATAGGATAATATCCATATACCTACGAGGAAGACCAGTTAATATGACCTGACTAACCACTAATGCCAAAGAGAAGAAATTGAAGATTTTTACCAATTTCTGCAGTTTGAAATTGATCAAACATGCAATCAAGATGCATTGATAATTACTCTTAATTGGAATGCAAAAGTTGAAAACAAAGAAGAAGCATCAATAGTTGGAAACTTCTATATGGCTTTGGTGATAGAAATGATGCTGGAGATCACACGATAGAATTCTGCAAGACAAATGACTTACTCATCAGAAATACCTTTTTTCAACAACATGAACAACCACTGTAAGTATTATATGCATCTTATTCTTATTAATAGCTTATAGAGAATATAATTTGATCATACGTGATGACTCAATAATAATATTGCATCAGGAAATACAGCAAAATACAAATATGTTCGTTCTCAAGAATATATAAGACGCTTAGTGCACATTCCTTCTTACCTTAAATGGATTTACACTGCAGCACTCTTATTTGTTGTATCTCATTCTGCTGTCAATATGAATTTCTCAGAAGCTCTCCTCTCCTTGTCCACTTTGCCCCACCATCTAGAACTCACCCCCAGCTTCAACTAGCTTCTAATCTGAAGGCAAAGGAGAAATCAGATAAACTGTTTTATCAGTAACTGTTTTTAGGATGCATTTACAATTTTAAGCGTAGGCGAAAATGTGAAAAATAGTTTCACATCAATTACTATCAATTTGTATTAACACATTAACTTAGAGCAGCACTAAAAATCATTTCCTGGTGACTTTTGTGTTTGCAATAGTGATTTTCTAGCTTCCGTGCATGCACTTCAGGCAGTAAATAGTTAATTATTGCTAACTGTGAGCCCAGCCCTGGGATAAATGCTGTTTGTTGGTGATTTCTGAGACAGACTAATTGACAGCACTTCTTTCTTCTCAGCAAAATTCTTAAACCAGCTGAAATTAGGAGTCAAAGCTCAAAATATCAGCTTCGTTGGTTAGCCTGGCTTGGAGAGCAGAGCTTAGATCTGGAGCCTCAGTCTGGCTTTGGCCTCAGTCTCTTTCCAGCTGAACCTACCTTCTCTGCACAGAGTACTTAGGAACTGCAGGCCTCTCTCCTGTGTGTAAATAGCCAATCTTGTTAATTTATGTGACTTTAGCCTAAAATAATAATTAAAAAAAAATTGCCATGAAGTCAGTTCTGACTCACGGCGACCCCATGTGTTTCAGAATAAACTATGCTCCGCAGGGTTTTCAAGGCTGTGACTTTTCAGAAGCAGATCACCAGGCCTTTCTTCTGAGGGGCCTTTGGGTGGGTTGACATCACCAATCTTTCTGTCAATGCTCGAGTGTTTAACCATTTGCTCCAGCCAGGGACCTTGTAAAATAAATAAATAAGTAAAATAAATAATAATAGTAACCAATTAAGCAGTTACAGTGGGTCAGACATGGTGTTAGGCCTTTCACGCACATTTTTAATTCTCTTAACTTTGTAAAGTGTTTTTATAGAGGAGGGAATGAAGTCTTAGAGAGAGGCAAAATAACTTGCCCAATCTCCAACAATTAGACAAAAGGTAGGATTGGCATTTAAAAGCAGTATTACATGTTTCCAACACTTAACACTTTTCTTAACAATCAGAGAGCGATCTAAGTTCCAAACTTAAAGGAAAGCATTGCAGTCCCCTATGCATGGACTGAACCCATCTCTGTGAAGCAATTATCTTCCCCTTTTACTCTTCAGTGGATGTCCTATGCATACATATCTTTCTGGTTGATGCTATGAAGCCACAAAATTCCAAGCTGCTGTTTTTAGAAAAATCCACTTAGGTTAGCAGAGTCCTCTCAGCACATATTTGACTATCCTGCTACTGATATAACTGTCCTCTATTTCATGCCATGTCAAGATGGTGACATAGTAAAAAAATTATTCAGTAGAGGAAAAACTACATCAACACAACCACCAAACAAATAGAACACATTACAGATTGCACATCAGGGCTAAGCCATATGAATGAACTTCACTGTAGGTCTCTAGAAGTGGAAGTGCAGAAGAGGAATAGAAAGAAGCATTTCTTTCCTATGGGATAGATACCTTGGATTTACTCTTTTCTCACTTATCGACATGGTTAGGTTCCAAAGACCAGGTCGTTATGTGAAATTGGTGTTATGCAAAAATGGAGGATGATCACATCGGATCATAGAATGGAGCCGTTACATAACTGCCAGATTACCTCATCACATAACTGCCAAGTTACATCATTACATAACTTTGAAGTTACAGCATTACATGACTGTCAAATCACTGAGAATCATGGGTTGGCCAAGCTAGCACACAACCTTAACCATCAAAGCCAGCATTACTCTAACCCTTACACCTCGGCGTTCTTTATTGCCAGAGCTATATCGTTAATGCAGAAAATAGTCAGAGAGTAGATTTTTTACTATTGTCATAAATGTGAAATGTTGGGTAGTGAGATAGTTGAGAAGTGAGGAGAAAGTGTTTTCAGTTATTCCCTGAGTACCCTGGATTCCTTGTGCAAACACCTTTCTCATTTCTATAGCTACCATTGCTATCACTTCATTTGCTTTTTCTCCCTTCTGTTTTGGGGCCTCTAAGACATTTTTTTTAAGACACCAGCTGGTGCGAAAGGTTAAGGCTCTTGGCTTCTACCAGAAAAGCTGCAGGTTTGAGTCCACCCTGAAGCACCTCAGAGGAAAGGCCTTGTGACCTACTACCAAAAAATTAGCCATTGAAAACCCTCTAGAGCACAGATCTACTCTGACACACGTGGGGTCACCATAAGTCAGAACTGACTTGACAGCAACTGGTGCGAACTTTTTCCTTTTAAGACACCAGCAGGCTCCAGTTGCCTCTGTACTACACATCCCTTGGTTAGCACTCCCTCTAGTGGCAGCTCAATGAATTTCCCCACAGTTACCCTCAATACCTGTGTGGTCAAAATCACAGAAGAGTTGGCCTATTTAATTTTTATGTAGCTTTTATTTCTATCATCTTAATGACCAGAAAAATAGCTATCAGGTTGATCTAATATGATTTTTTACCGGTTATTTCCATTTTTACAATTAAAAATAATTTCCGATTGGAAATATTAGGGCATATGTTTAAAAAAATGTCCTTAGGTTAAATTCTTACTAGTTTTATTACAAACACAGAGGGCATTTCTCTTTATATTAGGTCAGATTCTTTTTTAAAGGGGTTTTAAAGGGCTGCAACACAATCTCACCAACTTTGGCTCTTGTATTTACATATTTGTCGAAGTGTCAAATAATGCCTCACTTTAAATTTGCATTTCTTTGATAACCAAAACCAAAAAACCAAACACCTTTGTCATCGAGTGGATTCTGACTCGTAGCGACCCTATAGAACTGCCCCGTTGGGTTTCTAAGGAGTGGCTAGTGAATTTGTGCTGCTGACCTTTTGGTTAGCAGCCAAGCTCTTAACCATTGTGCTACCAGGGCTCCATTTCTATGATAAAAAAAAAAAAAAAAATTTTATCATAGATCAAAAAAAAAAGAAGATAGCTGTTGAATATTTCTTCTTGTGCCTATCATTTATACTTCATGTATGAGTTATCTGTTCATATATTTTGCTGGTTTACTTATTAAGCTCTAGATGCTTTGGTGTGAGCTGTATGAGCTGGGCTAGGCACAGCGATTTCTATTTACAGGTACTACTACTAACCTTTCATTTGTCACATTCATCTGCTTTTCACCTAGCAAGGTCTCTATTAGTCCTAGGTCTTGTCTGTCATTCATATACAAGTCCATTATTTAATTTTTCACACTCTATCATAGGCTACATGCCTGTCTCTTGTATAGGATTACTAATTTCTGGAGAAGTACGTGAAGTGTGTAGAGAAACATAGTAGACACTCAGAAGTGTTGCGGGAAGCCCTAGAGAAAATCTCCAACTTGGAGCTGAGGCCTCTCACACCTTCGAGTGGAGATTTTTCCTTGTCAAAGGAAGCAGATGAGATTACCTGTTACTTTTGTTCTTAAGCAAAGTAGGCCAAAGTCTTTTGTTTAGGGGAAGAGAAAAAGCAGATAGCTGCAATGCACTCTGCACCGTGATAAGAAAGAGAACTTGCTATTTCTATAAAAGAGAAGGGAAAACCCTCTCCATCAGTGTCTGGAAAGTAGAGAGAGCGTTATGATTGAGTCTCATTACACATTCTTTGTTTCGTCCTTGAACGGAAGGACAAAAGAGATCAGAACCTTCACCTCCTGGGAGGGGTGGCCTAAGTTGTCCTTGCCCTGTGTAACCGCAGGCCATGGACAAAGCCTTTGCCATCTGACGCCTTTTCCTGTAAGCTTGTACTACACCAGCTCTGGGGCCCCGAGACTATTTTGGTGGGTGGGGGTACCCACCCCTTAGGCAGGGGGTTAAAGCATGGTGGTTAGCACCTGCTACTGAAATTAATAGTGAACAAAGGTGAATTGAACACTTTAACCTATTACAGTCTCTAGGCGTGTTAAGATTAAGTTTTTTGTTTTTTGTTTTTTTTTTTTATGGCGATGAAAAGAACCAAATATGATCTTACAAGAAGAGGGGAGGCAGCCCAGTTTGGTTTGGCAGGCTGGGCTAGCACTCAGTGTCTGGACTTGGCTGATGCATAGCAAATGTTAGGTAAACTCATGGCTGCAGAGAACAATTCTCAATGCCGACATTCTCCTCCTTTTGTCTGACTGAATTTTTGTTTGGTTGTACCAAAGTTATGAATTCTGAAAGCAAGCTTGACAATATTTTCCTTCCTGTTTTCATTTCTTTCTTCAATATTTACAAAGTTGTCCATCCAAAGATCTGACAGATAGACACTCCATGTCTGGAGATTTTTCTACCGTAATTTGATACTTGATTATTTACTTTAGCTGGCGGTAATTTTAATGTGTGGCAACAACAATTACTTTTCTTGAGCAGGAAAACTTAATATTCCTTCTTTATTGTTGTCATGCATGATGTGAGATAAATCACAAGTTTTATGTAACGTTAGTAAAGTTCTGTGAAACAATATGTTGCCGTGGTTAAAACATTCAGTTTTTTCAATAAGCTGTTATTTAACCTGGTCCAACAGAAATCTCTTCTGTTCAAAGCACCTCTATTCCCATTTGGGGAGCCCCTTCTTCAGTACATGTAGTTTTTGAGGAGTCAATGACCCTTCTAGTCTAGGGATGGTCACTGCTCAGGACTAGTGACCATCCCTAGACTAGAAGGGATGTTGACTCCTCAAAAACTACATGTACTGAAGAGGGGGATACCAAAATGGGAATAGAGGTGCTTTTGATGCTATTGTACAAAATGTGTCCCTTTCCTCTAAGGTTGATAGACTTGAAGGAAGTAAAATTAGAACTGACCCTGGGCAATCTGTAGCCATTCTAAGGGCATTCTGCCTGAGAATAAAGCCAACATAATGAAACTTGAACTGAGGGACCGATTCGTGAGACATTGTCTAAGCATCTGGGTCCAGCAATGTATGAACCTACTCTTGGACTTTTTCTGTTTCAAGGAGCCAATGGATTTTCCTTTTTAACAAATCAGTTGTAATTGGGTTTCTGACACCAAAACAAAAAAGTCCACATTAAGACAGTTCTGGAAGATTTTGTAAACTGTAATTCTTTCTAGCTATCTTGATTTGTATTTAGTAGATGAAGATCCCAGAGGGGAAGCATGAACGTCTTTTGCTTTGCAGGTATTCTCAGGGATCAGCAGGAATGACACTGCTTATGTAGCTGAGGGTCAGTGGATGTCTTCTAGGCATTTCAAACTGAACATGGCCAAAATGAGATTCCTGATTTCCATCCAACACTGATTCTTTCCTCTTAGCTTCCATCATCTCCACAAAGGGCATTGTATTCACCTAGCTGCTCAAGTACAACCTGAGGGTCTTTAATTTTCTTCTTTCATCATGCCTCACATCTAATCCATTAGCAAATCCTTGTCAACTGACCTCCAAAACATATCCTAAATCCCTCTTCCCTTCATGTCATCCTCATTGCTTGCCTGCACTCCTGCAAAAGCCTTCCAAGTGGTCTCCCTGCTGCCACAATGTGTTCTACACAGAACAATCAGGTGAGCTTTTAACGCACGTCAGAGCAGAGGTCACTCCCCTGACCATGACCCTCCAATAGCTTACCGTGGCTATAAGGATAATATCCAAATTCTTCACTACACTTGCAACATCTTGTGTGATGTGTCATTTGGTTTTCCCTCCAAATTTATCTTACACTACTTCCTCCCCTGCACATTGTGTCCATTATGATTTTTTTCAGCGTCATTCAAAAGTTGTTATGATATATTAAAACTAAACATTTAAAGCAATGCAACACTGTTCAGCACGGTCTATTTTCCATCTGATGCCAGTTCCTCTAGAGATTCCATCAGAGAAATGATGATGATTTGTATAACCTTTCGTAGATTCTTAAGACCTTCCACCTATTTTATCTCATTAATACTAACGATAACTATAAATAAAGCCCATTGCTGTCAAGTTGATTCCAACTCACAGAGACCCTATAGGACAGAGTAGAACTGTCCCATAGGGTTTCCAAGGAGCGCTTGGTGAATTCAAACCACCAACCTTTGGTTTAGCAGCTGTAGCTCCTAACCACCATACCCACCAGAGTTTCCAACAACAACTATGGGCATGAATTTGTTATAATTGCCGCTATTCGGGGAAGCAAAATAAAGCTGAAGCAGATTTTAACTTACCCAAGGTAATAATGATTAGTAAACTCCAGTGCTCAGAATGGAGTTGAAATCTCTTGTATCCTGGTTCACTGATTTTCCCTCTGTTACTTTCTGGCAATAATTTGATCGCGGCCAGAATGGCTCTACACCTGCAAACTTTTATCAGAATAGACAATGTCAAAATATTGGATAAGGAGTCTCTTTCAAGTTTTGCATGATGATGACTGTGTCTCTCAGTGCACAGACACGGATGGCCTAGATGGTGTAGGCAGAAAGTAGACTGCCTTATGCACTGGGGACAAATATGTGAGGGATACTATGCCGATGAATACTTACACAGAAGGCTTCAACAAAGAAAGGTGTGTGACAACCAGAAAAAGCCACATGTATTTCTCATTAAAAAGAAAAATGAACTTTTCAATAGGCTTCTTAGGCACCCACGTGCTTGGGGGTTGATAGATGCTCACCAGCAATGTGTCTTCATACATTCTACACACCTAGAGACTTACTGCTTTAGGGCTCAAGGCTCATTTCAGAAGAGCAATAAGGAAAGGCAGTTGAAGGAGGTGAGATGTTCCCGGGGGCATTCACTACGTAGCTGCTCAATGCCTTTCCTACAAACGACTTTTCCCTGCCTCTCAAGAGTGCAAGTACCTGCGCCTGTCTGCTTCAATTTAAAAAAAAACCTTATAAAAATCCGCCAGGCCAAGTGCACATGATGGGCAAATTTCCTGCAGCCAGCCACTTAGAAAAGCAAACAGTTTACTGCAGAGGTTGATAAAACTGCACCATAAATTCTTAGTGTACAAATGTTTCTTTTTTTTCTTCATCATTGAATACCCCGAAACAAACAAGAGTATTCTGAGGCTGCATATATCAATTTTATGGTGGCCACAAGTCTTAATCTCCTGAGTCAGAGACATAGGAAGAAATGGGGCTTGTAAAGGATATCCTGGCAGGCCATAAACTCTAACTGGGCTTCGGGGGAGTTCTGTGATTAGGAGAGAAGACAGCCCTTCCCCTCCCTCCTGGCTGCAGAGAAGGGCGGAAAGGCAAGGCAGGCAGCTACCAGTGCACACACAAAGGCACAGGAACAGAAGGGCAGAGGCTGCACGCCCAGGAGGGTGGAAGGGTATGGGCTGGGCTGACAAGATCCTAGGAGGGACGTGGCCGGAAAATGCCGAGGGATTCAGGCAAGAGTGTAAGTCATTTGTCTACAGAGACTCTGATTTATTCTTCTCAGCGTCTGTCTGCTCGCTCTTTCTTGATAAGGCAGGAAGGCTGGATGGGATGCTCTCATTGCTGGGTTGGGGGTGGGAGTAGGGAGCACTCATGAACTACCCAAAAGGCTTATGCTGTTAGTGCTAGTTGTGGATCAGTAAGGGCTTGGGTCTCCTTTGTCCCCACTTCTAGTAATCTCCGTTTTCCCTCCAGCCTAATTTCCAAACACTATATTTTGAGGACTGGATGGAACAACATGAAACACACATGCCATACAGTTTTCTGTTTAGATTCTGGCTCCTCATTAGCTCGCAAGTGACTTTGGGTAGGCTACTTAAACTCTCTGAACTCCAGCTTCCTAATCCGTGACATTTCCATCTCAGAGTGTTCACTGAACATTCATAAACATTAACTGAGGGCCTACTATCTGCCAGACACTGTCTCCTAGGTACAGAGAGCCACCGTTCTCTTGGAGCTTACAGACAAGGAATGTGTGATTGCAGAGTGAGATGGGCTGACATCTCTGGCTGTGCAGGTTGTGCACAGTGCAACTCCAGGGGAAGCCGTTCCTACTGTAGTGAAGTTGTGCAGTGAGTAACCTGCACAGCAGTACATGGCAGCCTTGTCTGAGATAGAGGCTATGCAAAAAGGATAGAAAATATGAAAAGGATGATTAATTTAGGCCAGTGAGTTGGAGGATGCATCCTAAAGTAAGAGAGCTACTTAAGCAGAGATGTAAAATAAATAGTAGTTAAGTGCCTAAAACAGGGCCAAGTATATTATAGAATCTACAATGTATTTTCGCCAAGTGAGTTCTTTCCTTTAAAGTATCTCTCAAAGGTCTTAGCCCCCAGAGTCTTCTCCTCAGTTAGCTATAATAATCCCTTGATTTTAAATTCCTTTCTTAGCATTTTATTGGGAGATTGAAAGACTTAAAAGCCCTATAATCTTGAGTCTTCTCTGGATCTTGTTCTCTTCATCTGTAAAGTGAGAAGATTGGACTAAGTGAGTTCAAGGTGGCTTCCTTCTCCAAGAATCAGTGCACGAATTTCTCTTGTCTGAAGGGTTTGGTCACACTCACCGAAAATAGGAGAGCCTTTGGGGCAAGCCTGATATCCTTCCAGTCATACAAGTAGATGCTTCCTGATACATAGGTCATTAAGTAGATTTGTGAGCAAGGTAGTCTCCAGAGCTAAGAAGAGCCTGGACCAGGAACCAGCTTATCAGAGGAGGGAGCCAAGCACAGAATAAATCCTACCTTATGAAGCCAGGATGGACTCTGAGCCACAGGTGAGTTAAAACTAGGGATCCAGTGGCTCTAGCTTGGAGTGGAGGCCACAGCTAAGGGATGTAAACACAGCAGAGCCTGGTGACATTATCACTGTTATCAATGACATTGCCAGGCCTGGGTCATTCCCTGATGATGTTCCCAACCCAGGCTGGGTAAAATATGTGCGAAGCAGATTCAGAAAATGGACACTAAGATCCATGGCTCACTGATTGTCTCCACTGATCTCTAGTGTGGGTCTTAGAGCATGAGAAGGGAGCCAAAGCAGGAGAACAGGAGGGGCTGGGGACTAAGACTGATGGCAGGTCTTGCAGGGGGAACTGAGCATTGAGGAGAAGTCTCATAACTCAAGCCTACTGATGAAAGATTACCCTCCCAAGGCTGGAGTAAAGACCTTTCACAACTATCTCAGTTTTGGGAGGGAGGGGTGTCTCACCTCCCATCTGATATCTCTGTGGATTGTAGACACACTTGGGTTCTTTTCCCTGAGTAGGTCATTATGTGCCTACATCAGACCTTTGCTGATAACCATGACCTCTGTTTCAACTCTGGGCAGACATCTTTAATTGGTCCCTCCAGGCCTCCTTCACCCTTCCTCACTCTTCTCTCCATGTGAGGAGACTAACCTGCAAGGACTACATCAATGGGCTCCCTTGCCCTTCAGCAGCTGTGTGGGTTTGTCCAATGAAGCAAGGAGGGGACTTATGGAGACTGGAGTGGGGAGAGTGAGGCCAGAGTACGCATTTCCGGCTCCTACCTTGTAAGGTCACCTCAGGCTGGCTGTTTCCTCTCAACCAGTAGCCATTGCTTCTTTCCAGGTGACCAACTCTACGCAACTCCTTCTTTCTGCATTTTGGTAACCGCTCTTTCTTTCTGGCCTGGGGTTAATAAGAATGCAGCTTCTACTAGCCCTGGGCTACTGCACTCAGCCTACGCTTTCTCTCACCCACCGCTTTGTGAATAGTCCCTTTGTAATAAGCTCTTCTCAAGTTATTCTATTTGGAGAGTTCCAGCTGTTTCCTGTTGAAGATAGACCCATACAAATGTCCTTCTACTTCCTCCCTTACTGATGAGCTTGTACACATATTTCAGATTCTAACCGAAATGCTGCCTTCTTTCAAGCACTTCCTACCACCCCATCTTACCACCACACGCAGAATTAACTGGTCCATCCTTTGACCTCCTACAGCATGTATGCTGTCCTTCACTATGGTTCATATCAGGTCAATGGAGTTAGTTGTTGCGTGTCTGATTTTCCCCTTTCCCACACCAGACTATGAGCTCTTCAAGTATCAGCTTTGTTATCCCTGGTATTCAGCTTGCTGACTGCTGCTTTTGTGAGTGAACGGAGGCCTAGCCCTGGGGAGCTGGCAAGGGCCACTGTAACTTTTTACGGGATGCATCATCTTCCTAGACGAGTTGCTTGTAACATTTAATCTACACAGGGCAGTGTGTGTTGGTATTCCTAATTCTGTTTAGAATCTTGGCATGATGATGAACATGTAATCAGGGAGCCAGCACAGCTGAGGTTGTTTGATGGGACTGGAAGAAAATTTCTGCACCCCAATTTGCATTGCGATTAGTAAACCCAATCAAATCATGTCATATCAACCACTGTGTATTAAGAACCTACTTTTTTTTTTTTATGTTTGAGGAAAGGATCCCTGGTGGTGCAGGGATTAAAGTGCTCGGCTGCTAACTAAAAGGTTGGTGGTTCGGACCCATCAGCTGCTCTGTGGAAAAAAGATGTGACGGTTTGTTCCTGTAGAGATTTCAGCCTTGGAAACCCTATGGGGGCAGTTCTTCTCTGTCCTATAAGGCTGCTATGAGTCAGCATCGACTCGATGGCAATGGATTGTTTTCTTTTATGTGCAAAGAACTGCATTCACCCTGGTAGGGTGCCATGACTTTCAGACCAGCATTTTTGAAAGTTTAAAAAGAGCTTTGGGACCCAACACTTAGGGGACGCTGAACTTCTATTAAGGGTGATAGAAAAATTCCAGGAACAGTTAATGGTGATAGTTAAACAACATGACGAATGTACTTAATGTCACTAAATGGTATCTGTGAAGATTGTTGAAATGGAAAATGTCTTGTTACCTATGTATTTACCATAATAAAAAAAAAAAGGAAAAGAAAAATAATAGGTTTGGAGGAAATGTGAGCAGAGACAAAACACAGTTTCTCCTTTTTTGATTCTCACATCTAGTCATCTAATGCTTGCTGTTTTCTCAGAGCTCACAAGGTTGAGGAATAGTTCCAGCTACAGAGGTCACAGAGTCTCCCTTTATTACTCCTCCCCTTTCTGTCTTTGTCCTTTGCAGCAGCAGATGTTTATAGCCTAAGATGCCAGATATTTATAGTGAGTAAAAGCCTTCTTCGACCTCAGAATTTTTGCACGGCAAGGGAAGATGTGTGAACCAGCTGCCTGAAGTTGGTTTCAACCCATGGTGACCCCTGTGGCCAGAGTAGAACTGGGCTCCATAGGGTTTTCAATGGCTGATTTTCCTGAAGTAGATCACCAGGCCTTTCTTCTGAGGCATCTCTGGGTAGACTCAAAGCTCCAACCTTTGGTTGGCCGTTGAGCGCATTAACTTTTTGCACCACCCAGGGACTCCAGAGATGTATGAACACAATATAAATCATACCAAGTTTCTAAATAACATGCTTTATTTCGGTTAAAATTGAGAATGTAACCCTTGTATGACTCTCCATGTTATCAAAGGCACTGAGAGTGGAGAGGACTGCTGTCCAAGGTCAAGGTCTAGTGTCACCATATCCTTCTATCTTGTATCACACAATCCTGTACTTTGATGGACACAGTGGAGACAGATCTGCCTGACCAGCTGGGATCTGCCTGGTTCCAGACATGTCCTGAGGAATGCTGTGACTCTGCTCAGGTCATCTTATCTGTGGACTAGAGTAATCCACCCAGCAACAAGTATGAGAGCCTCCAGAGCAGAGGCAGGAGTCTCCGCTGATTTCTCCCCACCTACAGAAGCACAACAAATGTCTTCGTTTATTCTGTTTGGGTGCTTCTTTGTAAATCCCACTCATCTTTCTTCTTTGGACTTTTTGATTAAAAATGCTGTCAGCAGAGCAATTTGATGTCCAAGCGAAGGTGCTGTTCATGAAGCATTATTCTTTTTTAGGTAGTTGGAGTCAAGATTCTTTTATGCATGAAAATCTTTCTCTTTTTTCCCCCTCCACCATGAATGTGAAGTGGAAGCTGAGAGAGCGTGTTAACCTTTCTGTTCCTGTGTAACTTCCTCTGCATTGCTCTGGGTCTCTGTGGGTTCCACAGGCACAGTGGAGTGATATCTGTAAAAGAAGCAGCCACAGCCGGGCACTCTAAATGCAGAGTACTTGTACTGGTACAGTAATTGTCAGACATGTTTGAAGTAGTATGATCTTTTCCTCCGATGAAATCTTATGGGAAACTGAAACAATAATGCACATAATCTTGGGTCACCATTGTCTAAGCAAGGTTGGGTTTTGGAGCCCTTGGACAGCCTGCACAGCCCCTATGTAGACCCCAAAGAATCCATCTAGACAATTGTAAGGACCAGTCAATCTTCTAACATCCATGACTGAAAAAACACTATGATAGATTCTTTTGCTACTTCAGCCCCAGTGAGGGGAAATTATGTTAGATTCTCTGAGTCTTGAACAGCAGTGAGTGATCACAGCTCCCATTTGATGAGCTCCTTTACACTTTTCACATCATCTGTCCAATCTTTTCAAAAGCTGTCTGAGGTTGAAATTATTTCTCAACTCCATTATAGAAGATGAAATTGAGGTCCAAGGTCATATGTGACTTTTCCAAGGTCTTACAGCTTTCTCAGCTGAGATTCAAATACAGGTCTATCTGACTTCAAAAAAGGTTCTTTCCACATGACTCCTTTGCCTGTGCCTCACACAGGGCCACAGGATGTTCAGTCCAAACCAAAGTCACTACTGATGGGCTTCTGAGAGGACAAGATAGATGTGGACAGTTGGGTGGACTGTCCTTATTCTCTTCTTCAAGGTCTTCCAAGAACTTAGCTTAGTAAAAGGCTTTCAATTTTTAGTCCAGTGAGTTGTCCTCTGAGGCTGATAAAATTAAGTCTCCAGAAGCTTGTTAAGAAAGTGTAGTTTGATTAAAGACAAATACCTTAAATGGTGGCTGTCTGGGTCTGAACCCTAGGTAGGAGGGTGTGTGGTGCATGAGATTTTGAAAGACAGAAACTAGGTTTTTGTATTCTCCAAACTGAGTGCACAACCTGGCACAAAGTAGAAACTCAGTAACTATTTATGGTTTAATGAGTTAAGAGTTGAGTGATCTGTGTTTTAGCTGGTTGGATTCTGATCCATCACTTTTTCCTCATCTCTGTCTCCTCATCTATGAAATAAGAGGTCATGCTTAAAACATTCCAAGGACTCTTCCTGCCTTGATATTCTCTCAATCAACAACAAAATATAAAAGAAAACCAAAATCTACCTTCTCAGAAAGGGTTGGAACCCAAAGCAATGATCAGTGGCCAAGAAAGGAAGATCAGCTCTCTGAAGGGTATGTGACATCAGTTCATATCATAAACTGAAATTAAATAAGCTCTAAAGCCAAAGCATTTCACAGTGGGGGACTTGAGTTTGATCGAACTCAAGTTCAAATATTGAAGGTTAAAGGATGCATATCCATTAAGGAGATACATAACCGTGTTACAAAGGAAGGACTTTTTTTTTTTTTTTTTTTTTTTAAACAGGTCTTGTTTATGGAGCTCTTTAGAACATTAAAATTTCAGGAAAGAAAAAAAAATGTGGTAATCATATTGCTTCTTCAAATTTGAAGAAAACTGGGATTGGCTATTGTTGTTAGGTGCCATCGAGTCAATTCTGACTCATGGGGACTCCATGTGACAGAGTAGAACTGCTCCATAGAGTTTTCTTAACTGTAATCTTCAAGGAAGCAGACTGCCAGGTCTTTCTCCTTCAGGACACCGGGTGGGTTCAAATTGCCAACCTTTTTGTTAGCAGCTAAATGCTCACATATTGCATCACCATATTACTTCTTAGAGTTGGAAGAAAATTGGCATCAGAGGCCTGACAATTAATTTGTGAAATTAATTGTCATAGTTGGTTGAAAGGAGTCAATGATGGAAATGGTATGTTGCATCTGTATTCCCTCTAAGTATTGGAATATGAAATACTTCATGGTAATAAGGGATTTACTTGGAAAAAGGTAGGACCACACATAGTCACTCATTTCCTAACCGTGGTAATGGTTCAATATTAAGGACCCTTCTGTTCAGATTAGGGATGATGGAGGCTTTGAATGAAGGACTCAGGGTTACTCTCTTGTGTTCATCGTCTATCAACCACCACCACCAGTTGCAATCCAGTTGATTCTGACTCATGTTGATCTCTTGTGTGTCAGAGTAGAACTGTGTTCCATAAGGTTTTCAATGGCTGATTTTTCAGAATTATATCGTGAAGCCTTTCTATCAGTGTGCCTCTGGGTGGACTTGAACCTCCATCCTTTCACGTAGTAGCCAAAGCAATAAACCTCTTGAGCCACCCAGGGACTCTTCATCCTTTATATATCTCAGTTAAAATTCAGCCCAGAAATTTCATTTTAGTCTTTGCTGACATTTGAGGAGCTCTGGAAGAATAGGAAAGTCATATCTCAGAGGCTATTTTCTTTTTTTCTGGAGTCAGTTATGTAGACACCTGAATTTGAAGTTTTGTCACAAATTAGGTGATCAGTTTAGTGAGAGCAAGGACAAGCAGGACAAAAAAAAAAAAAAAATCACTAATTAGGAATTTTCCAGAAGTTTTAGTGCATGATAGCTGAGGTAGAAGACGTAGTCGTAAAAACATGTTGTTCAGGGATAGAAGACTTCATCTCTGGAGAGAGGAGCTTGTGGATAAGGAAAATAAAGGCTTAGGAAGGAATTGGAGTTCAGGGCAGGGTTTCATTTACCAAGGAAGGCCAGGGCAAAAGATTAGCCCTTACAGGCATTGATTTGGAGCAGAATAACACCGATGGCTGAAAAACTGAACAAATGAGCTGTTTCCTTTGGATTCCATAGCAAAAACCATTATGCTCTACTGAGTCTATGTACCCTCCCTGCCAGCCTCCCATATTGATCCCAGAATCCAGGGAAAGCTGAAGTGGAAAACAACTAGTTTCATCTTCCAACAATTTGAGGTCAAGGATTCAGACAGGCCATTGCAATATCTGTATTCTTCGGAAAGGCTTATCTTTAAACAACTCCGTCCTTCAGGGTGTTTGTAACTTTTACATTCTTCAGTGAGTGATAGTAGAAGTCAATATAAGTGTCAATAGACTTGAAAGCAGCTGCTTCTAAAAGCTAACCTTTTGGCTGGCATGATGTGTATGGTGATGTGATCTGGTAAGTTCACCAAATATGAAACTGTCGCTGTACAGACAGACAACTCCCCTCACAACAAACCCTGCCTTAAAAGTGTTGCAGCTTTTAGGCTGTGGTCTCTTCTGCGCTGGAAGATGGCGATAAAGTGGAATCCCCAGCATATCTCTGAGAATTAGCAGTTAAATTCCTCTCAATTTCAAGCAAAATAATTCCCTAGGATGAGAGGAAGGTTATAGTTTTCAGAGTTTAGATAGTCATTAGCCAAGCTATTGTCCATCTACTAACTTAAAACTTATTGATTTCTTTTGGGAAAACTAGAATAATAAAAAATTTGAAAAGCAGAATGAGTTTCATGTGCTTCCAAAAATAAAAGATACTATTTGAATTTATAGATAATGAATCAAAGGGCTCTCACTTGAACTCAATTTTCTTGGCTGCTACCAACTTTCCTAAGAAATAAATAACCATTAACTTATATGCTGGTCACCTCTCAGGACTGATTGACAAATGTGAAAGGAACACTAGATTGTGCTAGAAATTATTTTTTAGTATAAAAGGAGTCATATAATTCATTACTTCAGTTTCTTCCCCTTATGAAAGTTTCCAAGTCTGGTGAAATACTGAAAATATCTCCAAAGGAGAACACGTACTGATTTAGATCAGATAAATTAACACAGGTAAGAAAGCCCCCTTATGTAATTTCTCACACGAGGATTCTACGCAGAGTTGTAAGAGAGGGGTAGTGGATTAGGAATTTAAAGAACCCGTCACTGATCTTGGTGATGAAGTTTAATAGCTGTTAGACCTTAGGTAGAGAGCACTGGTGGTTCAGTGGTAGAATTCTCACCTTCCATGCAGGAGACCAGGGTTCAACTCCTGACCAATGTACTTCAAATACGGCCACCACCTGCCTGTCAGTGGAGGATCGTGTTGTGTGTTGAACAGTTTTGAGCAGAGCTCCCTGACTAATATAGGCTAGGAAGAAAGGCCTGGGAATCTACTTTAGAAAATTCAGCAAGTGAAAACCCTACGGACCACAATGTTCCAATCCCTTTGTGCAAGGGGTTATCATGTGTCAGGGGCCAACTTGACGACAACAAACAACAACAACAACAAAACCTTAAGTAGGCCTTCTTTTCAATCTTCTCTCTTCCTAGGCAATACCATACCTATTTATAGAGTTATAATTTATATCTATGTAATTTTTAGAATTATAAATGTATATTATTAAACTACAAAATAAAAGGTTTAACTCTTAACTTTTTTACTTATTAGCTTACCTATGTTAAAATTTAAAGATACAGACATGTTTTCTGGACATAAGGAGGGACCGAATGTATTAGGATATTGCTTTGATGCAAAAGTTCTCAGGAAAGAGAATGCATTTCATAGGATAATATAATTGCAACAGATAAATAAAGCAGGAGCCACTACCCGTCACTTCTTTTTATTTTTCCTGGACGTAGGGGGGAGTAGAATGGTGCGGATTATGATTTGAAGAACCCTAGCCAGGGCTAAGGGCAGTGGCCATTTCTCAAACAAAGTCCATATATCAGGAGACAAATACTCACCATAAAATTCCTCCTGGGTTGGGTCTCTAAGATTGTAAGAATTCAGGGAACATGAACACACAAAGGGAAATCTGTTTGGCATCGGCAGAATTTGTGCTTTGCTTTAGTTTCAGCCAACAAGCCCAGATTCATAAACACGTGTGTGGTCATATTTGAAATTTTGAGCAGCATTTTTTAAAAACTTCATTATGCTTCATTGTGCTCCTTCTATTTGAGAGAGAAAGACGATTTTGAAGAAGAGTACTGTTGATCTTGAGTTTTTCCCTGATGTTATTTTTCCTGGGAGCACAACCCACTTTACTGACAATATCTCATTAGCCCTCCCAAAACACAGCGCCCATGTGGTTGTCTTTCTCCCATGTGTCTCCTGGAAGAAATAAAGTTAGTACCATTTGTGAGAAATTTAAAAAATTTTCAAGATCAGAATGAAAAAAACCCTTTAAGTTGACAAAAAACAAATTCACCAGGGTGTATGGAGGGGCAGAATTTACCTGCTATCCACCTTCCTCTGAGAGACATATGTTTGCAGGACAAAAATGTGCCATTTTGTGTCCCCCCAAAATATCTCTCAACTTAGCTTGCCCGTGAGTCCCAGTATTATGTGATTGTCCACCATTTTATGTGATTTCCCTGTGTGTTGTAAATCCTATCACTATGACGAAATGAGGTAGATTAGCAGCAGTTATATTGATGAGATATATAAGATTAGAGAGTGTCTTAAGGCAATCTCTTTGACATATAAAAGAGAAAAATGAGCAGAGAGACAGGGGGACCTCATGCCACCAAGAAAGCAGTGCCAGGAGCAGAACATGTGTTTTGGACCTGAGGTTCCTGCACTGAGATGTTCCCAGACCAAGGGAAGGCTGATGACAAGGACCTTCCTCCAGAGCCGACAGAGAGAGCAAGTCTTCCCCTGGACAGGTGCAATGAATTTGGACTTCTAGCCTACTGAACTGTGAGAGAATAAACTTCTCTTTGTTGAAGCCATCCACTTGTGGTATTTCTGTTATAGCAGCACTAGATGACGAAGACAGGCACACTTCAAGAATTCTTTTGAAACTGAGCCCAAGCTCAGCTCATTTCATTTGTAAACTAAATTTGTTGATTTCTGTCTTACGCGTAACATTACAGTCAGAGAATGATGGGGGAAGCAGGAATCTTATTTGCTAACTGAAATGTTGTTAAACTCATGTAATATATATAAGATGTCAAAAAAACTTATATGGGAGACAGAGTGAAATGGGAGCTGCAATCATTAGGCATACACCATAGTTTGTTTATTTTCCCTATCCTCAAATGAATTTAAGAAATTCTATGGGGCAGTTCTACTCTGTCCTATAGGGTCGCTATGAGTCGGTATATAGTCTTCAAGATTGAGGCCACAAATTGTTGAATCTTGCACTTGGTAATGAATGGCCTGTGGTCTAGTCCAACCTTCTTCCCAATAGCAG
The DNA here is from genome assembly GCF_024166365.1 of Elephas maximus indicus. NCBI lineage: Eukaryota > Metazoa > Chordata > Mammalia > Proboscidea > Elephantidae > Elephas > Elephas maximus. The sequence goes on from NC_064830.1 coordinate 34,043,407, forward strand.
CCCTGAAGGGAGATCATTCCACTTCAGTGTGAACACATGCAATGATTACACGTATCCATCCCATTGTTAGGCAGCTTCCAGGTTAGAAACGTCTCCTTATGTTGAACCAAAATTTTTCTCAGTGTGACTTCCATCCACTGGTCCTAAATTTTACCTCATCAATATATAATCCTGTCTTGCAAATTACAGCCTCTCAAGAACTTGAAGACAGCTTATTTATCCTTTACGAGCCTTTCTTGGTCGAATCTGAAAGGAAATTACATGTTGCTCCTATAATGCTTTGGATATGTTCGGTACATGTCTGTAGAAGATTTATCCTATGGATGACATCTCTACTTTAGCTTTTGTCATAATGAGAATAAGCTAATAAGTTAGAATTGGAAAAATGGCACATTCCCAATTAACAGAGATATTAAGATGTCTCAGCCATGAGTAAGAAATGGGATCATGTTTTTCTCCTAGATCTTTACTTTTCTAGGGATATACATATATATATATCTATATCTATATATATATAATTTGATCTCTTTGCTATATCCCTAGTTGCCATCAGTGGAATCATAATGAAAGATGCAACTCCAGAAACCAACTCCAGATTTTCTTTGATGTCTGAAGTCCGGTCAATATTGGGTTTATCATCCCTTCATAGTTGAGAGCGTTTGAAATTGCCACTGAAGAGCTTTCTTGGACTGATCAATACATAAGCAGTCAGGGCCTTACTTTCCTGTTAGCTTTCTGGTTTCTGAGAAAAAAATAGAACTATTCCAAATAAAGACACTGGTTTGAGTAGACAAGTAATAGTCTACCTTGAAGCACTATTATATCGTTTCACCTAAAATACAAGAACTTTAAAGCAGCGTACTTTCATTTCTCTCCTCCCCTCTCTTGTGCTTTTGTTTTCATACATTTTTCTTCTATATATGTTATAAATGGCACAATGCATTATTATTATTATCTGCTTTAAAAATCAATTATTTGTTAAGGAAATACAAAATTGAGAAATAATTGATTTATATTTGCATATATATTTATCATTTCCAGCACTTTTCATTCCTTTTAAAAGACCCAAGTTTTCATCTGGTATCATTTTCTTTCTAACAGAAGCATTTCCTTGAGTATTTTTGTGGAGTGCAGGCTTTCTAGAAACAAATTATCTCAGATTTTTTTTTGTATGTAAAGTCTTATTTTGCCTTGATTTTTGAATGGTATTTTCACTGTGAATAGAATTCTAGGCTGATTTTTTTTTTCTTTTAAAACATTAAAAATGTTGATCCACTGCCTCTGTCTTGCAGAGTTTCAGATGAGAAGTCTGTGATTTTCTTATCTTTGTTTCTCTGCATATAATGTGTTTTTGGAGTCCCTAGGTAATGTAACCAAAAGGTCAGTGGTTCGAATCCACAAACCACTCCTTGGAAAGCCTATGGGGCAGTTCTGTTCTGTCCTATAGGGTTGCTATGAGTCAAAATCTACTCTACGGCAAGAGGTTTTAGGTAGAGTAACAATTAATGTACTTGCCTTCAACTGAAAAGTTGGTGGTTTGAGTCCACGCAGAGGTGCCTTGGGAGAAAGGCCTAGCAATATACTTCCAAAAAACCCTAGCAACATACTTCACCAAAAACCCTGTGGAACACAGTTCTACTCTGACACACGTGGGGTTGCCATGAGCAGGAATTCACCAGATGGCAACTGGGGCAACTGGTTTTGTTTGGCTGCCTTGAAGGTAAACCTTTTAAATTATTATTTTTCTCTTTTGTGAAAATATACACAGCGAAACCCACTTCCATTCCAAAGTTTCTAGACATAATGATCAGCAGCACTGGTTATATTATTCACATTGTGTCAACATTCTCATTATTTCTGTTCTAGTTGTTTGACTTTTATTTCTGTAATCTCCCTGCAAACCCTCCTCCCCACCCTCTCCCCACCCCAACCTTCTCATCTGTGCTTTAAAATAGCTGTTGACCCTTTGGCCTTACATAAATCTTTTTTTTTAAGGAACAGAATGCTCGAGGTGACAATTTTTACTATTAGGGCTAAACTGGAAACCCTGGTGGCATAGTGGCTAAGTGCTATGGCTGCTAACCAAAAGGTTGGCAGTTCAAATCTGCCAGGCGCTCCTTGGAAACTCTATGGGGCAGTTCTACTCTGTCCTATAGGGTCGCTATGAGTCCGAATTGACTCAACGCACAAGGTTTGGTTTTGTTTGGTTGGGCTAAACTGCTACTTAGTTTAAAGTTGATTTCAGGGGATAGTTTCAATTCAAGGTTTGAAGAGCAACTCAGGGCCATAGTATCAAGGACTTATCCAGAATCAATAGGTCCAGCGAGTCTGGATTCTTTAAAAATTTGAAGTTCTGTTCCACGTTTTTCTCCTTTTTTTAAGTCAGGATTCATCTATTGTGTTCCTGGTCAGAACATTCAATAGAGGTACCTGGGCACCATCTAGTTCTTCTGGTCTCAAGGTGGAAGATGCAATGATTTATGCAGACAGCCCTGTAGTCCAGTTCCTTCTCTGATTCTTGGGTTTCCTTCTTTTTTGTTCCAGACAAATAAAGGCCAATAGTTGTATCTTAGGTGGCTGCTCGTAAACTTTTAAGACCCTAGACACTACTCACCATACTTGGAGGTAGAATATAAACTTTAAGAACTATATTATGCCAGTAGATTGGATTGTCCAACAAGACTGTGGCCTTAACCCCCAAACCAAGGGAACTAATGATGAGGTTATTGGTTATGTCTAATTAGTATCAGCATCTGTAGCCACCCTCCCCTTCTTTCTGGTTGTTGTTATTGTTGCAAAACCATATACAACCTACCATTTGCCATTTCATCCCTTTTCCCTATGTATAGCTTATTGACATTAGTTACATCAGTCATGCTGTGCAAACTTCACCCATATTCGGTGCCACCTTTCCCATTTCTATAAACAAAAATTGACTACTACTTGGGGAGTACATCTCCCTCTTCTCCTCGATCCCACTCCTGATAGACACTAATGAGCATTAGTTTCTGAGTATTTTACATATGCATGTCATTTCGTGAAAGCGGGAACATGCACTTGTTTTTTTTTGTGATTCATTTATTTTCCTCAACATAATGTCTTCCAGGTTTATCCACATTGTGAGATGTTTCGGGAACTTATTTTTCTTTACTGCTGGATAGTATTCCGTCATATGTATGTACCACATTTCACTTATCCATTCATCCATTCATGGGCACTTGGGTTGTTTTCATCTTTTTCCTATTGTGACTAGTGCCGCAGTGAACATAGGTATGCATATGTCTGTTTGTGTCACTTCTACTAGATCCCTTGGATATATACCTAGGTGTGGAACTGTTTAGTCATATGGCTGCTCTACCTCTAGTTTTTTCAGGAACCACCTCAGACTGTTTTCCACAATGGGTGTACCATTTTGTATTCCTACCAGCAACGGATGAGGGTTCCAATTTCTCCACATACCCTACAGCTCTTGATATTTTCCATTTTCTTTTCTTTCTTTTTTTTTTTTTAACCTTAGCCATCCTATTGTCGTTAGGTGCTGTGGAGTCGGTTCCAACTCATAGCTACCCTATATACAACAGAATGAAGTACTGCCTGGTCCTGTGCCATCCTCAGAGTCGTTGTTATGCTTGAGCCCATTGTTGCAGCCACTGTGTCAAGCCATCCTAGTGGGAGTGAAATGGTATCTATTGTGGTTTTAATTTTCATTTCTCAGATGGCTAATGATGTTGAGCATTTTTCATGTGTCTGTTGGCTATATTAACATCTTTTTTGGTGAAGTATCTGTTCATCTCCTTTGCCCAGTTTCAGTAGGGCTATTTGTCTTTTTGTTGTTAAATTGTTAAAGTTTTCTATACATTTTAGGTATTAGATCCTTATCAGTTATACTGTTCCTGAAGATTTTTTTCCCAGTCTGTAGGTTGCCTCTACACTCTTTTGATGAACCTAAGTATTTAACTTTTATGAGATTCCCATTATATATTTTGTTTTCTGTTGCTCATGCATTTGTTATTGTGTTTGATAATCTATCATTGAAAAAAAATTAAATCCCAAAGCTTTGCTCTTATATTTTCTTCCAAGGGCTTTATGGTTTTATATTTAACATTAGGTCCATTTTAAATTTGTTTTTGTGTATGTCATGAAGTATGGACCTTGTTTCATTTTTCTGCTTGTTGAAGTCCAGTTCTGTCAGCATCATTTGTTGAAGAGACCATTCCTTCTCCTATTGAATGAATTTAGCCTTTTTGTCAAAAATCAGTTGGTCATAGATATTTGGATTTATTTATGAGTTTTCAATTCTATTCCTTTGGTTTATGTGTCTATTATTAAACCAGTACCAGGCTGTTTTGATTACTGTAGCTGTGTCATATGTTATGAAGTCAGAAAGTGTGAGGCCTCCTACTTTGTTCTCCTTCAAAATTGCTTTGACTATTTGGGATCTCTTATCTTCCCATATAAAATTGAAGATTAGTTTTTACATTTCCGTAGAGAATGCTGTAGAATTTTGATTGGTAATGTGTTCTATTTGTAGATCCCTTTGGATAGTATTGACATCTTGGCTATACTAACTCTTCCAATCCATGAGCCAAAACCTCTTTCCATCTATTTAGGTCTGTCTTCTTTAGTCACTTTCAGCAGTGTTTTAGAATTTTCGTCATATAAGCCTTTCACATCCCTGTGTGAATTTATTACTAGATGTTTTATTTTCTTAGTTGCTATTGTAAATGGAGTTGTTTTCTTAACTTCCTTTTCAGATTTCTCATTGATAAGTGTATAGAATTCTAACAGATTTTTGTGAGTTGATCTTGTATCCTGCAACTTTGCTAAATTCCTCTATTAGTTCTAGAGCTTTTTAGTAGATTCTTTGGGATTTTCTATATCTAGGATTATATCATCTGCAAATAGAGATAATTTTACCTCTACTTTCCAATTTGGATACCTCTTATTCCTTTTTCTTGCCTTATTGCTCTGGCTTCCAGTCCACTATTGAATAGAAGTGGTGAGAATGGGTATTCTTATCTTGTTAAGAGCTTTTATTTTTAATCAAGAAAGAGCGTTAGATTTTATCAAATGCTTTTTCTGCATCGATTGAGATGATCATGTCGTTCTTTTCCTTTGTTCTATTAATGTGGCGTATTGCATTGACTGATTTTCTAATGTTTAAAGAACCTTACATTCTGGAATAAATCCTTCTTGAGAGTGATGTACAGTTCTTTTTATATGCTGTTGGATTCTATTTGATAGTATTTTGTTAAGAATGTTGGCATCTATATACATAAGGGATATTGACCTGTAGTTTTCTTTTCTTGTGGTATCTTTTTCTGGCTTTGGTACCAGGTAATACTGTCTTCATAGAAAGAGCTAGGGAGTATTTCTTCTTCCTCTACTTTTTGGAAGAGTTTGAACAGGATTGGTGTCATTTCTACTTTAAATGTTTGATAGAATTCCCCAGTGAAAACATCTGGTCCTGGACTTTTCTTTGTTGGGAGGCTTCAATCTTTGCAGATTAACTCTCTTCACTTGTATGGCTCTGTTGAGGTTTTCTACTTTCTTTTGAGTTAGTTTAGGTAGGTTATGTGCTTCTAGGAATTTGAGCATTTCACTAAAGTTATCAATTTTATTGAAGTACAGTTGTTCGTAGTATTCTGTTTTGATCCTTTTTACTTCATTTTGATCATTTGTAATGTTTCCATTATCATTTCTTATTTGGTTATTTGCATCTTCTCTATTTGTTTCTGTCAAATGGTTTGTCAAAGAACCACTTCTGGATTTGTCAATTCTTTCTACTGTTTTTCTGTTGTCTATTTTATTTATTTCTGCCCTGATCTTTATTATTTCTTTTCTTCTGGTGGCTTTAGGTTTAGTTTTCTCTAGTTCCTCAAGCTATAGGGTTAGACTGTTTATTTGAGACCTTTCTTCTTTTTTTTTTAATGTAGGCATTTATTGCTATAAATTTTCCTCTGAGGATTGCCTTCGCTGCATCCCATAAGTTTTTGATATGATGTGTTTTCATTTTAATTTATCTCCAGGTTTTTTTTTTTTTTTTTAATTTCACTCTTGATTTCCTCCTTGACCTAATAATTGTTAAGTGTACATTGTTTAATTTCCATGAATTTGTGTGTTTTCTAGTTTTGGTTTTGCTGTTAATTTCTAATATTATTCCTTTGTGGTCAGAGGAGATAATTTCACATTTTTAAAATTTGTTGAGATTTGTTTTGTGGCCTACCATATGGCTTATTCTGGAAAATGATCCATGTGCACAGGAGAAAAATGTGTATTGTTCTGATGATGGGTGGAGTGTTCTATACATGTCCATTAGACCAAATTGGCTTATGGTATTATTTAAATTCTCTATGTATTTATTGATCTTCTTTTTTAGACATTCTTCCCAGACTTGGAAGTGGTTTATTGAAGTACCCAGATATTATTGTGAAGATCTCTATTGCTCCTTTCATATTAGTCTGATATGGTACACTGATGTTAAGTGCATATATATTTATAATTGCTATGTCTTCGTGATGAATTGACCCTTTCTTATTATGTTGAAGGTTTTCTTTTCATCAGTACTTTTCAACAATTTAGTTATGATATGCCTTGCTGTAGTTTTTCTTTCTGTTCCTCTTGCTTGGTTTTGTTGAGCTACTTGATTTTGTGTCTTGATAGTTGTGGTGTAATGGATTGCTTTGTGTGGCCTTTTTTGCCATGGTCTTGTAACTCCCACCCAGGTGACTGAGTGGAACTTCGTGTGTGATATAGTAACTGTGGTCCACCAAAGGGATTGGTCAGTTTTGCCATCCTGCTGGGCTTGAAATAAGTGATACCAGGGGAGGAAAAGAGGGCAGCCCACCATCGTCAAGAAGAACAGGCAAGAGCCAGCACATCCTTGGGACCTGGGATCCTTGTACTAAGAAGCTTTTGGAATCAGGAGATAGAGAGAGATGTAACACTGAAGGCAGTGAGAGGACAGCAGGAGAGACCAGCAGGACAGACCCACAGGAGATGGTGCATTGGGCTCCCCAGCCCATGGAGTGAGAAAGCTGAGTACCTTTGGGCAGAGACTGAGGGCCAGGGAGAGGTGTGCCTGCAAGCATGGCTGGGAAGAGGCTGTCTTGATGGAAGAACTGTATCCTTGAGTGTTCCTGAGTCTGAATTGTAAACTGTTACTTTCCAAATAAACCCCATAATCATGAGTATGATCTGTGAATTCTGAGTGGCTGTGGTGAAGAATTATAAAACTCGGTAGAGAGTGCTGTGGGAGGGACAGTTGGTGTCGGAATTGGTAAAGATGGCAGAGAGAGAAGGTGTGTCTGACCTCCACCTCATAGAAATCAGCCTTGGGTTATTGAGCTTGGTTCTCCTTCCCCCTTGTGGGGTCGAAGGAGGTCGGACACCACCCCCAAGCCATTTTTACAACAGTTTTCATCACATTTGGAAAATATTTAGCTGTTGTTTATTCAAACAGTTTTCTGTCTTCTTTTTCTAGTATTCCAATTAAGTCTATGTTAGACCACTTGATGTTGTTTAACAGATCAATGAGTCTTAATCATTGTGCTTTATTTTATTTTCAAGTTTATTTTATTTTCAAGTTTAGTGTTAAGTTCTTCCGCAATGTCTATCTTCCTGTTAATCCCATCTAGCGAGTGTTTCATTTTAGATGTTCTATTTTTCAGTCTAGAAGTTCCATTTGTTGTTTTTGTTCAATCCTTCCAGTTTTTCCTTATTATTTTCATATTTTTTTTCAAATCTTAGAGTGTATTGATCATATTTATAATAGCTGTTTTAAAGTCTTTTTCTGTTCATTATACCATCACTTTTCATTGACTAATTTTTCTCCTGATTATGGGTTACTCAGTTTTATTTTACTTCTAGGCAATTCAATAATTTTTATATGGATACTGGACAAGGTGACTGCTATGTCGTTGAGTGTTAGATTTTGTTGTTTCCTCAGAAATAGCGTTGGCCTTTGATCTGATTGCAAAGCAAGTTACTTGTCAAGGCTTGATCTTCAACTTTGTTAGGCAAATGCACGTGGCCTTTATTTTAGGGAAAATATAGCCCTCATACTAAGATATGACCCCTGTAAATCTGTCCTGAATGCCTCAGGTGATCAGTGAGGCTTTTCCCCTTTCTAGCTGGTTAGACCTTGACTGTGTTCTCACCTTGAGCATGTGTTGGCAATTGTTCAGCTTTTAGCTCCACAGCCATGCTTTCCTCAGTTCTGTGCAGTTTAGTCCTATTCAAGTACTGCTCACTATTCAGCAAAGGCTCAAGGTGACTCCAGTCAGATTTCTGGAACCCTTTTCATAGCATACTCCTCTCTAGAACTCTTCCCTGCACCTCCAGATGCCCATTCTGCCTGGACTTTGATTTCTGTCTCCTCTACTCTATTTGGACTCCCCCTTTCTGTTCTGTGGTCCAGAATGCAATTGTAGGCAGAATTCTTGGGAGATTACAGGGTTCACTCATTTTTTTTTTTTTTAATGACTCATATAAAACAAAAAAAAACCTGTTGCCGTGAAGTGAATTCCGACTCATGGTGACCCTATGTATTACACAGTAGAACAGCAAGTAGTAGGGTTTTCTTGGCTGTAATCTTTATGGAGGCAGTTCACCACCAGGCCAGTCTTCTGTAGCCACTGGGTGGTTTGAACCACCAACCTTAGGTTAGTAGTCAAGTATAAACCATTTGAACATTTGAGCTACCCAGAGACCCTTGTGGTGGGTCATATAAAGGTATATATATATATATATTTAAAGCTTAGTCTGGTCACTTCAGAGTCTGTAAATAACACTCCTGCCACATACAACTAGAAAACTGGGAAAAATACGTAGACAATCATTTTCAAATCTTGGGAAATAGGTAGCATAAGACTGTGCTCCTAGAGTGAAGGGGAATAATACTTCACTTCTGCACTATGCTGTTTTTCTAGAACTCTTTCTATGTTAGTATGTTCTTTCTATACAGATCACATATATATAAACAGCGGATAAAATAAGATTATTCTCCTAACTCCTAGTCCTTCTTAACTGCTTCTGCATTCGTTTTTTGGTCAAGAATTTATGTTGGGTGTTTTCAGTAGACTAATGGTTAAAATCAAAGTTCTTAAAACCTAAATATTGAAGATTCATACTATGTTTAAGCTATAGCTTGGAAGAGTATAGTTGCCCTAAGTCATTGATGTCAAAATGAGAGATTTTCTAGACTAGTTATTAGATTTCTCATTCTTCTCAGAGTGCCTTTGGTGAATTTATTCATTCATTTTCTTCTTTGTAACTGTCATATCATGTAAGTAAGCATCATTTTTTTTTTTTTTTTTTAATTCTAAAGGATTGCTTATTGGAAAGTTCACAACTAAACACTGTTTTTTAGGATGCCATTTCTCTCTTTGTTCTGAGCCTCTAGCATTTAGATATTTTAGACTCTACACGCCCGGCAAAAATTAGGAAAGGGAAGGGCAATAAATCATAAACTTCCGAAGAAATAAAGAAAATTAGGGCTTGGTGAGCACACCAGAGCTTCTCGGTTACCTGCACTTCTCCACATAAGGTTAGGAAGGACTCTTGATATATGATCATCTGAGTTTTCTTACTTCCCTTTATCAATGTAAGATTAATGTAAGCAAGAAAACTATCAAATCTCAACTCTATGACTTTCTGAAGATTGTCTTATTCCAAAGAAAAAGTTTCACAAGGTGTTATGGATTGAATTGTATCCTACAAAAATGTGTGTCAACTTGGCTAGGCCATGAGATTTAGTTTTGTGTGATCGTTCACCATTTTGTCATGCGATGTGATTTTCCTACGTGTTGTAAATTTTACCTCTATGATGTCAATGAGGCAGGATTAGAGGCAGTTATGTTAATAAGGTAGTACTCAATCTATAAGATTAGGTTATTTCTTGAGTCAATTTCTTTTGAGATATACAAGGCAGAAGCCTGTACACAGACAGGGGGACCTCATTACCACCAAGCAAGATGAGCCAAGAGCATGCATCCTTTGGACCCAGGGTCCCTGTGCTGAAAAGCCCTTAGACCAGGAGAAGATTGATGACAAGGACCTTCCCCAACAGCCAACAGTGATTGAAAGACTTCCCCTGGAGCTGACACACTAAATTTGGACTTCTAGCCTACTGGACTGTGAGAGAATAAATCTGTTTGTTAAAGTCATCCACTTGTGGTATTTCTGTTATGGCAGCACTAGATAACTAAGACACAGGGAACATGCAACTGGATTTCCAAGTAGAAAACCATATAACCTAGCAACATTAAATGACTTCTTTTTTCCCTAAATATGCAAGGCTCTTTCAAATCTCATTCATAGTCCTATTCCCTCTCTAACTCAAGCACTGTACACAGTGTTCTCTCTTCCTGGAATGTTCTTTTCTACTTTGTCCACCAAGAAAACTTTAGTCACTACTAGAGTCTCCCCTCAGATACTTCTATCTCAATGAACTCTTTCTTTCCAAGCAAATATAGTGCTCACTTTTCCTATGCTTCCTATGTATTCAACACAACAGTTATTGTACGTCGTTATTTATTTGCATGTTGATATCCACATTAGACTTTGATTTCTTTGAGTTCAGGACCAGATGATCTTCATGTCTTTAAACCTGAAGGCCTATCATAATTCAAATCCCAATGCTTGGACCCCCATGTATGCTTTCTGTATATGTAGGACCAGTCTTAAAAGTGTTTGTCATCTCCTTCTATTCCCTAGCCACCTGTAGGCCTTGAATGGTTATCAGGGGATTCTTTTCTTAGTTTATGACATTTTGGAGCTGTTGTTTTATTCCGCAATAAGAAAAAAGCATAATTAGTCTAAAATTACTTTCTATTTGCATTAGATTACCTGCTTACATTTGAAATATAATCAATTCAGTTATTGAGACTAAATGCATAGCATTTATTCATGCAGTCACAATAATTGTTCCCATGTTCCACAAAGTATAGAGAATATACTTTGTTCATTTTAGATTTTCTTTGTTTCAATTTCCAGCATTTTTAAAGTAATGGTGATGGCCTTAAATCCTTGCATTTTGCACCATTTTCATTTTATATAGATCCTTCAGGGTACATTTTCCATTCGTGTTGATACTTTGTTACAGGTAGTATGCTTGGCACTTTTGACACAAAGAATAATAATACCAAGTCCCCGCCCTTTAGAAGTCATAGTGAGGTTGTGTAAAATACAATGTAGTAGCTTATAAAATAAAGGTTCCAAAGGTACACAAACACACACATGCATAAACATATATAATAGGAACTCAGAGGAGGCAAATTCACACAATACATCTGTAAAATCTATTATCTTCTCCTAATCCTTATAAGAATACTGTGAGGTGGGTCTGTCAGTTGTCTTAGTCATTTAGTGTTGCTATAACAGAAATACCACAAGTGGATGGCTTTAACAAAGAGAAATTTATTTTCTCACAGTCAAGTAGGCTTAAAGTCCAAATTCAGGGCGTCAGCTCCAGGGGAAGGCTTTCTCTGACTGCCAGCTCTGGAGGAAGGTTCTTCTCATCAATCTCCCCCTGGACTAGGAGCTTCTTTGCCCAGGAGCCCCAGGTCCAAAGGACACACACTCTGCTCCCGGTGCTTCTTTCTTGGTGGTGTGATGTCCCCAACTCTCTGCTTGCTTCGCTTTCCTTTTTATCTTGAGAGATAAAAGGTGGTGCAGGCCATGCCCCAGGGAAACTCTCTTTACTTTAGATCAGGAATGTAACCTAGGTAAGGGTGTTACAGTGCCACCCTAATCCTCTTTAACATAAAATTGCAATCACAAAATGGAGGACAACCATACAATACTGGAAATCATGGCCCAGCCAAATTGATACACACATTTTTGGGCGGATACAACTCAATCTATGACATCAGTAAAACTCTTATTCAACAGTGAATGACAGAAATCTCCAAATTAGAGCCTTCAGAAAGCTATACGTTTATTTCTTTCTCAAGCAAAGAAGCCAGGAAGTAGGTAGTCTAAGACTAGTCTAGTGGTTCTAGAATCACAGAAGAGAGAATCTTTTCAGCATTCCTCCATGGAATCTCCAGAGTGTGGACCCTATGTCATCAAGGTTTAATATGAACTGTGGAGTTTGGGGGAGAAGAAGGGTGAATCACATCTCTTTTAAGGAGACTTCCTGGAAGTCCTTGGAAATACTTGCTCTTAAATCCCATTGGCCAGGATTTAGTTACACAGTCCCAGCTAGTTGCAAAAAATTCTGGAAATGCAGTCTTGTAGCTGTGTAGCAATGTGCCAAGCTAAAAATTAAAATTGTGGTGTTTTGAGAGGATGGGTAGAAGGGAAAATTGGTAGGAAATTAGCAGTCCTTATCAAGGCAGACGTTATCATCAGACTCTGCAGGGGAAGAACAGCAGGCTCAGGCAGTGATAACGTGGTTTGTGGGATTTGGAGTTAGAATACTTGGGTTATTTGTCAGCTTAATCACTTACTAAATATGAGATATGGGGCAAATCACCCATTTTGTGCATGATAGCCACCGTATTTAAAAATTTGCCTCATGAAAGATACTTTGTGATGATGAGATGACAGAACAATTGTGAAAACAAATGTGAACTATAAAGTATAATACTAATTAGTTATCAATGGAGATGAAATTTTGGTTAAGTTAGATAAACTTAACAATGAAACATAAGATGGTGGCTAATGTTTTTAAAATCTGGACAGTAAAAGATTTTTCAAGAAAATACAGCTGTCCAGCTATCCTTTCCCAAATGTGGGACTTTGTTTCCATCTTTGACGTTGTTGTTAGGTGTCCTTGAGTCAGTACAACAGAAACACTGCCTGGTCCTGCACCATCAGCACAATCATTGCTACGTTTGAGCCCATTGTTACAGCTCTTGTCAATCCATCTCATTGAAGGTCTTCCTCTTTTTCATTGACCTTCTACCTTACCAAGCATGATGTCCTTCTCCAGGGACTGATCCTTCCTGATAACATGTCCAAAGTACTTGAGACTAAATCTTGGATCCTCACTTTCAAGGAGCATTCTGGCTGTATTTCTTCCAAGACAGATTTGTTCTTTCTTCTCGAGATGGTCTCCAAATTTAGGTGGGATATACCCAAGATTGAATTTTGGCTCTTGTTATCTGCTTTTAATTTTTTTTCAGCTTCAACTTGAACTTGCATATGAAAAATTGATGGTCCGTTCCACATTCAGCCCCTGGCTCTGTTCTGACTGATGACATTGAGCTTCTCCATCGTCTCTTTCCATAGATATAGTTAATTTGATTTCTCTGTGTTCCATCTGGCGAGGTCCACATGTATAGTCTCTGTTTTTGCTGTTGAAAGAAGGTATTTACAATGAAGAAATCATCTGTCTTACAAAATTCTATAATGTAAACTCCAGTGTCATTTCTATCACCAAGGCCATATTTTCCAAGCACTGATCCTTCTCTGTTTCCAACTTTTGCATTCCAATCACCAGTAATTATTAATGCATCTTGATTGCATGTTTGATCAATTTCAGACTGCAGAAGTTAGTAAAATCTTCAATTTCTTCATCTTTGGCCTTACTGGTAGGTACATAAATTTGAATAAGAGTCCTATTAACTGGTCTTCCTTGTAGGTATATGGATATTATTCTATCACTGACAGTGTTGTATTTCAGGATAGATCTTGAAATATTCTTTTTGATGATGAATGCGATGCCATTCTTCTTAATTTTTTCATCCCTGGCATAGTAGACCATATGATTATCTGATTCAAAATGGCCAATATCAGCCTGTTTCAGCTCACTAATGCCTAGGATATCGATCTTTATGCATCCCATTTCGTGTTTGATGACTTCCAATTTTTTTTTTTTTGCATTATAAATCTTATATGCTGTACAGGAAAGATCAAAGCATGAATTTTTCTGGGGATGCTTTTTAGAATAAGAAAGCCAAATACAGCTTCATTCCAGTTCACGTTCGGAAAGAACGAGACTTAGCTAACATGGTAAACTGAGACCAAACAACGCAGGAGGAACATCGCATCTTGCCAGCCTGACCACTTGGGGGGAGTAGGAGAATATATCTGGGGAATGGTGTGGATGCTAAGAGTTCTGTAGAAGCTATGGTCCTAGACATGCCCCAAATTGAAGTGGTGAATTTTTATTAGAGCACTGTCAGGGAATGAGGGCCTTAGGGAACTTACCTAGCTATTTGCGGGTTTAATTTCTTTTGAGAGAACATAACCAATTTCCCATGGATTTATAGGGTGTTTCTTCAAAGTTATTTCCTACTTTTGCTGATTTAGTTCTTAATTTTTCTGACAAAGTGGGTTCAAATGATTACATTTATTGGAGGGGAAATTTAGATACAGAAATAATAAGTGCCTACTCAGAGGACAAGAGTTCCTGGCTGGTACAAATGGTTAATGTACTTGGCAGCTAACCAAATGCTTGGCAGTTTGACTCCACCCAGAGGTGCCTCAGAAGAAAGGCCTGACAATCTACTTCTGAAAATCAGCCATTGAAATCCCTGTGGAGCACAGTTCTATTCTGACACACATGGAGTTGCCATGAGTACAAACTGACTTGATGGCAACTGGTTACTCAGATGATGAGGGTAGGTACAGTTCTGTCTCTGCTACTTATCAGTCCTGGGCCTTGAATGAACTACTAAACATTTTTGAGCTTTTGTTTCCTCATCTGCAAAAAAATGGGGCTAACAATACCTACTTCTCAAGGCTCTTATTAAATAAATGCCCCCACATGATCCCTAGCACACAGAAATAATTCAATAAATGATAGGTATTTTTTTCAACCTAGGTCAGAGTTGTATGAAGACACCCAAAACTCCTGATTCAAGTCAAATGCTCTCTTTACTTTATGACAGTGTCTTTTCTGGCACTTCGTTGTGACTTCAGTCAAAATGTGGGCTGCCACCCACTCCTCTCCGTCTGAGAAATGCAAACCTGCCCAGATCATGGAGGGTCTGATGTGGTGAGAGCTCTTAGAACGGTAAAGCTAGAAGGAAACTAAGTCCAACAAAGAAGGGATCTATTCTCCCCCTCAATTTACAAATGGAGAAACTGAGGCCCAGAGAGGCGAGAAAGTCAACAACTTTTTTTTTTTTCATACTGGTATTTGTTTACCTTTCTGGATTGCAGCAAATCTCAAATATTTATGGATTTGTCTGTCCCGCCTTGGCTGGCTTTATATCTGAAGAGCAACATTTGGCACGGAAGGAAAGTAAGGCCCAATTATGGCTGTCTGTGGCATCTGGCATAGTTAGGAGTTTAATATACACTTCACAGTGGTTTTATAACTCTCAGTTTGCAGCAAGCTGTCTTCCTGCATGTCATTAATGAAATGTATTGCTCTGGTTCACCAAGGATAGGATGAGTCAATGAGTGTTGTAATACTTTGAAGGGGATAAAGCACTGTTTAAATGCTTTGCAGAAAACGTGGTTGTTTTACTATTCTAATTATATTGATTCTTAAAATTTTCAACATTGCATAGGTTATGAACCAGAATTCTTCTTTGAAATACAATTTTTGTTCACCATTCATAAAACTAGCATTTGGGGCAGGGGTAGGGGAGGTCTAAGCCTATAGAACAGGTTCCATTGGATGAATTCTAGTATTGTAGTCCTAGATAGGACCTTAAAACATACTAACTCAACCCCCCTGATTTTCCAGATAAAGAAACTGAGGCCCAAAGAACGGAATTAACTTGCTCAAGGTCACATAGCCAGATGGTGATTGAACAGAGGCTAAGTTTCCTAATTTAGAAGACAGAATTTATATGTAGTTTGCTTTTGTTTTTAGAATCTAAGGGAAGAAGCAGAGAATTCAGCTAAGAAATTACCTAAGTGTTTTAAAGTCAAGATGAGTAAGTCCATAAATAGAAAAACAAAAGACACAGAAAAATGCTGCCTAAAAGTAATTATCGAGCAAAATATCAATTCTAGATTGTCAGGTCCTTCAGGCAGGCACACTGAGTTGAGCACTCAGTGCATATGTGAGTGATTAATTAATTAACTAAAAAAGTTCGAAGATGAGCTACGTCATTTCATTTCTTGGGTAATCATCATCTTTTTGGTTGAGTCTGCTTACATATCCATATTACAGCTCTGGGCCACAGGATTGGTATTCAGTTCCTTCTGCCCTACCAAGCTAAGAGGTCAAATACTCAGGCATAGAGCCCATTTGCTGAGGTACAATTACTGTAAAGAGTGCAGTTGGCTTTGCTGCATTCTGGTTGTGTTTTATGAGTGGTGGGTATTTCTCACTTCCGAGCGAATTGCCTAGCCAGTGGCAGGGATTCGGAATGCTAAACAGTGCTGGGTCCAAGGCAAGTCCAAGCACAGCAGCCTGGTCACTCGAGCTGGGACAGAGGATCCTGGTTTTCCAGAAGATTCTGTGGTTTGCTGACTGTGTCTGTGGGAGAAGGACACTGCCAGGCAAAAAGCTTTCTGGTGAACTTAGTACAAAGTCAGGCTCTGCTGTGAACCTTTCCCTTTGCACACCACAGACATGGACCTGGTGCTGTCTGCCCCCAGGATGGTGAAAAGAAGTCAGAAGACAGCTTGTTCCATCGACAGTCCCTGCCAAAGAAGCTTGGTTCTCTATATTCCTGTTCACCAGATCTACTGGTTCAATAACAGTATAGCAGAAATAATAAAAAGAACAACAACCCATACAATAACAAAAAGAACCATTAATTAAGTGCCTGCGGTTTTGGGGCACTTTACAAACATTATCTTATTTAAATTTTACACAAACTCTGAGGAAGGTATTGTTAAGCCCTTTTCACAGGTGCCAAATTTGAATATCAGAGCAGTGAACTAAGTTACTTAAGTTCACTCATGTTAATAAGGAGCAGATTAAGTACTAAAAACATCTCCTCTGTGATCCTGAAGTCAGTGTCCTGTCTGTAGCACTACATATTTGCACATTTCTTAGCAGCTTACAAACTGGATTCAACTCTATTAATTCATTTGACTTTTGAAATAAACCTGTGACCTAGATTTTTCTTATGATTCTTTGTTTGCACCTTAGGAAACTGCCTATTAGGAAGTGGTAGTGTGGAATTTAAACCTAGATTTCTCTGGCATTAGGAAAAAAAAGACGGATTTTGGAGTAACTAGCTGTCGTCGTAATGACCTGGGATTCTAGGAATACTTGCATTTTCCTTGGATCACAGAAACAGAAGTGAAAAGTGCATTATTATTAGCCAAGATTTGGCATAAAAAACCAATGCACAGAATTCTAATGACAAACTCATCCAAATTATGTGGGGTTCTCTTTATTGAAGGCATTGGGACTCAGCCTAAAAAAAGCAGACCATAATACTAGCTGCTTTGTCTCATGGCTGTGCTCATCATGCATCTTGGATTTTATGTCAGTGTGGTCCATTGAATGAAAAGACCAGCAAAAGGAAATCAAAGAGTTTCCACCAGGCTTGGACCTTTTAATGACTTTGGCCTACATTAGTATAACTGTAAACTGTTAAGAAATGTGCCATGGCAGGAAAGGCACAAAGGAAGCAAGCAGGAAAGCAGAACATCACTTTCTCTTCATTCACATCTGGCTTTGAAGGCCGCCAGTATTTTAAATACCAGCAGGGTCACCCATGGTGGGCAGGTTTCAGCTGAACTTCCAGAATTAGAAAGAAGGACCTGGTGGTCTACTTCTGAAAAATTTGGCCAGTGAAAACCTTATGAACTAACCTTTTGAACTGGGCCTAATTCTCCTTTTCAGGCCTCAGTTTCTCCGTGGTAATATGAGGAGAGGACAGCTCTTAAATGCTGTGGATTTGGAACCTTATGGCATAGAGGATATTTGCAGTGGGAGGGGCAGCAGATGGTCTAAATGCCCTTGTTTTTCCCATTGCTGAAAGTCTAATTTCTGCTCCTCTTTCAAGACATAGCTTAAATGGCAACTTCTCCATGAAGCCCAACCTATTCCTCTGGGTAAAGTGATCCTCTGTCACTCGACTCCCAATACCTCTGAAGGTGTGTAGTTTATGCCACTTAGCACTTTGTATTTTGTATTTTTAGTATTCATATTCTAATTTTCTATTAAACTTATAAATCCTTAATGTCAGAGTGAATATTTAATCCATTTTTCTTTCTCTTATTGCCCCTGCACAGTGTGTGGCACATAGTAGATATTCATTGTTTGTTATGTGATGATTAAGTAAATTAATGACTGACTAAATAAATGAAATGAATGTACAAACAAATGAATAATAGATAAATGAAAGTATTGCAGGAGATGTGAATAAACTGATTCATACAGTGACTGAGAACCCAATATCCTTTAGTATAATAGATTTTACTCCATATGAGGAATTATGTTAAACAGTTTATATACATTACATCTCACTGAGTCTTACGACAGTGATGTAGGTAGGTACTATTGTTCCCATTTTAGAGATGAGGAAAATGAGATTTAGAAATACTAAGCAATTTACCCAAAGATTTGGAATCCCAGTGTATCTGAGTACAGAGACCATGTTCTTAGCCACTGGACTATATATACCTGCCATCTCTAGGTGATGAGGCAGAGAGCACAGAAAAGTAGTTACTAGAAGTAACCACTAAAAAAAAAAATTTTTTTTTTTTTTTTTAGTACATCAGTAAAAAATTGAGATTAATGGCTGTCACCTCTTCAGTATTTGTCATGTGTGTCATCTTTCCTTTTGGAGTCTCACAAAACATGATGATCTTATTTTCAAATAATTTTCAAGCAATTCTGTGGATTTTCCTTCTCAGATGAGACCCCAGGAGAATTTAAGGCTTATTGGTCAACAACTCATTATATTGGCCCAGAGTCAACTTTGATGTTCACCTTGGTTGCACCTTTAAATGAACAGTCTGTGTAATTATTTGTACTCTCATCCCTGTTAGTTTGGGGAATGCCATAAACACCCTCTATTTTAGTGAACTTCATCGTAGTTGCAGTGAGACTAATGTCAACTCAATTTCAAAACCTTTCCCTCATAGACCCAGGATGAAATGTGGGGCTATGTTGTGGTCTGAATGGCTAGGGTTGTTTTGGATACTGAGTCTAAGTCAGGTTTTAGAATAATAATCCAAGAGAATTTATGACTCAAAATTGGCCTCAATCATAGTTTCCAATTAGGATAAATTCACAGGGATAGTAATTTATTCCCATTGCATCAATTATCCTGTAATTAAAACTTGTGAGTCAAAACATGTTTTATTGTTGGATGCAATGAAAATATTGCAAATATAGTAGTAATCTTGTGCATAAAAAAAATAAAGTACCCAAAAACCAAAACCAAACCCAACACCATCTAGTCGATTCCGACTCATAACAACCCTATAAGACAGAGTAGAATTGCCCCATAGTGTTTCCAAGGAGCACCTGGTGGATTTGAACTGCTGACCCTTTGGTTAGCAGCCATAGTGCTTAACCACTACACCACTAGGGTTTCCACATAGCGTACAGGGTGATGGAAAAAATAATATTTATTGATTATCCCTACTAAACTACATCACTTCATTTAATTCTCATAAAAATGTGGAAAAAAGTGCTACTATTTCCATTCTTCGGGTGAGAAAATAACTCTTCCCTTCATTTAATCCTCAGTGCATTTTATCTGTACACAGCATAAATCGTGAAAAGTATTTAAACTCAACTCCAAAACCCAGCTAGGAAGTGGAAGAGCTAAGGCTACCTGATTATCATATCCATGTTCTTTTCATTATAATATATGAAGGGCAAATTATTTTAGGCTGATGGATTCCATCAGTCTTGGAGATGATGCTGAAATGGGAGGAAGTCATCAGAATTTACAACTCTTCAAACAGTAGATGCAAGGTCCTGCCTGTGCTCAACCATCCTGCAGCTTCTGATCATCTGTAGAGCCTGAAGGCTGCCTAAAAGAAGGATGCATAAGAAGTGTCTTTGCACTCCAGCTGACTCCCCCTTCTACAGAAAAGAACTTGTAATCTCTCAGTCACTGATCTAGTGGTCCAGTCAAAAATGCCACCTTTCATGTGGTCTCAATGATTTCTTATTTATTCTATCTGCACTCTGGGGGGTGCTTTACCACATCAAGAATAAACCATGGCCATTCAACTGGTCTCCATCATATAGCTTCAGGTGACCAAGGGTCCTGTCCATAAGGACAGTTGTCTCCCTTGGCCCCTTCCTTAGTTGTAAACAGCTGCATTGCCCACAGAATGTGGCCTTAGTAGGGCCACTGTGTCCATCCAAGTTCTTTCCAGTCCCATTTCCCTTGTTTGGGTCCCATTCCATTCTTCTTGGCCACTACTCAGAGCCCTGTTATGTATGGACAGATTTTCTGCAACAATGGGCAACAACAATCCAACTCTGGAGTAAAGTGTAGCTTTCCTGATGTATGTTCAGCCGACCTGAGCTAGGGCAGAATGGACCATCCCTCTTCCCCCACTCTCATTGCCATGTGCACCTCCTGGCTGCTCTTTCCAGGGCTAACATCTGCAGTAGGTTCTTCCTTAGTCTTGATGTTCTTCACATCTTTGTATCAAGCCTACACCAGGATATTATAATGTCTAGGCAGGATATACTGTGAAGTCTGATTCTTTGATATCTTCTCTCTTGTTCTGCAAAGAACCTGCCTCGGCTGCACTGACTTGACCAAGAGCGCATTCAGTATGATGACTACATTCCTATTAATACTTTCCGATGTGGCTGTTTCAGGTTTGGGAAAGCTGAGAACTCTGACAAGCTCTGACACACACTGTATGTAAATGGTTGTATAAACAGATTTGATCGATGATGACTGCTCACTAAGCTCACAGGCCGGCTAGACCCGTGCATCCTCAAGAACACTTCAACATCACTGCCGGATTAGTCCAGGCTGATTCTAAGGCTAGACAGTCTTCTGCTGCGAGTAACTCATGCAGCTATACAAACGTGCCTCAGATCTATTTATTTCTTTAATCCAATAGGATTTCATTGGGGCATGATTTCATTCTTATGCTTCTTATGATCTATTGTCATTACGATAAGCCTTCTATTATCCTGAAACTTAAAAGGCTTCAGCACTCCAGCCTGGGGAGGTGGTCAGGCTTAGTGGAAACGGAGCTGGTATTAGCATCAGACATTCCACTCTGAAGTCATTTAGCAAGAAATCATAAACCTGCTCTGCTCCTCCTCTCTCCCCCACCTTTCTCTGCATTCTCTTTGGCAAATTGATGAACACATAATATATCGAATTAAAGCTAATTTTAGTTCCAAAGCCACTAGGATACAAGATCCTGGGGGAATTTTAAGTAATTTCATTTCAGCTGATTAAGATGTTTAGATACAATGCATCACATTTTATGCTTGGAAATATTTTTAAAGTCAAAAGAAAATGAAGTATACTATGTCCTTTGAGCTAACAAATTGGTGCTGGTATCTATTTAAAAGCTTTGATAACTCAGTAAAAAAATTATTTGAAAGCTGTCCTAATACCTTAGTCATAAATGAGAGGTCCAAGAGTTCCTAGACAACTTTGAGGTGGATTACTGACCACAAAAGATCTGTATGGAAACACTGCTGGCCTAATGGTTAAGAGCTCCAGCTGTTAACCAAAAACGTCGGCAGTTTGAATTCATCAGGAATTCCTTGGAAACCCCTATAGGGCAGTTCTATTTTGTCATATAGGGTCGCTATGAGTCAGAATTGACTTGATGGCAAGGGTTTTGGTTTTGTCATAATTATCATAAAAAATGATCTATCCTAATTATGGAGCTTGGTGGCTCAGTAGTTAAGAGATCAGCTGCTAACAAAAAGGGGTTGCCTTGAGTTAGAGCCGACTCGATGACAACTAACAACAACAACCCCTGTTTTAGAGATGAAATAACTGAGGCTTTAAAGACATTAAATGACTTGCCTAAGATAAAATATTTAGGAAGTTCTGGAATTGGTATTTGAACAAAGTTAGTGTCATGATTGAATTGTGTCCCACCAAAAATGTGTGTATCAACTTGGTTAAGCCATAATTTCCAGTGTTCTGTGGTTGTCCTCCATTTTGTGATTGTAATTTCATGTTAAGAGGATTAAAACCCAGACCCAGTGCCGTCTAGTCAATTCTGACTCATAGTGACCCTATCAGACAGAGTAGAACTGCCCCATAAAGAGGACAGGGTAGGATTGTAACACCAGCCTTACTCAGGTCACCTCCCTGATCCAATGTAAAGGGAGTTTCCCTGGGGTGTGGCCTGCGCTACGTTTCATCTCTCAAGAGATAAAAGGAAAGGGAAGAAAGCAGAGAGTTGGGGACCTCATACCACCAAGAAAGCAGGACCGGGAGCAGAGCACATCCTTTGGACCCCAGATCCCTGTGCCTGAGAAGCTCTTTGACCTGGGGAAGACTGATGACAAGGACCTTCCTGCAGAGCTGACAGGACAGAGAGAGAAAGCCTCCCCCTGAAGCTGACACCCTGAATTTGGACTTGTAAACTACTAGACTGTGGGAGAATAAATTTCTCTTTGTTAAAGCCATCCATTTGTGGTATTCCTATTACAGCAGCACTAGATGACTAAGACAGTGTAACTTTAGAGCCTGGGCACGTAACCACCATATGACACTGCTGTATGGTTGTACGATGTATAACTACCTAAAAAAAAAAATACATTGTGAATGTTCTTTGGATGCACAGAGAAGATATTACCAACTTTGATCAGCAAGCTAGGAAAGCTAGGGGAGGTGGTTGGGGAAGAGTTCACCTGAGCACCAGTTTTGTAAAAGCCTTGTTCTAAGAGTGCTGGCCTGGAGGGAGAAGAGGTGAAGAGGAGTGTTCTGACACTCTGGGTAGCATTGGGAAACAAGTGGAGGCCAGCTCCCCTTCCTGAAACACTTCTTCCTTTGCTGAGGAGAGGCTCCCACGTATCCGCCTGAAGACGGTGTTCTCTCCATTAAAATGCAGTGCAAAGAGCAGGGAGTTTGCTAGCAGAAAGACAAAAGCTCAAATTTTAGTCCCACAATTTGTTGGTTTTATCTTCGGGAGCATATTACTCAAAACCTCTGGATTTTAATTTTACAAAAGAGGACCAGATCTGTAAAATGGGGATATCAATACTTACCTCACAAGTGTATTATGAGAATAAAAGACTAAAGGAGAAAATGGATGTGGCATGACCTGCTGAGCTCACTGCCTATAATGTAACAAGTGCTCAGTAAGTGTCAGTTTCTCTTTTAAAATCTGCCCTCAGGAAAGCTTGTATCTGGATACAGTCAACGTTCCAACGTAGATTGTCTTTCTCCAAAGGGTAGCTGAACGCCAAGGCTGACCTTTCACTGGCTTCTTTCCTTCAAGGGATTTCAAATGGTGGAGATCTTGCTAAGGATACATAGCCTTGGCGAATGATTTGGTGCCACAACAGTCCACTCCAGAGCAGACAGTTTTTCTGCTTCTTATTCTAGGTTTGGGCAATCTGTGAGATGATCTAAGCACCAAGGAGAAAGGGGTGGGGCAGCTGAACCCTTAGTGATGTCCTGAAGGAATTGAATCCCAACATCTCTGCCATAACCTCTGAGCTGTAATGAAAATGAAAGGGTCCCTGGGTTATCTCGAACTCTCATGTAAAGTTTCCAGCCTCCTGGACCAAGGAATTGTGCTGCTCTGCAAAAGTGCACTGCAGATTATGGCATTTCCAAACAGCCTCTTTCCCATCAGCAAGTAAGCAGTGTTGGTTGTAATCAATAAATGCAATTAGAGAATCAGTGAGTGGGGACCCCATTCCTTAGGCTTCTCACAGTAATGCCATTCTCAGATCATTGCCAGGCATGTGCAAAGCATTTGTATCATCATTCCAGTTAGTTGGATACCTTCGTTTAGAGATAAATTCTTCTGCTTCCCGAAAAGTCTCACCTCCACATCCTGAAATGCATCAGATAAAACTTTATGCAACTAAAATCTGTTCTTTCATTATATATATTTTCTCTTTTTCCAACTCTTGCTCCATCTCCTCCTTCCACTTTCCTCATATTCCCCCTTCTTCCTTTTACCCCCCCCCTTTTTTTTTTTGAGAAATAAATTGTTGGTGTGGTTAAAGTCATCCCCCCAGACCATTCAGAGTTCAGATATTTGGTGGGATTAAATAAAGTTTATTTAAATAATAAAATCTCAAACTGGCTTAGCTTTCTAAGGTACTTAATAAGCTTTTGCCTTTAAAGGTACTGAGTTCCTTTGATCTTTCGTTCTATGGATGCTCACTGAGTACCTTGTATGTTCTTCCCTGGGGGTACAGATGTGTGTGTTGTATGGTGTCTGTTATGAAAGAGCTTGCAGTTAGGTAGAAAGGAAAAAAAGTGACTAAAATTATTAATAAAACAGAACAGAAAAAGTGATGCAGAAGGATTAAAAAGAGTAGTTTGGCTGTATAAGGCACAGCTTAAGCTGGACCATCAATAATTTCCCAAAGTGGTAAAACCCACACTCTAAGGCTTTGTACTTAAGACTAAGACACAGGAGGGGTGAGTAATTAGAAAAAAAAACACAGGAGGGGTGAGTAATTAGAAGTCATCCCTAATTAAAGCTATCCAGCATCTCTGAATCACAGGTTCATAAAGGGAAAGGGTGGGGAATATGGGCAGATAAGGTAGATTTGGGGTGATGGATCTAAGCTATTGAACCAAAAAAAAAAAAAAAAAAGATTAATACATAGGAGTCTAAGGAGTCTATTCCCAAACACGTATCTCTCCTTTGGATCCTTCCTTCAATGTGATTTACTGAGGTATAGCTCCACAGGGATACAGCAACTATAAAGTATTGAAACACCCAACTCAGCTCTTAACCCTGCTCAGTCGTTGCTTCCCCACTTCATTCACCACAGAGCCAAACTGCTGTCTCTAACCGCGGTTTATTCTAAGCTCACTGGTGTCTCTAACCAGGGTTTACCCAGAGCCAGAGCCGACAGGCTTGGGCTTGCAACTGCAGTTTGTCTTGAGCCCACCTCCTTACAGATACAGCCTCTAAGCTTGGTTTGAATTTGGCGCCAGATCTTTGGGTATGCACGGGGCCAGGATCTTGGCGCAGGCATAGGTCTGAAGAATCAGGTCCTTACCTGACCCCTGACCTGAGCTTGGTAGGAGGAGAAGATATCCTCCTGCACACAGCACCACTCGAGCCCCTTTGCAAAGTGAGAGGTCCCATAATGCTGACTTCCTATGCAGCATGACTGAGCACCCAGATCTCCAAATTTCGGCATGGGAGGGCGTAGGGTTTAGGATTTCAGGTGCCAGTCCCTGCCCCCTGGGGACTCCGGAATACATAAAAGTTCCTGGCTCCTCTTGGACAGGGAGTGAGTAGTCTTTCTACCCTGAGGCCCCCACGTTGCTCATTGTCTACACAGACAGTAAACTGCCACTTTCTGTTTCCCTTGCAATAGGCAACTGTCGTATTTCAACTGGCTAATAGGACAGGACAACAACCCAAGGAATTTGGTTATGGTATTGCTCAGTGTCAGTGAGTTAGTGGTAAAAATACCCAGAAAGAGAAAAAGCAGCAAGATGACCCAGAGTGGAGCTAGGATGATGTTATGCCTTGCCCTCCCACTTTTATGCAGGTTCCTTCCTTCCACTCCACCCTCCCCTCCACTGTTGCAGTTTTTTTTTTTTTTTTTTTTTGCAAGGCTGCAACAGAGGGGCCTGTTTTGTGACTAGAAACAAAAGCTGTGATTAAAAAAAGAGGGAAACTATAGTGATCTTAGGACACTTGCTGCAAAAACAACGCAAAGTCAGTTTGAATATTGTCAGAACACAAACTTCCAATTAATGATCTGAAATCAAAGCTTCTGGAAACATCTTTTGAATAATGTTTTTCATTCAAGGTAGAGGCAACACATTTTCTCCCAGTTAAAAAGCTTTTTATCGACAGACTGAATGTTTATGTTGGTCAAATACATCAGAGCAAAAATGTATGGGCAAAACTCAATGTACTCTTGTAAAATCACCATTTTCATAAACTAAGGTATTTTTAAGACACTTAAAGAAAAGAATAATATGTAATGCTAAATGAATAACTTCTTTTATAAGGATCAGCACAAAGCTGATTCCTATGAGGCTGAGGTTAAAGATGTTCTAAATGTCCAACTTTTCCAAAATGCTGTACTGCTTCACCATCTCTAACATCAACTACTTCCTCTCACCTCAGTACTCTCCCTCCCATCTCTGGGTTCTGTAATTTGCAGCAAGGTCTCACAAACTCAAGAACCGTAAAAGGGAAATGGCTCATGTGGTTGTGAAGGCTGGCAAGTCCCAAATCCATGGGTCATGAGCAGGCTTCTCCCGACCCATGTGGCTGCAGGGGCTGACAAACCCAAATGGGCAGTTCAGATCACAGGATCCTGGCTCACAGGGCTGCAGAAGCTGGCGAAGGTTTAGATGATAGGCCACTGGCTCATGGGGCTACGGAAGCCGAGGAATCCCAGAATGGGCAGGTGAGACAACAGGCCTCTGACTCAAGTCCTAAGAACCAGAGGCCAATTGAATGATCACAAACTGGAAGCAGGATCCAGGTGCAGAGAGAGAGATAGGCCCGCCGGGTCATCCACACACACACCTTAGATGTAGGCCACACCCCAGGGAAGGACATAACTTAAGTAAGGGTGGAACTTGAGTCATAACCGTCCTGCAAGGCTGTGACCCAAGATGCACTCAACCCCAGTCCTGCTTTATCAATATGTAGAGGCCAGAATCCACAACACATAAAATGGAGAACGACCATATAATATTGGGAATCATCGCCTAGCCAATTTGACGCATAACCTCAACCATCACAGGTTCCATATACCTTATTTGCATTAGTCCCACCCAATCATTGTGTGTGAGTCACAAAGACCATGGCTAGAAGGGCCATATTAACTAATTTCATTACACCACAAATCCTTACGTGTGTGTGTAGTAAAACTCAATGAGTCCAACAAATGGGATTTGAGTTATTTATCACTGTCAATAAATGCCAGATATGTGAAATAGGTTACTAGTAAACATATGTGCAAAAGAAACCAATTTATGTCTATTACATACTACAACTAATTTTTATGCTCATTGAAGAAGGAAAGTATGGTAAGATCTCTATATAGATCTATATTGTCAGTCTCCTTGGAAACTCTATAGGGCAGTTCTACTCTGTCCTGTAGGGTCACTGTGAACTCGATGGCAATAGGTTTGGTTTTTTGTTTTATATTGTCTAATTTTTTTTTTTTATATATTATTATATATAAACCCATTGCCGTCGAGTTGATTCTGACTCATAGTGACCCTATAGTACAGAGCAGAACTACCCCATAGGGTTTCTAAGGAGTGCCTGGTAGATTCGAATTGCTGACCTTTTGGTTAGCAGCTGTAACTCTTAACCACTATGCTACCAGGGATTCCATATTATTATACATAGTATCCCAGTTCCCAGCGCCATCGAGTAGATTCCAACTCTATATAATCTATATTGTCAGTATATTATTATATATAATATAAAGATCTATATTGTCAGTACATTATTAACAGTGTACACCCATGGATAATCTAAGACTTCTCTTTATTAAAAAAATTATTTGACTTAGAATTTTCAAAAATTCGGACTGGTTTTCCTTCCCATAAGCAAATTGGTAACGTTTACTACTCAACAGTGCTTTCTAATATGATAGATGTTGTTTAATGAAAGAAAATTCATGAATAAATTCAGTTTCATTCATTTACATAGATTAACAAATTGCCCTGAGACATATAAATCCTTTCTTCTGGGAGGCTGTCAGAATGTACGTGTTTCTCTTACTAGGTGAGGAAAGCAGTAATTACATGACTCAGGTCTTTACAGAAGAATATAGTTTTAGGAGGTTTTTTCCAGACATCAGGGATAGAGAAAAATGCTGGTGTATCATATCATCTTTTAAAGAGGAACCTAACAAAATATTTACTAACAAGAATAAACATGTTTTCTTGTGATTGAGAGCAAAACCATTACTATATACTCTAGTTTTCATGTGATTTACAAGCAGTCTCTCTTTCCTTAAATTAAATATTTTATCAAAAGTAATTGAAATATTTTCCTTAAAAGAACGTAGGTTCTGTTTTTACTTTGGTTGTAAATAGTAATAAGGGCCTTCACTCTTGTGACAATATTAAGAAAAATCAGAATAAAAAGATAATTATATTTATCCATGAGACAATTGGGATAGTTGAATTAAGCACTCCTAAATGAATTGACTTCCAAAAAGAGAGATCCTTCAAAGGTGAGTAGTGAGTTGTGGCAGCTTCTTTGGGAAGGAGGGGAAAAACATTGGTTTTGAGTATGGCCAGGCTGAGAACAGGGCCTGCCAGAGACTTTGCCTGCTTTAGGAGAGAGAGACCAAGTGGACTGTGGTGAAGGTTGAAGCATGTAGATGAGTTGAAGGCTGGAGTACCCCAAACACGGCAATAATTTGTGTGGCCTGATAATTCTCCCTCGCTTCTCTGTACATTTTACATAAGAAGGGCAGTGAAGGTGAGGATGAGTTCCAAAACGAATTTGCACAATCTTGCATATTCTCAGAGTCTGGAACTGGGGCCTGTTATGCTGAGTCAGGGTGGAACCTCAGCCCATCTCCTCCTGGCTAAAACACAGATAAGATCAAAAGGTTAGAACCCTTTCCCATCCCTCCCCCCTCCCCCCATACATGGCTGTCCACTGAAGGTGGGGATTGAGCTGAAAAGAGACGAATTTAATCTTTTTAAAGCTGAAACCAGTTCCTGCCAAAGACCTTTTCCAATTTTAAACCACACAGTATCCCCTTATCCTGTTTGAACAACTGCCTCCTGATACCAGGTACATATTCTGCATGAACACAATTAAGTGTTCTGGAATTCCCATTCTAAGTAACATTACCCTCAATTTGTTATGACTCACGCAGTTGAAAGCCTTGGCATAATTGATGAAACATAAGTAAACATCTTTTTGGTATTTTTTACTTTCAGCCAAGATCCATTTGACATCAGCAATGATAGCCCTCATTTCATGTCCTCTTCTGAACCTGGCTTGAACTTCTGGCAGTTCCCTGTCGATGTATGGATGCAGTTATTTTTGAATAGTCTTCAGCAAAATTTTGCTGGCATGTGATATTAATAATATTGTTTGATAGTTTCCACTTTCCATTTGATCACCATTCTTTGGAATGGACACAAATGTGGATCTCTTCTGGTTGGTTGTCCAGTTTGCTGTCTTCCAAATTTCTTTTTTTCTCCCCATCATTTTCACATATTTTATGTCACTTGATTCACATAACAACCATATGTGATATATAGGGCAGATAAGAACAGAGCAAAGAAAACAAGGTCCATATAACTTATAGCACATATAAGTTGAATGTGCTAGTGAATCTCGTCCAGCTCTATCACTGGAAGCAATAGAACCCAGGTGTCTTTGCTGCCCTTCGTTCAGTGTTGTTTTCTATATCACGTCACAGACGTTTTGAGAAGAACCTGCTTATTCCAATGGGAAAAAATTTCCAACTGCATAATAAAAGCTGCATGACTTTCAATAATGGTTTGAAACACACTGAAGATAAGTAGTTCAGTATCCTTCAAAGATACTGGAGTTTTCTATGGGTATTTGACATACATTGCAGGAAGTATTTTAAAAATATATATTAATATAGATGTTTTAGTGGATTTTTATGTGTTTCTTTGAAAATCGATAACATCTCTAAAAATAGCATTCTGGAATTTTCACCACTATGGCAAACCTAGTCTAATGTTTTGTAAAATAATAATTCGCAATTTCTGAATATTTTTTAAATAAGTAACTATTATTCTTGAGTGAATTTCTCCACTTTTTCCTACAAAAATGAAAATAATACACATTGGAAAATGATATAAACAAACTTGAGGAAGTTTCAACCAGTGCTATAACATATAGACTCAGACTATTCACATTATATTCATGTAGAATACACCAGGAATGAAATACAAAGGCAAGTATTTTCAATCTCTCCCTAACTTAAAAACAAAACAAAACAGCACCCTAAATTCGGAAGGGTACTTGCTTTTTCCATCTCATCCTCTGGTGAGAAAATGTATGCCTTTCATTTCACTGGTTATGTTGAAAACTTAAGTGTTGTTGTTAGGTGCTATCAAGTCAATTTCGACTAATAGTCACCTCATATGAAAGAGTAGAACTGCCCCATAGGGTTTTCTAGGCTGTAATCTTTTTTTATTATTGTACTTTAGATGAAGGCTTACAGAGCAAATTAGTTTCTCATTTGACTTCCAAATTTCTTGACATAGATGAGTCAGTGCTTCTAGCATTGCATGTATTTGTTGCAACATCTCAACTAGTAGTCCACCAATTCCTGGAGCCTTGTTTTTTGCCAACACCTCCAGTGTAGCTTGAACTTATTTCTTCAGCACCAGAGGTTCTTGATCATATGTTACCTTCTGAAACGGTTGAACGTCAACCAATTCTTTTTGGTACAGTGAATCTGTGTATTCCTCTTTCCATCTTATTTGATGCTTTCTAAGTCACTCAAGTTTTTGTCCCTAGAATCCTTCCGAAATGCAACTTGAGGCATGAATTTTCAGGTATGTAAAATTAAAAAAGGGAAGGAAGGAGGAAGATTTTATATTGCAAATGTTATAATTTTATTATGAAATATATATATTATTTATCTCTTTGGGTATTTAAAGGTTATTATTATAATGTGGTTTACTTGACCAAAAAAATCACCACTTGATCATTTCTCTTAAATTAAGCTTTACTATATGCATTTTTACCTGTCGTCTTAATTACTGTAAAAAGCTACACAAAAAGGTGCGTCTTGAGAAGAGACCTAACGGAAACATTACTAATCAGTTTCACAGCCATTTTCAAAAGACTTTTAGCTAACTGCGCTAACTGAAATGTATGATTATTGCCTAATCTGGAATTACTTAATCTTTACCTTGCTGCTAAACAAAATTTAGAAACAACACATAAAAATAAAAAACGTCTTAGACTCTGCCTCATTCTTATCCACTCTGGAGTCCAGTTACCAGCCACTTTCAACTCATGCTAAATTAATTTTGAGTGTTTTTCCCCCTGACATTTTAGTCTACATTTCAAAATAAGGTGTTTGTACTGCTTTTTCTGATTTTTCAATATTTAACGTTATCTACCGGCTGCATGTTGCTATGATGCTGAGCAGATTTCAGCAGAGCTTCCAGGCAAGGAATAAAGGCCTGGTGATCTACTTTCAGAAATCAGTCAGTGAAAATTTTAAGAATCACAACAGTTCAATCCACAGCCATTCATGGAGATAGTGCAGTTCTGTTGTGCATGGGGTCACTATGAGTTGTAGGCTGACTAGACAGCAGCTAACAACTCTTTTCTCAACATAGAATATGGGGACTTAGCTCTCTTTGTCTGTTTCTGGCAATTTGGAGAGCTGAGTGCTCTGAGGGACCTTGCCAGTGCAGAGCAACTAGGTCTTAGACAGGACGTAGTCTTAGAAGGATTGCTGGTCACTAGACGTAGGGGAGGTCTCCAAAGTTCCCCTCCTCACAAAAAAGCAGGGGCCAGATCTGGGGCTGCCTAAGAGTTGAAATTGCCCTGAGGGTGAGCTATAGCATTTTGCTACCAGGACACCGAGCCTTATAGCGATCTGGGGAGTCTGATCCTGGACCTCAAAGTGCTGCAACAAGAACCTTCATGAGTGCTGAGAAGGGCCTAGGTTACTGGTATTCCTGGCTACCACAGCAGCGGAGGTGGAGGCAGGAGCAAATTTTTTCAGGAGGAAAGCTTACACAATTTTTATCTGTAGCCCCACCGTAGATGAAACAATGAGTTTATAATAAAAAACCGGCAAAAAGATGAGATGGAATTACTACGAATGAAAACAGAAAACAACAGATCTTGACACTGTCAGATATAGAATGTGGAAAAACCTTGTCGGAAAAGTTTAAGGAAAGAAAGAATACAGTCACAAGAGACTCTCAGGAGTGAAGAAAAGCTTTTTTTTTTTTTTTTTTTTTCCTTAAATGGAACTTTTACAAATAAAAAAATAAAACCTCAGTGGAGAAGTTGAACATATTAGACACTACTGAAAAGAGAAACAGTGGAAGAGAATACTAGAAGACAGAGTTGGAAGATCACCTCGCATTTTGCACAGAGAACAAGGAAATAGAAATTATCAAAGAGAGTTTAAAAGATTAGGAGAACAGTCTCAGAATGTTTAATATACATGTCTTTGAAATATCAGGAAAAGAACATAAAGAGAATGAGCAAGAGGTAGCATTTGCAAGGAGAATTGCTTTGAATTTTTCAGAAATGAAGAAAATCATCATGGACTGCCAAAAGAACAAACGAATCTGTCTTGGAAGAAGTATAGCCAGAATGTTCCTTAGAAGCAAGGATGGTAAGACTTTGTCTCACATACTTTGGACATGTTATCGGGGGAGGGGAAAGGGGAGATCAGTCCCTGGAGAAGGACATCATGCTTGATAGAGGGTCAGAGAAAAAGGAAGACCCTGAAAGAGATGGATCGACACAGTGGCTGCAACAATGGGCTCAAGCATAGCAACAATTGAGAGGATGGTGCAGGGCCGGGCAGTGTTTTGTTCTGTTGTACATAGAGTTGCTATGCATAGGAACCGAGTTGATGGCACCTAACAACAACAGAAAGATGAATATGCCCCAAACAGGACAAATAAAAAAAAAATATTTGTCTGGCTTATACCACCACCATGCCTGACACAACCGAAACACACTTTTCCTCTTCCCTTCTTCTAATAGATTTATAATCAGAATTTTGGTTTATGCCAATATTTATGTTTATATTGTTATATTATTCCATAAATATTATTCTCAGCTGAGCAATGCAGGATACTATAACTAATTTCTCTTCCTTCCTGTATTACTTTATGATTGCCCTAGAATCAACAATTGTCTTATTTTTTTTTTAATTACTTGGTTTTTGATCAATAATTTGTTCCCAGATAGGAAATACCTATAAACTCCTCTCAAAGGAGTCAAATATATCCAGGAATCTATCTGCTCCACGTTCTTCTCTGTTACATCCTTCTTAGAGCCCCATGTCTTCCTGTTATAAAAAACTAAAACCAATCCTGTTGCTGTCGAGTCGATTCCGACTCGTGGCGACCTCACGTGTTACAGAGTGGAAGTGTTGCATAGGGTTTTCTTGGTTGTAATTTTTACAGAAGCAGGTCATCAGGCCTTTCTTCTGTGGCACTGCTGGGTGGCTTTGAACCACCAACCTTTAGGTTCGTAGTCAAGCACAAACCATTTGCACCACCCAAGGGATCTTCTGGTCTAATAGGGACTGGCTGTTTTTGAAGAGCATTGGTGGCACAGTGGTTAAGTACACGGCTGCTAACAGAAAGGTTGATGGTTGGAACCCACCAGCCACTCTGTGGGAAAAAGATGTTGCAGTCTGTTTCTTTAAAGATTTACAGCCTTGGAAACCCTATGAGGTAATTCTACTCTGTCCTATAGGGTCGCTATGAGTTGGAATCCACTTGATGGCAATGGGTTAAATGGGTTGCTTTCAAGGTCTGTTATCTGGAGACTTCCCTTCAATATCACCCTGGAAAATCCATGCCTCCCTTTCTTGTGTTGGACCTTGTGTTTCCTATTTCCTATGCCCTTCTCTTAATGTACTCCCTCATTTAGGTAGACCACATGAACTAATAGCTTCCTGGGAGTGCTTGGAAGGTAAATTTTTTTTGTAAGCTTTTGCATTTCAGTACTGAAAATATCTTTATTCTGTTATCACACCAGATGGATGGCTTACCTGGGTAAATAGCCTAAGGTAGAAATCACTTTTTCCTTCTGGCTGCCCCAGTTGTCAAAAAAGTTCTGTAAATTTCTGAGTCCTGATCTTTTTTTATGTGTTCTGGTTTTCTTTTCTTTACCTGTCTAGAAGCTTTAAGGATTATCTGCAATTTTCTGAAATCTAATGATGGTCTGCCTTGGATTGAATTCTCTTTACTCATCATGTTGGTCACTGGGTGGACCTTTTAATTGGGAAACACATGTTTTTCAGATACTGGAAAATTTTCTGTATTAGTTCTTTGATAAATACTCTTATATTTTAAATTTCTAAAAGTTGTTTCTGGTTTCTTGTACTCTAATTCCCTTTCTCACTCATTTTCTTTCTCTCTCTCAACAGCATCTTGTTTTTGTCTCCTAGATGTAGTATTTTATTTATCTGATATTATTTATAATTTCATCAAAGTTTTCTTCTGCTCATGGCATGGTTTTTATGTCCTTTGAGTTTCTTTTATTTGTTTGTTGGCTTTGCTCTCAGAGTTCATGTTCAAAGCTTTTTCTTAATATTTAGGGGTCCTTGGCTGTCTGTCCTTATTTAAGAGTGAAGTGCAATATGGTAATCAAATCAATACGGAATTGTGACAGAAAGAGACATATATACCAGTGCAACAGAATAAAGAATCCAGGTTATATCTTATGTATGTGATAAATTAATATGTGATGAAAGTAAAACTAATGGGAAAAAATGGACAGTTAAATAGTTGGTGGTGGCAAAAATATCTCATTGGAGGAAAATAATACTGGCACCTTACACCCAGGTGACAGCTGACTTTGACACTTTCTTACCTCTTAGTTGCACGGCCACTTTATGACCTTGTGCAGTCCTCGTTTTCTCAATTTTATTTATTTGTTTAGTTTTTAATTTATTTCAACGTTTTTAGTTGTTTTCAATGGAAGGGCTTTATAATGCCTCTAATCTGCCATAATGCCAGAAATAGTAGTTTCCTTGAGTTTTTCAGTATTGAAGGTAAGGTAACCTCATAGCTGGGTTCATGTTTAGGCTCAATGATTCGACATACCCAAAAACCCCATAGCCAGTCCTAAATCTCTCTTAAGACCTTGAAACTAAGATAAGGGATGTGGAAACCAAGGCTTGAGACTCCTCATTGATATTAACAACAGTGTATATATTTCTTCCATTAGACCCAGACAAATAGATATTTTGAAAGGCGGCCAAAGTTGGAGCCAGGGCCTTGGGGTTAGGTATATCTCGGTTTGATTCCTAATTTCCTGCTTTTTCTAATAACGTGCATGTTCTTAGGGTATTTCACCCATCTGAGCTTGTAGCTTTATCTATACAATGGTATAATCATGATTACTTCATTGTTACTGTAAGGATTACTTGTGACGAAAATGTATTTATCACTGAGTCCAGCATAAAGTAGTCACTCAAAATCGTCATTATTAGAAGTATTATTAGATCATTTGGTATGTTTCCGAATAGGTATATTATGAATATATATGAGTGGTGAGGTCATGTAATGAGATGAAGATCTATGCTTTCTTGCTTAGGAGTGAATGTTCCGGATCTACATTTTGAGATTAGATCTGTGACCTAAGGCAGAAGTGAGTCATCATCAATCCTCAGCCCCAGCTCTCATAAGACCTCAGGGAGGGAAAGGGTGAAATGTTTGTTGCGGTCAATCTTTCAGGCCCTCTGAACTTAAATTGTCCCTGGATTGATGAACATCTAATGTATCCAATGACTTCATCGTCAGGTTGTGATGCCTTGAACAGGTCTGCCAGTCAGCAGTAGGTGTTGCCACGTGGTCTAACTTGGAAAAGAATGGATCTTTACTTCTTTTGTGAAAAATGGCTACAGAAATGAGTGCACTTATTATATTCTGGCATAGCTACCATCCTCAAAAACTAAGCTGCTGTGATGTGGATAAATAATTTAGTGGTATAATTTCTTTCATAGGTTAGGAACTGAAATGATTTTCCAAGGGTATTTCAATGTGGTCTATCTACATCAATGTGACTAAGAAGATAAAGTGGTGTACCAGTGTGTTGATGCAGCAGATAGCCTTTCTTTTTGTCATACCTTTCAGAGGAAAGCAAATTCTGGATGAAACATATACAAGTGAATTGGATAATAGTTTCCTCAGGAAATCACTTTTCCATTTCTCATTTTAAATAAAAACTAATTTTTAGCCCATCAAAGAAATTTTTCAGGTGGAAAGATTTTAATTTATGAAATGCATGATGAGGTAATAAACCATTCCTGTGCTGCTTAGAGGGTGACTGAAAACACCTAAAATATAATTATATTTTGGTTTTATGGATTGGAATATTGTGTGTGTGTTCATCTGCCAAGTAATTTTGTTTTCTTTGTCATTTAATTAGAGGAGTCTCCCCCTACTCCTATATATATATAAAAAAAAAACCTCCTATACTTATTAAAAAAATAATTACTGAGCAACGAGTATAGGCCAAGTGCTGGAGATACAGATATGAATGAGACCTTGTCTTGTCCTTGAAGGAGGTTACCAAGAGGGGCCAGGTTCCCAGTGAAAAACTCAGAGCTGGAAAACACTAAATGTAGAGAAGGAGGATGCTTAGGGCTTCACAGGGAGGTAGTATTTGAAGCTAATTTTAAGGGGTAGTTGGGAATTTACCAGAAAAAGGCAAGGGGAAGATTATTATAACAAGAAGGAATAAAAAAAAAAAAACCCAAACCTGCTGACAACAAGTCCATTCTGACTCATGGCAACTCTATAGGACAGAATAGAACTGCCCCCTAGGGTTTCCAAGGAGCACCTGATAGATTTGAACTGTTGACCTTTAGGTTAGCAGTCATACCTTTTAACCACTGTGCCAACAGGGTTTCCATAAGAAGGAATGGTAGGTATAAAAACAAAGAGGCACTAGGTAACTTAATGAGTTTAGAAAACAAGAGGTAGCAGTTCAGCTTGGTTAGAATTAGGGAGACATGCAGCTCACAGAAACCTGATAATGGTTAAGGCTAAGTAACATGCTTGACATTTGTCCTTTATCTCCCAGACAACTTGGAGCCAATCACGGAGTGACATGATCACATGATCAGATTTAGAATAACAGTGGTGTGACAGACTGATGGAAGAGTTCTCAAGGAACTTAAGTAAGATTTTTTAAAAAAGACTATAAAACACTGTACAGACATAGGTTATAAACATTATCATCAATATTTTGGGGATGAGAGAGACAAGAAATAAGAAAATTCTCTGATTCCTTTTCCTGACAGGATCTGGGGCTTACGGATTACTGGTAGTTCCCACAGAGCTAGAGAGGAGACCACACAGGGCTTGTTACCCTCAGTGTGGCTCATGGTGCTAGAGGGAGAATCTCCATATATGATTCCTGAGTTGACTCTGTGTAATTCCTGCAGATCGATGGTCAAAACAAGAGGTGCTCCAGAAGAAAACGAGGAGTTGAGAACAGAGCCTACACATGCCAGTGAGTAAATCAAGGAGATATACCTGTTGCTGTGGAGTTGATTCTAACTCATTGTGACCCCATGTGTGTCAGAGTAGAATTGTGCTTCATATGGTTTTAAAAGCTGACCTCTCAGAAGCAGATTACTAGGCCTTTCTTCTGAGGTGATTCTGGGTGAGGTTAGACTGCCAACCTTTTGGTTAGTAGCTGAGTATTTAGTCATTTGAGTCACCCAGGGACTCATCCACAGAGATTAGTGTGAGAAATAGGATCAGAACTGGCAGAAACCAGAGGAAGTATTCCAGAGGGAGAAGTCTAACTGCGGGTTATTATATTATTTTTTATCCCAGCATATATTTCTTAAGAAGGCCAGCTTCCAGTGGGCAGCCTGGGCAAGAGACGATGAAAGCCTGAACCACTGGCAGTGGAGAACAGGGAGGAGAGAACAAACTTCAGAGACATTAAGGGGTTGTGATGGATAGTTAGATGAAAGTGAGGAGTCATAACACCCCTTTTGTAGCCTGAACAAATTGGGAAAACAGAAGAAGTACTAGACTGAGGAAGTAGATAATAAGTCCAGCTTGGGAGATGCTCATTGTCTAGAAGAAACTAATTAGACATGTGTTGCTCAAGCTCAGGGGAAAGAAAGTTTAATACTAAGTATGTAGATGAGAGAAGGATGTCACCTACCTTGTAACCACAGTCCCCTGGTATCTTCCTCTGTATCAATCATACACTAAACTCACCAGCTCTTCTATGAGTTGTGGTCCAATAGATCTACTGTTGGGGCTAAAGAAGAGAACACAAATGGAGGAAATGTAAGGGTAAAACTTTGAGCAATTGCCTGTAAATGTGTATCTAACTACTCGATACCATTTAGAATAGGATATTTTGATTGAAACAGACATATATAATTCAGGTGAAGCTGAACCCTTACGTTATTCCTTACTATCCTGTGGGTAAGGAACTGGGGAAATTATCCTTATAGTCTTCTGTGCTTGGAGAAGCTTCTGACAGCCTATGGTTCTCTGTACAGATGCCAACCACCAACCAGTAGTGGTTCTACCTAGTACTGTACAGGAGAGGGCCAGTGTCATACTAAGAGTATACAGATTGCTGCTGGGGTAGTATTATTCAGACCAAAAACATACTGAAGTATAATAGAGATTCAAGCAGTTGTTTAACTGAACCTTTCCAGAGTAATGGAGGCAGACTGAGAGTTAAAACTTTAACGTATTTTCTAGCACAGAAATACTTCAAGCTTTCAGGTCCTCATTGTGTGATTCAGATAGGGTCCCGATCTCCCTCTAGCTCCCAATTTCCAGGTCTCTCTCCTGCCATCCCTTGACTCTTCTTCAAAGCTGACCAACTTCTATCTCCCGCCCTCCCTGAAAAATACCTCCATTCCCATCAGAGAGACATCAAGGCTCCTTGGATACCTTGTGAATGCCAGTCCTCAGATGTCAACTGAAATGTGAATTGGAGCTTTCTCTTGGTAGATTTGCTAAACTCTGAAGGGCAAAGTGTTGGTTCATCTGGGGAAGACACAGGGATTTCAAATCGCATCTAGTCACTACACTGGGGAGATTTGAGGTAAGAGCACTCATTTTATTTAAAAGAACATCTATATTCACCTGAAGACAATGATGTTGTTACAAATGTGGATGACATATTCCTTCTTACTATGATTTTGACTATAAGCGTGGTATTAATTGTGACAAGGAACACTTCACTCCTTCTCAACCTGTTAGGAAAGCGGCCTCATTAAGTGATAATGACTCTGTCTTTAGAACTCTCAGAAGGTGGCACTTGATCCACATATATTATTTCTGATCCCCAGTTTCTCCTCTGAATAAAAGGTGTGAAGGAGCACTCAGTTTATACCATTTCACTTGTGTCACCACGAACTGACCAGAAATGATTTGAGGTATTCACTATTCCATTTTGTTTGTCCATGACTTTTCTCCTTTGCTCTAGAGATGGTGACTGGGAGACAACTCTGTATCCACTATTGCTCGAAGTAGCACCCTTTACCATGTCAGTAGAGGGGGGTGAAGTAGACTGTCAACACACAGTCTCTGTTAAAATGTAGGGCACGCTGTTGTTGTCCTGTGCTATTGAGTTAATTCCGACTCAATAGTGACTCTGTATGAAGAGTAGAACTGCCCCATAGGGTTTTCTAGGCTGTAACCTTTATGGGAGCAGATGCATTAAAAATAACTTAAAGTCTTATACTTTTCTCACTAAAAAGGACCATTGATCCTTGGAGAAATGGCTGATTTTAAGGTAGCAAAAATATAAGATAAATATGGAATATCTTGTGCCAGAAAGTAAGTAAAAAACTGATAGAGTCATGTCAGAAGAACCCAAAAGGTGAGTTGAAGACGCTTCTTCTGGACAAATCTGAGACAATTTGAGCATCAATTAATGAAAATAGTAGATAGTAATCCACTGAAAAGGACCCACAAGTCTTATAAAAGTCTTATAGATAATAGATAAATGAATGCATGTATGAATAAACAGGGAAGAAGTCCTTGCAGTAGGACTGTGTAGTTCTAAAGAAATACTAATAAATGTAGAAGGAATTATACAGATTAAAAAAAAATCATCACCTTGAAAACATAATAATCAAGTCAGGCAAGATTCATTAATTGATACTAAAATTAATAGGTAAAACTTGGATAAGAAACAGGATGTTTATATAGTCTCAAAATATCTCTTCAAAAATTACTGTTTATCATAAAGGGAAAACAGTAACTTTAGAGTGGAGAAAACTGGTCGACACTACCTTAACCAAGTGATCAGAGTTGACATCACCATGAGTGGAACAAACCTCTATCACAGACCTCCAGATCTGATGCACTGGGAAGGACACATCATCACTTATGTGGTATTCCTGTCACAAACGCATTTCCTGAGGAAATGTCAAACAAACCCAGTTGGCAGTCTACAGAATAAAAATAGGCCAGTTGCCTTTAAAAAGTCAAGGTTTTGACAGAAAGGCTGAGGAACTATTTCAGGTGAATGGAAACCTAGGAGAGTTTACAAGTAAATACAAGCCATGACCTTAGATTGGATCCTGCACTGGGAAAACTATGCAGAAAGAACTTTGCTGGGACCAACTCCAAAACCCGTTGCAGTCGAATTGCTTCCAACAATTGCTTACGACAGAGTAGAACTGCCCCTTTGGGTTTCCAAGAAGCTGTTGATGGATTCGAACTACCTGCTTTTTGGTTAGCAGCTAAGTAAAGTGACTAGGAACTCTACCTCCTAATTTTGTTAATTGTACTGTGTTTTTTTAGAAAATGTCTTTGTTCTTAGGAAATATATATTTTAAAGTATTTAGAGACAATGTTGCATGATGTTTGCAACTTAAGTCTCCAGTGTCTGTGTGTGTGTGTGGTATACATACACATAGAAATGATTACATAAATGTGGCAAAATGTTAAAAATTGATGAATTTTCAGACGGACATATGAGAATTCTTTGTACTTGCAACTTTTCTATACATTTGAAAATACACTAAAATTTTAAAAAGCTACAAAATACAGTTATAGGAAATGTGACAATTTCTGAAGAGCTACAATCCAGCTTTAGTGTGTACTAGAGGGAGCGGCATGAGAGCACACAACATGGCCTTGAGAAGCCATTTACTAATGGTGTCACCTCTGATAGGTCAATTCACTGAGAAGCCATTTACTAATGGTGTCACCTCTGATAGGTCAATTCACTTCTCCTGAGCTCAGTTTCTTCTCTTAGAACAATGGAGGTAGTAATCCCCACCCTATTTACCTCAGAGAGTTGTTGCGAGGTTCAGTTTAGAAAATATTTGTGGAAAGTTCTTGAACATGGTCACAGGCTACGAAAATTTATCATTATTATTTGCCATCACAAGAAGAATAAAATCTGGCAAGAAATTATGTTTACTTAAACCAATACTACTTCTCTTCTCACAGTTGTGTACTTTTATTTGAAGAAGCAATATGATTGAGAAAGAATAAAAACAACAAGAAAAATAAGAAAAATCTTATTTTTAAAATCAGGGAAAATTTGCCCAAGGAATCAGCTTCTAGACTCAGCACATTATCACAAGTAGCTATTGCGATTGAGGGTAGACGAGAAAGTGTTCCTGGTTGGCTCCACCTTTAAACCTTAAGCAGGCTTGATTGAATCTGTTGTGCCTGTGTGTGTGTGTGTGTGTGTGTGTGAGACTGTGTGAGACTGTGTGTGTGGGGGGGCAAGCATAGGGCTTGGGGAGGAGTTGGTTATAAGGAGCTGAATGGCCTCTCATTTAGACTCAGCAGAATCAAATGAGAATATACGAGGATGTAGTTGGGAAAAGAAGGCAAGCTACCAGAGCTGGAACTATGAAAGGCACAAACATTTATAAAGTCAAGTTCCAGAGGATTAAATATGTACTCCTGACCAAAGGTAGACAAACTCCTTTTCCTACTTTTAGTGCTGTTTTTGAGAAAGGACTGAGTTTGCATTAGGGGGGCATTCGAAATGGTTTCAGCTAGAAGAAAAGCATGTCTATGATATTGTCTTGGATCGTGTTTGTCCTGGATTGGACAAATGTGCTGTAATGATTGCAGAGTACAGACTTGTCCCCCATATTCCAAATGATAGTGGTATTGTAACACTTCTGTTTGGCCGTATGTCTGTATGAAGGGTGGGGGTAGTATGCAGATAAAACCACATGAAGTTAGATTATTGTTAGGAATATGTTTTTCCCCTTGTGTCTCAAATAACTGGTGGAATATTGGGGAATTAAGACTATTATACCAGCTATTAAAACTGGTTTCTTTGGATGTCTGTTAGACACTGCAAAATCCACATGTCAGAACTCAATGCATTATATACCATAGTTTATGAAGAAAATGTTCTACATTCCGCTTTGGTTAGTAGCATCTGGGATCTTAAAGCAGGCGAGTGACCATCTAAGATACATCTATTGGTCCCATCCCACTTGGAGCAAAGGGGAATGAAGAAAACCAAAGGGACAAGGAAAATACTAGCCCAAAGGACTAAAGGACCACATGAACTAGAGACTCCCCCAGCCTGAGACCAGAAAACCAGATGGTGCCTGGGCTTCCACCAACGACCACATTGACAAGGATCACAACAGAGAGTCCTGGCCAGAGCAGTACAAAAACGTAGAACAGAATTCAAATTCATGAAAAAAGACCAGGCTTACTGGTCTTACAGAGATTGGAGGAACCTGAAACTATGGCCCCTGGAAGCTCTGCTAACTGAACTGAAAGCATTCTCAAAGCCCA
Source organism: Elephas maximus indicus (assembly GCF_024166365.1). Classification (NCBI taxonomy): domain Eukaryota; kingdom Metazoa; phylum Chordata; class Mammalia; order Proboscidea; family Elephantidae; genus Elephas; species Elephas maximus. The sequence goes on from NC_064830.1 coordinate 34,085,850, forward strand.
CTTTCCAGACGAAGATTAGACAGGCCTATAAAACAAAAAATAACAGAGGTGAGGATTCTTGTTCAATTAAATATATAAGACCAAATGGGCAGCTCTTGTCCAAAATCAGGATGAGAAGGCAGGAAGAGACAGGAACTGGATAAATGGACACAGGGAACCCTGGATGGAAAGAGGGAGCATGCTGTCACATTGTGGGGATTGTAACCAATGTTACAAAACAATATGTGTATACATTTTTGAAAGAGAAATTAACTTTAGCTGTGAACTTTCACCTAAAGCACAATTAAAACACCACCACCAACAAAAAAACTCAATGCATCATATTCTAACTCAATCTCCAATCCCAAACCAGCTCTAGTTAATGAATGGCTCATTCCAATGAACGGAACTGCAATCTATAAAAGTATTTGCCAGGGGTGAGGAGCCTGGGGTGGAAAGAGCAGGGTTATTTATAAAAACTGCTGCTGCAGGAAAAACTGTATCTGAACTTGCAGCTGTCTCTTCTACTTTTTCCCTAGAAAAGTCAAGATGTCATCACATTTTGGCTGGAAAACTGTGATAGAATGTTACATGTACTCTCTTCCTTTATCCTCTTTTTCTACTCAAGATCCTTGTTTATATCATCAGAATTATATTCCTTAGTTTAGCTTAGCTCTGACTCTCAGATCACTGGTTGAAAATAATCACTGATTCCCTAAGGTTTTCAAAATAAAATCCAAATTCCTTTGCCTTGAATTAAAGATCTCCCATGTCTGGGTCCAATCTTCCCTTCTTCACCATTTTACTTCTTCCTATTTCAATATGTGACCTCTTTCTTTTAATCTGTGTAACAGAACTATTCTTCAAAGAGGCCTATGCCTTTCTGTCTTTCACAAAGCCCCTTCAGCCATGAATGTCATTCTTTCCTCATGGAGATCAAACCCAACCCCTCTTTCAGGATCCTAGTCAATTTCCTGTTTTCCAAGACCTGTATGATTTTTGAGTTTCTAAACTGGAAGTGGTTTTCTTTCCTTCTTACCACACTTTGGAGGCCTCTTGAGGTATTATGTCCTTCCTTGAAATGCATCTATTTGTGTGTGATTATTTTTCCTACTAGGCTATTAGTTCTTTGAAGACAGGCAACATGTCCAAATTATCTTTGTATCTTCAAATTCTGTTTTCCACTTCATAGGAGCTTCATAAATAATTGCCAAGTGAATATAAAAGGGACCACATTGGTGAAATTTATGACTATGAATATCTTTGAGGTTATAGATTGTGTAAGTGCCTGAAAGGACCATTCCTATTTTGGATTAGCCTAGAACTGTGTTGTCAAATATGGTACTCACCAGCCACATGTTGTTGTTCAATAAAATTTTAAAATTTAGTTCTTCAGACTCACTAGTCACATTTGAAGTGCTCGATAGCCATGTTCCTGGTGGCTACCATATCAGATAGCACAGATATCAGGTATAAACAATTTCAGTCATCACAGAGAGTTCTATTAGACTTGATGGTGACTCTGACTCATGGTGACCCCATGTGTGTCAGAGTAGAACTGTGCTTCCTAGGGTTTTCAGTGGCTCATTTTTTGGAAGTAGATCTCCATGCCTTTCTTCTGAGTTGCCTCTGGGTTGACTCAAATCTCCAACCTTTCGGTTGGGAGCTGAGCACATTGACCATCTACAATACCCAGGGACTTCAATACTGGTCTAGCGCATGGTAATTCCAAGTTCCTAGATTTTATTTACTGAGCTAAAGATCCTCGCTTTTACCAGCCTCAATTCCTACATTTGTGTTTCCTGCCCAGCCTTGCCTGGAACGCATGTAGGTCAGCTGTTCTGTACAGTTATCTAAGTTGGCACCCCTGGATGAGAAGAATCTCTCATTGGTTGTGTGATTTTACTAATTTCATCAAGTTAACTACTTTGTTCATTCAGTTACAAGCAGTTTTATTGAGGTATAATTTACATAGCATAAAATTCAGCCACGTTGAGTATAGAATTCAGCGATTTTTAGTGAGTTTATGGAGTTGTGCAACCTTCACAACAGTTTAATTTTAGGACATTTCTGTCACCTCCAAAAGATCCCTCTGGCCCATATGCAGTGACTTCTCATCCACATTTTATTTATCCATTTGCCAGCTGATGAACATTTCAGTTGTTCCCACTTTTTGGTTATTATGAATAATGCTACTATGAATATTCATGGACAAGTATTTGTGTAGACACGTGTCTTTACCGTATTTTTACACAAATAATACACATTTCCTACATTTGTTTGCCAACCATGTCCTCCTCCCCCCAAGGTATTTTTGTAAATGCACCATGCTAATTTTCTTTACAGCAAAGTGTAAAAAAAAAAAAAAAAATGGCATAGCAGCCCTTACTGAAATAACCTCATGGGGGGGCACAGTTGGCTAAGAAACATTCAAGGCTCATTGTTTGCGTAAAAATACGGCAATTCTCTCAAGTATATACCTAAGAATGGAACTGCTGGGTCATGTGGTAAATCTATGTTTAATGTTTAGAGAAACTGTCAAACTGTTTTTCAAAGTGGCTGCACCATTTTACATTCTCACCAGCAATATTTGAAAGTTCTAGTTTTTCTATAACCTCTTATATCCTTGCCAGCACTTGTTATTGTGTTTATTTTTGATGATAGCCATATGGTAACATGGAGAGATACTGTTTAAGGGGTACTGAGAATCCGTTAAGGATGATGAAAAATCTGGAGATGGATAATGGTGAAGGTTGTACAACATGGTGACCATAATTAATGTCACTGAATTGTACCATGTAAAAATGTTTGCAATATAAAATGTTTTGTTATATATAATTCACCACAATAAAATTAAAAAAAAGTGGTCTCTCTCTGTTTTAATTTACATTTCTGTAATGACTAATAATGTTGAGCATCTTTTTATGTGCTTATTGGCCATTTGTGTATCTTCTTTGGTGAAATGTCTATTCAATCTTTTGTCCATTTTAAAATTGGGTCATTTGTCTTTTTAGTATTGAATTGTAAGAGTTCTTTATATATTTGTGTCAGGTATATGATTTACAAATATTTTCTCCCAGTCCGTGGTTTGTATTTTCATTTCCTTGACGGTGTCTTTTGAGAATCAAAAGTTTTTCATTTTGATGAAGTAAAATTTATATCAAATATATTTTTGCTCTTGGAATAGAAAAATATGTGGCTTTAGGGTATAACTAAGTGGAACTCTAAAATAGAAAAATTGACTTCTTTCTCCACTTTAAATGCATTTTACTTATTCAAATTAAATTGTTCAATCAAAGTGAAACTAACTGGCTTTGTTGGAAATGTCAGTTTCATTAATATTTTAAGAAATTGCTTTGGGTGCAGTAAATCTTTTGAATAAGATTTTTCTTTTCCTACAATACATCTATCCTGGCAGTAACCTTTGCACGTGTTCGCTCTGCACATTATTACTTCCTTTTTTAAGTCACACGAGTTGGACAATATCACCATTCCTCCTTCTGTTCTATCTAAAACACTTTGTTCTATCTAAAATATTGCCAATATTCTGTATTAATTACCAAGTAGCTTCACCCTCTCTGTGGTTTATATGGCCTGGAATTACTTTATATCAATTTTTTTTTGTACTCTACAGCCTTGTCTTCTGAAATCTCTGAGCCAACAGATTAGATGCTTACATTTGAAGAGAGCCTATACCCTCCATGAGCTTCTCCAACCACCCTCCCATCCAGTTCATTTTTGCCCCTCTTCCACTCATTGAAAGTCCTAGTAGTGTCATGGTTAAGAGCTCAGCTGTTATCTAAAAGGTCAGCAATTCAACACCACCAGCCGTTCCTCGGAAACCCTATGGGGCAGTTCTACACTGTCTTGTATGGTCACTGTGAGTCGGAATCTACCCAGTGGCAGTGGGTTTGGTTTGGTTTTGGTTTCCTACAGCAGGCAAGGTCCAATCCACAACCGATCATGGGAATGGCACAGGACTGGGCATCATTTCATTCCATTGTGCATGGGGTTGCCATGAGTTGGGGACCATCTGAACAGCAGCTAACAGTAACAGTGGGCAAAGTGGTGGTTTACATTATAATACAACTTCGATTAAAAAAAATACTAACACATCATTGCCTACCTACCATGTTCTAGGCACCGTAATACATATTTTATATATATATTTTCACATAATTCATTTAACTGTGAAGTGAATATTATTCCCATTTCCCAGGTAAAGAACCTAAAGTTTGGTAAATTATTAGCTTTTTAACCTTGGACAAGAAGTTGTACTGACTGTAAAACCTATGATTTTCAATTCCATTTGTTCTCAGCAGCCACCAACTGGTCACAAATTTACTTATAGGTTATAAAATAAAAACAAAATTAATCTAAACAAAACTAATGTATTGTTTAGTTAATATCTCCGTTTTTCTCTTGAATTGAGGCATTCAAGTCACATTTCCAAGACACTGTGATCTAACCTGAAATATGGAACACATTTTCTATAGCGTTAAAAAAAAAATTTAAAAAGGATTTAGTGAGATGCTTTGTGATTATCATTATATAGTAATTTCATAATTTTGTAAAGTAATTAAATGGTCTAATCTTGAAATGCTAATCTCATTGTGGAATTCTTTATTGTGTGAATTTGTTACAATGAGAGTGAAAAGATAGATGCTGACAGCATTAATAGACATATTTTTAGAATCTTTAATAGATTAATACTGATGGCCTCATCAATCTGTTTCAGTGTCCTTGGCATTTATGGTTCTCACTGATGGGTGGCATTTATAACTGTCTTAACAAGCAATTTCAGCCAAACCTGCTTTCATGTCATAAGTACAGGGAGTTAATCGTGTGGAAAATGATGTAAGAAGTGAAACATAATTTCACATGTATAAATTAAAATTTCTTTTTTATACTAATCTCATCATTTCATTCTTAGTTTTTTTTTTTTTTATGAAATAATACAACTTTGATACAAGATACTGAAATCTAAGAAATGCCTGCTGTTTAAAGACCACTTACAGGAGGAGGTTAGGGTTTGTCTTTTTAATTCAAAGATCTTTCCTCAAATGAGGTTGAGTTGTTTGCATGGTTTTCTTTCACCGGCTGTAATGGTCCATTGTGTTTTCCTTTATCATTACTCCCAGTGGTCTTCAGCACTAGTGACTTCTGGATAAGTACTTCATAGGAGTCTATGGTTCAATTCAAACAATAGTTTTGAACTTCTTCAGTGATCTATGCTTCTACCCTCTATACTTCAACAAGATGGAATGTGGGTAATGTGGACAAAATCTAAGCTAAACCTGGTGATGTTTTCCGTGTCCTGTGTCCCTGAACAAATCAGCTTTGGCTGGAAAATGGTACTTTCTCCTCAGTATTCTGATTTTGGTCTTTGGAAGCTGGCTCTGAACACGTGCTTCTTATTTAAAAGCTCCTTTTTTTTTTTTTTTTATTTACTACTGGGAAAAAATGCTCCATAAATCTCCTCAACAGGGTTGACCATCAAAGTTATGGAAAACTACAATAATTAAATAAAAATAAACTTAAAAAATTAAAACTTCCTTGAATTTTGAGTCTTTCTCTCCTAATAAGTCTTGTTGTGTATTTATTCTAAATCTCCAGGTTGATTAAACTTTTTTTTATCTATGTTGCTGTTGTTAGGTGCTGTCGAGTCAATTTTTGACTCATGGTGGCCCATGTGATGGAGTAGAACTTCCCCATGGGATTTTCTAGGCTGTAATCTTTGCAGGAACAGATTTCCAGATCTTTCTCTTACGGAGACATTGTGTGGGTTTGAAACACCAACCTTTCACTTAACTGTTGTGCCAGCAGGGCTCCCTTTGCTGTATAAAGGCTGGTATTTCATAACTGGTCAGCTAGCTAGTATGAGTTACCACCTAATTCAGTGGAGTAACTTTTTTTGGCTTAGTGAACATAAGCTTCTATGCTTTAGAATGTATAATGACAAACACAATTTTCTTTTTAAGACACAACCTTGTTTATAATTTTCCCCATTCCCACGCTCACTATGGTAATCATTAATGATATTCTCCAGATATTTCTAGTTCTCCCCATCCTTTCTGGCCTCTTATTGTGTTAGCTATATAATTATTTCTGACCAATGAGGTGTGAGCCAGAATAATGTGTCCCCTTTCTGTGCAGAAATTTTACTTTACAGTGGAATACCCTCAAGAGCTCTCTTTTTCCCCTAGCACAATGACCAACAATATTCAAGATAGTGACATCTGCATCATATTGGGTCTCTGGGTGACTGCCTCCCCTGTCAAACTGTGATGGACAGGTAGCATCAGCACAAAATAAGCCTTTGTTGTTTGATACTACTAAGATGCTGGGCTTATTTGTTACTGCAGCATAACCCTGCCTATCCTGACTGGTACATTTCTCTACTCCCCATCACTTACTGAAAAACATTCAGTGGGCACAAAGTGAAGCATGCACTCCCTGGCATTCAAGACCCTCTACAATATGGTTTCATTCTACTTTTCTTTTTCCTAAGTGATCCATGCACCCTGTATTCCAATAGAACTGGCTCTGCATACTGCCTTTTGAGTGCAAAGACTGAGTCTTCTTGAGGATCTCACTGTTTTTCAAATGTGTAAATTTCCCCTTTCTGAATTCCCATAAGTGTCTTGTTATTGCTTGTGGCACTGATTATTCTACTTTTTGTGCTATTTGTGAAATGGTCATTCTAGTTACAGATAAATAATAATGTGTTTGAGAGCAGGGTCTGTGACTTACTCATATCTATATTCTTTGTAGAAATTAGCTCTGTTCCTAGCTATAGGAGATAGTCAATGAATATTTGTTATATTTAATTGTCTAATTATCTTCTGCTTGAAGTTATCACTTAGTAAAATTAGTAAAATTGTCTTCTGCTTAAAGTTATCATTTAGTAAAACTATTTTTTTGTATCCTACCTTCCTCAATCAAAAGTGATTTGTCTTTGGTGAAGGGAAAGACAGTACACAATACTGGGGAAGCCAGCACAACTTGTCCAAGGCAAGGTCATGCAAGCTCCATAGATACATCCAAACTCCCTGAGGGATTGAATTACTGGGCTGAGGGCTGTGGGGACCATGGTCTCGGGGAATACCTAGCTCAACTGACATAACATAGTTCATAAAGAAAATGTTCTAAATTCTACTTTGGTGAGTAGCATCTGGGGTCTTAAAAACTTATAAGTGGTCATCTAAGATATTCCACTGGTCTTATCTCATCGGGAGCAAGGAAGAATGAAGAAAACTATAGACACAAGGGAAAAATTGGTCCAAAGGACTAATGGACCACGGCTACCACAGCCTTCACCAGACTGAGTCCAGTACAACTAAATGGTGCCTGGCTACCCCTACTGACTGCTCTGGCAAGGATCACAATAGAGGGTCCCCACAGAGAAAAATGTAGAACAAAATTACAACTCACAAAAAAGACCAGACTTACTGGCCTGACAGAGACTGGAGAAACTCTGAGAGTACGGCCCCTGGATAGTAATGAAGTCACTCCTGAAGTTCACCCTTCTGGCCCAGGATTGGACAGGCCTATAAAACAAGACTACAAGGGCAAAACAGCCTGGGGGCAGGGACTGGAGGGTGGGAGGGGACAGGGAATCTGGTAAAAGGGAACCCAGGGTTGAGAAAGGATAGTGTTGACATGTTGTGGGGTTGGTAACAAGTGTCACAAAACAATGTGTATACTGTTTATTGAGAAGCTGGTTTGTTCTGTAAACCTTCATCTAAAGTACAATTAAAAAAAAAGTGACTTGTAGTAGAATAATTGTAAACTGTGGAAAGAAGCAGGGAACATCTATAAATTAACTCTTCTTCTAGCTTTCTTCTTATTTACTTTTTTTATATCTTCTACCTACCTACCTCTCTACCTCTTTACTTCTCTACCTACCCATCTGTCTGCCTGTCTGTCTACTTATCTATCATTATTTCAATCGTCTGCCTGTCTGCAACTTTATGAAAGTAATGCATTTACAAGGTCAAAAGGTACTTAGAGATTATAAACTACTGTCCTCTGTCACATTTTGACACATTCTCCATTCTACTCCCCTGAAATAAATACTATAAAGCATGTCTGTTTTGGGTTTTTTGGGGTTTCTGCCATATTTCAAAATGAAATACATATGTAGCCATTAAATGATATATTAACTTGGGACATTAATTACTGACTTCCCGTTGGGTATTTTATTCATTTCACTAATCTGAGATCTTACAAGGATATTTTTAGTTTTTCTATTGGTTAGCTTTGTATTTTCATCTTATTTCATCATCTATAGACAGTACTTCTTGAATCCCCACTTGGGGAAATGAAGATGTTAGAACATCTTTTTCCAGTTCCCACCTCCCAACTTCTCTTCTATTCATCTTTACTTTTAGATTTTCAGCCTTTATGTTTTCTTTGTAACCTTAATTGAGTCTCCTGTGCTTTGTCTAAAGGGTCATTCTAAAAGTTTAAAATCAATAAAGTGCATTTATTTTATTGACTAAGTAAAATTGTTCACTGCAGAGCCAGAGTGTTATGGCTTAATTTGTTTGTTACATTGCAGTTGGCTTGTTTTTTCCCTGTTGTCTCCAATTGCCTATTTAAAAAATCTTGTGTCATCTGCTTTTATGAAAATAGTACATTTTTAAAAAATCTCAGTAACACTCTCTAATCTAAAAACTCCCCTATTTCGCAGGAGGCGTCACTTCTGATGTTTTCCTACTCTAAGCTGTACTGGCTCTTTTTTAGACTTTTTTTTTTTTTTTTTTTTCCCCTTTATTGCCCTCCTGGGTTGAATCCCGAATCTCATTCTTTCTACTTCTTGGCTTATTCCCTCATTTTACTGGAGCATATCTTTAAGCAACTTTCTAATAAAGGTTTTGTGAGAGGTAAATTTTCTGAACCCTTTCATGTCTGAAAGTGGCTTTATTCTGAGTTCAGTATTGATTCCTAATTTGTCCAATAAGGAATTCTAGTTCAAAAGTCATTTTCCTTTAGGATATGAAGGCATTGCTTGTGACAAATTAGATGCCAGCAGAATGCTTACCCCTAACCCCTCCATACACGTAAAGCTTTAGGATCTTCTCTTTATACTTGGTTCTCAGAAATTTTCCAAACATATCCAGGTATGACTTATTTCTTTAACCATGCTTAGTGCTTGGTGGGCCCCTTTAATTTGTTACCCACATTTTGCCAGATTCTATCCCATTAATATTTGTTAATTTTCTTCCATCCATTTTCTCTGTTCTTTATTTCTCAAATATTGGTGCTCTTGACCTAAACTTCTGTGTCGATGATACTTTTGCTTATATTTGGGCTCCTTTGTTCTGCATTTTAGGTTTTATGACTATATATACATACTTCTAGTGAATTTTTTTAGTGAATACATTTTTCTTGGCTTTTTTTTTAATTATTCTTTTTCTCTCACTTTTTTTTTTAATAGCCATCTGTCATTACTTTCTTATTTTTGGTGTAGTGGTTAAGTCATGGTTAAGTAAAAGGTCAGCAGTTTGAATCCACCAGCCTCTCCTTGGAAACCCTGTGAGGCAGTTTTACTCTGTCTTATAGGATTGCTAGAGTCAGAATCACTCAACAGCAATGGGTTTGGTTTTTGGTTCTTATTTTATGGATATGGTAGCTTTTGGAATATATGTGTGGTGGACGCTCTATGTGCCACCCAGATCTCTGTAAGTTCTTTGCTTTAATTACTTAATTAGCTAATTAATTAATATTACAGAACTTTTATGATACAAGCGTTATACTTTTCCCCATTTTTCAATGGGGTCATTGACGCTTTTGCCCAAGGGCACACAACTGATAAATGGTGAAGCCAGGATACAAATCCAGGCAGTTTGGCTGAGGGTCTGTGCTTTTAAACCACTCTGCTGCAGTGTCTCTCAAGAGAGAGGAGGGAAGAATAGACAGAGCAGAGAAGCCAGGTACCTGACAGGGCTGGGGACAGGGGGTACAGGCCATGCTCAGGGAAGGCTTTCTGGTGAAGTGATAGCTAAACAGTTTTTTGGGAGGAGAAAGAAGAGGGTTGCAGAATTTTTGGTTGTTTATCAACAATGTCTTGGAATAAACATTCCTACTGTAGAGCTTAAGCTAATATAAAAAAATAACCATATACGTTTATAATAAATATATATCTTTTTATATATAAATATATGTATAAAACTGTTGCCGTCAAGTCAATTCTGACTCATGGAGACTCTATAGGACAGAGTAGAACTGCCCCATGGGGTTTCCAAGGAACAGCTGGTGGATTCGAACTGTTGACCTTCTGCTTAGCAGCTAAATGCTTAACTACTGCACCACCAGGGCATACACACACACACATTTATATATAATTTTATTGAGTTTCTCTAAATGGTTTTGGTAATTACATATTGAAAATCTCATAAAATATTTAAATATAAATTATTACACCTACCAGTTAGTCAAAAATTAAGCAGTCTGAAAATACCAAGTACTAGTAAAGATGTGGAGATGTGGGAACTTACATACATTTTGGTGGAGTGTAAATTGAAACAATTACTTTTGAAAATCATTTGACATTTCCTAGTAACTGGAATGTGTACATTTCTTACAAGCAAGACACTTCACTTCTAGATGTACACCTTAGAGAAGCTCATATCTGTAAACCTCCAAAGATATGTAGAAGAATAATCACCGAATTCTTTGTTATCACAAAATCCTAGAAAAGATGTAATACCTTGCCTCACATAATTTTTCTTTGAGGCATTTAGGACTTACTGGGGTTCTTGCTCGACAGAAAATTCCATGCTTACAGAAATAGCAGTGCTTAAGTATCAAAAAACCATACAGCATCTATTCTATTAGAGCCTTGAGGGAACCCCTGTGAGGAGCTGTGTGTGCAGTCTGTGGCTGACAGCTAGTGGTTGGATTTTAGATGTTACCTTCTAAAGATCGTTGGTTCCATTTCGTAGAATAAATTCAACATAACCTGCTGCCTGATAGCTTCTGGGCTCAGTTCCTAGCCGAACATCTTCAGTGGAAACAGCTGGGCCTGCATCTGCTCCACTCTTAGGAATTCTTCTGCAAGTTGGCCTGCCCTACTGTGTACAAGAAGCCTTCCAGGAAGATAAGAAGTGTAGTGAACAAGAGCAAGCAGACCATACACACCCTAAGAGGGAGGAAGGAGGGAGAGTTGGGTCATGCAAATGTTGACTCAGCCAGAAGCTCTACTCTTTGATGTCAGCTCAACTCCTTTCTCCCTGTGGACCATCAAAATATATAACTTGTGCTCTCTTCCCGCTTTCCCCACAGAAATTCTGTGTCAAAAAGTATGGATCTCTTTTCCTCGCAAAGTTGTACTTTCCCCTTTACGGATTTCCTAAAGTGAAAATAACCCCAACCAATCAAAAATGCTTCTTAAAACTGGCTTATTGTGTTTGCATTAACCTTTGGCAAAAATTTAGCTGCTACATATTGACAGAAGAGGGTTGGTGGCACAGTAGTTAACCACTCGACTGCTAACCAAAAGATCGGCGATTCAAATCCGCCAACTGTTCCTCAGGAGAAAGATGTGACGGTCTGCTTCCATAAAGAGTACAGCCTTGGAAACTCTATGAGGCAGTACTACTCTGTTCTATATGATTGCTATGAGTTGGAATTGACTCAATAGCAGTGAGTTTGGTTTGGTTTTTACATCCCAACATCTCTTGTGCTCCTATACTATCCACCTGAGCCTAGAATCTGACCTCTAGGAAGTAGCTATGGAAGGACAAGGCTGACACTCTCTTAATGGGATGACATATAACTCAAAGTGTTCTTCATCCCCAGGTCTCCAGCTATTGTGTACCAGGTTTGTATTTTCTGTAGATTGAAAACCTGTCAGTCAAAATGCATTTTGCGTTACTAATGGTCCTTCAGTTATTGGTGAGCAAAGATAGAGATTCAAGGTAAGCTATTCCCCTGGCAATAAGCAGCAAAAAAATTCCAGGGTTGGCAGCTGACTTTCCCTAATTTCAGAAGTTTTATTTTTAAGGCTGGTTTCAGAAGAGGTCGTGGAACCAGGGATATCATAGCTGATGTCAGATGGATCCTGTCTGAAAGCAGAGAATACCAGAAGGATGTTTACCTGTGTTTTATTGACTCTCCAAAGGCATTCGACTGTGTGGATTATAACAAATTATGGATAACATTGAGAAGAATGGGAATTCCAGGACACTTAATTGTGCTTATGCAGAACCTTTACATAGATCAAGAGGCAGTTGTTCAGATAGAACAAGGGGGTACTGATTGGTTTAAAGTCAGGAAAGGTGTGCATCAGGGTTGTATCCTTTCACCATACCTATTCAAACTGTATGCTGAGCAAATAATCCAAGAAGCTGGACTATATGAAGAAGAATGGAGCATTAGGGTTGGAGGAAGACTCATTAACAACCTGCATTGTGCAAATGACACAACCTTGCTTGCTGAAAGTGAAGAGGATTTGAATCACTTACTAATGAAGATCAAAGACCACAGTCTTCAGTATGGATTGCGCCTCAACATAAAGAAAACAAAAATCCTCACAACTGGACCAATGAGCAACATCATGATAAATGGAGAAAAGATTGAAGTTGTCAAGGATTTCATTTTACTTGCATCCACAGTCAACAGCCATGGAGGCAGCAGTCAAGAAATCAAAAGACACATTGCACTGGGTAAATCTGCTGCAAAGGACCTCTTTAAAGTGTTGAAGAGCAAAGATGTCACCTTGAAGACTAAGGTGTACCTGACCCAAGCCATGGTATTTTCAATCACATCATATGCATGTGAAAGGTGGACAATAAATAAGGAAGACCGAAGAAGAATTGACACCTTCGAATTGTGGTGTTGGCAAAGAATATTGAATATACCATGGACTGCCAAAAGAACGAACAAATCTGTCTTAGAAGTACAACCAGAATGCTCCTTAGAAGCAAGGATGGCGAGACTGCATCTTACGTATTTTGGACATGTTGTCAGGAGGGATCAGTCCCTGGAGAAGGACATCATGCTTGGCAGAGTACAGGGTCAGCAGAAAAGAGGAAGACCCTCAACCAGATGGACTGACACAGTGGCTGCAACAATAAGCTCAAGCATAACAATCATTATAAGGATGGCTCAGGACCGGGCAATGTTTCGTTCTGTTGTGCATAGGGTTGCTATGAATTGGAACTGACTCGACAGTACCTAACAACAACAACAACAATTTTTAAGCAATAGACTTCAAGTGGAAATAATGATGATTTGACCTGTGTAAAATCTTCATTTCTGCACTATAGGATTGGTTACACAGGTCAGATTTATTCATTGAAAGGGACTAGACAAAAGAATGCAAAGAAGCAAGACTTATGTGGCCGTCTTGGAGGCTGGCTCCCACACCAAGGCAATGTGAAGGAGGGACAAGGGCAAGACCTACAAGCTTCCCTCCAATCTCCCCTTCCTTCTATTGTATCAGGATGTTCCTTTCTTCAGGCTGACCCCTGCCTATCCTGGCTTCCCCCTTTCACACGCACACCAGTTCATGAAAGTCCTTGGTCTCTTATGGTCTTTGTATGAGTTTCTCAGATAAGATTTAAACACTATCTTCTGTAGATTCTCTGGGGTTGTATTTGGGGGCAAGAACTAGCCGTATATACAAGTTCATCACCTTAGCAAGAATCACAGTCCTGGGTTTTATCTTCTTTAAATTAAAAACAAAAGAAATATATATCTTTATGTTTATCATTTTCTTTTTCTTATTCATTTGACTTCATGGTGTGACCCCTTTTTCAGTATTCTGAATTTAACATCTCTTTCACATGTTTACAAGGACCATATGTTTTTATTTTAAAAACCAGGAAAACAAAGTCAATAAATAGTCAAGGAAAAGTCTCCCACGACCTAAGCTAAGAGATGATATATGACACTTTTTCATTTCCCCTGGGGAGCTGGTTGAAAGAACCACAGCTGCAGTTTCCTTAGCTCCAATGGCAGGGGAAAAAGGCAGACTGCACGTTGGGACTAAATCCAGTACCAAAGGACTGCAGGATATGAAGTGACCTGCTCAATGTAGAGTGAGTTCAATGGTGGGGGTCAGGCTGGTGTTCTTTGAGGTCTCTTGCTTGAAAAGGATGTTCTCTTCTGGGTCTGTTTGCAGTTCTGCAAGCCTCCAGCTTCCCAGGTCCTACATGATGGAAATATGTGAACCTTGACATCTTTTTGGGATGTTGGGACCCACTGACACTAGAGTGATAGTTTTCAGTGCTGATAGTATCATGTGAGTAAAACTGCAGCTTCCTAGGCCTTAGTGGTAGCTATTCTTATTTAATTGGTTTGTAGTGAAGGCCAGACATTGCTTTTTTTTTTAAAAAAAAAAAAGTCCTAGCTAGTGGAATGCTTCATCACAACACGCAGCTTAGAGAAAGCCTTGAGGCAGGAGGCACTTGTTGGATGAGGAGAATCATTATTTCTTTTTGTCCTTATTTCCATGATTAAAGTACCTAGAGTCATCTTCACACCCCTTAAAGCCTTTCAGAGGGGTTACAGGCTGCACAGATCCTTCAGTGTAAGCAGCTCGAGTCATTTATATCAGTGAATACAATAAATGTCTGATAGAGAGCTTAGGGTTTAGCTCATCATATCTTAGTGACAGTCTCACTTTTGTTGTACGAACAAATGTATGCAAACTTCACCAAGACAGAACATTTCAGAAGCAACTCAGATCATTAATTAAGAGGTGTCAGCGTCATCGCAGAGAAGGTGATTTATTTTGTGGAGGTGCTTTTTTATCAGTGTATAAAGTAGTTAGACCAAATTCACAAACACAGTTGAATTGATTTGGCACAGTTGAATTGATGGTGCAGAAAACCAGCACAGAAACACCGGGAGACTTTAGTTGTTGGTAAAACAGCAATAATCTATGGGGAGGAAGTGTTGTCTAGTTCTTTCTATTTTTTAATGGTTCTGTTGGTGAGAAGTCTAGGAAATTGAATTCTAGCCATATGTTTCTATCATGAAGTATAACCTTAATCAAGATAGTTGCTGTGTTTTTTGAGCCTTTGTTTACTCATTCTTAAACTGGGGATAAGGTGAGCTAGGTGGTTTCTAAAATTCATTCCTTCTTAGTATTTATGGGGCCTGCTGTGTAACACTACAATTTTGGAATTTAATTTGCACATGAATTTAGGGTCTGAAGTGTAGCTGAGGAATGTTGCATGGCTTCTATGAAAACAGTTACTCCAAGCCTTCCAGAAAGGAAAGAGAGAGAAGGACACCATGTGGGCTTTAAGGCTACCACCAGGTGGAGACCTGAGTTCAAACACACCCACCAGCATGGGGCGAGCTCTTACAGTTGACATATACAGGATTTGTTTAGGAGGGGTTGGGGCTAGTGCTCAGGAACAAAGTATTGTCCTGAATAAGGATCAATGGGCTTGAATGAGGGTGGATGAAGTCTCCACCGCATCGACTAGCTGGAAAAGACGATGAACAGAGACTAAGAGGAGTCAAGGCATTGCTAAACCAGTAAGGCTAGACTTGTCCTTTCTAGCACTATCTACTACCAGAGAGAAAATTATCATTGTTTTTTTTTTTCTTAAATAATATTTTATTGAGTTTTTGGTGAAAGTTTACACATCAAATTAAATTCCCATTCACCAATTTCCACACAAATTTTTCAGTGAAGTTAGTTATATTTATCAGTGTGTCAACATTCTCTTTATATTCTGCTTGTTCCCTTTCCAGTGCTCTAGTTTTCCTGTCCCCTTATGTTCTCATCTTTGCTTTTGAGAAATTACTGATCTTTTGGTCTCATACTGATAGTTTTTAAGTAGAGTGCCAGTCTTATGGGTAATGTTCTTTATTTTATGTGCTACTCTGTTATTTTGCTAAAAGGTGATCTCGGGGGGTAGGCTCGGTTCTAGGTTTAAAGACTGTCTCCGAGCAATAGTCTCAGGGGATCCTCTGTTCTCTACTGTTCTAGATTGTCTGGACATTTTTTTTTTCAGTACGAATTTGAGTTCTGCTTCATATTTTTCTCCTATTCTATCTGGGACCAACTATTGTGGCCGCAGTCAGAATGATCAATGGTGATAGCCAGACACCATCTAGTTCTGGTCTTAGTGTAGATGAGGTTGTGACCCTTGTAGACTCATTTCTTCTCTGTACTTTTGGTTACCTTCATAGTGTTTTGTTCCTGGTGAGCTGAGACCTTTAGTTGTGTCTTAGATGGCTGCTCACAAGCATTAAAGACCCCAGATGCTATCACTTCGCTAGGATACAGATCATGATTTTTGTGAACTATGTAATGCCAATTGACTGAATTGAGTTGTCCCATGAGGCTATGGTCCTAGTCTTCAAACCCAGAAAACCAGTGTTGGAAGGTGTTTGGTTATGTCTAAGGAGTATCCCCATTTGTATCTTCAGTGAATGTATTTGTATTTACATGTACCTATTTTTTTATATGTACATCTGGAAACTCTGGTGGCATAGTGGTTAAGTGCTATGGCTGCTAACCAAGAGGTCGGCAGTTCAAATCTGCCAGGCACTCCTTGGAAACTCTATGGGGCAGTTCTACTCTGTTCTATATGGTCACTATGAGTTGGAATCGACTCGATGGCAGCGGGTTTATATGTACATCTATCTGTCCTCACTTATGTACGCATCTGTACCTACTTGTATTTTAATTTGCCTATACCCACCCATATGTGTGCAAACGCTCATTATTACTTTGGCTGTGCTGTGCTCACTACATCCACAATTGGTGCCATTTTTTCCTTTCATCAAAAATAACTAGTCTACTGATAAAGTGTACTTTCCCCACACATCCCCCTTCCTGGTGGCCACCAAAGAACGTTGACCTCTCTGTATTTATCTATTCTTCTTATAAAAGAGGGATCGAACAATATATGCCCTTATATGCTGGACTTATTTCACTTAGCATTGTGTGCTCCAGGTCCATCCATGTTATAATACGTTTTGAGGATTTATCATTTTTCTTTACGGTTGTGTAGTATTCCATTGTATGTATGTACCACAGTTTGTTTATTCATTCATCCTTTGATGGACACTTCAGTTGTTTGCATTTATTTACTATTGTGAATAAAGCAGCAATGAACGTAGGTGTGCTTATGCCTGTTTCTGTCATTATTTATTTATTTAAGGCATATAGCTAGGAATGGGATTGCTGGATCACAGGGTAGTTCTATTTCTAGTTTTTTGAGAAAAAGCCACACCGTTTTCCATAGTGGTTGTACCATTTTATAGTCCCACAGCAATAGATAAGGGTTCCAATTTTCCCATATCCTCATAAACATTTGTTGTCATCTGTTTTTTTAATCAGTGCCATTTTAGCCAGGTAAGATGGTATCTCAATCGACAGCACTGGATGGGTTTAATGGCTAATGATCGTGAACATTTTTTCATACATTTGTGGGCTCCTTGGATGTCCTCTTTGGTGAAGTTTCGGTTCATGTTCTCTGCCCATTTTGTGATTGGGTTGTTTGTCTTTTTGTTATTGAGTTGTAGTTTTCTACAGATTTTAGAGATTAGACCCTTATCTGGTAAATCACTTCTGAAAAATTTTTCCAGTCTGTAGGTTGTCTATTTACTCTTTTAAAGAAGTCTTTTGATGAACATAATTTTTTGATTTTTTAAAAAAAAAAAATTTATCTATTTTGCCTTCTTTTATTTGTGCATTTGTTGTAATGTTCATCATCCTATTTTTACAGAAGATTAGATCCCATAATTTTCTTCCTATGTTGTCTTCCAGGAGTTTTATGGTTTTAGATTTAGGTCTTTGATACGTTTTGAGTTAGTTTTTGTGTGTGGTGTGGGAATGGGTCCTGCTTTATTTTTCTGCAATTGGATACACACTTTTGCCAGCACCATTTATTAAAGATACTGTTTCTGCCCCACTGAATGGACTTTGACCCCTTGTCAAAAAACAGTTGTCTGTCTGTAAATGGCTGGGTTTAATTCTGAGTTTTCGATTCTATTCCACTGGCCTATGTGTCTCTCATGGAACCAGTATCGAGCCATTTTGATTACAGTGGCTGTATAGTTTGCTTTGATATCAGGGAATGTGAGACTTCCTGCTTGGTTCTTTTTCTTCAATATTGCTTTGACTATTCAGGATTCTTTCCTTTCCATATGAAGTTGGTCAGTAGTTTTTCCATTTCAGTAAAAATGTTGTTGGGACTTATATCAGGATTGCATTACATCTGTAGAACTTGTTAGGCATGATTGACGTTTTCTCTATATTAACTCTTTTAATCCATTAGCATGGGATGTCTTTCCATTTTTCTAGGTCTCTTTTAGTCTCTTGTAGTAGCGTTTTACAATTCTCATTGTATAAGTCTGTTATGCCCCTGGTTAGGTTAATTCTTAGGTATTTTGTTCATTTGGAGCTATTGTAAATGGTATTTTCTTGATTTCTTTTTCGAGTAGTCTTTCTTGGTGTAGAGGAACTCAACTGATTTTCGTGTGGTGATTTTGTACCCTGCAATGTTGCTAAATCTTCTATTAGTTGCAGCAGTTTTCTTGTGGAATCTTCAGGGTCTTCTATGTATAGGATCTTATCACCTGCAAATAGAGGTAGTTTTACTTCTTCCTTTCTGATTTGAACGTTTATTTTTACTCTTGTCTTTATTGCTCTGGCTAGGACTTTCAGTACAATGTTAAATAAAAGTGGTGATAATGGGCATCCTTGTTTCATTCCCATTCTCAAGGGGAGGGCTTTTAAACTTTCTCTGTTGAGTATAATGTTGGCTGTTGGTTTTGCATATATGTCCTTAATTATGTTGAGAAATTTCCCTTCCATTCCTATTATGTTGAGAATTTTTATCAGGAAAGACTGCTGAATTTTATTGAAAGCTTTTTATGCATCAATTGATATGATCTTATGATTCTTTTCCTTTGTTTTATTTATGTGGTGGATTACACTGATTGATTTTCTAATGTTGAACCATCCTCATAATCCGGGTACGAATCCCACTTGATCATGGTGTATGATTTTTTGATATGTTACTGAAGTATGTATGTTGGTTAGGATTTTGTTGAAAATTTTTACATCTATGTTCATAAGGGATATTGGTCTGTAATTTTCTTTTTTTGTTATGTCTGTTCCTGGTTTAGGTATCAGGGTTATGTTGGCTTCATAGAGTTTAGTAGCGTTCATTCCTCTTCTATGTTTTTGAAGAGATTAAGTAGGATTTTCCACCCTTCTCTGAAAGTTTGGTAGAATTCTCCAGTGTAGTCACCCGATCCTGGGCTTTTTTGCTGTTGTTGGCAGTTTTTTTTTTTTCCTTTTCAATTTTTTATGGCATCTTCTATCTCTTCTTTTGTGATGGGTCTGTTTAAATTTTCTACCTCTGTTTGTGTTAGTTTGGTTAGGTAGTGTCTTTCTAGGAATTTGTCCATTTCATTGAGGTTTTCAAATTCGTTGGAGTACAATTTTTTATAGTATTCAGTTATGATCTTCATCTCCGTTAGATCTGTTGTAATGTCACCAATTTTATTTCTTAATTTGCTTATTTGCCTCTTATTATTATTATTATTTTTTGGTCAGTCTAGCCAGTGGTTAGTCTATTTTATTGATCTTATCAAAGAACCAACTTATGGTTTTGTTAATTCTTTCAATTTTTTTTCAATTCCATTTATTTCTGCACTGATCTTTATTATTTTTTTTTCCTCTGGTAGCTTTTGGCATCTTTTGTTCTTTTCATTTCTTCAATTTGTTGGTTTAAGTTAGTGATTTTAGATCTTCTTTCCTATTGTAGGCATTTATTGCTATAAATTTCCCTCTGAGTACTGCTTTTGCTATGTCCCAAAGATTTTGATATACAGTGTTTTCATTTTTGTTTGATTCTAAGAATTTTTGAACTTCACTTTTGATTTCTTATATGACTCAATAGTTTTTTAGTAGTATATTACTTAATTCCATGTAATTTTTC
Organism: Elephas maximus indicus; assembly: GCF_024166365.1. Taxonomy (NCBI): domain Eukaryota; kingdom Metazoa; phylum Chordata; class Mammalia; order Proboscidea; family Elephantidae; genus Elephas; species Elephas maximus. Next base: position 34,105,754 of record NC_064830.1, read on the forward strand.
TTTTTTCCTTATTTAGCCTGTTTTAGATTTCTAGCCTCATACCATTATGGTCAGAGAAGATGCTTTATGTGATTTCAATCTTTTTAACTTTGTTGAGGCTTGTTTTGTGTCCCAGCATATGATATAGTCTGGAAAATGATCCATGTGTGCTGGAGAAGAATGTGTATTGTTCTGATGTTGGGTGAAGTGTTCTATGTATGCCTGTGAGGTCCAAATGTCTTATGGTTGTACTTAACTTCTCAATATCTTTAGTGGCCTTCTTTTTAGATGTCCTGTCTATAATTGAATGTCATGTGTTGAAATTCCCTACCATTACTGTGGAGTTGTCTATTTCTTCTTTCATATCGGTCAGTATCTGTTTTGTGTATTTTGGCACATTGTTTTTGGGTGCGTGTTGTTGTTGTTAGGTGCTGTTGTTTCAGTTCTGACTCATAGTGACCCTATGTACGACAGAACGAAACACTGCCTGGTCCTGTGCCATCCTCACAATCGTTGTTATATTAAGTCCATTGTTGCAGCCACTGCATCAGTCCATCTCATTGAGGGTATTCTTCTTTTTCGCTAATGCTCTACTTTACCAAGCATGATTTCTTTCTCCAGGGACTCGTCCCTCCTGATAACATGTCCAAAGTATGTGAGCTGAAGTCTTGCCATCCTCACTCCCAAGGAGTACTCTGGGTGTATTTCTCCCAAGACAGACTTGTTCATTCTTCTGGGTGTCCATAGTATACACAATATTCTTCACCAACACCGTAATTCAAAGACATCAACTCTTCTTCAGTCTTCCTTATTCATCGTCCAGCTTTCAAATGCATATGAAGTGACTGAAAATACCATGGCTTGTATCAGGTGCACCATAGTCTTCAAGAGACATCTTTGCTTTTTAACAGTTTGAAGAGATCTTTTGAGCAGATTTGCTTTGTTTGATTTCCTGACTACTGGTTCCATGGGCATTGATTGTGGATCCGAGTGAATTGAAATTCTCAATGGCTTCAATCTTTTCTCTCTTTATCATGATGTTGCTTATTGGTCAAGTTGTGAGGATTTTTGACTTCTTTATGTTAAGATGTAATCCATACTGAAGGGCTGTAGTCTTTGATCTTCATCAGTAAGTGCTTCGAGTCTTCTTCGCATTTGGCAAGCAAGGTTGTGTCATCTACATACTGCAGGTTAATTACTCTTCCACTAATCCTGATGCCCAATTCTTCTTTCTATAGCATAGATTCTGACTGAATAAGTACGGTGAAAGAATACAACCGTGCAGCACATCTTTCTTGATTTCAAACCATACAGTATCACCTGGCTTGAATGACTGCCTCTTGGTCTATGTACAGTTTCCACATGAGCAAAACTAAGTGTTCTGGAATTTCCATCCTTCGTAATGTTATCTATAATTTATTAGGAACCACATAGTCAAAATGCCTTTGCATAGTCAATGAAACACAGGTAATCATCTTTCTGGTATTCTGCGTTTTCAGCCAAAATCCATCTGGCATCAGCAATGATTTTCCTCTTTCTACATCCTCTTCTGAATTCTGCTTGAATTACTGGCAGTTCTCTGTTGATGCACTGCTGCAACCACTTTTGAATGGTCTTCAGCAATGTTTTACTTGCATGTGATATTAATGATATTGTTCAATAATTTTTGCATTCTGATGGATCACCTTTCTTTGGAATGGGCACAAATATGGAACATTTCTAACCAGTTGGACAGGTAGCTGCCTTCCAAATTTCTTGACAGATGAGTGAGCACCTCTAGCGCTGCATCCGTTGTTGAAACATCTCAATTGGTATTCTGTCAATTCCTGGAACCTTGTTTTTAGCCAATGTCTTCAGTGAAGTTCGGACTTCTTCCTTCAATATCATTGGCTCTTGACCATATGCTACCTCCTGAAGTGGTTGAAAGTTGGCCATTTCTTTCTGGTATGGTGATTCTGTGTGTTCCTTCCATCTGCTTTTGATGCTTCCTACATCATTCAATATTTTGCCCATGGACCCTTCAATATCGCAACTCAAGGCTTGAAATTTTTCTTCATTTCTTTCAGCTTGAGAAATGCCAAGCATGTTCTTCCCTTTTAGTTTTCTAACTCCAGGTATTTGCACATTTCATTATAATATTTTACTTTGTCTTCTTTAGCTGCCCTTTGAAGTCTTTTGTTCAGCTCTTTTACTTCATCATTTCTTCGTTTCACTGTAGCTGCTTTACATTCAAGAGCAAGTTTGAGAGTCTCTTCTGACATCTATTTTGGTCTTTTCTTTCTTTCCTATCTTTTTAATGACTTTTTGCATTTTTCATGTATGATGTCTTACCACAACTTGTCAGGCCTTTGGTCATTAGTGTTCAGTGCATCAAATTTATTCTTGAGATGGTTTCCAAATTCAGGTGGGATATACTCAGGGTTGTATTTAGGCTCTCACATACTTATTTTAACTTTCTTCAGCTTTACCTTGAACTTGCACATTAGCAACTGATGGTCTGTTCCACAGTTGGCCCCTGGCCTTGTTCAGACAGATGATATTGAGATTTTCAATCTTTTCTTTCCACAAATGTAGTAGATTTGATTCCTGTGTTTTCCATCTGGTGAGGTCCACACATATAGTCACCTTTTGTATTGTTGCAAAAAAGTATTTGCAATGAATAAGTCATTGGTCTTGCAAAATTCTATCACGTGATCTCCGACTTTATCACTAAGGCCATGTTTTCCAACTACCGATCCTTCTTTGTTTCCAACTTTCACATTCCAATCACCAGTAAATTATCAATGCATCTCGATTGCATGTTTGGTCAATTTCAGACTGCAAAAATTGGTAAAAATCTTCCATTTCCTCATCTTTGGCATTAGTTGTTGGTGTGTTAATTTGAATAATAGTTGTATCAGCCGGTCTTCCTTGTAGGCGTATGAATATTATCCTATCACTGACAATGTGGTACTTCAGGATATATCTTAAAGTGTTCTTTTGAATGATGAACATGATGCCATTCCTCTTCAATTTGTCATTCCCAACATAGTAGACCACATAATTGTATGATTCAAAACGGCTACTACCAGTTCATTTCAGTTTGCTAACCCATTGCCAGCAAATCAATTCTGACTCATAGTGATGCTATAGGATGGAGTAGAACTGCCACATAGGGTTTCCAAGGAGTGGCTGGAGGATTCGAACTGCCAACATTTTGGTTAGCAGCTGAGCTCTTAACCACTATGCCACCAGGGCTTCTTCAACTCACTAATGCTTAGGCTATTGATCTTTTTGTGGTCCATTCCACTTTTGACGACTTCCAATTTTCCTGGGTTTGTACTTCGTACATTCTATGTTCCAGTTATTATTGAATGTTTGCAGCTCTTTCCTCTCATTTTGAGTTGTGCCACATCAGCAAATGAAGGTCCTGAAATCTTGACTCTATCCACATTATTAAAGTAAATCCTGCTTTGAGGAGGCAGCTCTTCCCCAGTCGTCTTTTGAGTGACTTTCGACCTGAGGGTCTCATTTTCCAGCACTATTTCAGACAACTTTCTGCTGCTATTCATAAGATTTTCACTGGCCAATTTTTTTCAGAACTGGACTGCCAAGTCCTTCTTCCTAGTCTGTCTCAGTTTGGAAGCTCTGCTGAAACCTGTCCACCAAGAACGACCCTATTAGTATTTGAAATTCTGGTGGCAAAACTTCCAGTATCACAGAAATGTGCAAGCCACCACAGTACAAAAAACTAAAAGACTTGTGGTGACTTAGGTGCATATGTATTTATAATTGTTATGTTTTCTTGCTGGATTGACCTTTTCATTATTATGTGATGTCTTTCTTTATCTCTTGTAATAGGTTTTGATTTAAAGGTTATTTTCTCTGATATCCATATAGCCATTCCTGCTTTTTTTTGTTTATTGATTGTATGGAATATTTTGCTCCATTCTTTTGTTTTTAGTTTGCTTGCATCCTTGTGTTTATGTTTGCTTCTTATAGACAGCAAAAGGATTGATTTTTTTTTTCTTTTTTTTAATCCATTCTGCCACCCTCTGCCTTTTGCACTGGGTTTTTAGAACATTTTCATTTAAGGTTATTACTGAAAACAAAGTGCCTACGTCTCTCATTTTGGTTTTTTTTTTTTTTTTTTTGTGAGTGTTTCATATCTTCATTTTTTTATTCTGATTTTTCCGTTTTTGTTTGTATTTGGGTGCTTTCTTGTGATGAGCCTTTTTGTTTTCTTCCTTCTTGTCTTCTGAATGTTTTTGTGCGGTGATTTCTTGATGGTTACCACATATGTTACATTACACAACTTACAATTACAAAAATGTTTAACGTATGGACAACAACTTACAGCCTTAAAATAATAAATCTGTTCCTGATATGCTCCTCCCACTGATTTTTGCTGGAGGGTCTCCATTAATATCATTGTACAACCTATATTCAATAAGATTGCTTTCTACTTATTTCTTAGTGCTTTGCCTTTCCATTTCAAGCACTCCCTTGAGTAATACTTGCCAAGCTGGTCTGGTAGTGGCAAATCCTCAGAGCTTCTGTTTGTTTGGGAATGTCTTGATTTCTCCTTTTTTTTTTTTTTTTTTTTGAATCACAACTTTGCTGAGTAAAGGATTCTTGGTTGGCAATTGTTTTGGTTCATAATTTTGTATAGGCTGCTCCATTGTCTTCTGGCCTCTAGGGTTTCTAGGTAGAAATCTGCACTGATTGTTATGGAAAACACTTGGTATGTTATATTGCATTTTTTCTCTTGCTACTTTCAGAATTTTCTCCTTGTATTTGGTTTTCAAGAACTTTCTTTAGGGTATGTCACAGTGTTGATCTTTTTGTGTCTCGTCTGATTGGGGTTTGTGTGGCTTCCTGTATTTACAGGCTTGATTCTCTATTCAGGTCAGGGAAATTCTGGTTATCTCTTGGAAAATTGTTTCTGTGGGTTTATTGTCATGGTGCTCTGAGGTTCCAATAATTCTGATGTTAGATTTCTTAATTGAATCTTACATTTCTTTCAGGGTTTTTCCACTTTTCTTTGTTTTCTCTGGTATCCCTTGAGATTTAATAAATTCAGTTCTCTTGTCTTCTAGTGAACTTGCTGTGTCTTCTGTCTGACTCTACTGTGTTTCTCTTGCTTTTTCTAATTCATATGTTTTATTCTTCAGTTCCAGTAGTTCTCTCTCTCTCTTTTTTTATATTTTTAATTTCCTTGTTAAGTCTCTCACTTTTTTCCTCCATTTGTTCCCCAAACCCTGAACTCTGATAGTTTGTTTTCTGTGTGCTTTTTGCTTTCTTTAAACTTGTTTAGCACCATAGTCTGAAAATTATGAATTATTTGCATTGTTCTGGCTAAGAGAAATTTCTTCTTTCTCATGTTTTGCTTTTGATTTTTCCTTCTTCTCTTGTGATTTTGTGTGTTTTACAATTTTTGTTGAGCTTGGGGCATTTTGTTAGCTGCCAACTGAAAGGCCAGGGCCTGTACCCACGAGCCACTCTGCAGGAGAAAGATGCAGCATACTGCCTCTGTAGAGACTCAGACCCTTGGGTATCCCATGGGGTGGGTCCCCTCAGCCCTGCGGGTTTGCTGAGTCAAAATGAACTAGCAACAGTGGGCTTAGTAGCTTCTCCTGAGAATCACTAGATGGTACTGATATTCTTAAAAACCAACTCATAGAGACCGTCTATAGGTTTTTTTAAAAATTTTTTCGGTGCTGATTCAGATGTTCTGTATGTTTGGTCTCCGGAATTCAATACACACGTGTGGGTGTAGGTTAGCCAGTGGTCATAGATGCTGATGTAAGTGGTGGTGCTCAACTTTCCTGTGGTGACAGTGGGTGGGCTGTCTACATTGTTCCCTCACCCGCAGCCATGCATAGTCATTCTCACAGTGTCTCGTTATGGACCGTTTCCTTTGCCCCTGTCGGACTGAAGTATCCCTCTTGTCTTGCTGCCCTTGCAGTTCCTCCTAGTCCCAGTGCCCATCTGTCTCGGGCCTCCATGAGTTTCAATGGAACTCTCCTGCCCATCATGATCTCCCTTCACCCTCTCCCAATTGTGCAGCCTGTGAACTCTCACCAGTCAATTTGTGCTGCCTTTAAAAAAAAAAAAAGGTCTAGTGCTTCCTCAGGTTAGCTCCTTTTCTGTGCTCCATGATTAAAGTGTTGCTCAGTTCCATCCCAAAGTGGCTGCAATGAGTGAGAGCTCCTGATGTTAGTGGCTAGGATCTCCCACATTCTGAACCAACCCCATTCCTCCTCTTCCCCACTTTTGGACTCACCCCAGCTTCCCAATACCTCGGCTGCTGTCTGGAGTTCTGAGATCTCAGTCATTGCTTGTTTTTATTCATTGTTCAGTGAGCTAGTTGCTGGGAGAATAAATGGGAGTGCCCATTCACTTTGCCATATTGCCCTGCCTCTCTCACTCACTTTTCTTGAGTTCTGGTTTCCTCCATCTCTTTATCTCTGCTCCCAGCTGTCCACCTTGTGAGGATTCCCTGCCAGTCTTAAAGAAGCTGTCTTTCTATTTGCACTACCTGCCTACCTGCCTGTTTACCTGCAGCTACTGCTACTGTCACCACCTACCCACTCCTTCATGCTATCCCCCACTCCTAAGGGCAGCCCTCGCATCATCCAGTCAGATCTAAAATGAGTTTGATCATCACTGGAAAGCCAGGCATCAGATACAAAACCTTTTATTTCAGAACTCATTTAGTCTCATTGACAGCAAAGTGGATATATAAAAACCTTTACCCTGGAATTGAGAGAGTGAAAAATTATGGAACACATCTTTTGTTTTCCATAAATCTCTTAAGTATCACTATGGAACCTGACCCTTCTTGGCTTCCCTGAGGCAGTCTGATTTTATCACTCAGAAACTAAAAACACTAGGATGAAAGGTCTATTGGATATAGAAACTCATCTAGAAGGTCTTCACATAATGTCTGAAACTACCAAAAAGTTAATAAAATAACCTGGCTGACAATTTGAGTATGGAAAAAGATTAAAGGGTTCAAAGTTTTTTCCATATTTCCCAACAATTCACACCTGCTCCTTTTGTGGCATTGTAATATCAGTTTATATCCATGTAGCCTGTAGCTGATAAAGCCCTCTTTGAAAACAGATTGTGAGTCCCAGCTCTTCCACTTTATAGCTATGTAACCATGGGCAAGTTACTTAACCACACCAAGCCTTGGTTTCCCCTTATTTAAAACGGAAGGGGGTAGTAATAGTACTTGCTTTATAGAATGTGGTGAGAATTAAATAAATGACCCTTTTAATAGTGCTTAACAACTTGATGGCAATGGGAAACACATAGTTAAGAAGCCCTGGCAATGCAATAGTTAAGTGCTAGTCTGTTAACCAAAAGATTGACAGTTCAAACCCATCAGTGGCTCTGTAGGAGAAAAGACCAGGCAATCTGCTCCCATAAAGATTACAGCTTTAGAAACCCCATGAGGCATTTCTACCCTGTCCTATAGCATTGCTATGAGTTGGAATTGACTCAAGGCAACGGGTTTGGTTTTGGTTAAACACATAGTTCCAAAAACCAAACCCATTGCTGTTGAGTTGATTTTGACTCATAGCAAACCTATTGGACAGAGTAGAATTGCCCCATAGGGTTTCCAAGGAGTGGGTGGTGGATTCAAACTGCCTACCTTTAGCAGCTGAGCTCTTAACCACTGCACCATCAGTGTCTTAGTTCTCTAGTGCTGCTATAACAGAAATACCACAAGCGGATGTCTTTAACAAAGAGAAGTTTATTTTCTCACAGTAAAGGTAAAGCTAAAAGTTCAAATTTAGGGTATCGGCTCCAGCAAAAGGCTTTCTTTCTCTGTCTGCCTTGTCATCAATCTTACTCCAGACTAGGAGCTTTCTGTGTGGGGACCCAGGGTCCAAAGGATGCACTCTGCTCCCAGCAGTGCTTTCTTGGTGGAATGAGGTTCCACTTTCTGTCTGCTTGCTTCTCTCTTTTATATCTTGAAAGATTGCCTCAAGACACAATCCAATCTTGTAGACTGAGTCCTGTCTCACTAACACAACTGCAGCCCATCCACCCCCATTAACATCATAGAGGCAGGATTTACAACACACTGGAAAATCAGACAATACCAGGAATCATGGCCCAGCCAAACTGATACACACATTTTTGGGGGGACATAGTTCAATCCATGACAATCAGTAAATTCTAACTCTTGAAAGAGTAAAAACCTGTCCAAGACTGAAAAATGTGAAAATCATTTGGGACTGAAAATCTAAGAACAGTCCTGTTGTTAAAAGGGCTGGGAAGACAGACAGAAGAAGCCAGCTACAAAGTTAACAGGACACATTGGTTCTCCCTAGGACATGCAGTGTCTATAAAATGCCAAAACAATGCCCTCTTTGAGAGTTTATTGCTTTCTTACCTATGACACTCCTAGACCTGCTTTGTTAATTCTGTATATTACTGAGGACAACCAATTCCTAAGCTACTTTGCCTTATGGCAGTACCTAACTCCTAAATAACTTTTGCTTTTCCTAATCCCACCCCAGAAAATGCAACCAATCGAAAACTGACCCCTGCTTACCTTCAGCAGGAAGGCAAATATCACAAAAGATGCTTCCTTCCTTCCTCTTGGCAAGTGGCATTCCATGATTCCTCTGGAGTGCCCCCACTCACTGCACTGAATCAATAAATCTGATTCTGTCAGACTGCAGAATTGTGCTTGGTGGTCTGTGGCTGATAAGGCTTGAGTATTGTTGTTATAGTGGCAATAGCATTTAAAAACAATCAAACCTGTTGCTGTCAAGTCAATTCCAACTCGTAGCAACTCTATAGGGACAGAGTAGAACTGCTCCATAGAGTTTCCAAGGAGTGACTGGTGGATTCAAACTACCAAATTTTGGTTAGCAGACGTAGGTCTTAACCACTTTGCCACCAGGGTTAAATGTAAAAGAGATGGCTTTGCCTGCATTCCAAAGACATTTAATTTGTTCATCACTTACTGTAGTCTAAATTAGATTTTTTTGGAGGAGATTGAAGAAGACCATGAATTTTCGTTATGGGTCTATTTTTCATGTTACTTTGCAAAATGTATACCTTCCCAAGTAAGAAACCAGCCATTTATGGTTTGATAGTAAGTGAGAAAATTCAATGGAGGAAACAAGCCCTCTGCAGAGAGAATAGGAACTACTGAAAAGGTGGATTTTTCTAAAAGAAAGATGAGTGTTGGGGTGTAGACGTGAAGACTGGCTCCATGTCAAATAAAAATGCTTGTACAGCCTCTGCCCTAGGCTCAGTGTTGGGGCATGGAGATGGGGTAAAATCATGATCTTTGCCATAGGGGTCACTTAGCATGAGCAGAAATACCCAAGACACAGGAAACCTCAGTGACTATTAGAAAATCTATACAACCAACTGCTGAGCTATAGGTCAATATGACCTTTGCATAGTGGTTATTGGCACCTTTTTATCAAAGGAAATATTGACAGTTGGCCGGAAAAATCAATGTTCTCATCTGTTCCAGCAAGGTCATATGCCAATCTAAAATGAGAATAAAGAAGAGTATGGATAAAGAGGCACTATACAATTTACTATTTGTGAGTCTTATCATTTTTGAAGAATCACAATATGCTGCATTCTATAGATATAAATATTATAACAATTTGGAGGAAAGAAAGTAATAAGGTCAGGGGTCAGGAAATGATTTGGGAAGAGATAGACCTTAAAATACTTGAAAAATGACTTGCGTAGACCAATCTAAGCTGGGGAGAGCATGAAGGAAGAATGGTATGAGAATGGACACGATGCATTGCTGTTTTTCTAATCAGCAATTCTCAGTCTTGGATAAAAGTGAGGAAACAACAACTTACATAAAGTTTAGAACAATCTTTTTAAGTCATAGTACTCATAGGAGGGGTAGAACGTTCATCGGTGGTGAAAAGATTAGAAATTAATGATCCCCGGCAGGTCCTTGTCTGTATTCACTGTACCTAAGCCTAGAGGTTCAGTGACAAAGCCAAAAGTTAAATGAGAGAGCAAGTCCTTGGAGCATTGGAGAAAACCGAGGATCTAAGCAAGGCCTGCCTTCATTTCTGCATGTAAAGCAGAGTTACAACAGAGTGTTCTGTGATGATGGAAATATTTTATATCTGGGATGTCTAATATGGTAGCCACTTGGTATTGTTATTAGTTGCTGTCGTTATTATTCTTCCATGATACTGGAGGAGTCTGCCTTCTCCTGGGCTGTGAACTCCCTGAGGGCAGTAACTGTGTCTTTCTGACTCTGTATTGCCATCACCTCTATAGTGCCAGAACCACAGCAGGCATTCACGAATGTACATTAATGCCCGCAAAATGATTCTGGTGATTGGTTGCCTACAAGACTCAGTTTTTAAAATTGTGACTTTCTGCCATTTTCTTTGTAATGGACATTTTAGTGGGAAATGGAAGAGAGACTGTATGTAGTTCCTTTGCAAATATAATAAGTTAACATAAGCTAATAATAGGGAAAGGCGGGTCCTAATACAATATGATAAGTATCCTTATAAAAGAGGAAAAGACACACAGAAACAGACGTACAGGGAGAAGGCCATATGAAGGTGGAGGGGCAGAGATTGGAATAATGCATCTGCAAACCAAGGCACACCAAGATGGTCAGCAAATACCAGAAGCTAGAAGAGGAAAGGAAGGGGTATCCCATAAAGCCTTGAGAGAACGTGGCCCTGCCGACAACTTGATTTCAGACTTCTAGCCTCCACAACTGTGAGAAAATAGATTTCTATTGTTTTAAACCATCCAGTTTGTGGTACTTTTATAGGACAGCCCTGGGAGACTAATGCATTGAATACATACATATTGAATTCCAACCATTACTAGTGCTGACATTTTTTATAAACTCAGTCTCACAGCTTTTATGTTTTATGTCATGTTATAAAGATTCAAAAACATAACACCAAATTGGTTCTAACTGCCAACATACTTTACATGAAAATTTAAATTTGGATGGATGTCATGAAGAAAGATGTTTTTTCTTCTTTAGGCTGAGACAGGATAATTAGTTTTAGCAATAAAATTAAAGGAGAAAATCAAAGACAGTCGTTGCTTATGTTGACAATTCAGTTTCCTCGGAACAGTTCTGCTAAAAAAGATGCCATCCATTTGGAATTTTTTAAAGTGAAAAGATTGTTGATTTAGATCTAAAGGTATTTATTTATTTATTTTGGTGTTTGGCCAACCTCTTCTGTTTCAATGGCCTCTTTGAAAAAAAAATTTTTTTAATAGAAAATTTTCATGTCTTCTAAATTTGCGTAAAAAAATTGGCAGGTAACCAAAGAAGGCATTCAGGTGGCAAGCAGACACATAAGGAAATACTCTCGATCACTGGCCATTAGAAAAATGCAAATTAAAACTATAGTGAGATACCATCGCATCCTGATACTATCGGCACTAATCAAAAACAAAACAAAATAGCAAATATTGGAGAGGGTGTGGGGAGATTGAAACTCTTATGCATAGCTGGTGGGAATGTAAAATGGTACTACTCCTATGGAAAATTATACGAAAAGCTTAAAAAGCTAGAAATAGAAATAGCATATGATTCAGCAATTCCATTCCTAAAATTATATCCTAGAGAAATAAGAGCCATCACATGAATAAACATATGCACACCCATGTTAATTGCAGCATTACTCACAATAGCAAAAAGATGAAAATAACCTAAGTGCCCATTTACAGAAGAATGGATAAACAAGTTATGGTACATACAATGGAATACTACAAAACAATAAAGAACAGTGATGAATCCTCAAAACATCTCACAACATGAATGAATCTGGAGGGCATTATTCTGAGTGAAATAAGTCAATCACAGAAGGACAAATAGTATATAAGACCACTATAATAAAAACCTAAGAAAAGGTTTACACACAGAAAAAAGCCATCTTTGATGGTTACAAGGGAGGGGAGGGGTGGAGAAATCACAAACAGGGTTAGGGAAAATCACTAATGAAATAGTATACAAGTGTTAACTTTGGTGAAGGGAAAGACAATACACAATATAGGGGAAGTCAGCATAACTTGACCAAGGCAAAGTCATAAAAGCTTCCTAGATACATCCAAACACCTTGAAGGACAAAGTTACTCGGGCTGGGAACTGGTGACCATGGTCTCAGGGAGCATCTAGGTCAATTGGCATAACATATTCATTAAAAAAAATAAAGTTCTACATCCTACTTTGGCGAGTAGTGTCTAGGGTCTTAAAAGCTTGCAAGCAGCCATCTAAAATATGTCTATTGATCCCATCTCATCCAGTGCAAAGGAGAATGAACAAATCCAAAGATACAAAGAAAATATTAAGTGAAAGGACTAAAGGACCACATGAACCACAGCCTTCACCAGCCTGAGTCCAAAAGGACTGGTTGGTGCCCAGCTACCACCACCAATTGCCCTGACAAGGATCACAATAGAGGATCCCAGACAGAGCAGGGGAAAAATGTAGAACAAAATTCAAATTCACAAAAAAAGCCCAGTCTTACTGGTCTGACAAAGACTGGGGAAACCCCCAAGACTATGATCCCCAGCCACCCTGCTAACTCAGAACTGAAGCCACTCCCAAAGTCCACCTTTCAGCCAAAGATTAGACAGGCCTATAAAACAAAACACACGTGAGCAATATGAGACCAAATGGGCAACACTTGACCAAAAGCAAAGACAGGAAGGCAGGAAGGGGCACGAAAACTGGATGAATGAGCATGGAAATTTGGGGTGCAAAGGGAGAGAGTGCTGACACATTGCAGGGATTACAACCCATGTCACAAAACAATTTGTGTATAAATTTTTGAATGAGAAACTAATTTGCACTGTGAACTTTCACTTAAAGCAAAATAAAAAAAAATTGGTGTGTAGAAAATCTGATTAAGACAGAATAGGCTGAGGACATTAACTATTTCCTCTTCTCTTGCTCTTATGAGGTACATAAGATGTTGAAGAAAGTACGCAGTCACGCATATTTTCTGCCATACAGAGTAACAGGCCATATCTGGATTTCTGAAATTGTGTTTTGTGTCTTTTGCCTTTGGTTTGGTAACTTTTGAGGACTGAATATGGGAAATGTGTAAAAAGCTTTAAAATGAATTCATTTTAAAGGTCTCTGTTACTTTTTTCTGTCAATTGGAATTCATAAAATATGAGTTTCCCAGGTAGCTTACACAGATCTCTGTAGTCTACAATGTAACTGGACTTTTCTTGTAAGGAGGCTATTCGTATACCCGGGTCCTGGAGGACAGAGCTATGTCATGTTGGCTTATATACCAGGAGAAGGGGCAAGCAATGGAGGTGGAAGAAAGAAGAAAGGGTCCTCCTCTTTTTCCAGGGTAGACGTCTTCTCCAAAGCCTATTTTCAATAGGAGTGTTTATTTTTTACCTTCTTTTTAGTTGCATTATTTAAATTCTTATCCTTCTCCTGGTGGCCAGAGAGTGCTAGTACTTCCCTGGGTCTAAGCCTGCCATTTTACCTCTAACCACTTTATGCCTCCACCCCCTCAACCCTCTTATACTCTCAAAATGCTAATCTTCTTCAACAATTACTGTTCAGATAGCAATATGACTGAACCATTTTGCTTTTATGAATTAAAATCAAATTCTCTTTCAGAGGCCTTTTTATTTTTAAAAAGAATGCTTATTACCAGCAACATGTTTTCTTTTTTTAGAATAGAAAAGGCTGACAGAAGTAGGGAAAACCTATTCAAACGCCATGAGGATTAAAACGTGAGTGTGTGAGTGGGCTGGAAGGCCAGACAGTGGCACAATGAAGTAAATAAAATATAGTAAAGTTATAACTAGCAGGGAACTCTCTAAGCACTTTCTGGATTTATATTTGTTTTTAAAGACAGCAAAAGCAAAAAGGCATCATTAAGTCAGTCTTTTGTGTATATATTTATATATTCACGCATTCATGTACTCACTGTAGTATACATGATAAAGCTGGCCTTCTAAGATGGAAGAGGCTAGGAGAAGGGAGCTTGGAAAATGGAGCTGGCAGGCTCTGGGGAAGTTTAGAAAAATGACTTGACATTATTTTGCAAATTAAACCTATACACATAAATTCTAAGGAATGTTATGCACGTTTCCATTGACCTAATTAGATTTGAACTAGATTATCTCAATACATTGAGCACCAATGGCTTTTTCTTTTATATACATATATATATTTTTTCATTGAGTTATTACATTTTATTCAAGTAGACCCACTTATGTATTCCAAGGCAGCTCCCAAGTGAGGTAAAGCAGGAGATTAAAATCACAGCCTGTGGAATCGGAACTATCCATGTACCATAAGGTAGAGGACACAAGTGAATTTTCTCAGAGGTAAGGTTAACATTGAATGAGATCATGGGAACTGGGAGATGACTTGAGTTCACATGGAGGAATATGATAAGGTGTATGTCTTATTATCATGGCTGGAAGGATCACTGCTGTTAGTCTGGTTTCTAGAAAGAAGATGGCACCAGAGCAGGCAACTGGTGTTCTCCTGTAACTGGGATCAGTCCTTGACTCTGAGTGCACTGGCTCCACCGGCCCAAAGTGTTCTATCTCAGGGAAAAAAAGAAGCTTATTAGATATAAAGCTGGTAATGTCTGTTCCAGCTCCAACTTCTAGGAGTGCCAAGAATAAAAGCAATTCAGAGGTTTTAGCGAGAGTGTGAATTCTACAGACTTGATACAGGATTAGGTGTGCTAAACTTTGATTGTGTTTAGAGTCCAATTTAAATAAATCCTTTTTCTAACAAAGTTTTCCTTTCTGACACTGAGGAAAAAACACAGTAGATCAGGAGAATAGAAATATTATCTGAAAATTCTGTTTCCAAGTTGTGGGTGATTTGGATGAAGAGTGGAATGATCCAAGTTTGGAAGACTGGTATGCTTTGTTCTCTGGTTCTGTCTCTAGTTTGGATTATGGAGAGTCATTGCTTTGCAGTTTCCTGAACTGAATGTAAGATGAAGCAATAAAAATGTCTGCCTCACCCACCTCACAGGTTTGTTATGAAGATAAAAGATGTCAGTTTGGATCGTAGGTGTATTAAGTAGGTCAAATGTTTACTCAGGGTATTTATCCTATTGTTATTCTAATAATATGCATGTGGCAAGCTCAAAGATTTCTCCTAAGCCTAAAAAAAAAAAAAAAGCCTAATAGTGGAGGTGAAACATTCCGAGCTTTGAGGAAAGAATTGGGAGAAGACTTACATATATAGAAATATAACGAATGACACAGGTTGTGGTGTCTCTTTCCCTCCAGCTACCTCTTCTCTTTTCTGATGTCCAGGATTTTTGGTCACAGTTTTGGTCAGCTATTGCTGTGTGTTATGGATTGAATAGTGTCCCCCCAAGATATGTATTGGAATCCTAACCTCTATGTCTGTGGATGTAATTTCATTTGGGAACTGGGCTTTCTTTGTTATGTTAGTGAGACCATATCAGTGTAAGGTGTGTCCTAAGCCTAATTACTTTTGAGATATAAAAAAAAGCAGATTAGACACAGAAGCAAGCAAGCGCGAACAGGAAGATAGATGCCACCTGGAGATTGCCAAGGAACTGAGGAAAGCTGGGTCTAGAGAAGCTGAAACAAGGCTCTTCCCCCAGAGCCTACAGAGAGAGAGCCTTCCTCTAGAGCCGATGCCCTAAGTTTGGATTTCTAGTGTTTGTTAAAGCCATCCACTTACGGTATTTACATTACAATAGAAATAAGGAATGAAGATATTGTGTAATAAATCAATCCAAAACTTAGTCTTAAACAGCAGCAACCATTTTATTACTTCTCATCCTTTCTGTAGATCAGGAACCTAGGAAAGACTTCCCTGGTAGGGTCTGAGTAAAGCAGTTTTAGTCAATGGTGGCTGGAGATGAAACAGTGAGGGGTTAGATGTCTTGCCAGGCATCTTTCTCTTTTTACGTCATCTCGGGACCTCCGCATGAGTTTCTATGGGGCCTAATTTGAGCTTCCTCAAATTAGGAAGCTTGGTGGCCTCAGGATTGAACTTCTAATGTGGAGGCTGAAGGTTTTCAGAATAGTTATTCTGTCTAGCAAGGTGGAAGCTGCATTGCTTTTATAATCTAGCCTCCCAAGTCACATAGCATCATTTCTTGTGCGTTCTGTTGCTTATAAGAACATTGCAGACCCACCTAGATTGAAGGTGAGGAGGATTAGAATCCACCTCTTGATGGGAAGGCTCTAGAAAAGCATGTGGGATGGGAGAGGCTGTGGCAAACATTTTTGGAAAATACAGTCTTTCAGAGGCATCCCCTTTCCACTTGTACAAGGCATCTATGACCAGTCACCTCTGTCTCCACTTGGATGGGCTCTGCTATGTTCTCTCCTCAAGAGGAAC
The DNA here is from genome assembly GCF_024166365.1 of Elephas maximus indicus. Taxonomy (NCBI): domain Eukaryota; kingdom Metazoa; phylum Chordata; class Mammalia; order Proboscidea; family Elephantidae; genus Elephas; species Elephas maximus. The sequence continues at coordinate 34,122,081 of NC_064830.1, forward strand.
CTACCTTCCAAGATGCAGCTTTCTTTCAAAGCTGAGAGATTGTCTCTTGCTATATTTTAGGAACATGGGCCTAGGTGAGCCTTTCCGGATGCCCTAAAATCACAGCATACTGCATTCTTCTAAACCCAAGCCAGTGTGCCTTCATGAACAGTTATCTGGTTGATCATGTTGTAGTTCTTCTCCTCTGAAGGTATGTGTGTCTGCAAGTGTGTTGAGGTGGAGTGTGGCAAGAGGCCAAAAAAAAGTAGAAGAGAAGAAAGCACCGGAGTTGCAAAGCAATAAGTGAGTTCTTGCTCATTTCTCCTGGGCTCCTTGAAGATGATGCTGGGTCTGTGGGTTTTGCCAAATGTGTTACCTAGTCACATGCCAGACTGTTTAATTTGCTCTGTTTATTCAGAAACATTTAATAGTTTTCCTTAATTGTTCCTGGCTGATCTCAGTGCTGCTTCAGAGACTTAAACTAAGATCAGAGTTCCTTTCGGGGTTAGAAGCTTAAAGGGGAACAGCACCCCCTTAGAACAATGAGGTAGTTGCAGTCATGATTTCTCTCCCTAGGGAGAAAGTGAATCTCATTCATTCACTCAATTATTCACTATGTAAATATTCTTTAAATACTAACTACAGTGCCAGAAATTTTTTTAGGAGATTACAACAGAAATGAAGACAAAGTCTCTGTCCTCCTGGACCTTCCATTTTAGTGGGATAGACAGATGAATAAACAAAGGGACACCTGGTAGTGATGCATGCTCAGAAGAAAAATGACAGATAAGGTGACAGAGTGTGAGGCTGCCATTTAGACAGAGTATCAGGGAAACCCTCTCTGAAGAGGTAACATTTGAAGAGAGAGTTGAATCAATGGAGATGATTCAAGATCGAGATCCTTGCTTTACTCATCATTTAAAGAAAATATTTATTGAAAAAAGTTAATCCATATTCCAGATCTTCTGGACTGTAAAACTTTAGTACCTGTCACGGTTTTTCTTAGTTTGGGTAGTTTTAAATACTGTGGTAACTTTATAATACATTAACATGTTAACTAATTGCTATTAATCGAATTATTGCTTTTCCTTAATTTTACAAATAATTTTTTTTCCACTAAATCTATTTAACTATACATTAGTTTAGCCAGCAAATGGATTTTTATGATCTTTTCAAGGATGACTGGTGATTTTGTGGTGATGTTTGGACATAAGTGGAAAGAGGTGGTGGAATATTGAGGTAATAACATGACAATTTGCAATCTGGTCTGTTTTTTACTCTTGGTTCTGTCACTTACCAGTAGAGTAGTCTTAGAAGATTCATTTAAATTCTTTGAAACACAGTTTTTCTCATCTTTAAAATGGGGACAACAGCTACTTTCCAACACATTGTTCAGTAAATGTTAATCCTATCCCTCCTACTACACAGCCAGAAATCTCTGCAGATGGCTTTTGTTGTTTCCATCAGGGACCTGGGTCCTTTTCTTTTATAGTGGATCAGTTGGCATAACTGGTAAAGATCTTACTCATCCCATGTCAACAGGGCATTGAGGAGACTTCATTATTGCTGGGATTTTTTTTTTTTTTATCATTCATGTGGGGTTATCCTGTGACTCTCAGCCATCCCAACGGATTCCCCCAATAGTTCATATTTAATCAAATCTACAGTGTGGGATATACTGAAAAGCTGAGAGAATGGTCAGGTCATTCAGCTGATTGATGATAGAGATGCAACCAGAATCACCTTTTCCTGTGTTGAATATTCATCTTGTATCTTAGGACCTACACTTGGTCAAAGCTCTCAAGGTTGAGAATAGCCTCTGAAAGATAGTATAAGATACCAGGTGACTGATTTTGTTTCAGAATCCCTGAATGCAAACAGTTAACATGCTAGGCTGCTAACTGAAAGGTTGGAGGTTTAAGTCCATCCAGAAGTACCTCAGAAGAAAGGCTTGGTTATCTAGTTCTGAAAAATCAGCCACTGAAAACCCTGTGGTGCACAGTTCTACTGACATACATGGTGTCACCATTAGTCAGAGTTAACTTGAAGACAACTGGTACTAGTAATTTTGCTTCAATAGATTTGATCAGTACCAAAGTATTTATCCTGATTTCTTTTAGAGGAAGGACAATCATTGGACTTCAGAGAAGCATGAAATTCACACATTTGTCACTGACAGATGTTGGAGAATTCAGTCTTATATTTTTTTGTCCACTTCTGAATATGATACAAATGGGATGAAAACATAAGGAGTCAAAAAGCTATCCTCCTATCTTTTAAATCTGATTTGAGACATAGATTTTCTCCTCTGTGATCAGAAAACCATTAACAGTCTCATAGAGAGAAAATATGTTAGGTGGGAAAAAGGGAGATGAAGTAAATGATTCCTGTATTTGAATCTCGTTGCATTCTTTCATTTTATATTGACAGAACCACCCTCTCTGTATTGTCAGACAATGTAACCTTCTAGTAATGCACCTCCTCTGACACGGTGTCTTCCTGTGGGTAAAGTCTGAGGACAGTACTTCTGAGCCATCCTTAGATCACTGTCAAACTGCCTCATCATCGTAAAATAAGGATTTTTTTTGGCTATGTTTGTGTTTGTGGAGAAAAAACACATCTTTTTCTTTCTTTCTTTTTTTGGTTTGTTTTCCTATTAAAAAAAAAAAGCTTTTTTCTGCTGATATTTCAAAAGCCACTTCCATCCATTGATTTTCAGAATGCTGTCTCTATAATTTCTTCATGGTCTGGAGAGACCAAGTAACTTGTCCAGTGTTTCACACGAGTTAGCAACAGAGTTGGGATTGGATCCTGAGTCTCTTTGACAATTACTTTTAATTTTAGCCCTCCTTGCCCCCTTTCCCCCAGTGAATTAATCACTTCCTTATTTAGCCACTAGATTCAAAAGCCTTTTTTATAGCTTCTAGATCACCACTGGAAGCCCTTGTGGCATAGTGGTTAGGTGCTACGGCTGCTAACCAAAAGGTCGGCAGTTCGAAGCCACCAGGTGCTCCTTGGAAACCCTATGGGGCAGTTCTACTCTGTCCTATAGAGTCCCTTTGAGTCAGAATCGATTCAATGGCAACAGGTATGGATTTTTGATCACCACCTCATTTCTTAACAATGTGAGAAGTTACATTTTTCTTCTGGAAAAATGTACAGAAATGGCAGAAGAAATTCTCATATTTCTCTTGAAATACTCCACAATTATGTGAGTTTTAGACTTTCCTCTGTCAAGCTGCAACACGCTCTGAAGGTGTGAAGTAATTGATATAATAATTGGTTTCCTTTTTTTTGTTCAGATAATAATAATAGCCTTCTTAACTGCAAAATGCGAAAAATTCACTTGCACATTGGTTGACTTCTGAGGCACCTTCATACCTTCATTCCACCAAGATTATCTGCCACATGACTTTCTCATATTGCTTCCTTGTTGGCAGCTCACCGCTGATGTGAGATATGTCAAAAGGTGTCGCTCACTGATCTTAGTGCGCTGATTCATATTCTGGGGTATGTAGCACCATATTGAGGCAACAGAGGGAGGAAAATCATGGAAGCTGTGTACCTAGACTCTAAAATAATAATTTTAGAGCAAATAAGTGAAAAACACTGTCAGATCAGTTATATTTAAATAATCAAGTCAAACAAGCAACTGACTCAATTTTCGCTTATCAGTGGAGTGCTTTAAAGTCTTATATGAACAGCCTGGGTATTCAATCTTTATTTATTACAGTAGTTCTACCACTTAATGCAGCAGTGTACAAAGTGTCTAAGTTGTAGTCTGAGTCCTTATTTGATATACAAATTGTAAATATCAAAAGGCATAATCAAGATGATTTCAGAGAGGTAATATAGGGTAAAGGTAAGGGCATAGATCATATTTGATCAGCGTTTTTTTTTTTTCAATCTTTTCTATTATCCCACCGCTGACGAATCCACCTCCCCACTCCTACCGCCTACCCCTCCATTTTAAGGGCAACTTCATACTCATTCCTTTTTTTTTTTTTTAACTCACTCTGCCAGTCTTTGCTTTTTAATTGGTGTGTTTAGAGCATTTACATTTAAATTAATGATAAGATAGGGTTTTTCACCCATTTTATTATTTATCTGTTTTTGACCCACAGTTATTTTTTCTTGCCTTTCTAGGGGTTACTTGAACTTTTTTTAGGATTCCATTTTGATTTATTCATAGTGTTCTTGAATGCATTGCTGTGTATAGTTTTCTTAGTGGCTATTCTTGGTGCTAAGACTTCATCTTGGTTACTTTGGACACATCATGAAGAAAGGCCAATCACTAGAAAAGGACATCATATTTGGAAAGTAAGGGAAACACATGAGGTGTATTGACACAGTGGCTACAGCAATGGTCTTAAACATACCAAAGCTTGTGAGGATGGCGCAGGACTGGGTTATGTTTCATTCTATCATACATGAAGTCTCCATGAGTTGGAGCTGACTCCGTGGCAACTAATAACAACACTCTTGGTACTAAAATGTAAGTATGTGATTTATTATAGGCTACTAGTACCAACATTTTACCACTTTCTGTAAATGCGAAAATCTTACTTCCGTTTAGGTCTTATTATCACCCCGAGTTTTTGAATGCCAATGCCTTGAGCTTCAGATGGTGTTATGCTTTTTGCTTCAATCATCAAATAAGATTTAGAAAACTCATGAGGAGAATGGTCTATTCTATCAAGCCGTATATCTGCCCTTTTTGTTTTTCTTTCTTGATGCTCCTATATCCCTTCTTACATCATTATATTTTGTTTAAAGAATTTTCTTTAGCCATTCCTTAAGAGTAGGTCTGTTAAGGAACAAATTTTCTTAGTTTCCATTCATCTGAGAATGCTTTTATTTCCCCTTTGTTTGTGACGAATAGTCTTACTACTCTGATTTCAAGGTTTTTTTGTCTTAAGTGTGCAGAAATTCGTTTTTGATATATGTTGACATGGATTTTTTTTTTTTTTAATCCTGTTTGGGTTCTGTCAGCATCTTAAATCTGTTGATTTGTGTCTTCCTCCAAATTTTGAAAGTTTTTAGCCATTATTTCCTTGAATTCTTTTTCACCAAGGCTCTGTTTTTCCTTTTTTTTATAAGGATTCAGTGATGTGCTGTTGCATCTTTTATTATTGTCACCCCCTCCCTTTTGTTTTGTTTTGTTTTGTTTTTCAGTCTATTTTCTCTCTGTTGTTCAGACAGCGTGAGTTCCATTGATCTAGCCTCAGGTTCACTGATTCTATCTTCTGTTGTCTCCTTTCTACTATTGAACACATGCAACAAGTTTATTTTCTTTTAGTTATTGTATCTGAGCCAGGAAGTGCTCTCCTTTTTCTCCAGGCCTGAGACTCCCCTCCCACATCGAGGAACCACCAGCTGGCCTGCCAACATCAGAGGGGGCATCCCACCACAACAAGCACCCGGTCTGGGAGATCTATATTTACTATTTTTAAAAGAACTTGTATTTCACTGCTGAGATTTTGTATTTATTCATTTCTTTAAAAAAAAAAAAAAACTGGAAATACTTGTTAAAGCAGTCTTTTAATGGTTGCTTTTAACCCTTTTCAGATGTTTCCAGCATTTGACTCATCTTGTTGTTGGTGTCAGTGGATTGTCTTTTCTCATTTAAGTTGTAGTTTTCCTAGTTCTTGCTAAGATGGGTATTACGGATGGGATTGTGTCTGAACAAAATGTGTGTTGCAAATCCTAAACCCTATACCTGTGGTTGTAATTCCATTAGGGAATAGGGTTTTCTTTGTTATGGTAACGAAGCCATTATCAGTATAGCCTGTGTCACTTTTGAGATAGAAGAGAAGCAGATTGGCACAGAGAAGCAAGGAAGCGCAAAAGGAGAAAGACTGATGCCACTTGAGGATCACCAAGGAACCAATGAAAAGAAGCTAAAAGAGAAAATAATTTCTCCCTAGAGGTGACAGAGAAAGACCTTCTCCTTGAGCAGGCACCCTGAGTTAGGACTTCTTGCCTCCTAAACGGTGAGAAAATAAATTTATGTTTGTTAAAGTCACTCCCTTGTGGTATTTCTGTTATAGCAGCACTAAGAAAAGGATCCTTGGTGGGGCAGTAGTTAAGCAGTCAACTGCTAAAGGAAAGGTCATAGTGTTACCAGAATAAGGTTCTTGCCTCTCACTGGTCAAGAATGATCAGGTAAGACACGTAGAGGTTTCCACATGGGCAAACGTTTGTTGAAGAGGCTTGCAAGCAGAGATGAGGAAGGCCTAGAGCAACGCATATTCCCATCTCACAGAACAAAAGACAGGCCTGAGTTTTTAAAAGTTCTTGGGCAGGAAAAAATTTATGTTTATTCATTGGCACAGGTGGTGATATGTTAACTAAGATGCCCGAGCAGCAGCTTTCCAAGATGTCCTGTCCTGGAGGCCTCTGGGATTTGTAGCAGGACTTATTAAGGGGTGTTGCACCTGCTCAGTCTTTTGCTCCCTGAGTTTGACTCCCTGGCTGGGGCTGTAGCCCCTGGTGGAAGGTCACAGTGGTCAAAGGGGGATATTCTGCGCATGTCCCCAGGGCTGGTTTTCTCCAGCTGCTTCTGAAAGGCAACTTTAATGAAGTTTGTGGGCTATTTTTAAATACTCTGCCCCACTGTTCTGGGGAATGGCTTTGTTTCTGTGCTCTGGCCTGTTTCTTATTACTTTATTTGCAGATTTGGGGGCCCCTCTGTTTCCTGTCTTACTAAGTCTCTAGGTTCCACACTCAACCCCCAATTACCTCCCTGATTAAAAATATATATATATATACATACCCTGATAGTATAGTTTATTTCTCTTTTACTCACTTCTCCTCTAACCACACCAGTCTCTTCGCTATTTCTCAAACAGGCACTCTCTGATCTTAGGGCCTTTGCTCCCTTCTTAATAGGTTGAAGCCCAGCAACTATTCTTTGCGAGAAAAGGCCTGGTGGTCTACTTCCTTAAATATGACAGCCTAGAAAACACTAAAGGGTAGTACTACTTTGTCATATAGGGTCACTATGGGTAAGAATCAACTTTACGGCACACAACAACAACAGCACTAAGAAACTAAGATAATGGGTGACTTCCAGTCATATCCTGGACATTCTAGCTACTATGTTAGGAGACTCTGGGTCCTATTTAAATATTCTGTTTTCCAAGCTTGTCACCTTGGTTAGGTTTCACACACAGGTTCCTGCCTATTTTTGTGGACTGTAGTTTCAATGACAATTTAATTTTCAGAGCCTTTGTGGTGCTACTTCAATCTGCTTGGTTTGTCTGGTGCTACATGGGCTCTCACTGATCCTGCTAATGGTGCCTGAGTAGATGGAATGCGGTTCCCCAGGCCAGGCTTCCTGGTGTCTCTAGGTGGAGGAAAGGAGTCTCTGGCACACTGGATGAAGAACATTTCCAGACCACGTGCTTGTAAAGGTGGTGTCTTAGTCATCTAGTGCTGCTATAAGAGAAATACCACAAGTAGATGGCTTTAACAAAGAGAGAGTTTATTCTGTCACAGTCCAGTAGCCTAGAAGTCTGAATTCATGGAGCCAGCTCCAGGGAAGGGCTCTCTCTGTCGGCTCTAGAGTAAAGTCCCTGTCAAAAGTCTCCCCTTGGTCTGGGAGTATCTCAGCGCAGGAACCTCAGGTCCGAAGGATGTGCTCTGCTCCGGGCACTGCTTACTTGGTGGTATGAGGTTCCCAACTCTCTGCTTACTTCCTTTTCGTTTCATCTCACAAGAGATAAAAGGTGGTGTAGGCCACACCCCAGGGAAATTCTGTTTATATTGGATCAGGGATGTGACCTGGTAAGGGTGTTACAATCCCACCCTAATCCTCTTTAACATAAAATTACAATCATGAAATGGAGGACAACCACTGAATACTGGGAATCATGATCTAATCAAGTTAATACACACATTTTTGGGTGGACATAATTCAATTCATGACAGGTAGGATGCCCCCTACTGATGATGTCAGGCCAGCTAATTGTCCCTAGGTGGGGAAGGGAAGTCTCAGGTCTGGAGAAAAAGGAGGGCACTTCCTGGTTTGAGATGCTTGTTGTGTCAGGGTCTCTCTGCTGGTGCCACCTGGAGTCTCTAGTCTCAGGCCTGCCAAGAAAGGAAAGCACTTGCCTTAATCACTTATTGCCAGTGAAGGCTCCCACTAGATCTCTTTTTCCAGTGCTGCTGGGCTTATCTGGTGCTGTTGGTGGACCTCTGCTAGATCTAGGAGAGGAATTAACTCACCTGGGTCACACTTTGCTGTTGGGTGGGGACCCTGGGAGGTTGTAGGATGCCATGTCATTGTGTTGCTTCTCAGTCCTGGGATCCCTAACCAGTCTGCCTTCCTCTTTCCACCATTCAGAGTTCTCCTTTCATTTCCTCTTATGTTATGGCACAGTGGTCAGCAGTTTAAATCCACCAGTTGCTCCTTAGAAACCATATGCGGCAGTTTTACACTGTCCTATAGGGTCACTGTGAGTCAGAATCAACTTGATGGCAAGTTTTTTTTTAATAGTTGTACTTAGCAGGAAGGAGCAGGAAGAGATGAATCTGAGTTATCTTGTCTGTCCTGGAAGAAACTTTTTAGATTTTTTTTTCCCTAACTGCCTGTACTTCCCTCCTTCCAAGAAAATTTTAATACCGCACATATACTGCATATCTGTATATGTAGTCAGACCCTTCCTAGGGCCATGAATCATTTTAACATCTGTTTTTGCTTTCTGTTTAACTACCTAGTGTTGGATTATACCCCAACATAAAGAAAACAAAAATCCTCACAACCGGTCCAATAAACAACATCATGATAAACAGAGAAAAGATTGAGGTTGTCAAGGATTTCATTTTACTTAGATTCACAATCAACACCCACGGACGCAGCAGTCAAGAAATCAAAGGACCAGAGGAACTAGATGGTCCCCAGCCACAACTGATGACTGACCCGACAAGGAATACAACAGAGAACCCCTGAGGGGGCAGGAGAGCAGTGGGATGCAGACCCCAAATTCTCATAAAAAGACTAGACTTAATGGTCTGACTGAGACTAGAAGGGCCCTGGTGGTCACAGCCCCCAGACCTTCTGTTGGCCCAGGACAGGAACCATTCCCAAAGCCAACTCTTCAGTCAGGGATGGACTGGACTTTGGGATGGAGAGGGATGCTGGTGAGGAGTGAGCTTCTTGGCTCAGGTGGACACTTCAGACTATGTTGGCATCGCCTGCCTGGAGGGGAGATGAGAGGGTAGAAGGGGTGAGAAGCTGGCAGAATGGACACGAAAAGAAAGAGTGGAGGGAGGGAGCGGGCTGTCTCATTAGGGGGAGAGCAATTGGGAGTATGTAGTAAGGTTTTGTGTGATAGACTGACTTGATTTGTTAACTTTCACTTAAAGCACAATAAAAATTAAAAAAAAAATCAAAAGATGCATTGGGCAAATCTGCTGCAAAAGGCCTCCTTAAAGTGTTAAAAAGCAAAGATGTTACTTTAAGGACTAAGGTGCATCTGACCCAAGCCATGGTGTTTTCAATTGCCTCAAATACCTGTGAAAGCTGGACAATGAATAAGGAAGATGGAAGAAGAATTGACACTTTTGAATTGTGGTGTTGGTGAAGAATATTGAATATACCATGGACTGCCAAAAGAACAAACAAATCTGTTCTGGAAGAAGTATAACCAGATGGTGAGACTATGTCTCACATACTTTGGACATGTTATCAGGAGAGATCAGTTCCTGGAGAAGGACATCATGCTTGGTAAAATAGAGGGTCAGTGAAAAAGAGGAAGACCATCAACAAGATAGATAGTCACAGTGGCCGCAATAATTGGCTCAAACATAGCAACAATTATGAAGATGGAGCAGGATTAGGCAGTGTTTTGTTCTGTTGTACATAGGGTAGCTATGAGTCAAAGCCTTCTCCATGGCACCTAACAAAAACAACAATAGTGTGGGTATAACACAAATACAAGTGGGAGGCATTAAAGAGCAGACATTTATTTTCTCACAGTTCAGGAGGATAAGAGGTCAAATCAGGGTCTCCGTGTATAGATATTTTCCTTATGGCTAGCCAGGTTCCTATTCCTTGATTCCTTGGCAGTCCTTGACTTGTTGATGATCCTTACATGTCTTCTAGCTTTTCCTGTGTATATGTGTGTGTCTATCTATTTTGCTCAGAAGTCATTAGGTTTGGAATCCACCCTACACTGGTATGACTTCATTAAGCTAACAAACAAAACATCCTATTCCCATACAGCATCACATGTCAAATATAGGGGTTAGGATTTCAGCATATATTCTTGGGAAACAATTCAATCTATAACATCTACCCTCAAGAACCAATTTTTGCTTTCTTGTTGAGAATACAAGGTTAAAATTCTGTTTAAGCCACTTATTAAATAATTTGGGTAAAATTAATCTTTTTCAGCTTTAATTATTAATTTTTTTCCCTATAAAATGGCATCTGATGCCAATGTATATTGAACATCTGTTGTTTTGATCAGCAACTCTCTTCCCCTAGCCCTATACACATTGGCACACATCATCTTCTTGGGGAACTGCTCTTTCCCCGCTGGATTTGACGGGACTGCCAAGCATAATATTGTCACTACCCTTACCACACTCTGTAAGGATTGAACTTTTCTCTCTCTAGAAAATAATATGCGAAGGCATGGGCATTATCTTGTTCACCCCAGGGCTTGGAACAGTGCCTCATCCATGAGAGCTTAATCATTGCTTGCTGAATATATAAATACATACTCAAATCTCAATAATATTTCATCCTCAATATAATGAAAATGACAAACTACTTAAAGATTCATAGTGCACGTGAGCAACTGGCTCTGTGATGAAAAGCTGGAATTTATTGCATTAATGGTCCAAGTCCTGTCTTTTTACTGCTCTTGCTACATTTCTACTTCTTCCTTTGGCTACATCCATCTTGCTCTGCATGCCTTTATCTAGGCTGTCTTGGTATTTTTCTCCGTAAATCCACTATATTTCCTTTTATTCCTCCCCCTCACATGCTCACTTCCCCCTCCACATTTTATTTTTTTGGTATCTGTTTTGATTGGTAACTCTGCACTCTCTTCCTACCTACTTTTCCATTTTAATTATTATTATTATTTTTTGCTTCTTGCCTGTCTTTCCAGCCTTTTATCTCCATCCTGTATCAGATCACAATGGGACTCCAACTTGTTTACTATTTATTTACTCAGTATCTATTTGATGTTTTGTGATATGAAGATTCATCTTCCCTTTTTCTGGAAGAAGAGGTAGTTAAATCTTATTTACTTTTTTTATTTATCTCCTGCACAATGAATTTTCCTTTTATTTTTTGTGGATTTAAGCATGCGGATACAAAAAAATCCTGATCTCTTATGTGAACATGAGTCTGTGCTGTTGTTTATTAAGCCAAAGCTAAACCCACAGACAATGACTGTGACCTGCAGGTCTGATGACAGTAATGTTGATTAATCTCCATGTACCTGAGCACCTGGATTTAGTGAACTGAGCAGAAAACACTCAGCATTAGCTCAGCATCCTGAGTGTTCAGGGACTGGTAAATACTGAACATGCACGTTAATCAGCCAGAATTGTCCAAATGGAAGAGTACGTCCTGGCCAATAATCTAGCTGTGTTGACAGACCTATTCTCAATTCTGCCCCTGCCTGCTATAGACTGAACTGGTACCAAGCCTGGCCCCAAATGGACAAGAAAGAGGGAGGTAACATCCCTGTGTCTCTACCTAAAGGACAGTAGGTAACATGGCTACTCTCATACCTCCATTTCATCATCATTCTGGCTAGGAATGGAGGTATGATTTGCTTAGAAATTGGACAGAGTGGAACAATTGGTGGAAGAAGCCAGAGGTGCTGACCCTTTTTGCCTCTATCATTCTCTGTGCCTTTCCTCCCTTACTGTAAGCACTCAGTGCTCTTTCTTTCTTTTCTACTTCACAGCCCCAGAAGATGATTTTTCTTTTACTGTGAGTCAATACAATGATTCCTCTCCTAACAGAATCTTCAACGTTTTACCTTGACTCTCATTGGGAATAAACAATATTGTTCCCTGGGGCCCTGAGATACATGATGCTCTCGATTCCTGCCCCTACCTCCACTCCCATGATCCTGACTATATGTCCTGACACTCTTAATTGGAGACCTTAGCTGACTATTTTTCTCCTCCTTACCTATAGATATTGAAATTGGACAAGATCTTTTAAAAATTTAAGTGACATTTTGTTAGTGTATACATCAAGTGAATAAATTTACATTTATTAGATCAATATTTATCAGACTAATTGGCCACTAGTCCATCTTTTTTTCTTTTTTTTATGTAAGGCACAGTGCTTGTAGGGAGAAGGCATATTTTCAATCTAAAGCAGGTTCTCCTGGGACAGTTTACCAAAGCTGGATTTACAGGCTGCAAATGTACTTAAAGTCCTTCTGCATCAAGGAAGTTAAAACTGAGATCTCCAGCATTAAACAACAATTTCATCCCGCCACATCTGTGCATGAGTGATTGACACCTCATTTCTGTGATTACTTAATTAATGAAGTTGATACACACTGTGCTTTACAGTAACATTAACCAAAAACATACCAAACCACACCATGGAGTCGATTCCAACTCATAGTGACCCTATAGGACAGAGTAGAACTGCCCCATAGAGTTTCCAAGACTGTAAATCTTTACAGAACCACATCTTTCTCCCACAGAGTGACTGGTAACTTGGAACAGCCAACCTTTCAGATAGTGGCCAAGTGCTTTAACCACTGCATCATGAGGGCTCCTTGAAGCAACATTCCCCAAAAACCAAACCCGTTGCCATTGAGTAGATTCCGACTCATAACGATCCTATAGGACAGAGTAGATATGCTCCATAGGGTTTCTAAGGAGCAGGTGGTGGATTCAAACTGCCAACATTTTGGTTAGCTGCCAAGCGCTTAACCACTGCGCCATCAGGGCTCCACAGTAGTACCTGGAGTTAAATTAGTCTTTTTTTGGGGGGTGGGGGGGATTTTGTTAAGAAATTTGTTGATTTCAGGAAAGGAAAAAAAAAAATAATAATAATAAGGGCAGCTGCTTCTGGGAAACAGTTTATACCCAGATAGCAAGTAAGCGTAAGACTGAACAGATGTTGTTTCATCTTGTTAGTGACTGGAATGTGGTGCGATGTTGTCAGCTGCTCCTTCCAGAAAAGTCTACAATGCAGTCTGAGGAAGCTGTCAGACGGCTGCCTTGGCATTCTACAGCGGAATGCAACATTTAACGCTCTGGAGGGTTTTTAGTCATTGGTCACTCAGAGTCTCATTCATCCCCTAAAAAGTGAACAATAAGATGAGCAACAATTTAAAAGATATTTTGATTTACAGATAGTGAATTAAATTAAGGAATGAGCTGAAATCCTTTCAAGTATATTTCATAGTTATTCCAGCTAATTTTGGTAAACCAAAAAAAAAAAAAAAAAATCCTTGCTGTTGAGTTGATTTCGACTCTGAGTGACCCTATAGGACAGAGTAGAACTGCTCCATAAGATTTCCAAGCAGTGGCCAGTGGATTTGAACTGCCGACCTTTTTTCATTTTTGCTTCACAGTGGAGCTCATAACTACTGTACCGCCAGGCACGAGGGCTCCTGGGAAAACACCATAGTGGATATTAAAGAAATGCTCATTTCTCCTCCTTGTACATTGAGAGAGCAGACAGCAGAGAGTAGCTGAGCAAATATTCAAGGAGACTGAAATGGCTTGATAGTTATTTATAAGATACTTTATTTCTAGTATGAGTATGTACCATGTGCAAGGATCAAAAAGTCCTAGTCTGGGACATGTGGACATCTTATACGGACTTCATTTCTTATGTTAGGGTCAAAAAAAAAAAAAAGAGAGAGAGATGGTCCTCACTTTCTATTTTATAATCCAGACCTAATCAGTTCTGTTTATTGGTGACGGCAATAAAGAGAGTGTTGCAAAAATTGTGTTTATTTGGACTATTAAAAGAACATTTCTAGCATAATAAATGAATCACAAACCCAAGAAAATTGATTATGAATAATCATTGTGAAGTCTATTTCTATTTTTACCAACATGAGACACTAGTTTTTTATGCGCTTGTGCTGTTTTTATTTTTGGCAGGGGGTGGGGTAATTGAAAGAAGTTTGGAGGAAAGGTGCTGTGCTATATAGTTCTAAAATTATTTGCTTCTTAACATAGATGTGCTAATTCACTTCACTTATGCCCACTGATTGTCATCAAGGACATTGGGCAGGTCAGGGCTGGCAGAAATGGACTTAGAAACACAGGTTGTTGTTGTTAGGTGCTATTGAATTGGTTTCAACTCTTAGTGACTCTGTGTACAACAGAACAAAACACCACCTGGTCCTGCACCATCCTCACAATTGTTGTTATGCTTGAGCCCATTGTTGCTGCCAATGTGTCAATCCATGTCCTTGAGGGTCTTTCTCTTTTTTGCTGACCCTCTACTTTACCAAACATGATGCCCTTCTCCAGGGACTGGTCCGTCCTGATAACATGTCCAAAATATGTGAGACGAAGTCTAGCCATCCTTGGTTCTAAGGGGCATTCTGGCTGTACTTCTTCCAGACAGATTTGTTCATTCTTTTCGCAGTCCATGATATATTCAATATTCTTTACCAACACCATAATTCAAAGGTCTCAATTCTTTCAAAAAAAAAAAAAAAACTTGTTGCCCTCAGTTGATTCTGACTCATAGAGACCTTATAGGACAGAATAGAACTGCTGCATAGGGTTTCCAAGTAGCACCTGGTGGATTTGAACTTCTGACCTTTTGGTTAGCAGCTGTAGTTCCCACTAAGCTACCAGGATTTTCCAGTTCTTCTTAGGTCTTCTTTATTCATTGTCCAGCTTTCACATGCATATAAGGCAGCTGAAAATACCATAGCTTGGGTCAGTTGCACCTGAATACTTAAAATTACAGGTAGAAATTTTAGGCTTTTGAAGACAGAGAAAAAATTATTTACGGGTATGTAAAGATATATATATAAGGTCTGGTGGCACACTGGTTAAGCACTAGGCTACAAACCTAAAGGTCGGCAGTTTGAGCCCATCAGCAACTCTGTGGGAGAAAGATGTGGGAGTCTGCTACTGTAAAGATTTATAGTCTTGGAAACCCTAGTTCTACTCTGTCCTATGGGGTCACTATGAGTCAAAATCTACTCAAGGGTAGTGGGCTCGGAATATATATATATATATACACACACACACACACACACACACACTAACAGAATAAACATACTGCTGTAATTATAGATAAATAGGCAAATAAATAGATAAAAACAGTCCAACAATCAATAGATAAGTCGATAGGCAGGCAGACATAGTGTAAAAGCATTCTCTCTGAGATACCTAGAACCTGAGCTTGTAAGCACTGCTCCTACCCACTTCCCCTAACCATCACATGTGCTTAGGTTACTCCTAAGAATATCAGCTCAGGGATCCTTCGTCAGCAGCCTGAGACATGCTTCTTGAATCTGAGCCTGGTGGAGCCAATTTCCCTGTCTATGTCCACTTCCTAACAGGGCTGGCAGTACTTTGGGTTTCTCTTTTGTATTCAGGGTCTTCTGTCTTCAATTTTAGAAGACATTCCAAAGCGGGCATTTCCTAAAGTCTCTCTTCTTTCAAAATGAATGGAGAGGCCTATGCCACGAGTCTTTAATACAAATTTTTTAATATTTTTCTCATTAACAAAAAAAAATCAACTTGCGGTGTTGAGTCTATTCTAATTTGTAGTGAACCCATATGTCCAAAGTAGTGGGGCATTGGATAGGGCTTTCCAGGTTGTGACCTTTCTAAAGCAGACAGCCAGGTCTTTCTTCCAAACTGCTTGTGGGTGGGTTCAAAAAGCCAACTTTTCAGTTAGTAGTAGAGAGCTTAACCATTTTCACCACCCAAGGACCAAATAAGTGTAAATAGTAAAACCTACCATTGAATACCTGGCATGTTCTAGGCAGGCACTTTTTAGCTAATTACCTAATTTGCTTCTCACCCAAGTCATAGAAGAAAAGTATTACTATCATCATTTCAGATGAGCACACTGAGACTAATTGAGTGCTGTAACAGCCACATTGGTAGGACACAGAAAACTGTTTAATAATATAAAGCCTGGGGGAGGCAGTCGGGGGCAATCAGTAGCGGTGATTTATTTAGTCCACCTGCTCATTTTACAGTGAGAAAATGAGTCTCAGAGAGAGAAAGTGATTTGCCCAAGGTTTAACTGGGTGAATATCTGAGCTGGGAACAGAACTCAGGACTTTTGACTACCAGTCCAAGGTCTTTTTTGTGAAACTGGTAGCCTAATGAAATGGAATGGCAACAGGTCTATTGGAGTGTGGTCAGTGAAGTCCCTGAACTTTTGACATTCTGACAATGTTAATGAGACTCCCTATCACTTGGACCAAAAAGGGGAGCTGCTCATGTCTTTTTGGGCTAGAGAGCCCATCTGTCCTCATCACTCAGGGTCCTTCACTCCTCTCAGGCCCCTCTGTGAGACAGATGCCTGATTATTTCTCCCAGAAGTAAGAAGTGATTAGATTAGCTACAGGAAAAGAATGGGACCTTTATAAAGGCTCATTAAGGAATAGGACTTTTATGAAGGCACAAGAAAGTAGAGCCACGTTAGAAACACTTTCCTCTTCAGGCCCTGCCTTACCTCTTACTTCCCATGGTGCAGTGTTACCTTCATCGGTCTTGCCTCTAAAAGAACAATGAGGAGATTCAAGTTCTGGACACTTGACACAATGCCCTCCAAGTCCTCTACCTCCACCAACAGGAAGCTCAGGACTCTCCTCTATGATCAGTCCCTTTAACAGGGGCAACAGTGTCTCATCTCTTGGGCATCCACACTCACCACAACTCACTTCTAGAACCTTGTAGTTTATGGAGCATCTGTGAAAAACCAAAGTTGTTTTTCTCTCCTCTTTCAGCTCACCATTACTTTAAGTATAAGAGTTTAGAAGTGACAAGTGTATGAGCTGTGGAAGTGGCAAGGTAAAGAAGTGAAATAAGAGTCAATGTACAAGTGGTGTTGCTGTTGTTGTTAGGTGCCATTAAGTTGGTTTTGACTCACAGTGACCTATGTACAACAAAACAAAACACTGCCCAGTCCTTTGCCATCCTCAAAATCGTTGCTATGCTTAAGCCTGTTGTTGTAGCCAATGTGTCAATCTATCTCATTGAGGGTCTTCCTCTTTTTCGCTGACCCTCTTCTTTACCAAGGATGATGTCCTTCTCCAGGAACTGATCCCTCCTAATAACATGTCCGAAGTATGTGAAACGTGGTCTTGCCATCCTTGCTTCTAAGGAGCATTCTGGTTGTACTTCTTCCAAGACAGATTTATTCGTTCTTTTAGCAGTCCATGGTATATTCAATATTCTTCTTCAATACCATAATTTCAAAGGCGTCAATTCTTCTTCAGTCTCCGTTATTCATCAACCATCTTTCACATGCATAGGAGGTGATTGAAAACACCATGGCTTGGAAAACACCATGGAAGCATGGAATAGTTTATTAAATAAAATTAGAAGATCCTCAGATCCTGAATTTATTTGTACACAAGTGTAAATTTATACCACTTCCTTTTTTTCTGAATGGATCTTAGTAAACTACATGTATGAAGAATACTTTTCCAGCATTCTTACAATTGGAATCATCTGAGCTCAAGTATTTAAGTATTCAGTATATTAGAATTATTTTAAAAAATGAATATGCTGAAGGTATCATTTCATAAGTTTTACATAACTGTGAACCCTTTGTTCAATGTCCTTCTAAGATGGCTGTCACAAAAAAGAAGTAGTTATGTTATTGCCTTTAAGGGAGCTTTGCCTAAAATAATCCATTTTTTCATAGGTAAACAATTCTGTTGAGCAAGAAATTTCTTTGCAAGAGTGTAACAGCTCTGTTTAGGAGGAAAGAAAAAGTCTCTTTTATCTATCATTTGGGGATTGATAGTCCTTGGATTTAAGTACTGATTGTTCGAGATACATTGTTGGCAAAAGACAGGTGCTCAGACAGACCACTATATTAATTTCCACCATATTTCATTGCATATAAAGATTTCTATACAATTGGGTTGGATTTCATATTCTGCTATTCTTTTTGGGACTCTTTAAAAAGGTTTAAGCTGGAATAAGTGTTTTTCTGAGTCTTTCTGATCTAACATGTAAACCATGTCAGATATCCTAACTACCTTTCGGAGGGGATTCAAATGCCTTGTGCTTAAAGGTCTTTCTCCTTGAGTTTAACGATAGGTCCTTAATGAGGACCTGGGTCATAAACCCCCAAAAAAGGATGTGAATGGAGCAGCAAAGCTATCACTGCCTTCTACAGGAGGGGGGAGGGGTCAAGGCTTTACTGTAAAAAAGACAATCCAAAAGTGATTCAAATGATCAATTCTGAGAGGAGAAGAGGAAGAAAGGTGTTTCAGATGATCAGGCAGGGGTGTTGGAAGATGGAATATGACGTTTCCTCTCTGTGGGCTGGTCCTGTCCCAACATATCAGGAGAAGTTACAGCTGTCTATCAAGGGCACTCACTGAGTGCATGTATACAATCCCTCCTCCTCATTAGGCAGCTCAGTGAGGGCAGACATCTATTCGGGACGACAGAAAGGAAAGGGATGAAAAGCAGTTGTGGTTTATGTTTCTGTGGTTTATAATGTTAACCTTATTGAGTACCATGTTTCTCATTCTTAATGGCTTCCAAAATGAAGGTTTAATCTTCCAAGTAAGGGAAGTGAGTTCAACTTTGAGATACATCCCTGTGGAGCTACTGATGTCTAGGAAGCCTTTGTGCAGTTAATGCATGGGAGTTTTAATTTCCTCTTGCTTCAATAGGCAGATTATTTTTCCTTGCCATTTTTCATTTCTTCTATCACACATCACCTACATACTATTTGACTTAGCGACTTTATCTCTACATCATTTAGATTTTTTTTTGGCTTTGGGGGAAGAGAGCATTTTTACCACCACTTGTCTATCAGTGTGTTGCTGTGATGCTGGAAGCTATGCCACCCGTATTTCATATACCAGCAGGGTCACCCATGGTGGACAGGTTTCAGCTGAACTTCCAGACTAAGACAGACTGGGAAAAAGGACCTGACAATCTACTTCTGAAAAAACCAGCCAGTGAAAACCTTATGGATAACAGCAGAATATTGTCTAATATAGTGTCGGGAGATGAGCCATTCAGGTTGGAACAAAAAAACCAAAAAACCGCACTTCTATTAAGCCAATTCCAACTCATAGTAACATTATAAGACACAGTAGAACTGATCCATAGGGTTACCAAGGCTGTAAGTCTTTACAGAAGTAGACTGACACATCTTTCTCCCATGGAGCAGCTGGTGGGTCTGAACCACCAACCTATCCATTAGCAGCCAAGCTTTTTAACCATTGCACCATGAGGGCTTCTCTCAGGTTGAAAGGCACTCAAAATACCACTGGGAATGAACTGCCCCTCAGAGTCGAGTGGCCGTTAATGACATGGATGGAGTAAAGCTTCCAAGACCTTCATCTGTTGCTGTGACATGACTCAAAATGAGAAGGGCTGCAAATGTCCATTAATAATGGGAACGTGGAAGGTACAAAGTATGAACCTAGGAAAAGTGGAAATTTTCCAAAAAATGAAATGGAATGCTGGAAGAGTGTTATCCCAGACATTAGTGACCTGAAATGGACTGGTATTAGCCATTTTCAGTCAGACAATCATATGGTCTACTATGCTGGGAATAACAAATTGAAGAGGAATGGGATCACATTCGTTGTCAAAAACAATATTTCAAGGTCTATTCTGAAATACAACACTGTTGGTGATAGGATAATATCCATATGCCTATAGAGAAGATCAGTTAGTACAACTAATATTCAAATTTATGCCCCAACCACTAATGCCAATGATGAAGAAATTGAAGGTTTTTACCAACTTCGGCAGTCTGAAATTAATCAAACATGCAATCAAGATGCATTGATAATTACTGCTGATTGGAATGTGAAAGTTGGAGATGAAGAGGGATCAATAGTTGGAAGATAAGGCCTTAGTGACAGAGATAACTCTGGAGATCACATAAGAAAATTATGCAGACCAATGATTTATTCTTTGGAAATACTTTTTCAACAACATAAACAGCGACTATACACATGAACCTTGCAGGATGGAATACAAATAAAATTAAATCGACTACATCTGTAGAAAGAGACTATGGGGAAGCTTACCAGTCAGTGCAAGGCCAGGAACCAATTGCAAAACACAGCATGAATTGCTCATATGTAAGTTCAAGTTGAAGCTGAAGAAAATTAAAACAAGTTCATGAGAGCCAAAATATGACCTTGAGTATACCCAACCTGAATTTATAGACCACCTCAAGAACAGATTTGACATATTGAACACTAACAACCGAAGACCAGAAGAGTTGTGAAAAGACATCAAGGACATCATCCGTGAAGAAAGCAAAAGGTCATTAAAAAGACAGGAAAGAAAGAAAAGACCAAAATGGGTGTCAGAAGAGACTCTGAAACTTGCTCTTGGACTAAGAGTAGCTAAAAGCAAAAGGAATAAATGATGAAGTAAAAGAGCTGAACAGAAGATTTCAAAGGGCTACTCAAGAAGACAAAATAAAGTATAATGGAATGTGCAAAGACCTGTAGTTAGAAAACCAAAAGGGAAGAACACACTCAGCATTTCTCAAGCTTAAAGAATCGAAGGAAAACTTCAAGTCTCGAGGTGTATGGCAAAAAATTGGATGATGAAGGAAACCTCAAAAGAAGATGGAAGGAAAACACACAGTCAGTGTATTAAAAAAAAATTGGTCGGTATTCAGCCTTTTCAGGAGATAGCACATGATCAAGAACCTATGAGACTGAAGGAAGTGGCCCAAGCTTCACTAAAGGCATTGGTGAAAAACAAGGCTCCAGGAATTGATGAGATATCATTGAGATGTTTGAACAAACAAATGCAGCACTGGAAGCACTCACTCATCTATGCCAAGAAATTTGGAAGACAGCTACCTGGTCAATCAACTGGAAGAGATCCATATCCATGCCTATTCCAGAGAAAGGTGATCTAATGGTGTGTGGAAATTATTGAACAATATCATTAACATTACATGCAAGTAAAATTATGCTGAAGATTATTCAAAAAATGGTCACAGCAGCACATCCATAGGGAACTGCCAGAAATTCAAGTTGGATTCACAAGAGAACATGGAACTAGGGATATTATTGCATTGTCAGATGGATCCTGGATGAAACCAGAGAATACCAGAAAGATGTTTACCTGTGTTTTATTGACTATGCAAAGACGTTCAAGTGTGTGGATCATAACATATTATGGATAATATTGCAAAGAATGGTAATTCCAGAACACTTAATAGTGCTCATGCAGAATCTGTACATACACCAAGAGGTAGTTGTTTGAACAGAAAAAGGGGATGCCGCATGATTTAAAATCAAGAAATGTGTGTGTCAGGGTTGTATCCTTTCACAAACCTATTCAATCTGTATGCTGAGCAAATAAGTAGACTATTGTGAGGATGACCTCAGATCAGGCAGTGTTTTATTCTGTTGTACCTGGGGTTGCTATCAGTCAGAACTGATTCAAAGGTGCCTAACAACAGCAATAACAGGCATTTTTATAATTAGAAAGATAGATAGGTACACACATAACATACATATTGGGAGAGAGATAGGGTCACCTACTGTATATATTGAGCCTTTCCATTTTGAACCTTTCCCTTGCTAGACTGTGGTCCTGTGATTCCTTTCTCCTCCTTTTGACCACTTCACAATAGGTCCCATTTCTTCTCAATGCTTAGCTCTTGCTCAGCCTGATTGCTTTTGTAACCAGCTGAACTAATTGTTGTAATTAATTTTACAGATAGTCACAAACTGAATAACTCTTGCCAAGAATTGTTTAGTACATATTCAATATTTTCACTTTTTATAGATTTTATTATTTGGATTCTCAAATCATTTGTATGGCTTGCAAGAAATCACAAATGTAGGGAGAGGGAAAAAAAATATCCAGGCCCTATGTTTTTTAGGACTTCCAAAAATCGAAACTGGTAGATTTGTAACAACAAATGGTATTTTATTAACAAATAAACAAAAATGTGTAATTAATTTCTAGTTAAACTAAGAATGTTTATGGGATTTGCAAGGCATGCATTTTACTTTGCAAATGTACAGAAAAGGTAGTATTTTCATAGGGGCTAATTCTTATCAAGGGGTTAGAATCTGACCACTGTGAAGTGGTCCACCATTCTTAGCAGGAATTGTGACAGTCTTGTCAATGGTGGTGGGCCAGTAATTCCAGGATATAAACAAACCACTGATGTGTGAGCACTTATATGAGAGTCCATTATCGTAAAAGGAACTAGAGACAGTCAGCCATAGTCTAGAGAGATACAGGAAGATTTTTCAGATTGACCCCTGGAATTCATACTTTGTCTTATGAAGAATAAATAATAAAACCCCTGAAGATCTCACTTAACTCATGTCAAGATATATTATCATAATGAGCATACCACCAAATCTAGATGAGCACATTTAAAATGGATCCCTTTAAAGCTGATTGCTCATTCTGACTTCCTTGATTTAATGTTATTTCTCCTTTTTTTTTTAAATGAATGGGCACACTAATTTTCTATTTCCTCTCACCATCTGTTACCATAAGCTCATAGACAAAATATAGCTATAAATCATAGTTACTAAAAATTCACTCTTCGCATCTTATGGGATGTATTTATGAATGTGTATGTGTTTATAAATTCACATTATCTTCACTTTCTGTGTGTTTTCTCTAGATAAGGAGCAAAGTAACCTTCTTTGCAAATATCATTTCAAGCCCATAATGCAGGGGACAATGACTTCGAGCTTCTAAGTCAGCCAACAATCTTTGTCCATCACCAACTATTTTATTTTTATATATTTTCAATTTTTATTGTGCTTTAAGTGAAAGTTCACAAATCAAGTCAGTCACTCATACAAAAACTTATATACACCCCTCTATTTTTTTTTTTTTTATACACTCCTAACTGCTCTACCCCTAATGAGAAAGCACACCCCCTCCCTCCACTCTCTATTTTTGTGTCCATTCGGCCAGCTTCTGAATCCTCCCGCCCCCCACTCTCACTTCCTCACATCTCCCCTCCAGACAGGAGATGCCAACATAGTCTCATGAGTCCGCTTGATCCAAGAAGCCCACTCCTCACTGGCATCATCTTCCATCCCATAGTCCAGTCCAATCCCTGTCTGAAGAGTTGGCTTTGGGAATGGTTCCTGTCTTGGGCTAACAGAAAGTCTGGGGACCATGACTTCAGGGGTCCTTCGAGTCTCAGTCAAACCATTAAGTCTGGTCTTTTTATGAGAATTTGGGGTCTGCCTCCCACTGCCCTCCTGCTCCCTCAGGGGTTCTCTGTTGTGTTCCCTGTCAGGGCGGTCATCGGTTGTAGCTGGAGACCATCTAGTTCTTCTGGTCTCAGGCTGATGTAGTCTCTGGTTTATATGGCCCTTTCTGTCTCTTGGGCTCATAATTACCTTGTGTCTTTGGTGTTCTTCACTCTCCTTTGATCCAGGTGGGTTCAGACCCATTAATGCATCTTAGATGGCTGCTTGCTAGCATTTACGACCCCAGAAGCCACTCTCCAAAGTGGGATGCAGAATGTTTTCCTAAAAGATTTTATTATGCCAATTGCCTTAGATGTCTCCTGAAACCATGGTACCCAAACCCCTGCTACACTGGCCTTCAAAAAGTTCAGTTAATTCAGGAAACTTCTTTGCTTTTAGTTCGTCCAGTTGTGCTGACCTCTCCTGTTGTCTTTCTCTTCACCTAAAAGAATTCTTATCTACTATATGTAATTTTTTTTTACATGTAATTAGTGAAAACCCCTCTCCCTCCCTCCCTCCCACCTCTTGTAACCATCAAAGAATATCTTCTTCTCTGTTTAGACTATTTCTCCAGTTATTATAAAAGTGGTCTTATACAATATTTGTCCTTTTGCAACTAATTTCACTCAGCATAATGCCTTCCAGATTCCTCCATGTTATGAAATGTTTCACAGATTCATCATTATTCTTTATCGATGCGTAGTATTCCATTGTGTGAATATACCATAATTTATTTATCCATTCATCCATGGATGGGCACCTTGGTTGCTTCCGTCTTTTTGCTATTGTAAACAGTGCTGCAATGAACAAGCTTGCATCACCAACTATATTTGAAAAACTTCCGGGTGGCTTGAATAAAAGTAGTTTGATTTATACAACCTTGCTTTCCTCATTTGGGTAGCAAAGTCTGGACATTATGGATGTACTTTGAATAGAGTCCAATTCCGAACACCTAAATCTACTTAGTGACTCTACGGAGGAACTCATCATGCACCTGCTGATTTGGCTTGTTAGCGTGTAAGTGTCTTTGCTATCAATCTGAGCATAATTATTTTGAACATGTATTTGCAATATGTGGCATCAAACCAAAACAAACAATGGAAGAAAATGTTCCCAGGACCATCCTTTTAAGGAGAAAACTTTTTGGTGTCTGACTAAAATATTATGTAGAAGGAACATCAAAGTAATAAACTCTGCAAAGTTATCGTAATGCCTTGAACCTTAACAAATAACTTAAAAACAAAACAGAACAATTCAGCTGTGTTCCAAATAGACTTGTACCTTGATTCCCAATTACCTTTAGCCTCTCTTTCTACTTCAGCTATCAGCAACAGTGCTGTGTGCTAGGCTATGAGAATCGTGTAATTCTTCTTGTGCTCATATTAAATATTTATTAGTTTTGAATTGATCCTTTCTCCTAACTCCATTTTACTCGGTGGGGAGAAGTGATAAGTCCCCTCAGTTTGCCGCAGAGATAGTTGCTCATTTTATTTCTGAATTCTTCATGGTAAAAGGAATTATTTTTTTCTCCCACCTGCAACATTTTGCTGCCACCTTAGCTGTGCTGTGGTATTTAAAAAAAATTAAATTCCTCTGGTGAATAGCCAGTTGTGACCTTTCTTTTTATGGAAGATGTATTCTATTTCCAATTAGTCTTGGACTGAAGCAGCTTTTAATGCAAATGAGCACATGTCTTCTTAGAAAACTTCACTAATAAACGCTCTGACCTTTGGCATTGGAGAAAGATACCACATAGGAAATCACTTTTATGTTTCAATAAAAATCATCAAGTGAATACCTAGAAAAAATAACTAATTTCTTTTATTATCTTCTTATATCAGAGTAAAATCAGTGTGCACATATATGTGTGCACATAGTGATTTATTGATGTGAATAAATTGTTGAGTAAAGAATCACTTTATTTTCAGGTCAAGCAAGATGGCTCTTAGGTGCACCTGGGCAAGAGCAAGAAAGGTGGACATTAGGCCAAAAAATTAGGCATCATGGTGAAAATAAATAAATGCTATGTTGGAGTCCAGAGGACTAGCCTTTTGTTACCTATATGACTTGAGCAAATCAACCTTTCTGAGCTGTTACTTACATGTCCATAACAAAGATATCAGTACTTAGTCTAATTTTATTGGGTTGCCATGTGAGATAATATTCTTGAAACCTGTTAATATTCTTGAAACCTGTGAAGTCCTACATAAATATGGGGTGAATTAATTTTAAAATTCAATCAAATTCATTTTGATCAAATGGTAAACCAACAATTAAATCAATTTACTTTTTATTCATCATGTTACTTAAAGAGAAACAAAAGCAACAGATAAGAATTATTAGAAGCATATGCTTTGCTAATTTTGAGGTTTCTGGTAGCAAATAATAATAAGAGCTTCCGATCATTGCCTCTTAAGTGCCAAGCACTGTGCCAGGGGCTTCACACACATTATTTCTGTTCCTCATCAAAATTCTGCAATCAGCTATGGCTGTGCCCATTTAACAGACGATTCAGTGGACGCTCAGAGAGGATGACTTGCTCTCAACAAAGTGTTGGTACCAAGCACCCCTGCTGAGGTGTCAAGCACTTGACATTCCTGAACAAGTGAATGTTGCTGCTAAATTAACAAAAAAATGCATTACCCTGGGAGAGATTCACTTACAGACCATCCTGAGTGTGAAGAATGGTGTCTTTTTTTCTCAAATGGCTGGGAGAATGACTGCTGCCAGCCTTGGGAAATAGTAGTTTTCATTCCATCTTTTCTTAGCCGTTACTTGTGCTTTCTTTCTCAAGTCAGTGCCATCTAGACCCTTCCCTTTGATCCCCTTGTCATCCATTTCCCATTTTAATTTTAAGGATACTGCTTCTGTTACATTTCAGGAGATAGCTCCTGTTTCTGAGGCAACTTCTTATATTACACGCGAAGTTCTTTACTTAGACTACGTTAACAACCTTAGCAGTGGACTGCATGTAAAGAACACAGATCCAGAGAGAGAAAGGGACTGGTCTAAAGGTTACACTCCCAGTTGATGATGGTTCCAGGAGTACCCAAATGTTTTGGCACATTCTCTTTCCTATTTTCCCAGGTTAGAGTTCCCTTTGCTTTAACCAAATCTTCCAGCATGTCGGAAACCCTGGTGGCATAGTGGTTAAGTGCTATGGCTGCTAACCAAGAGGTCAGCAGTTTGAATCCACCAGGTGCTCTTTGGAAACTCTATCGGGCAGTTCTACTCTGTCCTATAGGGTTGCTATGAGTCGGAATCGACTCGACGGCAGTGGTTTTGGTTTCTTTTGGTTTTCCAGCATTTCAGCAGCTCTTCTACTTCCTACAGGATGAGTAATAAGTAGACTGCAGTTCCCATCTACCATTGTTTATGAGTTGGGGGCCCTACCCTAATACTTCTCCCAACACATAGGCATTGTAATTTCTAGAGGGACACAAAGCCTCCCCTATGGGCTTCTTGTGCTCATATTAAATATCTGTTAGTTTTGAATTGGTCCTTTCTCCTCACACCCCTTCCCCTCCCACTGCAGTTTAAGGAAAATTGGTAAAGGCCTGAAGAGTGTACCCAATAAGAGTCAGGAAACTTGAAAATGATAAAAAGAAAACAGAATTTGATATTCACAAAGCATTATAGGGTCCTTATATGTCTTAAACACATTATATTTGTTCCAAAAGTTTGCATCTTCTGTATCAATCTTAAATTTAGCTTTGTCTCAAAGTTCTATTTCTACGAATCATTGTGTATAGAATAGGAATGACGTTGTGTGTAGAATAGGGACTGGGTTTATACATGCAATAAGGAATTAATCATTCATATGTGGAACAAAATATTAAGAATGCATTTTTTTATTTCTTATCTGTCTCATCAGAATTATTGCTCCTGATACGTATGCGCTATTTCCAAACCATCATGTGAATAGGTGTCTATGTCACACATCACAACAATTTTGCAATTAGCAATAATCAGGTCATAAATATAAGTACAATTGCATACTGGGAAGAGAAAAAAACAACTATAATATGAGGTTACTGGCCTTTCTATGACAGAATTTATTGCACAAATGTATGTTTTTCCATTAAAAAAAGGGGACACATAGTTTGCCCTTTGTTTCTATTATTGCTACTCTTTCCTTGAATGACTCATTAAAATCTTTCACCAGTGCTATTTACCTTTTCATGAATAAAATAGTAAAGATATTGAAAATATATTATTTTTCTTTTCATTCTTTTTGGCATTTGAAGTTTTGTATTTACAAATATGCATATATATATAAATGAAATGGAATGCATAAACATTGATATCCTAGGAATTAGTGAACTGAAACGGACGGGTATTGGCCATTTTGAATCGGACAATCATATAGTCTACTATGCCTGGAATGACAACTTGAAGAAGAATGGCATTGCATTCATTGTCAAAAAGAACATTTCAAGATCTATGCTGAAGTACAACACTGTCAGTGATAGAATAATATCCATATGACTATAAGGAAGACCAGGAAATAGGACTATTATTCAAATTTACCCAGCAACCACTGAGGCCAAAGATGAAGGAACTAAAGATTTTTATCAGCTGCTTCAGCCTGAAATTGACTGAACATGAAATCAGGATGCATTGATAATGACTGGTGATTGGAATGCGACAGCTAGAAACAAAGAAGGATTGGTAGCTGGAAAATATGGTCTTGGTGATAGAAACATGGTGGAGATCAAATGATAGAATTTTGCAAGACCAATGACTTCTTCATTGCACATATCTTCTTTCACCAACATAAATGGTGACTACACACATGGAGCTCTCCAGATGGAACACATAGGAATCAAATTGACTACATCTGTGGAAAAAAGATGATGGAAAAGTTCAGTATCATCAGTCAGAAAAAGGCCAGGGGCCAACTGTGGAACAGACCATCAATTGCTCATAAGCAAGTTCAAGCTGAAACTGAAGAAAATCAGAGTAAGTCCATGAGAGCCAAAATGACCTTGAGCATATCCCATCTGAATTTAGAGACCATGTCAAGAATAGATTTGATGCATTGAACACTAGGGACTGAAGACCAGATGAGTTATCAAGGACATCATACATGAAGAAAGTGAGAGGTCATCAATAGAGAGAAGAAGAAAGGAAAGAAAGAAAAGACCGAGATGGATGTCAGAGAAGACTCTGAAACTTACTAATGAACATCAGGCAGCTAAAGCAAAAGGAAGAAATGATGAAGTAAAAGAACTGAACAGAAGATTTCAAAGGGCAGCTCGAGAACACAAAGTAAAGTATTATAATGACTTGTGCAAAGAGCTGGAGATAGAAAACCAAAAGGGAAGAACATGCTTAGCATTTCTCAAGCTGAAACAACTGAAGAAAAAATTCAAGCCTCCAGTTGCAATAATGAAGGATTCTACGGGGAAAATATTAAACGATGCAGGAAGCATCAAAAGAAGATGGAAGGAATACACAGTCATTATACCAAAAAGAATTAGTCGACGTTCAACCATTTCAAGAGGTAGCATATGATCAGGAACCGATGGTACTGAAGGAAGAGGTCCAAGCTGCACTGAGGTCCTTGGCAAAAAACAAGACTTCAGGAATTGAAGGCATATCAATGGAGATGTTTCCACAAACGGATGCAGTGCTGGAGGTGCTCACTCATCTATGCCAAGAAATAGGGAAGACAGCTTCCTGGCCAACTGACGGGAAGAGATCCATACTTATGCCTATTCCCAACAAAAGTGATCCAACCAAATGTGGAAATTATAGAACAATATCGTTAATATCACATGCAAGCAAAATTTTGCTGAAGATCATTCAAAAATGGCTGCAGCAGTATATCGACAGGGAACTTCCAGAAATTCAGGCCAGTTTCAGAAGAGGGCTTGGAACCAGGGATATCATTGTGGATGTCAGAAAGATCCTGGCTGAAAGCAGAGAATACCAGAAGGATGTTTACCTGTATTTTATTGACTATGCAAAGGCTTCCAACTATGTGGATCATAACAAATTATGGATAACGTTGGGAAGAATGGGAATTCCAGGACACTTAATCATGCTCATGTGGAATCTTTACATAGATCAAGAGGCAGTCATTCAGACAGAACAAGAGGAAACTGTGTGGTTTAAAGTCAGGAAAGGTGTGCATCAGGGTTGTATCCTTTCACTATACTTATTCAACTTGTATGCTGAGCAAGAAGTTGGACTATATGAAGAAGAACAGGGCATCGGGATTAGAGGAAGACTCATTAACAACCTGTGTTATGCAGATGACACAAACCTGATCGCTAAAAGTGAAAAAGATGAAGCATTTACTAAAGAAGATCAAAGACTAGATCCTTCAGTATGGATTGCACCTCAACATAAAGAAAACAAAAATCCTCACAAAGGGGCCAATAAGCAACATCATGATAAATGGAGAAAAGATTGAAGTGTCAAGGATGTCATTTTACTTGGATCCACAATCAACAGCCATGGAAGCAGCAGTCAAGAAATCAAAAGATGCATTGCATTGGGCAAATCTGCTGCAAAGGACCTCTTTAAATTGTGGAAAAGCAAGGATGTCACCTTGAAGACTAAGGTGCGCCTGACCCAAGCCATGTTATTTTCAATAGCATCATATGCATGTGAAAGCTGGACAATGAATAAGGAAGACTGAAGAAGAACTGACGCCTTTGAATGGTGGTGTTGGCGAAGAATATTGAATGTACCATGGACTGCCAAAAGGATGGACAAATCTGTCTTGGAAGAACTATAGCCAGAATGTTCCTTAGAAGCAAGGATGGTGAAACCACATTTTACATGCTTTGGACATGTTGTCAGGAAGGATCAGTCCCTGGAGAAGGACATCATGCTTAGCAAGGTACAGGGTCAGCGGAAAAGAGGATGACCCTCAACGAGGTGGACTGACACAGTGGCTGCAGCAATGGGCTCAAGCATAACAATGATCGTGAGGATGGCACAGGACCGGGCAGCATTTCGTTCTGTTTTGCATAGTGTTGCTATGTGTCAGAACCAACTTGATGACTTGATGGCACCTAACAACAACAAATTATATATATATAACGCGTATGTGTATATATATAATAAAAAAAATGCGTACATGTATATATATATAATCTAATCTGTGTAAAAAGTAAAAAGCAAGCACATAGATTTTGTGACATATACCCAAAGAAGAAAATATGTATTCAATCCAGATATTGGGTAGCAACTAGAAACCCATTGAAAGCTGATACTATGAATACAGAATGGAAAAAGCATGGGAAAGACTCATGAAAAAACTGAAGAACACTTTGGATTTAACATCTCTAAATAACAGAGCTATGCTGAAAGGGCAAATGTAGTAAAATTCAGGGGAGGGAAAAAATACCTTATGTGGATCCTGGTTTCTCTGCAATATAATTTGTTGCTTAAATGTACATTTTTTCCATTTCTTAAAATTATATAGTTATAATATTTCCTTCACTGGAACAGTTCTATTCATGGCAAGGCTCACACTCAAGACATGTACTGAGGACTTTGTATAGAAACATTTGATGATTATGCTATTGTCCTAGTCCTGTGCATATCAGAGTCAAAAGGACCAGAGAAGGTATGTATCCAGTCCCCTTCTTCAGATGAATTTCCAACATGTGGGCTATATCTGTGAATGCAGAAGCTGTTCCTTCCCTACGCTGACAATTTCTTCTCTGGATATCTATCTCATTCTTCAACCTACATTAGTACCTACTATGTGTCAAGCCTATTTATACATTGGGACATATGCAAAGGGAAAAAAAAAAAGACAATGTCTCTTTCTTGGAAACAGTCTAGTGCAGGACACAGAAAGAAAAACAGGCTAATGGAATACCAGGTAATAAGCATATGGTAGATAAGTACACAAAGTTCTAAAGGAAATCAGAGGAGAGAGTGGTGAGTTCTGGAGTAGTCTGAGGAAGCTCCACTAAAAATTGACATTCGAAATTGGTTTTAATTCATTACAACTACCTGCTAAGTTCTTTTTCTCCCCCACAACATACATAATAAAATTATGTAGCCTTTTCTTATTCTTCACAGTCATAAGTTGAAGTCTTGTCTCTCTGATGATCTGCCTTTGCTCACTTTATCAGTAACTCTAATAAAGAATTTTACCAAAAATGTCATATCTAGATGACCCAATAAGGCATAAATTGAGCCAATGTGTCAACGAAGAATATAACGAGGACGTGTGACTAAGCTTATAAGGCTTAGTGAAAATAAATATTTTCTATAATTTAGAAATATTTTCTAAAGCATTTTCTAATGTTCAACAATGGGATGGACTGCTGTGCACTAGTGAATTTTCCATCTTCAGAACTATTTAAGAAGTACTATCATTCTGTTCCCCCACACATCTGTCACTTTGTCATATTGCAGGGGCCCGAGTGTTGCTGTGATGCTGGAAGCTATGCCATTGTTATTCAAATATGAGCAGGGTCACCCATGGCAGACAGGTTTCACTTGAGCTTCCAAACTAAGACAGACTAGGAAGAAGGACCAGGCAGTCTACTTCTGAAAAGAATTAGCCAGTGAAAACCTTACAAATAGCACCAGAACATTGCCTGATATAGTGCCGGAAGACGAGCCCTTCAGGTTGGAAGGCCCTCAAAAGACGACTGGGGAAGAGCTGCCTCCTCAAAGTAGAGTTGACCTTAATGATGTGGATGGAGTCAAGATTTCAGGACCTTCATTTGCTTATGTGGCACGACTCAAAATGAGAAGAAACAGCTGCAAACATCCATTAATAATTAGAATCTGGGATGTACAAAGTATGACAGTAGGAAAATTGGAAATCATGAAATTGAACACATAAAGATTGATATTCTAGGCATTAATGAGCTGAAATGGACTGGTATTCTTCATTTTGAATCAGACAATCGTATGATCTACTATGCCGGGAATGACAACTTGAAGAGGAACGTTGTTGCATTCGTTGGCAAAAAGGACATTTCAAGGTCTTTCCTAAAGTACAATGCTGTCAGTGATAGGACAATATCCATATGCCTACAAGGAAGGGCAGTCAATACAACTATTATTCAAATTTACTCACCAATCACTAAGGCCAAAGGTGAAGAAACTGAAGTTGTTACCAACTTCTGCAGTCTGAAATTGGTGGAACTTGCAATCAGAATGCACTGATAATCCCTGGTGTTTGGAATGCAAAAGTTGGAAACAAAGAAGGATCAGTAGTTGGAAAATATGCCTTGGTAATAGAAACGATGCTGGAGATCATGTGATTGAATTTTGCAAGACCAAGGACTTCTTCACTGCAAATACCTTTTTTCGCCAACATAAACAGCGACTATACACATCAACCTTGCCAGATGGAATACACAGGAATCAAATTGACTACATCTGTGGAAAGAGATGATGGAAAAGCTCAATATCATCAGTCAGAACAAGGCCAGAGGCCGACTGTGGATCAGACCACGAATTATTCATATGTAAGCTCAAATTGAAACTGAAGAAAATTAGAACAAGTTTATGAGAGCCAAAGTCTGACCTTGGGTATAAAAAAAAATCTCACCTGAATTTAGAGACCATTTCAAGAATACATTTGACATGCTGAACACTAATGATTGAAGACCAGATGAGTTGTGGAATGACATCAGAGACAGTTATACACAAAGAAAGCAAGAGGTCATTAAAAAGACAGGAGAGAAAGAAAAACTTGAATGGATGTCAGAAGACTCTGAAACTTGCTCTTGAACATCAAGTGTCTAAAGCAAAAGGAAGAAATGATGAAGCAACAGAGTTGAACAGAAGATTTAAGAGGGCAGCTTGAGAAGACAAAGTAAAGTATTATGATGACATGTGCAGAGACCTGGAGATACAAACCCAACAGAGAAGGACATGGTCAGCATTTCTCAAGCTGAAAGAACTGAAGAAAAATTCAAGCCTCAAACTGCAAGGATTCTATGGTGAAACTGTTAAACAACACAGGAAGCATCAAAAGAAGATGGAAGGAATACACAGAGTTACTATACCAATAAGAATTGGTCAACATTCAACCATTTCCGGAGGTAGCATATGATCAGGAACCTATGGTACTGATGGAAGAAGTCCAAGCTACACTGAAGGCTTTGGTGAAAAACAAGGCTCCGGGAATTGATAGAATACCAACTGAGATGTTTCAACAAAGGAATGCAGCAATGGAAGTGCTTACTCATCTCTGCCAAAAAAAAAAAAATTGGAAGACAGCTACCTGCCAACCAACTGGAAGAGATCCATATTTATGCCTATTCCCAAGAAAGGTGATCCAACCGAATGTAGAATTATCAAACAATATCATTAATATTGCATACAAGCAAAATTTTGCTGAAGATCATTCAAAAGTGGCTGCAGCAGTATCAAGCTGGATTTAGAAGAGGATGTGAAACCAGGGTTACCACTGCTGATGTCAGATGGATCCTGGCTGAAAGCAGAAAATACCAGAAAGATGTTTACCTGTGTTTTATTGACTATGCTAAGGCATTCAGCTGTGTGGATCATACCAAATTATGGATAACATTGCAGAGAAGAGGAATTCCAGAATACTTAATTGTGCTCATGGGGAATCTGTACATGGATCAAGAGGCAATTGATGCTTAACAACAGCTGCATCATTCTATTTGAAACCTTGGTGGCAAAGTGGTTAAATGCTACAGCTGCTAACCAAAAGGTAAGCAGTTTGAATCTACCAGGCACTTCTTGGAATCTCTATGGGGCAGTTCTACTCTGTCTTATAGGGTCACTATGAGTTGGAATCGACTGGACAGCAACAGGTGTGTTTTTCTTTTATCATTTTGTTAATACAGGATCATATCATATCAACTTTTAGGTTCATATAGTTACAGATTTGTGGGATGGTCTGCAAAAAAATCTTTTATATACATCCATTCAGTTATCTTAGCATTTTATTCTTTTTTGGGGGGTACAATGCTATAATTCATGTCATGGATGATAAGGTTGAACAGTCAGGACCAAGGACAACAATTTCCACTCAGGTGGATGTGGATATTGATTTGGTACTAAATAACAATGGCAACAACAAAAAGATTACATGCAAAAATATCTATTTAATATTTCCGAATGATCAATCACTGTAGTTTTGGAGTTGGGAAAAAGGAAGACTAACACTTGCTGAACAACCCACTGTACTATTGTATTTAATCTTCCATCTAATGTGTGTATTGTTATTCATAGGTATGTACGTATATGTGTATATGTATGTGTATCCATATAAATATGTAGATACGTGTATATACATATATTTATGATATTCTTACAAGCTGCCTATATGTTTATGAATGAGAAAGTGAAGGTTTAGAATAACTTTCCCAAGGTCACATTGTTAGTGAGAGATTCAGCCCAAGTAATAATTTCAAATCTCATTGTGTTTCTACCTCATAAAAGAGGAAATATGCAGAAAAATGAAAAGTTGCCTCTGCACAGCCAAAAATAAGCATGCAATTTGACTAAATTCAAAAAGAAGAGAAGCACATTTTTTTTTTTTTTTTTAGAGAGAATGGAGGAGAAGCATTACTGAGAAAAGAAGCTTATCAGCAGCTATGTTTCTCTATTTAAAATACTTGGCTTTATAATATGCATATTTGTATGCACATTGAAGCCTTATTTTCTTAAAATGACCCTGACCCAGTTCAGGCTACCTCCTGAGGTCAGGAAGTTACAGACCAATTCCAGGGGCAGTCTGCCTGCTTCTCTTGGCCTGTGGTCAGCCTGTAGGGCCACTTCTGGAATGATGGGGTCTGGGAAGAGGGCTGGATGCCTTTTGTGATGCTCAAGGAGTTTCTTGTCCTCAGGACTGTATTTTCCAAAAGAAAAGGAAAATGATCCAAACTAAACTTCCTGAATTCACACAGAGTAAATGAGAGCAGTATTGTGTTGGAATGAGTGAAAAATGAGTACATTAGTAAGAGAATGTAAAAGGAACTGAAACTAGGATAAGTCCATCAAAATAATTACACACAAAGGCATGTGAAACAAATATAGGCTTTGTGTGAATAAACACTGTGAGAACATCTAATCAATATCTTTGAAATAGTTACATAATAGCTGTTAGGGAATTAGTTGATAGCCTGTGCATATTTCATGAGGCCTATGCATCTCCACGTCTAGGCATGTGCACACATGCCGGAATGAGCGACTGGCAAAGCATTCAGTTTTTACTTTGAGAGCAGAGTAAATCCCGCCTCCCAAATCATTTCCTACTTCCTTGGTATGGTCATCCCTCAAATTTCTTTGCTTGTAGAAAATCTCACTCACCTTTTAAGACCTCAGCCATAATTTTTGCAGTTGGCACTCAATGATTGTTAGGGATTTAAATGGAAAAAGGTAAAATTTGGAATTTTACATATTTCTAGTTATTGGAGAAGACTTAGCTTTGGAGTTATTCAGTTTTCTGTACTGCTGTATCTTAGTGTTAAAAAAAAAATAGCTACAAACCATCTACCAAAGGTGTACTGAGCATAGCCTCTATGGGGCTCATGGAAAGAGCACTAGCATGGTGGTTGAGGGATCTGAATCCTTGTCCCAACTTATCACTAACTGCACAATTTTCAGCTAGGCATGTTACTTGTATGATTCACATACATAGAAACATGGTAAGTTACTTCTTAAACAACGCATTTTAGCTACTTGTCTTTCCAACTAGACTATGATCAGTAGGCATTATTGTGCTTCTTTTATGTCTAATAATGCCCAATGGTGCTAGGTACCCAGGAGGTACTAAGATATTTAGTGTTGAATTTTATTTTTCCTCGTCTGTGGAGTAGGAATACTAATCCTTGCTCTGCATACTGCATACCTTATGCTGTGGTATGTTGTTGCATGTGAGGATATTTTAAGGAAAAAAAAAAATCCCATTATGCAAATAGAGAGATTTAGGCCAGATGCCTCACCCCAGAAGAAGCCAATCTGACTTACATGGCCTAAATGTGATTCCAAGAAACTGAAGGGAGATAAATCTCTCATAGAGTGAATAACAGCATGTCATGCCAGTTCCAGAATCAGAATGTTGAAGTCTCATATGCTGCAGCAATTTCTCTGAAGCAATATTGCAGATTGAGGTTCTCATCTATTTTTCTGCCTTCACCTGGAGGTATCTATGCTTGATTCAGAAGTATGGAAAGTTGATGGTCTTCTTTTGAGTCAGGACCATATCATCTTTCTTTGTTATGCAAGGATGTCTCACAGGGGCTCAAAACTTTCATCCACATTGCTGCTTCAGCAGCACAAGATCTTAATGATTCAAGAATACACTCCTCTTTAACTTCGGAAGATCAAGATCCAGTAAAATGAGGTGACTTTCCCAACATCAAAGAGATTCTTAGTGTCAGAGACAGAGTGAAACAGCCCTGACTCAAGGGTCAAATAGCCCATGTTTGATTTTATATCAGTGGTCTGTAGCTAAAGTCGTTTTATCACATTATTAGTCTCCTGAGTTTCTGCTTGATGTTTTGGTTTACTTCCAAAGAGGCCCGCAAGATAGAGGATCACCAGTTAAGGGAGTGTGTTCTTATAACCCTGAGGGTAGCTGTTTAATATGAAGTAACACTTTCTTTCAACAGAACTGTTGACCTTTGTTTACCACTCTAAAGACATTCAGAAATCATCATTCTCAGGCTATCTTTAATTGGAATGTTTGGCATTCTGGATCTTCTCAACATGTAGGCCTATTTTATGAGGGGTAGGTTGAGGTGATTAAGAAAGCTGTATTTCAATTATCTTCCTAGGGATAGCCCCAGTCATTTGTAATCTTAATTCCAACAGCTCATTTTCACCTTCTTTCCGTGAATCTTAAAAATCGTTATGCTTGTATGAGCCATAAAATTCTTCCCCTGTCCCTCCCCACAAAATAACAGATGTGAATAAGTAAATATTTTGGATGTTTTCACATTGTCTGATTCATTTTCAGGCCAAGCATAGTTTATCCAGATGTTCACAACCCTGATGTAGAATGGACGACAAATAACTAAGCCATTCCTGTCTTCTGATCACCACTTCTGCATATGATCATATATGAATACAATTCAAAAAATTAATTTATTGCTGCCTATTTTTTTTTTAATGTAATATACTGCCCCACAACAGCAGTGGGTGGAATGCAATATACAAATTCATTTCTCTAGAGACATTGAAAAGGTTGACGTGTGATTTGGATTTAGCATGGGATATCTTGCATGTCCCTAGTTTACCAGAATTTTCAAAACAGATATTTGTAATAGACCTATTCTGTAACACATTTATAACTCACAGAATGGATAACATAAACCCACCTAGTTTGTAGCAGTTTAGATTGCATCACTTTGTGATGATCAATATGATAAATTTATTGGTTCAGGACTATTATTTTTCTTACCCCCTCCTATTCCTTAGTAGTGTCACATGTACAAAATGATCTGTCAAGATTTTAAATAAATACATGTGTAACACCCAATGTGTGTAAAGCAGTGTACTAGGTTCTTTATAAGTAGGTATCAATGATATAGAATGTATTTAAACTCATAAATAATTCACTATGCAAATGTAATTATTTCCAGAAACTGAGATATAGCAGATATAGCTAGCTAGATTAATAGGACAAGTGCTTTGCTTTCTTGGAATTTTTAGATTTGTGGGGAATATGTGGAAAACAAAACACATATGTGTTGTTAAAGTAAAAAATTAGCCTGGAGAGTAGAAGACTGGAAGTGATAAAAAAAAATAGCTGTCTTCAAATAATGGCAGAGCTGTCTTGGACAAACGGTTTGTTCTCAGTGGTACAATGGACGAGTACTAGGACCAATGATTAAAAGGGACAGAGACATTTTTTTTCTATTTAATAAAATGAGTAACTTTCTAATAATTAGAACTGCCTGACATTGGAATTGGCTACAGTGTGATGTGGGGAGCTTCATCTCTAGAGGAGGGGTGACCTCTTATTGGGACAATATAGGGATCACACGGGTGTCAGTACAGGTCTAGGATGCTCTTAGTTCACCTGGGTTATGTCTCTACAACCTTGTGTCCTGGAGTTTCAGAACTCCAGGCCAGAGTGGGAAACTACTGAACCTCAAAGCTAATTTCTCATCCATACTGTCTATCCCAGTTTATTCACCTTACCGCCTGCTTTTGAAAGCAGCACTTCCACTAAGCAATGTAAAACATTTCCAGAAATGAGGTTTCTTCTTAAGTCTATTTGTCCATTCTCCCTTTGGTGAACAACCTTATTTCTTTCGGTTTTTCAATATTCAGCCTTCGTTTTGACTCAGTGTATTTTACAATGTTCGAGTCATTATTTCTTTGATACTGTTAAATTTCCCCCAGTCCCAAGATTTTGGAAAGGAAGAAGATTGATCAATATTTTTTTAATGGAAAGCTACATTCCCTAAAATGCAATGACTTTGTAAAGCAAGTTTCATTAGAACTGAGGTTTTGAGTTTTTAGTAAACATGAATGCTCACTCTTTCTCACTGCTGTTTAAAATCTTACTGATTACACTTTGGAACCACATAATTGTGTAATTTATCTTGAGGTTGTCAGAATGCATATTTTTAAAAGTAGTTTTCTTAGGGAAATAATACATATCTCATTACTTTTTACTGTAATTGGTATTCATGGTCTCTTAGTTTATAGGTAGAGACCCTGCCAGAGATGGCCAGTATCACTGCCATATATTATTAAAATGAATTAATTTTTAAAACACATATTCCATTCAATTTCTCATTAAATGGGGCATTGTGAATTCCGCTGTCAAGGGGGTACAAATAGCATGATTATGACTTGCATTATACAAAGGCCTCTCGGCTATGACAGTTATTTACCATAAACTATAAATTCATTCTTTATGGAAAAGAACTTTAAGATGTAGCTGCCAAAACTGACCAAGAACAAGCTGCCGTCCAAACCTGGGATAGTCTCCTTCCACAAGTAAAAAGTTTGTGATCATTTGTCTAGAAATAGCACCCAGGGAGAGACCTAAAGGTTGAGTCGGATTTATTTTCCTTATTGTTGTTGAAAAACATATGACTTATTCAAGGACCACCATCCTTTCCCTAATGGAAATGTGAACAAATAAAAGGGTGAGTGAAGAAATAAGAATGGG
Source organism: Elephas maximus indicus (assembly GCF_024166365.1). Taxonomy (NCBI): domain Eukaryota; kingdom Metazoa; phylum Chordata; class Mammalia; order Proboscidea; family Elephantidae; genus Elephas; species Elephas maximus. The sequence goes on from NC_064830.1 coordinate 34,161,549, forward strand.
TAAGGAAAGAATGATATATACCAGCACCGATATGGGTAAACTGCAATAAAAAGATGTGTGTTGATTTGGGTATTTTTGCTGCTCACACCCTCACATTACATAGACAATAGCTTGCTGTCTACACACAGAAATGCTGTCCTGTATAAGGGCATTCAGCTTCACAGGATAAACTATTTTAAAGGCAATCTAGGCATGAGTTCATGAAGAAATCCCGGGAACTGGGCTATGCCTAGTTGAATAAGATAGGGTTTGGCTGCTAAGGAGCTCATGATGTCCTGGGATAGGCACATAACTGAGCAGATAATCATAATAATTTCAGTGCAATGTTCTTGCAAGTGTCAGCAAAATGTTATCTGTACCTAAAGGTGACATCACCTTCCTCTGCTTGGGGTCCAGGTCAAGAAAGTTTTCAAGAGGAGGGGGGATCTGAGCCAGGGCTTGAAGACTAGAGGGTTGTATGTGGCTAGAACAAAGGGTTGGTGGGAGTTGTGGGCCTACCCTGGCCACTATTATCTAGGAAGTGGAAAATTCATGGAGGTTATCATGATGGGAAGGAGGTAATCAGATTGCTTTTTGAAAGGTCACTCTAGAGGCAAGGTGGAGGGCAGACTGGAGGTTAACAGGGTAGGGGTGAAAAATCCCTTAGCTCAGTGCCAGGAAAATGGAGAGAGGAAAGTTGATTTGAAAGATATATGCAAGATTGAATTTAATAAGATATTGTACCTGATAGATGTGAGGCATAAAGGAGGAGGAATGGAGAATTAATGTAGGACCACGGGTAGATTATTAGGCCGTTAATGAAAATCAGCAGTGCAGAAGGAACAAGATTGGAAAGTGGTAGAGGCATGTTAGATGATAAATCCAGTTTAGGGCATGTTGTATTTGAATTGCTTATGGTATTCAGGTAGAGATATCTAGCAAGTTTTTGGTTTTGTTTTATCTTAGTAAAATGGGTAAAATAAGCATAACTACCCACCATAATGTTTTTAAACTTCTGATTTTTAAGTAATTTTAGATTAACAGAAGAGTTATAAAGATAGCATGGAGAGTTCCTGTATGCCTTTTACCCAGCTTATGTAACTTTAACGACTCTATTTTTATGCAAATAATGCATGCCACATTTATTTGTCAACCTTGTCAATTGTGCCTCCAGATATTTTCATAAGCACCCCTATGCCAATTTTTTTTACACTTTGCTGTAAAAAAAAAATTAGCATAGCTGTACTTATGAAAATACCTCAAGGGGGGAGGTTGAGGTTGGCAAACACGCAAAAAGGGACGTGTTATTTGTATAAAAATACGGCCATATTAACATTTCATGTAACTGGGGTACATTCATCAAAACTAAGAAATTAACGTGGGTACAACACTGTTAACTAAGCCACAAACTTTATCAGATGTCATCAGTTTTCCCACTAAGGTCTGTTTTCTCTCCCAAGATTCCTTGAAGGATACCATGTTGCATTTACTTGGTATGGCCCCAGAGCCTTTTCCAATTTGATAGTGTCTTAGTGTTAGTGTTACTTTTCATGATACTGACACTTTTGAAGAGTACTGGTCAGGCATTTTGTAGAATATACCCCAGGTTTTTTTTTTTTTTTTTTTCCTTGATGTTTACTCATGATTCTTCTGGGGTTATGATTTTCGGGAAGGATACCATAGTGATGAAGTGCTTTTCTTATCCTATCATTATCAGAGAGTGCATGATATCAACATGACTTTGTTTTTACTAAACTAAGTTAAAGTTAAAATAGTAAAGTCACTATTTTGCTATTTCCATACTCTGTTCATTAGACACAAGTCAGTAAGTCCTGTCCCTACCAAGGGAGGGGAATTAAGTTCCACTCGCCGTGATTCTTGAAGGACTAAACAATAAGTGTCAGCAGAGTTGTTCATAATAAAAAATAACAATTCCATTTATTATTATTATTATTATTACTGCTTTTTTCCTAATAAAAATCTAACAGGTCATTGGTCACAAAGAAGGCATGATAAGCAAGAAATTTCCTAAAGAATTCAGGAACTCAGATCAGCACGTGCTTTTCTGCAGATTGATTGAGGCTCCCCAAGAAAGAACCTTTCCTTGGATATTTGATGGTATTTTGTATAATGGCCCTCAAATGGGGGACATTATGCAAAGTGATAATTCTGTACTCAGCAACATGAGCTCAATTCAAAGCTAACCATTTTGGCCATGTCAAATTCTGTTCAAAATAACCAATTAGAGGCCTATATGTTGGCTCAAAATCTAACCTGGATCATACACCTCGAATAGCACCCTACCTGGGAGATACCAAAACCTAGCAATAAATAAATGACAAACAAAACCAACTCTCTGGTGAGGGCTGCTGAGGCTAACTGGATTCCAATCTGGGTGTTTATTCACGTCCACAAGAGTACTGTGTGTTCATAGAATATTTTACGGGCCATGGCATGTATGCAGATCAAGATTTTGAGTAATAAAAGCTGAATTTCAAGGTGAATGTAAGTACGTGTATGCACAATTTTCTAAAAGAACAATAAGCGCCCATATGGTTTTAGGCTCTATATATGATTTTCAATGTTTAAGTATCTGACATGTGTTCTCTCTCTTTATAAGTGCTGGCTTTTCTTCCTTGTCCCTTTCTTCCTTTCCTTCCTTAATAATATTTGACATATTGTGATGTGCTGGAATTCCATGGAGGGAGCAGCCAAACATTCTAAACAAACCTGAGTATGCTGTGTTCAGTGGTGAAGAGCAAACTTCACCCCTGACTTCACTGCTCACAGGGTCAGTGGGAGAAGCAGCAGGAAAAGAACTGGTGGGAGCCCATAAAGCAGGGACAGCATTTGGCTACTCTTCAATTCTCATACCGGGCTCAGGGACCTGCTCCTTCAAGGACTAAGGTTAAGAAATGATCTTGTTGGAGAGTTACAAGCCCAGTGAAGAATCTAGCTGAACAGTCCATCCTTTCCCCAGAAAGCACCCATGGCTAGCAGCTTCTCATATGAAAGCAGATAATTCAATCTGTGTTGAAAAGTCCCAATGTGAAGGCAAATCCATCTCAGATAGCTTTCCCTCCTATTTGACAACCTGAAGCAGAACAGCCAGGCCCTCTTACTTCATTTTGCTAATTACACATTTTAAGCTCAAATCAGACCAAAGCCATTGCTGTCAAGTTGACTCTGACTCATAGTGACTCTATAGGACAGAGTAGAACTGCCTCACAGGGTTTTCAAGGTTGTAAATCTTTATGGCAGCAGGCTGCCACATCTTTCTCCTGTGAAGTAGTTGGTGAGTTAGAACTGCCAACCTTTAGTTTAACAGCCAAGAACCTAACCACTGTGCCACCAGGCCTTCTTCCTTTTAAGCTAAATAGTAATAAATGCTTGCCTCCAAATACAAGAATTAGATCCTATTTATGACACTGAAATGGGAAAATACTGCTTGAACACCCAGATGGTAGAATAGTTAATGTTTATGGGAACCGATGAAACCTCTGTGAGCTCTAGCATACCTTGTGATTCTTTTCTGATTGTTCTCTCATAATGTTGTAAAAGCTTAAGATTAGCCTATGTTTTCTCTCTAAAGATGAAAAACAAGTGATAAGATCTGGGAACCGAGGAGTCAGAAGAAGGTGATATCAGAAGACCAAATTTCAATGACCCCAGAAAGGACCCTAAGAATACCTTGAAAAGACCACCTCAAAAGGAAATTGAAAATTCTCCAGATTCCTCCGACTTAGCATTTCTTTCCCTATAAAACCCTCCAGCTGGCCCTTTTGGGGCAGACAGAATTTGAGAGGAGCCTATCCCCTCTGTTTCTTGGATATGGGTATTCAGTAAAGCCCTTTTGCTGCTTATCTCCCTCCTGTCTCAGTACTGGCTTTGGGGCAGGCAGTTCGAATCCCAGACTTGCGGTAACAACATTCACTGATCTGATCAATGTTTTTTTATGTAATTTTGTATGTTTAGAATACATGTGTGACATTAATAATTTTGTGTATTTATAAATAATCTTCAGAAAAAAATGAGTTTCTTTATCGAAGTCCACTTTTTACTATCAAAATCAAACTACTCAGAGATATTTGTGAAATAGTACAAAGAATACAGAAATTGAAATTAAGGAACCTGGTTTGAGCACTGACTTCTCAGCTTGCATAGTGCATGAAGATTAAATATGAAACACAATAGGAGATGGCATTTGTCATGGGCCTGGAAGTGTACACTATGTAGTCAGCTGTGGAAAGGAGCAGAGTGTGCAAAAACATGAAATATGAAAATGCTGGTATGTGCCTTTAGAGGGAAGTGGTAGGAGATAAAACAAAAACTAAGTTATACCAGTTTAAGGGCATGCTCGATGCCATGCCAGGACCAGTGGTGGCTTAGTGGTAAAATATACCATGGACTGAATATACCATGGACTCCCGAAAGAATGAACAAATCTGTCTTGGAAGAAGTGCAGCCAGAATGCTCCTTAGAAGCAAGGATAGCGAGACTACATCTCACATACTTTGGACATGTTATCAGGAGGGATTGGTCCCTGGAGAAGGACATCATGCTTGGTAAAGTAGAGGGTCAGCGAAAAAGAGGAAGACCCTCAACAAGATGGGCTGACACAGTGGCTGCAACATAACAATGATTGTGAGAATGGCACAGGACTGGGCAGTGTTTTGTTCTGTTGTACATAGGGTTGATGTGAGTCAGAAGCAACTTGACAGCACCTAACAACAACAACAAGTAGAGTAATAGTGGGTTGCAGAGTTGAGGAAGATATGAGAGACAGTAAAGGGGAAGGATGGTGATGGCTGGACTATGGAGTGGATATGATAGAGAGAGGAGAAGATTCTAAGAAAACTTCCTGGTCTCTGAGTGGGAGGAATGGGCAAGTCCAAACTGTCTCTGAGGATCTTCCTGCCTTTAGCATTTGGATCTCATGTTTTCCAGAGAAGTTTTATGAGCTCACATTCTTCTCAGAGGCTCTCAAAGGCCGCGAGAAATTTCTACTGCTGTTGGATGATTTCAGACGCAGTTATAAGCTCTTGCAAGTGCTTTTTAGGCTGGAGATTTTCACACACTGAACAAAAATGCTACATGAGGGGAAACAACCTCCCACTTTGGGAAATGTAATGAAGAAACCTGAACATTTCCAGCTAACAGCTTTTAATGGACTATGAATAAGTAAACACCGAGTGAAATGGAGAGAACAAACATGTGCTTCGCTGAAGAAATGTTTGTTTAGTGAGCCAATCAGCACTAGCCCAATATAGCCTGCAGAAACAGAAAGATGGGAATGATCAACTCTGGGCCCAGGGCTGACACAGACCTGCTGTGGTCCAGATCACATCAGTGGATCTTTTATTCATCTGTGCATTCATTTATCAAACATTTATTGAACATCCACGTTATGCCAGATTCACTGTGAGGTCTTAAGACACAGATATGCACAATACAGCATTAAAGAATTTCCAGTTAAGTGGGCGAGATAGGCTCAAATGCAATTAATTATGTCTTTTGGTAGGTCTGATATTAGAGACAGGTGTTTGTTCTTTATTTCTTGTCTTGTGAGAGTTATCATGTAAGAGTATCGGAGACCTTCTACTTCATGGAGCGTTTCTGTGTGGGGAACAATATAAAACATCTGAAGCATTTTGTGTGCCTACAATGTGTATATCTTTGTAACATTCCTATAAATAATCCCTTCACAATTCAGTGACCAAGACAGAGAGATGCTAAGTGACATTCCTCAGATCACAGTAGTAAGTGGACTTCTGGTTACTGGTCTGACATATAAAGAGTTTGGAAGTCATCATTCCTGTTCTCACAACAAGAAAAAAACAAAACAAACGGAAAAACTGAAAATCATCAACTCCTCTTAGATCCATCAGAGAACTGCAGTCACAGGGCAAACCACCACTCCAAAAACTGGACAGATGGTGGCAGGCACAGACAATCTCAGCTCACCGGAAGCAGAAACTGCTGCTGGAGCCAGCATCCCATAGGAGTAATTAAAAGGTAATTGACTAATTTCTGGAGACTGAGTGTGGACTAACTTGATGCCCTGCCTTAAGTGGGGGCCCACATTTTCCCATTTGTTGAGTTCTACCTCAGGAGCTCCATCAGGTTCTCATTGTAAAGATCAGACAAAAAAAGAAAAAAGCCCTCATGCTTCCAGCAGGAGGAGGGGAAAAGGAACCATTTTGAAATATGTCTAGAGTGTTCTGCTCTCCTTAACAGTGAACTAGCCCTCAGGGAAACTATTTAAGAAAGACTAACCCTGGTGGCGTAGTGGTTAAGTGCTATGTCTGTTAACCAAAAGGTCAGCAGTTTGAATCCGCCAGGTGCTCCTTGGAAACTCTATGGGGCAGTTCTACTCTGTCCTATAGGGTTACTATGAGTCGGAATTGACTTGAAGGCACTGGGTTTGGTTTCTTTGGTAACCAACTGGTGGCTCAATGGTTAAGGGGCAGCTAACCAAAAGGTCGACTGTTTTAATCCACCAGCCGCTCCTTGGAAACCCTATGGGGCAGTTCTTCTCTGTCTTAAAGGATCACTGAGTTGGAATTGACTCCATGGTATCAGTTTCTTTTTGGTTTTAATCATTGGGTTTTCCAGAGTCTAGCCAATATGAAGAGCCCTGGTGCACAGCGGTTAAGAACACCGTTGCTAACCAAAAAGGTCAACAGTTTGAATTCACTAGCCACTCCCTGGAAACCCTATGGGGCAGTTTTACTCTATCCTGCAGGGTCGCTATGAGTTACCATCAACTTGACAGCAATGGATTTGATTTTTTTTTTTTTTTAGCCAATATGAATGGAGCCCTAGTAGTGCAGTGGTTAAAGCGTTCAGCTGCTAACTTAAAAGTCAGTGGTTCCAGCCCACCAGCTACTCCATGAGAGAAAGACCTGGTGATTTGGTCCCACAAATATTACAGCTTTGAAATCTCTATGGGGCAGTTCTACTCTGTCTTACAGGGTTACTTTGAGTCAGAATCAACTCAACAACAGTGGGTTTTGTTTTAATTTGGGGAGATTTTTTTGTTTGTTTTGGTTTGTCCAATACGGAGAAACTCCACAATACTAGCCCTCTCTAACCTTCCTGTCTCATCTAATAGGTTAAAACAACAAGAAAAAAAAGGCTGAAAAGTGATGTCACACTGGTGAAGGTCACAATTCAGGGGCACAAGTTCACTAAAAGACTGAGTCCTAATCACGGGATTGTAGAACTCTTCCTCTCCCCCACACCATATTATTGTACTGTTTAATAATAGAACTCCAGCAAAAAGAACCGAAAGACTATAGTGAGATAGGGAAGAAACAGGAACTAAGCCCCTAGACAAGAAGTCCTGCATCATCTGCAGCTGGCAATTTACTTACAAAAATGATGTTCTCGGCTAATGACGCAAAACCCAAATCCTTGAATGTGTGATAAGGAAAAAACAATAAGAAAAGATCTGTGGAAACAGCCGTGATATCTGTATACAAGTGTCACACCCTGGAAGAAGCTCTCCGTGTGTGGGAACAATTGACGACAGAACTGAGCGGTTTCTGAGTTGTTTCTGCAGACTGTGAGCTGTGAGGTAAATCTGTGGGAAGCAATCTAGAAAATGTTTAACTTACTCAGCCAAGCTTATCCACAACTTTGTTTTTCAAGGAGACAGGTGCTAAGCATGCGTACAAAAGACTGCTGTGACTGCCAGAGGACCTCTGCCTGGAAGGCACCGCGTTATCCAACCCACTGGCAGGTTTCCAACTGGTGGAGTTGGGGAAGTGTGTAGGCGCCACATCCCATAATGAGTGATGCTAACAGTCCCAGAGCCCTTTGCTGCAGACTCCATCTTGAAAGAAATACGCCTGCATACTTCATTATGATAAACTACATCCCTTCCTAAAAGGGCACACCTATTCCCAGAAAACCCATGAGTAAAGATGACACAGTTATCCTACCCTAAACTATAAGAGCTGTGACCTCCCTGACTCTGATGAGTCAGTCTTTTAGAGAAGCTTAGTCCTTCACTGACTCCTTTTTACCTGACTTAAGCAAAAATAAACCTTGCTGAAGATAAAGTTTGTCTTTCGCATGTATTCATACTCGGGAGAAGACAAGGAAGGACTTTTTGTGTCAGATTGGCAATTGGTAACAATAGGGGAGACAAAAACAAGGACACCAGAGGAAATTTTAGCTGCTGACCCCTACAGCTACAGCAAACAGTAAACACAGCCTAACTCCTGGCCAGATAAACATAGAACCTCACACCAAAGGCCTATTTACTTTAGTTCTTTTACCTGATACACCACATTTGACTGCCAAAAAAAAAAAAAAATTACAAGGAATGCTAAAATGAAAAAATAAACAAAAAAACACAGTTTGATGAGATGGGGCAGGTATCAGGACCAGAATCGGGTATGGCAAATATTGTGGAATTATTCAACAATAAATGTGGCAGAACCTAGACGTGACCATGGTGCCTGATTCCAAAGCCCATGCATTTTTCTCCTTTACTGTATGGCTAGGAGATGTGGTCTTAAAACCCTGATACACTTCACCCATGTAGCAGGTGTTGCTTCCAGGCCCCAAGATGACTAAAGAGCTGCTCAGATATCTCCTGCTTATACTTCAGTTTTCCCCATGTCTTTTCTTGTCCACACTGATGGAGCGCAATAGTCCATAGCCATAGAAGTACCTCTCCATGCAGCATGGTCCTAACTGGGCAGTGTTTGCCAGTCCAGGCTGTTTCATTGTGTGGTCCAGGCTCCTTCTGAGACTTTCTCAGGCCCAGGTACCCCAGAAAATTCAACCTGGAGGAGTCTTCAGACCAAAGAAGACACTCAGGACCAGTCTCCCTGCTTTTGCTGATTGTTTCTGTAAATCTGGGGACCTTGTAATGGAGCAGAACATCTTCCCCTGTGCCCTGGTCTGAGATGCTTTATGGGCACAGGCTTAAGTGAGAACCTCTGGGAACTCAAAGAGATTGAATGCATAGTAAAAATATGAATTCGATACAATTGGGATTCAACCTACCAGCTCCTGTGACTGAGTTCAGATTGAATTGAGTTTTCTGAGATACATTCCCCTTCCCCTGAGAAGCTCATAGTCTTTTGAAGGAGATAATTTAGTAAAAATATATTCACAATGCATATGAGTGTCATGGATTAAATCACGTCTCCCCCAAAATGTGTGTATTAACTTGGTTAGCCCATGATTTACAGCATTCTGTGGTTGTCCTCCATTTTATGATTGTAATTTTATGTTAAAGAGAATTAGAATGGGGTTGCAACACCCTTAGCAGGTCATATCCCTGATCTAATACAAAGGGAGTTTCCCTGGTGTGTGGCCTGCACCACCTTTTATCTCTCAAGAGATAAAAGGAAAGGGAAGTAAGCAGAGAGTTGGGGGCCTCATACCATCAAGAAAGCAGAGCGGGAGCAGAGCATGACCTTTGGACCTGAGGTTCCTGCACTGACATGCTCCCAGATCAAGGGAAGATTTATGACAAGGACCTTCCTCCAGAGCCGACAAAGAAAGAAAGCCTTCCCCTGGAGCTGGCCCCCTGAATTAGAACTTCTAACCTACTGGACTAGGAGAGAATAAACTTCTCTTTGTAAAAGCCATCCACTTGTGGTATTTCTGTTATAGCAACACTAGATAACTAAGATGGAGTAAATATCGAGATGCAGATATGCATAACAAGCCAATGAATGTACAGAATAGGACATTTTAACCACACCGGGCAGAGAAGACTTCCTCAGAAGAGGTGAAACCTATGCCAAGTCAAGTGGAAGTTGGTCAGGCTGTCGAAAGAGCGTTCAGAAGAATAACGCTAAAAAACTCATGGAGGTAAGATATGTGTAATCGTCTGGGGCTTACGATTCATATTGTTGGGTTACAAGAGCTGAGGCTGGAGAGCCAGCAATGCTAGAGTTCAGAGTCATATATGCCAGGATGAAGAGTTTGGGTTTTACTCTGAATAGAATAGTATGTTATTAAAGGATTTTAATCCATTCATCCATTCCCTCCTTCATTTCTTCACTCAGCAATGTTTATTGAGCACCTATTATGCAAAGTCAGCATAGATTCTAGGCTAAGAGCAAGGACTCTGGATCCAAACTGCTTGGGTTCAAATCCTGTTTCTGCTACTTGCAAACTCTGTAATTATTGGCCAGTTATTTAATCTCTCATTGCTCCAGCTTCCTCATTTGTAAATTGGGAATAATTAATAGCTCCTGCCTCAGAAGACTATTGTATAAACACTAATCTAATCTATGTAAAACATTTAGAACAGTGTCAACCTCCTAGTAAGCCCTCAGTAACTGCAAACTACAGTTACGTGTCTGATAAGTTCTGGTGACAAACCTGGAGAAAGTCCCTGTCTTTGCTTCCATAAACATAGGATTCATGGAAGAGGCAGACACTGTGAGATTGGATGCACAATGCTGTGGGGTGTATGCTGTAATTGGGTTGCTGTAGGAGCACCCAGGAGAGGCTACTGGCTTAGACTTGGGAGCTATAAGAGACTTTTGAGTATTGTCTCAGCTTGGATCTAAGAGATAAGTAGAAATTCGCTAGACAAAAGGGGCAGCAAAATGTCCCTGGGCAGAACATGGTCAAATGTTCATTTTGTTATGCTCCCTCTGGCAGCATGTGAGGGATTGGACAGGAAGGGAAGGAGCCCACAGTACGGGAGGACCATGCAGAAGCTCTCTCTAGAGGAGGCCAATAGCTCACGGAGAATGTGGCAGAGGTTGTTATTCTCGTTTCACAGATGAAAGAGACAAACTCCAATGACTTCTCATGGTGCTGAGTCAGGGACTGAGTCATGGTTAGACTCCCCTCTCCTCCTTACTCTCCAACTGGTTCTCAAATGCCTGAAAGAGATTTTACTCCCACACATTTTGTAGTAGAATCACAGATACACAAATGTGTGGGCATTGATAACTACATACAGGAGGATCCTGTTGCTTGAGTAACTCCTTCACATGCTATATGCATGTGGTCATATTTTATTATTTAATGTAAATAAAGGTATCTACAGAAATAGAAATAGCTCTACACAAAGAAACAGGTCTTAGTGCTCCTAACGCGTGTCCTTTCCACCACACTATGCTGTTGCTTCTGTCTGCAATCGCAGGAGGTGTCTGCACTGTCAGCCCCATGGGGAGGTGGGTGTGACACTTTTGTGTCACCCTTATTGTCCAGCACAGTTGATATTCAGGACTTTCTTGGTGAATTTGCTTAAAACACTGAAACTGCCTTTTGGTAGCAAAGATGAAGGAAACATATTTGTTTTGACCATAATGAAGTGTTAATTTTCTCACATTTATAATGTTTCCCTTTAAGGTATGTGCTAAAACCGTAAAGGTGTGTGCTAGTCAAGGGTAAAGTGAGTGAATTTGCATTTGCATTCTAATGTCATATTGCAAACCGTGGTGGCATAGTGGTTAAGAGCTACCGCTGCTAACCAAAAAGTCGGCAGTTCCTTGGAAATCCTATAGAGCAGTTCTACTCTGTTCTATAGGGTCACTAGAGTAGGAATCGACTCAAAGGCAATGGGTTTGGTTTTCCAATGTCATAAGGTATTTCATGGAATCTTCTAGAAACATTCAAACATATGTATCCCAAGGGAAATAGAAGTCAGGCTTGAACATGTTATGGTTAAAAATATTACTTTCCCACAGATATTTGAACAAAAGCCCAGTGAAGTAGGTGAACTACCTGCCCTGTCAGTTTCACAGTGTGAAAACAAATTATGGGATAAGAAGATGAACAAAATCATCCCAAAATAGCTCAGACTGTCGTTTGGTACACCATGGTTTTTATGCAAGCCGATTGGCTAATGGACAGGTCTGCTGGCTAATAATAACTATCCACGTACCCAGATTGCTTGGTTTTTAGAGCTATCAGCAGTCAAGTGAGGGTAGTAGAAGAGGGTAATGGCTAACAGCACAGGCTTTCCAGTTAGCTGCCCACCCACTTATTAGCGGGGAAAACTTGGGCAGTAATGTGTCTTCTCTCTGCCCCAGTTTACTCATCTGTGTAATGATGATGATGGCTACATGGATGTCTTAGTCATCTAGTGCTGCCATAACAGAAATACCACAAGTGGATGGCTTTAACGAAGAGAAATTTATTTTCTCACAGTCTAGTAGGTTATAAGTCCAAATTCACGGTGTCGGCTCCAGGGGAAGGCTTTCTTTCTCTGTTGCCTCTGGAAGAAGGTCCTTGTCCTCGATCTTCCCCTGGTTGGGGAGCTTCTCAGGTGCAGGGACCCCATGTCCAGAGGATGCGCTCAGCTCCTGATGCTGCTTTCTTGGTGGTATGAGGTCCCCAACTCTCTGTTTGATTCCCTTTCCTTTTATCTCTTGAGAGATAAAAGGTGGCACAGGCCACACCCCAGGAAAACTCCCTTTACCTTGGATCAGGGAGGTGACCCGGTAAGGGTGGTGTTACAATCCCACCCTAATCCTCTCAACACACAATTACAATGACAAAATGGAGGATAACCACACATGGCCTAACCCAGTTAATACACACATTTTTGGGGGGACATAATTCAATCCATGATAATGGATTAATTGAGAAAATCCATTTGAATACTGTCTTAGTTATCTAGTGCTGCTATAACAGAAATACCACAAGTGGATGGCTTTAACAAAGAGAAATTTATTCTCTCATAATCTAGTAGGCTACAAGTCCAAATTCAGGATGTCACCTCCAGGGGAAGGCTTTTGCTCTCCGTTGTCTCTGGAGGAAGAGCCTTTGTCATCAATCTTCTCCTGCTGGAGGAGCTTCCCAGATGCAGGGACCCCAGGTCCAAAGGATGCGCTCTGCTCCCGGTGCTGCTTTCTTGGTGGTTTGAGGTCCCCCACTCTCTGCTTGCTTCTCTTTCCTTTTTATCCCTTGAGAGATAAAAGGTGGTGCAGGCCACACCCCATAGAAACTCTCTTTATATCGGATCATGAATGTGACCTTGGTAAGGGTGTTATAATCCCACCCTAATCCTCTTTAACATAAAATTGCAATCACAAAATGGAGAACAGCCACACAATACCAGAAATCATGGCCCAGCCAAATTGATACACACATTTTTGGGGGGACATAATTCAATCTGTGACGAATACTTAAAACAGTTTCTGGCACCTAGGACACACTCAATAAATGTTAGTGATTATAATAAAGTACTCTTTAAATATATAAACAAAAACTTAAATAGTATGCACGGTAGCTTGGGCCTCCCACTTCATAGATGAGGAAATCAAGGCGCAGAAAAGGGAAGTGACTTGCTGAAAGTTGCATAAATCAGTGCTGAGTGGGGAGTCTGCTGACTCCCACTACAGAACTATCTTAACTTTGTAACATTTTCCTTCCACTTATTCAGAATAAGAATACAGAAAAAAAAAAGCAAGTTAATACGAGTGTGCATGGTTCTTAGATTCAGTGGAAGGTTTTTTTTTTTTCTTAATGAATTTAATATATATATATATATATATTTACCATTTGTTATTCCATACAAGTGAGTTTGAAAAATTAAATGTATGGTTTAAAGCTCATTGTCTTGGAATGCAATAAAAGTGTATTTTAATTAATTTGTTGTATTTAAGGCTTTGGAACAAGCTTTTTGTGGTGTTTCTGCTAAACTATGTGCCACCTTGAAAAATGGTCCCTTTCTGCACATGGACCTGTGTTCCCGGTGGTGGAGATCCCCTCTGTGGGGTGAGATATGACCTGTGCCTAACCCACGCAGTTGGCGACTGTGCTGTCTGACGATTGACTCCAGGGATCCCTTTGTCAGCAACGTATCAGTACCAGCAGCTTGCACAGTCTTTTGGGCACGAACAGCGTCTGTGCTGGGGACTGGCCTCCTCAACGATCAGAAATCAGCATGTGGCAGCTGTAGTTTGGGGTCAGCAAATTCTGGCTTTTGAAAATTACTATTTATATTTTATATCCCACTCTGCATACAAATTTTCTGGCTTTCACATTGTTCAAGCTTCTGGAAACTCCTCTAACTTCTGTCTTGTAACTGTCAGCTATTAGTCTGAAAGTGAAGGTAGGTGTTTATCTCAGAAATCTTCCCAGCTGGATGGATGTGGAAGAACTAAGCACAGGGCAGGATTAAAGGGAAGAGTATGGGTCTGGGATTCAAGAAACCAACCTTCATGGCTACCTCTGATTACTTAAAAATTCCACAAACACTTACTGAATGCATCTCATGTGCTAGACAACTTTATCAGCTTTGTAAATAGAGACACAGAGATGAATATAAAAGCACCCTTGGCCTCAGGGAGTTCACAGTTCAGTGGCAGTAACAGGTATACGAGCAATGATAAAGATAAAAGCTGTGATGGAGTGCTGGGTTTCACAGGAGACTGAGGAGGAGCACCTGGCTTACAGCGGATGGGAAGCAAATGGAAAGTGTCCTGGGGGAAGTGATGCTTGAGTTGGGTTCTCAAGGGTGAGTACAAGTTTTCCATACAATCCAGGAATGGAGAGGACATTCTAGGCAGAGGAAATAGAGTGAGAAGTTGTTGTTGTTAGGTGTCGTCGAGTCAGCTCTGACTCATAGGGACCGTATGTACAACAGGACAAAACACTGCCCAGTCCTGTGCCATCCTCACAATAGTTGCTATGATAGAGTCCATTGTTGCAGCCACAGTGTCAAACCATTTCCTTGAGGGTCTTCTTCTTTTTCTATGACCCTCTACTTTACCAAGCATGATGTCCTTCTCCAGGGATTGGTCCTTCCTGATAACATGTCCAAAGTATGTCCAAAGTCTCACCGCCCTTTCTTCTAAGAAGCATTCTGACTGTACTACTTCCAAGACAGATTTGTTGATTCTTCTAGCAGTCCCTGGTATACTCAATATTCTTTGCCAATACCATAATTCAAAGGCATCAGGTTCCTTTGGTTGTCCTTATTTATTGCCCAGTTCTCTCATGCATATGTTGTTGTTGTTAGGCGCCGTCAAGTTGGTTCCAATTCATAATGACTCTATGTACAACAGAATGAAACACTGCCTGGTTCTACACAATCCTCACAATGTTGCTATGTTTGAGCCCATTGTTGCAGCCACTGTGTCAATCCATCTCCTTAAGGGTCTTTCTCTTTTTTGCTGACCTTTTACTTTACCAAGCATGATGTCCTTCTCTAAAGACTGGTCCCTCCTGATAACATGTCCAAAGTATGTGAAACTTTGAAGTCTTGCCATTCTTGCTTCTAAGCAGCATTCTGACTGTACTTCTTCCAAGACAGATTTGTTCATTCTTTTGGCAGTGAATGATATATTCAATATTCTTCACCGACATCATAATTCAAAGGTATCAATTCTTCTTCAGTCTTCCTTATTCATTGTCTAGCTTTGACATGCTTATGAGGCAATTGAAAACACCATGACTTGAGTCAGGTGCACCTTAATGCTTAAAGTGACATCTTTGTTTTTTTAACATTTTAAAGAGGTCTTTTGTAGCAGATTTGCCCGAGGTAATATGTCAGCGTAAGAAGAGAGGGAGAGAAAATGAAAAATTTGGAAAAGCAGTTCAATATTTTTGAGGCCAAGGCATGTGAAGTTGGGGAAAGGTGAGGCTAGAACAAGTTAGAAAGCTTGGGCTTTATCCAGAAAGTAATTGACAGCCACCCCTCCATCGTGAGCAGAGGAGGTATCAAGGTCATATTTGCATTGTAGGAGGATCCCTGGCATCAGTGTAAGGAGCTGATTTTAGAGGGACCAGTGTAGTGGTGGTAGCCACATTTAGGATATTATTATCTTTGAGGCCTGAACCTAAGCAGGAACAATGCAGATGAAGGTAAGTATTACGATTCAAAAATATTAAGTTGATATAGTCATTGGGACTGGAGAGAGAGAGAAGGAGGCTTCTAACAGCCTGAGACACAACAAGGAGGATGGTGATTCCTGTTTCTGAACAGAAGACACAGAGAAGGAAGAGAAAGAGGAGGAGGAGGAGAAGGAGTGGGTTTGGATGAAACTCAATGAGTCCAGTGTTAGACATGATGAACTTAATATGTCTGAGATAATATCTAGTAGGCGTTTGAGATGTGAGAGACTGAGGCTGAAGCTAACTACTGGAGAGTCATTAGCATAGAAGAGACATGGGAGTTCATGAGATCACAGAAGAAAAGTGCAGAGCGAGTGAGAAGGAACAGACTAGTAAGCCTTCTGGGCTATCCACAATTAGGTGTCTACGATGATGAAGTGTCTAGAAACTATTTAACAAAGAAAATTTGAAATAACTGGAGCTGTTTAGTTTAACAAGAAATGAATCAGGGTGATTATATTTTGTAAAATCCGTAAAATTTTTTTATAGTATAAGTGAGAGACTTACTTTACAAACCAGAAGTTAGACCACTGGGTAAAAGTTGTGAAACTCGGTCCTATATATGTAAAGAATTTTTGATATATTCAGAGTCATCCAATATAACTACTTTGTGAGGTAGTGAGCTCTCAGTTGATAAAACTATTTACACAAAGCTGGATAATTATTGCTATGGATTGAATTGTGTCCCCTAAAAATATGTGTCAACTTGGCTAGGCCATGATTCCCAGTATTGTGTGACTGTCCACCATTTTGTCATCTAATCTGATTTTCCTACGTGTTGTAAATCCGGCCTCTATGATGTTAATGAGGCAGAATTAAAGGCAGTTATGTTAATGAGGCAGGACTCAATCTACAAATTATATTGTGTCTTGAGTCAATCTCTTTTGAAATATAAAAGAGAGAAGTGAGCAGGAAGATAAGGGACCTCATACTACAAAGAAAGTAGTGCCAGGAGCAGAACATGTGCTTTGTACCCAGCGTCCCTGTGCTGAGAAGCTCCCAGACCAGGGGAAGATTGATGACAAGGCCCTTCCTCCAGAGCCAACAGAGAGAGAAAGCCTTGCCCTGGAGTTAGCGCCCTGAATTCCGATTTCTAGCCTATGAGACTGTGAGAGAATAAACCTCTGTTAGTTAAATCCATCCACTTGTAGTATTTCTGTTAGAGCAGCACTAGATAACTAAACCAACTATTAGTGAAGCAGTAGAGCAGTCATTCCTAAACCTCGCTGCTTCTGAATCACCTCAAGATCTTCAATGTAAAGTACAGATTCCAAAATACCATTCTAGAGCCACAGGAGTCTTCATTTATGTATTTTTTGAATAGTTTTCTCTGGTGATATTTTACTGCCAGGCTGTGATAAGTTCATGGAACAGTATTGGAAGTCACTAGTTAAAAAGAAAATCGTGCATTTGAGGTATGTACCTGTTAGTTTCAATCACCTCACGTTCATGTGAAAGCTGGACAATGAATAAGGAAGACGGAGGAAGAACTGATGCCTTTGAATTATGGTGTTGGTGAAGAATATTGAATATACCATTTACTGCCAAAAGAACCAACAAATCTGTCTTGGAAGAAGTACAGCCAGGATGCTTCTTAGAAGTGAGCATTGCCAGACTTCCTCTCGCATAGTTTGGACATGTTATCAGGAGGGATCAGTCCCTGGAGAAGGATATCATGCTTGGTAAAGTAGAGGGTCAGTGAAAAAGAGAAAGACCCTCAAGGAGATGGATTGACACATGACTGCAATAATGGGCTTAAGCATAACAATGATTATGAGGATAGTGCATGACAGGGCAGTGTTTTGTTCTGTTGTACGTAGAGTCGCTATGAGTCAGAACCAACTCAATGGCACCTAACCACAACAGAAACCAGTTAGTTTGTGTGCACGCATGTGGGTAAGTCATGAAAAAGAAACAATTCCATGAAATAGAAACAATTCTACACTCCCCTCAAAAAATCAAGGTTATATGAGATTTAAACCATGCTTACTTTATATTCTCACGTTGTTGTTGTGTCACTGAGTTGTTTCCAACTCACAAAGACCCTACAGGACAGAGTAGAACTGTCCTGTAGGGTTTCCAAGGCTGTAATCTTTATGGAAACAGATTGCCACATCTTTCCCTTGTGGAGCAGTCAGTGGGTTAGAACTGCCAACCTTTAGTTTAGCAGCCAAGCGCTTCACCACTGCGCCACCAGGGCTCCTTGTATTCTCACATAGTGTGCCATTTTTTTAAGGTTGACTGTGTGTCATTCCCCAACTACACTGAAGTGGGCACATCATTACCATTGAGGACTATTTGGGGATAAGATGGATTCCTTTGGCAACATATGCACGTCTCTGGAGATCCTGTTGCTCTGCCTTGTGGATAATTAAAATTTTGTTCCCATGTAAACCGTACCTACCCAGTGGGACAGGTGGCTCAAGGCCTCTGAAGTCCTCACTTCTCTTCATTTGGCCTTTACATCACAGCATCTTCTCTAGCAAGATTATCTCACATTGAAGTCCTTTACCTGGGCTCCTGAAGTAGTGCTGGAGTCCTTGAGTGTCACCAATGATTAACACAGTCCACTGCTAACCAAAAGTTTGTTTGTTAGAGTTCACCCATATGCATCTTGGAAGAAAGGCTTGGTGATCTATTTCTGAAAAATCAGCTATTGTAAACACTATGGAGCACAGTTCTACTCTGATACAAGTGGGGTTGCCATGAACTGGAATCAACTCAACCTCAATTGTTTCGTTTTTTTTTTCTTTTGGTTAGAGTAGTGTTTACCATAGCAAGGACTCAGATCTTAGCCCATGTTTTCTCACCTCATTTAAAGTGCAGGCTCCTGGGGGGCAAGAGCCATCTCACCCTTTTCTTCTGCAGCACTTTGAACATCTGGCACAGAATCAAATACAAAGCACTGCTAAAAATTACTGTTTGATCATTAAAACTTATTTTACAGACAGATAATATATTGAAACAAGTTCTTTTCTCTTACTTTTACTCATTGATCTAGCAAATGTAAAGATGTTTTCCCACATTTCCAATAGGAGGTCAGATCCAACAAAATAAATTGGAAACCACATTTAAAAACAAGTCATCTACTTTTTATTGAATACATGTTTCTGGATTAAACATCTTTAATACTTAACATGCATTTCTGCTAGCTTCAGAAATCAACCATGGTTTGTGGATCCAATTTAAAACCTTTCATTGAAAGAAAATCTATTTTTAATTTTCATTTTAATCATTTAAATATTTCAAGTTGTTGCCTTTGTTCTCCAAACTTCTTTTAATCATATCAGGTATGTCTACATAGGGACTTCTGAGACAATGGACATTTTTATTAACAGGTCTTTGGAAAACAAATGCATTTTTCAACATAGAAAATGCATTTTTCAACCTCTAGTTTGACTTTCCAACTCCATTTCAAAGTTGTAAGTGAGTCCTGTGTTAAAGTGCCCATGTGGAGTCCCTGTTCACTACTGGAATAAATAACCTGCCTATTGGTGTCGAGTTGATTCCAACTCATAGAAAAGGTATAGGACAGAGTAGAACTGCCCCATAGGGTTTCCAAGGAGCAGCTGGTGGATTTGAACTGCTGACCTTTTGGTGAGCAGCGGAGCTCTTAACCCTTGTGCCACCAGGGATAAATAGAGAGGAATTCAAAAGTACTTTGGCATTTAAGATTTTATGACATCAAGGGTAGGGCACCTACTTTGGCTTCTTGCTTATGCTCATTCTCACCTCCATTGTCTGGTACTTGTCACTCTCACATGTGATAACATTAACCTGCTGGAATTCAGCTGGACTATATTGGGCCCTGGGGGTCTGTCAATGTGAATCTAGCAAGTATCTTCCTTTGTGACTTTTTTGGGGGGGCATGGGGTGGGGTCCAAGCTGACTTGTCATGGGATTCAGACACACTTGTGTTCCAATCTCAGCTCCCCAATTTATTAGTTTTCTGGCTTGGGAAGTTTAAATTAACTTCTTTGGGATTCAACTTTCTCATCTAAAAATGAGGATAATAATGTACACTTTGTAAGTCTGATGTGTGGATTAGAGTTAATACATGTCTGACTGGTAGAAAGTCCTTTGTAAGATGGTCAAAAGTCCTCTTGAAAATGTTGCCAATTTCCCATAAGACCGAGAACCCTTGAGTGAGGAGATGCTGGCTGTGTGGTCACCCAGGGGACCTTCACTTTCCCCTTCACATATCTCCTTTTCATGTTGTTAAGTCTAAGTGTTTGTCTTGTAGGAGATACATGTAAGAAGACAGGTCTACACCTAAGGAATCACTTGAGTGCTGAAAGTGCAGATATAACGGAATTCTGAAAGCAGTGGATGCTGGTTTGCATGTCAACCGTAAGGGAGACAAAATTGTACTCTGTTCTAATCATGTGACCTCACCTTTTCCTTCCAAGAGACAGAATCTTGTACGAAGAGCCATACTGGGCCATGGATATATTTGTGACCTCTTTCTAACCCCTGGCTGGACCAACACAGCATGTGCTGTTTCCACACCCTGATCACAAGGCCAGTCTTATGCTTGGGAATGAGGTACAGGTGAGACTTACAGACAGATGGCGATTTCATGGCTACTGGAAACAGCCTCTCTCTTTCTTAATACTACCCTATCTCTTCAGTTGTTACTTTCCAAAAAAGGAGAACAGTCCTTTTCTTTACCAATTAGAGAAAAGAATTCAAATGGCTCCATTTAGTAAGGAATATAGACGTTATCCCACCTTGTTGTTATTATGCTCATTGTTAGTCTATGTGGCAAGATTATTACTCAGAAGACCATTCTCCCACAGACTTTGGCAGCATTCTTTTTTTTCAAACCACCTTAATAATCTCCTTATTTTGTGAATTTCCACTTTCAGAGAATAAACATTAATTAAATGTCCAGTGCACCTGGCATTGCACTATGCACTTTACTTATCTGATCTCATACAATCCTCTTAGATAAGGGGCATTCACTGCATTTTATAGTTAGGAAATCAGATCTATGAGGTTTGAAAAGCATGGCCAAGACTGTACAATGAGAGAGGGACAAAGTTAGAATTCAAAACCAATCCTGTGTGACTCTATAGTCTATGTTCTTTCCACTATATCATGATGTACTTTCCTTTAAGGAAAAAATGATGTTCTCTGCATTTTCACTCCTCCTGCTCAACTTTATAATGACTTGCACTTTTGTAAATTGGCTAAGTGACCAGGACATCTTAAAATGCAATCTTTCTTTATTGATATGGTTTTTAAATCACTGAAGCATTGGAGTCATTGATTTTGACCATAAATCTTGTTTATATTTTTATCTATCAATATTCATGGAAATATATCATTAAGAAAACAATCTCAGAAGCATAAAGCAGTGGGAAGAGTTTGTTCAGACTTTGAAATTAGATATTCCTCCATTCCCATAGTTAGCTGTTTGACCAGGAGCAGGCTGCTTGATCCTTCTAAGTCTCAAATTCTTCTTATATAAAATAAGAAAAAGGGCAGTGGTAAATACCTCATACGGCTATTATGAGAGTTGGACAGGATAAGAAACATAAAGTATATGTCACAGAATCTGACATATTGAGACACGCATTAAATGATAGGCCTGTTACCATCTTGTCATCAACATGGTAGTTTAAATATGCATAATGTGTACAGGTGAATAATATTTAGATATCATCCGAATTGTCCCTTTTTTCCACTAGACTATAAGCATCTTAACACAGCTGGATTACGTCATGTCCACCATAGTATGGTCAACGTTTAGAACAGTATCTAGCATAGACTAGGCTGTCAGTAGTGTTTGGCTGAACTGAGTTGAGAATAACACAGTAATTTAGGAGACATAGGTTCATGACCTAACTTCTTATGAAGTAGTCAACAGTTTCCGGATGCGTAAAATAAAATTTCTGAGTTAGACAATTCATAAAGTTCTTAAAACTCTGAGAAATAATTTGAGTTCCAGAAATAAAACTCACAGGACATTTTTGTTGCTTGAGCACCAAGTCAGTGATATTAAAACCAATTCTTCTTCCTTTGGTTAATCTATTTAATGGCAAGGGAAAATACGATGACTTTTCAAAAGTGAATTTGAGGTCACCAACTATATTAATATATATATATACAAAAACCTGACCATCTGATAGATGTATAATGAAATTCAGATAATATATGACACTGAAAGAAATGATCTGAGAGGCTGAAGATGGGTATTCCAGTTCATTAACCATATCTAGTGAGATGTGAAGAGGATGAATTAATTGGTCAGCACTACTGAACAGAGTACAGAATTATGCTTGCCCAACAGGGCTGAGCTGGGGTTTTGCTGACTCAGGAGTCAATGAAAATCTCCAGAATCTTCATATTTATTGTCTCCAACTATGTTTTATGCTCCGGAGTTTGATCCTTGATTGTATTTTCTGATTGTCTAATATGCACATTTCTTCTCTTCCTTATTATATCGTATGGTCTTTGAGGTCAAACACCATGTAAGTTATTTTGTATATTGTTCACAGTTCTGGTGTAATTATAATTTTACTGAAAACCTTTTGTCTACAAAATGGGCATAATCATTCCTACCTTGCAGAATTTTTTCTGAGGTCTTAATGAGCGTGAAATGTAAAACAATTAGCTCAGTGCCTTAAAGTTCAGTGAATAAAAGTACTGTTATTATTTTTATTATTACTACAATAATTATTATGACAGTGACTAGAGATTTGAGGATTTGTCCCCTCTATTTAGTCATCTTTCCTAGAGAACTTATTAGAATAGCAGAAATTTAACTGGTTGCCATGGAGTCAACTCTGATTCATGGAGACCCCATGTGTGTCAGAGTAGCCCTGTGCTCCATTTTTCAGAAGTAGATCGCCAGACCTTTTTTCTGAGGCACCTCTGGTGGGTGAACTTGAACCACCAACCTTTCAGTTAGTGGCCACGTACTTACCCATTGGTGCTACCCAGGAACTCCAACAGAAATTAGGGGGGCATAAACTGGGGATAATTGCAAGTCAAATACTTCCACTGACATTCTCACATTTATCCCACCCCCCAGTACTGTAAGCCCTGGTGGTATATCAGCTTCAAAGAGATGTGGGAATAAAGAGCACTTAGCTTAACTCATCCCAAAGAAAGCTTTTTTTGTTGTTGTTTCTTCCCAATTTGAATTCACTGAAACATTTGAGCTGTCCTGCATTGTTTCTTCATGAGCAGAATATTTCTCGTGGATGAAGCTTCCTTTAAGCAGCGGTATAATTGTCACTCCTCCACCTCACCTGCCCTCTCATGTATAAGAAGGAAATCCTGCAATGATCTCCTTCTGACCAGGAGATGTTCCCTGGGACCTACATCCACTAGAATGTTTTAACTCTGTACATTTAAAGCCTAGGCATGTACCAAAATAATGTGGCCACAAAAATTAACACATTTAGTACTAGCAGGCTTAAAAAAAACTCACTTTATCTCAACTTTAACTGGAAGAGAAAATACGGTAGTGCAATTCTGTGGATGTTGTTGTTTCCTTTAGAATCTGTATATTTAAGCACCTAGAATCATTTAAAAGAGCTGTACATTAGAAAGGGAGAAAGAGAGGTATAAAAACATACCACAGCATAAGAAGACCATACAAAGACATTTTGTTGAAAAAATTATGCATCGGAAAAATAAAGAAAAATTGTGAGAAGAGACTGCTTTTTCTTCCACTCTTTTTTTTCCATTTTATTGTAACTCAATACTCACATTACACAAAGGATTTGGGGAAATTTGTTTGTCATGTAGGTGTTGTATCCATCACAAAGCATTGATTCCTTTTCTTCTCTAGCATTTTTGATACCGTAGCAACAGAGTTTTATTCCCTAGTCCAGACTCTCAGAGAAATGGGAAAATGCATTGATTTTTTAATACAGTGAAATTATGTTTAGGGACTGGTCCAATCTCAAGAAAACGAATCTGTGTTTCCCCCAGACAGTCTCTGTGTTATAGCAGAACACTCAGCTGGCGAATACTCTCCCTCCTATTTCTCTAGCACATGCCACTGTGGAAGGGCATTTTCAGCTAACTCTTCCCTGGGGTAAGTATTTGTAAATGGAAAGCAGAAAGAAGTAAAAGACTTCTTAGGCTCTAATGGAAAGGTTTCTCTTTACAGAACTAAGAATAGGAACTGTGGCATATAAATGATTCAGCTGAGGTTAATAGCCAGAGACATCGATGACATTTTGGAGTTGGGGTCCCTGTGGAATACGTCTGCTCCTGCCCTTCCACAACGTCACCCTCTGGGTGATTTTAATTTCTTCTTTCAGCGGAGTCTCAAGCTTAATATGCATCCTGCAAAGCCCCAATGAAAAGCAGAATTTGGGGGTCCGTGGACATTCAGGATGCTTGGCGTTTCTGAATTACTGATGGAGTAATGCCTGCCAAGCCTTCTTTGTTGAAATCTTTGTAATGTTCATTTTCTGCTTTATAGAGAGTCTGGTATATATTTCCCAGGATAAGATCTAGTAGAGTCCTGTTGTGAACATTAATTCTCATCATATAAGACCACTGAAGTCAGTATTTGCAAGGTTGCGGCAACTCAAAAATTGCTTGCCTGGCTCTCTTTTCTGGCTGCTTCCAGAGTTAAGACTTCCTACTCCCTATGTCTGCAGACTTAGCCCATAGCAGGCTGTGCTACCAATATTGTCCCTTGTGATGGCCACTAGTGGGGGCTTCTAGCCAGTAATAAGGCAACATCTTTATTAATGTCTCTACAATTTCATTTTTCCTACATCCAAGATTCCATCTTATAACTCATAGAGTTCTAATCACATTTGTTTGGTTGTGAGGGACAATGACCTCCTTGTAAAAATACGAATGAACTGTCCAAAAACAGAAAACCATCAGAAACCACAGCAACTTCAGGGCCTCCCTACCCTCCTCATCTCTCTCAGGGGTCGCTTTCTCTTTCTAATATCAGTCATCTCTGCTTCTCTCCGTAAATCTACCTAGTTCCGTTCTCTCTACTAATGTCCTCTACTTCCTCCTATTTTCTGCTTCCTTATAATTTCCCCCTGGAAATGACTTGTTCTTAACTTTACCTCTTGGCATCCTTTCCACTTCTGACTTCACCACTTACTAAGTACATTTCAGGTATTTCCTTGTGCAAATCTCTGCTAAAGACCCCACTTGGGCTTTTGGTTCTAGGCAACAGGCTTCTAAGTAATGATGAATTGGTATCTTTGAGCTGGGTGTGCATCCTTAATTTAATCAGTCACGGGTGGATGGTGGAACAAGGTCTTGTTGGTATGACTCATGGGGACTTTAGCCTCTCTTTCATTTGACAGGAATGTGGGTGGCCAGTTCCCTTGGAAGGACCAATGCAGCAGCAGCAGCAGGAAGCATAATGAGTCATTTAACACAGGCTTGAGATACATACGATAGCGAATCTGACCTCTTGAATGTTACTTTCCTCGTCTGAGAGGTAGTGATTGTATCTCAGAGCTCTTGTAAGGATTACAGATACAAGCAAGTAGAGTAGTATTGTCAGTTTTTAATAAAGGACACTATGATAAGCTGAAGTACAATTATTATTAATAATAACGGTATAATTTTAGTAGTAATACTTGTGGTGGTAATAGTAGTATTTTAGAAGTAATTTTCTTCTACTAAATAGTAGGAATAGCAGTAAAATACTTAGTGGTGGAATTCTGGTGAGGTTTTACCCTTCTTTTCCAGACCATCGTGTCCCAAACCAAACCAAAAACCAAACCCAGTACCATCGAGTCGATTCCGACTCATAGCGGCTCTATAAGACAGACCAGAACTGCCCCACAGAGTTTCCAAGGAGCGCCTGGCAGGTTTGAACTGCTGACCCTTTGGTTAGCAGCTGTAGCACTTAACCACTGCATCACCAGGGTATCCAGTGTGTCCCAGAGACATGCAAAGCTTTCGGTTTCCTAAATGTCCTCCCTGCCTCTGCACCTTTGTGTATTAAATTTTTTCCCACCTAGAATGCACTTCCCTCTGCCTGTATCTCCCCATCCTTCAAAGTCCATCTCAAATACTTCCTCATTACCTGATACTCCAGCCAGTATTAATCTTTTTCTCTTCTGTTTATTTCATTCCTCAAAAACCCCTCTGGGAGTCACAGTTCAATATAGACACGTTGATAGTTCCTGCTACATCATGGGTTTTTTTTTTTTTGGTATGTGTGCCCTTCTTTAAAAAAATATAAACTGCTTTTTTGAAGTTTAACTGGGATAGACATATTTAAAGTGTACATTTTAACAAATTTTGACATGTATTTAACTGTCAAGTCAACACCTTAATGAAGACAATGAATATGTCTGTCACCCAAAAGAGTTTTCTTGTGCCCTGTGGCACAATTTTCATTGGCTTCCTAAAGATATCCATGTCAACTACCTGAAACTTGTGAATGTTACCTTATAGGGTAAAAGATGTGATTAGTTATTGGTCTTGAAAGGAGAAGTTTCTCATGGGTTCTCCAGGCTCAGAAGTAGAGGCTGGTGGAGCAACAGGAGCAGAGGCAGAGGTGGGGGCCCAGAGGATGGACCCTGGAGCCATAGAGAATTGTTCCTAAGGCTAAAAACCTAATGGAATTTGAAACCCTGCTGGATTTCTAAATTGATTGAGACCAGGGACTCCTTCTTACCTTCTATTTTCTCTCTTTTAGAATACGAGTGCTAACTTGTCCCACAATTGTATTTTGGGAGCAGATAACTTTTTATCTAGTTTCACAGGTCCAGAGATAGGGAAGATATTTGCCACAGGATGGATCACACCCAGAGTCTCACCCACACTTAGATTTTGATGGTGTGATTTTTTACTTTTAGCTAATGAGGTTTAGATGAGATATTAGACTTGGGTCGATGCTGTAATGCGTTGAGGCTTTCGGGGATGTTGGAATGAGGTGAATGTACTTTGCATGTGAGATGGACATGAATCTTTGGGTGCCCAAGGGTAGACTGTGGTAAGTCAAAAAATGGTCCCCCAAAAGATGCCCTTGTCAAAGCCCTGGAACCTGTGAATGTTACCTTACGTGGTAGAAATGTGAGTAAATTAAGGATCTTGAGAGAAGTTTATCTTGGATTATCTGAGTGGGCACTAAATGCAATCACATATATCCTTATAAGACAGAGCCACAGGGAGTTTAGAGAGTGACACACACAGAGGAGAAGGCAATGTGAAAATGGAGCAGGCACAGGAAATTAATACATGCCCCTTTGTAATTGCTCCTTCCCACCCTATTCCATCCTTCCATGCTCAGGCAACCATTGAATGACTTTTTGTCATTATAGATTAGCTTGCATTTTCTAGGCTTATTAAATGGAATCATACACTATGTATTCTTTATTTGTTTGGATTTTTCCCTTCAGCACAATAATTTTAAGATTCATCTGTGTTGTTGCATGTATTAATCATTTATTCTTTTTTTTATTGCTGAGTAGTATTCAATGGTACAGCTATTTCACAGTTTGTTTATGCCATCATTTAGTGATGGGAATTGGGGTTGTTTCTAGCTTTTGGCTATTTCAAATAAAGGTGCTACTAATTCCCACGTGCAAACCCTTGTATGGACGTATGCTTTTATTAATTTTGGGTAAATTCTTGGGAGTGGAATGGCTTGATCATACAGTAAGTGTACACTTAATTTATAAGAAAGTACAGGAGTGTTTTCCAAAGTAATTGCACCATTTTACATTTCCACCATAAGGGTCTGAGAACTACTATGTTGCTTCTACATCCTTGCCAACACTTGATATAGTCGATCTTTTTAATTTTAGCCATTCTAATAGATGTGTAATGGAATCTCCTTGAGGTTTTCATTTGCATTTTCCTAATGATTAATAATAGAGCCCTGGTGGCACAGTGGTAAAGAGTTTAACTGATAAACCAAAGGTTGGAGGTTCAAACACACCAGCCACTCTGCAGGAGAAAAAACCTGACAGTCTGCTCCTGTAAAGATTAAAGTCTAGAAAACCCTATGGGGCAATTGTACTCTGTCATATAGGGACACTACGATTTGGAATTGACAAGCTGGCACACAGCAACAACAATAATAAAGTTGAGCATCTATTAATGTGGTTATTTGCCATCCATGTATCTTCTTTAATTTTCTGTTCATATCCTTTGTTTATTTTTAATGGGGTTGTTTGTCTTCTTATTATTGAGTTTTGAACTTTTTAAAAAATATACATATATATATTTTTTATTAACTTTTTTTGAGCTTCAAGTGAACGTTTGCAAATCAAGTCAGTCTGTCACATATAAATTTATATACATCTTACTCCTTACTCCCACTTGCTCTCCCCCTAATGAGTCAACCCTTCCAGTCTCTCCTTTCATGACAATTTTGCCAGCTTCCAACTCTGTCTATCCTCCCATTCCCCCTCCAGACAGGAGATGCCAACACAGTCTCAAGTGTCCACCTGATATAATTAGCTCACTCTTCTTCAGCATCTCTTTCCTACCCACTGTCCAGTCCCTTTCGTGTCTGATGAGTTGTCTTCGGGAATGGTTCCTGTCCTGTGCCAACAGAAGGTTTGGGGACCATGCCCGCCGGGATTCCTCTAGTCACAGTCAGACCATTAAGTATGGTATTTTTATGAGAATTTGGGGTCTGCATCCCACTGATCTCCTGCTCCCTCAGGAATTCTCTATTGTGCTCGCTGTCAGGGCAGTCATCGATTGTGGCCGGGCACCAACTAGTTCTTCTAGT